>NC_138762.1:692791-1892791 GCF_965113315.1 Podarcis vaucheri | reverse complement strand
ATCTGAAAGTGCAATTAATTATCCTCAATGGGCTCAATTATCCTCAAGATACAAGCGATTGCATCTCTGTTTGCAATGCTTTCTTGGGCCCTGGCACAGATCAGGGCATGTGGCCAGGATTGCCCAGGGCCACCCCTGTCATTGGGAGTGAGGTGGCTGCTTCAGGGGCAGATACTGGGCCGGAGGACACAGGGGTGAGGCATCGTAGGACAAACACAGCCTGCCACCCCCAAGCTGGCTTGCTGCCTTCAGGTGCAGGAGAGAACATTGTCCCATCTCCAGCACTGAAGAAAGAGATTGAGCTTCCAGCTGAATCACGGGAGCTGCAGTTTGTTACGTATTGTGGCTCTTTGAGGGGGTAAACTACACTTCCCAGACGTCTTTGGGCGAAATCATGTGCTTTCACTCTACATTGAGTACAGAGCCTGAGAAGATTTGGGTTTCCCCATCCTTGCTGAGGGTGGGGACAAAACCCATCACCCTCATGCCCTGGCTGACCACCATCAGTGACAGAGCACTGGGCTAAATGGAGCTTGGTCCAATCTGACAGGGCAGTTTCAAATTGGTCCAATCTGACAGGGCAGTTTCTAGCTGGACACGCCGACAACTGCGCTGTTACTTGTTGCCCTTAAATCCCATTTATAAAATCATGATTAACTTGGTTTTGATGAGTTCTGAGCTCAACAAACTTACTTTGGATTCCACTGTATGTTCTTATCTGTCAAATGGGAATAATAGGGACTTCCTTTGAAGGACTGTGCTAGATTATTCATTGCTAACCATCAGGCAGCATTTCTTGGCTTCACAGAGGTGCCTAATACATTGCCCCGTTATGCTCCTGATGAGCTTTGCAAGTTGCAGCGCCATTAAGAAAGGCCATGCTAGTCCGCCATGACAAGTGCTGCTACAGAAAGCACAGATGGAAGGGGGTGTCCTTTGCGGAGTCTAAAGGATTCACCCAGCACACGCTTGAGCTCATGGGGAAAGAACACATTCCCCCCCCCCCCGACCGTGGCTGAATTCATTCCCAACAACCCAAAGGACAGGCTGTCCCCCAGACGGCACCCAGCAGACATCTGAGCAGATCTCCCACTGAAGATTCATCCTTGCTACCAACCTTGGGGCGTGTAGTCGTGGAAAAGTGTCAGCGGTCTCTTAACAGAAATCTAAGCTCAAGAAACCTACGGCACTCGAGGTTATTCAGTGCAAGGAGCAGAAGTGATTTGCAGGTGATTTAAGTTTCTGGTGTTGATGCACCCATAATTCCTTAGCAAAAGCAAATCAAAACATTAGTGGAGTAACTGGTGCATTGCAAGGCAGAAAAGACCCTCAACGAGAAATGCTGGAGGGTATGTGATCCTGGCTGCTGAAGATGGCTGGAAGGTCGTTTGTCCCGTCAGCTGGATGAGCTGATCTGCAGAGCCAAGAGGGCTCTCTGGGCCGTCTATAACTGAGGATCTGGGCTTGAGTTCCCCAACTGAAGTGGAAGGTAAGCCAGAGCAGTTGCTCTTTTGCTCAGCCTGTTAGATATATCAACACTCAGTCTATGAGCGTTTAGAAAAAGATGCTGCGATTACTGAGACCCAGCATAGGTTTCCCCAAAATAAGTCAGCCAGACCAATCTGATTTCTTTCTTTCTTTTTTCTCTTTTCTAGACAGAGGTACAAACTTGGTGGATCAGGGGAATGCTGTGGACATAATGTATCTTGAATTCAGTGGGGCTTTTGACAAAATCCCTCATGATATTCTAGTGAGGAAGCTGTTGAATGGAGGTTGAACAAGGTAACTATTTGGTGGATTGGTAGCTGGTTGACTGACCAAACCCAGAGAGGACTCCTTAATGGTTCCTCATCAACCTGGGGAGAAGTGCTAAGTGATGTGCGCAGTGTGCTGTCCTGGGTCTGTTGTTGTTTGACGTCTTTATAAAGGACTTGGATGAAGGAATTGAGAGGGTGCTCATCCAATTTGCAGTTGACACCAAACTGGGAATGGTAGCTGAAGCTGCAGACGACACAATTGGGATTCAAAATGACCTTAACAGTCAACCAAAAACTCTTTGGGATTAGAGGATTAGAGGAATAGAGGAACAGACTTTTCGTTGGAGATTGAATGATAATTTACTAGATGATCAAGAAATATATGAAAAAGCACCAAAGACTTGAAAAGACTATTTTATGCATAATTGGAATGGAGAAATAAAAATCAATGTAATGTGGGGGAGACCTGGCTTACTAGCAGTACATGTGAAAAGGATCTAGGGGTCTTGGTGGACCACAAGCTCAACATGAGTCCACAGTGTGATGCAGCAGCAAAAAAAGGGAATGCTGTTCTAGTCTGATCCACAGAACTCTAGTGTCCAGATCCAGGTAAGTCATAGTCCTGCTCTCTTCTGCCTTGGTCAGACCACACCTGGAACACTGTGTCCACTTCTGGGCACCACAGTTTAAGAAGGATGTGGACAAGCTGGAAGGTGTGCAGAGGAGGGAAACCAGGGTGATCAAGGGTCTGGAAGTCAAGCCGTATGAGGAGCGGTTGAAGGAGCTGGGTATGTTAAGCCTGGAGAAGAGGGGACGGAGAGGAGATATGAGAGCCATCTTCAAATATCTCAAGGGTTGTCCCATGGAGGAGGGAGCGTGCTTGTTTTCTCTTGCTCTGGAGGGCAGGACTCAAACCCATGGCTTCAAGATGCAAGAAAGGAGATTCCGGCTGATCATTTGGAAACGCTCTCTGACAGTAAGAACAGTTCAGCAGTGCAACAGACTTTGACAAGCGGAGGTGGACTCTCCTTCCTTTGAGGTTTTGAAACAGAGTTTGGATAGCCAACGGCCAGGGATGCTTCAGCTGAGATTCCTGCGTTGCAGGGGGCTGGACTAGATGACCCCTGGAGTCCCTTACAGGTCTACGATTAAGTTTCTGGATCTCTTGGCTCTTGCAAAGCCAACCTGCTCTGCTAGTAACTTGGCACGTGGGCCTCAGTGCAAGGACGGCTGTCGTAACTTGTGTGTTGCGCAAACACTGTGGGCTGCATGGCGTTGGCACCAGGCTGGGGAGTGGGCAGAAACAGTCGATTGGGCAGCGGTCCCTCTTAATGGATGCCACGTGGCTGTTGCATCAAAGTGCCGGCTGCCCTGACATACCTCTCCGTCTGGTGAAGATAGGGACATCCTATTCCATAAGAGAATATAAATCATGCCCTGCCCATCTGAGTGGGTTGCCGCAGCCACTCTCGGCGGCTTCCAACATATACAAAAACACAATAAAACATTCAAAAACTTCCCTTTCCAGGGCTGCCTTCAGAGGTCTTCTAAAGGTCGTATAGTTACTTGTTTCCTTGGCTTGGGGGTTGCATAACTCCATACCCTCCACCATTTCCCCGATGAAAACAGGGATATCCTAAGGGAAAGTGGGACATTCCGGGATCAAATCAGAAACTGGGAAAGAGGGACGCTTGGAGGGCCTGCCTTGAATGTCATGCTTAGAACCAGGAGTAGCCTCTCGTTTATCGATCCTCGTTGTGTCCTCGTAATCTGCGAAGGAGTTTGGGATAGGGGTCTTCTTGTCCCATTGAATCCCCACAAAGACCCTGGGAGGTGGCCAGGCCAAACCAGAGGCGAGCTTTTGGGCAGGGGTTCAAGTAGAAGTCTCCTTGGCCCTTTATCCTGCACCCGACGACAGCTGCCTCTCCTTCAACACTCCCCAAGTCCATGGCACATATCGGGCTGCTTCTGTTTTCAATATGCATTTTGCGTTTTTACATTTTATCCTGTGAACCGCCTGAGACCTGCGGGTATAGGGTGGCCTACAAATTTTGATGATGATGATGATGATGATACAGTCCTATCACAGCGCCTTGTAGCTGCCTCTTCTCTCCACTCAGAGCTCCCCTTGCTTTCTTCACAGGGCCGGAACAGGAGCTGCTCAGGCATCCCTTTCTGGAAGGCTGGGGTGCACGGTCCCTGCTCCGGGGTCCTCATCCTGCAGCCCCTTCTCTTCACCACCCATGGGCTCCCCCCCTTCTCCTGGCTTGCTGCATGAGCTCCATATGCAGGGATGACCTTGCAGATCTGCCCAGCCTCCTGCTGAGTCAGGCCTGGCTCCCCCTGATAGCTCCGGCTGCAAGAGGCCGACCTGTGGCTCAGGAGGAGGTGAAAATGACTCTGCTGCAGATCACCCAAGCAGCAGCCATTCCGACACAGCAAAAATACACTTTCGCCAAGCGAACATTGGAATTAAAGGAGCATAACTCAGTCTGCAGGAGCATCGCTGGTTGTTGGCGAAACTCGTTGGACAACAGAGAGAAACTGAACCTTTCGTGTCCTCAGGCCAGTGGAACTCTCTGCCACTGGAGATTCAGGGGGCACCTTCCATGCAAAGCTGTAGTTGCCTGCTGAAAACATTTCTATTCCTCCCAGACTGTGCAGGCAATTACGAACGCATCATTTGCAAATGGTTAATTGATGTCTGTTGTTCACTTTTTCAAAGGTTAAACAGGTATTATGTCTTTACTGATGTAAATCTCCTGGATATACTTTTGTATGACACAGTGGTGTACAAATATTTTTATAAATGAATATGAAATGTTTTTATAAATACCTATGATGATGATAATAATAATAATAATAATAATAATAATAATAATAATAATAATAATAATAATAATATCTTTATTGTCATTGCCCCCTCTCGGGGACAACGAAATTACTTGGCTGCTCCATCCACCCAGGTAGGGCATTCCACACAAAATCAAAACAACTATAAAAACACTAATTAAAACAATACAGTATAAAACAGCAAGGAAGATTAGATGACTTTCAAAGTCCAGGCTTCCCATTCAGGGCCGAGATCGCTCTGGGGAAGAAGCTGTTCTTAAGATGGCTCGTTCTTGTCTTCATCGTCCTGTATCTCCGTCCCGACGGCAGGAGCTCGAAGAGACAGTGACCAGGATGCGATGGATCTTTTACTATGTCCAGTGCCTTCCTATGGCACCTTGTGGCATAAATCTGCTCTAAGGTGGGGAGTGGGCAGCCAACAATGCTCTCTGCTGCCTTAACAACTCTGCACAACCCCATCCTGTCCTGGGCAGTACAGCTTCCATACCACACACATAAGTCATAAGTGAGCACGCTCTCAATGGCACAGTGATAGAAGGCAAGCAGCAGTTTCTGCGGAAGATGGTTTTTCCTTAGTATTCTCAAAAAGTACAGTCTCTGCTGCGCCTTCTTCACAAGCCCCCTTGTGTTGACACTCCAGGACAGATCCTCTTGTAATTCATTGCCCAAAAATCTGAACGTTGTTACCCTCTCCACACAGACCCCATCAATCAAAAGTGGCTGGACATTGCTCTTCTGTCTCCTGAAGTCCACCACAAGCTCCTTTGTCTTCCTTGTATTTATGAGCAAGTTGTTAGCTCTGCACCACTCTGTCAGCCGCTCCACCTCATCTCTATAGTCCGTTTCACCCTCCCTTTCAGAGATGAGCCCAATCACGGTTGTGTCATCTGCAAATTTGACAACCCTATTACTAGGGTGAGCAGCGACACAATCGTACGTGTAGAGAATATAAAGGAGCGGACTGAGTATGCATCCCTGTGGTGTTCCTGTGTTAGTCCTAAGCATACTAGAGGTATAAGGGCCCAACCGAACCCTCTGGGGGCGGTCTGACAAGAAGTCCAATATCCACCCACAAAGTGATAATGGAAGCCCCAGATCTTCCAGTTTAGACATCAGACGTTGTGGTAGAATAGTATTAAATGCCGAGCTGAAATCTAAAAAAAGCAGTCTGGCATAACCCCCCCGCTGCTCCAAATGTGCAAGGACGGCATGGAGGGCAATCGCCACAGCGTCCTCTGTCGATCTTTTTGTTTTATAAGCAAATTGGAATGTGTCCAGTCCCTCTGGTAGGCAGGCAATGACATAATTTCGTACCAGCTTTTCAAAGCACTTCATGATTATAGGTGTGAGTGCTACTGGACGAAAGTCATTCAGATCTTCCGGGTTAGATTTTTTTGCTATTGGAACGATAGTAGAGGACTTTAGGCAGGATGGAACAATAGCCTGGGCTAGGGATCGATTTAAAATCCCAGTGAAAACTCCTGCTAGTTGATCTGCACAGTCTCTCAATACCCTTCCAGCTACCCCATCCGGCCCTGTGGCCTTCCTTGGGTTGATTCCCTTCAACACCTTCCTCATCTCTTCTTCTTCCACAGAGACTACTACATTCCTTTGTACTGATGATGATGGTGATGGTGGTGATGGTGGCAAGGCCTTCACAGGGAGTGGTGGTGGTGTTGGTAAAGCCTCAACAGGTGTTGCTGCAGATGTTACTTCAAAACGGGCAAAAAAGGCATTCAAACCCTCTGCGAGGGATGCCCCTCCCTCGTCTGCCAGGGAGTCCTTGGATTTATACCCTGTTAATTCTTATGAATGAAGGAAATAAAGAAATGAGGAGAGCTGGGCTCCCGTTCCTCCCACTCGCCAACCAGATGTCCAACGGAAGCCCCCCAGCCCCCCTCCCCCTCCCGTGCTTTCCTCGCCCCTCCCCCAGTCTCAGGCACTCAGTGGCTCAGAGCATATCCCCTCAACTGTGCCAGAACAAATGGGACATCTCATTTTTCCCTGCGTGAGCATGGCAGTCTTTTGGGGCCCCCTGCTCTCAGGCGATGTCGGAATGCAATCTCCCCTCAAAAAAGCACATTGGAAGGCCAGGGACCTTGTGTGGGTCAGGTGATTCACGCAGGAGTGCGGCCCCAGAAGATGGGGTCCCGCTTTCCCCCCATGTGGCATTTGACAGTGTGCCATGGGCTGGCTTAAAGGAGCCTGGTAGCCACTGTGCCCAAGGTCCACGGAAAGGTCGTCTTCTTCCGCTGTGAATGTAATATCTTATTCTGAAATATTCTTTTGAGTTTGGGGTGGGTGGCTTAGCCAGTAGGATGCTGGAGCGAGTCCCTTCTCATTCCTGGACCCAGCGAGGGTTGAAATCCTTTGCTGAAGGAGCCAGACAGCTTTCTGGGCCAGCGCATGGCCTGAGGGCGCAAGGAAGGCGCTTGCTCTGCGCCTGAGGACACCTGGCTGGCAGTAAGAAGAACAAAAGCCACAGGGGGAAAGGAAAGGAAGGAAATAGACTTTATTTGCGTAGCTGACAGGCCATGGCATCAAAGGACAAACACTGACAAAAATACATTACAAATATCATTACCATAAAATCTTATGACCTATTAAAACCCTAGGTAGAAGCTGGATTATCATTCATCAATGACCCTCTGTCCCATGGCCCGCGGCCTTTTCTCTGGTAGATTGTTCCAGGTCGGTTAAGTAAATAGACCAGCCAAATTGAAAGATTATAAATATAAAAATAACCTCGGGGGGGGGGGTCAGGACAGGGAGAAAGATAATAAGCAGATGCAGATAAATTAATAATCTCAGTACTTAAAACTTGGCAGAGGTAATAAAATGATAGTAGTAAAACATAATGATAGTAATAATAAGATCCTAGGCAAGGAATCCGGGTGATGACACTGATGTCATTCAGATAGCAGCTCTCAGTCTCATTGCTCTCTCGATAAATCTGGCAAACTTCTCTGTTGTCGAGCTGTTCTGGTCGGCTAGGAGTGAGAACAATTTGGCTTCACAAGAGCGGCCCAGGATGGCAGACAGGAGCGGCGTGATGGTCTCGTCCCTGAGATCTTTATATAGGGAGCAAGACAAGAGAATGTGTGACACAGTCTCTACATAGCCAGCTCCACAGGGGCAGAGCCGGTTCTCAAATAAATTTTTTTGACATCTACCTTCAAGAACAGCTGAGGGTAACATATTTAGTCTGGCCAGTGTAAAGGTCCGTCTGAGTTTTGCAATGGTTAAGGTACACAAATAAGGTGCCCGAAAATAAAAGTGGGAGGGGGGCAGATAGGCGTACCAAGCACTAAATTTCTTAACATAGGCCAGATTATTCTGCTGCTCAATATCCTTCATGCGCTGGTCAATAATGGTTTTTGCCTTGGGGAGACCCATTTTCAGAAGATGCTGTGCTTGGAGGCCACATGTAAGTAGTTTTTGATGCACTACTTTGGACCACCGACTTCTGTGAGCATCTCGTGCTACTAGAGGTAGTAGTCCGGATGGGTTTAAATTTAAGCGAAGCCAATAGCTGAATGTTCGGGTTTCGACGGAGAGGAGGCCAGTCTCCAGCCGTAGGGCCGCATTTGGTGCGCATGGTGGAATGGCTAGAATCTGTCTTAAGAATTTAGACTGGACTGTTTCAAGTGTGCAGCAATGATTTCCCGTCCAGATATTTTTTTTACACACTTTCGTCCAATTTTATTCCACCTCCATAGACTTGGGGTTTTTGCAGAAATTCAAGCCTCCCTGGTTTGGCTTACAAACCATGGACAGAAGATTCCTTTGATAAATAATGGCTGAACTTGTAATAAACTAATCATACCCAGACAGGAAACATGGGAATTAGAAGGGACTCTCTCCAGCATCACACTGGCTAAGCCACCCACCCGAAACTCAAAACAATATTTTAGAATAAGACATTGCAAAGGAATGTCAAGTATACAGAGGACATTTAGCAAAACAATGATCTTAGACAATTATCTTTAACGAAACATTCCTAAGGGAGGTCAATAAAACACAGCAGAGCAGAAACCCTTGGAGTCATGCACCGCCTAGAGACTGGGGTGGCACGTAGCAATATTTTAGTTCCCTTTTAATTACATTGCTTTGAATCCCTACTTTAGGTTTTATTTTGCCTTGAACATGGCTGTTTGACCTCTGGCCCCAGTAACCAACAACTTAGCCTCACTAGTCATGGGATTTTTGTCCATCGCATGACGGTGTATGTTTTGACTCCACAGAGTGGGAAGTGACGGAGACAGGATGTTTGTGTTACTGTGTTCTGTGAAGTGGGACTATTGTTCTTTTTCTCTTTGCTGTCTGATGCTAGAGAGAGAGGGAGCCATGGTGCAGTGCTCCCTGTCTGTTTATACGTAAATAAAGTAGATTAGCCAAAATGCTGAGTTGCTGAGCTCTGTTACACAAGCTGTGAAGACTTTGCAGATCCCTAAGTGTGCCGATTGTCAGTTGGCATCGGTCACTGTGATGTTTGGGCTGAAGAAAGCTAATGAAGCTGCCAAACGATCAACCAAGAGGGAGAGAACATGCCAGTCGGGCATGTGTCTCTGCCAGGGTCCTACTCGAGTGTAGAATGAGCTCCTGACAGAAGATGAAACACCTAGGTTGTTTTTTTTTTGTATAGATATATAATATACACTCCCCCCTAACACTGCCAATCTTCTAGCGCCACCCACCCTTCACATTTCACCAAATTTAATCCTCAATTTTACATACAACCAGTTCATTAAGAAATATGCGCAATCCTTTTCTCTTCTTTTCTGTCTGAAAGTCTCAGAAGCCGTCAAGATGCTGCACAATGTGGTCCCTCCTGTCCCTTTCGCTGCTCTTATTTCCACCTTCAGGCTGATGAAGTGAACATGCGTGAGGGCGGACCACAGTTGTTGACGTTTTCTTAGGTTTGAAGTTTGCTTGTTTTGGAATTTTACCAGAGAAAATAAACTGCTGCCGGGGCCACTCGCTTCCGACTCTCCCTCTGCTTTTCTCTCCCCATGCTGTGAAACCTGAATGTGAGCTCCCTGGGGCAGAGTCCTGTCCTACATTCCAAGGGCCCTCAATTGTTAAACCCATAATAATAATAATAATAATAATAATAATAATAATAATCTGAAAGTAGCCTTAATTATCCTCAGTGGGCTCAATTATCCTCAAGAGCCAAGCCTTTGAAACTCTGTTCGCAATGCTTTCTTAGGCCCTGCTTCCTCCCAGACAACATCCACACCTTCCTCCCTTACCTGGCCTTGGACTCGGCTGTCCGACCTCTGACCCCCATAACCAGCAACTCAGCCTCACTAGCGCGGACTGCAGAGGGTGAACATGAAACCCCTAGGGGTTGTTTGTATAAATATATAATATACAGCCCCACTGCAAACACTGCCAATCTTCTAGCACCACCTACCCTTCACATTCCACCAAATTTAATCCTCAATTCTACATACAACCAGCTCATTAATAAATATCCGCAATCCTTTTCTCTTCTTCTCTGTCTGAAAGTCTCAGAAGCCGTCAAGATGCTACACAATGTGGTCCCTCCTGTCCCTTTCCCTGCTCTTGTTTCCACCTTCAGGCTCCAAGGAGGTGGGCTGATGTAATCTCCACAAAATCCTGGTCTCCTCTCCTTCCTCCCCCCTAAACTCATAAATCTTCCTGCTTAGCAGACAGTCGATCCAGTTGTCACCCCTCTTTTCTTCTTTACTGCTTTTATTTCTCATGAGGAAGTCCCAAGGGGTGTGTGTGTCAAAATCCCTCAAAAGTCCCTCAAGGTTGTTCCTCTCCATCTTCTTTCAGGCAAAGTCCTGACTTCTAAAACTAATCCATCGCAAAGAGGCAAATTTAAAGTCCGCTCCTCCCGAAATCTTTGCATTCCTTGCTTCAGGGGAAGGGAGATGACGCAGATCCCGAAAAAGCCCCATAACTTAAAAGATTCCCTCCCCTCCTTGCCCCGTTCAAGCAAAGCAGAAATCAGCCTCTTTCCACACAGATGCTCTTCTCCTGCAGCAGAAATCAGGATCCCCTTGAAGGGGGCGTGTGCCTCTTCGCTTGCCAGTTGTGTCCCCATTCAGAGCCGTTCCCCGCCCTCCCCACGGGACTTGGCCAGGGCTGTTCGGGGACAGTTTGCAATCCTTTGCTGAAGGAGCCAGGCAGCTTTCTGGGCCAGCGCATGGCCCGAGGGCGCAAGGAAGGCGCTTGCTCTGCGCCCGAGGACACCTGGCTGGCAGTCAGAAGGGCAAAAGCCACAGGGGGAGCGGCTGCTTCCAAGCCTGGGACGGGGGGAGAACCTCGCCTCTGCTTCGTCTGGCAGACAGGGATGCCCATCCCGGATCACAACCCCCCCCAAAAAATAAATAAATTACCGGGCGAGCGCGGGTCGTGCCCTTTCGATACCCCTCGGAAGATTAGGGGAGACCCTTTCCCCCCATAGACCTCCGCCTGGGACCCCCAAAGGGCGACTTGCCGGGTTCGCTGCCCCCCTGGCGTTTTATTTTGGATCGCTTTGTTTGATGTTTCAATGAAGGTGGTAAACTCCTTTGATGTTATTATGGGTGTGAAATATGTTGGCGGGGGAGTTTATTGGGTTGTAATTGTTTTTATTTGCCCTCTCCCTGCCGATTAAGAAGCAGCTCCGTCCCCGACACCCATCTGGAAAGAGGCAGGGAGGGGCATTGCGGGGGGGGAGTGGCCCTTGGGTGTCTCTCTGGGTGGCCCCTGTTGGTACCCCCACCCCTTATTCAGAGGGATGGAATCCAGAGCAGAGGAAGGGTCCGCATCCCCCTCTGAGTCTTTCGCCCCCAATTTCTCCACAGTAGGAAGAACAGAAAGGGCAACAGACCAGAACTGGGTGGGGAGATGACCGGGGGGGCGATTGGGGCATGGGGGGTCAGTCTGGCAGGAGCTTTGAGGATGTAGGATTTGGGGACACAGCAGGGGTCCCTGGCTCCGAAAAGCACTCCAGCTTCACGGAGGGGGGCAAAGTGCCACAGAGTCCTGAAACCGCCCCCCCAGTGGTGCTCAATGGTTCCTCTTGAGTGACAGAGAAGCCCCCCCTTTCCCAGCCCCCCAACTAACAGGAGGTGTTTCTATCCCCCACTCCCAGGCCAGTCCCCTCCCTCCGTCCCGGAGAAGGAGACACATGAAGCCAGGTCAGATTGCAGAGGGAGGATTTATTAGAGGGTCAAGCGTCACATGGGGGCTGGAAGGTGAGACCAGCAGGAGGAGGCCGCTTCTCCCTGGGGGTGTCTCAGTGGGACCGGCAGGCCAGAGCATGAGCCACCACTCCGGGCAGCTTGTGGAAGGCATGGTGGCAAGCAGGGGTGAATTCCTGTCCAAAGGGGGGGCTAGCAGGAGGGTGATGAGGACCTCGCCAGGAGCTGGAAGAGAAAAGAGAAGGTGACTCCTTCTGCCAGGGGACCCATGTGTGGGACACCCTCTCCCCACAACAGATCCCACAACAGATTCAACAGATTGAGGCTGAATCCTGACAAGACAGAAGCACTGTTTAGGGTGGACTGGGGGCAAGCAGGTAGTGGGGGGGACTCCCTGGTTCTGAATGGGGTAACCGTGCCCCTGAAGGACCAGGTGCGCAGCCTGGGAGTCATTTTGGACTCTCAGCTGTCCATGGAGGCGCAGGTCACTTCTGTTTCCAGGGCAGCTGTCTCCCAGCTCCATCTGGTCCACAGGATGAGACCCTACCTGCCTGCAGACTGTCTCACCAGAGTGGTGCATGCTCTAGTTATCTCCCGCTTGGACTACTGCAATGCCCCCCATGTGGGGCTACCTTTGAAGGTGACGCAGAAACTGCAACTAATCCAGAATGTGGCAGCTAGACTGGTGACTGGCAGTGGCTGTTAAGATTGCTGAGCACAATTCAAATTTTGGTGTTGACCTTGAAAGCCATGAAAGGCCTCAGCCCTGTATACCCAAAGGAGCGTCTCCACCCCCATTGTTCAGCCCAGACCCTGAGGTCCAGCTCCCTTTTGGCGGTTCCCTCACTGTGAGGGAAGCAGGCAGAGGGCCTTCTTGGTTGTGGCTCCTGCCCTGTGGAATGCCCTCCCACCAGATGTCAAGGAAATGAACAGCTAAATGAAATCTGAATGCAACCCTGTAACAGGAAATGTCTAATGTCTTACCATGTTTTATGTCCTGTAAGCCACCCAAAGTGACACACACACACGGCACCCCCAGTCCCCCCCCACCAGGCAGCCCCTTGGGGCGGGGGAGCAGCCTCACCCTGAAGTTGACAGGGTCCACGTGGAGCTTGTTGCAGAGCAGTTCATGCAGCTCGGAAAAAGCCTCCTGGACCTTGTGGAAAGAGGGCTGGAGAGGTTCCTAATGAGAGGGCAGGGCTGGCGCGGTTCCCGAAGTTAGCGAAGAGCCTCTGGCACCAGGGGTAGACCACCAGCAGGCTGCAGAGAAGGAAGGAAGGAGAAAGGGAGAGGCATGGATGGTTATTATCCAGGTGGAAAGAGGAGCACCTGCCCAACCTGCTTAGAGAGGCAACCACCCCGGGACTTACTTGCCAAGGACTTCCATACTAATGACGGCCATATCAAGTCTCATCCAAATAGCGGTGATGATCTGCATCTCGGCCATGATGGCTGGCTGTGGGCTGGGAGCTTCTCTCGGCTGCTGGAGAAAACCTTCTGGGTTCACCTGGAGCTTCTTCCACGGCTGGAGGCTTTTATACCCTGTGCCAAAGCTCCTCCTCCCAGATTTACAGAAGCCGTCCTGGTTTTCTGATTTGATCTAAGAATGTCCTGCTTTTCCTTAAGACATGCCTATTTCCCCCTGAGAAATCCTGGAGTAATGTCACGCTTGTGCCAAGAAGACAAGCAAGTATAAAGGCTTTAGAAGACATCTGAAGGCAGCCCCAAAGGAGCGTCTCCACCTGCATCAATCAGCCCAGACACTGAGGTCCTCCTCCTCCGGTGATTCAGCTACAGGGTACCAGGCAAAGGGCCTTCTTGGCAGTGGCTCCCTCCCTGTGGAAAGATGTCAGATGTCAACCTGGGTGGCCTGAAAGATGGACTAGGCAGATTCATGGAGGAGAAGCTCTAATGGCTCCTAGTCTGGCTGGCTTATCTCTCCCTCTACCATCAGAGGCAGCGATGCTTCTGAATCCCACTTGCAGGAAACAGCGTCAAGGGAGAGGCTCTGGGGCTCCAATCCTGCTTGCCCATTGGGGTCCATAGTTGGCCATTGTGAGAAGAGGGTCCTGGACTCGATGGGTTTCCTTTGGCCTGGCCCAGAAGGCTCTGACTTTTCTCATTCCCAGTCTTAAGGAACCTTGGGAAATGGAGTTCTGTGAGGGAGCACTAGGAATTTCCAAGAGAACTTTCAGCAGACATTCTAGACCTTCAAGTCCCCAGAATTCTGCAATAGTTTGTTCAACTATTTTCATGCCAAGAAAACTTGGTTGTGTGTATTTGCCCAGACTGATTCAGGTGACATTTCAAGGGACGCAGAATCATCTTTCTGCTGAGAAACGCCTGCATGTGGCCTCAACTTTTCTGGTTGTATGACTTTGGGTCACTTTAGAAGTCCTCAATTCTTTTGTCATTCCTGCCCCCTTTTGTACACCTATTTTGCTTCAAAGCCCATATTCTGAGTGAAGCTCTTGCTCAGGGATGGGGAACCTGAAGTCTTCCGGATGTGGTCTGACTCTGCTTCCACTTGGCAGGCAGTGGTCTCCCAATCCCTGCCCTTGTTTAACCTCCCTGTCTTCCTACCCCTGCCGCTTCCAACTCTCCCTCTGCTGTTCTCTCCCCACGCTGTCAAACCTGAATGTGAGCTCCCTGGGGCAGAGTCCTGCCCTACATTCCAAGGGCCCTCAATTGATACATGGTGAAGTAATAATCATCATCTGTAAGTGCAATTAATTATCCTCAATGGGCTCAATTATCCTCAAGCGATTGCAAGTCTGTTTGCAATGCTTTCTTGGGCCCTGGTACAGATCTCTCCCCACGCTGTCAAACCTGAATGTGAGCTCCCTGGGGCAGAGTCCTGTCCAACATTCCAATTGATAAATGGTGAAATAATAATCATCACCTGAAAGTGCAATTAATTATCCTCAATGGGCTCTATTATCCTCTAGATACAAGCGATTGCATCTCTGTTTGCAATGCTTTCTTGGGCCCTGGTACAGATCAGGGCATGTGGCCAGGATTGCCCAGGGCCACCCCTGTCATTGGGAGTGAGGTGGCTGCTTCAGGGGCAGATGCTGGGCTGGAGGACACAGGGGTGAGGCATCGCAGGACAAACACAGCCTGCCACCCCCAAGCTGGCTTGCTGCCTTCAGGTGCAGGAGAGAACATTGTCCCATCTCCAGCACTGAAGAAAGAGATTGAGCTTCCAGCTGAATCACGGGAGCTGCAGTTTGTTAAGTATTGTGGCTCTTTGAGGGGGTAAACTACACTTCCCAGCAGTCTTTGGGGGAAATCATGTGCTTTCACTCTACGTTGAGTACAGAGCCTGAGAAGATTTGTGTTTCCCCATCCTTGCTGAGGGTGGGGACAAAACCCATCACCCTCATGCCCTGGCTGACCACCATCAGTGACAGAGCACTGGGCTAAATGGATCTTGGTCCAATCGGACAGGGCAGTTTCAAATTTCCCAGGAACTTGCCCTAAAGCCCTGCCAGAGGTATCTATTTCTCTGTGATGGGAGTTACCTGTGAGTAAGACCCATCAAATTCAAGAAGACACCCCTCTAGCTAGACACGCCGAGAACTGCGCTGTTACTTGTTGCCCTTAAATCCCATTTGTATTGGCCATGCCTGTCTTTTTGGGGTTTGTGAGCGACGATGGAAATCCCTTTCTCCCAGACGAAGCAGAGGCGAGGTTCTCCCCCAGTCCCAGGCTTGGAAGCAGCCGCTCCCCCTGTGGCTTTTGTCCTTCTGACTGCCAGCCAGGTGTCCTCGGGCGCAGAGCCAGCGCCTTCCTTGCGCCCTCAGGCCATGCGCTGGCCCAGAAAGCTGCCTGGCTCCTTCAGCAAAGGATTTCAACCCTCGCTGGGTCCAGGAATGAGAAGGGACTCACTCCAGCATCCTACTGGCTAAGCCACCCACCCCAAACTCAAAAGAATATTTCAGAATAAGCTATGACATTCACAGCAGCAGAAGACGACCTTTCCGTGGACCTTGGGCACAGTGGCTACCAGGCTCCTTTAAGCCAGCCCATGGCACACTGTCAAATGCCACATGGAGGGAAAGCGGGACCCCATCTTCTGGGGCCACACTCCTGCGTGAATCACCTGACCCACACAAGGTCCCTGGCCCCCCCCAATGTTCTTTTTTTGAGGGGAGAACGCATTGTGACATCGCCTGAGAGCAGGGCCCCCCAAAAGACTGCCATGCTCACGCAGGGAAAAATGAGATGTGCCGTTTGTTCTGGCACAGTTGAGGGGATATGCTCTGAGCCACTGAGTGCCTGTGACTGGGGGAGGGGAGAGCAAAGCACCGGAGGGGGAGGGGGGCTGGGGGGCTTCCGTTGGACATCTGGTTGGCGAGTGGGAGGAACGGGAGCCCAGCTCTCCTCATTTCTTTATTTCCTTCATTCATATTTATTTATAAAAACATTTCATATTTATTTATAAAAACATTTCATATTTATTTATAAAAACATTTCATATTTATTTATAAAAACATTTCAAATTTATTTATAAAAATATTTGTACACCACTGTGTCATACAAAAGTATATCCAGGAGATTTACATCAGTAAAGACATAATACCTGTTTAACCTTTGAAAAAGTGAACAAGACATCAATTAACCATTTGCAAATGATGCGTTCGTAATTGCCTGCACAGTCTGGGAGGAATAGAAATGTTTTCAGCAGGCAACTACAGCTTTGCATGGAAGGTGCCCCCTGAATCTCCAGTGGCAGAGAGTTCCACTGGCCTGAGGACACGAAAGGTTCAGTTTCTCTCTGTTGTCCAACGAGTTTCGCCAACAACCAGCGATGCTCCTGCAGACTGAGTTATGCTCCTTTAATTCCAATGTTCGCTTGGCGAAAGTGTATTTTTGCTGTGTCAGAATCGCTGCTGCTTGGGTGATCTGCAGCAGAGTCATTTTCACCTCCTCCTGAGCCACAGGTCGGCCTCTTGCAGCCGGAGCTATCAGGGGGAGCCAGGCCTGACTCAGCAGGAGGCTGGGCAGATCTGCAAGGTCATCGCTGCATATGGAGCTCATGCAGCAAGCCAGGAGAAGGGGGGGGAGCCCATGGGTGGTGAAGAGAAGGGGATGCAGGATCAGGACCCCGGAGCAGGGACCGTGCACCCCAGCCTTCCAGAAAGGGATGCCTGAGCAGCTCCTGTTCCAGCCCTGTGAAGAAAGCAAGGGGAGCTCTGAGTGGAGAGAAGAGGCAGCTACAAGGCGCTGTGATAGGACTGTATCATCATCATCATCATCATCATCATCATCATCATCATCCAAATTTGAAGGCCACCCTATACCCGCAGGTCTCAGGTGGTTCACAGGGTAAAATCACAACGTAAAAACACGAAATGCACATTGAAAACAGAAGCAGCCCAATATGTGCCATGGACTTGGGGAGTGTTGGAGGAGAGGCAGCTGTCGTCGGGTGCAGGATAACGGGCCAAGGAGACTTGCGCTCGAACCCCTGCCCAAAAGCTCGCCTCTGGTTTGGCCTGGCCACCTCCCAGGGTCTTTGTGGGGATTCAATGGGACAAGAAGACCCCTATCCCAAACTCCTTCGCAGATCACGAGGACACAACGAGGATCGATAAACGAGAGGCTACTCCTGGTTCTGAGCATGACATTCAAGGCTTGCCCTCCAAGCGTCCCTATTCCCAGTTTCTGATTTGATCCCGGAATGTCCCACTTTCCCTTAGGATATCCCTGTTTTTATTGGGGAAATGGTGGAGGGTATGGAGTTATGCAACCCCCGAGCCAAGGAAACAAGTAACTATACGACCTTTAGAAGACATCTGAAGGCAGCCCTGAAAAGGGAAGTTTTTGAATGTTTTATTGTGTTTTTGTATATGTTGGAAGCCGCCGTGAGTGGCTGCGGCAACCCAGTCAGATCTGAAGGGCATGATTTATATTCTCTTATGGAATAAGGTAAAGGTAAAGGTACCCCTGCCCGAACGGGCCAGTCTTGACAGACTCTGGGGTTTGTGCGCCCATCTCACATCTATAGGCCGGGGGCCAGCGCTGTCCGGAGACACTTCCGGGTCACGTGGCCAGCGTGACAAAGCTGCATCTGGCGAGCCAGCGCAGCACACGGAACGCCGTTTACCTTCCCGCTGGTAAGCGGTACCTATTTATCTACTTGCACCCGGGGGTGCTTTCGAACTGCTAGGTTGGCAGGCGCTGGGACCGAGCAGCGGGAGCGCACCCCGCCGCGGGGATTCGAACCGCCGACCTTTCGATCGGCAAGCCCTAGGCGCTGAGGCTTTAGCCCACAGCGCCACCCGCGTCCTCTTATGGAATAGGATGTCCCTATCTTCACCAGACGGAGAGGTATGTCAGGGCAGCCGGCACTTTGATGCAACAGCCACGTGGCATCCATTAAGAGGGACCGCTGCCCAATCGACTGTTTCTGCCCACTCCCCAGCCTGGTGCCAACGCCATGCAGCCCACAGTGTTTGCGCAACACACAAGTTACGACAGCCGTCCTTGCACTGAGTCCCACGTGCCCAGTTACTAGCAGAGCAGGTTGGCTTTGCAAGAGCCAAGAGATCCAGAAACTTAATCGTAGACCTGTAAGGGACTCCAGGGGTCATCTAGTCCAGCCCCCTGCAACGCAGGAATCTCAGTTGAAGCATCTCTGGCAGTTGGCTATCCAAACTCTGCTTCAAAACCTCCAAGGAAGGAGAGTCCACCTCCGCTTGTCAACGTGTGTTGCACTACTGAACTGTTCTTACTGTCAGAGAGCTTTTCCGAATGATCAGCTGGAATCTCCTTTCTTGCATCTTGAAGCCATGGGTTCGAGTCCTGCCCTCCAGAGCAGGAGAAAACAAGCACGCTCCCTCCTCCATGGGACAACCCTTGAGATATTTGAAGATGGCTCTCATATCTCCTCTCCGTCTCCTCTTCTCCAGGCTTAACATACCCAGCTCCTTCAACCGCTCCTCATACGGCTTGCCTTCCAGACCCTTGATCACTCTGGTCTCCCTCCTCTGCACAGCTTCCAGCTTGTCCACATCCTTCTTCAACTGTGGTGCCCAGAAGTGGACACAGTGTTCCAGTTGTGGTCTGACCAAGGCAGAAGAGAGCAGGACTATGACTTCCCTGGATCTGGACACTAGACTTCTGTGGACCAGACTAGAACAGCATTCCCCCCCTTTTTTTTTTTGCTGCTGCATCACACTGTGGACTCATGTTGAGCTTGTGGTCCATCAAGACCCCTAGATCCTTTTCACATGTACTACTAGTAAGCCAGGTCTCCCCCACATTGCATTCATTTTTATTTCTCCATTCCAATTATGCATAAAATTGTCTTTTCAAGTCTTTTGTGCTTTTTCATATATTTCTTCATCATCTAATAAATTATCATTCAGTCTCCAATGAAAAGTCTATTCCTATAATTTCACACAAAATTGGATTATGATCTGAAAGAGTTTTTGGTTGACTGTTAAGGTCATTTTGAATCCTGATTGTGTCTTCTGCTGCTTTAGCTACCATTCCCAGTTTGGTGTCAACTGCAAATTGGATGAACATCCCCTCAATTCCTTCATCCAAGTCCTTTATAAAGACGTCAAACAACAACAGACCCAGGACAGCACACTGCGCACGTCACTTATCACTTCTCCCCAGGTTGATGAGGAACCATTAAGGAGTCCTCTTTGGGTTTGGTCAGTCTGAAATTTGAAATTTGAAATCAAACCTTTATTAGGCATTGTACAGATAAAACCATAAAAGAAAAAGTAACATATAAGTGACTTGAAGTATATGTAAGAAGGCAGCGGTTGGCTACAAACATATATATATATACACATATAGAGTCAGTGATTTTCCTTGTTAACCTGCTCCTTGGAGGGCTGCTACCAAAAACTCAGCTACCCCCGCCGTTACCCTTTGGTCAACGTCGGATAGGCAGAATCCCACACATTCACCTTGTTGGGGTTCCAGGCCACCCAGAAGAGGGGACAGCACGCGTTGACGGAGCGTACTGTACAATGGACAATGAAAGAGAATATGCTCTACAGTGTCCGGGACATTCATAGAGCATCTGCAGAGTCTCTTGTTTCTAGGGATGTTTTGATATCTTCCCCAGACAAAAGCTGAGGGAAAAACATTCAACCGGGCCAGCATAAAAGCCCTACGTTGGGCTGGGATTGTTAATTTAGTGACGTAGTTGGCTCTGCTATCTAAGATATTTAAATCATAGAATACGGGGGAGCAAATTTTGTTTACTGCTGCCATAATATTTTGTCTCTCAACATCCTTTAATCTAGTTAGGATATTATGGAAAATGTATTGCTCATTAGAATTGTATAGGGGCTCCAGCTCGATGCCTAAAGATTCAATCTTTTTTTCAAGGTACTGGTACCATCTTGATTTATAAGAGTCTTGAAGCAAATCAGCGAGCAGGCTTGATGGAGGGCAGCGAAAATGGCAGCGTAACCAGTACTTTATTGAGGTGGACCAGGCCCAGTATTCCATTGTGTGTATGCCTATTTCTGCACACATTGTTTCATATTTGATCACAGCTGGGAGTCCAAGAATACGTCTCAGAAAGCTGGAGTGGATCTTTTTTAGATCACTGTTATATGCTTGGACCCATAGTGGGATTCCATAGAGTATCTGGGCTTGCACTTTTGTTTGAAATATCTGATTGGCCGCAGGGATAAATTGATTACCTTTCTGATAGTAAAAACGAGCAACTGCTGATGAGGTGCACTTTGCCTGTTTTATGGCGTTTGTGCGATGATTTGCCCACCCTAAATTGCTCTGGAATAATATTCCCAGATACCTATAGATTTTTACTTGTTGGATTTCATGCCCTCTTATTTTCCATTTCTCTAGTTTCCAACCATTCGAGAAGACCAAAATTTTTGTCTTCTCATAATTTATTGAGAGTTTATTACATTCACAGTAAAGGATCAGAGAAGATATAAGACGTTTCAGACCCAGACTCGTTAGTGATAGTAGAACTGCATCGTCTGCGTATAATAAGAGAGGAACTGGTTTCTGATTAAGTTTAGGGGCATGTGATTCTATTTTTTGAAGGTGATCTGGCAAGTCTGATAAAAATAAATTAAATAGAAAGGGTGCAAGAATACACCCTTGTTTTACCCCTTTCGAGTTTGGGATGTCTGGTGAAAGGTGACCTTTGGTGCTAAGTTTGACTTGACAGACATTGGAAGAGTATAGATTTTGTATTAAAGTCAATAAACGCTGATCAATTTTTAATTCTGCGAGTTTCCTCCACAGCTTTGGGCGGTCAATTGAGTCAAATGCACCACGAAAATCTACAAAAGCAGCATATATCTTAGATTGCCTTTGGGATCTATATTTTTCAACCAAATGCATAAGTATAAGGCAGTGGTCTAATGTAGAGCAGCCTTTAGAGAAACCTATTTGTTCTTTCCCTGGTAAATTTAGATTTTTCATCCAGGGAAGGAGTTTAGATAAAAGGTGCTTAGCGTAGATTTTCCCTATCACTGATAATAAGCTTATCGGTCTGTAATTCCTTGGTTCTTTTGGGTCACCATTTTTAAAGATTGGGATAATTATTGATCTTAGCCATATCTCAGGTATGATCCCCTCTTTGTCTATGAGAGTAAACAATTGAGCTAAGGGTTCTGCCCACCAATCTATATAGGTCTTGAATAATTCTATTGGTAGACCATCAGGCCCAGGAGATTTCCCCGATTTAAAATTTTTTTTAACTATTTCTCTAATTTCCGCTTCTTCTACCCTTGGCCACTCCTGGAGTTTATTGATTTTGTTTTTAGTGATCTCATTTCCTTTAAGTTCACTGTGTAGATTGTTAAAGACAGAAGTAAAATATTGGTACCATTTGGATTCTGCAATTGGTGATTGGGTTAATTGATTTTCGGGTTTCAATCCTCCATACACTAGGTTCCAGAACGCTTTGTTGTTTTTGTTCTGAATTGAGTCGAGTAATTGTAGCCATTTTTGGGTTGCGTATTTCTGTTTCTTTTCGGCCAGAATGTGATGATATTTTCTTTTTTCATCAAGATAAGAGGGCTCTAGTTTAGTGCGGTTATTTTTAAATATTTGGCGCAGTTTTCTTTTTAGCTGGAAACATTCATCGTCAAACCAGGGGCTAGCGCTATGTTTAAGTATCCAACCTTTAGGTGGGGTACTAAGCTCTGCAAACATTTGAAAAATTTCATTATAGATTTTCGGAATATCACTGTGGGGATTAATGGTCTTTAAATTAGATAGTACTTGTTTTCTCAGGTTGGCTGTTAGCTTTTGCCCCACTGCTGCACTCATTTCCTGGGACCATTTTAATTGAGTCATTTGTTTGTGTTGAGAAGGTTCTATGGTATTATATTTGGTTATTTTAGTTTCGTCCTTTAAGTTAATAGACAACAATAATGGCTGATGGTCGCT
This sequence comes from Podarcis vaucheri, assembly GCF_965113315.1. Classification (NCBI taxonomy): domain Eukaryota; kingdom Metazoa; phylum Chordata; class Lepidosauria; order Squamata; family Lacertidae; genus Podarcis; species Podarcis vaucheri. Next base: position 1,870,614 of record NC_138762.1, on the reverse strand, counting down.
TTCAGTACGCGTTCCAATTTTGAGGTCCATGATCGAATTTATAATATTATAAGGAACAAGAATATAGTCGATGACACTGCATCCTCGGGGGGAGAAGTATGTAAATTCCCCGCTTCTATCGCCTTTTGTTGAGCCGTTCACAATCTGTAAATTAAAGTTGTTACACAATTCAAGTAGGCGTAAGCCTTCGTTGTTTACAACCCTATCTCTGGAGGAACGTCCTATTTTTAGGGCATGTGCGATATCATTATCAGTATTCCAATTTAGTTTACTACATAGTTGTTCATTGTTGGATCCCACTCTAGCATTAAAATCACCTGCTATTATCAGTGAGGCATTTGGGTATTTATCGGTCAAATTTTCTATGTAGGAGGTTAGTTGTGACCAATTTTCATTGCTGCTGTTGTTTTTGGTTGGGGGGATATAGACATTTATAAGTAACAAAGTATCGTCTTTTTGTGTTAAGAGTAGAGCTTGTGCAAGTGGTAAGCATTTTTCTAGGTGTTTGATTTCAAACCCTAGTTTGTCTTTGATCATACAGCAGAACCCTGCTTTCGGCCGGCCCTTCGTGTTTGTTTTCAATGCGGGTTTTGTATAGGAGGTGAATCCATTAATTTTAATATCTCTAGTTGACCATGTTTCTTGTAGGAGTATTAATTCAAAGTCTTTAAAGAAGTTCATTAGGTCTGGGTCTCCGCCTTTGTTTCCCCACCCTGCAATATTCCAGGACAATAAGCGTAGAGTCCGTTTTTGAGTTGGTGGGTGGTTGGCAGCATTTAGTCATTCTAGTTCTGTTATTGAGTCCAGCGAGGAATTTTGTCTTGTGTAAATACAGCCATTTGTCGCTGCTTTCGGTGGGGAGGGTAATGGTGGATCTGTTAGGTTCTTTTTTAAAATACGGGGAATTAAAATTTCCTCCCTTTCTTGATTTTCTTCCTTAACTGTTCCTTGTTCCTGAGAGATTTCTGTGGTTGGTGGACTGTTATGGACAGTAGGACTGTTTTCAGTCTCTACTTCCATTTCTTTGGTCTCATTTGGTGTTGAGCTCAGTGTGTCAGGTCTGTTGGAAGTCATCTTTTGTTCGGCAATGTTAGAGTCCTTTGTAGTGCTTAAATAAAGGGTACCTATTTCGTTTGGAGCTAGTATTTGATATCTCAGCCAGGAATTTGTGGTCTCTTTACTAAAGTTTTTGCTTGCCATTTCGTATTTTAAAGGAGGCTGGGTTTGAAGCTCTGCATCTATAGATTTGAAAGTTCCATTAGTAGCTCTCTTTTTGACTATGCATTTTGGGGAGAAGGCTGGTAAGTGTAAAGTTTGATTGTATATTGTTTCTACTGCATTTTGTTGACCTTGTTGATGAATTTCGGTCAATCTGGCCTGCAGTTTCGTCAATTTACTGAGTATATTTATTTGTTCTTTGTCTGGTAGCTTGGTAAAATTACTCAGCAGATCTTCTTCTTCTGGGACTGTCCAGTCTATTGTGTCAAAAGCGAGGCTGTTGTTTAGTGCTATAGTCGCTTGGTTTGGGAGCTCGGATTTTTCTTGCGTGATTTCCCGGGTAGCTGGCTGCGGTTTCTCCCATCTGCTGAGTTCTTCCACGGGAGTAGGGCAGATGTCGGCTTCTGGTGGAGTGACCTTGTTCATCTTATTTTGTCTTTTAGATGCGATCAATGGGCTGAGTGATATATCTTCAAAGTGTCGACGTGGAATAATTCCTTTCTGGGCTAAGTAAGCCTTTTCCCTTAAGATTTTGGTTGGAATTTTGTGACTACCAAATCTTAGTAGTACTTTTTTGGAGTATCCATCGTTAGTGAGCCTCTTGACTGCTTTTAAGTCAATACTTCCACCCTCAGGGCCTAGGAGCAGGTTTAGATGGTGTCTGGCCCAGAAGGATGACTCCCAATAAGGTAGGGGCCCTCTATACGGGAAAATGTGGAGAACAATCTCACATGGCTTCAATATCAGGTTGAATGAGTGAGGGGGACTTCCTCTGGTTTTTGGTTGGTTTAGAGGTATAAGTTTGTATTTGTTCTGTTTACCTCCAGGGCTTGTTAAGGATGGCAAAAAGGGAGTGAGTTGCCTCCTTTCAACTGGGTTATCCAGCTTCTTGGAGATGTTTTGTAATTGTTCAAAGATTTTTTGAACTGTTTGAGCAGTCAATAGGCAGCATTCCTCCAGCAGCTCCACCTTTCTACCAATTAGTGCTTGTGCCTCAGTTATGGGAGTAGTAGCCTTGTCCTCATTAATCCCTAAGGATATCTCTTCGGCTGTCTTTCCATGAGAAGAGTTGGGGAAAGTTTTAGGAGGGAGTATGTGCTGATTTTGAGGTAGCAGGTAATTATCTAGATTACTCTGTTTGGTCAGTCAACCATCTACCAATCCACCAAATAGTTACCTTGGTCAACCTCCATTTAATAGCTTCCTCGCTAGAATATCATGGGGGATTTTGTCAAAAAGCCTCACTGAATTCAAGATACACTATGTCGACAGCATTCCCCTGATCCACCAAGTTTGTAACTCCGTCCAAAAAGAGAAAAAAGAAAGAGGGAAAGAAATCAGATTGGTCTGGCTGACTTATTTTGGGGAAACCTATGCTGGGTCTCAGTAATCGCAGCGTCTTTTCCTAAATGCTAGTAGACCGACTGCTGACGTATCTAAGAGGCTGAGCAAAAGAGCAACTGCTCTGGCTTACCTTCCACTTCAGTTGGGGAACTCAAGCCCAGATCCTCAGTTGTAGACGGCCCAGAAAGCCCTCTTGCCTCTGCAGATCAGCTCATCCAGCTGACGGGACAAAGGACCTTCCAGCCATCTTCAGCAGCCAGGATCACATACCCTCCAGCATTTCTCTGATGATAAGAGGGCCGTCCATCAGGCTAGCAATTCCCTCTGCCAAGAGAGGAAGACAGCTGATGGACGGGCAGCTTTCAGGCCCTGATCATGCACAAGACCTTTGGTACTGTTTTCTCACAGGAAAGTGTTTCTGGTTTTGTTTGGTTCAGAACTTTCCCCAGCCCTGCATCTGGGAACTGGTCAGTCAAAAAACAGGACATAGAAACCCAACTCAAACGCTTTTCATATCAACGTTGAGGGTTTTTTATGCTTTGCAATGCACCAGTTACTCCACTAATGTTTTGATTTGCTTTTCCCAAGGAATTATGGGTGCATCAACACCAGAAACTTAAATCACCTGCAAATCACTACTGCTCCTTGAACTAAATAACCTCAGGTGCAGTAGGTTTCTTGAGTTTAGATTTCTGTTAAGAGACCGCTGACACTTTTCCACGACTACACGCCCCAAGGTTGGTAGCAAGTATGAATATACAGTGAGAGATCTGCTCAGTTGTCTGCTTGGTGCTGTCTGGGGGACAGCCTGTCCTTTGGGTTGTTGGGAATGTATTCAGCCACGGCCTGGGGGGGGGCATGTGTTCTTTCCCCATGAGCTCAAGCGTGTGCTGGGTGAATCCTTTAGACTCCGCAAAGGAAACCCCCTTCCATCGCTGCTTTCTCTAGCAGCACTTGTCATGGCGGACTAGCATGGCCTTTCTTCATGGCACTGCAACTTGCAAAGCTCATCAGGAGCATAACGGGGCAATGTATTAGGCACCTCTGTGAAGCCAAGAAATGCTGCCTGATGATTAGCAATGAATAATCTAGCACAGTCCTTCAAAGGAAGTCCCTATTATTCCCATCTGATAGATAAGAACATACAGCAGAATCCAAACTAAGTTTGTTGAGCTTAGATGTCAGCAAAATCAAGTTAATCATGGCCAATACAAATGGGATTTAAGGGCAACAAGTAACAGCGCAGTTCTCGGCGTGTCCAGCTAGCGGGGTGTCTTCTTGAATTTCATGGGTCTTACTCACAGGTAACTCCAATCACAGAGGAATAGATACCTCTGGCAGGGCTTTAGGGCAAGTTCCTGGGAAATTTGAAACTGCCCTGTCCGATTGGACCAAGCTCCATTTAGCCCAGTGCTCTGTCACTGATGGTGGTCAGCCAGGGCATGAGGGTGGTGGGTTTTGTCCCCACCCTCAGCAAGGATGGGGAAACCCAAATCTTCTCAGGCTCTGTACTCAGTGTAGAGTGAAAGCACATGATTTCCCCCAAAGAATGCTGGGAAGGGTAGTTTACCCCCTCAAAGAGCCACAATACTTAACAAACTGCAGCTCCCGTGATTCAGCTGGAAGCTGAATTTCTTTCTTCAGTGCTGGAGATGGGACAATGTTCTCCCCTGCACCTGAAGGCAGCAAGCCAGCTTGGGGGCGGCAGGCTGTGTTTGTCCTACGATGCCTCACCCCTGTGTCCTCCAGCCCAGCATCTGCCCCTGAAGCAGCCACCTCACTCCCAATGACAGGGGTGGCCCTGGGCAATCCTGGCCACACGCCCTGATCTGTGCCAGGGCCCAAGAAAGCATTGCAAACAGAGATGAAATCACTTGAGGATAATTGAGCCCATTGAGGATAATTAATTGGACTTACAGATTATTACTGTTATTATTATTTCACCATGTATCAATTGAGGGCCCTTGGAATGTCGGACAGGACTCTGTCCCAGGGAGCTCACATTCAGGTTTGACAGCGTGGGGAGAGAACAGCAGAGGGAGAGTTGGAAGCGGCAAAGGTAGGAAGACGGGGAGGTTAAACAAGGGCAGGGATTGGGAGCTCACTGCCTGCCAATGGGAAGCAGAGTCAGACCACATCCGGAAGACCTCTGGTTACCTGAGCAAGGGCTTCGCTCAGAATATGGACTTTGAAGCAGAACAGGTGTACAAAAGGGGGCAGGAGCGAAGAAAGAATTGAAGAATTCTAAAGTGACCCAAAGTCCTACAGCCAGAAAAGGTCAGGTCCCAGGCAGGCGTTTCTCAGGAGAAAGATGATTCTGCGTCCCTTGAAATGTCACCTGAATCAGTCTGGGCAAATACACACAACCAAGTTTTCTTGGCATGGAAATAGTTGAACAAACCATTGCAGAATTCTGGGGACTTGAAGGTCTAGAATGTCTGCTGAAAGTTCTGTTGGAAATTCCTAGTGCTCCCTCACAAAACTCCATTTCCCAAGGTTCCTTAAGATTGGGAATGACAAAAGTCAGAGCCTTCTGGGTCAGGCCAAAGAGGACCCATCGAGTCCAGGATCCTCTTCTCCCAATGGCCAACTATGGACCCCAATGGGCAAGCAGGATTGGAGCCCCAGAGCCTCTCCCTTGATGCCGTTTCCTGCAAGTGGGATTCAGAAGCATCACTGCCTCTGATGGTGGAGGGAGAGCAGAGCCAGCCAGACTAGGAGCCATTAGAGCTTCTCCTCCATGAATCTGCCTAGTCCATCTTTCAGGCCACCCAGGTTGACATCTGACGTCTTTCCACAGGGAGGGAGCCACTGCCAAGAAGGCCCTTTGCCTGGTACCCTGTAACTGAATCACCGGAGGAGGACATCACTGTCCAGGCCAAGCAATGGGGGTGGAGATGCTCCTTTGGGGCTGCCTTCAGATGTCTTCTAAAGCCTTTATACTTGCCTGTCTCCTTGGCACAGGCGTGGCATTACTCAGGATTTCTCAGGGGGAAATAGGCATGTCTTCAGGAAAAGCAGGACATTCTTAGATCAAATCAGAAACCAGGACGGCTTCTGTAAATCTGGGAGGAGGAGCTTTGGCCCAGGGTATAAAAGGCTCCAGCCTTGGAAGAAGCTCCAGCTCAGCCTAGAAGGTTTTTTCCAGCAGCCGAGAGAAGCTCCCAGCCCACAGCCAGCCATCATGGCCGAGATGCAGATCATCATCGATATGGATGGGGCCGTCATTGGTGCGGACGCCCTTGGCAGGTAAGGTTGCCTCTCTAGGCAGGTTGGGCAGGTGCTCCTCTTTCCACCTGGATAATAACGATCCATGTATCTCCCTTTCTCCTTCCTTCCTTCTCTGCAGCCTGCTGGTGGTCTACCCCAGGTGCCAGAGGCTCTTCGCTCAATTCAGGAACCTCTCCAGCCTTGCCCTCTCATTAGGAACCTCTCCAGCCCTCTTTCCACAAGTTCCAGGACGCTTTTTCTGAGCTGCATGAACTGCTCTGCAACAAGCTCCACGTGGACCCTGTCAACTTCAGGGTGAGGCTGCTCCCCCGCCCCAAGGGGCTGCCTGTGGGGGGGGGACTGGGGGTGCCGTGTGTGTGTGTCACTCTGGGTGGCTTACAGGACATAAAACATGGTAAGACATTAGACATTTCCTGTTACAGGGTTTCATTCAGATTTCATTTAGCTGTTCATTTCCTTGACATCTGGTGGGAGGGCATTCCACAGGGCGGGAGCCACAACCAAGAAGGCCCTCTGCCTGGTTCCCTGTAACCTCACCTCTCACAGTGAGGGAACTGCCAAAGGGGAGCTGGACCTCAGAGTCTGAGCTGAACAATGGGGGTGGAGACCCTCCTGTGGGTATACAGGGCTGAGGCCTTATAGGGCTTTCAAGGTCAACTCCAAAACTTTGAATTGTGCTCAGCCATCTTAACAGCCACTGCCAGTCACCAGTCTAGCTGCCGCATTCTGGATTAGTTGCCGTTTCCGCGTCACCTTCAAAGGTAGCCCCACATGGGGGGCATTGCAGTAGTCCAAGTGGGAGATAACTAGAGCATGCACCACTCTGGTGAGACAGTCTGCGGGTAGGTAGGGTCTCATCCTGTGGACCAGATGGAGCTGGGAGACAGCTGCCCTGGAAACAGAAGTGACCTGCGCCTCCATGGACAGCTGTGAGTCCAAAATGACTCCCAGGCTGTGCACCTGGTCCTTCAGGGGCACAGTTACCCCATTCAGGACCAGGGAGTCCCCCCACCCACCCGCTTGCCCGCAGTCCACGCTAAACAGTGCTTCTGTCTTGTCAGGATTCAGCCTCAATCTGTTGAATCTGTTGTGGGATCTGTTGTGGGGAGAGGGTGTCCCACACATGGGTCCCCTGGCAGAAGGAGTCACCTTCTCTTTTCTCTTCCAGCTCCTGGCGAGGTCCTCATCACCCTCCTGCTAGCCCCCCCTTTGGACAGGAATTCACCCCTGCTTGCCACCATGCCTTCCACAAGCTGCCCGGAGTGGTGGCTCATGCTCTGGCCTGCCGGTCCCACTGAGACACCCCCAGGGAGAAGCGGCCTCCTCCTGCTGGTCTCACCTTCCAGCCCCCATGTGACGCTTGACCCTCTAATAAAACCTCCCTCTGCAATCTGACCTGGCTTCCTGTGTCTTCTTCTCCGGGACAGAGGGAGGGGACTGGCCTGGGGGTGGGGGGTAGAAACACCTCCTGTTTGTTGGGGGGCTGGGAAAGGGGGGGCTTCTCTGTCACTCAAGAGGAACCATTGAGCACCACTGGGGGGGGGTTTCAGGACTCTGTGGCACTTTGCCCCCCTCCCTGAAGCTGGAGTGCTTTTCGGAGCCAGGGACCCCTGCTGTGTCCCCAAATCCTACATCCTCAAAGCTCCTGCCAAACTGACCCCCCATGCCCCAATCGCCCCCCCCCGGTCATCTCCCCACCCAGTTCTGGCCAGTTGCCCTCTCTGTTCTTCCTACTGTGGAGAAATTGGGGGCGAAAGACCCAGAGGGCGTTGCGGACCCTTCCCCTGCTCTGGATTCCATCCCTCTGAATAAGGGGTGGGGGTACCAACAGGGGCCACCCAGGGAGACCCCCAAGGGCCACTTCCCCCCCAGTGCCCCTCCCTGCCTCTTTCCAGATGGGTGTCTGGGCGGAGCTGCCTCAGAATCGGCAGAGAGAGGGGGCAATTCATTTCGATTTATCCATTTATTTGTTCATTAAATTTGTGGTTTAACAGGATGAAATTACGATATAAAAACACAAAACACATAATCAAATAAAAACAAAGACAAGCCAATAAACACCCCTGCCTACATATTTCACACCCATAATAACATCAAACAAAGCGATCCAAAATAAAACGCCAGAGGGGCAGCGAACCCAGCAAGTCGCCCTTTGGGGGTCCCATGCGGAGGTCTATGGGGGGAAAGGGGCAGGTCTCCCCTAACCTTCTGAAGGTATAGAAAGGGCACGACCCGCGCTCGCCCGGTAATTTATTTTGGGGGGGTTTGTGAACCGGGATGGAAACCTCTGTCTTCCAGACGAAGCAGAGGCGAGGTTCTCTGCTTGGCTCCTTCAGCAAAGGATTTCAAACTGTCCCCGAACAGCCCTGGCCAACTCCCGTGGGGAGGGCGGGGAACAGCTCTGAATTGGGACACAATTGGCAAGCGAAGAGTCACACGCCCCCTTCAAAGGGATCCTGATTTCTGCTGCAGGAGAAGAGCATCTGTGTGGAAAGAGGCTGATTTCTGCTTTGCTTGAACGGGGCAAGGAGGGGAGGGAATCTTTCAAGTTATGGGGCTTTTTCGGGATCTGCGTCATCTCCCTTCCCCTGAAGCAAGGAATGCAAAGATTTCGGGAGGAGCGGACTTTAAATTTGCCTCTTTGCGATGGATTAGTTTTAGAAGTCAGGACTTTGCCTGAAAGAAGATGGAGAGCCACAACCTTGAGGGACTTTTGAGGGATTTTGACACACACACCCCTTGGGAATTCCTCATGAGAAATAAAAGCAGCAAAGAAGAAAAGAGGGGTGACAACTGGATCGACTGTCTGCTAAGCAGGAAGATTTATGAGTTCAGGGGGGAGGAAGGAGAGGAGACCAGGAGTTTGTGGAGATTACATCAGCCCACCTCCTTGGAGCCTGAAGGTGGAAATAAGAAGAGGGAAAGGGACAGGAGGGACCACATTGTGCAGCATCTTGACGGCTTCTGAGACGCAAAAGAAGAGAAATTGATTCTGCATATTTCTTAATGAGCTGGTTGTATGTAAAATTAAATTTGGTGGAATGTGAGGGGGGGCGCTGGGAGATTGGCAGTGTTTGCAGTGGGGCTGTATATTATATATTTATACAAAGAACCCCTAGGGGTTTCATGTTCACCCTCTGCAGTCCGCGCGAGTGAGGCTGAGTTGCTGGTTATGGGGGCCGGGGGTCGGACAGCCGTGTTCAAGGCCAGGTAAGGGAGGAAGGTGTGAATGTTGTCTGGGAGTAAGCAGGGCCTAAGAAAGCATTGCAAAGAGAGTTTCAAAGGCTTGGCTCTTGAGGATAATTGAGCCCACTGAGGATAATTAAGGCTACTTTCAGATTATTATTATTATTATTATTATTATTATTATTATTACTATTATTATTGGTTTAACAATTGAGGGCCCTTGGAGTGTAGGACAGGACTCTGCCCCAGGGAGCTTACATTCAGGTTTCACAGCATGGGGAGAGAAAAGCAGAGGGAAAGTTGGAAGTTCTCTTGGAAATTCCTAGTGCTCCCTCACAGAACTCCATTTCCCAAGGTTCCTTAAGATTGGGAATGAGAAAAGTCAGAGTCTTCTGGGTCAGGGAAAGGAGACCCATCGAGTCCAGGATCCTCTTCTCACAATGGCCAACTATGGACCCCAATGGGCAAGCAGGATTGGAGCCCCAGAGCCTCTCCCTTGACGCCGTTTCCTGCAAGTGGGATTCAGAAGAATCGCTGCCTCTGATGGTGGAGGGAGAGCAGAGCCAGCCAGACTAGGAGCCATTAGAGCTTCTCCTCCATGAATGTGTCTAGTCCGTCTTTCAGGCCACCCAGGTTGACATCTGACGTCTTTCCACAGGGAGGGAGCCACTGCCAAGAAGGCCCTTTGCCTGGTACCCTGTAGCTGAAGCACCGGAGGAGGAGGACCTCAGTGTCCAGGCTGAGCGATGGGGGTGGAGACGCTCCTTTGGGACTTCCCTGTCCAGCGCTGCCTTCAAGTGTCTTTTAAAAGTTGTATAGTTGATTGTCTCCTTGACTCTGGTGTGGCATCACTGTTGGGATACTGCCGGGGAAACGACAGCATCAGGCAGGCCCCCAGCTTGCTCCGGACGATCACCGGTCTCCCGTGGAGCAGCATCAGTCAGCCAGCGACAGGAGCCTCAGATACGCTTAGAGACCCTTGCCCGCTCTCTCAGCCGAGTGTGTAAATCATCACACAGCAGATGAGGTGGACAGAGGCAGATGTAAGCATTATTTACAGCATTTATTCAGCATTGTTCAGGAACACAGGAAAACATGTCTGCATCCCTTCGTCTCCGGCAAAACAGCAGGAACACAAAGGCAACATACAACAGAGGTTCCCAGCAGAATGTGCTGGAAGTAAACAGGCATGTGATACACAACAGTCATGCCTGACCCTTTTAAGGTGGAATGGAACTACATTCTCACAATTACTCCATACCCTTCAGGCTTTCTCAGATGAAATAGGGATGTCCTAAGGAAAAGCAGGACATTATTTGGTCATATCAGAAGCAAGGAAGCTTCTTTAAATCCTGGAGGAGGAGCTTTGGCGCAGGGTATAAAAGGCTCCAGCCCTGGAAGGAGCTCCAGCTCAGCCCAGAAGGTTTTCTCCAGCAGCCGAGAGAAGCTCCCAGCCCACAGCCAGCCATCATTGTGCACTGGAGAAGCAGCTCATCAACACTGCCTGCAGCAAAGTCAACATGGCCGCCATTGGTGGGGATATCCTTGTCTGGTAAGGCCAGGCGCTGGTTGCCTCTCTAGGCAGGTTGGGCAGGAGCTCCTCTTTCCACCTGGATAATAACCGTCCATGCCTCTCTTTTTATCCTTCCTTCCTTCCTTCCTTCCTTCCTTCCTTCCTTCCTTCCAGCGTGTTGATCGTCTTCCCCTTCACAATCAATAGACCTTGACAAGGTCAAGGAGACCTTTTCCGAGTTGAGTGAACTGCTCCACGTGGACCCCGTCAGCTTCAGGGTGAGGCTGCTCCCCTGCCCCAAGGGGCTGCTGGGGGGGTGGGGTGCCGTGTGTGTGTGTGTGTGTCACTCTGGGTGGCTTACAGGACATAAAACATAAAAAATTTCCTTGTACAGGGTTGCATTCAGATTTCAGTTAGTTGTTTATTTCCTTGACCCCTCATGGGAGGGCATTCCACAGGGCAGGGGCCACTACCAAGAAGGCCCTCTGCCTGGTTCCCTGTAACCTCACCTCTCACAGTGAGGGAACCACCAGAAGGCCTTGGGAGCTGGACCTCAGGGTCTAGGCTAAATGATGGGGTGGAGATGCTCCTTCAGGTATACTGGACTGAGGCCATTTAGGGCTTGAAAGGTCAGCACCAACACTTTGAATTGTGGAGCTTATATACAGCTGCCCTGGACACAGAATTGACCTACACTTCCATGGACAGCTGTGAGTCCAAAATGACTCCCAGGCTGCGCACCTGGTCCTTCAGGGGTACAGTTACCCCGTTCAGGACTAGGGTGTCCGTTCAGGACTAAGGGGGACAGCCTATGTCCCCCCAAAACAGTACTTCTTTCTTGTCAGAATTTAGCCTCAATCTGTTGAATGCGTTGTGGGATCTGTTGTGGGGAGAGAAGAAGAGAAAAAGAAGAGTTTGGATTTGATATCCCGCCTTTCACTCCCTTTAAGTAGTCTCAAATTCTCCTTTCACTTCCACACCCACAACAAACACTCTGTGAGGTGAGTGGGGCTGAGAGACTTCAAGGAAGTGTGACTGGTCCAAGGTCACCCAGCAGTTGCAGGTGGAGGAGCGGAGACACGAACCCGGTTTCCCAGATTACGAGACTACCGCTCTTATCCACTACACCACACTGGCTGTGTGGGTGACCCACACATGAAAGGAGTTTACCACCTTCATTGAAACATCAAACAAACAGGTCCAAAGTAAAACGCCGGGGGAGGGGCATGTTGCCTTTTGCGGGTCCCAGGGGAAAGGGGCAGGTCTCCCCTAATCTTCCGAGGGTATCGAAAGGGCATGAAAGGGCATGATCTGCGGCCGTCCGTTAATTTATTTTGGGGGGTTTGTGAGCCGGGATGGAAATCCCTGTCCTCCAGACGAAGCAGAGGCGAGGTTCTCCCCCAGTCCCAGGCTTGGAAGCAGCCGCTCCCCCTGTGGCTTTTGTCCTTCTGACTGCCAGCCAGCTGTCCTCGGGCGCAGAGCAAGCGCCTTCCTTGCGCCCTCAGGCCATGCGCTGGCCCAGAAAGGTGCCTGGCTCCTTCAGCAAAGGATTTCAACCCTCGCTGGGTCCAGGAATGAGAAGGGACTCACCCCAGTATCATACAGGCTAAGCCACCCACCCCAAACTCAAAAGAATATTTCAGAATAAGATATGACATTCACAGCGGAAGAAGACGACCTTTCCATGGACCTTGGGCACAGTGGCTACCAGGCTCCTTTAAGCCAGCCCAGGGGCACACTGTCAAATGCCACATGGGGGGAAAGTGGGACCCCATCTTCTGGGGCTGCACTCCTGCGTGAATCACCTGACCCACACAAGGTCCCTAGCCCCCCAATGTGCTTTTTCCGAGGGGAGATAGCATTCTCTCATCGCCTGAGAGCAGGGCCCCCCAAATGACTGCCATGCTCACACAGGGAAAAATGAGATGTCCCGTTTGTTCTGGCACAGTTGAGGGGATATGCTCTGAGCCACTGAGTGCCTGTGACTGGGGGAAGGGAGAGCAAAGCACGGGAGGGGGCTGGGGGAGGGGGGGCTTCCGATGGACATCTGGTTGACCAGTGGGAGGAACGGGAGCCCAGCTCTCCTCATTTGTTTATTTCCTTCATTCATGTGTATTTATAAAAACATTTCATATTTATTTATAAAAACATTTCATATTTATTTATAAAAATATTTGTACACCACTGTGTCATACAAAAGTATATTCAAGAGATTTACTTCAGGAAAGACAAAATACCTGTTTAACCTTTGAAAAAGTGAACCACAGACATCAATTAACCATTTGCAAAAGGATGTGTTCTTAATTGACTGCACAGTCCGGGATGATACGGAAGGGGGGGGCATGTCTTCTTCACCTTCTTCTTCGCTACAATATATCCATTTATTTCCAATTGTCAATGTCAAAAGGGACTAACATCTATAAAATTCATAGAAAATCAACGTGCCAATTTGCTCAGTTTCTCTAGGACTCCATGACACCTCCCCTGTCCTCCATAATCCCTCAAGCAAGGTGTCAAGACCCTAATCCTGTCAAATCGCTCTGCCAAACCTTTCCTCCGGGCAATGCCAGGTGGCAGACCATGGATACGTGGACCATTGTCTTCCCATCACCGGCACTCAAGAAGTGCTTATCTGCGCATATCTCCAGCTCTGCATATTCCCCCCTCCCTCCTCTATATGTTAATCCAGTGTAACCCAACCTCTTCTTAATGTATTCATGATGTAACTGGGATGTATTTTGCACTGTGTTCTGGGACATGGAGGGAAGTTTCAAAAGTTCATGTCACCCCTTTCTCGGGGTTCAATCTCGTCTTGAACCTGCTGCGCAATAAACTTGGATCATCTGCAGCTTGCTCCTGTCTCTGGCTGAGCTCATTTTCCTCCGCAGGGACCCGCAGACTTAGTCCGACAAGCTGGGTGGCAGAGGAGCCTCGCACCCAGATTTTACCGTAACAGGGAGGAATAGAAATGTTTTCAGCAGGCAACTAAAGCTTTACATGGAAGGCGCCCCCTGAATCTCTAGTGGCAGAGAGTTCCACTGGCCTGCGGACACGAAAGGTTCAGTTTCTCTCTGTTGTCAAACAAGTTTTGCCAACAACCAGCGATGCTCCTGCAGACTGAGTTATGCTCCTTTTATTCCAATGCTCGCTTGGCGAAAGTGTATTTTTGCTGTGTCAGAATCGCTGCTGCTTGGGTGATCTGCAGCAGAGTCATTTTCACCTCCTCCTGAGCCACAGGTCGGCCTCTTGCAGCCGGAGCTATCAGGGGGAGCCAGGCCTGACTCAGCAGGAGGCTGGGCCGATCTGCCTTATATACATTATTTACACAATGGGCTGCACATGATTGGCTAATTCCGGAATTCTACTATAAGCCAATCAGGTTGTGGATTCACTTATCTCTGGAGCATGATTGGGTGGTTCCTGCCAACCAATCATACTGCTGCATTGTGCTAGGACCAATCAGACTGCTGCAGTTTGATCCTGTTCAACTCAGTACATAACACCCCTCCCCTCTAAGTTCCAGTCCTGCCCGGGAGGTCGCATTCATAGTCCTCAAGGATGCAGGCGGCCTACGTGTGCGTTGCGGCCTGGGGTGTTCCCTCCAGGTTCTGGCTCGTGATGCTGGCAGTGATGGGGCTGTTTGGTCTGGCGCAACCGGCTCGCTCAGTCGTGGTTCTGGTTCCGGTGTCCTTTCGGCCTCGCGGGTCCTCTCTGTATTTACTGATTCTGCCTCTCCTGCTGGCCCCTCCTGCTCTATGGACCTCACTGCCCCTCTGTTCCCTTGGAACTCCTCTGACCTGTCCTCCTCCTGGTTTTCTCCCGGGAATCGTCGCCGTATCTGGTCGCAGTGGCGGCGCCAGCATTGCCCCCCATCCGTTAGCACCTCGTACGACACGGGGCCAGTGACCCTGGTGACTGTGGCGGGTACCCATGCTGGGCCTGCCCCAAAATTCTTTGCGTACACTGGGTCCTGGGCCTCGAAGGTCCGGGGGTTCCTGCCTTCCCCCACCACTACCTCATCCTGAGCTCTATCGGGGTGAAGGCGGTCCAGTCTGATTGCAAGGCGCCGACCCATTAGTAGTTCAGCAGGGCTCCGGCCAGTCGTTGAGCTGGGGGTGCTATGCTGTGCTAGGAGGAATGTGGCAAGGCGGTACTCCCAATCCCCTTGCGTCATGCGGCGAAGGGTGTCCTTGGTGGTCCGCACCATGCGTTCTGCTTGGCCATTAGTGGCAGGGTGGAACGGTGCCGAATGGATGTGGTGGATGGCGTTCTGCGCTGTGAAGGTTTGGAATTCTCCTGACGTAAATGCAGTCCCGTTGTCTGAGACACCAGTCAAGCTTGCAAAAATCTATCATTTGCCCGATAATAAATGTTGGAAATGTAAAGAAACTGAAGGTACATTCTTTCACCTTTGGTGGACGTGCCCAAGGATTAAGGCTTTCTGGGAGATGATTTATAATGAAATGAAAAGGGTATTTAAATATACCTTCCTTAAGAAACCAGAGGCCATTCTCCTGGGCATGGTCAGCCAAATGGTGTCAAAGAAGGACAGAACTTTCTTTATGTATGCCACAACAGCAGCAAGAATACTTATAGCAAAGTATTGGAAGACACAAGACCTACCCACTCTGGAAGAATGGCAGATGAAGGTGATGGACTACATGGAATTGGCGGAAATGACTGGCAGAATCCGAGACCAGGGAGAAGAGTCAGTGGAAGAAGATTGGAAGAAATTTAAAGACTATTTACAGAAATATTGCAAAATTAATGAATGTTAGAATGATGTTGGAATGAAGCTAGATGGTTTAAGCAGTAATGCTATAAAGGTATATGTAAAAAAGGATTGATAACAGGTGAAAATTTAAAGTTATAGTATATTAAGTTAAAGGATCATGAGAAAACAAAGAGGGAAAGAAATTGCTGACTTAAATAATTGAACTGGAATACAAAAAAGGGAGGTATGAGGAGGTCAGGGAAACAAGGATATGAATGTAAGCTATAGAAAGATTGATTCATTTTCCTTTTTTTCTTTTTAAGTGTCTTTTATTTCTTTTTTTCTGTATTTTCCTTGTATTTTTATTTTTTGTTTTTGTGTAATTCTTTTTTTCTCTGAAATTTTAATAAATATCATTTTAAAAAAAGAGAGAGTGTGTCAGGGAGCCCGTGGGTTGCAAACAGCCTACGTAGTACCCGGATGGCTGCGGACGTGGAAGTGGACGGTACCAGTGCGACTTCCAGCCATTTGGTGTAGGAGTCCACCACTATGAAGAATGTTTTCCCCTGAAAGGGGCCAGCGAAATCCACGTGCAGGCGTGACCATGGTGCTCGGGCGGACTCCCAGGATTGGACTGGGGCCCTTGGGGGATCTGGGCGGGATTCTTGGCAGGCCTGGCAGTGTTTGACCCAGGCCTCTATCTCTCCGTCGATCCCCGGCCACCACACATAACTCCTGGCAAGGGCCTTCATTCTTACTACCCCTGGATGTGTCTCGTGTAGGGCTGTGAGGACCCTTTTGCGGAGGGGCTGGGGAACAACGACTCTGCTTCCCCATAACAGGCACCCCTTGTGGGCCGACAGTTCATGTTTGTGGGTTGTGTAGCCGGCGAATTCTGGCCCGGGGCTGCTGCTGGGCCATCCCCTCCACACCCAGTCCAGGACCCGGGAGATGACCCTATCTTTCTTGGAATGGTGTGCAACTTCTTGTGCCTGAATGGGGCGGTCGGGAAGCAGCTCCAGGCTCATAACCTCTTGTGCAGGTGCTGGGTCGGGGCCTGTTTCCGGTAGTGGTAGCCTGCTGAGGGCGTCCGCATGGCCCATCGCCTTCCCTGGGCAGTGAATCAGTGCATACTGGTAGCTGGCAAGGAAAACTGACCACCTGAGGACGTGGGGAGACAGCACTTGGGGGTCTGCTTTTCGGGGGCAAATAAGCCAAGCAACGGCTTGTGGTCAGTCACCACGGTGAAGGGCCGCCCGTACAAGAAATCATGGAATTTTTTTACTCCCTTCACGATTGCCAGCCCCTCCTTGTCAATTTGCGAGTAGTTCCGCTCGGTTGCGTTGAGTGTCTGGGAAAAGTACGCCACTGGTACCTCTCTTCCATCCGGGAGTTGGTGCCCCAGGACAGCGCCAATGCCATAGGGTGAGGCGTTACATGCTAGCACCACCGGCAGCCTCCTGTTGAAGTGTGCCAAGACCGAGTTTGAGACAAGCAAGTCCTTGACTGCCTGGAATGCGGCCTCCTGGCGCTGGCCCCACACCCAAGGGGCCCGCTTGTCCAGGAGTCTGTGTAGGGGCTCCGCTACCGCCGCCTTATGGGGAAGGAAGGAATAGTAAAAGTTCAATAGTCCCAAGAAGGCCTGAAGTTCAGTCTTGCTCTTGGGCGCTGGGGCATCACAAATGGCCCGTACCTTGTCCCCAGTCGGGTGGACCCCTTCTGCGTCCACCATAAATCACAGAAAGTCCACCTGAGGCACTCCTAGTAGACATTTTTCCCGCTTCACCTTGAGACCCGCCGCCTGGAAACGGTGCAGAACGGTGCGGAGGCGGTCCTCAAACTCCTCTGGTGTGGGCCCGGCAATCAACACATCATCGAAGAAGGGGGTGACGCCAGGAATCCCTTTAAGGAGAGAGTCCATTAGATTCTGGAATATGCCTGGTGCCACGCTGACCCCGAATTGCAGCCGCTTTACCCTGAACGCTCCTCTGTGCGTCACAATCGTCTGTGCCTCTGCTGTGGCCTCATCTACTGGCAGCTGTTGATAGGCTTGGGCCAAGTCCAGCTTGCCAAAAAAGTTCGACCCAGCCCGGGTGGCAAGGACATGGCTGACCACTGGCACTGGGTATGCATGGGCCGTGAGGGCCTTGTTTATGGTACATTTGTAGTCTGCGCAGATGCGGACCGAACCATTAGGCTTGACGGGTGTGACGATTGGGGTTTCCCAGGGGGCATTAGGCACCGGCTCCAGCACTCCTTGCTCCACGAGCCGGTCCAATTTCTCGTCTATACGGGGTTTCAGGGCGAACGGGACCCGGCGGGCCTTGAGCCTGACCAGTCGTACTGCGGGGTCAAGCTGTTCCTGCCAACCAATCATACTGCTGCATTGTTCTAGGACCAATCAGACTCCTGCAGTTTGGATCCTATTTAACTCAGTACATAGAATCATAGAATTGGAAGAGACTACAAGGGCCATCGAGTCCAACCCCCTGCCAAGCAGGAAACACATAACAATGTGTTTTGTGTTTTTATATCATAATTTCATCCTGTGGACCTCCCAATTTAATGAACAAATAAATGAATGAAAGGAAATGAATTCCCCCCTCTCCCTGCCGATTAAGAGGCACCTCCGTCCCTGACACCCATCTGGAAAGAGGCAGGGAGGGGCATTGCGGGGGGGGAGTGGCCCTTGGGGGTCTCCCTGGGTGGCCCCTGTTGGTACCCCCACCCCTTATTCAGAGGGATGGAATGCAGAGCAGGTGAAGGGTCCGCGTCCCCCTCTGAGTCTCTCACCCCCAATTTCTCCAGAGTAGGAATCACAGAGAGGGCAACAGACCAGGGGCAAATACCAAGAAATGGGTGGGGAGACAACCAATGAAACCGGGGGGGGGGCCCTGGGAGCATCGGGGGGAGGGACCTTGCCAGGAATTTTAGGGATAAAAGATTTGGGGACACAGCAGGGGTCTCTGGCTCTGAAAAGCACTGCAGCTTTTTTGGGAGGGACAAAATGCCATAGCGCCCTAAAACCCCCCACTGGTGCTGAATGATTCCTCTTGAGTGACAGAGAAGACCCCCCCTTTCCACGCCCCCCCAACTAACCCCCCACCCCAGGCCTGTCCCCTCCCTCTGTCCCGGAGAAGAAGACACAGGAAGCCAGGTCAGATTGCAGAGGGAGGATTTATTAGAGGGTCAAGCGTCACATGGGGGCTGGAAGGTGAGACCAGCAGGAGGCGGCCGCTTCTCCCTGGGGGTGTCTCAGTGGGACCGGCAGGCCAGCGCATGAGTCACCACTCCGGGCAGCTTGTGGAAGGCATGGTGGTAAGCAGGGGTGAATTCCTGTCCAAAGGGGGTGGGGGTGATGAGGACTTCGACAGGAGCTGGAAGAGAAAAGAGGGGGTGACTCCTTCTGCCAGGGGGCCCATGTGTGGGTCACCCTCTCCCCACAACAGATCCCACAGCAAATTCAACAGACTGAGGCTGAATCCTGACAAGACAAAAGTACTGTTTTGGGGGGACAGGGGACAGGCGGGTGTGGGGGACTCCCTGGTCCTAAACGGGGTAACTCTACCCCTGAAGGACCAGGTGCGCACCTCGGGGGTCATTTTGGACTCACAGATGTCCATGGAAGTGCAGGTGAATTCTGTGTCCAGGGCAGCTTTGTAGCAGCTCCATCTGGTCCACAGGATGAGACCCCACCCGCCCTCAGCTTGTCTCGCCAGAGTGGTGCATGCTCTGGCTATCTCCCGCTTGGACTACTGCAATGCACTCTATGTGGCACTACCTTTGAAGGCAACCCTTTTGGTGGTCCCCTCCCTGTGAGAGGTGAGGTTACAGAGAAGCAGGCAGAGGGCCTTCTCGGTTGTGGCCCCACCCTGTGGAATGCCCTCCCACCAGATGTCAAGGAAATGAAAAACTAACTGAAATCTGAATGCAACCCTGTAACAGGATATGTCTAATGTCTTACCATGTTTTATGTCCTGTAAGCCACCCAGAGTGACACACACACACACACACACACACACACGGCACTCCCCAGTCCCCCCCCCCAGGCAGTCCCTTGGGGCGGGGGAGCAGCCTCACCCTGACGTTGACGGGGTCCACGTGGAGCTTGTCGCAGAGCAGTTCACGCAGATCGGAAAAAGCCTCCTTGACCTCGTGCAAAGAGGGCTGGAGAGGATCCTAATGAGAGGGAGGGCTGGAGAGGGTTCCCTATGCCACTGAAGTATCTATGGGTCCAGGGGTAGACCACCAGCAGGCTGAAGAGAAGGAAGGAAGGAAGGAAGGAAGGAAGGAAGGAAGGAAGGAAGGAAGGAAGGAAGGATAAAAAGAGAGGCATGGATGGTTATTATCCAGGTGGAAAGAGGAGTTCCTGCCCAACCTGCCTAGAGAGGCAACCAGCGCCTGGCCTTACCGGACAAGGGTATCCTCACCAATGGCGGCCACGTCCCCTTTGCTCCCGCGAGTGTTGACGAGCTGCTTCTCTTCAGCCGTAATGTTTGCCATGATGGCTGGCTGTGGGCTGGGAGCTTTTCTCGGCTGCTGGAGAAAACCTTCTGAGTTGAGCTAGAGCTCCTTCTGGGCTAAAGCCTTTTATACCCTGCGCTAAAGCTCCTCCTCCTGAGTTTACAGAAGCATTTCTGGTTTCTGATTTGATCAAAGAATGCTGTGGTTTTCCTTAAGACATCCCTGTTTTCCCCTGAGAAATCCTGGAGGGTATGGAGTAATGCCACCCCTGTGCCAAGGAGACAAGCAAGTATAAAGGCTTTGGAAGACATCTGAAGGCAGCCCCAAAGGAGCATCTCCACCCCCATCGCTTGGCCTGGACATTGAGTTCCTCCTCCGGTGATTCAGCTACAGGGTACCAGGCATCGGGCCTTCTTGGCAGTGGCTCCCTCCCTGTGGAAAGCCCTCCCATCAGATGTCAACCTGGGTGGCCTGAAAGACGGACTAGACCCATTCATGGAGGAGAAGCTCTAATGGCTCCTAGTC
Organism: Podarcis vaucheri; assembly: GCF_965113315.1. NCBI lineage: Eukaryota > Metazoa > Chordata > Lepidosauria > Squamata > Lacertidae > Podarcis > Podarcis vaucheri. The sequence goes on along the minus strand of NC_138762.1, from coordinate 1,850,419 downwards.
TGGCTGGCTCTGCTCTCCCTCCACCATCAGAAGCAGCGATGCTTCTGAATCCCATGTGTGTATTTGCCCAGACTGATTCAGGGGACATTTCAAGGGGCGCAGAATCATCTTTCTCCTGAGAAACACCTGCTTGTGACCTCAACTTTTCTGGTTGTATGACTTTGGGTCACATTAGAAGTCCTCAATTCTTTCCTCACTCCTGCCCCCTTTTGTACACCTGTTCTGCTTCAAAGCCCATATTTCGAACAAAGCTTTTGTTCAGGGAGGGGGAACCAGAGGTCTTCCGAATGTGGTCTGACTCTGCTTCCCACCCCCACTGCCAGCTGACAGTCCATAGGCTCCCAATCCCTGCCCTTGTTTAACCTCCCTGTTTTCCTACCCCTGCCGCTTCCAACTCTCCCTCTGCTGTTCTCTCCCCACGCTGTCAAACCTGAATGTGAGCTCCCTGGGACAGAGTCCTGTCCTACATTAAAATTGATAAATGGTGAAACAATAATCATCATCTGTATGTGCACTTAATTATCCTCAATGGGCTCAATTATCCTCAAGCAATTGCATCTCTGTTTGCAATGCTTTCTTGGACCCTGCACAGATCAGGGCATGTGGCCAGGATTGCCCAGGGCCACCCCTGTCATTGGGAGTGAGGTGGCTGCTTCAGGGGCAGATGCTGGGCTGGAGGACACAGCGGTGAGGCATCGTAGGACAAACACAGCCTGCCACCCCCAAGCTGGCTTGCTGCCTTCAGGTGCAGGAGAGAACATTGTCCCATCTCCAGCACTGAAGAAAGAAATTCAGCTTCCAGCTGAATCACGGGAGCTGCAGTTTGTTAAGTATTGTGGCTCTTTGAGGGGGTAAACTACACTTCCCAGCAGTCTTTGGGGGAAATCATGTGCTTTCACTGTACGTTGAGTACAGAGCCTTAGGAGATTTGGGTTTCCCCATCCTTGCTGAGCGTGGGGACAAAACCCACCACCCTCATGCCCTGGCTGACCACCATCAGTGACAGAGCACTGGGCTAAATGGAGCTTGGTCCAATCTGACAGGGCAGTTTCAAATTTCCCAGGAACCTTCCCTAAAGCCCTGCCAGAAGTATCTATAATTCTGTGTTGGGAGTTACCTGTGAGTAAAAAGGTAAAGGTAAAGGGACCCCTGACCATTAGGTCCAATCGTGGCCAATTCTGGGGTTGTGGCGCTCATCTCGCTTTATTGGCCGAGGCAGCTGACATACAGCTTCAGGGTCATGTGGCCAGCATGACTAAGCTGCTTCTGGTGAACCAGAGCTGCGCACGGAAACACTGTTTACCTTCCTGCCGGAGCAGTACCTATTTATCTACTTGCACTTTGATGTACTTTCGAACTGCTGGGTTGGCAGGAGCAGGGACAGAGCAACGGGAGCTCACCCCGTCACGGGGATTCGAACCACCAACCTTCTGATCAGCAAGTCCTAGGCTCTGTGGTTTAACCCACAGTGCCACTTGTATCCCAGTACCTGTGAGTAATACCCATCAAATTCAAGAAGACACCCATCTAGCTAGACACGCCGAGAACTGTGCTGTTACTTGTTGCCCTTAAATCCCGTTTGCATTGGCCATGATTAACTTGATTTTGCTGAGTTCTAAGCTCAACAATCTTGGTTTGGATTCCACTGTATGTTCTTATCTGTCAAATGGGAATAATAGGGACTTCCTTTGAAGGGTGGCTATGAAATGATGCCCGGGGCAAACAGCTCTTTGCATGTTAAAAGTGTTGTTCAAAAGAATAACATCAGCAATTCGAGATCCACCCTCACCCTTGACCAATGTGCTGCTAGATCAGTGCTTCTTTTCTGGGGGGACACAGGGGTGCACATACCCCATAACATTTCCTGAATGTTGGCCTCATTGAGGGGCGTCAAGGGAGAGGCTCAGGGGCTCCAATCCTGCTTGCCCATTGATGTCCATAGTTGGCCATTGGGAGAAGAGGATTCTGGACTCGTTGTTTCCCCTTTGGCCTAACCCAGAAGGCTCTGACTTTTGTCCTTCCCAATCTTAAGGAACTCTGGGAAATGGAGTTCTGTGAGGGAGCACTAGGAATTTCCAACATAACTTTCAGCAGACATTATAGACCTTCAAGTCCCCAGAATTCTGCAATATTCTCAAGCCAATAAAACTTGCTTGTGTGTATTTGCCCAGACTGATTCAGGTGGCATATCAAGGGGCGCGGAATCATCTTTCTCCTGAGAAACGCCTGCCTGGGACCTTAATTTTTCTGGCTGTAGGACTTTGGGTCACTTTAGAAGTCCTCAATTCTGTCTTCGCTCCTGTCCCCTTTTGTACACCTGTTCTGCTTCATAGCCCATATTCTGAGCGAAGCTCTTGCTCAGGGATGGGGAACCTGAGGTCTTTCGGATGTGGTCTGACTCTGCTTCCCATCCTCACTGACCGTTGGCAGGCAGTGGGCTCCCAATCCCTGCCCATGTTTAACCTCCCTGTCTTCCAACCCCTACAACTTCCAACGCTCCCTCTGCTGTTCTCTCCCCACGCTGTCAAACCTGAATGTGAGCTCCATGGGGCAGAGTCCTGTCCTACATTTCAAGGGCCCTCAATTGAGAAACGGTAAAATAATAATAATAATAATAATAATAATAATAATAATAATAATAATAATAATTTGAAAGTACACTTAATTTTCCTCAATTGACTCAACTATCCTCAAGGGACACGCAATTGAAAAACAGTTTGCAATGCCCTGGTACAAATCAGGGCATGTGGCCAGGATTGCCCAGGGCCACCCCTGTCATTGGGATTGAGGTGCCTGCTTCAGGGGCAGATCCTGGGCTGGAGGACACAGGGGTGAGGCATCGTAGGACAAACACAGCCTGCCACCCCCAAGCTGGCTTGCTGCCTTCAGGTGCAGGAGAGAACATTGTCCCATCTCCAGCACTGAAGAAAGAGATTCAGCTTCCAGCTGAATCACGGGAGCTGCAGTTTGTTAAGTATTGTGGCTCTTTGAGGGGGTAAACTACACTTCCCAGCAGTCTTTGGGGGAAATCATGTGCTTTCACTGTACGTTGAGTACAGAGCCTGAGAAGATTTGGGTTTCCCCATCCTGGCTGAGGGTTTGGACAACACCCATCACCCTCATGCCCTGGCTGACCACCATAAGTGACAGAGCACTGGGCTAAATGGAGCTTCATCCAATCTGACAGGGCAGTTTCAAATTTCCCAGGAACTTGCCCTAAAGCCCTGCCAGAGGTATCTATAATTCTGTGTTGGGAGTTACCTGTGAGTAAAAAGGTAAAGGTAAAGGGACCCCTGACCATTAGGTCCAGTCATGGCTGACTCTGGGGTGTGGCGCTCATCTCACTTTATTGGCCGAGGGAGCCGGCATACAGCTTCCGGGTCATGTGGCCAGCATGACTAAGCCACTTCTGGTGAACCAGAGCAACGCATGGAAACACTGTTTACCTTCCTGCCGGAGCAGTACCTATTTATCTACTTGCACTTTGATGTACTTTCGAACTGCTGGGTTGGCAGGAGCAGGGACAGAGCAACGGGAGCTCACCCCGTCACGGGGATTCGAACCACCAACCTTCTGATCAGCAAGTCCTAGGCTCTGTGGTTTAACCCACAGTGCCACTTGTATCCCAGGACCTGTGAGTAAGACCCATCAAATTCAAGAAGACACCCCTCTAGCTAGACACGCCGAGAACTGCGCTCTTACTTGTTGCCCTTAAATCCCATTTATAAAATCATGATTAACTTGGTTTTGATGAGTTCTAAGCTCAAAAAACTTAGTTTGGATTCCATTGTATGTTCTTATCTGTCAAATGGGAATAAGAGGGACTTCCTTTGAAGGACTGTGCTAGATTATTCATTGCTAACCATCAGGCAGCATTTCTTGGCTTCTCAGAGGTGCCTACTACATTGCCCCCTTATGCTCCTGATGAGCTTTGCAAGTTGCAGCGCCATTAAGAAAGGCCGTGCTAGTCCGCCATGACAAGTGCTGCTAGAGAAAGCAGAGATGGAAGGGGGTGTCCTTTGCGGAGTCTAAAGGATTCAGCCAGCACACGATTGAGTTCATGGCGAAAGAACACATGCCCCCCCCCGACCGTGGCTGAATACATTCCCAACAACCCAAAGGACAGGCTGTCCCCCAGACGGCACCCAGCAGACAACTGAGCAGATCTCCGACTGAAGATTTATCCTTGCTACCAACCTTGGGGCGTGTAGTCGTGGAAAAGTGTCAGCGGTCTCTTAACAGAAATCTAAGCTCAAGAAACCTACGGCACCTGAGGTTATTCAGTGCAAGGAGCAGAAGTGATTTGCAGGTGATTTAAGTTTCTGGTGTTGATGCACCCATAATTCCTTAGCAAAAGCAAATCAAAACATTAGTGGAGTAACTGGTGCATTGCAAGGCAGAAAAAACCCTCAACGAGAAATGCTGGAGGGTATGTGATCCTGGCTGCTGAAGATGGCTGGAAGGTCCTTTGTCCCGTCAGCTGGATGAGCTGATCTGCAGAGCCAAGAGGGGCTCTCTGGGCCGTCTATAACTGAGGATCTGGTGGACAAGAATTGACCAAATCTGGATAACTAGAGGACTGGCACCCAAGACTAGGAAGGTAGAAATCTGCCCTAAGACGTGCTCCGACCATATTGCCGTGAGAATGGAGATGAAACTAATACCAACTGGTTCCTTCAGATGGAGGATGAATGACACCTTGTTCAGAGATCAAGAGGTGACCAAGAAGGCCCAAAAAACCCTGAGAGACTATTTCGAGATAAATTTGAACACTACCGTGGAAAAAAGAGTAATCTGGGATGCAAGTAAAGCAGTTATGAGGGGGTTTCTGATCCAACAGAATTCATTAAAGAAGAGAGCTCAAAACGCGAAAAAAGAAAAAATTCTGGAAAAAATAAAAGAGGGCGAGAAAAAACTGAGAGTGAAACCCAATTCACAAGAGATTCTGAGAGAAATAAAGTTACATCAAGTGCAACACATGAAGATGATAAACCAGGAAATTGAATGGAAAATTAATCAAACAAATGAGACAAAGGACTTTTGAATCGGCAAATAAATGTGGGAAATTGCTAGCTTGGCAGATGAAGAAAAGACAAAAACTTAATACCATTACTAATTTGGAAGTGGAAGGAAAAAACATCCAGAATCCAGTGGAAATTAGAAAATGCTTCCAGAGGTACTTTAAACAATTATATACACAAGGGCCCCAGAAAGAGTTTGACATAGACCAGTTTTTGAAAACAAATGGATTACAAAAAATCTCGCAAGAAAATAAGTTAATGTTGAACTATAAAATTACGGAACAGGAGGTAGAAGGTGCCATTCAGAATATGCAGTTGGGAAAATCTCCAGGGCCGGACGGCCTAGCCTCAAAATACTATAGAACTTTGAAGGACTGGATAATTCAATCACTAAAGGAGGTTTGTAATGAAATTTTGGAGGGGGGAAAAGTCCCAGAGTCGTGGAAAGAAGCATATATTACACTTATACTGATAAAATGATCCTGAAAAGACACAACTTAAGAACTATCGACCCATATCCCTGTTAAATGTGGATTACAAAATTTTTGCTGACATTTTGGCCAAGAGGTTAAAAAAAGTATTAGGGGAAGAGATACATAAGGACCAAGCTGGCTTTCTCCCAGGCAGACACCTGTCTGATAATACCAGGAATATAATTAACATTCTGGAGAAGTTGCAAGAGGACATCAATACTAAAGCAGTTTTAATTTTTGTGGATGCCGAGAAAGCCTTTGATAATATTTCTTGGAGTTTTATGAAGAAAAATCTTCAGGGGATGGGGGTCGGTCAAGGGTTTGAAAATGGTATAAGTGCAATTTATTCAGAACAAAAGGCTAAGTTAATAGTTAACAACGTGGTAACGGAGAAATTTAAGATAGAGAAAGGCTGCCCAATTTCCCCACTACTTTTTATTTCCGTCCTGGAGGTTTTGTTAAACATGATTAGAAGGGACCATTTGATTAAAGGTATAACGGTCGGAGCTAAACAATATAAATTGAAAGCTTTTGCAGATGACCTAGTATTGACATTACAGGAGCCAGAATCTAGCACTAAAAGAGTATTAGAACTGATCCAAGAGTTTGGTCAGAGAGAGAGAGAGAGATAATATTTATTGCGGCCATAGGCCCATACAGGTAAAAACAACACATAAGTGACAGCTTGTGCCGTGGGGAAGAAAAAAAAAACAACAGTCGCTAAAACACCACTATAACAATAAAATACTATAAGATGGAAAGGCATGCTACGCCTTAATTAGCTTGTAGCGCTCCTTGGCGTCGCTTTTGGGAGAGGACAGCGACCAGGAACCTAGCCACTTTCAGGGTCGTGTGGGAATCCTTGTCCTGCAAGATTTGGGCAAGGTGGAATTTTGGTGGGGTACCCTCTAGTTTCTGTATGATTGATCCCAACAAATTTGCCCGTGGCACATTGAACAAGGGGCAAGTGAACATAATGTGCTGAAGCGACTCCGGCGTCACCTTATCACATTCGCACGTGGCGGGGTCTTGGCCCTTTGAGAATCTATGTCTCAGGACATTGGAGGGGAAAACGTTGAACCTCGCTTTGGTGAAGGCCAGTCTATGGGCAACAGTCGAAAGGGAGGAGAGGTATGATGGAACGCAATAAGTTAAAGTGATACCAATGTTCTGGGGCGAACAAACACCTCCCCCCAGCATATAATTTTGCTGTAAGTCGATGTCATCCAGTCTTTGACGGATCAGTCTTTGAGCAGTGATTTGGTCTAGTTTTAGGGAATCTGAGGGAGAGATTCCATAGCTCAGGAGTTTGGCATGAATTTTACTAGTCCAAAGGCTGGAGAATTCATCTCGCCATAAGCATTGGACAAGGTAATGGTTTGGTAATCTATGCCACAATGATAACCAGTAATTGAAGACTTGCTTCCACAGGCAAGTTTCTAAGGATGCGATCTTCAATTCTAGTCGCATGGCTGCGTTGCTTACTCACCGAGGGAGCATTAGGAGCCAACGTAGGAATTGGCTTTGCAGAGTCTCAAGGGGAGCAAGGTCTGTCATCACGGCCCAGAGCGGGGCAGCATAAGCAAGCACTGCAACCACTTTTGCCTTGAACACCTTTAGGGCCGAGGGAACATGCAGAGCTCCGTCCGAAAAGAAAAATCGGAGGAGCGCATATGACAGGGTTTTGGCCTTGTTAGGTAGGTGTTGAATTTGAACTTTCCATCCCAAGTTGTATTGAAAAATAACTCCTAGATATTGAAATTTTAGGACTTGCTCTATTTTTGCTCCACCAAGCTTCCATTTGTATAATCTCCGGCTTCTGGAGAAAATCAGAATCTTGGACTTAGCATGGTTGATGGTTAATTGGTTGAGTTGGCAATACGTGGCAAAGATCTTCAGAGCTCTGGTTAGTCCAACACGTGTATAAGATAGAATTACTGCGTCGTCCGCATATAAAAGGAGTGGGCAGCGGTAATCCGCTAGTCTAGGCGTGTGTGTACTTGGAGATGAGTTAACTAGGGGTGCTCGCATGTCGCTGATGAAAAGGTTGAATAGGCAGGGAGCCAATATACATCCTTGGCGCACTCCCTTGTTTATTGGTATTGAATTTGTGAGGTCGCCCGCAGGAGTAAGTCTCACTCTGGCAAGGGTACCTTCATGGAGCTGACTTATGAGCCATAAGAGTCTTCTATCAATGCCCAGTTTCGCAAGTTTCTCCCAAAGAATATTTCTAGGAACGCTGTCAAAGGCTGCCTTTAGATCTAAGAAGGCAGCACAGAGGTAGCCCCGGGGAGGGGAGGAGTACTTCCGTGCCAGATGATAAAGAATTATCGCATGATCTGTTGTAGAACGTTTAGTTCTGAACCCTGCTTGTTCGTGGCCAATCTGGTTAGTCTCATCTACCATTGGTCATGTGGCAGGATTTAAGTTGAATAAGTTAAAAACCAAAGTTCTTGAGAAAAACTTAACAATGACTGAAAGAGAGAGGTTTCAGAATGAGGCAGGTTTAACAGTGGTTAAGAAGGTGAAATACCTGGGGATTAACATGACAGCTAAAAATGGGAACTTATTTAAGGACAATTATGAAAAGTGTTGGTCGGATGTTAAAAAGGATTTAGAAATATGAAATTTAGAAATATGGTCCTTGTTGGGTCGAATCGCTGTCATCAAGATGAATGTATTGCCAAGAATGTTGTTTTTGTTTCAATCGTTACAAATATTAGATAAAATGGACTGTTTCAAGAAGTGGCAGAGAGACATTTCTAAATTCGTCTGGCAGGGCAAGAAACCCAGAATAAAATTTAAAATATTAACGGATGCTAAAGAAAGAGGGGGATTTGCCCTGCCAGACCTTAAACTTTATTATGAATCAGCAGATTTCTGCTGGTTGAAGGACTGGCTGCTTCTTGAGAACACAGACATTTTGGATTTAGAAGGCTTCAACAATGTTTTTGGATGGCATGCATACTTGTGGTACGACAAGGTTAAAGCTCATAAGGCATTTAAAAACCATATTGTCAGGAAAGCACTGTTTAATGTCTGGATACGATATAAAGACTTACTTGAAAATAAAACCCCAAGGTGGTTGTCACCGATGGAGGCAAAAGCTCAAAAAAGACTCAATATGGAGGCCAAGTGGCCAAAATATTGGGAGATTTTGGAGCAAGAAGGAGACAAATTGAAATTGCAGAGTTTTGAGAAATTAAAGGATAGAGTGCGAGATTGGCTTCATTATTATCAAATAAGAGAGGCTTACAATTTGGACAAAAAAATTGGCTTCCAGGTGGAAAAATCAAAGTTGGAAACAGAACTGTTAGATCCCAAAACTGGGATACTTTCAAGAATGTATAACTTGCTGTTAAAATGGAACACACAGGATGAGACGGTTAAATCTGCTATGATTAAATGGGCACAGGATGTTGGACATAATATCATGTTTGCTGACTGGGAACAGTTAAGGACCACAGGTATGAAATTTACGGCATGCAATGCCTTCAGAGAGAATATTATGAAAATGGTATACAGGTGATACATGACACCAGTCAAGCTTGCAAAAATCTATCATTTGCCTGATAATAAATGCTGGAAATGTAAAGAAACTGAAGGTACATTCTTTCACCTTTGGTGGACGTGCCCAAAGATTAAGGCTTTCTGGGAAATTATATATAATGAAATGAAAAAGGTATTTAAATATACCTTTAAATATACCTTCCCTAAGAAACCAGAGGCCTTTCTCCTGGGCATAGTCGGCCAATTGGTGTCAAAGAAAGACAGAACATTCTTTATGTATGCTACAACAGCAGCAAGAATACTCATCGCAACGTATTGGAAGACACAAGATTTACCCACCTTGGAAGAATGGCAGATGAAGGTGATAGACTATATGGGACTAGCAGAAATGACTGGCAGAATCCGCGACCAGGGAAAAGAGGCGGCGGAAGAGGATTGGAAGAAATTTAAGGACTATCTTAAGAAACATTGCAAAATTAATGAATGTTAGAATGACGTTGGTTTGAGAAAATTAAGTGGTTAACAGCTGTAAGGGTTAAGTTGAAAGAAAAAAGGAGGTTATAAATTAGATAAAACTAAGAGTAAGGATCTGTTGAAACAAATATTTTTAAAATGGGATGCAGAAAGGGGAGGTATGGGGAAGTCGGAGGAATAGGTTATAAGAAAATAAGGATATGAAATTATACTTGTTATTTGTTTTTGTGTTTGTTTGTGTTGCTCTGACTGTTTAAAAAATTGGTGGAAATCGAATAATAAAAAAAAGAAATCCTTTGCTGAAGGAGCCAGGCACCTTTCTGGGCCACCGAATGGCCTGAGGGCACAAGGAAGGACAAAAGCCACAGGGGGAGGGGCTGCTTCCAAGCCTGGGACCGGGGGGGGGGGGAGAACCTCGCCTCTGCTTCGTCTGGGAGACAGGGATGTCTATCCCGGATCACAAACCCCCATCAAGTTAATCATGTTAATCATGGCCAACATAAATGGGATTTAAGGGCAACAAGTAACAGCGCAGTTCTCGGCGTGTCCAGCTAGAGGGATGTCTTCTTGAATTTGATGGGTCTTACTCACAGGTAACTCCCATCACAGAGAAATAGATACCTCTGGTAGGGCTTTAGGGCGAGTTCCTGGGAAATTTGGAACTGCCCTGTCAGATTGGATGAAGCTCCATTTAGCCCAGTGCTCTGTCACTGATGGTGGTCAGCCAGGGCATGAGGGTGATGGGTTTTGTCCCCACCCTCAGCCAGGATGGGGAAACCCAAATCTTCTCAGGCTCTGTACTCAACGTACAGGGAGAGCACATGATTTCCCCCAAAGAATGCTGGGAAGTGTAGTTTACCCCCTCAAAGAGCCACAATACTTAACAAACTGCAGCTCCCGTGATTCAGCTGGAAGCTCAATCTCTTTCTTCAGTGCTGGAGCTGGGACAATGTTCTCTCCTGCACCTGAAGGCAGCAAGCCAGCTTGGGGGTGGCAGGCTGTGTTTGTCCTACGATGCCTCACCCCTGTGTCCTCCAGCCCAGCATCTGCCCCTGAAGCAGCCACCTCACTCCCAATGACAGGGGTGGCCCTGGGCAATCCTGGCCACATGCCCTGATCTGTGCCAGGGCCCAAGAAAGCATTGCAAACAGAGATGCAATCGCTTGAGGATAATTGAGCCCATTGAGGATAATTAATTGCACTTTCAGATCATGATTATTATTTCACCATTTATCAATTGAGGGCCCTTGGAATGTAGGACAGGACTCTGCCCCAGGGAGCTCACATTCAGGTTTGACAGCGTGGGGAGAGAACAGAAGAGGGAGAGTTGGAAGCTGCAGGGGTAGGAAGACAGGGAGGTTAAACAAGGGCAGGGATTGGGAGCCCACTGCCTGCCAATGGGAAGCAGAGTCAGACCACATCCGGAAGACCTCAGGTTTCCCATCCCTGAGCAAGAGCTTCGCTCAGAATATGGGCTTTGAAGCAGATGAGGTGTACAAAAGGGAGCAGGAGTGCAGAAAGAATTGAGGACTTCTAAAGTGACCCCAAATTGTACAGCCAGAAAAATTGAAGTCCCAGGCAGGCGTTTCTCAGATGATTCTGCGCCCCTTGACATACCACCTGAATCAGTCTGGGCAAATACACACAAGCAAGTTTTATTGGCTTGAGAATATTGCAGAATTCTGGGGACTTGAAGGTCTATAATGTCTGCTGAAAGTTCTGTTGGAAATTCCTAGGGCTCCCTCACAGAACTCCATTTCCCAGAGTTCCTTAAGATTGGGAAGGACAAAAGTCAGAGCCTTCTGGGTCAGGCCAAAGGGGAAACAACGAGTCCAGAATCCTCTTCTCCCAATGGCCAACTATGGACACCAATGGGCAAGCAGGATTGGAGCCCCTGAGCCTCTCCCTTGACGCCCCTCAATGAGGCCAACATTCAGGAAATGTTATGGGGTATGTGCACCCCTGTGTCCCCCCAGAAAAGAAGCACTGATCTAGCAGCACATTGGTCAAGGGTGAGGGTGGATCTCGAATTGCTGATGTTACTCTTTTGAACAACACTTTTAACATGCAAAGAGCTGTTTGCCCCTGGCATCATTTCATAGCCACCCTTCAAAGGAAGTCCCTATTATTCCCATTTGACAGATAAGAACATACAGTGGAATCCAAACCAAGATTGTTGAGCTTAGAACTCAGCAAAATCAAGTTAATCATGGCCAATGCAAACGGGATTTAAGGGCAACAAGTAACAGCACAGTTCTCGGCGTGTCTAGCTAGATGGGTGTCTTCTTGAATTTGATGGGTATTACTCACAGGTACTGGGATACAAGTGGCACTGTGGGTTAAACCACAGAGCCTAGGACTTGCTGATCAGAAGGTTGGTGGTTCGAATCCCCGTGACGGGGTGAACTCCTGTTGCTTGGTCCTTGCTCCTGCCCACCTAGCAATTTGAAAGCACATCAAAGTGCAAGTAGAGAAATAGGTACTGCTCCGGCGGGAAGGTAAACAGTGTTTCCGTGCGCAGCTCTGGTTCACCAGAAGCGGCTTAGTCATGCTGGCCACATGACCCTGAAGCTGTATGTCAGCTGCCTCGGCCAATAAAGCGAGATGAGCGCCACAACCCCAGAATTGGCCACGACTGGACCTAATGGTCAGGGGTCCCTTTACCTTTACCTTTTTACTCACAGGTAACTCCCAACACAGAATTATAGATACTTCTGGCAGGGCTTTAGGGCGAGTTCCTGGGAAATTTGAAACTGCCCTGTCAGATTGGACCAAGCTCCATTTAGCCCAGTGCTCTGTCACTGATGGTGGTCAGCCAGGGCATGAGGGTGGTGGGTTTTGTCCCCACCCTCAGGAAGGATGGGGAAACCCAAATCTTCTCAGGCTCTGTACTCAGTGTAGAGTGAAAGCACATGATTTCCCCCAAAGACTGCTGGGAAGTGTAGTTTACCCCCTCAAAGAGCCACAATACTTAACAAACTGCAGCTCCCGTGATTCAGCTGGAAACTCAATCTCTTTCTTCAGTGCTGGAGATGGGACAATGTTCTCTCCTGCACCTGAAGGCAGCAAGCCAGCTTGGGGGTGGCAGGCTGTGTTTGTCCTACGATGCCTCACCCCTGTGTCCTCCAGCCCAGCATCTGCCCCTGAAGCAGCCACCTCACTCCCAATGACAGTGGTGGCCCTGGGCAATCCTGGCCACACGCCCTGATCTGTACCAGGGCCCAAGAAAGCATTGCAAACAGAGATGCAATCGCTTGTATCTTGAGGATAATTGAGTCCATTGGGGATAATTAATTGCACTTTCAGATCATGATTATTACTTCACCATTTATCAATTGGAATGTAGGACAGGACTCTGTCCCAGGGAGCTCACATTCAGGTTTGACAGCGTGGGGAGAGAACAGCAGAGGGAGAGTTGGAAGCGGCAGGGGTTGGAAGACAGGGAGGTTAAACAAGGGCAGGGATTGGGAGCCCACTGCCTGCCAATGGGAAGCAGAGTCAGACCACATCCGGAAGACCTCAGTTTCCCCATCCCTGAGCAAGAGATTCATTCGAAATATGGGCTTTGAAGCAGATGAGGTGTACAAAAGGGAGCAGGAGCGAAGGATATGTTGACTATTAAAGTGACCCAAAGTCGTACAGCCAGAAAAGTTAAGGTCCCAGGCAGGTTTTTATGACATGATTCTGCTCCCCTTGAAATGTCACCTGAATCAGTCTGGGCAAATACACACAATCATGTTTTATTGGCATGAGAATAGTTTAACAAAGTATTGCAGAATTCTGGGGACTTGAAGTTCTGTAATGTCTGCTAAAAGTTTTTGGGGAAATTCCTAGGGCTCCCTCACAGAACTCCATTTCCCAAGGTTCCTTAAGTTTGGGAATGAGAAAGGTCAGAGCCTTCTGGGTCAGGTCAAAGGGGACCCATCGAGTCCAGGATCCTCTTCTCCCAATGGCCAACTATGGACCCCAATGGGCAAGCAGGATTGGAGCCCCAGAGCCTCTCCCTTGACGCCGTTTCCTGCAAATGGGATTCAGAAGCATCACTGCCTCTGATGGTGGAGGGAGAGCAGAGCCAGCCAGACTAGGAGCCATTAGAGCTTCTCCTCCATTAATCTGCCTAGTCCGTCTTTCAGGCCACCCAGGTTGACATCTGATGTCTTTCCACAGGGAGGGAGCCACTGCCTAGAAGGCCCTTTGCCTGGTACACTGTAACTGAATCACCGGAGGAGGACGACCTCAGTGTCCAGGCCAAGCGATGGGGTGGAGACGCTCCTTCATGGCTTCCCTATCCAGGGCTGCCTTCAAGTGTCTTATAAAAGTTGTATAGTTGATTGTCTCCTTGGCTTAGGGGCAGCATTACTCCATAACCCTCCGTGCCTCTCCCTTTCATCTTCTTGTATAGTTGCTTGTCTCTGTGGCGGGAACCAGATGTCCAACGGATGCCCCCCCATCCCCCCTCCCATGCTTTGCTCTCCCCTCCCCCAGTCACAGGCACTCAGCGGCTCAGAGCATATCCCCTCAACCGTGCCAGAACAAATGTGACATCTCATTTTTCCCTGTGTGAGCATGGCAGTCATTTGGGGGCCCCTGCTCTCAGGCGATGTCACAATGCGATCTCCCCTCAAAAAAAGAACATGGGGGGGCAGGGACCTTGTGTGGATATCAAAAGGGCATGATCTGTGGCCGTCCGATAATGTCTTTGTGAGCCGGGATGGAAATCCCTGTCTCCCAGGTTCTCCCCCCGTCCCAGGCTTGGAAGCAGCCGATCCCCCTGTGGCTTTTGTCCTTCTGACTGCCAGCCAGGTGTCCTCAGGCGCAGAGCAAGTGCCTTCCTTGCACCCTCAGGCCATTCGCTGGCCCAGAAAGCTGCCTGGCTCCTTCAGCAAAGGATTTCAACCCTCTCCTTTGGGGCTGCCTTCAGATGTCTTCTAAAGCCTTTATACTTGCTTGTCTCCGTGGCACAAGCGTGGCATTACTCCATACCCTCCAGGATTTCTCAGGGGGAATTAGGGATGTCTTAAGGAAAAGCAGGACATTCTTGGATCAAATCAGAAACCAGCACGACTTCTGTAAATCTGGGAGGAGGAGCTTTGGCGCAGGGTATAAAAGGCTCCAGCCCTGGAAGGAGCTCCAACTCAGCCCAGAAGGTTTTCTCCAGCAGCCGAGAGAAGCTCACAGCCCACAGCCCACAGCCAGCCTTGGGTGGGGATTCCCTTGGTGAGTAAGTCCAGGGGTGGTTGCCTCTCTAGGCAGGTTGGGTAGGAGCTCCTCTTTCCACCTGGATAATAACCAGCCATGCCTCTCCCTTTCTCCTTCCTTCCTTCCTTCCTTCCTTCCTTCCTTCCTTCCTTCCTTCCTTCCTTCCTTCTCTGCAGCCTGCTGGTGGTCTTCTCCCGGTGCCAGAGGCTCTTCGGTCACATAGAGAACCCTCTCCAGCCCTCCCTCTCATTAGGATCCTCTCCAGCCCTCATTCCACAAGGTCAAGGAGGATTTTTTCTGAGCTGCGTGAACTGCTGTGCGACAATCTCCACATGGACCCCCCCAACTTCAGGGTGAGGCTGGTCCCCCGCCCCAAAGAGCTGCGGGGGGGGGGACTGGGGAGTGCCGTGTGTCTGTGTGTTTGTGTGTGTGTGTGTGTCACTCTGGGTGGCTTACAGGACATAAAACATGGTAAAACATTAGACATTAAAAATTTCCTGTTACAGGGTTGCCTTCAGATTTCAGTTAGTTGTTTATTTCCTTGACATCTGGTGGGAGGGCATTCCACAGGGCGGGCGCCACTATTGAAAAGCCCCTCTGCCTGGTTCCCTGTAACCTCACCTCTCACACTGAGGGAACTGCCAGAAGGGAGCTGGACCTCAGGGTTTGGGCTGAACAATGGGGGGTGGAGACTCTCCTTTGGGTATACAGGGCTGAGGCCTTTTAGGGCTTTCAATGTCAACACCAAAACTTTGAATTGTGCTCGGTGGTCTTAGCAGCCCCTCCCAGTCACCAGTCTAGCTGCCGCATTCTGGATTAGTTGCAGTTTCCGTATCACCTTCAAAGGTAGCCCCAAATAGAGTGCATTGCAGTAGTCCAAGTGGGAGATAACTAGAGCATGCACCACTCTGGCCAGACAGTCCACTGAGGCGTTCCCAAAGTAAAGGAAGGATTGAACTCGGATTAATAAGAGTACACACAGAGGCTTGAACCAGCAAGACTTTGGGAAGGGTGAGTATAATAATCTCTCTCTGTGTGTGTGCCTCCAGCCCCTGGCCCAGGTCGTTTTATTCACAAAAGAACTTTTTACAGAGTGTTCGTAAGAACCAATCAGATTTCTTCTGAGGATTTCAACAAACCCACGTAGAGACAGCGATCATTATCACCTTTGTGTGAGACCTGCTTCCTGGCCCTAAGATTAACGTATCAGAAAAGCTACTTCAAAGAAGCTTGCCCACTATCTTTATGGCCCAGGAGGCCTGTCTGGCAAAGCAACTGGCCTGTGTACGTGACTTGACAAGCAAGAGAGATGGGCAGTAGAGGAAATGGCCAGAGATGCAGAGGGTTGTGGGATTTGGTCAGAAATTATTGTCAATGAATCAAACCCAGTCAACACAATGCATTCATAGTGGACACAACGGCTTGATGCATATTTCATAATTCCTCATAGTAATCCCACCTGACCCCACACTCTGGATATTTGCACTCCTACAGTAGGCAGGGAGGGCCTCATCCTGCATACCAGATGATGCTGGGAGACAGCTGCCCTGACACAGAATTGACCTGTGCCTCCATGGACAGCTGTGAGTCCAAAATGACTCCCAGGCTGCGCACCTGGTCCTTCAGGGGCACAGTTACCCCATTCAGGACCAGGGAGTCCCCCCCACACCCGCTTGCCCCCAGTCCACCCTAAACAGTACTTTTGTCTTGTCAGGATTCAGCCTCAATCTGTTGAATGCGTTGTGGGATCTGTTGTGGGGAGAGGGTGACTCACACATGGGCCCCCTGGCAGAAGGAGTCACCCTCTCTTTTCTCTTCCAGCTCCTGGGCAACATGCTCATCATCATCATGCCACCCTCTCCCCCGGACAGGAATTCAGCCCTGCTTACCACCATGCCTTCCACAAGCTGGTTGGGGTGATGGCTCATGCGCTGGCCCGCCGGTCCCACTGAGACACCCCCAGGGAGAAGCGGCCAGCTCCTACTGAACTCACCACCCACCGGGTGGGGGCCACCCCTTCTTGCCCCCATGTGACGCTTGACCCTCTAATAAACCTTCCTCTGCAATATGACCTGGTTTCCTGTGTCCTCAATGCTCATGGCGGACTGATCCCCCCCCCCATGTTCCAAGCCCCCCCCCGTCTCGATGGTCATCTCCCCACCCAGTTCTGGTCTTCTTCCTACTCTGGAGAAATTGGGGGTGAGAGACTCAGAGGGGGATGCGGACCCTTCCCCTGCTCTGGATTCCATCCCTCTGAATAAGGGGTGGGGGTACCAACAGGGGCCCCCTAGGGAGACCCCCAAAGGCCACCCTCCCCCCGCAATGCCCCTCCCTGCCTCTTTCCAGATGGGTGTCGGGGACGGAGCTGCCTCCGAATCGGCAGGGAGAGGGAGGAATTCATTTCGTTTTATCCATTTATTTGTTTATTAAATTTGGGGGTTCACAGGATGAAATTACGATATAAAAACACAAAACACATAATCAAATAAAAACAAATACAACTCAATAAACACCCCCGCCAACATATTTCACACCCATAATAACATCAAAGGAGTTTACCACCTTCATTGAAACATCAAACAAACAGATCCAAAGTAAAACACCTTGGGGGCAGCGAAGCTGGCAAGTCGCCTTTTGGGGGTCCCAGACGGAGGTCTATGGGGGGAAAGGGGCAGGTTTCCCCTAAGCTTCTGAGGGTATTGAAAGGGCATGATCTGCGGCCATCCAATAATGTCTTTTTGGGGTTTGTGAGCCGCGATGGAAATCCCTGTCTCCCAGACGAAGCAGAGGCGAGGTTCTCCCCCCGTCCCAGGCTTGGAAGCAGCCGCTCCCCCTGTGGCTTTTGTCCTTCTGACTGCCAGCCAGGTGTCCTCTGGCGCAGAGCAAGCGCCTTCCTTGCGCCCTCAGGCCGTTCGCTGGCCCAGAAAGCTGTCTGGCTCCTTCAGCAAAGGGTTTCAACCCTCGCTGGGTCCAGGAATGAGAAGGGACTCGCTCCAGCATCATACTGGCTAAGCCACCCACCCCAAACTCAATATTTTGAAATCACAAAGGAAGCTTAAGTATACAGAGGACATTTAGTGCAGCAAAGTGAACAAAACAATTATATTAAAAAAAACTATCTTCAACAAAACATTGCTTAAGGAGGTCAACTTTAAAACAGAGCAGAGCAGGAAGGTTGGAGACTTTAGCGAGGCATGTAGGCACTGGCAGAGGAAGAGGAGTGCGGGGGGAGCGCATTGCCCCCGACAGTTGTATCCCGGTAGGGGGCCATCTTGGCTGCCCCCCCCGGGCCCGGGCTGGGCACTATGCTCCTGCAAGTGGCATGCCCTGCCCCCAGGACGTGCGCCGGACCCCCCACCTGCTCTCCGCACTTGAGTCCATCATCCAAGTCGTTGATAAAGATGTTGAATAAGACCGGGCCCAAGACAGAACCCTGTGGCACCCCACTAGTCACTCTTCTCCAGGATGAAGAGGAACCATTGATGAGCACCCTTTGGGTTCGGTCAGTCAGCCAGTTACAAATCCACTGAGTGGTAGCATAGTCAAGACCACATTTTACCAGCTTCTTTACAAGAATATCATGGGGCACCTTGTCAAATGCCTTGCTGAAATCAAGGTAGGCTACATCCACTGCGTTCCCTTCATCTACCAGGCTTGTAATTCTGTCAAAACACGAGATCAGGTTAGTCTGACATGACTTATTTTTCAGAAATCCATGCTGACTATTGGTGATCACAGCATTCCTTTCTAGGTGCTCACAGACTGTTTGCTTAATGATCTGCTCCAGAATCTTCCCTGCTATTGATGTCAGACTGACTGGGCGGTAATTTGGGTCCTCTCTTTTCCCCTTTTTGAAAATAGGGACAACATTTGCCCTCCTCCAGTCTGCCGGGACTTCGCCTGTTCTCCAGGAATTCTCAAAGATGACTGCCAGTGGTTCTGAGATCACATCTGCCAGTTCTTTTAATACTCTGGGATGCAGTTCATCTGGCCCTGGAGACTTGAATACATCTAAACTAGCCAAATATTATTGTACTATCTCCTTAGTTATTCTGGGCTGTGTTTCCTTTGCTGAATCATTTGCTCCAAATTCTTCAGGTCGGGCATTGTTTTATTTATCGGAGAAGACTGAGGCAAAGAAGGCATTGAGGAGTTCAGCCCTTTCTGTGTCCCCTGTTTGCATTTCACCATCTTCTCCTCTGAGTGACCCCACTGTTTCTTTGTTCTTCCTTTTGCTACGAACATACCCATAAAAGCCTTTTTTGTTGCTTTTAACCTCTCTAGCAAGCCTGAGTTCATTCTGTGCTTTAGCTTTTCTGACTTTGTGTCTACACGTGCTGGCTATTTGTTTGAATTCCTCTTTGGTGGTTTCCCCCCTTTTCCATTTTTTGTACACATCCTTTTTTAATC
Source organism: Podarcis vaucheri (assembly GCF_965113315.1). Lineage (NCBI taxonomy): Eukaryota > Metazoa > Chordata > Lepidosauria > Squamata > Lacertidae > Podarcis > Podarcis vaucheri. The sequence goes on along the minus strand of NC_138762.1, from coordinate 1,831,332 downwards.
TTAATTCAGTTAAAAGTTCTTTAGATAGCCACCCTGGCTTCTTTAGGCACCTTCCATGTTTCCGTCTCATTGGTATTGCCTGACGTTGTGCTTTTACTATCTCCCTCTTAACAAACTCCCAGCCATCATGAACTCCCTTTCCTTTTAGTATTGCTGTCCATGGGATCTCACCCAGCACTTCCCTAAGTTTTATGAAGTCGGCTTTCTTAAAGTCAAGAAATTGAGTCCTAGTATGCTTGGCTGCTCCTTTCCGCTGTATAGTAAACTTCAGAAGAGCATGATCACTCGCGCCTAATGATCCTTCCACATCTACCCCACTAACCAGGTCATCGACATTGGTTAAGACCAGATCTAAAATGGCTGTTCCTCTTGTTGCTTCTCCCACTTTCTGGACAATGAAGTTGTCTGCAAGGCCAGTGAGGAATCTGTTTGACCTTATGCTCTTGGCTGAGTTTGACGTCCAACAAATATCCGGGTAATTGAAGTCCCCCATTACTACTATCTCCCTTCCTTTTGCATGCTTGGCCATCTGTTCCAGGAAGGCATCATCTATGTCCTCCGTTTGGCTTGGGGATCTATAGTAAACTCCCACAATGAGGTCTCTGTTATTCTTCTCTCCCTTAATTTTGACCCAAATGCTCTCGCTTTGGCTTTGAGGATCTAAATCTTGGATCTCTTCACAGGTATACACATCCCTGACATATAACGCCACTCCTCCTCCTTTCTTGTCTGGTCTGTTTCTCTGAAATAGATTGTATCCCCCCATTATTACATTCCAATCGTGGGACTTATCCCACCAGGTTTCAGTGATGCCTATTATGTCATATTTAGTTTGCTGTACCAAGAGCTCAAGCTCATCTTGTTTATTTCCCATGCTTTGCGCATTAGTGTACAGACATTGAAGTCCATTAATCATTCCCCCGTGTCTCTTATTTAAGGATTTTTTCCTCCCACCACTAGGTCCGCGTGCTGTTTGCTCCATTTGGTCTATGACATCTGGATGATCATCTTCATTAATTGATAGACTCCTACCTTCAGGAGCACTGTCTCCCTCCCCCACATTAGTCAGTTTAAAGCCCTCCTGATGAGGTTTCTGAGATTTTTGGCAAAAACATTTCTCCCAACCGTTGTGAGGTGCAGCCCATCACTTGCCAGAAGTCCATCTTCAAGAAACTGCAGTCCATGATCTAAGAATCCAAACCGTTCCTGTTTACACCATTTGCGAAGCCAGCTGTTCACTTCCACTATTTTTCCCTCTCTCCCTGGGCCACGTCGTTCAACTGGGAGGACAGACGAGATGACAATTTGTGCATTTAGTTGCTTCGTAGTCTCTTTTGATCTTCTGGAGGCTATTGCTTGCAGTGTCATTGGTTCCCACATGAACCAAGAGGAAGGGGTAATTGTCAGTGGGTTTTATGATTCCTTGCAGTCGTTCAGTTACATCTTGGATCTTAGCCCCGGGGAGACAGCACACTTCCCGAGACATCTTGTCAGGCCCACAGATCACTGCTTCTGTTCCCCTCAGTAGGGAATCCCCTATCACCACTACACGCCTCCTCTTGGGTTTGGTCGGGGTTCTTCCGTGAGCTGTCCGTTCCAAGGTCGCCTGCACATTCCCTGAGGACTGACTTTGCTGCTCGTCTTCATATACCTGATCGACTGTAATGAGGGAGAGATCCTCAAATGGAGTCTGCTCTTCGTCTTCCATGCTAGGGGAGAGGACCTCAAAGCGATTGTGTATTTCTAAACAATCAGAGTGATCCCTGGGCCTCCTACTTCTTTGAGTCACGTTTCTCCATATATCTGGCTCCTGTGTTGGTGAACTAGCCTCCTTCTCAGGGGAGTCCCCTGTCTCCTCCTTGGTGGGGATGGTGTGCTCTGTTGCTTCCAAGATGACCTCCAGCTCTCTAATTCTTTGGAGCGTAGCTACACGTTCCTCCAGTTGCTGGACTTTGTCTTTTAAAAGGGCAATCAACATGCAATTGCTGCAGGTAAAGCTGCCTGCAACCTTTGGCAAGATGGCAAACATTGCGCAGGAATCGCAGGCGACTGCAGCTGTTCCCTCCCCTTCCATCTTGAGATCGTGTCGTTTAGGCGGCATGGCGTTGGCACCAGGCTGGGGAGTGGGCTGAAACAGTCGATTGGGCAGCGGTCCCTCTTAATGGACGCCACGTGGCTGTTGCATCAAAGTGTCGGCTCCCCTGACATACCTCCTGTTACGGGAACATGCCCCAGGCTCACTTGGATTGTCAAACAAAGACACCAGTCAAGAGTATTGGAGCAAAACAGCAGCCACTTGGCCTGATCTTTATTGTTGCAACAAGACTTCAAACTACCACATGGGAGAAGCAGGAAGAAGCACTGGACAAAGGAAGGCTCCTCTTCTTCCCTGGGGGGTGGCGAGACCAGCAGGAGGCGGCCGCTTCTCCCTGGGGGTGTGTCAGTGGGACCGGCAGGCCAGCGCATGTACCACCACCCCGACCAGCTTGTGGAAGGCATGGTGGTAACCAGGGGTGAATTCCTTCCCAAAGTCGGCGGCCAGGAGGGTGATGAGGACTTCGCCCTGGTGCTAGAAGAGAAAAGAGACGGTGACTCCTTTTGCCAGGGGGCCCATGTGTGGGTCGACCTCTACCCACCACAGATCGCACAACGGATTCAACAGACTGAGGTTGAATGCTGAAAAGACAGAAGTACTGTTCTTGGGGGACAGGGAACGGGCAGGTGTGGGGGACTCCCTGGTCCTGAATGGGGCAACTGTGCCTCTGTAGGACCAGGTGCACAGCCTGGGAGTCATTTTGGACTCACAGCTGTCCATGGAGGCACAGGTCATTTCTGTGTCCAGGGCAGCTGTATCCCAGCTCCATCTGGTCCACAGGATGAGACCCTCCCTGACTGTCTGGCCAGACTGGTGCATGCTCTACTTATCTCCCAACCTGGACTACTGCAATGCACTGTATGTGGAGCTACCTTTGAAGGTGATACGGAAGCTGCAACTAATCCAGAATGCAGCAGCTAGACTGGTGACTGGGAGGGGCTGGTAAGACCACCGAGCACAATTCAAAGTTTTGGTGTTGACCTTGAAAGCCCTAAAAGGCCTCAGCCCTGTATACCCACAGGAGCGTCTCCACCCCCATTGTTTAGCCCAGACCCTGAGGTCCAGATCCTGGGGCCCATATTTCGAATGAAGCTCTTGCTCAGGGATGGGGAACCGGAGGTCTTCCGGATGTGGCCTGACTCTGCTTCCCATTGGCAGGCAGTGGGCTCCCAATCCCTGCCCTTGTTTAACCTCCCTGTCTTTCTACCCCTTCCGCTTCCAACTCTCCCTCTGCTGTTCTCTCCCCACGCTGTCAAACCTGAATGTGAGCTCCATGGGGCAGAGTCCTGTCCTACGTTCCAAGGGCCCTCAATTGATAAATGGTGGAGTAATAATCATCATCTGTAAGTGCAATTAATTATCCTTAATTGACTCAATCATCCTCAAGAGATAAGCCATTGAAACTCTGATCCCCATAAGCAGCAACTCAGCCTCACTAGCGCGGACTGCAGAGGGGGAACATGAAACCCCTAGGGGTTGTTTGTATAAATATATAATATACAGCCCCACTGCAAACACTGCCAATCTCCCAGCGCCCCCCCCCCATTCCACCAAATTTAATCCTCAATTCTACATACAACCAGCTCAGTAAGAAATATACGCAATCCTTTTCTCTTCTTCTCTGTCTGAAAGTCTCAGAAGCCGTCAAGATGCTGCACAATGTGGTCCCTCCTGTCCATTTCCTTCTTCTTGTTTCCACCTTCAGGCTCCAAGGAGGTGGGCTGATGTAATCTCCACAAAACCCTGGTCTCCTCTCCTTCCTCCCCTCTGAACTCATAAATCTTCCTGCTTAGCAGACAGTCGATCAAGTTGTCACCCCTCTTTTCTTCTTTACTGCTTTTATTTCTCAGGAGGAAGTCCCAAGGGGGGGGGGGTGTCAAAATCCCTCAAAAGTCCCTCAAGGTTGTGGCTCTCCATCTTCTTTCAGGCAAAGTCCCGACTTCTAAAACTAATCCATCGCAAAGAGGCAAATTTAAGTCCGCTCCTCCCGAAATCTTTGCATTCCTTGCTTCAGGGGAAGGGAGATGACGCAGATCCCGAAAAAGCCCCATAACTTAAAAGATTCCCTCCCCTCCTTGCCCCGTTCAAGCAAAGCAGAAATCAGCCTCTTTCCAAAGAGATGCTCTTCTCCGGCAGCAGAAATCAGGATCCCTTTGAAGGGGGCGTGTGACTCTTCGCTTGCCAGTTGTGTCCCCATTCAGAGCTGTTCCCCGCCCTCCCCACGGGAGTTGGCCAGGGATGTTCGGGGACAGTTTGAAATCCTTTGCTGAAGGAGCCAGGCAGCTTTCTGGGCCAGCGCGTGGCCTGAGGGCGCAAGGAAGGCGCTTGCTCTGCGCCCGAGGACACCTGGCTTGGCAGTCAGAAGGGCAAAAGCCACAGGGGGAGCGGCTGCTTCCAAGCCTGGGACGGGGGGAGAACCTCGCCTCTGCTTCGTCTGTGTTACGGAAAAATCTGGGTGCGGGGTTACTCTGCCACCCAGCTCATCGGACTAAGTCCGTGGGTCCCTGCGGAAGAAAATGAGCTCAGCCGGACGCAGGAGCAAACTGCAGAAGATCCAAGTTTATTGCGCAACAGGTTCAAGGCGAGATTGAACAGCCAGAAAGGGGTGACATGAACTTTTGAGATTTCCCTCCATATCCCAGAATACAGTGCATGAAACGTCATGAATACATTATGGGAAGGTTGGGTTTCACCAGTTACATCATGAATATAATTTACACGTCATGAATACATTAAGAAAAGGTGGAGTTACATTAATTAACATTTCGGATGAGGGAGGGGGAACATGCGGAGTGAGAAATATACATAGATACACATGTATTGAGTACCGGTGGTGGCAAGACAATGGGTCAGAAATATGCATCGTCTGTCACCTAGTATTGCCCGAAGGGAGGATTTGCACAACTATCTGACAGGATTAAGAAGTTCCTGTGTACGTGACCTGCCGCTTTGGGGATTATGGAGGTAGGGGTAGCATTATGGAGTCCAGGGGGAGCTGAGTTGAATGACACCAAAAGTGAAGAAATCGGAGTTACGGTTGATTTTATATCAATTTTTGAAGATTTCAGTGATTTCTAAGCCACTCTGTACTATAGAGCAAAAGCAGAAACAGAGTGGATACATTGTAACAGGATTTTGACAGTATTACTTGAGAGATTATGGAGGACAGGGGAGGGGTGATGGAGTCCTAGAGAAATTGAGCAAATATATTGTAGTGAAGAAGACATTGCCCCCCCCCCCCGTTCCGTATCAGTCCCCCATTCGGAGATAGATTTGCATTAAAGTTCTGTAAGAACTTGCAAATCTTTTCTCCGCACCCTAAATCTCGGTGAATGGGATGTGTGGCTTTATGCAAACCTGAAAGGGACTTGCAAGCCATGCCTCTTACGGTCATTTGCAAGTATATCAGTGCAGGTAGCTGCATATAGGGTATTATATAAAGAACACCTCTTGTATTTTGTTGCTAAATTACTTGTGGCATTCTCAATAGTGTTTTATGCTTTACACCTAGCAGGAAGGTCTAATTGACTGAAAAATGCAGTTGGTGTTTTGTCCTTCGCCATTTTTGTGTGTTTCTCAGGTGTCAAGCTAGCTCTTCTGTGGTCTCACACTGACATAGTGCTACAGCAACACATCCTGTCTGTTGAATCCGCTCGGGGCTTTCATTTAACCATGTTGCCTGGCATTCACCATAGCTGGCACATAGGTTGGGCATCTCGTGAGGGAGATGCCTTGGCCTTGGCCTTCCTATGGGATTCTATTATAGGCTGTGGTTTTGCACGCATGGAGAGTTGCTCACTTGCACTTAAAGGACCAAAAAGCTAATTGCAGCCTGGATACACTTGCCCAATTCAAACTGAGTCCAATTTGAATTTATGTGCCCATGGTTCTCAACCTTTCAAACCAGTCTGTTAAAGGAAAACCGTTCTTAAAAGGGCACTTTGTCCAAATAAGTCAATTTAAGTCTATAAGGGATCCTTCCTGCTAAACCCAAGCATATCCACCTTCATGTTTCTTAGAAGCTTCTCTTTGGTAAAACGAGGTTTAGCACATTTTAAAAATGGGTAGGGAAGTTGGGAAGTTGGCAGAGTGCCAGGTGAAACAACGAAATGTGGTTATAAATTTATCTAATTCTAAACATTGGACTACATAATAGCCTGACCTATTAAAAAGCATAAAATGTATGAGAATCCTCCACTGGGGTGTAAGGAATAAGACATTAAACATAAAAACAATTACACACAAAATAGCCCCCCCACTAATAACACACTGTCAGACACATTTCAACATTCCTACGTAATAACACGTAATACAAACAAACTAATTAAATATCAGTTGCATATCTTGACACAATTGTGATCTTTTACGCATGTATCTTTTGAATCCTGGAGCACAGAGGCTTGAGGTTCAAGTGAAAAAAAATGTCCTTGCAAGTCAACTCCACCCCCCCTTTGTCAGGCCCACTCCCCTGGCAGTCTCTGTTGTCTGTTTTTGCTGGTCTTGTGATGGCGAAGTACTGAGTTGAAGGGTTGTTGCTGCTTTTCATCATTGCACATCTGTAGAAGTGATATCCTGTAAGGGGGCAGGGTTTTGGGGAGACTTAAAGGACACAGTTAGACAAGGAAGGGGCAAAAGGCAAAAAGGATGTCCTTGAGTTTTCCGTGGGAAGCTGCAAATAATAACAATCTTAGTGGATTAAACATTTTATTCATTATCATTATTGGACTATTTTGATTGTTGTTAGCCGCCCTGAGCCCAGCTACGGCTGGGAGGGCAGGATATAAATAAAATTTGTTATTTATTATTGTTTATTATCACGTTTCCATATAATTACTGTTATTATCTGCTTAAGTTTGTTTGCTTTCTTTCACTTAATAAAAAATTACTCCACATGTAGAGAAAGAGAACTGTAAAAAATACAAGAAAGGTTAAAAAATAAAAGGAAAGCAAAAAATTAGATTACCAGTTAGATGAAAACAAACTTGACACAAAGACATCAGATTCAGAAAAGAACTATTATTAAATAATACAAAGATATTATCAAAAACCGCACAGATTACTACTGGACTGAAAAAAATGGGAAAACAATGGGGAAAAAACTTAAAATTCAACATGTGCTATCTGATAAAAGAACTTCATGAAACTGACTTTCAACATGTGATGAACATGTCCCCAAAGTAAAACACACACACACAAAATGAGCTATGAGGAACCAAAAATAAATAAATGCTAAGACACACAATTAATAAGTAACCTGAAGTAATCTGTTTTGGCATTCTAACATCCCAAATGAAAATAAAAGAGTGTTTCTTGATGTGACAACATCGGCTGTAATGTTAATAGCGGAATACTGGGAAATGAGTTAATACCAAGAAAAAATGAATGGCAATTTAAAGTTGTACAAGTACCTTGCACTAGCAAAAATGACAGAATTAATAAGAAATGCTCAGGCAAAAAGGTAAACAAATACCATTCCACAAACAATGTTTAGTTGTGCTTCAATTAATTTCATATATATAATGGAAGAACTGATTTTAATATAAACGAAAACAGATTATTTGTAACCTAAAAAAAAATGTCAAAGCCACAAAGAGATAGAAGGAAATCAACTAATATAGCAGGGATTCAGACTTGTTTTGCTGAACAGAAAGAAAGTGACTGTTTGCCTTTAAGGGAAGAAAGACAAAAAGAAAAACAAATGCAATTACTTTTTATAGAGTATTTAAATCACTGTTTGCATCCCCACATTATCATTTGTGCTGTGGGAGAAAAGAAAGGACACTGTTAGGTTCCCATATCCTGTTGAAAGGGAAAATTATTTCATGTGAGAGGTCTGTCAGGAAATGCTGTTCCTAAAATGTATAGGCATACACACACACACACCAAAAAGAAACTGTTATAAAATTTAAATCCTATGGGGGGGGGGGAGAAACTACTCAAGAGAGGAACTCACAGTGGGAGTGCTTTGATATTTACCTGTGAAAAGAATTTGGCATGTCCAGTACTTAACTCTTGTCTTAAGTATCCCCTGGAGCAAGACACATTTACATAAGGAAATTTGGATAGGTTTCATGCTCTCCAAACCTTCTCTCTCCCCCCTCCTTTCTCTCGCTCTCTCTCTCTCTTTTGTAAGCTGATCTAGCCTCTGTGCATGTGCAGAGTTCATGTCTCAGCAAACCTTTTATACCATTGAAAATGTTGCATCTTTTGGCTCAATTAGAATAAGGAAGGGAAAGGTAAGGAGTAGATTTTAAAAATAGGGTTAGATTTTAAAACAAAAAAGAGAAACTCAGCAATTCAAGTATTCACCATTCAGCCCAAGCAAAGGAGTGCTTCCTTTATGTACAGGAAAGGGCTATCATTATTGGTCATTTTATCTGGTCATTCGCGGAGCAATCAACCGCTCTCTTATTTATGAGTAAAAATGGCCAGGTAAGGAGTAGATTTTTAAAATAGGGTTAGATTTTAAAACAAAAAAGAGAAACTCAGCAATTCAAGTATTCACCATTCAGCCCAAGCAAAGGAGTGCTTCCTTTATGTACAGGAAAGGGCTAATATCCCTCTGGCCATTCGCGGAACAATCAACCGCTCTCTTATTTATGAGTAAAAATGGCCAGAGTTAGAATTCATAGGATTTTTTTTAACATTCTCAGTCATTTCAGCCTTACCATTTGCAGACAAATTTTACTGCCCCTTTATTTACAGGATGGATGGTCAAGGCGCCTATGTATTCGTATGTGCTGAAACTTTGAGTTGACTTTGAAGTCTGATTTTTTAAATAGTAGACAAAATGATAAACACTGTAATCACCCAAATGCTTGATGTTACTAGTTGGGCTTCACCTCTCATCTTTTAAAAGTAAAGAGCAAAGCTAGGTTGAATTTCAACTCCATCACCACACCAGAATTTAAGAATTACCCTCCAATGCTTGCGGACACATGGCCTTCCACACAGCCACAAATTGGGAGAGTTGAAGGGGACCCTGGGGTCATCTAGTCCAACCCTCCAAAATATAGGGTTCACAACAAGATCTCACAGCAAGATTTGTACTACCAAAGAGACATACACATTTAAGTACAGATTTACAGCTGGGAAAGGAAACATCTATGCTCATATCATGTACTAAAGAAGAGGAAAATAAAAGTACATAACTTTACACAGAACCCTTTTGCAGATCTTGAGATAGTTTGAGTGAGTTTGCTTTCTTAGATTAAAGAATGCAAGTTCCTAGAGAAATAGAGGAAGATTGAATTGAGCAGTTTTCCCTAGGATAGGGAGAGGATCTTTTATAAAGCAAAGTTAGTTCAATTGATATAACCACTCACAAATAATTAAAACAGCCATAGATTTGATTTAAAAGGAATACAAAGAGTGAAAATTTTCCTGAACTTGCAGAGGAATAGTAAGCCTAATCTATGCCCCCCCCCTTGCAGTTTCCTTTAAAGGAAGCTTACTCGGGAGTAAATTTACCTGGCACAGAATAAGAAGGAGAAGGGGGGGGGAACCCTGAAAGAGACAGAATGAAACAAGAGGGGGGGCATTTTCTAAGAAAAGAGGCCAGGACGTCTTATAGAGACTGATATCAGGAGCCTTACAATAACTCTTCTGTCCAACCAAATCAAAGTTAAAACTGGACTCACATAATTTTTTTTTTAGAAGGAACACCATACTTTCATAGGCATATGCTTAATGAAGTACATACACTGCATTTTAGCTTGAGAGAGCAGTTGGCTCAGCTAGGCTTTTGCAGCAGAAACATTAGGTTATCAGCACCTTCAAAATAAGACTGTAGACCCACAATCTCAAAGGTTGGGGCAAAGCAAGAGGTGGGGTAAACATTTGCACACTTCATTCTCATTTTCTCTTATTTAGGACTGCTAAGATCCAGCATGGCTTCCTTAGATTTAAATTTTGAAGCAAGCTTGCAGTTTAAACTATGCACACTTAAGAAAGGCAGTCTGCCAGAGACAGAAGGAACAGACAACACACATAACAGACAACATGTAAACATACATATTCTCATATATGTATTAACAGACAACACACATAACAGACAACATGTAAACATATATATTATCATCCTTTAGTTGGTTATTGCAAGGAGTTGGGCCAGGTTTTATGAGCCTCCTTGCCTCTTTAAACACACCACCAGTTAATCAAACTGGCAGGGCTCACAACGCTTGGTTGACTGGGTACCCCTTTATAGATGCATGCGTTGCTGTTGTTGCTTTTTTTTGTTTTTTCCTCTTCTTTTTTTTTTTGAGGGGGGGTGTCTGGGATAGAGAAGGGGGAAAGAGAAGGGTTGATTAGGATTGGTATGTCTAGGGGTTCGGTATGCTTAGTACAGGGAAGTATAGTAAAGAAGAGAAGGGGCTTCTAGTTGCCTGGCAACTTCCTTAGTGGGTTTTAGAGAGCTCTAGCTATCCGGTTCCTTGCGTTCCCTTTTCCTATTTCCTTATTTCCTTATTTCCTATAACCTGGGGTCTCTTTCCACTCTGCCGGTCCTGCCCAATTCCTCATGGGCTACCCCTCCTGGCAACCTCCTATCTATCGTCACACTCTCAGGAAAAGGGGCCCTACTGGACGCCCGCGCTATGCAGTGCCAGATCAGGTGATCCCTGGATAGAATTTTGAATCGAAAATCCCCCTTGCTTTCGGAAGCGGGCTTACGATACACGTGGTACGTAGCTCCGACCGGTGCGGCTGGGATTGATACAGAAAGCAAGACCACTTCCTGCCCCCTAGCAAGGACGCTCGGGAAGTTCGGAAAGAGAGCTCCAACCCCTTGCTTTCAACTGGGATGCCCGTTGCGGGGAGTCGGCTATCTTTCAAGTCGGGTCTCTCCGTCTTACTTTCGGGCTCCCAATTGGTGCGGCTGGCTGGAGATTTTAAGGAAAAGAGATAGAGCTCAGAACCCCCCTTTCGGGTTGAGCAGCGGTCCACGGTCTCTCTCACTAACCGGACCAAGAGAAAGGCAAGAAGGAGCGATAGAGAGGAGGGCAGAGAATTCAGTTGCCAGGAGATTCCACCCCCTTCCCACCAGTGCACTGGATTTTCCTTTTTCCTTATACTCACGCGTCTTCTATGATGATCCCGGGATCGATGAATAAGCCGGCTGGATCCCTCTTTTGCTCCCCGGCTGAACTCCTAGGGCTTTCGATTACCGCCCAGAAGATGGCTGGGGGTCCAAAAGGATCTTCCCAGGCAAAATGGCCTGGAGCCGGCTGAAGATTTCGGGGCCCCCAGTCAGCAGCTTGGGAGAACCGCAAGCCCCACGTTGGGCGCCAACTGTTACGGAAAAATCTGGGTGCGGGGTTACTCTGCCACCCAGCTCATCGGACTAAGTCCGTGGGTCCCTGCGGAAGAAAATGAGCTCAGCCGGACGCAGGAGCAAACTGCAGAAGATCCAAGTTTATTGTGCAACAGGTTCAAGGCGAGATTGAACAGCCAGAAAGGGGTGACATGAACTTTTGAGATTTCCCTCCATATCCCAGAATACAGTGCATGAAACGTCATGAATACATTATGGGAAGGTTGGGTTTCACCAGTTACATCATGAATATAATTTACACGTCATGAATACATTAAGAAAAGGTGGAGTTACATTAATTAACATTTCGGATGAGGGAGGGGGAACATGCGGAGTGAGAAATATACATAGATACACATGTATTGAGTACCGGTGGTGGCAAGACAATGGGTCAGAAATATGCATCGTCTGTCACCTAGTATTGCCCGAAGGGAGGATTTGCACAACTATCTGACAGGATTAAGAAGTTCCTGTGTACGTGACCTGCCGCTTTGGGGATTATGGAGGTAGGGGTAGCATTATGGAGTCCAGGGGGAGCTGAGTTGAATGACACCAAAAGTGAAGAAATCGGAGTTACGGTTGATTTTATATCAATTTTTGAAGATTTCAGTGATTTCTAAGCCACTCTGTACTATAGAGCAAAAGCAGAAACAGAGTGGATACATTGTAACAGGATTTTGACAGTATTACTTGAGAGATTATGGAGGACAGGGGAGGGGTGATGGAGTCCTAGAGAAATTGAGCAAATATATTGTAGTGAAGAAGACATTGCCCCCCCCCCGTTCCGTATCAGTCTGGGAGACAGGGATGCCCATCCCGGCTCGCAACCCCCCCCCAATATAAATTACCGGGCGAGCGCGGGTCGTGCCCATTCTATACCCTTGGAAGATTAGGGGAGACCTGCCCCTTTCCCCCCATAGACCTCCGCCTGGGACCCCCCCAAAGGGCGACTTGCCGGGTTCGCTGCCCCCCTGGCGTTTTATTTTGGATCACTTTGTTTGATGTTCCAATGAAGGTGGTAAACTCCTTTGATGTTATTATGGGTGTGAAATATGTTGGCGGGGGTGTTTATTGGCTTGTCTTTGTTTTTCTTTGATTATGTGTTTTTGTGTTTTTATATCTGCATCCCCCTCTGAGTCTCTCCCCCCAATTTCTCCACAGAAGGAAGAACAGAGAGGGCAACAGAACAGGGGCAAATACCGAGAAATGGGTGGGGAGACAGCCAATGAAACCAGTGGGGCCCTGGGAGCATCTGTGTGTGGGGGGGGGGACGTTGCCAGGAATTTTGGGGATAAAGGATTTGGGGACACAGCAGGGGTCTCTGGCTGCCCCCCTGGCGTTTTATTTTGGATCGCTTTGTTTGATGTTCCAATGAAGGTGGTAAATTCTTTTGAAGAAGAAGAAGAAGAGTTTGGATTTGATATCCCGCCTTTCACTCCTTTTAAGGAGTCTCAAAGCTGCTAACATTCTCCTTTCCCTTCCTCCCCCACAACAAACACTCTGTGAGGTGAGTGGGGCTGAGAGACTTCAGAGAAGTGTGACTGGCCCAAGGTCACCCAGCAGCTGCAGGTGGAGGAGCGGGGAAGCGAACCCGGTTCCCCAGATTACAAGACTACCACTCTCAACCACTACACCACACTGGCTTTTGATGCTATTATGGGTGTGAAATATGTAGGCGGGGTGTTTATTGGGTTGTATTTGTTTTCATTTGATTATGTGTGAAATATACTCAGAGTCGCAAAGTGATTTCATGCTCTTTATTCAGCTCATAGCGGTGAGGAGGAATGAATGAATGTCCCCTCACAGTATCTGCTTTATATAAATTATTTACACAATGGGCTGCACATGATTGGCTAATTCCGGAATTCTACTGTAAGCCAATCAGGTTGTGGATTCACTTCTATCTGGAGCATGATTGGGTGGTTCCTGCCAACCAATCATACTGCTCCATTGTTCTAGAACCAATCAGACTGCTGCAATTTGGATCCTATTCAACTCAGTACATAACACCCCTCCCCTCTAAGTTCCAGTCCTGCCCGGGAGTTCGCATTCATAGTCCTCGAGGTACACCGGCGGCCTACGTGTGCGTTGCGGCCTGGGGTGTTCCCTGGTCCGGGCTCCAGGTTCTGGCTCGTGTTCCAAGGATGCTGGCTGTGATGGGGCTGCTTGGTCTGGCGCAACTGGCTCGCTCAGTCGTGGTTCTGGTTCTGGTGTCCTTTCGGCCTCACGGGTCCTCTCTGTATTTACTGGTTCTGCCTCTCCTGCTGGCCCCTCCTGCTCTATGGGCCTCACTGCCCCGCTGTTCCCTTGGGACTCCTCTGACCTGTCCTCCTCCTGGTTTTCTCCCAGGAATCGTCGCCGTATCTGGTCGCAGTGGCGGTGCCAGCATTGCCCCCCATCCATTAGCACCTCGTATGACACGGGGCCAGTGACCCTGGTGACTGTGGCGGGTACCCATGCTGGGCCTGCCCCCAAATTCTTTGTGTACACTGGGTCCTGGGCCATGAAGGTCCGGGGGTTCCTGCCTTCCCCCACCACTACCTCATCCTGAGCTCTATCGGGGTGAAGGCGGTCCAATCTGATTGCAAGGCGCCGACCCATTAGTAGTTCAGCGGGGCTCCGGCCAGTCGTTGAGCTGGGGGTGCTGTGCTGTGCTAGGAGGAATGTGGCAAGGCGGTACTCCCAATCCCCTTGCGTCATGCGGCGAAGGGTGTCCTTGGTGGTCCGCACCATGCGTTCTGCTTGGCCATTGGTGGCAGGGTGGAATGGTGCCGAACGGATGTGGCGGATGGCGTTCTGCGCTGTGAAGGTTTGGAATTCTCCTGACGTAAATGCAGTCCCGTTGTCTGAGACGAGAGTGTCCGGGAGCCCGTGGGTTGCAAACAGCCTGCGTAGTACCCGGATGGCTGCGGACGTGGAAGTGGACGGTACCAGTGCGACTTCCAGCCATTTGGTGTAGGAGTCCACCACTATGAAGAATGTTTTCCCCTGAAAGGGGCCAGCGAAGTCCACATGCAGGCGTGACCATGGTGCTCGGGCGGACTCCCAGGACTGGACTGGGGCCCTTGGGGGATCTGGGCGGGATTCTTGGCAGGCCTGGCAGTGTTTGACCCAGGCCTCTATCTCTCCGTCGATCCCTGGCCACCACACATAACTCCTGGCAAGGGCCTTCATTCTTACTACCCCTGGGTGTGTCTCGTGTAGGGCTGTGAGGACCCTTTTGCGGAGGGGCTGGGGAACAACGACCCTGCTTCCCCATAACAGGCACCCCTTGTGGGCCGACAGTTCATGTTTGCGGGTTGTGTAGCTGGTGAATTCTGGCCCGGGGCTGCTGCTGGGCCATCCCCTCCACACCCAGTCCAGGAATGGTGTGCAACTTCTTGTGCCTGAATGGGGCGGTCGGGAAGCAGCTCCAGGCTCATAACCTCTTGTGCAGGTGCTGGGTCGGGGCCTGTTTCCGGTAGTGGTAGCCTGCTGAGGGCATCCGCATGGCCCATTGCCTTCCCTGGGCAGTGAATCAGTGCATACTGGTAGCTGGCAAGGAAAACTGACCACCTGAGGACGTGGGGAGACAGCACTTGGGGGGTCTGCCTTTTGGGGGCAAACAAGCCAAGCAACGGCTTGTGGTCAGTCACCACGGTGAAGGGCCGCCCGTACAAGAAATCATGGAATTTTTTTACTCCCTTCACGATTGCCAGACCCTCCTTGTCTATTTGCGAGTAGTTCCGCTTGGTTGCGTTGAGTGTCTGGGGAAAGTATGCCACCGGTACCTCTCTTCCATCCTGGAGTTGGTGTCCCAGGACAGCGCCAATGCCATAGGGTGAGGCGTCGCATGCTAGCACCACCGGCAGCCTCTCGTCGAAGTGTACCAAGACAGAGTTTGAGACAAGCAAGTCCTTGACTGCCTGGAATGCGGCCTCCTGGCGCTGGCCCCACACCCAAGGGGCCCGCTTGTCCAGGAGTCTGTGTAGGGCTCTGCTACCGCCGCCTTGTGGGGAAGGAAGGAATGGTAAAAGTTCAATAGTCCCAAGAAGGCCTGAAGTTCAGTCTTGCTCTTGGGCGCTGGGGCATCACAAATGGCCCGTACCTTGTCCCCAGTCGGGTGGACCCCTTCTGCGTCCACCATTAATCCCAGAAAGTCCACCTGAGGCACTCCTAGTAGACATTTTTCCCGCTTCACCTTGAGACCCGCCGTCTGGAAACGGTGCAGAACGGTGCGGAGGCGGTCCTCAAACTCCTCTGGTGTGGGCCCGGCAATCAGCACATCATCGAAGAAGGGGGTGACACCAGGAATCCCTTTAAGGAGAGAGTCCATTAGATTCTGGAATATGCCTGGTGCCACGCTGACCCCGAATTGCAGCCGCTTTACCCTGAACGCTCCTCTGTGCGTCACAATCGTCTGTGCCTCTGCTGTGGCCTCATCTACTGGCAGCTGTTGATAGGCTTGGGCCAAGTCCAGCTTGCCAAAAATTTTCAACCCAGCCAGGGTGGCAAGGACATGGCTGACCACTGGCACTGGGTATGCGTGGGCCGTGAGGGCCTTGTTTATGGTACATTTGTAGTCTGCGCAGATGCGGACCGAACCATTAGGCTTGACGGGTGTGACGGTTGGGGTTTCCCAGGGGGCATTAGGCACTGGCTCCAGCACTCCTTGCTCCACGAGCCGGTCCAATTCCTCGTCTATACGGGGTTTCAGGGCGAACGGGACCCGGCGGGCCTTGAGCCTGACCGGTCGTACTGCGGGGTCAAGCTGTAGCGCAATGGGGGGGCCCGTATACTGTCCCAATTTCCCATCGAAAACCCCTGGAAATTCCTTGCAGATGGCGTCCACGTCCGCTTGTAAGGTAGTGTGGTTCACCCCGGTGACAGCTAGCCCCAGTGGTCCAAACCATGCCAATCCCAGTAAGCTAATGTAGGGGCCCTTGACCACAAGCAAGTCCAATTGCCGCGTCCGCCCTCGGTATTGCACCCTGAAGGTCCCCACCCCCATTGTGGGGACCTTACGTTTCTGGAAGTCCCAGAGGGTGAATGGGGCCGGCCTGAGTTTGGGACCCCCAGTAGGACACAGTTTCCTTAAGGTCCTTGCCGAGATTATGGATAGAGTTGAACCCGTGTCAAGCTCCATGTGGCATGGGGCCCCCTCTATCTGTACCTCTACATAAATTTTCTCTACGTTGGGGTGGGGCAACTGGTATACCTGGCAGTCCGTGAGCTCCGTCGAGTTGCCTTGGTCCGTTGGGCCCCGGGACCTGGGGCTCTTGGATTGGTCATCTGATGCCTGGCGTCGGGTGGGCCGAGCCCAACACACGCGGGCGATGTGTCCCGATTTTCTGCACTGCCTGCACTCTGCGTTGCGGAAACGGCAGGTCCTCCTCTCGTGACTCTCCCCGCAGCTTGCGCAGTTTCCTCCTTCTCGCCGAGGCAGCTGTGGTCTGTGCGCTGCTTGAGTGTGCTGCTGTACTCAGTGCACCTCCTCCCTGTCGGATCCTGAGTCGTCGGTGAGGTCTTCGTGGTGGACCCTCAGTTGGGATGGCAGGCTCGGCCGTGCCTCTTGCGTCGACCTCTCGGCAGCTTCCGTTGCCAGGGCCTCCTCCAGAGCGACCTGGAACGTTAGGTCCTTCTTGGCGTAGAGGCGTCGTTGCAGCTTCTCATCCTTCAGGCCACTGACGAGGCGGTCACGAAGCATGTTCTCCAGCTCTGAGAAGTTGCAGAACCGGGCAGCTTGGCGGAGAGAGGTCACAAACCCAGTTATGGTTTCCCCAGGGGCTTGCCGCTTTGCGTAGAAGGCATTTCGACGAGCCACCACTGAGGGCTGCGGCGAAAAGTGCCCCTTCAGCTGTTCCATTATTGTTTTGTATGGAACAGTAGCGACGTCTTCAGGTGCAAGGAGAGCCCGGGCGATTTCAAACGTTTCCTCTCCGCAGACGCTGAAGAGTATCGCCCTCTTCTTGGCGTCTTCTTCGTTGGTGACCCCTTTGGCTTCTAGGAGGAAGGTGAAACAGGAGGCGTACGCTTCCCAGTCTCCAGATGCTGGGTTGAATGGCGAGAAGTTGCAGTTGGCTGCCATTCTGAGTTCCTTATATCCCGGAGCTGAAGCCTGGATACACGGTGCGAGGCAGCTGTGCGGCAGGTGGCGGTGCTGCGGTGCGGTGTGTGGCACTCAGCTCAGCGGGATCCCACCTTCGTCGCCAGTGAAATATACTCAGAGTCGCAAAGTGATTTCATGCTCTTTATTCAGCTCATAGTGGTGAGGAGGAATGAATGAAAGTCCCCTCACAGTATCTGCTTTATATACATTATTTACACAATGGGCTGCACATGATTGGCTAATTCCGGAATTCTACTGTAAGCCAATCAGGTTGTGGATTCACTTCTATCTGGAGCAGGATTGGGTGGTTCCCGCCAACCAATCATACTGCTGCATTGTTCTAGGACCAATCAGACTGCTGCATTCTGAATCCTATTGTTCTAGGACCAATCAGACTGCTGCATTTTGGATCCTATTGTTCTAGGACCCATCAGACTGCTGCAGTTTGGATCCTATTCAACTCAGTACATAACAGGCTCTGTACTCAACATACAGTGAAAGCACATGATTTCCCCCAAAGACTTCTGGGAAGTGTAGTTTACCCCCTCAAAGAGCCACAATACTTAACAAACTGCAGCTCCCGTGATTCAGCTGGAAGCTGAAGGAGCGTCTCCACCCCCATCATTCTGCCCGGACGCTGAGGTCCAGCGCCGAGGGCCTTCTGGCAGTTCCCTCACTGCGAGAAGCAAAGCTACAGGGAACCAGGCAGAGGGCCTTCTCAGTGGTGGCACCCGCCCTGTGGAACACCCTTCCAGCAGATGTCAAAGCGATAAACAACTACCTGACATTTAGGAGACATCTTAAGGCAGCCCTGTTCAGGGAAGTTTTTAACGTGTGATATTTTATTGTATTTTTGGTTTTTATGGAAGCCGCCCAGAGTGGCTGGGGAGGCCCAGCCAGATGGGCGGGGTATAAATAATAAATTATTATTATTATTATTATTATTATTATTATTATTATTATTATTAGCTGAATCTCTTTCTTCAATGCTGGAGATGGGACAATGTTCTCTCCTGCACCTGGAGGCAGCAAGCCAGCTTGGGGGTGGCAGGCTGTGTTTGTCCTACGATGCCTCACCCCTGTGTCCTCCAGCCCAGCATCTGCCCCTGAAGCAGCCACCTCACTCCCAATGACAGGGGCGGCCCTGGGCAATCCTGGCCACATGCCCTGATCTGTGCCAGGGCCCAAGAAAGCATTGCAATCAGAGATGCAATCGCTTGTATCTTGAGGATAATTGAGCCCATTGAGGATAATTAAGTGCACTTTCAGATTATTACTGTTATTATTACTTCACCATTTATCAACTGAGGGCCCTTGGAATGTCGGACAGGACTCTGCCCCAGGGAGCTCACATTCAGGTTTGACAGCGTGGGGAGAGAACAGCAGAGGGAGAGTTGGAAGCGGCAGGGGTAGGAAGACAGGGAGGTTAAACAAGGGCAGGGATTGGGAGCCCACTGCCTGCCAATGGGAAGCAGAGTCAGGCCACATCCGGAAGACCTCAGGTTCCCCATCCCTGAGCAAGAGCTTCATTCGAAATTTGGGGTTTGAAGCAGATGAGGTTTACAAAAGGGGGCAGGAGTGAAGAAGGATATGTAGACTTCTAAAGTGACCCAAAGTCATACAGCCACAAAAGTTATGGTCCCAGGCAGGTGTTTCTCAGGAGAAAGATAATTCTGCATCCCTTGAAATGTCCCCTGAATCAGTCTGGGCAAATACACACAACCAAGTTCTGGGGACTTGAAGTTCTATAATGTCTGGTGGGTCAGGCCAAAGGGGACCCATCGAGTCCAGGATCCTCTTCTCCCAAAGGCCAACTATGGACCCCAATGGGCAAGCAGGATTGGAGTCCCAGAGCCTCTCCCTTGACGCCGTTTCCTGCAAGTGGGATTCAGAATCATCGCTGCCTCTGATGGTGGAGGGAGACCACAGCCAGCCGGACTAGGAGCCATTAGAGCTTCTCCTCCATGAATCTGCCTAGTCCGTCTTTCAGGCCACCCAGGTTGACATCTGATGTCTTTCCACAGGGTGGGAGCCACTGCCAAGAAGGCCCTTTGCCTGGTACCCTGTAACTGAATCACCGGAGGAGGAGGTCCTCAGTGTCTGGGCTGAGCGATGGGGGTGGAGACCCTCCTTTGGGGCTGCCTTCAGATGTCTTCTAAAGCCTTTATACTTCCTTGTCTCCTTGGCACGGGGGGGGGGGCATTACTCCATACCCTCCAGGATTTCTCAGGGGAAAATAGGCATGTCTTCAGGAAAAGCAGGACATTCTTGGATCAAATCAGAAACCAGGTCGGCTTCTGTAAATCTGGGAGGAGGAGTTTTGGCGCAGGGTATAAAAGCCTCCAGCCGTGGAAGAAGCTCCAGCTCAGCCCAGAAGGTTTTCTCCAGCAGCCGAGAGAAGCTCCCAGCCCACAGCCAGCCATCATGGAAACCGTCATGACAGTCGACGTGCCCGACATGGGTGGGGATACCCTTGCCTGGTAAGTCCAGGGGTAGTTGCCTCTCTAGGCAGGTTGGGCAGAAACTCCTCTTTCCACCTGGAAAATAACCATCCATGCCTCTCTTTTTATCCTTCCTTCCTCCCTTCCTTCCTTCCTCCCTCCCTCCCTCCCTCCCTCCCTCCCTTCCTCCTTCCTTCCTTCTCTCCAGCTTGTTGATCGTCTTCCCCTGGTACCATCGTTTAGTCTCTAAGTTCGTGAACCCTCTCCAGCCCTCCCTCTCATTAGGAACCTCTCCAGCCCTCTTTGCACGAGGTCAAGGAGGCTTTTTCTGAGCTGCGTGAACTGCTCTGCAACAAGCTCCACGTGGACCCCATCAACTTCAGGGTGAGGCTGCTCCCCCACCCCAAGGGGCTGCCCTGGGGGTGGGGACTGGGGGTGCCGTGTGTGTGTGTCACTCTGGGTGGCTTACAGGATATAAAACATGGTAAATCATTAGACATTAAAAATTTCCTGATACAGGGTTGCCTTCAGTTAGCTGTTTATTTCCTTGACATCTGGTGGGAGGGCATTCCACAGGGCGGGTGCCACAACTAAGAAGGCCCTCCGCCTGCTTCCCTGTAACCTCACCTCTCACAGTGAGGGAACTGCCAAAAGGGTCGCCTTCAAAGGTAGCCCCACATAGAGTGCATTGCAGTAGTCCAAGCGGGAGATAACTATTTTTTAAATAAGATATTTATTAAGATTTTTTTTAAGTATAACAGAAAAAATAAACAAAAAAATAACAAAAATACAAAATAAAAATACCGTATTTTTCGCTCTATAACATGCACCCGACTATAACACGCATGTAGTTTTTAGAGGAGGAAAATCCATAGGCATGCCACCCATAGGCATTCCCTCCATAACACGCACAGACATTTCCCCTTACTTTTTAGGAGGAAGAAAGTGAGTGTTATGGTGCAAAAAATACGGTAGTTAAAAAACACTCAGATTTTCCATTACTTATTTTCCTTTAGCTTGTTTCCCGGAGCTCCTCATACCTCCCTTTTTTGTATTCCACTTCCACCTGTTGGATCAGCAAATCCTTACCCTCTTTAATTATCCTATTCTTTGATCTTAAAAATAATAGCATTAAATTTTTACCTATTTATAACCCTTTTATCATATTCCCTTAAAGCATTACAGCTTATAACCACTTAATTTCTATCCAACATCATTCTAACATTCATTAATTTTACAATATTTCTGTAGATAATCTTTGAATTTCTTCCAATCTTCTTCCACCGACTCTTCTCCCTGGTCTTGGATTCTGCCAGTCATTTCTGCCAGTTCTATATAGTCCATCAGCTTCATCTGCCATTCTTCCAAAGTGGGTAAATCTTGTGTCTTCCAATACTTTGCAATGAGTATTCTTGCTGCTGTTGTGGCATACATAAAAAAAGTTCTGTCCTTCTTTGGCACCAATTGGCCGACTATGCCTAGGAGAAAGGCCTCTGGTTCCTTCAAGAAGGTATATTTAAATACCTATTTCAGTTAATTATATATCATTTCCCAGAAAGCCTTAATCCTTGGGCACGTCCACCAAAGGTGAAAGAATGTACCTTCAGTTTCTTTACATTTCCAACATTTCCTTGGGGGTCTCTCTAGGTGGCCCCTGTTGGTACCCCCACCCCTTATTCAGAGGGATGGAATCCAGAGCAGGGGAAGGGTCCACATCCCCCTCTGAGTCTCTCACCCCAACTTCTCCAGAGTAGGAATCACAGAGAGGGCAACAGACCAGGGGCAAATACCAAGAAATGGGTGGGGAGACAACCAATGAGACCAGGGGGGGCCCTGGGAGCATCGGGGGGGGACCTTGCCAGGAATTTTGGGGATAAAAGATTTGGGGACACAGCAGGGGTCTCTGGCTCTGAAAAGCACTGCAGCTTTTTTTTGGGGACAAAATGCCATAGCACCCAACCCACCCCCCCCCCCGCTGATGCTTAATGATACCCCTTGAGTGACAGAGAAGACCCCCCCTTTCCATGCCCCCCCAACTAACCCCCCACCCCCAGGCCTGTCCCCTCCCTCTGTCCCGGAGAAGGAGACACAGGAAGCCAGGTCAGATTGCAGAGGGAGGATTTATTAGAGGGTCAAGCGTCACATGGGGGCTGGAAGGTGAGACCAGCAGGAGGCGGGGGGTGATGAGGACTTCGACAGGAGCTGGAAGAGAAAAGAGGGGGTGACTCCTTCTGCCAGGGGGCAGATCCCACAGCAGATTCAACAGATTGAGGTTGAATCCTGACAAGACAAAAGTACTGTTTTGTTTTGTTTTTTTATAAAATTTTTATTGGTTTTACAAAGTTTTTTTTAAAAAACAAACAAACACTTAAAAAGACATACAAACACGTATAATTTCATAACATTTTTTTCATAAACGTCTTTTCCGGGACTCCCCCATACCCCCCCTTTCTGCATCCCAATGTCCATAATTTATAGCAACTCCCAATTGTTCCTTTCCACCCTCTGTCATCTTAGTCTTTTCTGTATTCTGACCTTATATCACTGTATCCCTTTATTCCTGAAAACCACAACATTCTAACATTCATCAAGTTTATAATAGTCCTTAAGATAGCTTTTGAATTTTCTCCATTCTTCTTCCGCCGTCTCTTTTCCCTGATCACGGATTCTGCCTGTCATCTCAGCCAATGTCATATAGTCCATCACCTTCGTGACAAAAGTACTGTTTTGGGGGGAAAGGAGGCGGGCAGGTGTGGAGGATTCCCTGGTCTTGAATGGGGTAACTGTGCCCCTTAAGGACCTTAAGGACTCACAGCTGTCCATGGAGGCACAGGTCATTTCTGTGTCCAGGGCAGCTGTCTCCCAGCTCCATCTGGTCCACAGGATGAGACCCCCACCCCCAGTTTCATAGAATCATAGAATCATAGAATCATAGAGTTGGAAGAGACCACAAGGGCCATCTAGTCCAACCCCCTGCCAAGCAGGAAACACCATCAGAGCACTCCTGACATATGGTTGTCAAGCCTCTGCTTAAAGACCTCCAAAGTAGGAGACTCCACCACACTCCTTGGCAGCAAATTCCACTGTCCAACAGCTCTTACTGTCAGGAAGTTCTTCCTAATGTTTAGGTGGAATCTTCTTTCTTGTAGTTTGGATCCATTGCTCCGTGTCCGCTTCTCCGGAGCAGCAGAAAACAACCTTTCTCCCTCCTCTATGTGACATCCTTTTATATATTTGAACATGGCTATCATATCACCCCTTAACCTCCTCTTCTCCAGGCTAAACATGCCCAGCTCCCTTAGCCGTTCCTCATAAGGCATCGTTTCCAGGCCTTTGACCATTTTGGTTGCCCTCCTCTGGACACGTTCCAGTTTGTCAGTGTCCTTCTTGAATTGTGGTGCCCAGAACTGGACACAGTACTCCAGGTGTGGTCTGACCAGAGCAGAATACAGTGGCACTATTACTTCCCTTGATCTAGATGCTATACTCCTATTGATGCAGCCCAGAATTGCATTGGCTTTTTTAGCTGCCGCGTCACACTGTTGGCTCATGTCAAGTTTGTGGTCAACCAAGACTCCTAGATCCTTTTCACATTGTCTCGCCAAAGTGGTGCATGCTCTGGTTATCTCCCGCTTGAACTACTGCAATGCACTCTATGTGGGGCTACCTTTGAAAGCGACCCTTTTGGTGGTTCCCTCACTGTGAGAGGTGAGGTTACAGAGAAGCAGGCAGAGGGCCTTCTCGGTTGTGGCACCCGTGCCGTGGAACACCCTCCCACCAGATGTCAAGGAAATTTTTTAATGTCTAATGTCTTTCAATGTTTTAGGTCCTGTAAGCCACCCAGAGTGACACTGACACACACACACACACACACACAATCATGGCACTCCCCAGCCCACCCCCAGGCAGCCCCTTGGGGTGGGGGAGCAGCCTCACCCAGACGTTGAGGGGGTCCACGTGGAGCTTGTGGCAGAGCAGTTCACGCAGCTCGGAAAAAGCCTCCTTGACCTCGTGCAAAGAGACCTGGAGAGGATCCTAATGAGAGGGGAGGGCTGGAGGCGTCCCCCAAGTTAGAGAAGAAACGCTGGCTCCTGGGGTAGACCACCAGCAGGCTGAAGAGAAGGAAGGAAGGAAGGATAAAAAGAGAGGCATGGATGGTTATTATCCAGGTGGAAAGAGGAGTTCCTGCCCAACCTGCTTAGAGAGGCGACCACCCCTGGACTTACCGGACAAGGGTCTCCCCACCAAAGATGGCCACGTCCACTTTGCTCCCCCAAGTGTTGATGAGCTGCTTCTCTTCAGCCGTATTGCTTGCCATGATGGCTGGCTGTGGGCTGGGAGCTTTTCTCGGCTGCTGGAGAAAACCTTCTGGGCTGAGCTGGAGCTTCTTCCAGGGCTGGAGCCATTTATACCCTGCGCCAAAGCTCCTCCTCCTGGGTTTACAGAAGCTGTCCTGGTTTCTGATTTGATCAAAGAATGCTGTGATTTTCCTTTAGACATGCCTATTTTCCTCTGAGAAATCCTGGAGGGTATGGAGTAATGCCACCCCTGTGCCAAGGAGACAAGCAAGTATAAAGGCTTTAGAAGACATCTGAAGGCAGCACCAAAGGAGCGTCTCCACCCCCATCGCTTGGCCTGGACACTGAGGTCCTCCTCCTCCGGTGATTCAGTTACAGGGTACCAGGCAAAGGGCCTTCTTGGCAGTGGCTCCCGCCCTGTGGAAAGCCCTCCCATCCGATGTCAACCTGGGCGGCCTGAAAGGACTAGGCAGATTCATGGAGGAGAAGCTCTAATGGCTCCTAGTCTGGCTGGCTCTGCTCTCCCTCCACCATCAGAGGCAGCGATGCATCTGAATCCCATGTGTGTATTTGCCCAGACTGATTCAGGGGACATTTCAAGGGGCGCAGAATCATCTTTCTTTCTGAGAAACGCCTGCCTGGGACCTTAACTTTTCTAGCTGTACGACTTTGGGTCACATTAGAAGTCCTCAATTCTTTCTTTGCACCTGCCCCCTTTTGTACACCTGTTCTGCTTCAAAGCCCATATTTAGAACAAAGCTTTTGTTCAGGGATGGGGAACCAGAGGTCTTCCGAATGTGGTCTGACTCTGCTTCCCATCCCCACTGCCAGCTGACAGTCCATAGCCTCTCAATCCCTCCCCTTGTTGAACCTCCCCGTCTTCCTACCCCTGCCGCTTCCAACTCTCCCTCTGCTGTTCTCTCCCCACGCTGTCAAACCTGAATGTGAGCTCCCTGGGGCAGAGTCCTGTCCTACATTCCAAGGGCCCTCAGTTGATAAATGGTGAAGTAATAATCATCATCTGTGTTAAAGTAAAAACTGGGTGCGGGAATACACAGCCACCCAGACCGTCAGACTAAGTCCGCGGGTCCCTGTGGAGGAAAATGAGTTCAGCCGGACACGGAAGCAAGCAGCAGAAGATCCGAGTTTATTGCGCAACAGGTTCAAAGTGAGATTGAACCCCGAGCATGGGGCAGCAGGAGTTTTTGAAACTTCCCTCCACGTCCCATAATACAGTGCGGAATGTGTCATGAATATATTAGAAATAGGTTGGGTTACAAGGGTGACATCACGAATATATTACAGAAAGGTGGGATTTCACGGATTAACATTTCAGGGAAGGGAGGGGGAGTATGCCGATTGGGAGATATGCAAAGATAAACACTTCTTGAGTACCGGTGGTGATGGAACAATAGTCCAAGATATGCATCGTCTGTCACCTGGCATTGTCCGGAGGAAGGGCTTGGCAGAACGATCCGACAGGATTAGAGTTTTCCTGAGTACGTGACCTGTCGTTTCGGGGATTATGGAGTCGGGGGTAGTATCATGGAGTCCGGGAAGAGTTGAGTCGAACGATGCCAAGATGAGGGAAATCGGAGTTACGGTTGATTTTATATTAATTTCTGGAGATTTCAGCCCTTTGCTGGTCAAATGTGTATCAATAGATACATTGTAGCAAGAATGGATACATTGTAGCTAGATTTTGACAGTTTTACGAGGTCGCTGGTTTCAGTTCCATTGTTCTCGCCGTGGGGGGCCGTCATCGGCTTGTCAGGGGGTTAAATGAGGCGTGCAAGAGCTAGCTGAGCTAGTCCTGCAAAGGGAATGCATTGTCCTGATTGGCTAAAGCGCGGCCATAGGAATAAGCGGGGATACAGCAACACACGGTCTACTCGTTATAAGTATGGAGCGCGAATAGGTATAGCAGAGAGATAGGGAGATATATATATATATTTGAGCTTATTTCGCTCGTGGAAGGGAAGGGAAAGGAGCGTTTCACTGGGGTCTGGGGAAAGTGTGGTGCTTATGCAACGGTGAGGGGGAGCTGAGGGTGAGTGTACAGTGGGCACCCTTGAGGTCATCGCCTCGAATGTTCCGAAAGGAAGGGGGAAGAGGAGGCACCCCCCCCCGTTTCCGTATCAATCTGAAAGTGCAATTAATTATCCCCAATGGACTCAATTATCCTCTAGATACAAGCGATTGCATCTCTGTTTGCCATGCTTTCTTGGGCCCTGGCACAGATCAGGGCATGTGGCCAGGATTGCCCAGGGCCACCCCTGTCATTGGGAGTGAGGTGGCTGCTTCAGGAGCAGATGCTGGGCTGGAGGACACAGGGGTGAGGCATCGTAGGACAAACACAGCCTGCCACCCCCAAGCTGGCTTGCTGCCTTCAGGTGCAGGAGAGAACATTGTCCCATCTCCAGCACTGAAGAAAGAGATTGAGCTTCCAGCTGAATCACGGGAGCTGCAGTTTGATAAGTATTGTGGCTCTTTGAGGGGGTAAACTACACTTCCCAGCAGTCTTTGGAGGAAATCAATGGGGGGATACCTTCCGAGGGTATAGAATGGGCACGACCCGCGCTCGCCCGGTAATTTATTTTGGGGGGGTTTGTGAACCGGGATGGAAATCTCTGTCTTCCAGATGAAGCAGAGGCGAGGTGCTCTGCCTGGCTCCTTCAGCAAAGGATTTCAAACTGTCCCCGAACAGCCCTGGCCAACTCCCGTGGGGAGGGCGGGGAACGGCTCTGAATGGGGACACAACTGGCAAGCGAAGAGTCACACGCCCCCTTCAAAGGGATCCTGATTTCTGCTGCTGGAGAAGAGCATCTGTGTGGAAAGAGGCTGATTTCTGCTTTGCTTCAACGGGGCAATCTTTTAAGTTATGGGGCTTTTTCGGGATTTGCGTCATCTCCCTTCCCCTGAAGCAAGGGATGCAAAGATTTCGGGAGGAGCGGACTTTAAATTTGCCTCTTTGCGATGGATTAGTTTTAGAAGTCAGGACTTTGCCTGAAAGAAGATGGAGAGGAACAACCTTGAGGGACTTTTGAGGGATTTTGACCCCCCCCCTTGGGACTTCCTCATGAGAAATAAAAGCAGCAAAGAAGAAAAGAGGGGTGACAACTGGATCGACTGTCTGCTAAGCAGGAAGATTTATGAGTTCAGGGGGGAGGAAGGAGAGGAGACCAGGAGTTTGTGGAGATTACATCAGCCCACCTCCTTGGAGCCTGAAGTTGGAAACAAGAACAGCGAAAGGGACAGGAGGGACCACATTGTGCAGCATCTTGACGGCTTCTGAGACGCAAAAGAAGAGAAAAGGATTCTGCATATTTCTTAATGAGCTGGTTGTATGTAAAATTAAATTTGGTGGAATGTGAGGGGGGGCGCTGGGAGATTGGCAGTGTTTGCAGTGGGGCTGTATATTATATATTTATACAAAGAACCCCTAGGGGTTTCATGTTCACCCTCTGCAGTCCGCGCGAGTGAGGCTGAGTTGCTGGTTATGGGGGCCGGGGGTCGGACAGCCGTGTTCAAGGCCAGGTAAGGGAGGAAGGTGTGGATGTTGTCTGGGAGGAAGCAGGGCCTAAGAAAGCATTGCGAACAGAGTTTCAAAGGCTTGGCTCTTGAGGATAATTGAGCCCACTGAGGATAATTAAGGCTACTTTCAGATGATGATGATGATGATGATGATGATGATGATTATGGGTTTAACAATTGAGGGCCCTTGGAATGTAGGACAGGACTCTGCCCCAGGGAGCTCACATTCAGGTTTCACAGCATGGGGAGAGAAAAGCAGAGGGAGAGTCGGAAGCGAGTGCCCCCGGCAGCAGTTTATTTTCTCTGGTAAATTTCCAAAACAAGCAAACTTCAAACCTAAGAAAACGTCAACAACTGTGGTCCGCCCTCACGCATGTTCACTTCATCAGCCTGAAGGTGGAAATAAGAGCAGCGAAAGGGACAGGAGGGACCACATTGTGTAGCATATTGACGGCTTCTGAGACTTTCAGACAGAAAAGAAGAGAAAAGGATTGCGCATATTTCTTAATGAACTGGTTGTATGTAAAATTGAGGATTAAATTTGGTGAAATGTGAAGGGTGGGTGGCGCTAGAAGATTGGCAGTGTTAGGGGGGAATGTATATTATATATCTATACAAAAAAAAAAAAAACCTAGGTGTTTCATCTTCTGTCAGGAGCTCATTCAACACTCAAGTAGGACCCTGGCAGAGACACATGCCCGACTGGCATGTTCTCTCCCTCTTGGTTGATCGTTTGGGAGCTTCATTAGCTTTCTTCAGCCCAAACATCACAGTGACCGATGCCAACTGACAATCGGCACACTTAGGGCTCTGCAGAGTCTTCACAGCTTGTGTAACAGAGCTCAGCAACTCAGCATTTTGGCTAATCTACTTTATTTACATATAAACAGACAGGGAGCACTGCACCATGGCTCCCTCTCTCTCTAGCATCAGACAGCAAAGAGAAAAAGAACAATAGTCCCACTTCACAGAACACAGTAACACAAACATCCTGTCTCCGTCACTTCCCACTCTGTGGAGTCAAAACATACACCGTCATGCGATAGACACAAATCCCATGACTAGTGAGGCTGAGTTGTTGGTTACTGGGGCCAGAGGTCAAACAGCCGTGTTCAAGGCAAAATAAAACCTAAAGTAGGTATTCAAAGCAATGTAATTAAAAGGGAACTAAAATATTGCTACGTGCCAGCCCAGTCTCCAGGCGGTGCATGACTCCAAGGGTTTCTGCTCTGTGGTGTTTTATTGACCTCCCTTAGGAATGTTTCATTAAAGATAATTGTTTAAGATCATTGTTTTGCTAAATGTCCTCTGTATACTTGACATTCCTTTGCAATGTCTTATTCTAAAATATTGTTTTGAGTTTCGGGTGGGTGGCTTAGCCCGTGTGATGGTGGAGAGAGTCCCTTCTGATTCCCATGTTTCCTGTGTGGGTCTGATTAGTTTATTACAAGTTCAGCCATTATTTATCAAAGGAATCTTCTGTCCATGGTTTGTAAGCCAAACCAGGGAGGCTTGAATTTCTGCAAAAACCCCAAGTTTATGGAGGTGGAATAAAATTGGACGGAAGTGTGTAAAAAAAATATTACGGTAATCCTTTGCTGAAGGAGCCAGGCAGCTTTCTGGGCCAACGAATGGCCTGAGGGCTCAAGGAAGGCGCTTGCTCTGCGCCCGAGGACACCTGGCTGGCAGTCAGAAGGACAAAAGCCACAGGGGGAGCGGCTGCTTCCAAGCCTGGGACTGGGGGGGGGCAAGACCTTGTGGGGTGCAGTGCTATGAGCCCCTCCAGCCTATGCTCAGCTTGTGTATATATATGGAAATAAAAGCAGATTTTTAAAAGGGACCCCAGTCTCCTCTGACCTTTATTCCAAGGAATATGAATTCTTGGTAAGCGCCTGAAACTCATGGCGTCCTGCACATTTTGGAGATTGGGGTGGTGGTTAGCAATATTTTAAGGTAAATGGACCCCTGACCATTAGGTCCAGTCGTGGCCGACTCTGGGGTTGTGGCGCTCATCTCGCTTTATTGGCCGAGGGAGCCGGCGTACAGCTTCCAGGTCATGTGGCCAGCATGACAAAGCCGCTTCTGGCGAACCAGAGCAGCGCACGGAAACGCTGTTTAACTTCCCGCTGGAGCGGTACCTATTGATCTACTTGCACTAGTGTGAACTGCTAGGTGGGCAGGAGCAGGGACCGAGCAACGGGAGCTCACCCCATCACGGGGATTCGAACCGCCAACTTTCTGATTGGCAAGTCCTAGGCTCTGTGGTTTAACCCACGGCACCACCTGCGTCCCTTAGCAATATTTTAGTTCCCTCTAGATCAGGGGTGTCAAACTCAAATTCATCGGGGGCCGCATCTGCAGTTTGGTCACCCTCAAAGGGTCGGTTGTATCTGTAGGACTATGTGTCCACTCTTTATTATCATAAATTATTGTCACTGCATTCAATTATTACTGTTTTTTGTAATAATGTAGTCAGTCCAGAAGGATGTTATGGTCGATTGTATCAAAGGCCGCTGAGAGATCCAGCAGAACTAGGAAACAAAGTTGTTACAAAGAATGAGCCCTAATGAGACGATTGCTGCAATCCTATGTGCATTTACTTGAAACTCCTGTGGAAGAAAGTGAGGCTGGCTTCTGAGTAAACATACACGTCTTGGGGCTGTAAATAAAATGTGGGGGAGAGAGAGAGAGAGAGCTCTGACAGGAAAGCATCAACATGCCTTGTGCACTCTCCTTGGCTAATTCCCCTGCCCCTCCCCATCTCGGGGTGCCATTGCATAGCGCAAAAGGCGAAAGAGCGCGAGCGCGCTGCCTGCAACTGTATCTCCGGCTTCTTCCTTTCCTTCCCCGAGGCAGGAGGGAGAGATCAAGGTGGAGCTGCTGGCAGGGCGGAGAGTGAGCCACCCAATTGTGTGACCGAGTGATGGAAGGGCTGCAAGGAGCCGCGTCCGATCTCCTCCCAGGAATGTGCCAGCGGGACTGACATGTGCCGGAAGGTGGGGAGAACCGCCCAGCGCCGCTGCGGAGTCCAACTTGTGGAGCTGAGATAGAGAGCCGGGCGCCAGATTGCCTTCCTCGCTTGGCTTGCCGCGAAATTGCAAGAGGAGGAGGAGGAGGAGGAGGAAGGCGGCGGTGGGGGGCGGGAAGCGGAGGGGGTGCCAGGGAACGCAGCCCCCTCCCATCACGGCCATCATCATCGCCGCCCCCACTCTACATTTATTTTAAGGGTGTTTGGAGTGTGTGCGCGTGCCCCCTTTGTTTTCCCGACTGCTTCACTCTTTCACTTCACATCCACTTTCCTCCAGGCAGCGTTGATGAGCTGCTTCTCTTCGGCCGTCCAGCGCACCATGATGGATGCCTGTGGGCTGGGACAGGGTTACCAGACGCCCCCGTTTCCCGGGGACAGACCCCGGGTTTGTGAATAAGTCCCCGGACAAATTACATCCCCGGAATGTCCCCGGATATCATCTAATGTCCCTGGGAAATGCAGCAGCGGCAGTCTCAGCAGCCCGGAGCAGTTGGCTGTGGCTGGCTTCGGGAGCTGCTGAGAAGTCCCCATATGATGGTTGTGCAGGGGCTCAAAGACGCAGCTTCCAGGCTGCCTCCACCTTCCCTGATCCCAGCAATTAAGCTGTGAAGGGAGGTTTCATGCTGCCTATCAGAGCAGCCTCCCAACTCCTACTTGCGTGCAAGCAGGAGCAGATCTCTCGGCTGGGAAGGGAGGCTTCACGCTGCCTATCTGAGCTTGCATGCAAGCAGGAGGAGACAGGAATCTCTCAGGCAACGGGAAGCCTCCCTTCCCAGCTGACGGATCCCCGCCCCTTCCTGTTTGCACGCAAGTAGGAATGGGATTGGGGCTGTCCGATGGGAAGGGAGGCATCGCGCTGCCCGAGCCTCACAGCCACCGCCGCTCTCAGCCTTCCTTCTCCGCCTTCCATGCCTGACCCACCACACACCGCTTCACCACCACCACTGAGCTGGGCTGAGCTGGAGCTCCTTCCAGGGCTGGAGCCTTTTATACCCTGGGCCAAAGCTCCTCCTCCTCCTCTGGGGCCCAGCTTGGTGGGGCTGAGGAGCAGGAGGGGGGAAGAGGCTGGCTGTGGGGTGTGGCGCCCTGGGCCAAGCAGGAGGCCCCAGATAGCTGCTTCTCTCTAGAAGACATCAGGCCCCAGCTGCTCTCTTTATCATCTCCTCGCAAGCAGCAGGACCAGGACTGAGCACACAGCCCAGGAGACTCCCTGGAAGCTCACAGTCCGAGAGCCATTTTGCAGGGGCAAAACACACCCCACAGATCTCATGTGGCATTTAGACCCATTGCACAGATGAAGGCGCCATGGGAGCCACAAGGGAAATGTCCGGGATGACTCAAACCCAGAGCTTCCCTCAATGAGCCTCCAAAAAGGGGGTGTCTACGATTGGCAGGACGCCGGGGGAAGAGGGGCTGGAGTCTGGCTTGAAAGAAGGGGGCAGTGATCTGTGGGGAACTGGGTCAGTCGGGAGGCAAGCGTCGGAGGCAGGGGACGCTTCAGAGCTGGAGGAAGAGGAAGATGAGGCAGGCCAGGGAAGGGCCAGGGGCTTCCCCACCTTCTCCTGAACCTCCGTCTCCCAGAACCAGGAGGGGACTGAAGAGGGAAGAGCAAAACAAGGATTATTGGGGGGGGGTAATTATCCTTGCAATTTTCACCCAGAGACAGGAGGGAAAGGGCTTCCCTTGCAGTTCGTCTCAATACCTGGCTCTCGTTCTGGCATGGATTGTGGGCGGCAGGGAGGCGCTGAGTGCAAAAGCACTTTGCCTGCCAAAAAACCTCCTGTGCCACCATTAAGAAGCAGAGGTTCTCTTGTTAATTAGAGCTTAATTGGACTAAGGTACAGGTGTGTGCTAGAAAAGATGAGATTATAAACTGCAAAACAGAACCAGCGGCAAGGTTGTTAAGGTTGGAACTTGAATCATTGGAAATTAATAAAAATGCTTAAACAAAAGGAATAAGAAGAGGGAAGATTGCCCTGAACCCCCCCCCCCACTGGTGCTCAATGGTTCCTCTTGAGTGACAGAGGACAAAGAAGCCCCCCCCCCCACTTTCCTAGCCCACCGCCAGCCAGCTAACAGGAGAGGTCTTCCCCCCAGGCCTGTCCCCCCCCCCGTCCCAGAGAAAGAGACACAGGAAACCAGGTCAGATTGCAGAGGAAGGATTTATTAGAGGGTCAAGCGTCACATGGGGGCAGGAAGGGGTGGCCCCCACCCCACCCGGTGGGTGGCGAGACCAGCAGGAGATGGCCGCTTCTCCCTGGGGGTGCCTCAGTGGTACCGGAGGGCCAACGCATGTGCCACCACCTTGACCAGCTTGTGAAAGGCATGGTGGTAAGCAGGGGTGAATTCCTTCCCAAAGCGTGCGGCCAGGAGGGTGATGAGGACCTCGCCCAGGAGCTGGAAGAGAAAACAGGGGGTGACTCCTTCTGCCGGTGGCCCGTGTGCGGAACGCCCTCTCCCCACCACCCCCACCCCACACAGCCACAGCTGGCTGCTGTGGGGTCAAGCCCAAAGGCCAGCTGGAATGGATGAAGGGGTTTGGGGTCCCCTGGAAGGAGGCTGGTCCAGGAGGCAACAGACAGAACCCCACACCGTCCCAGGCTGGCATTGCCATGCCAGGAGAGGTTTGGTGCCAAGAAGCAAACTGGCCCCTGCCAGGGACCTCCTGGGCTCGGCCTCTGCTAGCCGGACAGATCCTCGCTTGACCAGGGACCAGTCAGAAGGAGGAAGGGCAAAGGCCCACAGGCTCCATTTGAAGGGCCAGAAGGCAAGAGAGTCCATCGAGTTGCCCTTCTTTCCGAGGTAAAGGGGTTGGCTTGCTCAGGGCGTGGCTGAAGGTGCCCACGGATGAGGGGAGCCCACTCTGACTCGCCAGGAGATGACGCCATGAGGATTGTGAAAGATAGCCAGGAACTCTCCTCTACTTGGGTATGTGGGTTTAGTTAAAATTCATTTATTTATATCTCTATATTGCTGCTCCATAAAAAATGCATCACATAAAAATAATACGGTAAAATCACAAAAAGTTCAAAACAAGTTAAACGCATGAGAGAAGAGAAGGCTGGAACTTGTTTTCTGGTGCGCAAGAGGGCAGGATCCGAACCAATGGATTTAAACAACAAGAAAGGAGATTCCCATTAGATATTAAGAGGAACTTTCTGAAGATTAGGAGCTTTTACGGACTCCCTTGGAAGACCCTCCTTCACTGGAGGTTGTTAAGCAGAGGGTGAGGAGCCGTCTGTCATGAGATTCCCTCAGGGGGTTGGACTAGATGTCCCTCGGGGTCCCTTCCAACAGAACAGTTCTATGATTCGTGTGTGGGGATTGTGACCCTGCAGAGGGGACCTCAGGCACCCATCCCCCCGCCCCCCCCAGGCAGCCCTTGGGGGCAGGCAGGCTCACCCCGAAGTTGACGGGGTCCACATGGAGCTTGTCGCAGTGAAGCTCGCTCAGCTTGGCAAAGGTCTCCTTGATCTTGTCGAGGTTCTTGATGGCCTCTCCAAAGGCGGCCAGGACCTTGTGGCCGTGCTGCTTGACTTTGGGGTTGGCACAGATGGCGGCAGGGCAGGAGAGGTCCCCAAAGTGAGTGAATAATCTCTGGGTCCAGGGGAAGACGATCAGCAAGCTGGAGAGAAGGAAGGAAGGAGAAAGAAGAAGAAGAAGAGAGGAGGAGGAGTTTGGATTTGATATCCCGCTTTATCACTACCCGAAGGAGTCTCACAGCGGCTAACGTTCTCCTTTCCCTTCCTCCCCCACAACAAACACTCTGTGAGGTGAGTGAGGCTGAGAGACTTCAGAGAAGTGTGACTAGCCCAAGGTCACCCAGCAGCTGCAGGTGGAGGAGCGGTGAAGCGAACCCGGTTCCCCAGATTACGAGTCCACCACTCTTAACCACTACACCACACCGGGAGAGGCATGGATGGTCATTCTCCAGGTGGAAAGAGGAGTTCCTGCCCAGCCTGCCCAGAGAGGCAACCACCCCTGGTCTTACCAGGAAAGGGTGTCCCCACCCAAGGCGGCCACGTCCACTTTGCTCCAGCAAGTGTTGATGAGCTGCTTCTCTTCGGCGGTCCAGTGCACCATGATGGCTGGCTGTGAGCTTCTCTCGGCTGCTGGAGAAAACCTTCTGGGCTGAGCTGGAGCTCCTTCCAGGGCTGGAGCCTTTTATACCCTGGGCCAAAGCTCCTCCTCCTCCTCTGGGGCCCAGCTTGGTGGGGCTGAGGAGCAGGAGGGGGGAAGAGGCTGGCCGTGGGGTGTGGCGCCCTGGGCCGAGCAGGAGGCCCCAGATAGCTGCTTCTCTCTAGAAGACATCAGGCCCCAGCTGCTCTCTTTATCATCTCCTCGCAAGCAGCAGGACCAGGACTGAGCACACAGCCCAGGAGACTCCCTGGAAGCTCACAGTCCGAGGGGCTGGAGTCTGGCTTGAAAGAAGGGGGCAGTGATCTGTGGGGAACTGGGTCAGTCGGGAGGCAGGGGACGCTTCAGAGCTGGAGGAAGAGGAGGATGAGGCAGGCCAGGCCAGGGAAGGGCCAGGGGCTTCCCCACCTTCTCCTGAACCTCCGTCTCCCAGAACCAGGAGGGGACTGAAGAGGGAAGGGCAGAGGGAGCTTCCGTGCAGGCGCAGTCTCTGGCTGTGAGGAGCGTAAACGGAGGGAGGGAGAGTCGCCCCTGTTGTTGCAGCTGCCCATAGAGTGCAGACCTGGGAACAGCTGCATCCTAGCGAGTGTTATATTGGGCAAGAAAGAGCTAGCTCTCTGCCCTGTGCCTTCCTTGGGCTGGCAAGAGCCCCTGAAGCCAGCCATGCCAGCTCCATGGGAGGAAACAGAGCTGGGAGTGGATGGCTTTCAAGCACCGAGAGACGAGACTCCAGAGCTGGAGAAGAAGGTCTGCGAATGTTCACAGTTGGCTCTCTGCCGTGTGTCTCTCGTTGACTGTGACGTGCAGCGCTTGGAGCTTCATGGAGAGGCTGGTGCAGGGAGATCATTTATTTATGATCCGCCCTTCCCGGCAAGGTCTCAGGAGGGGCTGCAAGCTCAAAGCGCCCCCACCCTGCGGAACGCCCTCCCACCAGATGTCAAGGAAATAAACAACTGTCCGACTTTTAGAAGACATCTGAAGGCAGCCCTCTTTAGGGAAGTTTTGAATGTTTGGTGTTTTATTGCT
The DNA here is from genome assembly GCF_965113315.1 of Podarcis vaucheri. NCBI lineage: Eukaryota > Metazoa > Chordata > Lepidosauria > Squamata > Lacertidae > Podarcis > Podarcis vaucheri. The sequence goes on along the minus strand of NC_138762.1, from coordinate 1,795,375 downwards.
TTATTATTCTTAATATTCTGTTGGGAGCCACCCAGAGTGGCTGGGGAAACCAGCCAGGTGGGCGAGATATAAATAGCTACTACTACTACTACTACTACTACTAATAATAATAATAATAATAATAAACAAGAGTTTAAAGTAACTTGCCACATTTGTCTCTGTGGCCAGGCGATGCCTCCAGCTGCAGGGGCAGTCTACCTGTCTCCTTCCCTGGGGAAGCCGGGTGGGGAGAGGGCTGCAGAAGAGACACCTGGTTGGCCAGACAGGATGAGGCCCTTCTGAGGTGGCCAGCATGCCCACATTGGCCACAGGATGGGCCCGAATTCTCCCAAGGGAAACCAGCCCCCAGAACCTGAGCCCAGGAGGCCCTTTCTCCCCTCCCCAGAAGGATCTTTGCCTCCAACCGACTGCGGAGCCACAGCAGAGCCCTCCTGGCAGGAGCCACTGGCAGCCCCCTCTTCCTCCACGAAATTGTCCGATCTTCTTTCAGAGCCACCCAAGTTGGTGGCCATCTCTGCCTCCTGTGGCAGGGAGTTCCACAGATTAACTCCGTGCTGCATGAAGAAGGGCTTTGTAATCAGTGCTGAATCTCTTCCTGACATGTCAGAAGTTCTAGTGTTAGGAGAGAGGGAGGAAAGCTTCTCTCTTCCACTTTCTCCAGGCCAGGCGTCGGTTTATAAACCTCTGTCGTTTCGCCTTTTACTCTCCCCTTTTCTCCCCCTTTTCTCCCCCAAACGCCAGCCTTTCCCCACAGGGCAGCTGCCCCCTCCCCTGGATCATTTTAGAGTGTCCTCCTTCCCCCTTTTCTGCCAGGGGGCTCAGGAGAGTCTCCCCTCCCCTGGGCCACCCAGAGACTTCTGGGCCCCTGAGCATCCAGCTGGCCCTCTCTGGCCAGGCCCCCCTGAGCCCCCCCCTGAGCCCCCCTGGGCAGAGCCCTCTGCTGCCTCTCCCCACAGACACCAGCCTTCCTCCTCCTTCGCGCCCAAGGTCTCTGAGGTCCCCTGGGGGCAAGTGGCCGGCAGATGCTTGGAAAAGGGAGGCTGGTTGAGACAGGAGTTTCCCAGACTTGTGCAGTGACTCAACTGGACTTGGGGGGGGGTCCTAAGGTGGGGGAGCCCTGCTGCTGCCCCCAGGGCCTGGGGGGCATCTCTGGCAATGTTCCCAGAACCCACCAGGGCCAGTGAGGTGCAGTGGTTAAGAGCGGTAGTCTCGTAATCTGGGGAACCGGGTTCGCGTCTCTGCTCCTCCACCTGCAGCTGCTGGGTGACCTTGGGTCAGTCACACTTCTCTGAAGTCTCTCAGCCCCATTCACCCCACAGAGTGTTTTTTGTGGGGGAGGAAGGGAAAGGGGAATGTTAGCCGCTTTGAGACTCCTTCGGGTAGTGATAAAGCGGGATGTCAAACCCAAACTCTTCTCTGCCTCCACAGTCAGATGCAGCGATGCTTCTGGATGCCAGGTGCTGGAGTTGCAGGAGGAGAGACTTGCTCTGGGGCCCGGAGCCCGCGTTTGCGCGTCCCCTTGGGGAGAACAGGAGGCTGGACTCATTGGGCCCCCTTTGGCCTGACCCCGCCTGCTCTTCTTACCTTGAGAAAGAGAGAGAGGTTACAGGTAAGGTAGTCGAAACAAAATTTAAAAATCCCTTCCAGTAGCATCTTCCAGTGATGGTCTCCAAGGGGCTACTGGAAGGAATTTTTAAATTTTGTTTTGAGAGAGCTTGTCTGTTTGTCTGGACTCTTTAGGACGGGGCGGGGGGGGGTCCGGCTTGAGGAGCGCATGAGGGCCCCCAGCCCCCCCCCCATGTGGCTCTCCAGACTGTTTTGGGCCAGCCCTGTGGGGCAGCTCCAGGTGGGGTGGAGGCCACGCTTCCCAAGTCCTGACACCCGGCTGACGGGCCCCTGGAGGACCTGGAGGAGGACTTCTCCTGGGGCTGTGGGTGCAGCAGGAGGGTGTGGGAGTGGAGCAGGCCCGGGTGCCTCTGAGGAGACCTGTTTGGGGGAGATTTGGGGGATATCAGGCAGGAGGCGCCTCCTGGCAGGCGGCAGATAAAGGCGGCCCCTCCTGATAGCTCCGCGGAGGAGGAGACCGCAGCCTCTGGCGCCAGGAGCTTCTGAGGGGGGGGGTGGCATTCGCTGCCTGAGCAAAGGGAACGGGTGGCACCAGCCAGGAGAGGTGGGGGCTCTGGGTGGGTTGTGGGGCGTCTGCCTGAGGCATGAGAAAGCAGCAGCAGCAGCACCCAGTGGCAAGCGAATCATAGAATCATAGAGTTGGAAGAGACCACAAGGGCCATCGAGTCCAACCCCCTGCCAAGCAGGAAACACCATCAGAGCACTCCTGACATATGGTTGTCAAGCCTCTGCTTAAAGACCTCCAAAGTAGGAGACTCCACCACACTCCTTGGCAGCAAATTCCACTGTCAAACAGCTCTTACTGTCAGGAAGTTCTTCCTAATGTTTAGGTGGAATCTTCTTTCTTGTAGTTTGGATCCATTGCTCCGTGTCCGCTTCTCCGGAGCAGCAGAAAACAACCTTTCTCCCTCCTCTATGTGACTTCCTTTTATATATTTGAACATGGCTATCATATCACCCCTTAACCTCCTCTTCTCCAGGCTAAACATGCCCAGCTCCCTTAGCCGTTCCTCATAAGGCATCGTTTCCAGGCCTTTGACCATTTTGGTTGCCCTCCTCTGGACACGTTCCAGTTTGTCAGTGTCCTTCTTGAACAATTCTGGATTATGATAAGTGAAGAGCTTAAAAAGACATTCAGGAGTTCCATCTTTTAAAAAAAAACAGGCATTTTCACTGGGTTTGGTACTGAGTGACATCCCTAAGGATAGAAGGAATATATTCCTTTAGGCAACTGCAGCAGCCAGAACTGTAGTGGCAGAAAACTGGAAAACCGATAAAATACCAGAATTATTAGAATGGAGAGCCGAATTTCTTGAATTCGCGGAGATGGCAAAATGAACAGCATCAATTAGAGGCTGCTACTCTAAGGGGCAAGCCAACAGTGAGGCAGGCCTTTGCCTCTGCACCCCACTGCGAAACCCTCAGGGCAAAGCCAGGGTCCTGTAAGCGGCAGACTTTGGAGAGGTTCGAGCAGCCCTGGTTCAGGTTAAGAACAGTTTCAGGTTAAGTACGGACCTCCAGAACAAATTAAGTACTTAACCCGAGCTAATAATAATAATAATAATAAATTTTATTTATATCCCGCCCTCCCCAGCTGAAGCCGGGCTCAGGGCGGCTAACAACAATCAAATAATCCAATATTCTAAAAACATTTCATTATAAAAATTAATTAAAATCAAATTGATGGCAACCGTTAAGCAAAATTCTGTGCAGATTGCCAGAGGAGGGAGTCAGGCTGCGCCCTGACCAAAGGCCTGGTGGAACAGCTCTGTCTTGCAGGCCCTGCGGAAAGATGTCAAGTCCTGCAGGGCCCTTGTCTCTTGTGACAGAGCGTTCCACCAGGTTGGAGCCACAGCCGAGAAGGCCCTGGCTCTAGTTGAGGCCAGCCTAACCTCTCTGAGGCCTGGGACCTTCAGGATGTTTTTATTTGCAGACCGTAGGTTCCTCTGTGGGACATACTTAAACAAGTTACAGTTGGATATGGGCAAGATTGCCAATGCTAGAAATGACTAAAATTCCAACAGCCTCTACAGTTAATTGCTATTCCATGACAAACCAAGTTTTGTGAAATTTTATTCAAACCAACAAGTTGCAGTACAATAATTATGGGCATACATTTGGAGTAACAAGAACGTAAAACTTTTTCAATATTTTTCAGTTTCTTCACACATCAAAGTTTGGAGTCAGTGCATTATCAATACTCCCAATTTGCCAAAACAATGAAATTGGGTGTTCTGCTTCTCTGGTATAGGGAAAAAGCCAAGCTCAATTAATGGTGTAGAGAGTGTATTTTAGCTACAGAAGTATGCATTAAAAAAATGACTGCTAGAATTGGTTCACTACATTTATTTTTAAAATCATAAAACATCTTACAAAAGAGGATTACATTCTGCACACTGCTTTGAATGGACGCCAGGGATAGGTAAGTGAACTGCCAGTACTCTTCTCCCTCTTCAAAACAAAAAAGGTATAAAGCAGATGGTTCACAAGTGACAGAAAAAACATTACAGTTTACAACCAACATAGAACAAAAATAACCTTCTCTGCTGCTGTTTCAAAATACCAATGTTAGTTTTGCAAGCCACCCCACTCCCACCCACCTATATGTAGAGAACTAAAAACATGGCATCTGGTTCCAGTAGTAGATAGGTAGCTGTGTTGGTCTGCCATAGTCAAAATAAAAAAAATTCCTTCCAGTAGCACCTTAAAGACCAACTAAGTTAGTTCTTGGTATGAGCTTTCGTGTGCATGCACACTTCTTCAGATACACTGTGTATCTTCAGATTCAGATTCTTCAGTGTATCTGAAGAAGTGTGCATGCACACGAAAGCTCATACCAAGAACTAACTTAGTTGGTCTTTAAGGTGCTACTGGAAGGGATTTTTTTTATCATGACATCTGGTGACACTGTATACAAGTTGTACAAGTGACAATCGAGTATTTCAATTTCTACATTCTTCAGTTGGGTTCTCCAGACATCTTTAAAACAAAACAAAAAATTTGTGACTTTAAAACAAAGCAAATTTTTTTATTTTTTGGAAACGCCTTTTAGAGCATCCCTCCCTGCTCTGGAATTCTAGGATCTTCCTCCAACTTGGCACTCCGGAGTCCAGTTGAGTTAGACCTGCAGCTAGAGACCCATCGAAGCCAAGGCAGCCCCCAGCCTGCGGCTGCGCCCCCCTCCCGCCCCCTGGGAGGGAACCCCGCTCCGGCTCCGCTTTCCCTCCGCAGTCGCTCCGGAGTCCCCGTGTAAACGGAGTCACTCCGCCTCCGCCGCTTCCCTTCGGGGCGCCTGGAGAATTAGAGAGGGAGGGAGGGGGGGAAATAACCCCCCTCTTCCTCCTCCCCCCCCCAACCCAAGAGGCGCCGGCCACGATCCCGCGGAGGTCTCTGCCCCGAGGCGCCCGCCTTCGCCCCGCTTCCCTCGCCGCGCGGCAGCAGCAGCAGCATCTCCCCACCCGGCCGCCAGAGGCGCTCTAAGCGCGCCGCCGCCGCCGCCCCCCCCCCTGTCGCGCTTCGGCATGCCGGGAAACGTAGTCTTCCTGCCCGGAGTCGGCGCGGCCGCTCTTCCGCCTCGCCTCCCCATTGGCCGAGCCGACGTTCGAGGCGCGCTGATTGGCTGCGGCGTCGCAGGCGCCCAAGTTTGAACCGGGGAGGCGGCGGAGCGGAGCTCGCGGGGAAGCGGCGGAGGAGAAAGAGGCAGGTAGGAGGGGTGGGGAGCCCCCCCATCTGAGCCCCCCCCATCTGAGCCCCCAAATATATTTTGCGGGGGGGGGAGAAAGAAAATATCCCGCTCATAAAAAGTTTATTAAAAAACATCATTGGGCTAATAATAATAATAATAATAATAATAATAATAATAATATCATCCTGTGGTTGCAGGGTGGAGGGGGGGCAGACTTATGGCCTGGGTGGAATTTGTTGTTTAGTCCTATCCGACTCTTCGTGACCCCCTGGACCAGAGCACTCCAGGCACTCCCGTCTTCCACTGCCTCCCACAGTTTGGTCAAACTCATGCTGGTAGCTTCGAGAACACTGTCCCACCATCTCGTCCTCTGTTGTCCCCTTCTCCTTGTGCCCTCCATCTTTCCCAACATCAGGGTCTTTTCCAGGGAGTCTTCTCTTCTCATGAGGTGGCCAAAGTCTTGGAGCCTCAGCTTCAGGATCTGTCCTTCCAGTGAGCACTCAGGGCTGATTTCCTTCAGAATGGATGTGTTTGGTCTTCTTGCAGTCCATGGGACTCTCAAGAGTCTCCTCCAGCACCACAATTCAAAAGCATCCATTCTTCGGCGATCAGCCTTCTTTATGGTCCAGCTCTCACTTCCATACATCACTACTGGGAAAACCATAGCTTGAACTAGACAGACCTTTGTTGGCAAGGTGATGTCTCTGCTTTTTAAGATGCTGTCTTGGATTGTCATTGCTTTCCTCCCAAGAGGCAGGTGTCTTTTAATTTCTGCTGTCACCATCAGTCATAGTCCCACTCTCTTCTGCCATGGTCAGACCCCACCTGCAATACTGTGTCTAGTTCTGGGCACCACAATTTAAGAAGGAGATTGACAAGATGGAAGGTGTGCAGAGGAGGGCGACCAAGATGATCAAGGGTCTGGAGACGAAGCCTTATGAGGAATGGTTGAAAGAGCTGGCTAGGTTTAGCCTGGAAAAGAGGAGACTGAGAGGGGATATGATAGCCATCTTCAAATATCCCTCTCCTTTTGTTGTTTAGTCGTGTCCGACTCTTTGTGACCCCCTGGACCAGAGCACGCCAGGCACTCCTGTCTTCCACTGCCTCCCACAGTTTGGTCAAACTCATGCTGGTAGCTTCGAGAACACTGTCCCACCATCTCGTCCTCTGTCGTCCCCTTTCTCCTTGTGCCCTCCATCTTTCCCAACATCAGGGTCTTTTCCAGGGAGTCTTCTCTTCTCATGAGATGGCCAAAGTCTTGGAGCCTCAGCTTCAGGATCTGTCCTTCCAGTGAGCACTCAGGGCTGATTCCCTTCAGAATGGAGAGGTTGGATCTTCTTGCAGTCCATGGGACTCTCCAGAGTCTCCTCCAGCACCAGAATTCAAAAGCATCCATTCTTTGGCGATCAGCCTTCTTTATGGTCCAGCTCTCACTTCCATACACCACTACTGGGAAAACCAGAGCTTTATACAGACCTGGATGGAATAGGGACTCCGAAATCCTCATGGTGTGCCCTCAGGTCCTCAGCATCCCCCCCCCCACTCCAGCTGCCAAACCCAGCTGCTCAGCCCTGACAAAGGGACCGGGCTAGGGGGTGTCAGAGGGAATTTAATTTTATTATTACGGTCACAGACCAGTTCTGGCTCACTTACAATGTCAAAAAATTAATAAAACACAACAGGAATACATTGGGTTGCAATTGGGTATAACGGAGACAATTCGGATATAGCGGCAGTTTAAAATCTTGATCATTAAAATATAGCCTAAAATTGTCATTTTAAACCTTAATTGTTTTAGTAGTACAGCTTGTTCCCTAAGTTTTATGGCAGACGCACAGAATTTGGCCACCCTTAGCGTGATCTCTAGATGAGACCGTGGAAGAGCCAGGGATCCTTCCTGGCCAAGGGATACGTAAACATTAACATGTGTGAAGTGGGAGCCTGCAGGATGGACAGGGGCATGTCTGGATCTCACACACCTTTTCTGCGATGATTGGATCGTGCTGTGTGAAATGTGCTATGGGAAATTGTGGAAAGAGGCCATGTGCCCTTTGTTCTGAGCTGCTTCTTCCTCCTCCTTCTCATTTTTAATTTGTATACCGTCTTTCTCTCTTACAATACTCAAGGTGGTTTACAAGCTGAAGGAACAAGAAATGTACATCCTATAACAATCTAATGCTATACAAAAAATGTGATAATAAAACAAAACTTTAAAATAAGCAACCTACATCAAAAAAGTAACATTCAACCGTTATCAGAATAGTATAAAATAATAGGTAAAGGGACCCCTGACCGTTAAGTCCAGTCGCAGACGACTCTGGGGTTGCGCACTCATCTCGCTCTATAAGCCGAGGCGTTTGTCCGCAGACAGCTCCCAGGTCATGTGGCCAGCATGACTAAGCCACTTCTGGCGAACCAGAGCAGCGCACGGAAACGCTGTTTACCTTCCCGCCAGAGCAGTACCTAGTTATCTGCTTGCACTTTGACATGCTTTTGAACTGCTAGGTTGGCAGGAATAAAATAATAATATCAACATATAAAAGTTAAACAGAAATCCACTTGACAGTTACAATAAATAATTTCTAAGCTATAATAAATAAAACAACGTCAAACCACAGTACATAAAATAATACACTACATATTGAGAGCAGAGACTAGAGGGTGGAGCAAGGCAGGTGGAAGGAGGCCAGAACTCTTCCTGGTTTCCTTTGCCACACCAATAAACAATCTGGGTTTCCTAGCCGCTGTTTGGCTTCCATTTGCCTGGCTGCCGCCTCTTGTTTGATCCTGACCCGTTGTGAACCCTCAGAGAGAGACCCTAGCGAAGTTGGGGGGCAGTTTAAGTACCACACCCCCAAGATTTTGTCCTTATCAGTATTATCATTGCTGCTGATTGCATGTTCATCTTCCCAGGGAAAGGATGGGGATGTGATGAGGTCTTCTTTTGCACCCGATTGCTAGAGAAAGGGCTGCATTTGGAATCCCTTAGTTGAAGGGGCCCCCAAAGGTCATCTAGTCCAAGCCCCCTTGCAATGCGGGAAGCAGAGCCAAATAATCCCTGGCAGGGGGCCTGCCCCCCCTCCTGCTTTAAAACCTCCAAGGAAGGAGAATCTGCCACTTTACAGGGTAGCCCCTTCCCCAGCCATCAGAGCAGCTTCCCTCTCTCTTTTGATATTTTTTTTAATTTTCAGTGCAAAATTACAAACACTGAATCTAAAATAAAACAGCACAAACAAGAAAAAAACCACCCAAGAGAAAAAAGAACAAAACACACACAAACACAGACATCTACAAACAAAACCATATCATCATTCTAATCTAATCGTTACATACATATACACATCTTGACTTCCTTCCTTTGTTCTAAGACTTCGAAATTTTTACTCTTTCTAAGTTGTGTTTAATGTAGATTAACAGAGCAGTTGCCCTCTCTCTGCTGCCCCAATGATAAAAGGTAGGGAGCCTTACACAAAAACAATATTGAATCCATAAAATGGGATTCTCCGAATCCCGTGATTCACCCCACCCCCCACTTCCTTGAATTTTCTTTTCAACTGCATCTCATTTCTACTCCAAATTATTTTTCTAACCTCAAACTTCCTGTACTATTTCTAAAATTACAAGTGTTCTTAAAATCCTGCCAATGTCTTAACCTGTGTGGTTGTGCCCTCCTGAGCTGGGGGCTGATTGAGCCCAGCTCTGCCCCTTCTGTGACAACGTTTGGGTCTTTCCCCCTAGAATTCATCTCCTTGCCATGCCTCAGAAGAAGAAAAACTCGAGGGCCGGCAACAAGAACTCGGTCAGAAGCAAAAAGGTGGATGCGTTTCTCAAGGATTTTAACCGGGAAGGTAAGGTGCTCACTTACTTGCCGGACTCAGGGGCGCGTCTTCTGCTCTGAGCTTCATGCCAAATGAAACCGTTGCTCTCGTGACACCATTATATGCATCTCTGGGGCACTGGGGACACTTCTGGCTGCCTCGCCTGAAAAGGGATATTGTAGAGTTGGAAAAGGGCACCCAAAATGATGAAGGGGGACGCACGCACACACGCGCCCTGCGCTACAAAGAAAAGTTCCTGAATTTGGGACTTTTTAGTTTAGAGGAAGAGGTGATGTGATTGGAGGATGGATGGCGGACAACAGATTGAGGCTGAATCCTGACAAGACAGAAGTACTGTTTTTGGGGGACAGGAGGCGGGCAGGTGTGGAGGACTCCCTGGTCCTGAATGGGACAACTGTGCCCCTGACAACTGTGCTCATTCTGGACTCGCAGCTGTCCATGGAGGCACAGGTTAACTCTGTGTCCAGGGCAGCTGTTTACCAGCTCCATCTGGTACGTAGGCTGAGACCCTATCTGCCCGCAGATCGCCTCACCAGAGTGGTGCATGCTCTGGTTATCTCCTGCTTGGACTACTGCAATGCACTCTACGTGGGGCTACCTTGGAAGGTAACCCAGAAATTGCAACTAATCCAGAATGTGGCAGCTAGACTGGTGACTGGGAGCAGTTTTCGAGACCAATCTTGAGAGACCTACATGGGCTCCCAGTATGTTTCCGAGCACAATTCAAAATGTTTGTGCTGACCTTTAAAGCCCTAAACGGCCTCGGTCCAGTAGACCTGAAGGAGCGTCTCCACCCCCATTGTTCTGCCCAGACACAAGGTCCAGCTCCGAGGGCCTTCTGGCAGTTCCCTCCCAGCAAGAAGCCAAGTTACAGGGAACCAGGCAGAGGGCTTGCTCGGTAGTGGCGCCTGCCCTGTGTCAAGGAAATAAACACCTCATGTTTAGAAGACATCTGAAGGCAGCCCTGTTTAGGGAATGTTTGATGGTTTTTTGCTTTATTATTATTAATAATATTCTGTTGGGAGCCGCCCAGAGCATAATAAATTGTTGCTGCTGCTGCTGTTGTTAAAGTTTATAAAAATTCTACATCATGGCATCCCATGGAGCTGCCATGTTGGGAGATTCAGGTTAGAGAGTTAGACTGTGGAACTCCCTCCCACAGGAGGCAGTGCTGGCCATCAACTTAGATGGCTTTGAAAGAAATCCTTGGAGGAGGAGAGGGCTATGGAGGGCTCCTGGAAACCGTGGGGCAGTGTGGGGAGAAGGCTGCTTTCGTGCCCAGACCCCACTTGCTGGCTTCCCATTAAGGGCAGCTGGCTGGCCACCGGGAGAGGAGGAGGCTGGACTTAGATGGGCAGGGCTCCCCTTACGGATCCAGAGCCCCTCTCTTCCTCGTGCCTCTTCTCTGCTTCCTCCCTAGTCAAGTTGCGCATCGACCGCATCCGGATGGAGGAAGAGGTTCTCCTGAAGGAAATCGACAACATGTACGACATGGAAATCTTCCGCCATCCCGTGGCCCTGAGGGACATAAACTGGCTGAGCTTCTACGGTACTTTGCTCTGACACGCATTAGGCATGGAGCTTGGTTGGGGGGTGAATTTCTGGGGTCTTGTGGGGTGCAGGTGCTTCCAGGGGTCCTGAGCGCCCGAAGCTTTCGCAGAAGATCTGGTCTGCGCAAGAGCAAAGCGAACAGGGAAGGAAGCCTTGGGGAGGCGGCGGCGGAGAAATATCTTTCTAGCCCTCTTTGAATGTCTCTAAAGTTACCAAGAAAACATCCACTCAAAAGTATGTATTCTGACAAGAATTACAAACTGAAGTAGAGATTACAAACTCTAACAGAGATCTCAAACTCATAAAGATATGTATAAGACAATAATTTGTTACAAAGATTTTCTCTTTCTCACTCGACAATAATGTTGATCCTTATAATTTATCAGCTTGCAGATGGAGACTCAGTCTCAATCATAGAGCAGAAGTCAATTTTGGATCAGAAACCAGGACAGGGCCCTGTTTCAATGTATTCACCTTCATCAGCTAATTTTTAAACGGCTGTGTAAGTTTGAAGACTTTCAGATAAATATATCCCGTTATTTTCTACATTTCTCAGGGATAACTACTGGCTTCTAATTGTCAGAATACATACTTTTGAATGGATTAGTTTTTGTTATTATTGACTATTGACTTGTGAGTAGGGACCACTTGCACTATTGAAACTTACATTGGCCAGAGTTCTTGGTGTGCTTTTTTCTTGGTATATTTAATAACAAGAACTCCAACTTGTTGTTGTTGTTGTTTAGTCGTTTAGTGGTGTCCGCCTTTTCGTGACCCCCTGGACCAGAGAACGCCAGGCACTCCTGTCTTCCACTGCCTCCCGCAGTTTGGTCAAACTCATGTTTGTAGCTTTGAGAACACTGTCCCACCATCTCGTCCTCTGTCATCCCCTTCTCCTTGTGCCCTCCATCTTTCCCAACATCAGGGTCTTTTCCAGGGAGTCTTCTCTTCTCATGAGGTGGCCAAAGTCTTGGAGCCTCAGCTTCAGGATCTGTCCTTCCAGTGAGCACTCAGGGCTGATTTCCTTCAGAATGGAGAGGTTTGATCTTCTTGCAGTCCATGGGACTCTCAAGAGTCTCCTCCAGCACCAGAATTCAAAAGCATCCATTCTTCAGCAATCAGCCTTCTTTATGGTCCAGCTAACTCCAACTTATTTAATCTAAAGTAAAGTTGGCACACTAATTTTGGCTCTCCCCCCCCCCCCGCAAGGCACACTGTTCCATTGTCTCCCCCCGAGGCCGACCGATGCCAGTGAAAAGCAACTTGCCCTGATTTATTTAGAACAGTATTTCTGTACTGCCACATCACAACCTGCATCCAGGCCTTTTGGGCTAGAAAGCATCATTTAAAATAAAGCAAATAAATGCAGGCAATCGTTCAGGCGACTGATCAAAATACGGAACTGCTGCAAAGACTTGCTGGCTCAAAAAAGGAAGTCGGTAGCGAGGGGGCCTCTGCCGAATCTCTGCTGGGAGAATGTTCCTGTGCGGGAGAGGCAGTGTTTCACAGTGGTTAGTGCCTAGGACCTGGGAGAGAGCAGAGTTCAAATCCCCACCTGGGGCCTTTGGCTCAGCTGAACCTGCTTTGGAGGGTCGTTGTGCGGATCAAACACTGGAGCTCCTGGGATGAAAAGGCGGGTTATAAATGTGATGGGCAGCACAGGCCCTTGAAGCTCCTAGCGGAGGCCACTCTGCAACCCAGGCAAGGAGCAGCTCTTATCCGGATCCCTCCTGTGTGGCATGCTGCACTAAGAAATCCCCCCCCCTTCTCTCTGGCTGGTTGCTCAGCTCCTTCCCTCGTGGAGGACAAAGCTGCAGCTGTTCTTTCTGGTTGCCGGTTGTGTTCTGATCACGGCGCTTGCTTTCTCTCTAGGTGTCGGAGGATGCGAGCAAGTCCTGGAGAAGGCTGTCTCGGTAGGTGCCCCACCCCCCCATCACCAAATTCCAGGTGGAACTTGCAGTGTTTTTCCCCAGACAGCTTCCTCCACAAAACTGTTAGAATTCCTGCCCATGATTGCAGTCATGGGATTTTTGTCTATCACATGACGGTGTATGTCTTGACTCCACAGAGTGGGAAGTGACGGAGACAGGATGTTTGTGATACTGTGTTCCGTGAAGTGGGACTATTGTCCTTTGTTCTTTTTCTCTTTGCTGTCTGATGCTAGAGAGAGAGGGAGCCATGTTGCAGTGCTCCGTGTGTGTTGATATGTAAATAAAGTAGATTAGCCAAAATGCTGAGTTGAGGTCTGCCACTCAAATTGCGCAAATTCTGCGGATCCCTAAGTGTGCCAGTGTCTGTTGGCATCAGTCGCTGTGATGTTTGGGCAGAAGAAAGCTTTTGAAGCTCCTGAACAAACGACCAGGAAGGAGGGAACATGCCAGTCGGGCATGTGTCTCTGCCAGGGTCCTACTCGAGTGTAGGCTGAGCTCCTCCCTCCCTTCCTTCCTTCCAGTGTGTTACACAAGTCTTCTGTCTAATTTCTCAGGTTGACTTGGATATGCTGGAGATCACCAAACTGGCCTCTGAAGCTATTCAGACCCCTCTCAAAACGGCCAGGAAAGGTCAGTGAAGGGCCGCCTTGGGGGCTGGAGGGCCAGAGCGGTCTCCTCATGAGTTTCCCTGCCCTCCGCGGTGCTGGTGAATGACGCCTCACCCTCTGTGTCCCTCTTGTGTTTTCAATGTCTCCCAGCCAAGAGAGCCCGCCAGGCCGCGGAGACCATCAGCGAGGAGTCGGGGCCGTCTTCTCCTGTGCCTGCGGGCAAGAGGTCCAGGCAGCAGAGCGAGGATCCTGCGGCCCCCCAGCCGGGAAGTGAGGCTCTTCCGCAGAAAGCAGGGAAGGTGAGGCTCAGGCAACGGGGGGGGGGCACCCCGACATACCTGCCGACACCCAGGAGACTTTGCTTCCTTGAAAACTCCACTCCATAGAATTGTGGGGTTGGAAGGGATCCCAAGAGCAGGGCCAGAAATACGATAATCATTATTGTCAGTGTCCCATACAGAACAACAAAATTGAAAGAAAGAAAAAATTACATAAGACACTGAAAACCCAACAAGCCTGCTATCCCAGTTATCCCAACCTGGATAGCCCCTTAAAAACCCATTTTTAAACCCATTTTTAAAATACAATATACTCCCACTGCGTTTAACACCAAAATCGCATTTGGATAGAAACTGTTTCTCAGGCGGCTCGTCTTAGTCTTTCTAACCCTGGACCTTCTTCCAGAAGGCAGAAGCTGAAAGAGATCATTTCCGGGGTGCGCACTATCCTGCGCTATCTCTGCAGCTTCCTTATGGCACCTGGAAGCGTAGATTTGATCCAAGGTGGGAAGAGTGCACCCAGTTATTCTCTCCGCAGTCTTTACAACCCTGGACTTATGCATTTCAGGCAAAGGCGTCGGCCCGAAAGCCCAGGCCTCCATCGGCCAGGTCTACCCGCTTCAGCAGAAGGTAAGGGCAGGGCAGGGTTGGGCAGGTGTCTCCCTCCCGAGAGACCCTCCCTGTCCCGGCCGTGGGGTTGATGCGTCCGCAGAGGGCTCTCGAAGGCCGCCAGCCATGGCAGCTCTCCGGCTGGAGGTTTCTGGGAATTGCGGGAGCAGAGTGTATCTCATGCGTACCTTCCAAGCTCCCTAGGAATAATAATAATAATTAATAATAATAAATAATTTATTATTTATACCCCGCCCATCTGGCTGGGTTTCCCCAGCCACTCTGGGCAGATTCCAACAAAACATTAAAATACAGTGGGTCTGTCAAACATTAAAAGCTTCCCTAAAGAGGGCTGCCTTCAGATGTCTTCTGAAAGTCTGGTGGTTGTTTTTCTCTTTGACATCTGGTGGGAGGGCGTTCCACAGGGCGGGCGCCACCACCGAGAAGGCCCTCTGCCTGGTTCCCTGTAACTTGGCTTCTCGCAGTGAGGGAACCGCCAGAAGGCCCTTGGCGATCGACCTCAGTGTCCGGGCAGAACGAAGGGGGTGGAGACGCTCCTTCAGGTCTACTGGGCTGAGGCTGTTTAGGGCTTTCAAAGTCAGCGCCAACACTTGGAATTGTGCTCGGAAACATACTGGGAGCCAATGTAGGTCTTCCAGGACCGGTGTTATGTGGTCTCGGCGGACGCTCCCAGTTCCCAGTCTGACTGCTGCATTCTGGTAGCCCCACATAGAGCGCATTGCAGTAGTCCAAGCAAGAGATAACTAGAGCATGCACCACTCTGGTGAGACAGTCTGCGGGCAGGTAGGGTCTCATCCTGCGTACCAGATGGAGCTGATAAACAGCCACCCTGGACACAGAATTGACCTGCGCCTCCATGGACAGCTGTGAGTCCAGAATGACTCCCAGGCTGCACACCTGGTCCTTCAGGGGCTCAGTCACCCCATTCAGGACCAGGGAATCCTCCACACCTGCCTGCCTCCTGTCCCCCAAAAACAGTCCTGTCTTGTCAGGAAAATGGGACGTTCTGTTTCCTTGCGCGAGATCACGGCAGCCAGTTTGTATGCTGCGCTGTCCCCCGCAAAAAAAGCACTTTTTCAGGGCGATGATCTCACACAGCCCCTAGAAGACACATGTCCTGGTTTAGGGTCTGAAAAAGCTGGGCGGTGTGCCCTTGCCGCGATGCAGCGGTTGGGCTCCTCTTGCAATTTTGCATCCCGATGGCTCTCTTCTTCTTTTTTTTAACAGGGGGAGCAAAGTGAAGTTTACCACCCCGGCTGGACAGACGATCCAACAGGGCCTGACTGTGGCACCCACTCCCAAGTTTGACCCCAGGTGAGCCCCCTCCCTGCCCACCTGGGAACTGAGTGTGCACTGGGAGGGGCCAGGCTCCGAGAGCTGCTGTGGTCGAGGCTCCAGGTGGGGGGCACACACACATACCCCTTGCTGCCCCTTCTTGCCTGCCTGGCATTTGTGGGCAAAACTCCTCTTCGAGGGTGATGGCTCTGGGTTTGGCCTTCTTGGCTTGTTTAACATTTATTTCATGAAATTTACAGGGATGTTTTTAGCGGGTGCCAGAAGAGGTAGGGGGGAGAGGCCTGCCTGATCTCAAGAGGCGGGGAGTTCCAAAGGCTCCGTGCTGCCATACTAAATGATTGAGTTCTTGCAAATTCAGAGAGGTATTATGGGCCCATTCCACTGACTGAAGGGGTCGTGTAGGCGCTTGTGGGGTAAGGGGATCTCACGGGTAAACTGGTCCCAAGCAGTTAAGGGTTTTCTATGCTAATGGAAAGGCCTTGAACTTGGCCCAGTCGCAAATTGGTGCCGATCTCAGTCCCAGCCGAAGAAGAGTAGATGACCAAGGTGATGGACTACACCAAAATGGCAAAGATGACCGTGAAGATCAGACACCAAGATGATAAGAAATTTAGTCAAGGGGGGGGGGGGAATTATAGAATATCTTAAGGACCACTGCAGATACTTTAAAATGTTAGCAGTATTGTTATATGGCTTATAATGTAACATGATTTAAGGTGAAAAATATGATAAAATGGATTGGAAAAACGTAATTAGATGCAATAAAAATAGGGGGAAATTGGAAACCGGGGGGGGGGGGAGAGTCTGAGGGATTTAAGTACAGTCATACCTCGGGTTACAGATGCTTCAGGTTGCATTTTTTCGGGTTGTGGACCGCCGGAAGTACTGGAACGGGTTACTTCAGGGTTTCGACGGTCGCGCATGCGCAGAAGAGCTGAATCGCAACCCACGCATACGCAGACACGCCGCTGAGGGTTGTGGACGCTGCGGGTTGCAAACGTGCATCCCGCACGGATCACGTTCACAACCCGAGCATCCACTGTAATCCCAGAAGTGTAGAAATTGAAAATGATCTGAATGTATAAGAATATTCTTTTAAAAAATGGAAACAGAACATAAAAAAGGAATGATGCCGATCTCTGAGCCCAGGTGTCGTTTGCTGCCAAGGCCTTTCAAGAAATGAGGGAGAAAGAGGAGTGTAAACCTGTAACGGAAGCCCTCAGGGGCGCAAGAAGCTCTGGGAATAAAAAGTTCCATATAACACACACACACCCTCCCAAAAAACCTTTCAACCAATCAGATGTTACTTACCCCAGATTCCTTGCAGGCTGTGTGGGAGAGGCAAATGCAGGATTCCTTTTCTTTACGCATTCCTCACAACCCCACCAAGTGGAGACGAGAGAGGCTGCCCTTGTTGTGCCTGTCATGGCAATGGGCGCGCCAGGGGAGCTTCTCATGCAGCCTTCCATGTATCCTCTGCAGCATCTTCAAGACGCCCGGCCTGCGGACCCCGGCGGCGCACGAGCGAGTCTTCAGCGTGTCCGCCAACGGCAGCCCCCTTGCCGACAGCAGCGACGTCATCATCACGCTTCCCTCCGGCCGAGGGGAGGTAAGGCCCGGATCCACGCCCCGCGGCCGAGGAAGCCCAGGCCCAGGGGAGACGGGAGTGCCGGGAGGGGGGCGGGCACAGGTGCCAGGCGCTCGCCGTGGTCCCTAGTGGGCGGCGACAGCTGCTTCGGCTGGCAAAGAGGGCTGTCGATGGCCAGAGGGTCTCTGACTCTAACTCTGCGGCCGCAGTCCATAAATGCTTCCGAATCCCAGTTGCTCTTGCGCTCAGATCCCATAACGGGCATCTGACTGGCCTCTGTGGGAAGAGGGTTCTGGGCTGGATTAGCCCCCTGCAGGGTCATCTTCTGACGTCCTGGAACCTCCAGCGCCAGAGGCAGTCTACCTGGCTTCCTAGGGGGATTTGGCCGCTGTGGGAACAGGGACACTGGGCACGATGGGCCTGATCCAGCAGCCAGGAGGCTCTTCTTAGGTTCATGCGCTTTGGCACGTGCCCACCTCGTTCTTTCGGATCGGCGGAAGAGGCAGGATGCTTCCCACCCGCTTGGAGCCGTTCATTTCTCACCTGCCAGACTCCCTTCCAAAGCCTTTCCCCTCGAATCCCAAGCGGCCACGTGGAGTAACTCCCTTCTCCTCTCGCCCTGCCCAGAGCGTCTGCATCCGAGCCAGCGAACTCTCCACCACAGACCTGCAGCGCTTGGACTCGGAGGTGCTGGGGAGGGTGAAGAAATTATCGGTAAGTCTCTGCCGGTGGCGGGTGGGCTGCCTCGCTGCTCCTGCCTGGAAGCCCCCCACCCCCTTTCCCAGGATCCTTCCTCCCTTCTCTGTAATAATAATAATAAAAGTAATAATAATTTATTATTTGTACTCCGCCCATCTGGCTGGGTTTCCCCAGCCACTCTGGGCAGCTTCCACAAAGACCAAAAAAACACTAAAACATCACACATTTAAAACTTCCCTGAACAGGGCTGCCCTCAGATGTCTCCTGAATGTCAGGTAGTTGTTTTCCTCTTTGACATCTGATGGGAGGGCGTTCCACAGGGCGGGCACCACTACCAAGAAGGCCCTCTGCCTGGTTCCCTGTAGCTTTGCTTCTCGCAGTGAGGGAACCGCCAGAAGGCCCTCGGAGCTGGACCTCAGTGTCCGGGCAGAACGATGGGGGTGGAGACGCTCCTTCAGGTATACTGGGCCGAAGCCGTTTAGGGCTTTAAAGGTCAGCACCAACACTTTGAATTGTGCTCGGAAACGTACTGGGAGCCAATGTAGGTCTTTCAAGACCGGTGTTATATGGTCTTGGCGGCCGCCCCCAGTCACCAGTCTAGCTGCCGCATTCTGGATTAGTTGTAGTTTCCGAGTCACCTTCAAAGGTAGCCCCACGTAGAGCGCATTGCAGTAGTCCAAGCGGGAGATAACTAGAGCATGCACCACTCTGGCGAGACAGTCCGCGGGCAGGGAGGGTCTCAGCCTGCGTACCAGGTGGAGCTCTGGAGTGGGAACGGTCTCCTCTTGAGCTGGAAGGGCGGAAGGGGTGGGATCTTGCCCTCGGCTTCCTCCCAGCCCATTCCTGATGGGGGGAGTAGTTTGCAGATTCTGCCCTGGAAGCGTTGCCTTCCTTCCCAAAGGGAGGGTGGAGAGGGAGGACTTATTCACGCAGCACAGAGTTTAACTGTTAAGCAGTTGTGGGGCTGCCCTTGAAGCTGACCCAGAAACTCCAGCGGGTGCAGAATGCCGCAGCGAGGCTCCTCACGGGGTCTCTGCCATGGGAGCATATTCACCCAGTGCTTTTCCAGCTGCACTGCCTCCCGGTGGAGTACAGAGTCACGTTTAAAGTGCTGGTTTTAACCTTTCAAGCCCTTCACGGCCTAGGACACTCGTACCTATGGGACCACCTCTCTCAGTATGCCCCGCGGAGGACCTTACGGTCTACAAATGACAACACCTTGGCGGTCCTGAGCCACATGTTAATTTCTCATGAATAGCTACCGTATTTATTGCTCTATAAGACTCACTTTTTTCCTCCTAAAAAGTGAGGGGAAATGTGTGTGCGTCTTACAGAGCAAATACAGGCTGCGCAGCTATCCCAGAAGCCAGAACAGCAAGAGGGATTGCTGCTTTTGCTGCGCAGTGATCCCTCTTGCTGTTCTGGCTTCTGAGATTCAGAATTTTTTTTTCTTGTTTTCCTCCTCCAAAAACTGGGTGCGTCTTGTGGTCTGGTGCATCTTATAGAGCGAAAAATACGGTATATCCCTCCCCTCTTCGTACCATTCTTCCATTTTATATTCACCTTGCCCCTTCCACTTCCTAGTTATAATATCTCATGCAGCTGTTGATGATTTTGTGAGCAAGTCCTTCATAGCCTGCAAACCTTCCACCCCGTCGTAAATTGACAATAATAGTACCTCTGGTCCCTTTGCCCCCCAAAACTGTACATATTTACACCCCCACCACATGGGAACATGAGTCCTGGGAGAGTTGCTCTTACGCTTAGCTCCAGCTTGCAGCTTTGCCATGATGGGCCACTGTGAGGGCGGCATGTTGGGCTGCATGGGCTATGGGCCTGATCCACCAAGCTCCTCTTCTGGTGCCCTTATGGAGCCTCCAGGTCCAGGGGCGGTCTATCTGGGTACCTAGGTTGACAAGGACATTTGGCCACTGTGGGGACAGGATGCTGGACTCGATGGGTCGCTGGCCTCCCAGTGGGCATGGAGCCGTCCCCTTTTGCAGGAGGGGGCTGGGCTAGATGACCCCTGGGGGTCCCTTCCAACGACTCTGTGGTTCCTGCCTGGGGGGGGGCGGAGAGGGACGTTCGGCCGCTTAACCTCCCTCTGCTTCTTCCTCTTTCCAGACTCACCTTGCGCAGCTCTGCAGCAGCGTGCAGAAGAAGTAGTGTGACTGGGAAGCTGGAGCTCTGGGCTTGCTGGCGACGCCGCTCTAAAAGACACCGAGAATTTGAGTCTTCTGCCGCTTCCTATTTTAAAAAGGGGGGTGGGGTTCAAATCCAGCCCATAGTCCCCATCTCAGCCAAAGTTTTATCAGCATTTAAAGTCTCCCCCCCCCAAGTGAAGCCCCCTCGTCTCTCTTTCTGCTCTTGCAAGACGCAGGTCTTTTGACTGGGTGGGCAGAGGGGGGTGCAGGGCTGCTTCCTCCTCCTTCCAGCTCCTGGCTGCTCCCATGGGGGGGGGGGCGCCTCTCTGGGCCTCTCTCCCCTAAGGATGGGGGTCAAAGTCCCTCTTGCCACCCCCGCCAAGGCTTCTCTGAATCTCTGGTTTCTGGTGCCTCTTCCAAAGGCAGCTTGGCCAGAGTCCTTAATCTTCTGCCGCTGCCGGTCCTTTGTTTTCCTTTTTGGGGCCAGGGGGTCCCCAGGCAGAGGCCGTCCTCATTTCCCTGGGGGGGGGGTGCTGGACAGGAGCCTCCCAGGATAAAGAACAGGATTCTCATTCTGTTTTTCTACACGGTTATATTGTTTGCAGCTCAAGGAAGAGCACGTTTTGGAACGTTTCTGTCCTTTTGCAGGCTCCTGCTGAATCCCTCTGAACCCAGCCCCCCCCCCCTTTTGCTTTTCTGTTTTGGTGTACAGAAATATTTGATTTGTATGGGGGGTTTTTCCACCAGGTCTTAGCTACTATGTTAATTTAAATACCGTGTCTGGTGTTTATTGGCTGAATAAAGTTGTCCTGTTTTTGTTCTTATTGTCTTTGTTCATATTGTTATTATTGTTCATATTGTTATTATTGAGCGAGCCCCAACCCTCCAGGCCTGGGATGGGAGCCCCCACCGGCCTGGGAGGGCAGGAGGATCATATAGGGGGCTCTGGAGGCAGCAGTGGTGACCGGGCTTTGGAAAATAATAATAATAAATTAATAATAATAATGAATTTTATTTGTATCCCACCCTCCCTGGCCAAGGCCGGGCTCAGAGCGGCTAACATCATAAAACATTAAAATACAGTGGTCTGTTAAACATTAAAAGCTTCCCTAAACAGGGCTGCCTTCAGATGTCTTCTAAATTGTTCAGTTCTGTTAATTGATTTTGTGGGAACTTGCAGATTCTGGCTTCACACAATTAACTCAAGGCAGTGTCAATTTACTCTTGGCAGAAAGCCAAGGTCTGCTTGACCTAGAAACTACTTACTCTGATTGGTTAACGACCAGCACTCAACTCTGTTATCTAGGAATGCTAGCACAGTTTGGTGTTAGGTGTGTTAGGAGTTGAAGGAGAAGTGCTGTGTATGGTTATGAGAGAGAGAGAGAAAGAAAGGATTTATTTTGCTTTGTTTCGTATGCAGAAACTCTGCTGGTTTTATTTTTCTCCTTTTAATAAATCCTGTAAATAGTTATTCTGAGTCTAGCTGACTAGTCATTACCACCTCAACTAGCTTCTTCGCTGTGCAGGAAAACTCTGCTACGTTTGGGCTAAAGCCAGTAGGGCTATGCCTGACACTTCAAAGTTCCATGAGGTTATGGGCATTGTGCTGCCAGCTTGAGTTGTGGTGGTATCAGCATCAACGGTGTTGGTTCCAGTAGTTCCAGAAGTTGTTGTTCCTGTCGGTGCAGCAGATGGACACTGGCTGGTTCCTGACTGTTGTGAGCTGGTGACGCAGCGGACAGAAGGACAACAGCTGCAGCGTGTGAGTGCTGGGTGCTGTTGTTCCTGTTTTCTCTCTCGGTGGTCGTGAGTAGCTGGTTCCGGGTTCCAGGGACATCGCTCTCAAGATGGCCTCACAACCAGTTCAGATGGCTTTTGAGCGTCTTAATGACTCTAATTACTTGCTGTGGTCGGAACGCATGCAGGCAGTGCTGCAGAGGGATCGTCTCTGGCAAGTGGTGAGTAAGTTTCCTACGAAGCCTGATGATGAAGACCTCGATAAAGACCAAAGAGCAAGGGCCACAATTGTCTTGGGGCTGGAAGATTCCCAGTTGCCATATGTGAGGGGAATCAAGACAGCTAGAGGTGTGTGGCAAGCACTTAAAGAACTCCATGTGCGTGAGACAGCGGTTTCCAAGCTGTTCATTCGCAAGGCATTGTACAAGGCAATGTTACAGCCTGGGGTTACAATGCAGGAACACCTAAACAGTTTACAGTTAAAGTTTGGCTTCGCAAATGGTGTAAACGGAGGAGCTTATCAGAGTTTGTAGGGCAGCAGTTGAAGAAGGAGCAAAAAGGGTTTTCTTGTGTGTGTGTGTTTCTTGGTGGCTGGTTAGCTGTTTTCCCTGTGTAAAGGTCAGAGGGGGCAGGGTTTCTGTTGAGGCAGGGGATTAGCTGTGGGAGGAGCTTATCAGAGTTTGTAGGGCAGCAGTTGAAGAAGGAGCAAAAAGGGTTTTCTTGTGTGTGTGTGTTTCTTGGTGGCTGATTAGCTGTTTTCCCTGTGTAAAGGTCAGAGGGGGCAGGGTTTCTGTTGAGGCAGGGGATTAGCTGTGGGAGGAGCTTATCAGAGTTTGTAGGGCAGCAGTTATACCCATCTTTTAGATTTAGGGGAGCTAGTCTCAAACGTTTGTTGGGGGAGACCTAGGGTTTTTTTTGGGGGGGGAGTTATTTGTCCTGTCTTCAAGCTTTTTATGATGGAGGACCTCTGTAGCCACCCCCAACAACACGATCTCATGATGGAAGGGGAGGGAACAGCTGCAGTCGCCTGCGATTCCTGCGCAATGTTTGCCATCTTGCCAAAGGTTGCAGGCAGCTTTACCTGCAGCAATTGCATGTTGATTGCCCTCTTAAAAGACAAAGTCCAGCAACTGGAGGAACGTGTAGCTACGCTCCAAAGAATTAGAGAGCTGGAGCTCTTCTTGGAAGCAACAGAGCACACCGTCCCCACCAAGGAGGAGACAGGGGACTCCCCTGAGAAGGAGGCTTGTTCACCAACACAGGAGCCAGATATATGGAGAAACGTGACTCAAAGAAGTAGGAGGCCCAGGGTCCACTCTGATTGTCTAGAAATACACAATCGCTTTGAGGTCCTCTCCCCTAGCATGGAAGACGAAGAGCAGACTCCATTTGAGGATCTCTCCCTCATTACAGTCGATCAGGTATATGAAGACGAGCAGCAAAGTCAGTCCTCAGGGAATGTGCAGGTGACCTTGGAACGGACAGCTCACGGAAGAACCCCGACCAAACCCAAGAGGAGGCGTGTAGTGGTGATAGGGGATTCCCTACTGAGGGGAACAGAAGCAGTGATCTGTGGGCCTGACAAGATGTCTCGGGAAGTGTGCTGTCTCCCCGGGGCTAAGATCCAAGATGTAACTGAACGACTGCAAGGAATCATAAAACCCACTGACAAATACCCCTTCCTCTTGGTTCATGTGGGAACCAATGACACTGCAAGCAATAGCCTCCAGAAGATCAAAAGAGACTACGAGGCTCTCGGCAGGAAATTGAAGCAACTAAATGCACAAATTGTCATCTCGTCTGTCCTCCCAGTTGAACGACGTGGCCCAGGGAGAGAGGGGAAAATAGTGGAAGTGAACAGCTGGCTTCGCAAATGGTGTAAACAGGAACGGTTTGGATTCTTAGATCACGGACTGCAGTTTCTTGAAGATGGACTTCTGGCAAGTGATGGGCTGCACCTCACAACGGTTGGGAGAAATGTTTTTGCCAAAAATCTCAGAAACCTCATCAGGAGGGCTTTAAACTGACTAATGTGGGGGAGGGAGACAATGCTCCTGAAGGTAGGAGTCTATCAATTAATGAAGATGATCATCCAAATGTCATAGACCAAATGGAGCAAACAGCACGCGGACCTAGTGGTGGGAGGAAAAAATCCTTAAATAAGAGACATGGGGGAATGATTAATGGACTTCAATGTCTGTACACTAATGCGCAAAGCATGGGAAATAAACAAGATGAGCTTGAGCTCTTGGTACAGCAAACTTAATATGACATAATAGGCATCACTGAAACCTGGTGGGATAAGTCCCACGATTGGAATGTAATAATGGGGGGATACAATCTATTTCAGAGAAACAGACCAGACAAGAAAGGAGGAGGAGTGGCGTTATATGTCAGGGATGTGTATACCTGTGAAGAGATCAAAGGTTTAGAACCTCAAAGCCAAAGTGAGAGCATTTGGGTCAAAATTAAGGGAGAGAAGAATAACAGAGACCTCATTGTGGGAGTTTACTATAGATCCCCAAGCCAAACGGAGGACATAGATGATGCCTTCCTGGAACAGATGGCCAAGCATGCAAAAGGAAGGGAGATAGTAGTAATGGGGGACTTCAATTACCCGGATATTTGTTGGACGTCAAACTCAGCCAAGAGCATAAGGTCAAACAGATTCCTCACTGGCCTTGCAGACAACTTCATTGTCCAGAAAGTGGGAGAAGCAACAAGAGGAACAGCCATTTTAGATCTGGTCCTAACCAATGTTGATGACCTGGTTAGTGGGGTAGATGTGGAAGGATCATTAGGCGCGAGTGATCATGCTCTTCTGAAGTTTACTATACAGCGGAAAGGAGCAGCCAAGCATACTAGGACTCAATTTCTTGACTTTAAGAAAGCCGACTTCATAAAACTTAGGGAAGTGCTGGGTGAGATCCCATGGACAGCAATACTTAAAGGAAAGGGAGTTCATGATGGCTGGGAGTTTGTTAAGAGGGAGATAGTAAAAGCACAACGACAGGCAATACCAATGAGACGGAAACATGAAAGGTGCCTAAAGAAGCCAGGGTGGCTATCTAAAGAACTTTTAACTGAATTAAGATTAAAAAAGGATGTGTACAAAAAATGGAAAAGGGGGGAAACCACCAAAGAGGAATTCAAACAAATAGCCAGCACGTGTAGACACAAAGTCAGAAAAGCTAAATCACAGAATGAACTCAGGCATGCTGGAGGTTAAAAGCAACAAAAAAGGCTTTTATGGGTATGTTCGTAGCGAAAGGAAGAACAAAGAAACAGTGGGGTCACTCAGAGGAGAAGATGGTGAAATGCAAACAGGGGACACAGAAAGGGCTGAACTCCTCAATGCCTTCTTTGCCTCAGTCTTCTCCGATAAAGAAAACAATGCCCGACCTGAAGAATTTGGAGCAAATGATTCAGCAAAGGAAACACAGCCCAGAATAACTAAGGAGATAGTACAAGAATATTTGGCTAGTTTAGATGTATTCAAGTCTCCAGGGCCAGATGAACTGCATCCAAGAGTATTAAAAGAACTGGCAGATGTGATCTCAGAACCACTGGCAGTCATCTTTGAGAATTCCTGGAGAACAGGCGAAGTCCCGGCAGACTGGAGGAGGGCTAATGTTGTCCCTATTTTCAAAAAGGGGAAAAGAGAGGACCCAAATAATTACCGCCCAGTCAGTCTGACATCAATACCAGGGAAGATTCTGGAGCAGATCATTAAGCAAACAGTCTGTGAGCACCTAGAAAGGAATGCTGTGATCACCAATAGTCAGCATGGATTTCTGAAAAATAAGTCATGTCAGACTAACCTGATCTCGTTTTTTGACAGAATTACAAGCCTGGTAGATGAAGGGAACGCAGTGGATGTAGCCTACCTTGATTTCAGCAAGGCATTCGACAAGGTGCCCCATGATATTCTTGTAAAGAAGCTGGTAAAATGCGGTCTTGACTATGCTACCACTCAGTGGATTTGTAACTGGCTGACTGACCGAACCCAAAGGGTGCTCATCAATGGTTCCTCTTCATCCTGGAGAAGAGTGACTAGTGGGGTGCCACAGGGTTCTGTCTTGGGCCCGGTCTTATTCAACATCTTTATCAATGACTTGGATGATGGACTCAAGGGCATCCTGATCAAATTTGCAGATGACACCAAACTGGGAGGGGTGGCTAACACCCCAGAGGACAGGATCACACTTCAAAACGACCTTGACAGATTAGAGAACTGGGCAAAAACAAACAAGATGAATTTTAACAGGGAGAAATGTAAAGTATTGCACTTGGGCAAAAAAAATGAGAGGCACAAATACAAGATGGGTGACACCTGGCTTGAGAGCAGTACATGTGAAAAGGATCTAGGAGTCTTGGTTGACCACAAACTTGACATGAGCCAACAGTGTGACGCGGCAGCTAAAAAAGCCAATGCAATTCTGGGCTGCATCAATAGGAGTATAGCATCTAGATCAAGGGAAGTAATAGTGCCACTGTATTCTGCTCTGGTCAGACCACACCTGGAGTACTGTGTCCAGTTCTGGGCACCACAATTCAAGAGGGACACTGACAAACTGGAACGTGTCCAGAGGAGGGCAACCAAAATGGTCAAAGGCCTGGAAACGATGCCTTATGAGGAACGGCTAAGGGAGCTGGGCATGTTTAGCCTGCAGAAGAGGAGGTTAAGGGGTGATATGATAGCCATGTTCAAATATATAAAAGGATGTCACATAGAGGAGGGAGAAAGGTTGTTTTCTGCTGCTCCAGAGAAGCGGACACGGAGCAATGGATCCAAACTACAAGAAAGAAGATTCCACCTAAACATTAGGAAGAACTTCCTGACAGTAAGAGCTGTTCGACAGTGGAATTTGCTGCCAAGGAGTGTGGTGGAGTCTCCTTCTTTAGAGGTCTTTAAGCAGAGGCTTGACAACCATATGTCAGGAGTGCTCTGATGGTGTTTCCTGCTTGGCAGGGGGTTGGACTCGATGGCCCTTGTGGTCTCTTCCAACTCTATGATTCTATGATTCTATGAATTTATGGTATACTTAGAAAAAACTGTACATAAATAAAGACACTCACAGGACTGATATAAAACTCCTAATGTTTATTGTAAACATTTGGTTAGACCATAAAATGTAATGCTGTAATATAATAAGGATTGTATGTTTAAAGTATAATGCAAAAACCTAT
Organism: Podarcis vaucheri; assembly: GCF_965113315.1. Lineage (NCBI taxonomy): Eukaryota > Metazoa > Chordata > Lepidosauria > Squamata > Lacertidae > Podarcis > Podarcis vaucheri. Next base: position 1,768,573 of record NC_138762.1, on the reverse strand, counting down.
TAAGGAATTATAGACATTTATAGAATGTATATATAGTAAACACGCTTAAGTAAGAGCAATATAGAGAAGCCAGAAGAGTGGTGGAGGGAAGTTAATTCGGATAAGATATAGATTTTAAGGAGAATAATATTGCTAAACTGTATTGTGATTAAGATATTTGAAAAAAATCAATAAAAATTGATGAAGAGAAAAAACCACAATCTGCCTTTTCTGGTTTGGAGAAAAGGCAAGAAGGAGTAACACACTAAAACACCTGCGCAATGTTGGGAGATTGAGGACAGAGTAAAGAAAGCCCTTCTTTGGCGCGGCGCAGACTTAAACTATGGAACTCCCTGCCACTTGAATGGCTTGAGAAGAGGAATGGAGGGATTCATGGAGAAGAGGGCTTTCGATGGCCGCTGGCAAGTGTGGTCTGGGACATTTAGCCCCTAGAGGCGAAACCCCCGGCTCTCTTCCCTGCCCCCTCCTGCCCCTCACTGCCCCAGGTGTCCTCCTCTTCCTGCCCCTCCTCTGACATTGCACCCCCACTCTGCTGCCATGTGTGTACAGTTGGCCCTTTATTTTGTTGGGGGAGTCTGCGTATACAAAACCCAAATCTTGCAAAGAACCCCCAGAACTGCCCCTGCGCCCAGCGAGGGAAAGGCTGCTTTCTGGGCTCTGGGAACATTTCCCGAGCCCTGTAAGCAAGAAAAGCTCTCTGGATGGGCAAGTGGAAGCAAAATAATAAGTAAACAGAACCGTGGGCTCCCCCTGTTCTCCATTTATTTACAAATGACCTGCTATCATTGCAGCCCTTCCAGACACTTTTCAGAAGGCAACCGCTGAAGCCCAGGGCCACCCCAAGACATTTTGGCACCTGATGCGAATGACAAAATGGTGCCCCCCCCTCGCTAGGGAAGAAGGGAAGGGGCAAGCCTCTCCGTCAGGAAGAAGGAGGGAATAAAGATCCTCATCAGGATCTGCTGCCCTGCACATCCTGCCACCTGAGGCCCTTGCCTGCCTCACCTTGCCTCTTTGGTGGACCGGCAATGGTTGGTATCTAATCAGAGAACTGTCGAGTTGGAAGGGACCCCTGAGGGTCATTCAGTCCAGCCCCCTGCAGTGCAGGAATCTCAGCTAAAGCATCCATGGCAGATGGCTACCCAAAGCAGCACTTTAACAAGAATTGTACTATCTGACAAGACTATTGATCCATAAAATGAAAGCAATAAACAATGTACTGCAGTCATACAATCAATCAATCAGTAGCTGAAATGGGCTCCACACAGTCACACACACACACACACACACACACAGCCACAAAAACGCAAAATAAATAGCAAAAACAGACAGACACCTCAGTGTAACACTCCAAACAGAAGTGTGGCACTCAAATCGGAAGCGTAACACTCAAAAAGGAGCATGTTCAACTTCTGAAAAAAGTTCGTAAACCACAACACTTCCTTCCGGGTTTGCAGTGTTTGGGTTCCAAGTTGTTTGAGAACCAAGGCGTTTGAGAACCAAGGTACCACTGAATTCTCCCTGTTCTTAATGATCATGATAGCAGCATGGGTTAGATGTGCGAATCCTCTTTTGACCTCTTTGACTGAAGATTCATTTCCCCCGTTTTTGGACATGGTGCAAATCCCCCCCCCCACACACAGGCAAAGCAACTTTACAAGCATCCCTGCATTTATTCCTGCATCGCAAGGGGTTGGACTAGATGGCCCTCGGGGTCCCTTCCAGCTCCACAATTCCTTGATCCCAGGAAAGCCCGGCCAGGCAGCAGGGCAGCAGCTCAGGGCGGGAGACAGGAGGCAACCATCTGTCCGTGGGGCATCCCTCCCTTTGGTGGGGTATCTTCCCTGGGGGAGCCATGGGAGCAGGTGGCCAGGTTCCTCCTCTTCCAGCAGGGGGCCTCCACCTGCTTCAGCTCCTCCCCACCTGCTCCTGGCCAAGGGGGAGGCTGCGGAAGCCAAGAGTCATTATCCGGATGCTGTCCCCAGATGAATCCACAGGGGAAGAGAGCAGAAGGAGCTTTGAGAGCTGGAGAACTGGGGGCTGCAGACTCCCTTGCTTCCTCACCAGCTGGGATGGAGGAGAGGAGAAGTCCTCTGCTCAGTTGCAGCTGGAGACGTCAGAGGATAAACGAGGCCCTGCCCTGCTCCCTCCCCTCCCAGGCAGAAGCTCATCCGTCCAGGAGAAGGAGGAGCTGCCTGGTGAGTCAGTTCTAGCCACTGCTGTATCACTTGGAGAACAAGGAATTTCATTTTGCCCGCAAAGTTAAGCACTAAAACTGAACCAAGGAATGGAAGCTGATTGAACAGTTGAGGATGGTGGGTCTGCTTAACCTGGAGGAGACCGAGAGATGGCATGAGAGCCATCTTCAGGTATCTGAAGGGCCCTCACATGGAAGCTGGAGCAAGCTTGCCTTCTTCTGCTCCGGAAGGGAAGACCCAAATCAACGGATTAAAGTGGCAATAAAGGAGATTCCGACTAAACTTTAGGAAGGGCAAGAGCTGTTTGACAGTGGAACAGACTGGTGGCCTCTCCTTCCTTGGAGGTTTTTAAGCAGAGGTTGGGTGGCCACAAGTCAGGGGTTCTGTAGCTGTGATTCCTGTATTGCGGGGGGCTGGACTCAATGTCTCCACAGGATCCTTTCCATCTCTACAATTCTATGAAATCCAACTTGTGACTCGTCAGGCTGAGGACGGAACGGACTGAGGCTTCTCTTTCCATTCCTCCAACCTGTTCATTCCCTTCGATTCTGCCTCCCTCTCTCAGAAGCTACCCTCTTCCAGACTCTACCTTGGTGGGTTGAGATATCATGGAGACAACCACGACACTCCAGGTTGCTGAACCCGCCTCTGCCAACCAGAGTGCCTTCCACCCGGCTTCGTTCATCCTTCTTGGCATCCCAGGCCTGGAGGCGTATCACGGCTGGATTGCCCTCCTCTTCTGCCTGATGTACATCGCGGCCCTTTGGGGCAACTCTTGCCTGCTGTACATCATCGCCACCGAGCGCAGCCTCCACCAGCCCATGTACCTCTTCCTGGCCCTGCTGGCCCTGGCAGACCTGGCCTTGTCCTCCTCCACTGTGCCCAAAACCCTGAGCGTCCTCCTCTCCCTCTCCAAGGAGATCTCCTTCCAGGCCTGCCTGGCCCAGATGTTCTTCACCCACCTCAGCTTCATCGCAGAGTCCACCATCCTGCTCGCCATGGCCTTTGACCGCTACGTCGCCATCTGCCAACCGCTGCGCTACGCCGCCATCCTCACCCGCCCCGCCATCGTGAGGGTCGGGCTGGCCGCTCTCGCCAGGGGCTTCTGCGTGATGCTCCCCACGGTCTTCCTCCTCCAGAGGCTGCCGTACTGTGGGCACCGGGAGATGCCTCACTCTTACTGCGAACACATGGGCGTCGCTCGCATGGCCTGTGCAGACATCGGCGTCAACATCTGGTACGGCTTGGCGACCACCCTTTTGTCTCCCGGCCTGGACGTGGCCCTCATTGCCGTCTCCTACACTCTGATCCTCAGGGCGGTTTTCCGTCTCCCATCCAAGGATGCCCGCCTCAAGGCCATCGGGACGTGCGGCTCCCACCTGTGCGTCATAGTCTTGTTCTACACCCCTGCCTTCTTCTCTTTCTTTGCCCACCGCTTTAGCCACGGCACCATCCCTCAGCACCTTCTCATTCTCCTGGCCAACATCTACCAGCTCCTCCCTCCTGTCCTGAACCCCGTGGTCTATGCGGTCAAGACCAAATGCATCCGGGAGAGGATGGCTCAGGCCCTTTGGACAGCAGGGAAGGGGTGCTGAGCTTGGGGTGCTGAGCTTGGGGTCCCTGGAAGGGTGGGTGTCTGTTTTGCTTGTTTGTTTTACTCATTCGTTGGAAGCATTGCAGGGAACGGACCAGGGGGTATCCCTTCCAACTCTACAGTTTGGTGATTCTGTGATTCCGTGCCCTCTTCTGCCCCCTAAAATGAGGGAATGGGTTTTGTCTGGAAAATAACAGGAAAGTCTGATGCAGCAGCAGAAAAAAACCAAACCCCAACAACTCAAAGCTATTCTAGGCTGTATCAACAGAAGTCTAGTGTCCAGATCAAGGGAAGTAATATACCTGTTCTATTCTGCCTTGGTCAGACCACACATGGGACACTGTGTCCAGTTCTGGGTACCACAATTTAAGAAGGATCTTGACAAGCTGGAACATGTGCAGAGGAGGGTGACCACAATGATCAAGGGTCTGGGAACTAAGCCTTATGAAGAACGGTTGAAGGAGCTGGGTATGTTTAGTTTGGAAAAGAGGAAACTGAGAGGAGACACGATAGCCACCTTCAAATATCTGATGGGCTGCCAGGTGAAGATGAGGTGTTGGGCACTGTGTTCAGTTTAGAAGGTGTGCAGTGGAGGACAACCAAGATGACTGAGGGTCTGGAAACCAAGTCTTATGAAGAACTTCTCAAGAAGCTGTGCATGTTTAGTCTGGAGGTGAGAGAATGGCCATTTTCTTAAGGGCTTTTGCATGGAACATGGAGCAAGTTTGTGTTCTCCTTGGACGGTAGGACTTAAACCCATGACTTCAAGTTGCAAGAAATGAGATTCTGACACCAGGAAGAATTTCTGTTGGTAAGAGCCATTTGACGGTTTAACAAATTCCCCTGGGAGGTTGTGGACTCTCCTTCCTTTGAAGTTTCTAAGCAGAGGTTGGATGGTCATTTGTCTTGGGTGCTTTAGCTGAGATTCTGGCATTGCAGGGGGCTGGACTAGATGACCCTTGGCATCCCTTCCAACTCTAGAATCCAATGATTCTATGATTTCTTTTGCTGCTTTCTCCCACCTCAGACTCTTACTGCTGAGTGTTGAGAGATGGGTATTGGGGGTGGTATCCTTGGAAACTCTGAATCAATGAATCCCCACATTTTGTCCTGGGGTAGATAAGCCCAAAGAGGAGGTCTGGGTATGGGGTAGTCCTTAGAGTGTCAGACTAGGCCCAGAATTCCCATTCTTGAGCACCCCTCATTTCTCTCAGCTCAACCTCGCTCACCAGGTTGTTGTGAGGCCAAAAGGGGGTGGGGAAAAGATGCCTGCATGCAGCCCTGAGCAATTGGGAGGAAAATGTCACTTGTGTGTGTGTAAGAGAGAGAGAGAGATAAGGGCTTTATCTGAGCATTTGGGTCTAGTTCAAAGCAGAGCTTCTGGAAAGGGGGGAAAGCATTTTGGTGAATGGGAAGAACTCGGAGACGGCTCTTTTGTCATGAATGTGTCTGTTGTAGGGGAATTAGAGATTAAAACACATGAGGATGCTTGGCCAGAGGAAGAAATGGCAAGAAGAAGAAGAAGAAGAAGAAGAAGAAGAAGAAGAAGAAGAGTTGTTTGGATTTGATATCCCGCTTTATCACTACCCGAAGGAGTCTCAAAGCGGCTAACATTCTCCTTTCCCTTCCTCCCCCACAACAAACACTCTGTGAGGTGAGTGGGGCTGAGAGACTTCAGAGAAGCGTGACTGGCTCAAGGTGACCCAGCAGCTGCATGTGGAAGAGCGGAGACGCGAACCCGGTTCCCCAGATTAGGAGTCTACCGCTCTTAACCGCTGCACCACACTGGCTCTCAGCTGACGAGAGCTTGGCATGCTGCTTCTACGGGCGACTCCCAGCGCTTTCTGAAAATGCAGGGAGAGGCCACAGCCCAGGGGCAGCTGGTACTTGCTTGGTTATTTACTCCTGACCTTTATAGTCCACTCTGTGGCCAAAAGGGGTCATGGAATCATAGAAGTCCCTATTTCCACCAGACGGAGAGGTATGTCAGGGCAGGCGGCACTTTGATGCAACAGCCACGTGGCATCCATTAAGAGGGACCGCTGCCCAATCGACTGTTTCTGCCCACTCCCCAGCCTGGTGCCAACGCCATGCAGCCCACAGTGTTTGCGCAACACACAAGTTACGACAGCCGTCCGTGCACTGAGTCCCACGTGCCGAGTTACTAGCAGAGCAGGTTGGGTTTGCAAGAGCCAAGAGATCCAGAAACTTAATCGTAGAATCATAAGAGGTGGAAGGGACTGCCAGGGGTCATCTAGTCCAGCCCCCTGCAATGCAAGAATCTCAGCTAAAGCATCCCTAGCAGTTGGCCATCCAACCTCTGTTTAAAAACCTCTGAGGAAGAAGAGTCCACAATTTCTCGAGGAAGACCATTCCACTGTCAAATGGCTCTTTGTGGCTGCTTATGACATGAAGACCGCCATAAACAGATTTGCCCTCTGTTGCAGACCCCCCCCCAATCATTCAGTTTGTACAAACACAACACACACACACACACAACATATGCAACATTTCTGTTATAAATTCATAGTAAATCAACCGTACATCGGATTTACACTGGTCCACGTTTATTTTGCTCCATGAAGGAAGGACTATTAAAGGGGGACGGTTTGATAGAGGATGGCCATAATCCCTTAAGCGTACCAACACATACTCAGGAGCCCTGCCCAGTTGGCATGACAACCTGGGTGGTCCCAGACAGAAGACCATCAAAGTCACAAAGGACTTGCATATGGGAGTGGATTCAACACGGACTGGAACAAAGGACAATGATCAGATCTTCCCTCTGGGGGCAGGAAACTGCCAACTCCCCTTTGTCTCCTGGAAGTGACTCATGGGGAGGGGGAAAGGAGGAACCAGCCAGGTGACAGGACACTCAGGTTACTGTCACAACTCCTCCCTCAACCCCTCCTTTTTGTGATGTGTCAATGATGTCATGATGTAGTTGTGATGTAGTTCTAGGGGTGTAGCTTGGGGGATTAGTAGCTAATAAAAGTTGGGGTCTTTTTTGTTCTGGGCTTCCATCTTGTTCCACCTGGTGGCAGGTGGGAGTCCTGTCGCAACAGTCTTCAATAAAGACCAAGCCTACTGGCTTCTGTTTTGCTCTGGTATTCCTGGCTGTCCTTGGTTTTTTTTTTGTCCAAGGGAGCCCTCGGATTTCTCCGTTAACAGCTCCATACTTCCCACCAGGCATCAGCAGGGTTGAAACACAGTCAGCAGCAAAGCGAAAGGAAATCAGCCCTCAGTCTTGATGAGCAACATGTGGATATTTTCACCCCCTCCCATTGCGAGAATCTCCTGACTTGATGTTTTCAGAAAGGAGGAGGTGGAAACTGCTCTTCGCTTCTTCCACTCCTGCCTGACTCTGTGGGAGTCTGTGTGTTATCTCTGTATTGATTAGATGGCTGAATGAGAGCTGTAACACTCATGCAGTCCAGTTACCTCTTTTAGTTTTTAGTTTGCAGTAGCTTTTAGAAAATAAAGACGTTATGCTTCACAGCAATCTTCCGTGTTGTTCATGCTCTGCTGAGTTTGGTGCTCACAATGGACAGTTGTGAGTCCAGTGCACTTAGACCTGCTTTCCAGGAGTGGAAGGTCTCTGGAAGTGCTCCTCAGTCACCTAGCCCAGTTGGGGCAGAAGAAGTTATTGAGCCCAGTCGTTGGCACCGGCTCAAAGGCGTACTGACACAACACACGATGTAGGCAGATTACTTATTTGCCCATCCTTAAGCTGTGTGAGCTCCCGTTGCACGGTCCCAGCTCCTGCCAACCTAGCAGTTCGAAAGCATGCCAAAACGTGCAAGTAGATAAACAGGTATCTGGGAGCTTGCTTGTTTTCTCCTGCTCTGCAGGGTAGGACTCGAACCCCTAGCTTCAAGTTCCAAAAAAGGAGATTCCGGCTAAACAACAGGGAAAACATTCTGACAGTGTTTGACAGTGGAACAGACTCCCTCGGGAGGTTATGGACTCTCCCACCTTGGAGGTTTTGAAGCAGAGGTCGGATGGTCCTCTGCCATGGATGCTTTAGCTGAGATTCCTGCAGTTCAAGGGGATGGACGTCACTAGAGGACCCTTGGGTCCCTTCCAACTCTACAGTTCTATGATTCTATATCCCAGTTTGATCACCGAGATAATCCAGAGGAGCACAGTAAATTGTCCCCCGTGGTGCAGATGACCCAAACTGGCCTCAACCAGAATTTGGGCATTTAGTGTCCCTGCTCCCATACGGTGGGAAATGTTTCCAGGAGAGATTCAGGAGGCAACCTCACTCCCCTTTAAAATTAAACTAAATGAATAAAACACTCTGAGACGCAGGGCCAAATCTCATTTAGTATTTTTTGCTGGCAATTTAAGTTATTTTTCAGTGGAAAACAGGTTTGTGTTTTTTTACATATTATATCTAGGACAGTTTACAAGTCAACATATGTAGCATAACCTTTATCATTTATACAGTGATGAAAATAATATAAAATAATACCAATACCATAATGCAACAGTGCATGTTCTCTGGGAATTTATGATTCCAAAACATAATAAAAAAATGACTATTATTCAATAGATGATGTTTGCTGATTATTTTTTCTTTCCTGTGATAGTAGGAAATGTTACTACATTCCAGATTCTTTCAAACCAAAGACTGAAGTTGCTGTGCCTCTGTGAGAGCTATTTTTGCTGCAAACAGTACAGTATTAATTTATCAAATGTATAACAAACTAACAAAATATTCCAACAATTTTAAGAAAGAAAGAAGGAACGAGGGGGGAGGGGAGAGACCCAAACAAACTCCGTCATGTAATTCATCATCTTCACTTTTGGCTTTCTGGCTCCTCTTGAAGAATGAGAACGGTCAGGCTGAGCTGGGAGAAGCCCTTCATCTCCCAGATGTCCTCTGACCCTAATGGCAGCCAGGGTGAGACCTTCAGAGGAATGTTTGGCAGAATCCTTCCACGGCCTTTCAAGAAAGACCCAAGCAGTAGACTTCTGTCATTTGTTCCCTGTGCCATATGAACACCCTTGAAATCATCTCGGGTGGCTTCCTGTTTGCATGGCTCTAGACCAGCCTGGGCCAACCTGCTGCAGCCCTCCATATCTTTTTGTACAATAGCCCCCATCATGCTGACTGTGGCTGATGGGAGTTGTAGTCATAAACAGCTTCAGGGTACCAGGTGTGCAATGTCTGCTCTAGGTGGTTCTGCTAAATCTGGCACACAGACAGATCGGTCACTTGGCTCTGCTCCTAGCCACAGCTTTCCCTGGGACCAAATGAGCCCATTTCCTCCTGAGCAGCTTCCAAAGGCTGTCCTGGATCTCCTTAGTCCTCATGCCATAAATGATGGGGTTGAGGATCCAGGGAAGAAACAGGTATATTGCGCTGAGCAGATTGTGGACATCCTGGCTGGCTGACCTAGCTAAGCGGAAGACAAGAGAGGAGACAAGGCTGCAAGAGTAGACCGTAAGGATGACCATGAGGTGGGTGCCACAGGTGTGGAAGGCCTTGTGTCGGGTGTGGCCAGAGCTCATCTGCATGGATACCTGGAGGATGCAGCCATAAGAAGCCAGGAGGAAACAAAAGTCAAAGATGATGGTGATGGTTCTTGCTGCCAGGCCTACAACCTTGTTCCTGGAGATGTCACCACAGGACAACTTCATGAGGGCCATGTGCTCACAGGCAAAATGCCCAATGATGTTGGACCGGCAAAACCTCACCTGGGAGGCCAGGATTACCACTGGGCCCACTACAGCCAGACTCCGGGCAAGAGCGACCAGTGTCAGTATCACCAGCAGCTTCTTCGTCATGATGTCTGTGTAATGCAGAGGGTGGCAAATGGCCACATACCTGTCCAAAGCCATCAGGAGGAGAACATTGCAGTCCAACATGAGGACAAAGTAGATGAAGAACATCTGGACCAGGCACTCCGTCAGGGAGATGTGGCTGACTCCGAGAAGGAAGCTGAGGAGCATCTTGGGAAGGATGATTGTGGAGCCACAGAGGTTGACTGCGAAGAACAAAGCAATCAGGACATACATGGGCGAATGGAGACTGTGATCTGTCCTCACAGTGTGGATCAGGATGGAGTTCCCTGCAACAATCATGAAGTAAAGACAGAAGAAAGGGATGGCGAGGAGATATCTGGACTCTTGGAGGCCTGGGAAGGGGAGCAAAAGGAATTCTGTGTAGGAGACGTTGGCTGTTCCGTTCTGATCCCCTCCAGCCATCTTGGCGATGATTGGAGATAACAATCCTTAGATCTGAAAAGAGGGAAGAGAGGAACATTTCACTCGTTAATTTACAATTTGTGGGTAGTATGGCAGCAGTGACCATTCCTAGACTGGGAGAGCTTCACCACAGTAGTTCAAACACTGGCAACTTTAAGACTGGATCAGTGCAACAGATTCTATATGGAGCTCCCCTTGTGCTCGATTCAGAAGGTTCAGTTTGTGCAGAATGCTGCGGCACAATTGCTTACAGAGTGAGACCCTGTCACCTTTTAGCCCCTCTGCTCAGAGATCTACACTGGCTGCCAATTGGTTACAAGACCAAGTTCCAGGTGTTACTATCAGTACTTAAAGACCTTTCCAGTTTAGGACCTGTTTGCTTCTGGATTTGCCTTACCGCGTAGGAATCTACTTACTACCTCTTCTGCAGCCCCTTTGCCTTTTGAGTATTTTTAAAAGATCTGTCTTTTGTTAATCATTTTACTGCTTTTTTTGGTAACCTGCTTAGAGGTTTTATTACAGTCAAGCAGTTTGTTAATGCTGTGAAAGGAATAGGGGGGATATTTCATCCGTTAGGAGCACATGAAGTTGCTTGGTCCCTCTACCTCAATATTGCCCACACTGACTCAGGGGCGAACGAAGTCTAACCGATATCCAGGACGGTGCAAACCGCTGGCTGCACACGTGTTGCGCCGCTACGTACAATGCATGTGTGGTGTCACTATATAGGGCACATGTGTGGCATTGCTACGTACAGCGCATGCGTGCAACACCGCGCATGTGTTGTACATAGAGGTTTGCTGCCGGTGCCACCAGAACACCCTACAGACGGTGGCGGGATCCTCTGATCGTGGCTGCAGCCGCGAATGGAGGATCCTCCATATGCGACTGCGGCATATAGAAATAAAAGATACTAGAAATAAAAGGCAAGATGGCACCACAATGAAAGGGGAGGGACGGTCTCTTGCGGGTAAAAGGGATCATTCCCAAGCAGCCAAAAAAGGAGAGAGGTAGGCTTGAACTCAGGATCAGTCCCCATCTGTAAAAAAAGGAGCAGCAGCCTGAGGCAGTTCCAGACAGTTGCAATTTTCAAGTGGGGTTTAATTAAATACTGGCAAATTCAGGTTGTGTAGTTAAAGGTGGTTCGGCTCTCTTGTGCAGCAAACCCAGTTCCCCGCAAAATAACCAGACTTTTTGTGGTGAGGAGAGTGACAGGAACATGCCTTGGAGAGAGAGAGGCGGGCGGGAGGCGGGTAGCAATTGCTTGTAAGGACCAAAGATGCTATCTGTCTTTGCTAACACCAGTTCTGCTTATCACCAGATGCAGTTTGACACATGAGTTCCCCCCATCTTGTGTAGGCATACTACATTATATTGTTCTGCCCACCCAAACCTCCTCGAGCTGCAAGTGAATCATAGAATCATAGAAGAGTTGGAAGAGACCACAAGGGCCATCGAGTCCAACCCCCTGCCAAGCAGGAAACACCATCAGAGCACTCCTGACATATGGTTGTCAAGCCTCTGCTTAAAGACCTCCAAAGGAGGAGACTCCACCACACTCCTTGGCAGCAAATTCCACTGTCGAACAGCTCTTACTGTCAGGAAGTTCTTCCTAATGTTTAGGTGGAATCTTCTTTCTTGTAGTTTGGATCCATTGCTCCGTGTCCGCTTCTCTGGAGCAGCAGAAAACAACCTTTCTCCCTCCTCTAGGTGACATCCTTTTATATATTTGAACATGGCTATCATATCACCCCTTAACCTCCTCTTCTCCAGGCTAAACATGCCCAGCTCCCTTAGCCGTTCAAGTGAGATTCTGGGGGTTCCAGGCACTCACTCAGGGGTTGTGTTTCCTTTGGGGAACAAGCATAGCAGAACCTGATATGTGGCTTATTCACACAAATATACAGCCTATACCTATATGGAGAAAGTGCAGAGCACTCACATTCCAAGAGCGTCCCGTTCCTCCCATGGCTGCAGCCTCAGATGCCAAGAGACACCAAACATCATGTCTGACTCTCTCTGCAGCATAAAACTGCCGGCCTCATGCTCTGCTCCCTCCTGCCCACCCACCTTGCAAAAGTGACCCCCCCCCCCGTTCACATGCCTCCTTGCCCACTGCAGTCCTGTCTCTCCCTCCTGAAATTCTGGCCTTTTCTCTCTGCTATCTCTCCGCTCAAGGAGGGGCTAGAGCATGTGACTCTCAATCTCAGGGTTGTGGCTGTGAGTCCCAGGCTGGGCAAGACTTCTGCATTGCAGGGGATGGAATTAGATGGTCCTTGTGGTCAATTCTATGATTCCATTGAAGTGTGGACAAAATAGACTCTTAAAACACTTAAGAAGTCAACCCAGGAGGCAGATAGCCATTGACAGGAAGGAAGTGGAGCAACATCCCTAGGCAAGCTCACTTCCCTCCCCTCTTTTTTCTCCACAGCTTTCCTCCTTACATCTTCCTCCAGATTCTTCCCTAAATCCACATCAGATCAACTCTTCTTGAAAGAGGGTGCCCAGAATAGAATGTGGGCTTTCCAGACTCTGTCCAGCTTTGAGCCTTGTAAGTCTTGCATAAGGCAACCTGGATAATGTTGCACCTAAAATAGCAGCCCAGCATCCTAGTTTGACTCAGCCACGTTCCTTACCTTGTCCTCTTTCATTTCAGCATCCTCCTTTAGGGATAGATGCTGCAGTTTTACCTACCTTGATGCGCTGAGAAGCATCCAAGGGCACAGCAGGGTCTGAAGGATGCTGTTGAGCCCGACAGGATTAAGTAAGCTCAGCTCTGTTCTCAGAGGAGTCCCTGGCAAGATGGTCCCCTCTTGGGAGCCATAATTGATGGAGTCTGCTTTTGGCCTCCAGTTGGGTTGGGAATTGGCACGGCTCTATCACTCTTGGGTGGAAGATGATGGTCAGGTCATAGATCTGGCATCATGGACCATTTGTAGCTTGATCCAAATATGCACGCCAGTTGTCCAGGCACTACAAATGAAGAAGACACACAAAATTCTACCTCATGCCCTCAGAGCCAAGTTATTCTCGAAGTGGTAATCTTCCTCATGTAGCCAAACCTGCTAGAAGTCATTCTGCAAAGAAACAGAAAAGATGTGGAGGAAATTTAAAGACTATTTACAGAAATATTGCAAAATTAAGGAATGTTAGAATGATGTTGGATTGAAGTTAAGTGGTTTCTAGCGGTAATGGTTTAAAAGAATATGGAAAAATTGGATTTTTAATAGGTAAAAATTTAATGTTATAATATATTAAGATTAAACATCAGGATAATAAGGAGGGAAAGGAATTGCTGAACTAATAAATTGAACTGGAATACAAAAAAGGGAGGTATGAGGAGGTCCGGGAAACAAGTAAATGAAAGATAAGTGATGTAAAGATGGAATTATTTTTAATTGTTTTTTATTTCTTATTTTTTCTTTTTCGTTATATAATATTGTGAAAACTTTAATAAATATTTATTTAAAAAGAGAAACAGAAAAGATGATTGTAACTTTAAGAACTGTTTCTGTGAGTTCTGAGAGTGGTTTTCTAGGCTGATTAGGTACAGCTGGTGATGACTACAAAAGGAGGAGAAGTTGCAGTTTGAATTTGCCTGCAGAGAGAGAACACCCACATGCTTTGTGCTTGTTGTTTTTGTATAGCTGCAATAAAAACTTTGTTTGAGTGATTTACACCGGCCTCATGGTCTCGTGGTTCTGTCGTCTGCCACCAGAAGAAAGACCCCCTCTGACAGGTTATGGGCCCAGTTCTGAGTGGGCAGAGACAGAGCGTGGAAAAGAACCCAGAGACTGGAAGCGACTCAGCGTTTCTCAAGCAGCTGGCTGTGTGAAAGCGTCGGCAGGGAGTGTCTGTTTGAGACCAGGAGCTGAACAATTCTTCAAGCCACGTGTGAGTAAAGACTGAGTGGAAACCTGAAAGCTGGGTGGAGCCATGGCTGGACTTGGAGCTGGAGCTCAAGGGGAAGCTTCAGTAGAGAAACTGGGAGAATCCAATTATATGTCATGGAGTTTACAAATGCAGGCATTTTTAAAGAAAGAACAATGTTGGACTGTTATTGTTAACCCTCCTGTAAAAGATGAGGATGAAGAAGTAGATGACACAGACCAAAGACTGGAGGACAAAGCATATGCCAATCTAATTTTGAGTTTAGAGAAGTCTCAATTATCTCATGTGCGAGACCTTGAAGCAGAAAGAGGCCTGCTGCAACAACTTTGAAAGGCATTTTCGGGACAAAATTGTTCAGATTCAGGTGACATAGTCAGAGCAAATCCAGTGGGGACATCCAGGGCACAGTCTGAGACACCTACAATGGATCATTATCCTTATTATTTGGAAACACATTTCCTTCCCTTTTGAAAATAGTCTAAATAAAGAAGACAGTTTTTAATATTGGTAGTCCTTGCTTGGTGCTTTGAGATTTGTCAGCCAAAGAGCCACTTAATTGTCCCAGGTCCCAGTTGGGTTGGGAGATCCCTCAAGGTCTCTGAAATATGCAGCATAAATACCTCACTGAGAGGCCGAAGCCAACATTTGCTTAGGAGGGGGCATTGCTGTCTTGGTAAGCTGAATGTGCAACCATTCCTAAGGAGGTAGCATTTTGGGCTGTTGTGCCAAGTCAGTGTTCCACAGAGCAAGGCATGCGGCAAGTTGTCCCCTTTGCAACGGTGCAGTGAGCTGGGGTTGTTTCTGACTGTGGAATCTTCCATGCAGTTCTGAGTATGCTGTTGCCACTGCAAAATGCTACCCAGCGCAGCTAACAAGGCTCGCCTTGCTCCTTGCTCTGGGTTCCCTAACATTTCGTTGGGAAATGCCGACTGTCATGCCCCGAGAAAGGTAAGTGCTAAAGGAAGCAGAGGCTGTATTTCCTGACAGGAGGGGAAAGATTGGTGGCCTGGGTAGAAGGAGATAACTGTACCGTGTTGAAGATTTCCAGGAGAGGACAGAGAGGAGTGGAAGAACATTTGAACGCTGGTGGAGAAGAAAGCGTGGTGTATACAGCATGCCTGGATAGATCAGTTGGTTAGAGTGTGGTGCTGATAATGCCAAGGTTGCAGGTTCATTCCCCGTATAGCACAACTGCACATCCCTGCACTACAGGCGTTTGGATTCCTCAGGGTCCCTTCCAACTCTACAATTCTATGATTCTATGATCATTTAGACCAGTCTTTCTCAACCTTGGGACTCTTCCAACTCTCCAATTCCTTGATTCTATGTAGCCACCCACCTGATTTGACAGTTTTTACAATGCAGCTTACTGAACATACCAAAATATTCACTGAGAAGAGAAATACATTTAAATAAGCAGTAATATATGCATATAAATACATAGTTTGAGATGGAGTTTTGAAAAATAAACAGATCTTTATTGTATTTATTACATTTATATACCAATGTGAGATTTATATACCAATATATATATGGTATATAACATATTATATATTGTCAGGGGTTCAGGAGCAGAGACGCAGGAAAGGGAGGAAACAGAGAGCGAGGGGGAGGAACCCGAAGGAAGGATGAGTGATGATGACGACCCGAGATCTCCGAGTCTTTCCAGTGAGTCAGAAGATTCACAGAAGGGAGCGCCAGTGGTCAGAGCAAGGGGGGAACACAGGGGGACACCCCAGGAAGAAGGGACCAGAGGGGAATCAGAGAGCAGCAGCTGGAAGTCGGGACCAACGTTCCCAGCTGGGAGCAGCGGGTAGAAAGGGGACCAGGCATCGGGTTCCGGAGGCTTTCAGCAGGAGGGAGGGCATGAGTCAGGAGTGGTCACGCCCTCATCAGGGAGCGAGGAAACGGTCAAGAGGAAGGTAGAAAGTTGGGCGTGCGCGCCAAGTTCAAATGCAGTGGAAGCTGGCGCAGTAAGCAGCCCGGAGAGGGAGCCAGGTCCCAAAGCCCGCCGCAAGGAGGCAGAAGGGTCCGGGGGGTCGTCGTCAGCGTCAGCGTCAGAAGAGTCTAGAAAGGAGGGGACCCCGGGGGGCAGAGGGACCCAGAGGAGGAAGGAAAGACGCAAGAGGTGGAGCAAGGCTAGGGTATTAAGTTGGTGTGCAGGAGGCGGGGAATCAGACGGAGCTTCGTCGGTCTAACGTATAAGACGTAGAGCTGCACGCTGCAGTTCGGAAATGGAAGTTGTAACTCAATAAAGACTTTTATAAAGTGAACGCTGGCTAGCGTGGTCCTATGTGAGCTGGGATCCGGAAGCAGCTCTGACATATATATATATATATATATATATATATATATATATATATATGCTTTCGTAGATTTTCACGGGTACAGGAATGCAGGTTTTGGTGTCTTCGGGTGTCTTCCCGTGTAAGAGTCGGGGTGTCTGGGCGACGTTTCGACGAGGTCTCACTCGTCATCTTCAGGCTGGTGCTTTCGGCTTCAATATTCTTTATTGTATTCAATAAATTCAATATTCTTTATTGTATTCAATAAATACAATAAAGAAGCCGAAAGCACCAGCCTGAAGATGACGAGTGAGACCTCGTCGAAACGTCGCCCAGACACCCCGACTCTTACACGGGAAGACACCCGAAGACACCAAAACCTGCATATATATATATATATATATATATATATATATATATATATATATATATATATATATATATATATGCTTTCGTAGATTTTCACGGGTACAGGAATGCAGGTTTTGGTGTCTTCGGGTGTCTTCCCGTGTAAGAGTCGGGGTGTCTGGGCGACGTTTCGACGAGGTCTCACTCGTCATCTTCAGGCTGGTGCTTTCGGCTTCAATATTCTTTATTGTATTCAATAAATTCAATATTCTTTATTGTATTCAATAAATACAATAAAGAAGCCGAAAGCACCAGCCTGAAGATGACGAGTGAGACCTCGTCGAAACGTCGCCCAGACACCCCGACTCTTACACGGGAAGACACCCGAAGACACCAAAACCTGCATATATATATATATATATATATATATATATATATATATATATATATGCTTTCGTAGATTTTCACGGGTACAGGAATGCAGGTTTTGGTGTCTTCGGGTGTCTTCCCGTGTAAGAGTCGGGGTGTCTGTGCGACGTTTCGACGAGGTCTCACTCGTCATCTTCAGGCTGGTGCTTTCGGCTTCTTGTTACTGGAACAGAGCAGAGTCTGGTGTTTGAGTTCCTATAAATACTGTTGAGGGGTGTGGTGTATAGCCTCCAACGTTCTGGGCAGAGAGGAAGTTCCTAGATTAGTGTGCCTTTTCTTCTTTTGTTCCTTAATTACTTGAGGGATATCTTGGGTGATTTCATGAGTGATATTCTGAATACCACTGGGTGGGTCATTAAGTGTAGATTAGTTGCTAAAGCTTTCGTGTCTTGACCTCTTGAGCTTGTGAAGAGTTTTTCTGAGAAGATGGCTGTGCTGCATTTAGTTGTGCTCTGGCTTGGCTTCGTGTATAGGGGCGAGCTGTGGTTTTGTGCCTTGTGCCAGCCAGATCTGTGTAGGGATTGCAGGGGGGTGCAGCATCCGGAGGTGCCACTATAGTTTGGCTACTGGATGGAGTCTGTAATATGTCTGTGGAGAGGGTCTGGGTTTGGGTCTGGTGTGGTTGATTGGTGACGGCGTTCTGTGTGCCTCTGGTTCTGGTGTCGGTTTTTGTGGGGAGGGCTAATTTCCAGATGTCTGGCAGGCGGGACGTGTCGTCACGCTTGTTCATGTTGTGAGGGTGTTTCTCTATCTCGATGGCTTCCATGATTATTCTCTTGTGGTGATGTTCCATGTTAAAGAGCAATTTGGAATCTGCAAAATTAATTTCGTGTCCTGTTTCTTTCATGTGTTGGAAAAGAGAGGAAGTTTTTTCTTCTTTTTTGACGGCATTCTTGTGTTCTGCGATACGTGCATTTATTCGTCTGTTTGTTTGTCCAATGTACGTGGCTGGGCAGACTTTGCAGGGTATTTCATAGACCCCTTGGTTTTCCAGCTGGATTTTGTCTTTTGGGTTTCTGAGGATATTGGCTATTTTTTGGTTGGTGCAGAAGGCTGTTTTGATATTGTGTTTATGGAGGATTTTGCTGATTTTGTCTGTAGTGCCCTTGATATAAGGAAGGAGGAGACTTGAAGTCACCAACATCCTCTGCTCCAGCAAACCACCCAGAAGCAATTTACACAAAGAAGAACAGAAAGCACTCACCAACCTGAGGAAAGACAACAACATAATCATTCTCCCAGCAGACAAAGGCAACGCCACTGTTGTGATGAACACATCGGACTACCAAGCAAAACTATCAAATCTACTCCAAGACCCTACCTACCAACCTATAAAAACAGATCCCACCACCTATCTGGAAAAAACCACCAAATCCAAAATAAAAGCCTCTCCTATCAGTGAAGAAATCCAGCTAAGAATCATCCCCAGAGAAAAATCATCCAGATGCCCCAAACTCTACGGTCTCCCCAAGATACACAAAGAAGGAACACCACTCAGACCAATAGTCAGCTCCATAGGCTCACCTCTACAAAATCTCGCTAAATTTCTCGCTAAGCAACTTCAGCCCTATGCAGAATCCATCGCTTCACACGTTACTAACTCCTTCCAGTTCATAGAAACAATAAAGAAACAATACCTACATCCCGATGACCTACTTGTGAGCTTCGATGTTGTATCTCTCTTCACTCAAGTGCCCATTAATGAAGCCTTGACAGCCATTCAAAACAAATACAACCCCCCCAAATACATCCTGGACCTGACCAACCACTGCCTAACCAACACGTACTTCATCCACAATGGACAAAGATACAAACAGATAGAAGGAGCACCTATGGGATCACCCCTCTCACCGGTCATCGCAAATTTGTACATGGAACACTTTGAAACCAATGCTTTAGACAAGTCAGAACACAAACCCAAACTTTGGCTCAGATATGTTGACGACACCTTTGTAATTTGGCCACACGGGAAAGAAAAACTAGATAGCTTCCTCACACATCTCAACAGCCTACACCCCAAAATACAATTCACTATGGAAATAGAAGACAACAACCAACTCCCCTTTCTTGACGTCCTAATCTACAAAAAACCTGATGGCTCCCTAGGACACACTATCTACCGGAAAAAAACACACACCAACCGCTACTTACATGCACAATCACACCACCACCCTGCACAAATAAACTCCGTAGCCAAGACTCTCATCTCCAGAACCAAACGCCTGGCTGACAAAGACCACTTGACAACTGAGTTACAGAATCTCTCAAATGTGTTAATCGCCAATGGATACCAGAAAAACAGGGTTACGAAGCTAATCCAAAAAGAAACACCCCCCAAAAACCAAGACACAGAAGAAAACAATGGCATGGCCCTCCTTCCTTATATCAAGGGCACTACAGACAAAATCAGCAAAATCCTCCATAAACACAATATCAAAACAGCCTTCTGCACCAACCAAAAAATAGCCAATATCCTCAGAAACCCAAAAGACAAAATCCAGCTGGAAAACCAAGGGGTCTATGAAATACCCTGCAAAGTCTGCCCAGCCACGTACATTGGACAAACAAACAGACGAATAAATGCACGTATCGCAGAACACAAGAATGCCGTCAAAAAAGAAGAAAAAACTTCCTCTCTTTTCCAACACATGAAAGAAACAGGACACGAAATTAATTTTGCAGATTCCAAATTGCTCTTTAACATGGAACATCACCACAAGAGAATAATCATGGAAGCCATCGAGATAGAGAAACACCCTCACAACATGAACAAGCGTGACGACACGTCCCGCCTGCCAGACATCTGGAAATTAGCCCTCCCCACAAAAACCGACACCAGAACCAGAGGCACACAGAACGCCGTCACCAATCAACCACACCAGACCCAAACCCAGACCCTCTCCACAGACATATTACAGACTCCATCCAGTAGCCAAACTATAGTGGCACCTCCGGATGCTGCACCCCCCTGCAATCCCTACACAGATCTGGCTGGCACAAGGCACAAAACCACAGCTCGCCCCTATACACGAAGCCAAGCCAGAGCACAACTAAATGCAGCACAGCCATCTTCTCAGAAAAACTCTTCACAAGCTCAAGAGGTCAAGACACGAAAGCTTTAGCAACTAATCTACACTTAATGACCCACCCAGTGGTATTCAGAATATCACTCATGAAATCACCCAAGATATCCCTCAAGTAATTAAGGAACAAAAGAAGAAAAGGCACACTAATCTAGGAACTTCCTCTCTGCCCAGAACGTTGGAGGCTATACACCACACCCCTCAACAGTATTTATAGGAACTCAAACACCAGACTCTGCTCTGTTCCAGTAACAAGAAGCCGAAAGCACCAGCCTGAAGATGACGAGTGAGACCTCGTCGAAACGTCGCACAGACACCCCGACTCTTACACGGGAAGACACCCGAAGACACCAAAACCTGCATATATATATATATATATATAATGGTATATAACAATATATATATGGTATATAACATTTATATACCAATGAGAGCCAATGTGGTGTAATGGTTAAGAGCGTTGGACTCCTAATCTGGTGAACCGGGTTTGCGTCTCCACTCCTCCACCTGCAGCTGCTGGGTGACCTTGGGCCAGTCACACTTCTCTGAAGTCTCGCAGCCCCACTCGCCTCACAGAGTGTTTGTTGTGGGGGAGGAAGGGAAAGGAGAATGTTAGCCGCTTTGAGACTCCTTAAAGGGAGTGAAAGGCGGGATATCAAATCCAAGCTCTTCTACCACTTTTATCTTCCAAGGATCTCGAAGCGGCTTCCATGGTTCTTCCCCCTCTCCCCCCATTTCATCCTCACAACAACCCTGTGAGGTAGGTTAGGCGAAGAGATGGGGCCTGACCCAAGTGAGCTTCATGACCGAGTGGGGATGAATGTGGAAGTGAAATGGAATCATGGGTAAAAACATGTGAAAGTGTCAAAGATGGACTGAGATACTCAGGTCTGCCAATTCTAATCTGGAGATTTTCCTAGAGGAAGAGACTGTATGAAGCAGACTCCCAGGTGTTCTCCGAAAGAGCAGACTTGGGTGTCCAAAACACCTGAGGGCTGATCGCTTACCCCAAGGTGGAGAGATCCAAAACCAGTGACCTTACCACAACTGCTTCGTTTATTCACTCAGGTAGTTCTTCTTTCTGCTTCTAACAGCCACCCACTCTAGAGAGGTGACTCCACCCTTCCCATGTAACTGAGGTCCAGCAGTCAGCCAAGTTTGGCCCTTGGTGTATAGAATTTTCCAGTATCAGAAAAAGAAGGGATAGCAACCGTTAAGAGATCCACTCACATAACAGGACCTTCACTTCCCCTCTTCATAGAATTGTGGAGTTGGAAGGGACGCCAATCGTCATCTCGCCCAACCTCCTACAATGGAGAAATCTCAGCTAAAGTATCCATGACAAATGGCCACCCAACCTCTGCTTTAAAACCTTCAAGGAAAGAGAGTCCACAACCTTCAGAGGGAGACCCTTCCCCTGTTGAACAACTCTTAAATGCAGGAAGTTCTTCCTCATTGAAATATACTCAGAGTCGCAAAGTGATTTCATGCTCTTTATTCAGCTCATAGTGGTGAGGAGGAATGAATGAAAGTCCCCTCAGAGTATCTGCTTTATATACATTATTTACACAATGGGCTGCACATGATTGGCTAATTCCGGAATTCTACTGTAAGCCAATCAGCTTGTGGATTCACTTATATCTGGAGCATGATTGGGTGCTTCCTGCCAACCAATCAGACTGCTGCATTGTTCTTGGACCAATCAGACTGCTGCATTCTGAATCCTATTGTTCTAGGACCAATCAGACTGCTGCAATTTGGATCCTATTGTTCTAGGACCAATCAGACTGCTGCAGTTTGGATCCTATTCAACTCAGTACATAACACTCATGTTTAGTTGGTATCTATTTTCTTGTAACTTGAATCCATTCGTTTGAGTCCTCCACTCGGGAGCAGGAGAAAACAAGTTTGCTCCATCTTCCATGTGACAGCTTTTTGGATATTTGAAGATGGCTTCTCTCAATATCCCCTAGAAACCTGCTCCACAGGGTCCCCCAACCCTCTGGAGCAGTTTTTGAAGGTCCACAGAAGGATGCAGTCAAGAGGAGAGGGAAGTAAGATTGCACAACAGGAAGTCTGTTGCACCAAAGGAACAGCAGCTTTGGACGCAAGCCTATATCTTAATGCCTGGGATGTATAGCTAACCTATCTGTAAAAACATTTTCTTAGACTCCCTAAAAATGCTATACTACAACTGTATAG
Source organism: Podarcis vaucheri (assembly GCF_965113315.1). Taxonomy (NCBI): domain Eukaryota; kingdom Metazoa; phylum Chordata; class Lepidosauria; order Squamata; family Lacertidae; genus Podarcis; species Podarcis vaucheri. The sequence continues at coordinate 1,746,327 of NC_138762.1, read as the reverse complement.
GGTTCTCTTGCTAAGTATAACCATCTGAATATTCATCCATCTTCATTTGTTTCCAGTCGCATGGTATGATGGTCCCTCCCGTGGCGCATTGGTAAGATGCCGGCCTTCTACAATGCCTGTGTCAGCCCGTCCACCTTCTCCCTCACGGGAATCCCTCAGCTGGAAACGGCCCATGTCTGGATCTCCATCCCTTTCTGCTCCATGTACGTCATGGCCGTGGTGGGCAACTGCACCATCCTCTTCATCATCCGGGCCGAGCCCAACCTCCACGAGCCCATGTACCTCTTCCTCTCCATGTTGGCCATCATCGACTTGGTCCTCTCCTCTTCCACCATGCCCAAGCTGCTCAGCATCTTCTGGCTGGGCAACAAGGACATTGCCTTCCACTCCTGCCTCCTCCAGATGTTTGTCATCCACTCTTTTGCCACCATTGAATCTGGGATCTTCCTGGCGATGGCCTTTGACCGCTACGTGGCCATATGCACCCCGCTGAGGCACAGGACCATCCTGACCCACTCGGTGGTGGCCAAGATCGGGCTGGCTGCTGCTCTGCGGGGCTTCCTATACATCGCTCCACTGCCTCTTCTCACCCATCGATACACCTACTACCACACCAACATCATTGCACACTCCTACTGCGAGCACATGGCTGTGGTGATGCTCTTGTGCGAGGACATCTCCATCAGCAACATCTATGGTGTAACAATTGGCTTCCTGGTACTCATAATTGATTCTACGTTCATTGGCTTGTCCTATGTCCTCATCTTCCGGGCGGTAATGAGCTTGTCTACCACAGAGGCCCGTCTTAAGACCTTCAGCACTTGCACCTCACACATTTGTGCCATCTTGATCTTCTACATCCCCATCGTTGTCTCCTCCCTGATACATCGGTTTGGGCACAATGTGGCTCCTGCAGCTCACATCCTCCTGGCCAACTTCTATCTCATCTTCCCTCCCGTCTTGAATCCCATTGTGTATGCCGTCCGGACAAAAGAGATCCGGAGGAGGCTGGCCAAGATGCTGTTGTGGTGCAGAGGTGGTCTTGAGTAAGCCTCACAGTTGCTCCTTATGTGAGGCTTATTCCCCTCTTTCTTTGGCTGAAACATGAATACAACAGCATCAATCAGAAGGCCATGGGAATCGCTCAATTAGCTCAATGCAGAGAGTCTTTTATCTAAATCACTTGCAGGTATAGATGGGCAAATTTGTTAACACTGGTTTCTCTCAGTTTGTCATCTTTTCAATGTAAAATTCAGCTCTCCACATTTCCACATCTGTTTGCAATATTTTCTAAAGTCCACAAACACATTTAGGAAGCCATATAATGTTAACCAGCCAAAGGCATGGCTAATTAGAAATGTTTTTGCCTGTTGCCTAAAGATATGCAACGAAAGCACCAGGTGAGAACTTGCCCTGTTCTTGTGTTGCCACCCACCAAACATCTCACAGAGGAGGTACATGAAGAGGAGCCTCATATGGAGAAAGGAGGTCCTTGAGATATTGTGGTTCTGAGCCATTTAAGTCTCATTGAATGTTCATTGAATATCTGCCATCACCAGGAGCAGCCCAAGCAATTTTGCTGCCCAACAAAGGACAAGAAGTTGCATTGCCTATTCTGTACACAAAATTGGACAAGAGTAGTAGTTGACTCTTACTTGACCACTGGAATGGAACAGGGTCCTCCACTGACCCCAAGAGTAACAGGCTAGCTTATGGGCTGCATGGCAGACCACATGGCACACATTTGTAGCCACTTTTTGCCCCTCAGAATTTGTTGCTTGAGCCGGCCCTGGTGATTGTCTAATCTCCCTGCAAACAAATCAGGCTAGATGCTCATTAAACAGATTGCTGATTCCAAGGAATAAGGAATAAGGTTTGCTGCACTTGACCTCTGGTGAGCTGATGAACAAAGCCTGTGCTTTTCTGTATCTGTTTGGGATCCAGAGAGCTGAAGGAGGCCTCTACTGCAACCTCCATCTGCCCACAGGCTTTGGTCATCTTCAGAGACCGCTATTGGGGAACACCTATCGCCTTCTGAGAAACATAAGCTCTCCTCTTCAGAATCCTGGGCCAGCAAGGCAACAGCATCTCTCAGGTTGATCCTTGATTGTTGAGGAGCAAAGAGGGGGTCCTGCTGGAGCTGTGAGCTCACTAACCATTGGAAGCATAGTTTAAGCGTAGCTTCTTAACTTTCTCTTTCTCTCTCTCTTATTTTTTCTCTCCCCTTCCTTCCTTCCTTCCTTCCTTCCTTCCTTCCTTCCTTCCTTTGTTCCCCCCTTCTCCCTCTCTCTCTCTTTCTCTTTCTCTTTTGCATCTGGATTAATGTTTTAGTTCAGACCAAAAAAAAAAAGAAAAGACATTTGACAATTAAGTATAGTCAATCGTAGGGGATGGAGCTTATTTACTTAGTGAATAATATCACACCTGAGTCTTTTGAACTGTTGTTTTATTATTTATTGTTATTATTATTATTTATTACATTTGTATACCGCCCTATATCTGCAGTTCCTCCTAGCTTACTATTGTGTTTTGAGATACAGTGCTATTTTTCTATAAAAAGAGGTGCTGGAACTCAACATGAATGCTTCTCTTGTTCTCTTTTAATGGCAATGGCGCCCATCTGAGAGGTGCCAGAACTGAGTTCTGGCCAGTTCTGGCTGAGAAAAAGCCCCGGTGAGATAAGTTTGAAGAGGACGTAAACTTTAATTTTGGGAAGACCATTTATCTTGATCGCTGTGGTTCCTGAATAATAAATGTACTGTAAAGGAGATGCTCATTGTCTGTTCACAGGGGGTGATGATGGAATCTGTGTGTGTAAACTGTCAGTATCTCAGCTCGCAGTCAGAGGTAACTGGCCTCCCCCGGGCAAACCGAGTGAGATACTTGTTGACCTTCCCTTGTGCGTCTCCCGGCAGGCAAGGTCGTAAATCGGCGATTCTCCTCGTCAGACGTGAGAAGAACACACCCTCCTCCTTCTCCCTCCCTGCATTCCCCCCAGGGAGGGGAAATGAGACAGACAGGAGTCTATTTACATGTCTTTTATTCCTGTCATTTCAGCAGTACATAGAAACGTGACTGCACTCTCCAGACTCCAACAGAAGAGTCACAACTCCACCCCTGTACTTCCAGTACGAGTCAGATGACACTCTGAGCTAACATCCGGTACTCAGTACAGAGAATAGACTGCCCCTTTTTCCCAGCAGTACAGTTCCAGACTACAACATCCTGTTTTGCTTTCCAGCCACCTGCAGCTGGCTTTTGCATTGCTGCTTTTTCCCAACATAAACAGGGTAGGACAATTGAAGGGAGGAGAAGGCATGGAAGTGGGGAGTAATCACTGGTGAGTAGAATTGCTTAACAGACACCGAAATGAAGAATGCCTGAGTGTATTGCTGAAAGGGTTTAACTGGAAGACGTCACTGAAGCAAAAGAAAGCCAGAAGAGCTCTTTGAGCTCCTTGATGGGTTTGATAATAAGAGAAAGAGAAAACAGCTCCAGGCCAAAGGGAGGTTCTAAGGAGAGAGAGACCTTGGATTCTAGGTCTGTTTGGGATTGTCTGTTATTTCTAAGATGCTGGGACTGTGCTGGAAAGCACAATATATTGTATAGAATGCTTTGGATGCATTTTTTTGATGTGTTTGTTCTGAAGAAAGTTCTGCAGGTAAAGATTTGAACAATCTAATGGGTCTAGACAATGTTTTATTCCAAAATAAAACTTCTAGTCGCTTCAAGCTGTGCAGTCTTAATATCTGCAATATTCCCTGTGCAAAGGAGAGATAAAGAAAGCAAGGAGGAGAGCAGAGGGGGAAAGGGGTGAAGGTGAAAATGGGGGTGCAGAGGGGGTTGCAAAATAGGAGGGATTAGGAGGCACCCCCATTTGTCAAAGCAGGGGCATGCAAGGGATGAAGGACAGGCAGGGATGTTGGCATCATAGCTGGGTGGAAGGCAGGACCATCCCACCCATGAGGCAAGGTGAGGTGACTGCCTCAGGTGGCAGGATCCATGGGACAGCAGATCTGGCCTCCAAGGAAAGCACTGCCTGCTGTTGCCGCCACAGCGACAGTGACAGCTGCACCACACTCCTTGGAAGCCAGATCTGTCGTCTCCTTGGCAGCATCCCATGCTGAGTCTACAGTGATATCTTGGCAAATATATTCTGCTGGTCTCCTCCCACCCTTGTTCCCGGTGTAGGTCTTTATCCCCCCCCCACACACACCTTCTTCCTGAGGTACTGTAGATGTTTTGTTTCTTCTTCTTCCAAAGCAACTACTCTATTCCGAACTTAAAAATGGAAAGCGTAATGCTGGTGGTCAACAAAAGAGGTTCAAAGACTCTCTCAAGGCAAATCTTTAAAAAAAGGTAGTATAAACACCGACAATTGGGAAACAGTGGCCTGTGAGTGCTCCAACTGGAGAACAGCCTTGACCAAAGGTGTCATGGGCTTTGTAGACGCTCAAACTCAGGGCAAAAGAGAGAAAAGTAATAGAGGAAGGCACATTTGGCAAACCCTCACCTGTTGGGTTGAAGTAACGACAGACGAGTAGCAGGTGTCATGTGAGAGGCATCTCTCGAGCAAGTCCCGAGAAGAAGCTTTTATTGAATATTACAACATTGCCACAGGTGCGCTCGTTGCTGATTGGCTGACACAAATACAAAGCAAAGGTTACATATAGGCATTAATCACCAATAGATTAAAGGCTGGGAAAGGGAGCACAGAACTAGACAGGCATGAAACCTCCTAATTAAATTATAACTAATGATTGATATAGCAAGACTAAAACAATTACTAATGATTGATCATAACATGAAAGAATACAACAACCATGTTCCGTAGATGTGGTCAGCAATGCATTAAGAACAGGTCAAGGTACACTGTTTCATGAACTCAATGGGAACTGTTCAGAACATTCTCAGACTCATGTGCAGAGGCAAAAACTTCCCAGCACTCACCGTTATCAACTCCTGCCCAGAAACCAATGTCCCCACTGTGGAAGGAGGTGTGGATCCAGAATTGGCCTCCAGTCACTTACGGATTCACTGTTAAGACCATGTTCATGGAAAACAACCTTACTCGGCTACGAGGGATCGCCAAAGAAGAAGAGAATCATAGGGTTGGAAGGGTAATCTAGTCCAACCCCCTGAAGTGCAGGGATCTCAACTAAAGTATCCATGACAGGTGACCATCCAATCTCTGTTTAAAAGCATTACGTTTTGACAATAGGAGCAGTTATACAGTGGAATGGACTCCTTTGGAAAGTGATGGACTTTCCTTCCATGGAGGTTTTACAGCAGAGGTTGGAAGGCCATCTGCCATGGATGTTTTTGTTGTGATTCCTACATTGCAGGGGGTTGGACTTGATGGCACTAGAGGTCACTTACAACACCACAATTAAATGATTCTCTGATTCTGCCCAATATGAGTTCTTTGATGGCAAGTGAGACTTTGCTTCCAGATAAAACTCTTTCCACATTCCAAACATGGATATGGTTTCTCCCCGCTGTGAATTCTTTGATGGGCGGTGAGAGTGCTCCTGTCACTGAAGCTCTTCCTACATTCTAGGCACTGATAGAGTTTCTCCCCAGTGTGAATTCTTTGATGGGAAGTGAGATGGGCTCTCTGATTAAAGCTCTTTTCACATTCAAAGCACTGATATGGCTTCTCCCCAGTGTGAATTCTTTGATGGGAAGTGAGATGGGAGCTACGACTGAAGCTCTTTCCACATTTCCTACACTGATAGGGTTTCTCCCCTGTATGAATTCTTTGATGGGAAGTAAGATTGACCTTCTTACTGAAGCTCTTTCCACATTCCACACACTGATAGGGTTTCTCCCCTGTATGAATTAGTTGATGAGAAGAGAGAATCTTCTTGTCACGGAAGCTCTTTCCACATTCAAAGCACTGATATGGCTTCTCCACAGTGTGAATTCTTTGATGGGAAGTGAGATGGGAGCTATGACTGAAGCTCTTTCCACATTCCACACACTGATATGGTTTCTCCCCTGTATGAATTCTTTGATGGGTAGTAAGATTGTTGTTCCTACTGAAACTCTTCCCACATTCCACACATTGATATGGTTTCTCCCCTGTATGAATTCTTTGATGCTTAGTGAGATTGGAGCTTGTACTGAAGCTCTTTCCACATTCCACACACTGATAGGGTTTCTCCCCTGTGTGAATTCTTTCATGGGAAGTGAGACTGCCCCTGTGATTGAATATCTTTCCACACTCTTGACACTGAAATTGTTTCTCCTCACTGTGAATTCTCTGATGGGAAGTGAGGCTTTCCTTCCCCCTGAAGCTCTTTCCATGTTCCGCACACTGATATGGTTTCTCTGCATGAATTCTTTGATCACAAGTGAGACGGGCTCTCTTACTTAAACCTTTTCCACAATCTTGGTATTTAAATGGTTTTTCTGCACTGTGAATTCTCTGATGCTGACAGAATTCTTTCCTTGTACTAAAGCTCTTCCCACATTCCAAGCAGTGATATGGTTTCTCCCCTGTATGATTTTTTTTATGGGAGCTGAGATTTTCCTTCTGCGTGAATCTCTTTTCACAATCTTGGCACTGAAATGGTTTCTCCCCACTGTGACATTTCTGTTCGGAAGTAAGATTTTCCTTCTGACTGAAGTTCTTCCCACATTCCAAACACTGATAGTATTTCCTCAAAATGGGATTTCTTTGAGGGGAACTGGAATGGGAGTGTTGACTGAAGCCCTTTCCACACTCTAAATATTTATGTGGCTTCTCCACGTTGGGAATTTTGTTCTTGATTTCCAATTCATCACTATCTGCAATGAAGAGAGAAAAAGATTGAAGCCTCGGGAAGAAATACAGCCCCCAAGTATTGAACAATGCTGGAGTGTGAACACAAGGGGGCTTGTGAAGAAGGCGCAGCAGAGACTGTATTTTTTGAGAATACTAAGGAAAAACCATCTTCCGCAGAAACTGCTGCTTGCCTTCTATCACTGTGCCATTGAGAGCGTGCTCACTTATGGCTTATGTGTGTGGTACGGAAGCTGTACTACCCGGGACAGGTTGGGGTTGTGCAGAGTTGTTAAGGCAGCAGAGAGCATTGTTGGCCGCCCACTCTCCACCTTAGAGCAGATTTATGCCACAAGGTGCCATAGGAAGGCACTGGACATAGTAAAAGATCCATCGCATCCTGGTCACGGATCTTTTCGAGCTCCTGCCGTCAGGACGGAGATACAGGTCGATGAAGACAAGAACGAGCCGTCTTAAGAACAGCTTCTTCTCCAGAGCGATCTCGGCCCTGAATGGGAAGCCCGGACTTTGAAAGTCATCTAATCTCCCTTGCTGTATTATACTGTATTGTTTAATTAGTGTTTTTATGGAGCAGTCAAGTAATTTCGTTGTCCCCGAAGAGGGCAATGACAATAAAGATATTATTATTATTATTATTATTATTATTATTATTATTATTATTACTTGCGGTAGCAGAAGAAATGAAGGGAATAAGATGTGAGTTCATTGCCTTTATTGACAGACTTTAATAGATTTATGGGAACCTGAGATTTTAAAAGCCTAGTTCTTCTCTGGTATGGATTTCTTTTGACCCCATCATGGAATCGCCTCCATCTCCAATGCCAGTCATCTCTTTGGTCAACCCAAGACTGAGAGGAGCAAAATAAAAACAGAAAACCTGACAGAAGCTACTTCAACTACCCTAACAACTCCAAAGCTGACATTTAAAATGGCCAGGGCAGTTCAGACCAGCCTGATAATTGTTTGAAAAAGTATACAGTGGTGCCTCGCAAGACGAAAAGAATCCGTTCTGTGATTCTCTTCGTCTAGCGGTTTTTTTGTCTTGCGAAGCAAGCCCATTAACGGATTAGCAGATTAGTGCTATTAGCGCTATTAGCGGCTTTTAGCGGCTTATCGGATCAGCTGATAAGCGGCTTAGCGGCTTAGAAAAAGGGGAAGGAAAAAACCCCTGCAGAAACTCGCAAGACATTGTCGTCTTGTGAAGCAAGCCCATAGGAAATTCGTTTTGCGAAGCACCTCCAAAACAGAAAACTCTTTCGTCTAGCGAGTTTTCCGTCTTGCGAGGCATTTGTCTTGCGGGGCACCACTGTAACTGTCGGAAGAACATTCAGGGAGAAGACAGTTGACAGTCTTCCATTCAAGGTGAGCTGTGGGGGTCTTATAAGTTCCGTCACAATCTGGGAGGTTCATCACATAGATATTCATTTTGAATTTCCAGGCAAATATGACGATCCCACAGGGAGCCTTACCAAGAGAGGCCACGATCCCACGATTCTCCTCCATGATGTCCTTATGCAGAGCTCTCTGGTCAGGATCCAGCAACTCCCACTCCTCGTCCGTGAAACGAACAGCGACATCTTCAAAGCACACTGGACCCTAAAAGAAAAGGGGAAATGTCCTCCCCTCAGACAGCAGAAATATGATCTGCTACACAATGCTCTGTTCTTTCCTTCCTGTTAATGGCTGTGTTTTTTTTAAGTGATTCTTTTGCTTCCCACTTTAATAATGGAAGCTTCTTTTAACAAAGGAATTCTTTTATTAGGCATTTATTTTATGGCCCCCTCTACTCTCCCCATGCACTGTTCTGGGGAGGGAACGTCAAGGGGAGGAATGGAGGGCAGTTCTCTTTGTGCTGCTGATGGAGCTGGCTAGGGGAATCCTGGCCACTGCTGGTTATGGTTTCTCCAAAGCGCAGAAGCCTATTTTAGCAGTCCATGGTCAATGTAGAAATAAAGCAGTAACTGCAAATGAATCCTACAGGCAACATTCAGAAGACTGGTATTAATTACATGGGCAGGAAATCCCACAGTTCACAGCTGCAATTAACTCTTTATCAGCAAGAACACGATACAGTGGTACCTCAGGTTAAGAACTTAATTCGTTCCGGAGATCTGTTCTTAATCTGAAACTGTTCTTAACCTGAAGCACCACTGTAGCTAATGGGGCCTCCTGCTGCTGCCGCGCCGCCGGAGCAAGATTTCTGTTCTCATCCTGAAGCAAAGTTTTTAACCCGAAGCACTATTTCTGTGTATGTAACCCGAGGTACCACTTTATTCACAGACTTGGCTGAGTTTCAGGCCTATTGAGAATAGCAGCTCATTCCCTGAGTCTCTTCCTCCACAAAAGCAGCTGCTGAGAATGAAGACCCCCGACTCCCCACAGCTTTCCAAGCCCCCTCCTCTCTGGGGTTTCTGACTAGTAATCAAACAGTGTGCAGCCTGCCTTTGCTCCTCCATGTTAGACCTCTCGGCTCTGAGAGACAAGCAGGGAGGGTGGCTTCTGGCAGAAGGAGAGGGAGCCACCGATGGCTCCTCCTTCTCCTGACTCACCTCTGCCTCTCAACCTCCTCCTCCCACTCGCCTCCTTCCTCTTCTGCCTCTGATTCTGCACTGCATTCTGCCTCAGAGTCTCCCAGCTCACTAAGCCCTGTTTCCCCTTCAGCTTCTGACACCTCCTCTTCCCAGGCTTCTCCCTCTTCTCCCTTTGACCGCTCATCCTTCCTCCACCTCCACTCCCTGGGCTCTGAGCCATCTTCCCTTCCTGATTCCCCGGCTGCTTCCTCCCACCATTCCTCTGTGCCCAACCAGTCCATGACATTGCTCCATCCCTCGGCCTCTGTCCCCACAAGACAGCTTCCCCTGACCTGATCTGGTTCCACAGCCGCTGCTTCCCTTCTGCCCCCATGAAAAGGCGGATCAGGAGGTCTTGCCGGCATCATTCTTTCACCTGCAAGAGAAAAAAGGTAAGCAGGATGCCAGGAGGGCCTGTTTCTCTCACAGGTGAAACAGGGCATCTCTAACTACAGATGGGCCTTTCAGAAAGCCTTTCCTGCTGTGAGTATTTGGACGTTTGTGCCCATTTCATATGTTAGTTGTGCAAAATTACCTCTCCCTTCCTTTGGACCTTGTTCCCAACTGTGCCCCCCCCCAAAAAAAAAGATGAAAAGAACCCACAGATTAGTTAGAAAACCAACAGAATGAGACCAAACGGAGAAAAGCCACCTTCCTCCTTACCCAGAGGCCTCTCTCTGGTGTCCAACGGAGGCCTCTCTGCCTCACAGGAATCCAGGTCCATTTCTGCAAAGAGATCCTTTCCCTGAAAAAGAAATAAGGATTCAAAACAGAGAATGGGGTGAAGGATTAAAAAACGAATGTCAGGGCCAACAGCTTTAAAGGTGTCAGATGTCATTCCATGGATGTTGTCAGGGCTGCTACCCAGTCCCAGCTCACATAGGACCACGTTAGCCAGCGTTCACGTTAAAAGAGTCTTTATTGGGTTACAGGTTCCATTTCCAAACTGCAATGTGCAGCCCCACGTCTTCTATGTCAGACCGGCGAAGACCCGTCTGAGTCTCCGCCTCTAGCACACCAGCTTAATACCCTAGCCTTGCTCCACCTCCTGCGCCTTTCCCTCCGTCTCTGGGTCCTTCTGCCCCCCGTGGTCTCTTCTCTCCTACTCTCTTCTGACGCGGACCCCCCTGACCCTTCCGCCTCCTTGCGGCGGGCTTTGGGACCTGGCTCACTCTCCGGGCTGCTTACTGCGCCAGCTTCCGCTGCATTTGAACTTGGCGCGCGCGCCCAACTCTCTACCTTCCTCTTGATCGTTTCGTCGCTCCCCGAGGTGGGCGTGACTACTCCTGACTCATGCCCTCCCTCCTGCTGAAAGCCTCCGGAACCCGATGTCTGGTCCCCTTTCTCCCCGCTGCTCCCGGCTGGGCACGTGGGTCCCGATCTCCAACTGCTGCTCTCTGATCCCTCTCTGGACCCTTCTTCTTGGGGTGTCCCCCTGCTTTCCCCCCTTGCTCTGACCGCTGGCGCTCCCTTCTGGGAATCCTCGGACTCACTGGACAGGCTCGGTGATCTCGGGTCGTCATCCCCACTCATCCTTCCTTCGTATTCCTCCCCCTCGCTCTCTGTCTCCTCCCTTCTCTGCGTCTCTGCTCCTGAACCCCTGACAGATGTCTTCCAAGAAAAAGCATGGACCATCAATAGAGCAATATGAGATGTTCTCCATCGTGTTTGGAGCCCCTTAGGAGTATCCAGAGGAAAGTCTCTCTCACCTGCTTTCTCTCCTCTGCCTGACTCAGGAGGAAACCTTCGGCCAGGGCCACCGCCTGGGAACTGGTCTCCGCTCCACAGTCCCTCACCCAGCTCTCCATCTCCGGGGGAAGGACAGCCAGGAACTGCTCCAAGATCACCAGGTCCAGCATCTCAGCTTTCGTGTGCCTTTCTGGCTTCAGCCACTGATGGTCAAGGTGGTAGAGTCGGCTGCAAACCTCTCGGGGTCCTTTGGCCTCCTGGAAGCAGAACTGCCTCAACTGCTGGCTCTGCACCTCTGAGCGGAGGGTCTCCTCCTCACCCAGGATCTTATGCACAGAGTTTTCCCAGAATCCCCCACTGCTTCCAGTTTGGATGGCATGGCCTCTTCCTGCTCCAGGGTCAGCTGAGTCTTGCACATCCATCTGTGCTCTCAGGAAGCCTCTGAGAGATTGGAAGGAACCCTTTGGTCTTCTGCCAAGTTCTGCCTGTGCTAATGAGGCGCTCTAGAAAATCCTACAAAGCAAATACATTGTTTAGTTACAGAATCTGTAGGTCAGAAGAAACAACAGAATCCGTAAGGAAGCATGGATGAGTCTTGATAGGAACCAGGGCTGGATGGCACCACAGCCCAAACCATGAAGAAGAAGAAGAAGAGTTTGGATTTGATATACCGCCTTTCACTCCCCTTCAGGAGTCTCAAAGCGGCTAACATTCTCCTTTCCCTTCCTCCCCCACAACAAACACTCTGTGAGGTGACTGGGGTTGAGAGACTTCAGAGAAGTGTGACTGGCCCAAGGTCACCCAGCAGCTGCATGTGGAGGAGCGGAGACGCGAACCCAGTTACCCAGATTACGAGACTACCGCTCTTAACCATTACACCACACTGGCTCTCGAGATATCGTCATGAGATATCGTCTTTAAAAAGAGGAGAAGGAGAAGGAGAAAGCAGCCTCTAGTTCTCCTATAAGGAATATTGCAATGCAAAATGTGGAGGCAATGGAAGGGATTTGTGGGTGATTAATCAGCCTAGTGTCTCCTGCCTTCCAATCAATGCATGAAGTCAGAAATGACTGATAAGTGAGTCATCTGTATCTTTTGAAAAATGGATTCTTGGCTGTAGTGGGGGTCCTCACCTAGGGGTCCTCAGGAGTTGCTCTCCCCCCCCCAATGCTTCTGTTTTTGCACTTTGACTCTACAACGCTCTCCAGAAAGACTCCTGGGGTGGGGTCCCTTTTCCTTTGTTCTGAGGGCCATGTATGTATCTGGTCAACCCCCTGAGGGCCAAGTGGATGGGGCCAAAGACATCTCCCTTGAAACTCAGAGTAAAGGATGGGTAGTTTGATGATGATGATGATGCTTCTCTTAGATAGCTTAACACACACACAGCCCTTGATGCCCAGGTCCCTGGAGGCTCAGGGAGTAGCAGCGCCCATTTCCGGCTGCTTTGCCAGCAACAATCCCTTTGGGAGAGAGAGGATGTGGTCCTGGGATGCCCTGCTCTGGGTGCGAGGGGATTGCTGCAGTGGCCTCCGTGGGGAGCTGCCCTGGGAGACACTGGGAAACTGGTCCCCAATGCAGCAGCCGGACTCTGGGCTGGGATCCCTCTCTTTACTTTACTTTACTTTACTCCTCTCCTTTCTCTCCCACTTTTCTTCCTCCCTCCCTGTGGGGTTTTCTTTGGGGGGGGGCTAGTCCACCTCCTCGTCCAGCTTTGGAAAACCATTTGCAGATGTTTCCTTTTTTGTGCAATGGTGCTGAGTTAAAGTCCTAGGGACTCCTTTGTTTGAAGAAGGGAGATTTCGTGGGAGTCATTGTTTTTCTGAAGGGGGGGCGGAAGGCCAAATGAGTTTGGGATCCTCTGATCTGCAGGAAGGAGAGCGTGGCAGACCTGGCCCCTCCCTGGCAGGACCCTCTCCTCCCTGACTTGGGGTCCCCCCCCCGCAGGAGCAGATCAGGCCCCCCAGGCCCCCTCCCCTGCTGCAGCCCTGGGACCCCCACCAGATCCCAGAGAGAGAGGAGACTCACCAGATCCCAGAGAGAGAGGAGACTCACCAGATCCCAGGAGGGGGCAGCGAGGCAGCCCTTGCAGGAGAGACACCCAAGCAGGAAAGGACTGGGGAGGGGGGGCCTTGGCTCTGGAGGACCTGCCCCCCCCCCGTCGCTTCCTGGCCTCTCTAGGAAGGCAGCTCAGTTCCCTTTAACCCTTGCAAAGCCGAGTCCACCCAGCTCAGCCCTTCCTCGCTTTACTGCCCCCCTAGCTATGCCAATGCCCAGATATCCTTTTGGGGGTGAGGCTCTTGGCTGGACTCTGAGCATCTCCCTCCCTTGGCCAGAAAGTGGAGGAGCAGCTTGCAGGGGAAAGGACTTTGCAGGAGGCAAGGAAGCTCCTCCTAGAATTCAGGAGTGGAGAGATAGGAGGGGATCCCAGGGTCATCTAGTCCAACCCCCAGCAATGCAGGAAACTCAGCTAAAGCATCCATGGCAGATGGCCGTCCGATCTCTGCTGAGAAACCTCCAAGGAAGGAGAGTCCACCACCTCCCAAGGTGTCCCATTCTCAGCCCCTGACATCTCCTGCAAGGGCTGGATGAAATCCCTGCCTGAAACTCTGGGGAGCTGCTGCCAGTCAGTGTAGGCCAGGGGTCCTCATCCAGCTCGCCAGGGTCATGAATCTGGCCTGCATGGCCATTTCAGAACCTGCCAAGTGTCCGCGGCTGAAAGCATCTCGCCGCCCGCTCAGTCAGTCCCTGCTGAGGTAAATGCTACCGGCGTGGTGGCAGCTCTACCAATGAAAGGCCGGGGGATTTCGCCCGGGGACGGGGAAGTGAGGTGTTCCCAAAGTAAAGGGAGGATTGGACTCTGATTAATAAGAATACACACAGAGGCTTGAACCAGCAAGACTCTGGGAAGGGTGCGTATAATAATCTCTGTCTGTGTCTCTCTCTGTCTACCCCTCGGCCCAGGTCGTTTTATTCACAAAAGAACTTTTACAGAGTGTTTATAAGAACCAATCAGATTTATTCTGAGCATTTCAACAGATGGGGATGGGTCACAGAGAAGTCCAGTTGCACCAGGAAGTGATCTGACCATGGCACTTCTTTCGTTTCGCTTTTACTTAGTGTCAGATCACCAACATCCATGGAGGTAAACACCAGGTCCAAGGCATGTCCACGGCTATGGGTTGGGCCAAACTTATTCAGGGACAGCCCCATGGAGGCCATGCTTTCCACGAAGTCCCGAGCGGCCCCTTGTAAGGTCGTGTCGGCATGGATGCTAAAATCCCTAGGACGACCAAGCTAGGTGTCTCCAGGAGAACATCCGCCACGACCTGAAGCAGCTCGGGCAGGGAATCCTTGGCGCAGCGGGGAGGTCGGTACACCAAAAGGAATCCTGTACTGCCCCTATTGCCCAACTTCCAGAACATGCACTCAGAGAACTGGGTCTTCCCAATAGGACGCCTGGTGCAAACTAATGACTTCCTAAAAATCACTGCAACCCCCCCCCCCGCCCACGTGACCTGGGTTGCTGTGCGTAAGAGAAACCTGGTGGACAAGCAGCGGCAAGAACAGGCCCATCTGCTTCACCCAACCAGGTCTCTGTCACACATGCCAGGTCAAGTCCTCCATCCACGATCAAGTCATGGATGTCAGTGGTCTTATGAATCATTGACCTGGCATTGCACAGCAGCACCTTCAGGTCATGTGGGTATCCCTTGCTGATTCTAGTATCCATCCGGTCAGGACCAGACCCGGAGGCAGGGATAGTCCTCAGACAACGACTAAACCTGCCTCCTCTATAATGCCATGGTCTTGTCTTAGCGTAACTCCTCCTCCTACCCGTGATCACTGAGATCGGTTGTCCCAGTGCATCCCCCCCTGTGGAACATGCCCCAGCCATTTTGTTGGCTGCGACCCACTCCCCAGCAGCCCTGACCCCTTCCCTTAAGAACAAAATAACACTTTAAAAAAACAAAAACAAATAAAACAATACGAACAAAAAACAATAAAAATTACAAAAACATAACATCAAACAAGTTCCCAGGCCCAATAAATATCCATCCCACCCCGACCCACCCCCCAAACATACAAAAAATTCAAGAGAAAATTTTTAAAACATTTTAAAAGCACTCTGCACCCCTGCAGCAGTAACAGCAACTGTCCGCGTGAGGCCCGTCAGGCCCTGCCCTGGGCCAGGTGGTAAGTGGCAGGACGGAGCAGGGCCCCCAGACACTCACACAGGAGAGTCCCCCTCACCTCTGGGGGAGGGATGTGCAACCGCAACACATCTGCAAAGAGAAGGACATGGGGACAGGTGAGTCCGTCCCTGAGCACCTGGCAAGGCTATTCCAAGAGTTTTCTCCTGGATTCCAAGTCCTACGGCAGGGAAGGAGGGACATCCCAAGCCTTGGGGGCTAATCCTGGCCTCCTTCAACCAGAATGTGGCTCCCCAGGCTAACAAGATGGTCAATATCTGGTTCCACTCCACCCTTTTAAAATTTAAATCTCAAAACAGATCCCAACTTTCAGATCATGTAAACCACATGAGTGGGAAGACCCCTGCTCCACTCACAGAAATACGACTATACTTCCTTCTCCCACCTTTAAAGTCTATGTAACGAAACTGAATTGACCCAAGTCTGCCTTCCTCCGCCAACCTCAGCTTTGCTCTTCAAGCCAAAAGACAACACTTCCTGTAGTGATCAGGTGGGATTGCTATGAGGATTTATAACAAATATAGAGTAAGCCTTCTGTGTCAGCAATGAAAGCATTGCCATGACTGGGTTTAAACTATTTTCATATGATTCTTGATCAATCCACTCCTCTGCATCCCTGTTCCATTTCTCTTTCTTCACAAGTCACGTACCCACTTAGACAGGCAAGCGTCCTGGGTCATCAAAGACAGGGGGCAGTTTCTTTGCTGTAGCTTTTCTGATATGTTAATCTTAGGATGTTAATCTTAGGGCCAGGAAACAGGTCCACATAAAGATAATAATGATCACTGCCCTGCCGGCCAGACAGAGAGAGACACAGAGACACAGACAGAGATTATTATACGCACCCTTCCCAGAGTCTTGCTGGTTCAAGCCTCTGTGTGTATTCTTATTAATCCGAGTTCAATGCTTCCTTTACTTTGGGAACGCCTCACTTCACCGTCCCCGGGCGAAATCCCCTGGCCTTTCATTGGTAGAGCTGCCACCACGCCAGTAGCGTTTACCTCAGTGCTGCGAAGGGGCTGACTGAGCGGGCGGCGAGATGCTTTCAGCCTCGGACACTTGGTGGATTCTGAAATGGCTGTGCAGGCCAGATTCACGACCCTGGAGGGCTGGATTCGGCCCGCGGGACATAGTTTGAGGACCCCTGGCCTACACTGACTGGCAGCAGCTCCCCAGAGTTTCAGGCAGGGATTTCGTCCAGCCCTTGCAGGAGATGCCAGGGGCTGACAATGGGACATTCTGCATGCCAAGCAGATACTCAAGGACTCCCCATATTTCACTAGCCTTTCAATGGTATGCTATTAGCAACCGTGGAGATTCCACCTGCCTCTTTTGAAAGGAGAACACTCACCTGATCAGTAGTAGTAGTAGTAATAATAATTTATACCCCACCCATCTGGCTGCGTTCCCCAGCCACACTGGGCAACTTCCAACAAAATATTAAAATACAATAGTCTATCAAACATTAAAAGCTTCCCTAAACATAATAACAACAACCATTTTCAGTCCATTGAATTAGCAATTAAGCATTTCTGCAAAGGGAAATGCATACTTTTGTTGCGTGCATAAGCGTGCATAAGAAAGTATTACTCATTTACGATGAAAATGGGATTTATTTATTTTGAACTTTGCTGGTTTCCTCCTCAGCAGCCAGTGCAATGGTTTCAGCAGGGCTAGAACTCAGGACCCGCTGCCTTGAGGGACATCTAAGAGCAGTTGGGCAGGGAAAGGTCTCCCTTGGGAGGTGGTGGACTCTCCTTCCTTGGAGGTTTCTCAGCAGAGATCGGACGGCCATCTGCCATGGATGCTTTAGCTGAGATTCCTGCCTTGCTGGGGGTTGGACTAGATGACCCTGGGATCCCCTCCTATCTCTCCACTCCTGAATTCTAGGAGGAGCTTCCTTGCCTCCTGCAAAGCCCTTTTCCCTGCAGGCTCTTCCTCTGGTTTCTGGCCAAGGGAGGGAGATGCTCAGAGTCCAGCCAAGAGCCTCGCGCTCCAAAAGGATATCTGGGCATTGGCATAGCCAAATAACAAATAATAAGAATCTGAGGTTCTGCCAAGCGAGAGAGGGCTGAGCTGGAGGGACTCGGCTTGGCAAGGGTTAAAGGGAACCGAGCTGCCTTCCTAGAGAGGACAGGAAGCAAGGGGGGGCCAGGTCCTCCAGAGCCATGGCCCCCCCTCCCCAGTCCTTTCCTGCTTCGGTGTCTCTCCTGCAAGGGCTGCCTCGCTGTCTCTCCTGGGATCTGGTGAGTCTCCTCTCTCTCCCCCCAGAGGGTGCAGTGGGGAGGCGATGGGGGTCCCAAGGTTGCAGCAGGGGAGGGGGCCTGGGGGGCCTGATCAGGGAGGAGAGGGTCCTGCCAGGGAGGGGCCAGGTCTGCCACGCTCTCCTTCCTGCAGATCAGAGGATCCCAAACTCGTTTGGCCCTCCGCCCCCCCTCCTTCAGAAAAGATCTCCCTTCTTCAAACAAAGGAGTCCCTGGGACCTTAACTCTCTGTGACGTCTCTCAGCCTCATTGCACAACAGAGGAAACATCTGCAAATGCTTTTCCAAAGCTGGACGAGGAGGTGGACTAGCCCCCCCCAAAAAAACCCCACGGGGAGGGAGGAAGGAAAGGTGGGAGAGAGAGAGAGGCCAGGAGTAAAGAGAGGGATCCCAGTTTCCCAGAGTCTGGCTGCTGCATTGGGGACCAGTTTCCCAGTGTCTCCCAGGGCAGCTCCCCCCGGAGGCCACTGCAGCAATCCCCTCGCACCCAGAGCAGGGCATCCCAGGACCACATCCTCTCTCTCCCAAAGGGATTGTTGCTGGAAAACCAGCCGGAAATGGGCGCTGCTACTCCCTGAGCCTCCAGGGACCTGGGCATCATTGTCTCTCTCTGTGTTAAGCTATCTAACAGAATAATAATACTAAATTACCCGCCTAAATTTCAAGGGAGGTGTCTTTGGCCTCATCCACTTGGCCCTCAGGGGTTGCCGAGATACATACCTGGCCCTCAGAGCAAAGAAAAAGGGACCCCACCCCAGGAGTCTGTCTGGAGAGCGGCAGAGAGTCCAAGTGCAAGAAAAGGAGACAGAAGCAGGGAGTGGGGGTGGGGGGAGCAACTACTGAGGACCCCCAGGTGAGGACCCCACTAGAGCCAAGCATCCATTTTCCACAAGATACAAATGACTCCCTTGTCGGTCAGTTCTGACTTCTTGCATTTACTCGAAGGCAGGAGCAACAAGGCTGATTCATTTCCCAGAAATCCCTTCAGTTGCCTCCACATTTTGCATTGCTAGAAGGCTAGAGACATATTTCTTCTCTTCTTACTCCTCTTTGCTCCCCAAAAGATAGCTAATGGTCTGGGATGTGGTGCAGTCCAGCCCTAGTTCCCAGCAAGACTCATCCATGCTTGCTCAGGGAATCTTTTTCCTCTCCTGACCTACAAATTCTGTAACAGAACAATGTATTTGCTTTCTAGGATTTCCTAGAGGTTTTCATTAAGACGGACAGAACTTGGCAGAAGACCAAAGGGTTCCTTCCGATCTCTCACAGGCTTCCTGAGAGCACAGATGGATGAGCAAGACTCAGCTGGCCCTGAAGCAGGAAGAGGCCATGCCATCCAAACTGGGAGCAGTGGGGGGTTCTGGGAAAATTTTGTGCAGAAGATCCTGGGTGAGGAGGACACCCTCCGCTCAAAGATACAGAGCCAGCAGGTGAGGCAGTTCTGCTTCCAGGAGGCCAAAGGACCCCGAGAGGTTTGCAGCCGACTCTACCACCTTGACCGTCAGTGGCTGAAGCCAGAAAGGCACACGAAAGCTGAGATGCTGGACCTGGTGATCTTGGAGCAGTTCCTGGCTGTCCTTCCACCGGAGATGGAGAGCTGGGTGAGGGAGTGTGGAGCGGAGACCAGTTCCCAGGCAGTGGCCCTGGCGGAAGGTTTCCTCCTGAGTCAGGCAGAGGAGAGAAAGCAGGTGAGAGAGATTTTCCTCTGGGTACTCCCAAGGGGCTCCAAAGAGGATGGAGAACATCCCATAATGCTCTACTGTTGGCCCATCTGTTTTGTGGGAAGGCATCCATGGAATGAGATGTAACACCTTGAATGTTTTTGTCTTTGTCATTCTTTTACTAATATTTCTCCCCATTCTCTGTTTTGAATCCTTGTTTCTTTCTCAGGGAAAGGATCTCTTTGCAGAAATGGACCTGGATTCCTGTGAGGCAGAGAGGCCTCCGTTGGACACCAGAGAGAGGCAAATGGGTAAGGAGGAAGGTGGTGTTTCTCTGTTTGGTCTCATTCTGTTGGTTTTCCAACTCATCTGAGGGTTCTTTGTCACGGCTAAAAATTGGCCTCTGTTTCTTTAATGCTTAAAAAGCTGTGTGAGCATGAGTCAGCGGCCTGCACCGGGTTGTATATATAGAGTGAGAAATGTTAGTTTGGTTTGGGTTGGTTGGTTGGTTGGTTGGTGAAACCTGGTAGTGTTGATGTGTGTGAGAGATTTTGACCAGCTTCGGCCCATCTGTTTTTTTTTTTAATTAAATTTTTATTGAAGTTTTAACAAATCACCACAATACCATAACAATAACATACTAACAAACACACACAAAAAAACCACACACGTATAACTCCAGTTTTTACTTTCTTTTAGCTTACTTTCATGACTTCCTCATACCTTCCCTTTCTGTATTCCAATTTCAAATTCAATTGTCAGCAAATCCTTACCCTACTTTTAACTTTTTTTTTTAATAAAAAAATATTTTCTTCTAATCATCCCTTACCGCTTTTAACCCCTTAATACCCAATCCAGCATTTTTCTAACCTTCATTAATTTTACAATATTTCTTTAAATACTCTTTAAATTTCTTCCAATCTTCCTGCGCCGTATCTCTTCCCTGGTCACGGATTCTGCTCGTCATTTCCGCCAGTCCCATATAGTCTATCACCTTCAGTTGCCATTCTTCCACGGTGGGTAATTCTTGCGTCTTCCAGTACTTTGCGATGAGTATTCTTGCTGCTGTTGTAGCATACATAAAAAATGTTCTGTCCTTCTTTAACACCAATTGGCCGACAATGCCCAGGAGGAAGGCCTCTGGTTTCTCAGGGAAAGTGTACCTAAGTACCTTTTTCAATTCATTATAGATCGTTTCCCAGAAAGCCTTGATCTTTGGGCACGTCCACCAAAGGTGAAAGAATGTTCCTTCAATTTCTTTACATTTCCAACATTTATTGTCGGGCAAGTGATAGATTTTTGCGAGCTTGACTGGGGTCATGTACCACCTGTATATCATTTTCATAATATTCTCTCTTAAGGCATTACACGCCGTAAATTTCATACCTGTGGTCCACAACCTTTCCCAGTCAGCAAACAAAATGTTATGACCAATATCCTGTGCCCACTTAATCATTGCAGACTTAACCACTTGATCTTGTGTATTCCATTCCAACAGCAAGCTATACATTCTTGACAAATTCTTAGTGCTGGATTCTAACAGATCAGTCTCTAATTTTGATTTTTCCACCTGGAAGCCAATTTTTCTATCTGTTTTAAACACTTCCATTATTTGACAATAGTGAAACCAGTCTCTCACTTTCCCTTTTAGTTTTTCAAAACTTTGCAGTTTCCATCTATCCCCTTCTTGTTCCAAAATTTCTCCATATCTTGGCCATTTGGCCTCCATATTAAGTTTTTTAATGGCCTTTGCCTCCACCGGTGACAGCCACCTTGGAGTTTTACTTTCCAACAAATCTTTATATCTAGTCCAAACATTATATAGTGCTTTCCTGACAATGTGGTTTTTAAACCCTTTATGAACTTTAACCTTGTCGTACCAAAGATATGCATGCCACCCAAACATATTGTTGTACCCTTCCAAATCCAAAATGTCAGTGTTCTCAAGAAGCAGCCATTCTTTCAACCAGCAAAGAGCTGCTGATTCATAATAAAGTTTTAAGTCTGGCAGGGCAAATCCGCCCCTTTCTTTTATATCAGTTAGTATCTTGAATTTTATTCTTGGCTTTTTGCCCTGCCAGACAAATCTAGCAATATCTTTCTGCCACTTCTTGAAACAATCCATCTTGTCCAATATTTGCAAAGTTTGAAACAAAAACAACATTCTAGGCAACACATTCATCTTTATAACTGCTATTCGACCCAACAAGGAAAGCTTCATATTTGACCAAATTTCTAAGTCTTTTTTGACTTCATTCCAACATTTCTCATAATTATCTTTAAACAGATTCAAATTTCTTGAAGTCATGTTGACACCCAAATATTTCACTTTCTTAACCACAGTTAACCCTGTCTCATTCTGAAACCTCTCTTTTTCCGATGATGTTAGATTTTTCCCCAATACTTTCGTTTTTTATTTATTCAACTTAAATCCTGCAACCTGACCAAAGTCTTGAATTAGCTCTAAAACTCTTTTTGTACTAGATTCAGGCTCTTGCAAAGTGAGTACTAGGTCATCTGCAAATGCTTTCAGTTCAGCTTCGGCCCATCTGAAGCTGATACAGGTTTTTCTTATCTTGAGCCCAAGCAGAGTAGTCCACACAGCAGAAGGATAAGCAGTATGTGCCACATTCTTAACTTCATTTCCACTCTATGCTGAGAGAATACAAACATGCATCTTGCCTCTGTGAGAGCAGAGAAGCAACCTGTCTCTCTAACAAAGAAACCGAGAGAAGAGTGAAAAACAGCAAACCAGTGTACGTCACATCCAGTCTCCCATTCCTGTGGGAATCCAACAGTAACTTGGAGTGTGGAATGCAAAACAATTTCTTGTGACATGCATTCGCTGCTCAGTGAGGAAGCAGAAACCAACAGTGTGTACAGTTGGTCAGTCGCTTTTGCAGAAAGGCTTTTAAGAATAAAAGCAGAAAGCACTCTGCAAGGATACTCTTCTTGTGGACTCTTTTATGCCAACAAGGGTCCGAGGACCAGGCTGAGGCAACAAAGGGAGGTCAGAACCCCCTTTTTTTTTTTACAAACACTGACAGGTTATGGGCCCAGTGTTTCTGAGCTTGTGCAGAGTGCAAAACGACTGACAGCATCTGAGCAGGGAGCTGGTGAGTCCTGGTGGTGTACGGAGCCAGTGGCTGTGCGTTGGAGCAGTTGGTGGCAAGCTGTAACTGTCTGCAGTGATGCTGGGGCAGCTAGGATCTGAGGATCAGGAAAGCACTCAGCATCGGCTACTGGAACAGTCTGAACTCCTAGAGGACCACAGTAGGCGACTCACAGAGCAGCTACACCAGTACTCTGCAAGGATACTCTTCTCGGGGGACTCTTTTATGCCAACAGAGCCTTTTTTTTTTTTTTACAAACACTGATATTCTTTTCATCTTGTTTTGCAGGGAGACAGTTGGGAACAAGGGTCCAGAGGAGGGGAGATGGGTTTTTGCACATCTAACATATGAAATGGGCACAAACCTCCAAATGCTTTCAACAAGTATGGCTTTCTGAAAGGCCCATCTGTAGTTAGAGATGCCCTGTTTCACCTGTGAGAGAAGTAGGCACTCCTGGCGTCCTGTTTACATTTTTTCTCTTGCAGGTGGCAGAAGGATGCCAGCAAGACCTCCTGATCCACCTTTTCATGGGGGCAGAAGGGAAGCAGCGGCTGTGGAACCAGATCAGGTCAGGGGAAGCTGCCTTGTGGGGACAGAGGCTGAGGGATGGAGCAATGTCATGGACTGGTTGGGCACAGAGGAATGGTGGGAGGAAGCAGCCGGGGAAGCAGGAAGGGAAGACGGCTCAGAGCCGAAGGAGTGGAAGTGGAGGAAGGATGAGTGGTCAGAGGCGGAAGAGGGAGAAGCCTGGGAAGAGGAGGTGTCAGAAGCTGAAGGGGCAACAGGGCTTAGTGAGCTGGGAGACTCTGTGGCAGAATGCAGTGCAGAATCAGAGGCAGAAGAGGAAGGAGGCAAGTGGGAGAGGAAGGTCGAGAGACAGAGTTGAGTCAGGAGAGTCTCCCGGCTTGTCTCTCAGAGCCAGGAAACCCCTTGCATTGCAGGAATCTCTGCTAGATTATGCAAACTGACAGACCCTCTGGGAATTAGCTGCTGTTCTCATGAGGCCCGAAACTCAGCCAGGTCTGTGAATATTGTGTTCTTGTTAAGAGAGTGTGAACTCCAGCTGTGAAGTGTGGGATTTCCTACCCATAGAACTCTGACACCAGCCTTCTGAATTTCGCCAGTAGGATTCATCTGTAGTTGCAGTTTTCATGGAATCCTAGAGTTGAAAGGGACACCAAGGGTCATCAAGTCCAACCCCCTGCGTTGCTAGATCATCCAAGACAGATGGCCATCCAAAATAGGCTTATCTTATTTCTAGACTGATCACGGAATGCAAAAATTGGTTTCTAAGAAGTGGACAAATGAGAACAAATAGTGGCATGGATTCACCTAACCAGCGCCATCTGCTGGAAAATGGAGCCTGCCCACCATTCCTCCCCTCCCCCTCTCCATGCCCCCATGAACCCCTTGAATTTGGCTCTAGGGCATTGGGAGGGAACCTTCCCAGAACAACTCACGAGGAGAGGAGAAAGTGGATCCTTCCATTGGGGAAACTGGAATGCTTGCGTAGGCAGAGTGACTTGGAAAACACAAGGTGGAGTTCCACCTATTTGCACAAAGACGGATACCCATAACTAAAAGGCAGAATAAAATAAGCATCCATAAATAAAATGTGCAGCAAAGGAATCCTATTGAAACAACGCCACAATTTACAGGAAGGAAACAACAGAGCATTGTGTAGCAGATCATATTTCTGCTGTCTCAGAGGAGGACATTTCCCTTTTTCTTTTAGGGTCCAGTCTGCTTTGAAGATGTGGCCGTTCGTTTCACGGACAAGGAGTGGACGTTGCTGGATCCTGACCAGAGAGCTCTGCATAAGGACGTCATGGAGGAGAATTGTGGGATCGTGGCCTCTCTTGGTAAGGCTCCCTGTGGGATCATCATATCAGCCTGGAAATTCAAAACATACCTCTATGGAACCAACCTCATATATTTTCACAGAGCTCAACAGCGCCCCCTGCAACACCTGGGAACCTAACACCCCCACAATAAACAGTAACTTTCAGTTTCTTCTTTGAACAATCTTCCTCAAATTATTCCTTTTTCTACCACGACCGGGCTGGTCTGAACTGCCCAGGCCATCTTAAATGTCAGCTTCAGAATTGTTAGGAAAGATAAGTTGTGAGCAAGCTTCCCACATTTGTCTGCTGACTCGAAAGTCCTTTGTCTCATTTGTTTAATTT
This sequence comes from Podarcis vaucheri, assembly GCF_965113315.1. Classification (NCBI taxonomy): domain Eukaryota; kingdom Metazoa; phylum Chordata; class Lepidosauria; order Squamata; family Lacertidae; genus Podarcis; species Podarcis vaucheri. The sequence continues at coordinate 1,721,847 of NC_138762.1, read as the reverse complement.
TCCATTCTATCTCTTGATTTGTCAGTTCCATATATTGCGTCTGATAATACTTTATTTCTCTCAAAATTTCTTGAGACTTTGGTTTAGACCTCAATTTCTTTTCTCCTTCCTTCATTTTTTCTAAAATTCTTTCTTTCCTTTCATTTTGCTTTTTCCTCTTAATTGAATTCTGTTGTATCAGGAAGCCTCGCATCACGGCTTTGCTCGCGTCCCAGATTGTTCTTTTTTCCACTTCTGTTCTCAGGTTTATCTCAAAGTAATCTTTCAATGTCTTTAGGGCCTTTTTACAGAATTGTTCGTCTCTAAATAGGGAGTCATTCATTCTCCATCTAAAGGATCCAGTTGTTGTCATTTTCATTTCCATCTTTACTGCATTATGGTCGGAGCAGGTTTTTGGGCAGATTTCTACTTTCTTTATCTTTGTAGCCATCACACTAGATACCCAAATTTGGTCGATTCTTGTCCATGTCATTTTAGATTCCGAGAAAAAGGTTCCCTCTCTCTCGAGAGGGTTCTTTGTTCTCCAGATGTCAATCAAATCCATATTTTCCGTCATCTCAAAGAAAGTCTTTGGTAGTCTTCCTTCTTTAGAAATTGTCTGTCTTTGTGCCTTATCCATATTTGTGGAGACCACTCCGTTCATGTCCCCCATCAGTATTATTTTGCAGTCGAGGTAGTCCAATAGGGTTTCATGCAACTTCTTAAAAAATTCAGCCTTCCCGTCATTAGGTGCATATATTCCAATTATCAAATATTTTTCTCCCTGAATCTGTACTTCGATTGCCAAATATCTTCCTTCTTCATCCTTAAATTTCATTTTTGGGTCCAATTTTTCTTTTGCATAAATCACTACTCCTCTCTTTTTTACTTTGTCAGAAGATATAAATTCTTGTCCTAATCTTTTGTTCACCAACAGTTTCCTGTGTGCTCTGGTTATATGGGTTTCCTGTAGACATATCAGATCCAGTTGTTCCCTTTTCAAAATATGAAAAACTTGTCGTTTTTTTCTGGGATGGTTCAAACCGTTGCAGTTCCAACTAAGAAGTTGCAGAGACATTTTGTTTATTAGATGTTTGACCCTCCGACTGCTCCAAGCTTTTCTTCCTCTTCAGTTGGCGGTTGTAGTAATCCAAATGATAGATTTGCAATGTCTGTTAGCCCTCCTCCTTCTGGTGTTGATTCTTGTCCTCCTCTTACCAGGCCCACCGTACCTTTCTGTAGGTCCTCTAGGTTCCTCTCCAAGAAGTTTTCTTTTTCCTGTACTGATCTTATTCTTCTTTTCTTCCCTTTGTAGTTGAAGGACAACCCCTGTGGAAATTCCCACCTAAAAGGTATAAAGTTCTTCCTCAGCAAATTGGCCAAGTCTCTATAGAAAGTCCTCACTTCCAAGATGTATTTAGGGATGTCCTTAAAGATTTGGACTTGAGTGTTTCCAATTACCAAAGCTTTTTGATAATGAAGGTTCAGTATCTTGTCTCTTTCCTCTTTGGTTCTGAAGGTGATCAGACAATCCCTTGGCTTCGCACTTTGCTTTCTACCAAGTCTGAAAGCAGTTGTTATCTCTACTTCATCCTCCTCCAGATCTCCTTGCCAATTTTCCAAAATTGCCTCTGTGAGAAATTCCCTCAGGTTGTCCTTTTCATTCTCTGGAACCTGTCTTAATTTCAGATTCCGTTCTTTCCGTTGTAGCTCCAGTAAGGAGAGGGCCTCTTCATGCTCATTCACCTTTTTCTCTATCGGTGCAAGTTTTTCCTGTGTCTCCCCGGCAATAGATCTTGCACTCTCTGCAATTTTCTTAGTTTCTGTAGATTCCTGAATCAGTCTATTTATGGATTCTGTATTAGTTGCCACTGACGTGGTGTTCAAGTCCAGTCTTGCTGTGAGTTCTGTCAATTTCTTTGAATTTTCTGTAGATTGCTTTGTTAAGGCCTCTAGGGATTGATTTATTTTAAGCAGTGCCTGTGTCATAGATTCCATTGATGCTGCTGTCACACTTTCCGGTGCAGGCACTGTATTGCCAGAGATTGAGCCTCTTAAAACTCGTTCACCATTTAAGGTATAGTCTATATCCACTTCATACCTATTTTAAAGAACAATTTTCCCGGTGTTAACTCCTGGCAGATCGTCCCCAGGGGATCAGGGCAGTGGAAAACTTTGTTTCCTTTGAATTAAGAGTATCTTCACAAGACTGTCTTTTTTTCCCCCCTTCTCCTCCGATCAGGGGGGAAGAGATACTTTTGACAGCTCAGGGTTGACAGTTCGCAACTAAGTTTCTTGTAACTGCAGCAGGGTCTTTCGTTGCTTTAAATTTCTGCAGTCCGGGGGGGGGCAGACTTCCTTATTTTATTCCCTCCCGTTTTCAGCCAGATTTTCAAATTTTAAAGGGTCCCGATTCTTTTTCTGCTCTTACTCACGGGAATTCAGTCCAGATTTTCTTTTCAGGAAGAAATCGGCGCTCTCCGCTTATGGCGACGCGGCTTCACTCCGCAGGCTGGGTAACGACTCTCAGCACCGCGCTCACTCCCGATGCCACTCCGGAGCCTTTAAAAAGGCTCTTTCACAGTACCGGGGGGCGCAAAGGTGCCCACCGAATCTCCTTGCTCTCAGGCTTCAGCGCCTGAGATTTTAGGGGTCCCCCGCTCGCCGTAGCGGGTAAGACCCGAACTTGCGGAGCAGTCCTTCTCCGGAGCTCGGAGGGAGGACCGCCATTGAGCGCTGGCACCGACCGGAAGTCACCATTTCCAACATTTATTACTCACCTTAGACATCTTACTTAATTTAACTGATGTTATATACCATCGATATATCATTTTCATAACATTTTCTTTAATTGTGGTACATGCCATAAATCTCATCCCTTCCTTCCACAATTTTATCCAATCATCAAATCGAATGTTATATCCAAAGTCTTTGGCCCATTGAATCATAACTGATTTAACCTCTTCATCCTTCAAATGCCATTCTAATAATAATTTATACATCATAGATAAATTTTTAACTTCGTTATTCAATACTTCTCGTTGAAACCTAGATTCTTTTTCAGAATAGCCTCTTTCTGCAACCTCTTTTCTAAACATTTCATTAATCTGAAAATAATGCAGCCAATCGTTTACATATTCTTTCACTTCTTCATATGGTTTCATTTTCCACTTACTTCCCTCTTTCTCAATTAAACTTCCATATGTTATCCACCTCCCAGTCATATTGATCTTTTTAACACTCATCGCCTCTAATGGTGATAACCAGTGTGGTATTTTTGGTTCAAGTAGGTTTTTGTACCTACCCCATACCTCAGAGATCCTCTAATAATATGATTTTTGAAACCTTTATGCACTCGGGTTTTTTCATACCATAAATATGTGTGCCAACCGAATCTATTGTCATATCCTTCCAAATCTAACAAATCTCTATTTTCTAATTTCATCCATTCTTTCAACCAACATATGCACGTTGCTTCATAATATAATCTCATATCTGGCAGGGCCAAGCCTCCCCTCTCTTTTAAATCTGTTAACAACTTAAATTTTATTCTCCGCTTTTTGCCCTGCCAGATATATCTTGAAATCAAAATCCATAAGATGCCACCAAACGAATAAAAGTCTGTGTTAAATCTCAAAGAGAGGGGAAGAGAAGGAGAAGGGCAAAAGCCTCCCCCATCAAAGATACAAAAATGGCGCAGTTCGCTTCTTTGTATCCCATTCAAATACTCCACAGAGAAGGAGGGAGGGGGGGTATGAACTTCAGAGGGCAAAAACACTCCTAATTCCTCTCAAACCTCTTTTAAGCTTCCACCAAATTAAGGTAAAGAAACAGTATTTTCCCTCTTAGCATCTTCTGTCTCTCTTCACAGGCTAGAATTAATAAATCAGTCCGTCGCTGCCAATTGGGCAGATCTTTTTAAAAACAAAAGTAGAAAGCTCTCGGAGTCTTCTCCCCCAACATTTCACACCGACTCACTGATAAGACTATTAATTGCCTTCCAAATGACTCTCCCCCTTTTCTCTATCTTTATACTCCTTATAGTCCTTTAAAAGGCAGTCAAATAAATTATCAGTTTAATCTGTTTGCATTGACTTACGTTTTTGTCCCGCTCTGAAGATTGTTCTTCTGTGTAGTTTAAATTCCAGGCAAGGCTGACCTCCTTTTTTCCACCTTACCCACTTCAAATTGGCTCTAATCCATGGATTTGTATTTTAAAAAGTCCCAATTCGATTTCTTAATGTTCGAGAGCTGATCGCTTCTGTGTGCAAGCTTGGAGCTTCGCTCTTGAGGGATAGAAATGGCCTCCTGCTGTCCGCTTCTCTACCCCACCGCTCTCGTCGCCTCCCCAAAAGAGGTTACTTGGCAGTCGGAGGATAAGCTCTTGGACCGTGCCGGGACCCTGCCCCTTGAATATCCTTTCAAGGGTGTTTGGGGGGCTGCGGCGCTCTTGCAGCACTCCCTTTTTCCCTCCAAAGCTGGATTCTCTCAGCACTGAGGAATCCCACTTGCTTTCACTCCCGCGATCGCCGGAAGCCTCCTCAACTCTTTGTGCCATTTCTATAATTTTATTATGTTTTACAAGAACACAAAAAAACAACCAACTTGAAAGCAATCACAAAAGACACTGACAAAAGTCAGCCTAAGCAATTTGTCCTTTTTTCTGGTTATCTGGCTATAGCATTAGATAGAATACGGGTAATTGAACAATTTCCATTGATGCATAATTTTATGATATTACTCCAAAAGAAGCAGTGTTATGAGCCATCAAACCTATGAAATACACTTTTCTCCAAAAGTCTTCCACAATTTTGACCACTACTGTATATCAAACAAAACAACATTCAGCACCTCAACAGAATCTCATAATAAATATGTTGGTTATTGACAAACAACAAAGGTAAGAAACACACTGAACTCCCTTAAGTTCTTCTCCATTTGTTCCTGAGGCTCTAATCCCTTTTTGTCTCCATTGCAGATTGTGATGAATCAGAAATCGAGAATGAAGGTGATCACGATAAAATCCCCAGAGAGGAGAAGCCACGTAAAAATTTGGAGTTTGGAGAAAGCTGCAGTCAGCGCTCCCATTCCACTTCCCATCAACAAAATATCATTGGAAAGAAACTCTATCAGTGTGTGGAATGTGGAAAGAGCTTCAGTAACAGCTTCTCTCTCACTTCCCATCAAAGAATTCATACAGGGGAGAAACCCTATCAGTGTGTGGAATGTGGAAAGATCTTCAGTAGGAACACCGATTTCATTTCACATCAGAGAATTCATACAGGGGAGAAGCCCTATCCGTGTGTGAACTGTGGAAAGAGCTTCACTCATAGCTCCTCTCTCACTTCCCATCAAAGAATTCATACAGGGGAGAAACCCTATCAGTGCATGGAATGTGGAAAGAGCTTCACTCATAGCTCCTCTCTCACTTCCCATCAAAAAATTCATACAGGGGAGAAACCCTATCAGTGTGTGGAATGTGGAAAGAGCTTCACTCATAGCTCCTCTCTCACTTCCCATCAAAAAATTCATACAGGGGAGAAACCCTATCAGTGTGTGGAATGTGGAAAGAGCTTCATTTATAGCTCCTCTCTCACTTCCCATCAAAGAATTCATACAGGGGAGAAACGCTATCAGTGTGTGGAATGTGGAAAGAGCTTCACTCATAGCTTCTCTCTCACTTACCATCAAATAATTCATACAGGGGAGAAACCCTATCAGTGCATGGAATGTGGAAAGAGCTTCAGTAGGAGCACTGAACTCACTTCCCATCAGAGAATTCATACAGGGGAGAAACCCTATCAGTGTGTGGAATGTGGAAAGAGCTTCACTCATAGCTCCTCTCTCACTTCCCATCAAAAAATTCATACAGGGGAGAAACCCTATCAGTGTGTGGAATGTGGAAAGAGCTTCATTTATAGCTCCTCTCTCACTTCCCATCAAAGAATTCATACTGGGGAGAAACCCTATCAGTGCATGGAATGTGGAAAAAGCTTCCGTCAGAGCACCAGTCTCACTTCCCATCAGAGAATTCATACAGGGGAGAAACCCTATCAGTGTGTGGAATGTGGAAAGAGCTTCACTAAAAGCTCCTCTCTCACTTCCCATCAAAGAATTCATACAGGGGAGAAACCCTATCAGTGCGTGGAATGTGGAAGGAGCTTCAGTAAGAGATCCAATCTCACTTCCCATCAGAGAATTCATACAGGAGTCAGACCTGAGGGATGCTCCTCCATCCACGATGCAGCTGCCAGTAGACCTTTGACACTGGCTCAGCAGAGCACACCTTGCTGTGTTAATCTGTAGGTGAGCTGGCAGAACAAAAGGTCCTCTCAAGGTGAGTGGAAAGGAGGGGAGTAATAGAATCATAGAATTGTCAAGTTGGAAGGGACCACAAGGTGCTTCTAGTCCAATTCCCCACATTGAGGGACTTGTTTGTCCTCCTGGCCATCCTTCTTATCATATGTATTGATTGTTTATGACCTCCGGGGTTGCTGAATGCACTCCTTTTAAGTTTTCATTTACCCCAAATATATGCACGCTTAACTAGTGTTTGTAGTTTAACTTTTCCCCACGTGGGGTCTGTTGAAATGCTCAGAAGAAATCTGATTGGTTCTTATGAACACTCTGTAAAAGTTCTTTTGTGAATAAAATGACCTGGGCCGAGGGGTAGACAGAGAGAGACACAGACAGAGATTATTATACGCACCCTTCCCAGAGTCTTGCTGGTTCAAGCCTCTGTGTGTATTCTTATTAATCAGAGTTCAATCCTTCCTTTACTTTGGGAATGCCTCACTTCACCGTCCCCGGGCGAAATCCCCTGGCCTTTCATTGGTAGAGCTGCCACCACGCCAGTAGCGTTTACCTCAGTGCTGCGCAGGGACTGACTGAGCGGGCGGCGAGATGCTTTCAGCCTCGGACACTTGGTGGGTTCTGAAATGGCCGTGCAGGCCAGATTCACGACCCTGGAGGGCTGGATTCAGCCCACGGGACATAGTACGAGGACCCCTGGTCTCCACTGACTGGCAGCAGCTCCCCAGAGTTTCAGGCAGGGATTTTGTCCAGCCCTTGCAGGAGTTGTCAGGGGTTGACCCTGGGATATTCTGCATGCCAAGCAGATGTTCTTGGTTCCCCATATTTCACTAGACTTTCGACGTTATGCTATTAGCAACCGTGGAGATTACACCTGCGTCTTTCGAAAGAACACTCACCTGATCAATTTAATTAATTAAATAATAAGAATAATAATATAATAATTATTTATTTATTTATTTAGAAAATGTTTATTAGGATTTTACAATAAACATTGGTTTCACAAACTAAAAAGAAAACATAGACAGAAAAAGAAAAAAGATAACAAGAAAAATACAAAAAATCCTAGAAGGAAAAAAAAAAGAAAATACAAAAAACAGATGACTAAAAAAAAATTAAAGAAAAATCCATTTTTCAATATCTTTAGGCTCATTTACTTATTTCCTTGACCTCCTCACACCTCCCCTTTTTGTATTCCCGTTTACAAAATCCTTTCAGCAAATCCTTACCCTCTTTCATTTGTCTTTACTCTGTGTCTTAACCTATTATAACTACCGTATTTTTCTCTCTATAGCACGCAGATTTTTTCTCCTAAAAAGGAAGGGGAAATGTCTGTGCGTGTTATTGATTGAATGTGTGGTCCCTGGAGCCGAAAAATCAGGCAAAAATCAAATCGCGCTTCACAGAGAAGGGAAACCTGAAAAGAGGAAGTGGTTGCTTTCCTGCATTCTGCCTCAGGGTCTTATTGCCCACCCTCCTCTGTTTCGTTGCTGTGTTTGCTCAAACGGAACAAAGAGCAGGGAAAGCCCCTCCCCTCCAGGCAAGCAGAGGGGAAAGCAGAGCGTCTTTCTAATTCCTCTCCATGCTCCGGAGAGAACAATGTTTGTGAAGGGAAGAGAGATTACAGGTTCAGCTTAAAATTCTGATTTGACTTCCTGCTTTTTGTTTTTGGGGACACACAGCATTCAAATATGCTTTTTTCCATTTAAAAGGATGAAATCCTTAAACAGTGTTTTGCCTGTAAATTCATGTGATCTGGAAGATTACAGTGTCTGTACCTCTTAAGGGATGGCAAAGCTTAGGTTTCGCTGCTAAATAGTTCTTAATGCAGTTAAAATGCTTTCTTCTGTCAAGGCAATTAAAAAATATATATATCAGGCAGCCGGAAAACATGCAGGTGGGAGGGAGAGAGAGAGAGAGAGCACGCTGGCTGGCTTGGGTGGGTGGGTGGGGGGAAACTTTTGCCTTCCTTTCCTCACGTTATAGCCCTCTCCTGCATTCTTAGCCTTCTGTGTTTTTCCTTCCCTCCCCACTTAAAATGTGGTTACAAAGCATGGGTCCACATGGATCCTCAGGATCTTTGCATTGGGTCAGCCAAGATTCACCATCAGAGCACATAGCATGTCCATGGCTACAGCCTGCCCCCCAAAAATCATGCACCCACTGTTGCCTGGGGCTGCAATGGTGCAAAAACCTGGTTACAAAGCATGGATCCACAGGGATTCCCAGGATTTTTGCATTGGGTCACCCCAAATTCACCATCTGATCACATGTCTGTGGCCACAGCATGAAGCACAAAAATGATACATCCACTGTTTCATTCAGAATATTTTCCCCCTTGTTTTCCTCTAAAAACGATGTGCGTGTTATGGTCAGGTGCGTGTTATAGAGCGAAAAATACGGTATATATTTTCGTCCATATGACTCTATATTTGCATATTCTTTTTAACCTTATTACCAAAACCACTTATTTTCAATCCAACATCATTTTAACATTCATTAATTTTACAGTATTTCTGCAAATAGTCTTTAAATTTCTTCCAATCTTCTTCCACCAACTCTTCTCCCTGGTCTCGGATTCTGCCAGTCATTTCCGCCAATTCCATATAGTCCATCGCCTTCATCTGCCACTCTTCCAGGGTGGGTAAATCTTGTGTCTTCCAATACTTTGCAATAAGTATTCTTGCTGCTGTTGTTGCATACATAAAGAAAGTTCTATCCTTCTTTGGCACCAATTGGCCGACTATGCCCAGGAGAAAGGCCTCTGGTTTCTTCAAGAAGGTATATTTAAATACCTTTTTTAATTCATTATAAATCATCTCCCAGAAAGCCTTAATCCTTGGGCACGTCCACCAAAGGTGAAAGAATGTACCTTCAGTTTCTTTACATTTCCAACATTTATTATCGGGTAAGTGATAGATTTTTTGCAAGCTTGACTGGGGTCATGTACCACCTGTATATCATTTTCATAATATTCTCTCTTAGGGCATTGCATGCCGTAAATTTTATACCTGTGGTCCACAACTGTTCCCAGTCAGCAAACATAATGTTATGTCCAACGTCCTGTGCCCATTTAATCATAGCAGATTTAACCGTCTCGTCCTGAGTGTCAACAGCAAGTTATACATTCTTGAAAGTATCTTTGTTTTAGGATCTAACAGATCTGTTTCCAACTTTGATTTTTCCACCTGGAAGCCAATTTTTTTGTCTAAATTATAAGCCTCTCTTATTTGATAATAATGACGCCAGTCTCGCACTTTATCTTTTAGTTTCTCAAAACTCTGCAATTTCAATTTGTCTCCTTCTTGCTCCAAGATTTCCCAATATTTCGGCCACTTGGCCTCCATATTGAGCTTTTTCAGGGCCTTTGCCTCCATCGGTGACAACCACCTTTGGGTTTTATTTTCAAGTAAGTCTTTATATCTTGTCCAGACATTAAACAATGTTTTCCTGACAATATGGTTTTTAAATGCTTTATGTGCTTTAACCTTGTCGTACCATAAGTATGCATGCCACCCAAAAACATTATTGAAACCTTCTAGATCCAAAATGTCTGTGTTCTCAAGAAACAGCCAATGTTTCAACCAGCAGAATGCTGCTGATTCATAATAAAGTTTAAAGTCTGGCAGGGCAAATCCCCCTCTTTCCTTTACATCAGTTAATATTTTAAATTTTATTCTGGGCTTCTTGCCCTGCCAGACAAATCTAGAAATATCTCTCTGCCACTTCTTGAAACAATCCATTTTGTCCAGAATTTGTAGTGATTGAAACAAAAACAGCATTCTTGGCAATACATTCATCTTTATAGCAGCAATTCGACCCAACAAGGAAAGCTTCAAGTTTGACCATATTTCTAAATCCTTTTTCACTTCCGACCAACATTTTTCATAATTGTCTTTAAATAAGTTCCCATTTTTAGCTGTCATATTAATCCCCAAGTATTTCACCTTCTTAACAACTGTTAAGCCTGTCTCCTTCTGAAACCTCTCTTTCTCATTCGGTGTTAAGTTTTTCTCAAGAACTTTAGTTTTTAACTTGTTCAACTTAAATCCTGCCACATGACCAAATTCTTGGATCAGTTCTAATACTCTTTTAGTACTAGATTCTGGCTCCTGTAAAGTCAATACTAAGTCATCTGCAAAAGCTTTCAATTTGTATTGTTTAGCTCCGACCTTTATACCCTTGATCAGATGGTCCCTTCTAATCATGTTTAACAAAACCTCCAATAAAAAGCAATGGGGAAATTGGGCAGCCTTGTCGTGTCCCTTTCTGTATCTTGAATTCCTCTGTCACCACATTATTAACTATTAGTTTAGCCTTTTGTTCTGAATAAATTGCACTTATACCATTTTCAAACCCTTGACCGACCCCATCCCCTGAAGATTTTTCTTCATAAAGCTCCAAGAAATATTATCAAAAGCTTTCTCGGCATCCACAAAAATTAAAACTGCTTTGGTATTGATGTCCACTTGCAACTTCTCCAAAATGTTGATTATATTCCTCGTGTTGTCAGACAAGTGTCTGCCTGGGAGAAAGCCAGCTTGGTCCTTGTGTATCTCTTCCACTAATACTTTTTTTAGTCTTTTGGCCAAAATGTCAGCAAATATTTTGTAATCCACATTTAACAGGGATATGGGTCGGTAGTTCTTAAGTTGTATCTTTTCAGACTCAGTTTTCGGTATAAGTGTAATATATGCTTCTTTCCACGACTCTGGCACTTTTTCCCTTCCAAAATTTCATTGCAAACCTCCTTTAGTGGTTGAATTATCCAGTCCTTCAAAGTTCTATAGTATTTTGAGGTTAAACCATCCGGCCCTGGAGATTTTCCCAACTGCATGTTCTGAATGGCACCTTCTACCTCCTGTTCCATAATTTTGTAATTCAGCATTATCTTATTTTCTTGAGAGATTTTTTGTAATCCATTTGTTTTCATAAATTGGTCTATATCAAACTCTTTCTGAGGCCCTTGTGTATATACAGTGGTGCCCCGCAAGACGAAATTAATTCGTTCCGCAAGTTTTGTCGTCTAGCGAATTTTTCGTCTTGCGAATCACGAAATCCCATAGGAATGCATTGAAAATCAATTAATGCATTCCTATGGTCAAAAAAAGTCCAAACAAAGCCAAATTTGGTACAAGAGTTTATTAACTGCTCTTTAAAGTCACACATACTGTAAAAAGCAGTTCAAAAATTGAAGGGAAAATAAATTAACTTTATAAACATGACAGAAAAACATTTAAAAATCAACAAAGTGTACAGTACATTTTCTAAGACTCTGGGGGACCACTCGAAGAAGGCTCCTCTTCCACTCTTTGCTTCTTGCTCAAGAACCTGTCCATAGTCTGCTGCTTCATCCGCCTTTTCAGCACCTCCCTGAAAGGCGACATGACCCTCGTATCAAGTGTTCGCAAGGTCACGTGCCACATGCTTGTTAGGGTGGTGCCGCTGTGCAAAAGCCTGCACATCCTTCCACTTCAGGCAAATGTTCCTCAGTTCTTTGGAGGACAGCCGTTCCTCAATTGCTTCCTCCTGGAACTCCGCTGCAAAGTCTTCAGCTGCAGGAACATCAGAACTGGCAGCCTCTCCATGCCTGACCACGCTGTGGATGCCAGATCTTGTCTTGAACCGTTCAAACCAACCTCTGCTTGCCTTGAAGACTTCTGGCTCGGCTGAGGTTCCTGGCTGTTCCCGGACGAGGTCTGCGTGCAAGGCCTTGGCCTTCTCAGAAATGACGGCCTCAGACACTGTGTCCCCTGCACGCTGCTTCTCTTCTATCCAGATGAGCAGCAACTTCTCGACCTCCTCCAGAACAGCTGGGCGGTTCTTCACGATCCTGGTGACTCCCTTGCCTGCATCAGTCGCCAGGATCTTCTCCCTCATCTTCAGGATGGTCCCGATGGTTGATGGATTCCTCCCGTACTCCCTGGCGATGTCCGTCACACGCATTCCGCCGTCGTGCTTCCGGATGATCTCCTTCTTCATTTCCAGCGTCACCTTCTCCTTCTTCCTCTCGCCGGCCACCGCAGCAGCAGTCTTCTTGGGTCCCATGGCAGCACAGCTCTTACCTTCGTAAACTCAGAAAAAGAAAAAGAAATCAGTGATGTGCTTCAAATCCAAAAAATTCAAAATCACCCAGCCACCCACCACACAGAAATTAAAACCCAGAACCAAGTCCTTGAATCCCCAAAACCCCAATCCAAAATCCAAACCCGCCCCCCCCAAAAAATTTAAAAGTTTAACTTACCAAATGGATGCAAGAGAAGTTCTGGAAAAGCTTCAACAATCAATCACCGAAGTCTTCAGAAACCTCAAATGGCTGCAAAATAAGTTTTGGAAAAGCTTCAAAAATCACCAATGCCTTCAAAAACCTCAACTGTTCCCACAGACACTGTCAGGGGTTTAGGAGCAGAGGCAAGGGCAAGGGAGGAAACAGAGAGCGAAGGGGAGGAGGCAGAAGAAAAGATGAGTGATGACGACGACCCGAGATCTCCGAGTCTTTCCAGTGAATCAGAGGATTCACAGAAAGGAGCACCAGTGGCCAGGGCAAGGGGGGAGTCTAGGGGGGCACCCCAGGAAGATAGAGCCAGAGGGGACTCAGAGGAGAGCAGTTGGAAATCGGGACCAGCGTCACCGCCAGAGAGCAGGGAAGAGGAAGGGAGCCAGGGGGCAAGCGCTGGCAGCTCACCACAGGAGGGAGGGCATGAGTCAGGAGTGGCCACACCTCCATCGGGGAGCGAAGAAACGGTTAAGAGGAAAGTGGAAGGTTGGGCGCGCGCGCCAAGTTCAAATGCAGAGGAAGGCGGCGCAGTAAGCAGCCCGGAAAGGGAGCCAGGTCCTAAAGCCCGGCGCAAGGAGGCAGGAGGGTCCGGGTCAGCGTCAGAAGAATCCCGGAAGGAAGAAGCCCCGGGGGGTAGAGGGACCCAGAGGAGGACAGTCAGGCGGAAAAGGTGGAGCAGGGCTAGGATATTAAGTTGGTGCGCACGGGGCGGAGACTCAGACGGAGCTTCGTCGATCTAGCTACTAGACGTAGAGTTGCGCGCAGCAGCGTGAGAATGGAAACTGTAATTCAATAAAGACTTTTACTTAATGATCGCTGGCTAGCGTGATCCTCTGTGAGCTAGGATCTTCAAGCAGCTCTGACAGTAAGCTCCGTCTCCAAATTGTGGGCATCTACAGCCCCGAGGAGGGGAGAGAAACAGGTGCCTACTAGTGAGCTCACGAACAGCAGACGACATGACGGCTGAGCAGCAGATAGAGGAACTCAGAAAAGCAGTGGCACAACTGAATGCCGAGGCTCTCGCATCCAGGAAGAGAGAGGAGGAGGCAGCTGCCGCCTGCAGGGATCTCCAGGTCAGGTTAGACGTGCTGACGAAGCAGACACCCCGGCAGGAGGGAATTGGGTTGGCGAGACGAACAGGCGGGCTGGTCTCTCACTTCGATGGGAACCTGCAACAGTATCCCAACTTTAGAGCAGACGTACTGTGCGCACTGCAACTGCTGCATAAAGACTTTAGAGATGAGCAAGAGAGAGTGGGATTCATCATGTCCCATTTGCATGGGGATGCTAAAGCATGGCTACGCAATTTATGGAGAGATAAGGATCCGGCGCTCCAGAATGCAGATGCCTTTATTAAAGCGATGGATGGGTGTTTCTTATCAAGTATTGACGTGGATCTTGCCCGGAAGGAGGTGCATGGACTAAGACAAGGGAGGGCCAGCGTCAGACAGTACCATGCCCGCTTTTTCGCCTTGGTCAGTGCCCTGGAATGGGACAGAGATTCGGCCCCGGTAAGAGACCTCTTTTGGGAGGGGCTGCACAGTTCGATTAAAGATGAGATCGCGAGGGGGGAGAGACCCCGAACCACCCAGGAGGTCGTTCAGAGGGCACTGGCAGTGGGGGTGAGGCTGGAAGAACGTCCGTGGAGCAGGGACGAAGGGCGTGGAGGGCGCGAACCAGCCAGGGGCCCCTCCTTCCTTCCCAGAGAAGCAGCGCGGGCGCAATCCACGCCTCCGCCAGGAGGAGGAGCCGAACCTATGGAGGTTGGAGGTGCAAGGGCTCAGTCAGCAACCAGAGCCCTAGCACCGGCAGCAGTGAAAGCGAAGCCTCCTAGAGGGAACAGGAAGTGTTACGTCTGTGAGGATCCAGGGCATATGGCGAAAGAGTGTCCCCAGAGGCTCCACAAGCACACTGCAGCCTCAGCAATGGTGACTGCAGCAACGCAGCAAGGAGGACCACAGCAGGGAAACGACGATGTCTGGCTGGAGGAAGAGGCACTGGGGCCCAGCCAGACGTGTCAGTGAAGCAGTCCCCAGAGATTTTACCGCCCATGGACCCCCTCCCGCCCAAGCCAGTAGTGAGGCTCACCGCATCGCTCCAGCTACCCAATGGAATCTCCATGGACGTGCCAATCACCGTCGACTCGGGAAGCAATGCAGACTTCATAGGGCAGGACTTTGTCGACCGGCACGCTATACAGTTGCTGCCTGCCACGCTGCCCCTGCAGGTTGTCACGGTGGATGGCAGGGAGCTGCTAGGGGGGCAAGTGGTGAAGCAGACGCCACCTATGGTGCTGCGGCTTGGAAATCACAGGGAAATCATCAGCTTCAACGTCACTCAACTCTCGGACACGCCTATTGTATTGGGCATGAGTTGGCTGGACAAGCACAGCCCGGCGCTGGCTTGGTACCAGAGGCAGCTGATCTTCGGCTCTTCCTTTTGTGCTGAACACTGCATCGTGCCCCGGCAGGAAGGAGAGGAAGAGGAGTCACAGCTGCTGCTAGGCACGCTGCAAGCGATTCCCCACAAGTATGCAGAATTTTTGGAAGTTTTCTGCGAGAAGGAGGCGGACAGGCTACCCCCTCACAGACCATATGACTGCAAAATTGACCTGCTTCCGGGGGCGGCGCTGCCTAAAGGGAAGCTGTATTCCATGTCAGAGGACGAGCTGCAGGAACTCAAAGAGTTCCTAGATCATAATTTGGAGCGCGGTTTCATCCGAGAGTCCAAGGCAGCGGGAGGCAGTCCTGTATTCTTTGTTAAAAAGCGAGACACGCCCCAAAAAAGACTGGTCGTGGACTATCGCATTTTAAACAATGGGACCAAGCCGTCGGACTTCCCCATGCCCCGAATAGACGACCTCCTGGCGAAGGTGCGGAAGGGAAAAGTGTTCACCAAGTTAGACCTGCGAGGGGCGTACAACCTCATTCGCATGCGGGAGGGAGATGAGTGGAAGACGGCCATGTTCACGCCACTGGGTACCTACGAATACAGAGTTATGCCTTTTGGATTGCAAAATGGCTCCCACGTTTTTCAAGCTTTCATGCATCACGTGTTGGCGGGACTTCTCTACAAGACGTGCGTCTGTTTCTTAGATGACATCCTGATCTTTTCGGAATCGCAGCAGGAGCATGACAGACACGTCAAGGAAGTGCTGACCAGACTAAAGCAACATAGGCTCTACGCCAAGCTGGAGAAGTGCCAATTTGACGTGACGGAGGTGGATTTTCTGGGCTACAAGTTGTCTGACAAGGGGCTCGCCATGGACAGCACCAAGGTTCGAGCGGTATTGGATTGGAAGAGTCCACGCAACCGGAAAGAGGTCCAAAGGTTTGTCGGCTTTGCGAACTTCTATCGCAAGTTTATCAAGGGCTTCGCTATGCAGACAGCGGCCATCACAGACACGCTTAGCTCCAAGAAAAAGAAGTTCGTTTGGACAGAGGAGGCGGAGCAGTCCTTTCA
Organism: Podarcis vaucheri; assembly: GCF_965113315.1. Classification (NCBI taxonomy): domain Eukaryota; kingdom Metazoa; phylum Chordata; class Lepidosauria; order Squamata; family Lacertidae; genus Podarcis; species Podarcis vaucheri. The sequence goes on along the minus strand of NC_138762.1, from coordinate 1,705,817 downwards.
GGCACTCAAGCGTCTCTTCGCGTCGGAAGAGCAGCTGCTTCACGTCAACCCCAGCAGGCCGATGAGGGTGGAGACAGACGCCTCGGACAGAGCCGTGGGGGCGGTCCTGCTGCAAAAGGACCAGCAGGGGGTGTGGCGGCCGGGAGCGTTTTACTCCAGGAAGCTCAGCAAGTCCGAGCAGAACTACACCATCTGGGACAGGGAGTTGCTGGCCATTCATGCAGCGTTCAAAGCGTGGAGGCACTTCCTGATCGGCGCCAAGCACACGGTGCAGGTTTGCACGGACCACAAGAATCTGGAGCACTGGCGCACGGCACAGTTCCTAAACCAGAGGCAGATACGTTGGGCTGAGTTTTTTGCGAACTTCGACTTCCGCATAGAGTATGTCCCGGGGGACACTAACATCATGGCGGACGCCCTCTCCCGTAAGCCACAGTATCTGGAGGACGCAACGCCAGCGGCCGCCATGCACATCTTCGCACCAACAGTATGGGCGTGCGCCGCGGCCACCGTGGACCTGGAGGCGGTGCGGCGAGCGTTGCAGGATGACTCCTTCGCGCAAGCAAAGATGGCAGAGGTGCAAAGGGGCAAGGCTGAGGCCGACGGTTTCCAGCTACGAGATGGATTGCTCATCCGTAAAGGGGCCATCTACGTACCGGGAGACGACCTTCGCGCCAAGGTGCTGCAGCAGCTGCACGACGCGCCCACGGCCGGGCACTTTGGCAAGGAGAAGACGGTGGAATTAGTCGCCAGAGACTTCTGGTGGCCTGGAATGAGAGGGGAGGTCGCAGACTACGTGGCGAGGTGTGACACCTGCCAGAGGGCCAAACCAGTGCACAGACCGCCGGCAGGACTGTTGGAACCGCTGCAAACTCCGGTCGAACCTTGGGAAAGGGTGGCTCTGGACTTTGTCACAGATCTGCCCAGCTCGAGGGGCAAGACGGCAGTGCTGGTGGTGGTGGACCTGTTTTCCAAGATGGCACATTTCATTCCGTGTGCGAAGGTGGCCACGGCGGAGCAAACCGCCAAACTGTTCATAGACCACGTGTTCAAGGTTCACGGTCTGCCGCGGTCTATTCTGTCCGACCGCGGGCGGCAGTTCATCTCGAATTTCTGGCAGAAGCTGATGGGCTTCCTAAACGTCAAGATCAACCTGGCGTCGGCGAGACACCCGCAGACCAACGGGCAAGCGGAGCGGGTCAATGCCATCATGCAGCAGTACCTGAGATGCTATGCGAATCAACAGCCTGCGACGTGGGTGGATTACCTGCCGCTTGCCGAGTTCGCCTACAACAACACGAAGCACGTGTCCACGGGGGTCACGCCGTTCTTCGCCAACAACGGGAGGCACCCCAGAACCTTCCCGGGACTGGAAAGAATGGGGGAGGGGGAGCCGCAGACAGCAGATGCGTTCGCGTCGGAGCTGCAGGAAGTCCACGATCAGCTGAGGCGCCACCTGGAGCTGGCCAAACACGCATACAAGGTACAAGCGGACAGGCACAGAAGGGTTGGCGAAGAGCTCCACGTGGGAGACTGGGTCTGGTTAGCAGCCCACGCAGTGCCGGCCAGGTCGTTGGCCAAGAAGAAACTAGGGCATAAACAACTGGGGCCCTACCAAGTCGAAGAGCAGGTCAACCCGGTAGCTTTCAGACTGGCACTTCCGGAGGGTTCCAGAATGCATCCGGTGTTCCACAGATCGGTGCTCACTCCCTACAAGGCACCGCACAGGTTCCAGGAACCCGGAACAGCGCCGGGTCCGGTCAGAGACAGAACGGGGCACGCGGGAGTGGCACAGAAGGAGCGCATCAATGACGTCACGGAGATTTTGGACTCCAGATGGGGGGAAGAGGGGGTAGAATACTTTCTCGCCAAGGAGGGCACCCCGGCCAGTGCGAACAGCTGGGTGCCGGGCTACGCCTTGGACGAACCTCTACTCAAAGACGAGTTTCATGCCCTCTTCCCACATAGACCTATGCCAGCAGACTTTTTCGACGACTGGCTTTTCACGCCCACGCTTTCGGCCAGCACTTTCCGGGGGTTCGACTCGGACGAGGACCCGACACAAGACGTCCGTTCCCCGGAGGGGTCACCCTCGGGATCTGCATCAGAACCCTCGTATTGGTGGGACGATAGACCAGAGGAGCAGTTCCGCAGAAGGTGGCTGGAAGGCCCAGGACGAGCAACGCCGCCAGGAGGAAGTGAGGGAGAGACGGACATGGACGTTTTCGGGGACGACCCTGGTTTCGAGCACGGCGGCACAGAGATGGAAGCGGAGGTGACCGTCGTCGACGAGAGCAGGGAGGGAGACCCGCGAGACTTCAGATGGAGGCCCGCCACGGGAAGCGAACGATATCCGACGTTCGTCCCTTTGCAACAGCAGACCCCAGCTCCAGCACCGGAAGGAGGGGAGGGGGGAATGGGGGGCTTCGAGGGGGGGATGGATGTCAGGGGTTTAGGAGCAGAGGCAAGGGCAAGGGAGGAAACAGAGAGCGAAGGGGAGGAGGCAGAAGAAAAGATGAGTGATGACGACGACCCGAGATCTCCGAGTCTTTCCAGTGAATCAGAGGATTCACAGAAAGGAGCACCAGTGGCCAGGGCAAGGGGGGAGTCTAGGGGGGCACCCCAGGAAGATAGAGCCAGAGGGGACTCAGAGGAGAGCAGTTGGAAATCGGGACCAGCGTCACCGCCAGAGAGCAGGGAAGAGGAAGGGAGCCAGGGGGCAAGCGCTGGCAGCTCACCACAGGAGGGAGGGCATGAGTCAGGAGTGGCCACACCTCCAACGGGGAGCGAAGAAACGGTTAAGAGGAAAGTGGAAGGTTGGGCGCGCGCGCCAAGTTCAAATGCAGAGGAAGGCGGCGCAGTAAGCAGCCCGGAAAGGGAGCCAGGTCCTAAAGCCCGGCGCAAGGAGGCAGGAGGGTCCGGGTCAGCGTCAGAAGAATCCCGGAAGGAAGAAGCCCCGGGGGGTAGAGGGACCCAGAGGAGGACAGTCAGGCGGAAAAGGTGGAGCAGGGCTAGGATATTAAGTTGGTGCGCACGGGGCGGAGACTCAGACGGAGCTTCGTCGATCTAGCTACTAGACGTAGAGTTGCGCGCAGCAGCGTGAGAATGGAAACTGTAATTCAATAAAGACTTTTACTTAATGATCGCTGGCTAGCGTGATCCTCTGTGAGCTAGGATCTTCAAGCAGCTCTGACAGACACCCACCCACCCACCACACAGAAATTGCAAACCCCTCCCCAACTGCTCCCCCAGCCCCTCCCCAACTGCTGCAAACCCCTCCCCAACTGTTCCCCCACCCAGACAAAAAAAAATTTCAAAAAATAACATCATGGCTCAATGGTCCCAGATTCCTGCAGAAACCTCTCCAACTGTTCCCCCAGCCAGCCAGCACTCAGAAATTCAAACTCAGGGAAAAAAATTTGAAAAAAAACAAACTGGCCCAATGGTCACAGAAAATCATAAAAATTCCCAAGAAAGCCCCACAAGCTCCCAGATTATCGCAAACCCCCCCCCCCACAACACCAAGTCCTTGAATCCCAAACACCCCAACCCAAAATCCAAAACCCCCCAAAAAAGTTTTAAAAGTTTAACTTACCAAATGGATGCAAGAGAAGTTCTGGAAAAGTTTTGGAAAAGCTTCAAAAGTGAGCAAAGTCTGAGAAAAGGCTGCAAAACCACGTGCTAACAGTTGCTCCTCGAAGTCAAGTCGCAACTGCAGCTGTTCAAGCTAAGCACCCTTTGTTTTAACGGTTTTAAGAAAAAGGAAACAAAGTCGCGAGAGGAAATTAGAAAATGTTTCCAGAGGTATTTTAAAGAGTTACAGTGGTACCTCGCAAGACGAATGCCGTGCAAGACAGAAAACCCGCTAGACGAAAGGGTTTTCCGTTTTGGAGGCGCTTCGCAAAACGAATTTCCCTATGGGCTTCCTTCGCAAGACGAAAGCCCATAGGGAAATCTCCGGGACAGCGGGGAAAGCAGAGCGTGTCTTCCCCACTGTCCTCGGACCTCCTCCGAAGGCTGGCGGTGGGGCGGAGAGACCTCCTCCCGCCGCCAGCCTTCGGAAGGCTGCTCCGAAGGCTGGCGGTGGGGCGGAGAGACCTCCTCCCGCCGCCAGCCTTCGGAAGGCTGCTCCGAAGCCTGGCGGTGGGGCGGAGAGACCTCCTCCTGCCGCCAGGCTTCAGAAGTCTCCCTCGAAGGCTGGCGGTGGGGCGGAGAGACCTTCTCCCCGCACCAGCCTTCGGATGGCTGTCCTGAAGACTTGCGGGGGGAGGAGGGTTTTCCTTCCCACCGCCAACATTCAGAATGCTGTTCCCACCGCAAGCCCCGGGAACACCCCTTCCCCTCTGTTCCCGTACCTGTCCTGAAGGCTTGCGGTGGGGAGAAAAGCCCTTCTCTGCACCGCCAGCCTGGCAAGCGGTTTCCATAGGAACGCATTAATTGATTTTCAATGCATTCCTATGGGAAACCGTGCTTCGCAAGACGAAAAACTCGCAAGAAGAAAAAACTTGCGGAACGAATTAATTTCGTCTTGCGAGGCACCACTGTAATTTGTTTTTCCTCCAGCTGCTCCCAATAAATCTTCTTGTTCTGACGGTGGTATCACTTTCTCTAACTTGTCCAATCCCGAAGGTAGTGATACTTTGTCTAATATTCCTGGTCTTAGGGCTCCTGGCTCTCCTTCCACTCCTTTTTGCAGGTCTTCTCCGTGATCTCTCAGAAATTTTTCTTTATCCTCCACTGATCTTATTTTAAACTTTTTACCTTTAAAGGTAAAATATAGGCCTTGGGGGAATTCCCACCTAAAGATGGTTCTATTACCTTTCGGCAGGGCCACCAAATCTCCGTAGTTAGACCTAAGGTCCAAAAGATGTTTATTTATAACCCACCAATCTGGATGGGTTTCCCCAGCCACTCTTGGTGGCTTCCAACAAAATATTAAAATACAATAGTCCACCAGACATTAAAAGCTTCCCTAAATATAATAATAACAACAACCATCCATTTTCAGTCCATTGAATTAGCAGTTAAGCATTTCTGGAAAAGGGAATGGCATACTTTTGTATATTAGTATAAAAAGCATGCATAGGAAAGTATTACTCATTTATGATGAGAATGGGATTTATTTATTATGAACTTTGCTTGGTTCCTCCTTGGCAGCCAGTGCGATGGTTTCAGCAGGGCTAGAACTCAGGACCGGCTGCCTTGAGGGACATCTAAGAGCAGTTGGGCAGGGAAAGGTCTCCCTTGGGAGGTGGTGGACTCTCCTTCCCTGGAGGTTTCTGAGCAGAGATCGGACGGCCATCTGCCATGGATGCTTTAGCTGAGATTCCTGCATTGCTGGGGGTTGGACTAGATGACCCTGGGATCCCCTCCTCTCTCTCCACTCCTGAATTCTAGGAGGAGCTTCCTTGCCTCCTGCAAAGCCCTTTTCCCTGCAAGCTCTTCCTCTGGTTTCTGGCCAAGGGAGGGAGATGCTCAGAGTCCAGCCAAGAGCCTCACCCCCAAAAGGATATCTGGGCATTGGCATAGCCGGGGGGGGGGGAGCAGCTGCCCCCCTAAATCCATAAGAAATAATAAGAATCTGAGGTTCTGCCAAGCGAGAGAGGGCTGAGCTGGAGGGACTCGGCTTGGCAAGGGTTAAAGGGAAGTGAGCTGCCTTCCTAGAGAGGCCAGGAAGCAAGGGGGGGCCAGGTCCTCCAGAGCCAATCCCCTCCCTCCCCAGTCCTTTCCTGCAAGGAAGGGGGGGTGTTGCTTTGTGTCTCTGCTGCAAGGGCTGCCTCGCTCTCCCCTCCTGGGATCTGGTGAGTCTCCTCTCTCTCTGGGATCTGGTGAGTCTCCTCTCTCTCTAGGATCTGGTGGGGGTCCCAGGGCTGCAGCAGGGGAGGGGGCCTGGGGGGGGCTGATCTGCTCCTGCAAGGGGGGGGGGACCCCAAGTCAGGGAGGGGGAGAGGGTCCTGCCAGGGAGGGGCCAGGTCTGCCACGCTCTCCTTCCTGCAGATCAGAGGATCCCAAACTCATTTGACCCTCCGCCCCCCCTCCTTCAGAAAAGATCTCCCTTCTTCAAACAAAGGAGTCCCTGGGACCTTAACTCTCTGTGACGTCTCTCAGCCTCATTGCACAACAGAGGAAACATCTGCAAATGGTTTTCCAAAACCAGACGAGGAGGTAGACTAGCCCCCCCCAAAAAAAAAACCATGGGGAGGGAGGAAGGAAAGGTGGGAGAGGAAGGCCAGGAGTAAAGAGAGGGATCCCAGTTTCCCAGAGTCTGGCTGCTGCATTGGGGACCAGTTTCCCAGTGTCTCCCAGGGCAGCTCCCCACGGAGGCCACTGCAGCAATCCCCTCGCACCCAGAGCAGGGCATCCCAGGACCACATCCTCTCTCTCCCAAAGGGATTGTTGCTGGCAAAGCAGCCAGAAATGGGCGCTGCTACTCCCTGAGCCTCCAGGGACCTGGGCATCCGTGGCTGTGCGTGTGTTAAGCTATCTAACAGAATACTAATACTAAATTACCCTCCTAAATTTCAAGGGAGGTGTCTTTGGCCTCATCCACTTGGCCCTCAGGGGTTGCCGAGATACATACCTGGCCCTCAGAGCAAAGAAAAAGGGACCCCACCCCAGGAGTCTGTCTTGAGAGCGGCAGAGAGTCCAAGTGCAAGAAAAGGAGACAGAAGCAGGGAGTGGGGGTGGGGGGAGCAACTACTGAGGACCCCCAGATGAGGACCCCCACTAGAGCCAAGCATCCATTTTCCACAAGATACAAATGACTCCCTTGTCGGTCAGTTCTGACTTCTTGCATTTACTCGAAGGCAGGAGCAACAAGGCTGATTCATTTCCCAGAAATCCCTTCAGTTGCCTCCACATTTTGCTAGAAGGCTAGAGACATATTTCTTCTCTTCTTACTCCTCTTTACTCCCCAAAAGATAGCTAATGGTCTGGGCTGTGGTGCAGTCCAACCCTGGTTCCCAGCAAGACTCATCCATGCTTGCTCAGGGAACCTTTTTCTTCTCCTGATATTGTACAACTTTTGTAACTGAACAATGTATTTGCTTTCTAGGATTTGCTAGAGCTTCTCATTCAGACAGGCAGAACTTGGCAGAAGACCAAAGGGTTCCTTCCGATCTCTCAGAGGCTTCCTGAGAGCACAGATGGATGAGCGAGACTCAGCTGGCCCTAGAGCAGGAAGAGGCCATGCCATCCAAACTGGGAGCAGCGGGGGGATTCTGGGAAAACTCTGTGCAGAAGATCCTGGGTGAGGAGGACACCCTCCGCTCAAAGATACAGAGCCAGCAGGTGAGGCAGTTCTGCTTCCAGGAGGCCAAAGGACCCCGAGAGGTTTGCAGCCGACTCTACCACCTTGACCGTCAGTGGCTGAAGCCAGAAAGGCACACGAAAGCTGAGATGCTTGACCTGGTGATCTTGGAGCAGTTCCTGGCTGTCCTTCCACTGGAGATGGAGAGCTGGGTGAGGGACTGTGGAGCAGAGACCAGTTCCCAGGCGGTGGCCCTGGCCGAAGGTTTCCTCCTGAGTCAGGCAGAGGAGAGAAAGCAGGTGAGAAGAGACTTTCCTCTGGATACTCCCAAGGGGCTCCAAACAGGATGGAGAACATCCCATAATGCTCTACTGTTGGCCCATCTGTTTTGTGGGAAGGCATCCATGGAATGAGATGTAACACCTTGAATGTTTTTGTCTTTGTCATTCTTTTACTAATATTTCTCCCCATTCTCTGTTTTGAATCCTTGTTTCTTTTTCAGGGAAAGGATCTCTTTGCAGAAATGGACCTGGATTCCTGTGAGGCAGAGAGACCTCCGTTGGACACCAGAGAGCGGCCACTGGGTAAGGAGGAAGGTGGTGTTTCTCTGTTTGGTCTCATTCTGTTGGTTTTCCAACTCATCTGAGGGTTCTTTGTCACGGCTAAAAATTGGCCTCTGTTTCTTTAATGCTTAAAAAGCTGGGTGAGCATGAGTCAGCGGCCTGCACCGGGTTGTATATATAGAGTGAGAAATGTTAGTTTGGTTTGGGTTGGTTGGTTGGTTGGTTGGTGAAACCTGGTAGTGTTGATGTGTGTGAGAGATTTTGACCAGCTTCGGCCCATCTGTTTTTTTTTTTAATTAAATTTTTATTGAAGTTTTAACAAATCACCACAATACCATAACAACACCATAACAATAACATACTAACAAACACACACACAAAAAACACACACGTATAACTCCAGTTTTTACTTTCTTTTAGCTTTGTCACGGCTAAAAATTGGCCTCTGTTTCTTTAATGCTTAAAAAGATGGGTCAGCATGGGTCAGCATGAGTCAGCGGCCTGCACCAGGTTGTATATATAGAGTGAGAAATGTTAGTTTGGTTTGGGTTGGTTGGTTGGTGAAACCTGGTAGTGTTGATGTGTGTGTGAGATTTTGACCAGCTTCGGCCCATCTGAAGCTGATACAGGTTTTTCTTATCTTGAGCCCAAGCAGAGTAGTCCACACAGCAGAAGGATAAGCAGTATGTGCCACATTCTCAACTTCATTTCCACTCTATGCTGAGAGAATACAAACATGCATCTTGCCTCTGTGAGAGCAGAGAAGAGAAGCAACCTGTCTCTCTAACAAAGAAACCAAGAGAAGAGTGAAAAACAGCAAACCAGTGTACGTCACATCCGGTCTCCCATTCCTGTGCGAATCCAACAGTAACTTGGAGTGTGGAATGCAAAACAATTTCTTGTGACATGCATTTGCTGCTCAGTGAGGAAGCAGAAACCAACAGTGTGTACAGTTGGTCAGTCGCTTTTGCAGAAAGGCTTTTAAGAATAAAAGCAGAAAGTACTCTGCAAGGATACTCTTCTTGTGGACTCTTTTATGCCAACAAGGGTCCGAGGACCAGGCTGAGGCAACAAAGGGAGGTCAGAACCCCCCCCTTTTTTACAAACACTGACAGGTTATGGGCCCAGTGTTTCTGAGCTTGTGCAGAGTGCAAAACGACTGACAGCATCTGAGCAGGGAGCTGGTGAGTCCCGGTGGTGTATGGAGCCAGTGGCTGTGCGTTGGAGCAGTTGGTGGCAAGCTGTAACTGTCTGCAGTGATGCTGGGGCAGCTAGGATCTGAGGAGCAGGAAAGCACTCAGCATCGGCTACTGGAACAGTCTGAACTCCTAGAGGACCACAGTAGGCGACTCACAGAGCAGCTACACCAGTACTCTGCAAGGATACTCTTCTCATGGACTCTTTTATGCCAACAGAGCCTTTTTTTTTTTTTTACAAACACTGATATTCTTTTCATCTTGTTTTGCGGGAGACAGTTGGGAGCAAGGGTCCAGAGGAGGGGAGATGGGTTTTTGCACATCTAACATATGAAATGGGCACAAACCTCCAAATGCTTTCAGCAAGTATGGCTTTCTGAAAGGCCCATCTGTAGTTAGAGATGCCCTGTTTCACCTGTGAGAGAAGTAGGCACTCCTGGCGTCCTGTTTACATTTTTTCTCTTGCAGGTGGCAGAAGGATGCCAGCAAGACCTCCTGATCCACCTTTTCATGGGGGCAGAAGGGAAGCAGCGGCTGTGGAACCAGATCAGGTCAGGGGAAGCTGCCTTGTGGGGACAGAGGCTGAGGGATGGAGCAATGTCATGGACTGGTTGGGCACAGAGGAATGGTGGGAGGAAGCAGCCGGGGAAGCAGGAAGGGAAGACGGCTCAGAGCCGAAGGAGTGGAAGTGGAGGAAGGATGAGTGGTCAGAGGCGGAAGAGGGAGAAGCCTGGGAAGAGGAGGTGTCAGAAGCTGAAGGGGCAACAGGGCTTAGTGAGCTGGGAGACTCTGTGGCAGAATGCAGTGCAGAATCAGAGGCAGAAGAGGAAGGAGGCAAGTGGGAGAGGAAGGTCGAGAGACAGAGTTGAGTCAGGAGAGTCTCCCGGCTTGTCTCTCAGAGCCAGGAAACCCCTTGCATTGCAGGAATCTCTGCTAGATTATGCAAACTGACAGACCCTCTGGGAATTAGCTGCTGTTCTCATGAGGCCCGAAACTCAGCCAGGTCTGTGAATATTGTGTTCTTGTTAAGAGAGTGTGAACTCCAGCTGTGAAGTGTGGGATTTCCTACCCATAGAACTCTGACACCAGCCTTCTGAATTTCGCCAGTAGGATTCATCTGTAGTTGCAGTTTTCATGGAATCCTAGAGTTGAAAGGGACACCAAGGGTCATCAAGTCCAACCCCCTGCGTTGCTAGATCATCCAAGACAGATGGCCATCCAAAATAGGCTTATCTTATTTCTAGACTGATCACGGAATGCAAAAATTGGTTTCTAAGAAGTGGACAAATGAGAACAAATAGTGGCATGGATTCACCTAACCAGCGCCATCTGCTGGAAAATGGAGCCTGCCCACCATTCCTCCCCTCCCCCTCTCCATGCCCCCATGAACCCCTTGAATTTGGCTCTAGGGCATTGGGAGGGAACCTTCCCAGAACAACTCACGAGGAGAGGAGAAAGTGGATCCTTCCATTGGGGAAACTGGAATGCTTGCGTAGGCAGAGTGACTTGGAAAACACAAGGTGGAGTTCCACCTATTTGCACAAAGACGGATACCCATAACTAAAAGGCAGAATAAAATAAGCATCCATAAATAAAATGTGCAGCAAAGGAATCCTATTGAAACAACGCCACAATTTACAGGAAGGAAACAACAGAGCATTGTGTAGCAGATCATATTTCTGCTGTCTCAGAGGAGGATATTTCCCTTTTTCTTTTAGGGTCCAGTCTGCTTTGAAGATGTGGCCGTTCGTTTCACGGACAAGGAGTGGGCGTTGCTGGATCCTGACCAGAGAGCTCTGCATAAGGACGTCATGGAGGAGAATTGTGGGATCGTGGCCTCTCTTGGTAAGGCTCCCTGTGGGATCATCATATCAGCCTGGAAATTCAAAACATACCTCTATGGAACCAACCTCATATATTTTCACAGAGCTCAACAGCGCCCCCTGCAACACCTGGGAACCTAACACCCCCACAATAAACAGTAACTTTCAGTTTTTTCTTTGAACAATCTTCCTCAAATTATTCCTTTTTCTACCACGATCAGGCTGGTCTGAACTGCCCAAGGCCATCTTCAATGTCAGCTTCAGAATTGTTAGGAAAGATAAGTTGTGAGCTTTAGAGCTTACAGGGTTAACAGCTCAGAGTGTCCTGCATCTGGGGAGGAGCTGTCTCAACATCCGGGAAAGCTGTTTCTTTGTTCTTTCTGACTTTCGTTTTCTGCTGAGACAAGGAAGACGCAACGTCTGCATCTTCCGATGGTTTATCTCGCTGTACATACAAAAAAGCTTTCTAATTTAGAGGAACAGCAGTGTTCCTTCTGCTGTCCCGGGAAGGCAGGCGGGGGGGAGCAAAGACTTTTGCCCCCCCGCTGGCCTTCAGAAGAGGTCCAGGACCTCTTCTGAAGGCCGGCGGGGGGCAAATGTCTTTGCTCCCGACCGCCAGCATTTTAAAAGAGGTCCCCGGAGATTTCCCTATGGGCTTTCTTCTTGCGAAGCAAGCCCATAGGGAAATTCGTCTTGCGGAACGACTCAAAAACGGAAAACTCTTTCGTCTTGAGAGTTTTGCGAGGCGTTCGTCTTGCGAGGCACCACTGTAATGAAAGAACTTTTATGAAGGAGTATTTATTTGAACAGCAGTCATAACCATTGGCAACCTTTAGCTTTAATTAAGGCCTTACAATGCCTTCCCATGATATGAACCAAGTTTTTAGTTCTGCAGTTTCTTTAGTCGGCTCCATAGATTTCTGATTGGGTTAAAGTTTGGGCTATTCCCAGGCCATTCCAGCAGTGTAATATCTTTATCTTGAAAGCACCTTTTGCACACAGCAGCAACATGACATGGAGCGGAATCCTGTTGAAATAGAAAATAGAATATGTGTGTGTGTGTGTGTGTAATGTTTCCAAGGGGTTGATTGAGAGCAAGCAGGCAAATATCTCCCTGCTTGGCTGTGAAGCCTTGCTTTTGCTGCCAAAATAAACCTTATCCATCCAGAGCGCCACTCTCCCGTGGCTGACTCAGTCGCTGGCAGAATCCGTGAGTGGGCGGTTCCTAAACTTTCCCCAGCAAAGCAGCTTCTTGACTCCCAGTCTGCGCCTCCCCTCTCTGCGCAAGGAGGCCGTGGGTAACGGAGGACCCCTCTCCTCCCCGCTTTGCCCAGGCAAGTTGTCCTGGCACTGTCTTGCCTCTTCCGACTCCTGCAGCGCCGCTCCACTGGAGGTGTCTTTATTCTCCTCCGTTGAAGGGGAGCTGCTTCCCACGATCCCTGGAGGCTCTCTGTAATCCATTCGGCTTTTCCTCTCTCCCTCCTGAACCGAGGGCAGTTCCCTGACAATATGCTTCAGCATCTGGGAAAAGATCACCTGAGGAACGCTTCAGTTTGGGAGCAAGTCTTTCATTTATGCATTTTAGGGCATTTACATTCCCATTAATCATGTAAATTTTGCCCACATCTTTTGCTGCCATACAACCCCAGATCATCACACTATCTGGGTGTTTCACGGTCGGTGTAATGCAAGTGAATGTAAATCTTCTCTGATTCTTCTCCTCACGTATGTCATGCCATCACTACCAAGCAAGGAGATTTAGAATCATAGAATCATAGAATCATAGAGTTGGAAGAGACCACAAGGGCCATCGAGTCCAACCCCCTGCCAAGCAGGAAACACCATCAGAGCACTCCTGACATATGGTTGTCAAGCCTCTGCTTAAAGACCTCCAAAGTAGGAGACTCCACCACACTCCTTGGCAGCAAATTCCACTGGCAAACAGCTCTTACTGTCAGGAAGTTCTTCCGAATGTTTAGGTGGAATCTTCTTTCTTGTAGTTTGGATCCATTGCTCCGTGTCCGCTTCTCTGGAGCTGCAGAAAACAACCTTTCTCCCTCCTCTATGTGACATCCTTTTATATATTTGAACATGGCTATCATATCACCCCTTAACCTCCTCTTCTCCAGGCTAAACATGCCCAGCTCCCTTAGCCGTTCCTCATAAGGCATCGTTTCCTGGCCTTTGACCATTTTGGTTGCCCTCCTCTGGACACGTTCCAGTTTGTCAGTGTCCTTCTTGAATTGTGGTGCCCAGAACTGGACACAGTACTCCAGGTGTGGTCTGACCAGAGCAGAATACAGTGGCACTATTACTTCCCTTGATCTAGATGCTATACTCCTATTGATGCAGCCCAGAATTGCATTGGCTTTTTTAGCTGCCGCGTCACACTGTTGGCTCATGTCAAGTTTGTGGTCAACCAAGACTCCTAGATTTGGGTCTCATCACACCAAATAACATTGTCCCATTGTTCCGCTGTCCTGTTAACATGGGTTTAATGTTTTCAACCTTTGCTTGAGAGATGACAATGGCTTTTTCCTTAGAATTATAACATTTTGACCAGTCCTTGCACTCAACTTCACATTACATTGTGCCATGTCATCTTGTATACACCCAGATGATTTTCTTCTGACAAACACTGACAAACTGGAACGTGTCCAGAGGAGGGCAACCAAAATGGCCAAAGGCCTGGAAACGATGCCTTATGAGGAACGGCTAAGGGAGCTGGGCATGTTTAGCCTGGAGAAGAGGAGGTTAAGGGGTGATATGATAGCCATGTTCAAATATATAAAAGGATGTCCCATAGAGGAGGGAGAAAGGTTGTTTTCTGCTGCTCCGGAGAAGCGGACACGGAGCAATGGATCCAAACTACAAGAAAGAAGATTCCACCTAAACATTAGGAAGAACTTCCTGACAGTAAGAGCTGTTTGCCAGTAGAATTTGCTGCCAAGGAGTGTGGTGGAGTCTCCTGCTTTGGAGGTCTTTAAGCAGAGGCTTGACAACCATATGTCAGGAGTGCTCTGATTGTGTTTCCTGTTTGGCAGGGGGTTGGACTCGATGGCCCTTGTGGTCTCTTCCAACTCTAGGATTCCATGATTCTATGTAGGGACAGTCTCTCCACTCATCCATCATCACTTGCCTTTGTGCACCTTTCCCTGCCTTTACCGGTCTGATTTTGTAGTGACTGAGTCTCCTTATACCTCTTCAAAAATATAGAAATGCCTGCTTTGGTTAAGTTTTTCCTAATCTTTAATCAATTTCTTCAAAACTGTAGCCTTGTTCACTTAACAGTACAATTTTACATCGCTTTCTGGGTGACCAGTCAACTCTTTGTGCCATTTCTATAATTTTATTATGTTTTACAAGAACACATTTTTTAATATGATTTTTATTAATTTTCCAATAAAAACAAATTTATAACATCATTAAACATCAAAAACTCATCACATATCTTTTTTTTCTTTTAGACTTCCATCAACATGTCTGATAATTTTCCGTAATTATCACAGATCTTAATTTATATTGCATTATATATATCCTTTTTTACCATGTTGTTTAAACAATATTTCTACCAAATCTTCTTGCAGAGCTTTTTGAAAACTTACAAATGTTATATCATTATCACAAATATTTTTAATATATTCTGTAAATTTACTCCAGTCCTCAGTGAATCTTTGGTCTCGTCGGTTGGTCTCCCTGTCAATCTGTCCAGTTCCGCGTAATCCATTAATTTTGATCTCCATTCTTCAATCGTAGGCATTTCTTCTTGTTTCCATTTCTGGGCCATAAGAGTTCTGGCTGCTGTTACTGCATACAGAAATACTTTCTGATCGTTCCTTCTTATTTCACCACCTAATGTTCCTAATAGAAATGCTTCTGGTTTTTTAACAAATGTATATTTCAGTATTTTCTTTATCTCATTATATATCATTTCCCAGAAGCACTTCATTTTTTTACATTCCCACCACATGATAAAATGTCCCTTCTTTCTCTTTACATTTCCAACATTTATTACTCACCTTAGATATCTTACTTAATTTAACTGATGTTATATACCATCGATATTTTCATAACATTTTCTTTAATTGTGGTACATGCCGTAAATCTCATCCCTTCCTTCCACAATTTTATCCAATCATCAAATCGAATGTTATATCCAAAGTCTTTGGCCCATTGAATCATAACTGATTTAACCTCTTCATCCTTCAAATGCCATTCTAATAATAATTTATACATCATAGATAAATTTTTAACTTCGTTATTCAATACTTCTCGTTGAAACCTAGATTCTTTTTCAGAATAGCCTCTTTCTGCAACCTATTTCTAAACATTTCATTAATCTGAAAATAATGCAGCCAATCGTTTACATATTCTTTCACTTCTTCATATGGTTTCATTTTCCACTTACTTCCCTCTTTCTCAATTAAACTTCCATATGTTATCCACCTCCCAGTCATATTGATCTTTTTAACACTCATCGCCTCTAATGGTGATAACCAGTGTGGTATTTTTGGTTCAAGTGGGTTTTTGTACCTACCCCATACCTCATTCAGAGATCCTCTAATAATATGATTTTTGAAACCTTTATGCACTCGTTTTTTTTCATACCATAAATATGTGTGCCAACCGAATCTATTGTCATATCCTTCCAAATCTAACAAATCTCTATTTTCTAATTTCATCCATTCTTTCAACCAACATATGCATGTTGCTTCGTAATATAATCTCATATCTGGCAGGGCCAAGCCTCTCCTCTCTTTTAAATCTGTTAACAACTTAAATTTTATTCTCGGCTTTTTGCCCTGCCAGATATATCTTGAAATCAAAATCCATAAGATGCCACCAAACGAATAAAAGTCTGTGTTAAATCTCAAAGAGAGGGGAAGAGAAGAAGAAGGGCAAAAGCCTCCCCCATCAAAGATACAAAAATGGCGCAGTTCGCTTCTTTGTATCCCATTCAAATACTCCACAGAGGAGGGAGGGGGGTATGAACTTCAGGGGGCAAAAACACTCCTAATTCCTCTCAAACTTCTTTTAAACTTCCACCAAATTAAGGTAAAGAAACAGTATTTTCCCTCTTAGTATCTTCTGTCTCTCTTCACAGGCTAGAATTAATAAATCAGTCCGTCGCTGCCAATTGGGCAGATCTTTTTAAAAACAAAAGTAGAAAGCTCTCGGAGTCTTCTCCCCCAACATTTCACACCGACTCACTGATAAGACTATTAATTGCCTTCCAAATGACTCTCCCCCTTTTCTCTATCTTTATACTCCTTATAGTCCTTTAAAAGGCAGTCAAATAAATTATCAGTTTAATCTGTTTGCATTGACTTACGTTTTTGTCCCGCTCTGAAGATTGTTCTTCTGTGTAGTTTAAATTCCAGGCAAGGCTGACCTCCTTTTTTCCACCTTACCCACTTCAAATTGGCTCTAATCCATGGATTTGTATTTTAAAAAGTCCCAATTCGATTTCTTAATGTTCGAGAGCTGATCGCTTCTGTGTGCAAGCTCGGAGCTTCGCTCTTGAGGGATAGAAATGGCCTCCTGCTGTCCGCTTCTCTACCCTGCGGCTCTCGTCGCCTCCAAAAAAGAGGTTACTTGGCAGCCGGAGGATAAGCTCTTGGACCGTGCCAGGACCCTGCCCCTTGAATATCCTTTCAAGGGTGTTTGGGGGGCTGCGGCGCTCTTGCAGCACTCCCTTTTTCCCTCAAAAGCTGGATTCTCTCAGCACTGAGGAATCCCGCTTGCTTTTACTCCCGCGATCCCCGGAAGCCTCCTCAACTCTTTGTGCCATTTCTATAATTTTATTATGTTTTACAAGAACACACACACAAAAAACAACCAACTTGAAAGCAATCACAAAAGACACTGACAAAAGTCAGCCTAAGCAATTTGTCCTTCTTTTTTCTGGTTATCTGGCTATAGCATTAGATAGAATACGGGTAATTGAACAATTTCCATTGATGCATAATTTTATGATATTACTCGAAAAGAAGCAGTGTTATGAGCCATCAAACCTATGAAATACACTTTTCTCCAAAAGTCTTCCACAATTTTGACCACTACTGTATATCAAACAAAGCAACATTCAGCACCTCAACAGAATCTCATAATAAATATGTTGGTTATTGACAAACAACAAAGGTAAGAAACACACTGAACTCCCTTAAGTTCTTCTCCATTTGTTCCTGAGGCTCTAATCCCTTTTTGTCTCCATTGCAGATTGTGATGAATCAGAAATCGAGAATGAAGGTGATCACGATAAAATCCCCAGAGAGGAGAAGCCACGTAAAAATTTGGAGTTTGGAGAAAGCTGCAGTCAGCGCTCCCATTCCACTTCCCATCAACAAAATATCCTTGGAAAGAAACTCTATCAGTGTGTGGAATGTGGAAAGAGCTTCAGTAACAGCTTCTCTCTCACTTCCCATCAAAGAATTCATACAGGGGAGAAACCCTATCAGTGTGTGGAATGTGGAAAGAGCTTCAGTAGGAACACCGATTTCATTTCACATCAGAGAATTCATACAGGGGAGAAGCCCTATCCGTGTGTGAACTGTGGAAAGAGCTTCACTCATAGCTCCTCTCTCGCTTCCCATCAAAGAATTCATACAGGGGAGAAACCCTATCAGTGCATGGAATGTGGAAAGAGCTTCACTCATAGCTCCTCTCTCACTTCCCATCAAAAAATTCATACAGGGGAGAAACCCTATCAGTGTGTGGAATGTGGAAAGAGCTTCATTTGTAGCTCCTCTCTCACTTCCCATCAAAGAATTCATACAGGGGAGAAACCCTATCAGTGCATGGAATGTGGAAAAAGCTTCCGTCAGAGCACCAGTCTCACTTCCCATCAGAGAATTCATACAGGGGAGAAACCCTATCAGTGTATGGAATGTGGAAAGAGCTTCAGTCAGAGCTCCAATCTCACTTCCCATCAAAGAATTCATACAGGGGAGAAACCCTATCAGTGCGTGGAATGTGGAAGGAGCTTCAATAAGAGATCCAATCTCACTTCCCATCAGAGAATTCATACAGGAGTCAGACCTGAGGGATGCTCCTCCATCCACGATGCAGCTACCAGTAGACCTTTGACACTGGCTCAGCAGAGCACACCTTGCTGTGTTAATCTGTAGGTGAGCTGGCAGAACAAAAGGTCCTCTCAAGGTGAGTGGAAAGGAGGGGAGTAATAGAATCATAGAATTGTCAAGTTGGAAGGGACCACAAGGTGCTTCTAGTCCAATTCCCCACATTTAGGGACTTGTTTGTCCTCCTGGCCACCCTTCTTATCATATGTATGTTGGGGTTGGAACTTAACAGGTTAAGTTGTTCCCATGATGCCACACCATTCTGACGTCAGTTTTGGAAGCTTGAGAGGAGTTTGGGAGGAGTTTGTCAGTCTCACTCTATGCTGTGAGGGGAAAGGAGCAGTTTTATAATGGCTGCAAGCAGTCCCGGTTTTTCCGGAGATATGTTGGAATAAACAGCTGTAAATAGACAAACCTGTACTGTGTGTGTTTGTCTGGAAGCTAAGCCAAACTACGAGACAGTTTTACACCGCTGTGTGAAACTCTGCTGAGGCGTGACGGAGAGCTGCGGAGCGGAAGTGTGCCGGGCGGCCATAAATCGCTAATTGAGGTTCGCAAATCAATTAGCAGGAGTCACGTAAAACCAACAAAGTCCAAGAGGTTATGGGTAACCTTAATCACCGATCGTAAAACTGTCACTGGAGGCTGCCGGGAGCTTTGAAGTCTGCGGTTTCGAGCAGAGAAGCACGGCAGGAGGCGGAGGCAAGCAAGCAAGCAAGCTGAAAGACGCTGTGCTGAATGCTGTGGAGCCAAGAGCTGAGAGCAGCAAGGCATCGTTTCTCCAGGGACAGGAGCCGGGGGAGCTGGTGATTTTGTAAGTACAGCTTGGGGCCCCTTGGGAGAACGGGAGAAGATGGCAGATGGCCAGGAGGTGTTTCAAGCTCCGTTTGAACAGCTTGAGGAACTCACCGCCCAAGCGTGGAATACCTGGGCAAGAAGGGCGAGAGCGTGGTTTTTGGCCACGGAAGTTTGGGACATTTCCCAGAGGGAACCAGTGCAACTGGTGGACAGAAATGACAGAGATGCAGGGAAGCTGCAATCTGCTTCTCTGGAGGAGAAAATGCAGAGGGAGAAAGCTGAGGTCTGCATGTTAATGGCAGGTGTGCATGCTAATTTACAACATCACCTGGAAAGCGTTGAATCTGTGTGTGAGGCCTGGAGAGTGCTGAAACGTCTGTGTGAAGACTCAGCAGGAGGCCAAGGGCAGATGGAAGCTGAAAGCCTAGAGATGGCTGGAGCCCCTGTTCCTGATGATTTAGCCTCAAGGAGTGCTAGTGAGCAAGTCGGGGGGGCGGAAAGTTCCAAAGGCAAGTTTGAAAAGTTTTCCACTGTGCCTGCTGGAGTGCAGTTCAGGGGGGGCGGATCTGGCAAGGAGTGCTTTTCCGGAAGAAGGAGGGCCAGGCCAGCTGAAAAGAGCCCCAGGCAGTGTTTTTCCACTGGAGTTCGTCGTTGCTACGTGTGTAATGCAGCGGGACATCTGCGTCGAGATTGCCCCCACCGGAGCAGAGAGGCAAGGCAGGATGTTTTCAAGGACACTTCTCATGGGAACCAGTCGGGTTTCCATGGCAACCAGTCTGGGAAAACAACCAGGCGTGGGACTGAGGCTGGTGGACGTGCCAGGTGCCAGGAAGAGACTTATCAGATCACGGCTAGTCTGG
The DNA here is from genome assembly GCF_965113315.1 of Podarcis vaucheri. Lineage (NCBI taxonomy): Eukaryota > Metazoa > Chordata > Lepidosauria > Squamata > Lacertidae > Podarcis > Podarcis vaucheri. The sequence goes on along the minus strand of NC_138762.1, from coordinate 1,686,249 downwards.
CGTTGGCTGAAGACAGCTGTGAGACAAGCTCAGAGCTAAGTTTTGTTATTGACTCTGCAGCTAACTGCAATTTGATTCCAGAGACACCTGCTGTCGAGAGATGGAATTGCAAGGCAATTCCGGCTGGGAAAACTGTTCTCTTTGCAAATGGACAGAAAAGAAATGTGACTAATACTGTAAATTTGCATTTTTCTATTTTACAGGGAACTGCTAAATAGTTCTTAATGCAGTTAAAATGCTTTCTTCTGTCAAGGCAGTTAAAAAAAATACGTATATATCAGGCAGCCGGAAAACATGCAGGTGGGAGGGAGAGAGAGAGAGAGAGATCACGCTGGCTGGCTTGTTTGGGTGGGTGGGGGGAAACTTTTGCCTTCCTTTCCTCACGTTATAGCCCTCTCCTGCATTCTTAGCCTTCTGTGTTTTTCCTTCCCTCCCCACTTAAAATGTGGTTACAAAGCATGGGTCCACATGGATCCTCAGGATCTTTGCATTGGGTCAGCCAAAATTCACCATCAGAGCACATAGCATGTCCATGGCTACAGCCTGCCCCCCCAAAATCACGCACCCACTGTTGCCTGGGGCTGCAATGGTGCAAAAACGTGGCTACAAAGCATGGATCCACAGGGATTCCCAGGATTTTTGCATTGGGTCACCCCAAATTCACCATCAGAGCACATAGCATGTCCATGGCTACAGCCTGCCCCCCCAAAATCACGCACCCACTGTTGCCTTGGGCTGCAATGGTGCAAAAACGTGGTTACAAAGCATGGATCCACAGGGATTCCCAGGATTTTTGCATTGGGTCACCCCAAATTCACCATCAGATCACATGTCTGTGGCCACAGCATGAAGCACAAAAATGATACGTCCACTGTTTCATTCAGAATATTTTTTCCCTTGTTTTCCTCTAAAAACTATGTGTGTGTTATGGTCAGGTGCGTGTTATAGAGCGAAAAATACGGTATATATTTTCGTCCATATGACTATCTATATTTGCATATTCTTTTTAACCTTATTACCAAAACCACTTATTTTCAATCCAACATCATTTTAACATTCATTAATTTTACAGTATTTCTGCAAATAGTCTTTAAATTTCTTCCAATCTTCTTCCACCAACTCTTCTCCCTGGTCTCGGATTCTGCCAGTCATTTCCGCCAATTCCATATAGTCCATCACCTTCATCTGCCACTCTTCCAAGGTGGGTAAATCTTGTGTCTTCCAATACTTTGCAATAAGTATTCTTGCTGCTGTTGTTGCATACATAAAGAAAGTTCTATCCTTCTTTGGCACTAATTGGCCGACTATGCCCAGGAGAAAGGCCTCTGGTTTCTTCAAGAAGGTATATTTAAATACCTTTTTTAATTCATTATAAATCATCTCCCAGAAAGCCTTAATCCTTGGGCACGTCCACCAAAGGTGAAAGAATGTACCTTCAGTTTCTTTACATTTCCAACATTTATTATCGGGTAAGTGATAGATTTTTGCAAGCTTGACTGGGGTCATGTACCACCTGTATATCATTTTCATAATATTCTCTCTTAGGGCATTGCATGCCGTAAATTTTATACCTGTGGTCCACAACTGTTCCCAGTCAGCAAACATAATGTTATGACCAACGTCCTGTGCCCATTTAATCATAGCAGATTTAACCGTCTCGTCCTGAGTGTTCCATTTCAACAGCAAGTTATACATTCTTGAAAGTATCTGTCAGAGCTGCTTCCAGATCCTAGCTCACAGAGGATCACGCTAGCCAGCGATCATTTAGTAAAAGTCTTTATTGAGTTACATTTTCCATTCTCAAGCTGCTGCGTGCAACTCTACGTCTAATGGCTAGATTGGCGAAGTCCCGTCTGAGTCTCCGCCCCTTGTGCACCAACTTAATACCCTAGCCCTGCTCCACCTTTTCCGCCTGACTGTTCTCCTCTGGGTCCCTCTGCCCCCCGGGGTCTCTTCCTTCCTGGATTCTTCTGACGCCGACCCCCCGGACTCTCCTGTCTCCTTGCGCCGGGCTTTAGGACCTGGCTCTCTTTCAGGGCTGCCTACTGCGTCACTTCCCTGTGCATTTGAACTTGGCGCGCGCGCCCAACTTTCCACTTTCCGTCTGACCGTTTCTTTGCTCCCCGATGGAGGTGTGGCCACTCCTGACTCATGCCCTCCCCCCTGTTGTGAGCTGCCAGCGCTTGATCCCTGGCTCTCTTCCTTTTCCCTGCTCTCTGGCGGTGACGCTGGTCCCGATTTCCAACTGCTCTCCTCTGAGTCCCTTCTGGCTCTATCTCCCTGGGGTGTCCCCCTAGGCTCCCCCCTTGCCCTGGCCACTGGTGCTCCTTTCTGTGAATCTTCTGATTCACTGGAAAGACTCGGAGATCTTGGGTCGTCGTCATCACTCATCTTTTCCTCTGCCTCCTCCCCCTCGCTCTCTGTTTCCTCCCTTGCCCTTGCCTCTGCTCCTGAACCCCTGACATCCATCCCCCCCTCGAAGCCCCCCGTTCCCCCCTCCCCTCCTTCCGGTGCGGGAGCTGGGTGCTGCTGTGGCAGAGGGACGAACGTCGGATACCGTTCGCTTCCCGTGGTGGGCCTCCATTTGAAGTCTCCCGGTTCTTCCTCCCTGCTCTCGTCGACGACGGTCACCTCCGCGTCCATCTCTGTGCCGCCGTGCTCAAAACCAAGGTCGTCCCCGAAAACGTCCATGTCCGTCTCTCCCTCACTGCCTCCTGGCGGCGTTGCTCATCCAGGACCTTCCAGCCACCTCTTGCGCCACTGCTCCTCTGGTCTATCGTCCCACCAATACGAGGGTTCTGAGGCAGATCCCGAGGGTGACCCCTCCGGGGAACGGGCATCTCGTATCGGGTCCTCTTCCGAGTCGAACCCCCGGAACGTGCTTGCAGAAAGTGTGGGAGTGAAAAGCCAGTCGTCGAAAAGGTCTGCTGGCATTGGTCTATGCGGGAAGAGGGCATGAAACTCGTCCTTGAGCAGAGGTTCATCCAAGGCGTAGCCCGGCACCCAGCTGTTCGCACTGGCCGGGGTGCCCTCCTTGGCGAGAAGGTATTCTACTCCCTCTTCCCCCCACCTGGAGTCCAAAATTTCCGTGACTTCGTTGATGCGCTCCTCCTGTGCCACCCCCGCGTGCCCGGTTCTTTCCCTGAGCGGACTCGGCGCCGTTCCGGGTTCCTGAAACCTGTGCGGTGCCTTGTAGGGAGTGAGCACCGATCTGTGGAACACCGGATGCATCCTGGAACCCTCCGGAAGCGCCAGCCTGAAAGCCACCGGGTTGACCTGCTCTTCGACTTGGTAGGGCCCCAGTTGCTTATGCCCTAGTTTCTTCTTGGCCAACGACCTGGCCGGCACTGCGTGGGCTGCTAACCAGACCCAGTCTCCCACATGGATCTCTTCGCCAACCCTTCTGTGTTTGTCTGCCTGCACCTTGTATGCGTGTTTGGCCAGCTCCAGGTGCCGCCGCAGCTGATCGTGGACCTCCTGCAACTCCGACGCGAACGCATCTGCTGTCTGCGGCTCCCTCTCCACCATTCTTTCCAGTCCCGGGAAGGTTCTGGGGTGCCTCCCGTTGTTGGCGAAGAACGGCGTGACCCCCGTGGACACGTGCTTCGTGTTGTTGTAGGCGAACTCGGCGAGCGGCAGGTAATCCACCCACGTCGCAGGCTGTTGATTCGCATAGCATCTCAGGTACTGCTGCATGATGGCATTGACCCGCTCCGCTTGCCCGTTGGTCTGCGGGTGTCTCGCCGACGCCAGGTTGATCTTGACGTTTAGGAAGCCCATCAGCTTCTGCCAGAAATTCGAGATGAACTGCCGCCCGCGGTCGGACAGAATAGACCGTGGCAGACCGTGAACCTTGAACACGTGGTCTATGAACAGTTTGGCGGTTTGTTCCGCCGTGGCCACCTTCGCACACGGGATGAAATGTGCCATCTTGGAGAACAAGTCCACCACCACCAGCACGGCCGTCTTGCCCCTCGAGCTGGGCAGATCCGTGACAAAGTCCAGGGCCACTCTCTCCCATGGTTCGACCGGAGTTTGCAGCGGTTCCAACAGTCCGGCCGGCGGTCTGTGCACTGGTTTGGCCCTCTGGCAGGTGTCGCACCTCGCCACGTAGCCCGCGACCTCCCCTCTCATTCCGGGCCACCAGAAGTCCCTGGCGACTAATTCCACCGTCTTCTCCTTGCCAAAGTGCCCGGCAGTGGGCGCGTCGTGCAGCTGCTGCAGTACCTTGGCGCGAAGTTCGTCTCCCGGCACGTAGATGGCCCCTTTACGGATGAGCAATCCATCTCTCAGCTGGAACCCGTCGGTCGCTGCCGTGCCCCTTTGCACCTCTGCCATCTTTGCTTGCGCGAAGGAGTCATTCTGCAACGCTCGTCGCACTGCCTCCAGGTCCACTGTCGCCGCAGCGCACGCCCACACTGTTGGTGCGAAGATGTGCATGGCGGCCGCTGGCGTGGCGTCCTCCAGATACTGTGGCTTACGGGAGAGCGCGTCCGCCATGATGTTGGTGTCCCCCGGGACATACTCTATTCGGAAGTCGAAGTTCGCAAAGAACTCAGCCCAACGTATCTGCCTCTGGTTCAGGAACTGTGCCGTGCGCCAGTGCTCCAGATTCTTGTGGTCCGTGCAGACCTGCACCGTGTGCTTGGCGCCGATCAGGAAGTGCCTCCACGCTTTGAATGCTGCATGAATGGCCAGCAACTCCCTGTCCCAGATGGTGTAGTTCTGTTCGGACTTGCTGAGCTTCCTGGAGTAAAACGCCCCCGGCCGCCAAACCCCCTGCGGGTCTCTCTGCAGCAGGACTGCTCCCACGGCTCTGTCCGAGGCGTCTGTCTCGACCCTCATCGGCCTGCTGGGGTCGACATGCAGCAGCTGCTCTTCCGACGCGAAGAGACGTTTGAGTGCCTGAAAGGACCGCTCCGCCTGCTCCGTCCAGATGAACTTCTTTTTCTTGGAGCTAAGCGTGTCCGTGATGGCCGCTGTCTGCATAGCGAAGCCTTTGATGAACTTGCGATAGAAATTTGCGAAGCCGACAAATCGTTGGACCTCCTTCCGGTTGCGCGGGCTTTTCCAATCCAACACCGCTCGAACCTTGGCGCTGTCCATGGCGAGCCCCTTGTCAGACAACTTGTAGCCCAGAAAATCCACCTCCGTCACGTCGAACTGGCACTTCTCCAGCTTGGCGTAGAGCCTATGCTGCTGCAGCCTGGTCAGCACTTCCTTGACGTGTCTGTCATGCTCCTGCTGCGATTCCGAAAAGATCAGGATGTCATCTAAGAAACAGACGCACGTGTTGTAGAGTAGCCCCGCCAACACGTGATGCATGAACGCTTGAAAAACGTGGGAGCCATTTTGCAATCCAAAAGGCATAACTCTATACTCGTAGGTGCCCAGTGGCGTGAACATGGCTGTCTTCCACTCATCTCCCTCCCGCATGCGAATGAGGTTGTACGCCCCCCGCAGGTCTAACTTGGTGAACACTCTGCCCTTCCGTACCTTTGCGAGGAGGTCGTCGATTCGGGGCATGGGGAAGTCCGATGGCTTGGTCACACTGTTTAAGATGCGATAGTCCACGACCAGCCTTTTTTGGGGCGTGTCCCGCTTCTTAACAAAGAATACAGGACTGCCCCCCGCTGCCTTGGACTCCCGGATGAAACCGCGCTCCAAATTATGATCTATGAACTCTTTGAGTTCCTGCAGTTCGTCTTCAGACATGGAATACAGCTTCCCTTTAGGCAGCGCCGCCCCCGGCAGCAGGTCAATTTTGCAGTCATATGGTCTGTGGGGGGGGTAGCCTGTCTGCCTCCTCGCAGAAAACCTCCAAAAATTCTGCGTACTTGTGGGGAATCGCTTGCAGCGTGCCGAGCAGCAGCTGTGACTCCTCTTGCTCCCCTTCCTGCTGAGGCATGATGCAGTGTTCAGCACAAAAGGAAGAGCCGAAGGTCAGCTGCCTCTGGTACCAAGCCAGCGTCGGGCTGTGCTTGTCCAGCCAACTCATGCCCAATACAATAGGCGTGTCCGACAGTTGAGTGACGTTGAAGCTGATGACTTCCCTGTGATTTCCAAGCCGCAGCACCATAGGTGGCGTCTGCTTCACCACTTGCCCCCCTAGCAGCTCCCTGCCATCCACCGTGACAACCTGCAGGGGCAGCGTGGCAGGCAGCAACTGTATAGCGTGCCGGTCGACAAAGTCCTGCCCTATGAAGTCTGCATTGAGTCGACGGTGATTGGCACGTCCATGGTGATTCCATTGGGTAGCTGGAGCGATGCGGTGAGCCTCACTACTGGCTTGGGCGGGAGGGGGTCCATGGGTGGTAAAATCCCTGGGGACTGCTTCACTGACACGTCTGGCTGGGCCCCAGTGCCTCTTCCTCCAGCCAGACATCGTCGTTTCCCTGCTGTGGTTCTCCTTGCTGCGTTGCTGCAGTCACCATTGCTGAGGCTGCAGTGTGCTTGTGGAGCCTCCGGGGACACTCTTTCGCCATATGCCCTGGATCCTCGCAGATATAACACTTCCTGTTCCCTCTAGGAGGCTTCGCTTTCACTGCTGCCGGTGCTAGGGCTCTGGCTGCTGACTGAGCCCTTGCACTCCCAACCTCCATCGGTTCCACCCCTCCCCCTGTTGGAGGCGTGGATTGCGCACGCGCTGCTTCTCTGGGAAGGAAGGAGGAGCCCCTGGCTGGTTCGCGCCCGCTGCGCCCTTCGTCCCTGCTCCACGGACGTTCTTCCAGCCGCACCCCCACCGCCAGCGCCCTCTGAACGATCTCCTGCGTGGTCCGGGGTCTCTCCCCCCTCGCAATTTCATCTTTAACCAAGCTGTGCAATCCCTCCCAAAACAGGTCTCTTACCGGAGCCGAATCTCTGTCCCATTCCAGGGCACTGACCAAGGCGAAAAAGCGTGCATGATACTGCCTTACGCTGGCCCTCCCTTGTTTCAATCCATGTATCTGCTGCCGAGCAAGATCCACGTCAATACTTGATAAGAAACATCCATCCATCGCTTTAATAAAGGCATCCGCATTTTGGAGCGCCGGATCCCCATCCCTCCACAAATTGCGCAGCCATGCTTTGGCATCTCCATGCAAATGAGACATGATGAATCCCACTTTTTCTTGCTCATCTCTAAAGTCTCTTTTCAGCAGTTGCAGTGCACACATTACATCTGCTCTAAAGTTGGGGTACTGTTGCAGATTCCCATCGAAGTGAGAGACCAGACCGCCTGTTCGTCTCGCCAACCCAATTCCCTCCTGTTTGGGTGTCAGTTGCCCTTGCTTAGTAAGCATGTCCAACCTGATCTGGAGATCCCTGTAGGCGGCAGCTGCCTCCTCCTCTCTCTTCCTGGATGCGAGAGCCTCGGCATTCAGTTGTGACACTGCTTCTCTGAGTTCCGCTATCTGCTGCTCAGCCGTCATGTCGTCTGCCGTTCGTGAGCTCGCTAGTAGGCACCTGCTTCTCTCCTCTCCTCGAGGCTGTAGATGCCCACAATTAATGAGACGGGACTTACTGTCAGAGCTGCTTCCAGATCCTAGCTCACAGAGGATCACGCTAGCCAGCGATCATTTAGTAAAAGTCTTTATTGAGTTACATTTTCCATTCTCAAGCTGCTGCGTGCAACTCTACGTCTAATGGCTAGATCGGCAAAGTCCCGTCTGAGTCTCCGCCCCTTGCGCACCAACTTAATACCCTAGCCCTGCTCCACCTTTTCCGCCTGACTGTTCTCCTCTGGGTCCCTCTGCCCCCCGGGGTCTCTTCCTTCCTGGATTCTTCTGACGCCGACCCCCCGGACTCTCCTGTCTCCTTGCGCCGGGCTTTAGGACCTGGCTCTCTTTCAGGGCTGCCTACTGCGTCACTTCCCTGTGCATTTGAACTTGGCGCGCGCGCCCAACTTTCCACTTTCCGTCTGACCGTTTCTTCGCTCCCCGATGGAGGTGTGGCCACTCCTGACTCATGCCCTCCCCCCTGTTGTGAGCTGCCAGCGCTTGATCCCTGGCTCTCTTCCTTTTCCCTGCTCTCTGGCGGTGACGCTGGTCCCGATTTCCAACTGCTCTCCTCTGAGTCCCTTCTGGCTCTATCTCCCTGGGGTGTCCCCCTAGGCTCCCCCCTTGCCCTGGCCACTGGTGCTCCTTTCTGTGAATCTTCTGATTCACTGGAAAGACTCGGAGATCTTGGGTCATCGTCATCACTCATCTTTTCCTCTGCCTCCTCCCCCTCGCTCTCTGTTTCCTCCCTTGCCCTTGCCTCTGCTCCTGAACCCCTGACAGTATCTTTGTTTTAGGATCTAACAGATCTGGCTTCCAGGTGGAAAAATCAAAGTTCTATGATTCTATGAACTTTGATTTTTCCACCTGGAAGCCATTTTTTTTGTCTAAATTATAAGCCTCTCTTATTTGATAATAATGACGCCAGTCTCGCACTTTATCTTTTAGTTTCTCAAAACTCTGCAATTTCAATTTGTGTCCTTCTTGCTCCAAGATTTCCCAATATTTCGGCCACTTGGCCTCCATATTGAGCTTTTTCAGGGCCTTTGCCTCCATCGGTGACAACCACCTTGGGGTTTTATTTTCAAGTAAGTCTTTATATCTTGTCCAGACATTAAACAATGTTTTCCTGACAATATGGTTTTTAAATGCTTTATGTGCTTTAACCTTGTCGTACCATAAGTATGCATGCCACCCAAAAACATTATTGAAACCTTCTAGATTCAAAATGTCTGTGTTCTCAAGAAGCAGCCAATCTTTCAACCAGCAGAATGCTGCTGATTCATAATAAAGTTTAAAGTCTGGCAGGGCAAATCCCCCTCTTTCCTTTACATCAGTTAATATTTTAAATTTTATTCTGGGCTTCTTGCCCTGCCAGACAAATCTAGAAATATCTCTCTGCCACTTCTTGAAACAATCCATTTTGTCCAGAATTTGTAGTGATTGAAACAAAAACAGCATTCTTGGCAATACATTCATCTTTATAGCAGCAATTCGACCCAACAAGGAAAGCTTCAAGTTTGACCATATTTCTAAATCCTTTTTCACTTCCGACCAACATTTTTCATAATTGTCTTTAAACGAGTTCCCATTTTTAGCTGTCATATTAATCCCCAAGTATTTCACCTTCTTAACCACTGTTAAGCCTGTCTCCTTCTGAAACCTCTCTTTCTCATTCGGTGTTAAGTTTTTCTCAAGAACTTTAGTTTTCAACTTGTTCAACTTAAATCCTGCCACATGACCAAATTCTTGGATCAGTTCTAATACTCTTTTAGTACTAGATTCTGGCTCCTGTAAAGTCAATACTAAGTCATCTGCAAAAGCTTTCAATTTGTATTGTTTAGCTCCGACCTTTATACCCTTGATCAGATGGTCCCTTCTAATCATGTTTAACAAAACCTCCAATAAAAAGCAATGGGGAAATTGGGCAGCCTTGTCGTGTCCCTTTCTGTATCTTGAATTCCTCTGTCACCACATTATTAACTATTAGTTTAGCCTTTTGTTCTGAATAAATTGCACTTATACCATTTTCAAACCCTTGACCGACCCCATCCCCTGAAGATTTTTCTTCATAAAGCTCCAAGAAATATTATCAAAAGCTTTCTCGGCATCCACAAAAATTAAAACTGCTTTGGTATTGATGTCCACTTGCAACTTCTCCAAAATGTTGATTATATTCCTCGTGTTGTCAGACAAGTGTCTGCCTGGGAGAAAGCCAGCTTGGTCCTTGTGTATCTCTTCCACTAATACTTTTTTTAGTCTTTTGGCCAAAATGTCAGCAAATATTTTGTAATCCACATTTAACAGGGATATGGGTCGGTAGTTCTTAAGTTGTATCTTTTCAGACTCAGTTTTCGGTATAAGTGTAATATATGCTTCTTTCCACGACTCTGGCACTTTTTTCCCTTCCAAAATTTCATTGCAAACCTCCTTTAGTGGTTGAATTATCCAGTCCTTCAAAGTTCTATAGTATTTTGAGGTTAAACCATCCGGCCCTGGAGATTTTCCCAACTGCATGTTCTGAATGGCACCTTCTACCTCCTGTTCCATAATTTTGTAATTCAGCATTATCTTATTTTCTTGAGAGATTTTTTGTAATCCATTTGTTTTCAGAAATTGGTCTATATCAAACTCTTTCTGAGGCCCTTGTGTATATACAGTGGTGCCCCGCAAGACGAAATTAATTCGTTCCGCAAGTTTTGTCGTCTAGCGAATTTTTCGTCTTGCGAATCACGAAATCCCATAGGAATGCATTGAAAATCAATTAATGCGTTCCTATGGTCAAAAAAAGTCCAAACAAAGCCAAATTTGGTACAACAAGAGTTTATTAACTGCTCTTTAAAGTCACACATACTGTAAAGAGCAGTTGAAAAATTGAAGGGAAAATAAATTAACTTTATAAACATGACAGAAAAACATTTAAAAATCAACAAAGTGTACAGTACATTTTCTAAGACTCTGGGGGACCACTCGAAGAAGGCTCCTCTTCCACTCTTTGCTTCTTGGTCAAGAACCTGTCCATAGTCTGCTGCTTCATCCGCCTTTTCAGCACCTCCCTGAAAGGCGACATGACCCTCGTATCAAGTGTTCGCAAGGTCACGTGCCACGTGCTTGTTAGGGTGGTGCCGCTGTGCAAAAGCCTGCACATCCTTCCACTTCAGGCAAATGTCCCTCAGTTCTTTGGAGGACAGCCGTTCCTCAGTTGCTTCCTCCTGGAACTCCGCTGCAAAGTCTTCAGCCGCAGGAACATCAGAACTGGCAGCCTCTCCATGCCTGACCACGCTGTGGATGCCAGATCTTGTCTTGAACCGTTCAAACCAACCTCTGCTTGCCTTGAAGACTTCTGGCTCGCCTGAGGTTCCTGGCTGTTCCCGGATGAGGTCAGCGTACAAGGCCTTGGCCTTCTCAGAAATGACGGCCTCAGACACTGTGTCCCCTGCACGCTGCTTCTCTTCTATCCAGATGAGCAGCAACTTCTCGACCTCCTCCAGAACAGCTGGGCGGTTCTTCACGATCCTGGTGACTCCCTTGGCTGCATCAGTCGCCAGGATCTTCTCCCTCATCTTCAGGATGGTCCCGATGGTTGATGGATTCCTCCCGTACTCCCTGGCAATGTCCGTCACACGCATTCCGCCGTCGTGCTTCCGGATGATCTCCTTCTTCATTTCCAGCATCACCTTCTCCTTCTTCCTCTCGTCGGCCACCGCAGCAGCAGTCTTCTTGGGTCCCATGGCAGCACAGCTCTTACCTTCGTAAACTCAGAAAAAGAAAAAGAAATCAGTGATGTGCTTCAAATCCAAAAAATTCAAAATCACCCAGCCACCCACCACACAGAAATTAAAACCCAGAACCAAGTCCTTGAATCCCCAAAACCCCAATCCAAAATCCAAACCCCCCCCCAAAAAAAATTTAAAAGTTTAACTTACCAAATGGATGCAAGAGAAGTTCTGGAAAAGCTTCAACAATCAATCACCGAAGTCTTCAGAAACCTCAAATGGCTGCAAAATAAGTTTTGGAAAAGCTTCAAAAATCACCAATGCCTTCAAAAACCTCAACTGTTCCCACAGACACCCACCCACCCACCACACAGAAATTGCAAACCCCTCCCCAACTGCTCCCCCAGCCCCTCCCCAACTGCTGCAAACCCCTCCCCAACTGTTCCCCCACCCAGACAAAAAAAAATCAAAAAATAACAACATGGCTCAATGTTCCCAGATTCCTGCAGAAACCTCTCCAACTGTTCCCCCAGCCAGCCAGCACTCAGAAATTCAAACTCAGGAAAAAAATTTTGAAAAAAACCAAACTGGCCCAATGGTCACAGAAAATCATAAAAATTCCCAAAAAAGCCCCACAAGCTCCCAGATTATCGCAAACCCCCCCCCCCACAACACCAAGTCCTTGAATCCCAAACACCCCAACCCAAAATCCAAAACCACCCAAAAAAGTTTTAAAAGTTTAACTTACCAAATGGATGCAAGAGAAGCTCTGGAAAAGTTTTGGAAAAGCTTCAAAAGTGAGCAAAGTCTGAGAAAAGGCTGCAAAACCACATGCTAACAGTTGCTCCTCGAAGTCAAGTCGCAACTGCAGCTGTTCAAGCTAAGCACCCTTTCTTTAAACGGTTTTAAGAAAAAGGAAACAAAGTCGCGAGAGGAAATTAGAAAATGTTTCCAGAGGTATTTTAAACAGTTACAGTGGTACCTTGCAAGACAAATGCCTTGCAAGACGGAAAACCCGCTAGATGAAAGGGTTTTCCGTTTTGGAGGCGCTTCGCAAAACGAATTTCCCTATGGGCTTCCTTCGCAAGACGAAAGCCCATAGGGAAATCTCCGGGACAGCGGGGAAAGCGGAGCGCGTCTTCCCCACTGTCCTCGGACCTCCTCCGAAGGCTGGCGGTGGGGCGGAGAGACCTCCTCCCGCCGCCAGCCTTCGGAAGGCTGCTCCGAAGGCTGGCGGTGGGGCGGAGAGACCTCCTCCCGCCGCCAGCCTTCGGAAGGCTGCTCCGAAGCCTGGCGGTGGGGCGGAGAGACCTCCTCCCCGCGCCAGCCTTCGGAAGGCTGCTCTGAAGCCTGGTGGCGGGAGGAGGTCTCTCCGCCCCACCGCCAGCCTTCGGAAGGCTGCTCCGAAGCCTGGCGGTGGGGCGGAGAGACCTCCTTCCGCCGCCAGGCTTCAGAAGGCTCCCTCGAAGGCTGGCGGTGGGGCGGAGAGACCTTCTCCCCACGCCAGCCTTTGGATCGCTGTCCTGAAGACTTGCGGTGGGAGGAGGGTTTTCCTTTCCACCGCCAACATTCAGAATGCTGTTCTGAATGTTGGCGGTGAGGAGGAAAAACCCTCCTCCCACTGCAAGCCCCGGGAACAGAGGAGAAGCGCTGCGCCCCTTCCCCTCTGTTCCTGCACCTGTCCTGAAGGCTTTCGGTGGGGAGAAAAGCCCTTCTCCGCACCGCCAGCCTGGCAAGCGGTTTCCATAGGAACGCATTAATTGATTTTCAATGCATTCCTATGGGAAACCGTGCTTCGCAAGACGAAAAACTCGCAAGATGAAAAAACTTGCGGAACGAATTAATTTCGTCTTGCGAGGCACCACTGTAATTTGTTTTTCCTCCAGCTGCTCCCAATAAATCCTCTTGTTCTGAGGGTGGTATCACTTTCTCTAACTTGTCCAATCCCGAAGGTAGTGATACTTTGTCTAATATTCCTGGTCTTAGGGCTCCTGGCTCTCCTTCCACTCCTTTTTGCAGGTCTTCTCTGTGATCTCTCAGAAATTTTTCTTTATCCTCCACTGATCTTATTTTAAACTTTTTACCTTTAAAGGTAAAAGATAGGCCTTGGGGAAATTCCCACCTAAAGATGGTTCTATTACCTTTCAGCAGGGCCACCAAATCTCCATAGTTAGACCTAAGGTCCAAAAGATGTTTATTTATAACCCACCAATCTGGATGGGTTTCCCCAGCCACTCTTGGTGGCTTCCAACAAAATATTAAAATACAATAGTCCACCAGACATTAAAAGCTTCCCTAAATATAATAATAACAACAACCATCCATTTTCAGTCCATTGAATTAGCAATTAAGCATTTCTGGAAAAGGGAATGGCATACTTTTGTATATTAGTATAAAAAGCATGCATAGGAAAGTATTACTCATTTATGACGAGAATAGGATTTATTTATTTTGAACTTTGCTTGGTTCCTCCTTGGTAGCCAGTGCAATGGTTTCAGCAGGGCTAGAACTCAGGACCCGCTGCCTTGAGGGACATCTAAGAGCAGTTGGGCAGGGAAAGGTCTCCCTTGGGAGGTGGGGGACTCTCCTTCCTTGGAGGTTTCTGAGCAGAGATCGGACGGCCATCTGCCATGGATGCTTTAGCTGAGATTCCTGCATTGCTGGGGGTGGGACTAGATGACCCAGGGGTCCCCTCCTATCTCTCCACTCCTGAATTCTAGGAGGAGCTTCCTTGCCTCCTGCAAAGTCCTCCTGGGATCTGGTGGGGGTCCCAGGGCTGCAGCAGGGGAGGAGGCCTGGGGGGGGCTGATCTGCTCCTGCAGGGGTGTCCCCAAGGCAGGGAGGAGAGAGTCCTGCCAGGGATGGGCCAGGTCTGCCACGCTCTCCTTCCTGGAGATCAGAGGATCCCAAACTCATTTGGCCATCCGCCCCTCCTTCAGAAAAACAATGACTCTCCCACGAAATCTCATTTCTTTAAACAAAGGAGTCCCATTGCACAACAGAGGAAACATGTGCAAATGGTTTTCCAAAGCTGGATGAGGAGGTGGACTAGCCCCCCCCCCAAAAAAAAGGTGGGAGAGAAAGGGAAGGGATAAAGAGAGGGATCCCAGCCCAGAGTCTGGCTGCTGCATCGGGGACCAGTTTCCCAGTGTCTCCCAGGGCAGCTCCCCACGGAGGCCACTGCAGCAATCCCCTCGCACCCAGAGCAGGGCATCCCAGGACCACATCCTCTTTGTGCCAAAGGGATTGTTGCTGGCAAAGCAGCCGGAAATGGGCGCTGCTACTCACTGAACCTCCAGGGACATTGGCATCAATGGCTGTGTGTGTCTTAAGATATCTAATAGAGTAATCATAATAAATTACCCACCTAAATTTAACATACAGGTTAAAATACGTCGGCAAGTTTTACCTCACCTGGGCCGGTTCACTCCCTTGGAGATTGCTCCGTGGGCCGGATAGCATCTGCAGAGACGATTTCTGGTGCCGCGGAAGTGAGTCCCCACTCCACGCTGTGTGGGTTTAGCACAGTGCACAGGGACTTGCTTCGTGGGCAGCTCGATTTGGGGGGCGGCTTGTGGGTGATTTAAACTACCCCCGTGGGCAGGTTGCCAACCCCTGGGTTAAAAGCTTTCTCAAAAACAAGTAAAGCTAAAGAAATCTCTCCTCCCCATTTTTTGGATGGAATTCTTAACCCAAGGTACTATTTCTGGTTTAGTGGAGTCTGTAACCTGAAGCGTCTGTAACCCGAGGTACCACTGTATTTAGACCCTCAATTGGAGTAACTTGGGGGGCATCATTTATGCTACAGGTACCATTAGGCATGCAATTTTCAAGTAAATGTATAGAGTTTATTTTTCTTGGGTATGACAATTAGTCTACAGAGGCATGAAGTCCTTGGTGCTTTACTTTACTTTACTTGCTAAGTACTGAAGTACTAATCACTGTACTTTTCCGTGTATAAGACTAGGGTTTTTTATTTTAAGGTTAAAAATGTGGGGGTGTCTTATACACGGATAGTGCATATGCCCAGTTTCTAAATTTGGGGTCCCCAGAAGTAGGGGGGGTCTTATACATGGGGGCGTCTTATACATGAAAAAATATGGTACTTTGTGGACTTCAGCGTCAGGTCAATGAACACAAGGTGCAGCTGCTGTACAGGGTGACATTAACTAGCACAAGATGGTTCTATCACTAGGGAGATAGGCTTGAAGTGCCCTTCATGGATCACTGCCTTGCCATGGCGAAGGGGCTTGAATAACTCAGAGAAGCTATGAGCTATGCCGTGCAGGGCCACCCAAGATGGACAGGTCATAGTGGAGAGTTTTGACCAACTCTCAGTGTTGGGATACTGCCAGGGAGATAAAGTCCATCATGGCTCCAAGCCGGCTGCCGGACGATCCATCGATCCCTGTAGTCATGCAGTATCAGCAATAGCGACATGAATTTCTTCTAGAGCTCATGCACGCTCTATCAGCAGATAATGCACAGCCAAAAGTTGCACGCAGAAGAGTATGATTTACAGACTTTATTCAGTGTTGATCAGAACAAAGAAAAACATGACTGTCTGCGTCAGTCTTCTCCGACAGACAGAGAAATCGAAAGCAACAGCAAACATAAACATCCTGTGAACAGGAAATACGCAGGCTCTGTGACTCACAGCCTGCTCCCTTTTAAGGTGGAACGGAAATATCCTAACATCCTCCCCCTTTCCATGTAACCTGTGGTACCTGTGGTTCAACCCAATTGCAACCTTAGACCTAAGGTTGTTCTCTGTTAACAACCTTAGACAACAGATCAGCAGGAATTTCATTTCCTGGCATGTAGGACACCTGGATGAGGCCTTTCTGAATACACTCTCTTGCACGATGTAGCTTAATCTGCAAGTACTTGGTTCTTTGCTTGCAACTCTCTGAGTTCAGCAAAGCCAAACAGGATCTATTGTCTTGATACACTTGTATAGGACATTTCACAGAAACTCTGATGTCCTTAAACAGTTGCAACAACCATTCACAATCCATGAGTGAAAATGACAGAGCATTGAGTTCTGCTTCACAGGAACTTAGGCTCACTGTCGTCTGCTTCTTGCACAGCCAGTAAAACAGACAGTGGTTGTACATGTAGCATACTCCAGAAAGGCTTGTACCATCCGTGGTGTCACTTCCAAAACTAGCATCTGCAAAGATTTCAAGACCTCCAGTCTTCTGACTGGTGAACCTCAGCCTGTAGTGCAAAGTCCCTTTCAAATAGCGGGCTATGCGCTTCAGAGCTTTCCAATCCTGAACAGTAGGATTGTTGGCATGTCTGCTAAGCAGGTTACAGCTTACAGCTATGTCAGGTCTTGAACATCTGGCAATGAAATTCAACTTGCCTAGAATGCATCTGTACAGTGTAGTGTCAGAAAACGCTTCAGCAGTACTGTCTACCTGGTAACCTGTCACCATCGGTGTGTCTGCTGGGTTTGCATCAACCAAATTCAACCTGGTTAATACATCAGCAATTTTCTGTGTTTGGTGTACCAGAAAATTACCTGCTTGGTCTCTCTCCACCTGTAGAGAAAGATAGTTGGATACCTCACCAAGATCCTTCATGTCAAAGTGCTCCTTCAGCTGAGCTAGGGTGCTTTGGTAGAAAGCCTGATTCTCCCAAAACATCAGAAGATCATCAACAAAACATAAACAATACAGTTTGTTTTGGCCCTCCTCCTTGACAAACACACATGGATCAGCTTTGCCCTGGTGAAAACCTAGAGAAAGCAATGTCTCAGTGAGCTTTGTGTTCCAATACCTGGCACTCTGTTTGAGACCATATAAGGATTTCCGCAGTTTACAGACCATTCCCTTCTGTATCTGCATCACATCAGGTGGAAGCATAAACAGCTCCTCGTTCAAAATCCCGTACTAAAAAGCTGTATTACTGTCATGGTGGGAAACATGCAGTTTCTCCTCCGCAGTGATCTTGAGCATCAGCCGAATGCTGTCATATTTGACGGTGGGTGAATAGGTCTCGTGGTAATCCTGTCCTGGTACCTGTGAAAAACCTCTGGCAACCAATCTGGCTTTGTGTCTGACAACCTTGCCATTCTGGTCTGTCTTGGCCTTGAAGACCCATTTGCTGCCAACCAGTCTCATCCCTGGGACTACCGGTACCAGTTCCCAAGTTTGGTTCCTGTTCAAGGAATCAACTTCAGCCTTCATGGCATTAAGCCAAGGCTCAGCATCTTTAGAGGTTAACTCCTGAACCTCTTTGAAGCTTGAAGGTTCCCACACCTTCTCTGAGCTACTAAGAACAGCAGTTGCTGTCTTAGCAAACTCATCAGCAAATCTCTTTGGAGGTCTGCCCTTCATGGCTCTCTCAGATTTGCGTACTAGACGCAAGTCTTCTGGACTCATCTCCTCTTTCTTAGGAGAAAAATGACCAATGGTGAACAGTGGTTCTTCCAGTTCATTGTCAGATGCATCAGATGGTCTGACTGAGGCCTTTGCGCTCTTGTAGTCTGCTGTGTCATCACTGTCACTGACACCAGCAGTAGCGCCGCCCACTGAACTGGAATCCAAACTCTGATCATCATCATCATCCTCAGCAGCTTGCTCAGCTTTAGCTGCTTGCTTGACATCACCTTCATCCTCCTCTGGGTAAATCTGGAAAATTCCCACATTTCCCCCCCACTTAGGATTGTACTCAACACTCCTTGTGAACTTAATGGACTTAGAGTTAGTCATCCGTACCCTGTATGCACCTTTTTCATACCCCATGAACAAACCATGTGCCCCACGCTTCCCAAGCTTGTTGCTTTGTGGGGTGTGTACCCACATGTCAGAACCAAAGATTTTCATGTGCTTGATGTTGGGTTTCTTACCAAACATCTTCTCATAGGGGGTACAACCAATAGGTGATGACAATCTGCGATTAAAAGTGTAAACAAAATTCGACAGAGCCTCCCCCAAAAACTTGTCAGGGAGATTGGCATCACGCAACAAGGTTTTCATTCCTTGCAGCAACGTTTGGTTTGCTCGCTCCGCAAACCCATTCATCCATGGCGATCTGGGCGTTGACATGTCATGCTGGATTCCCTTCTCAGTCAGGAAAGCTTCAAAGGTCCCAGGCCTCAGAGAGGTTAGGCTGGCCTCAACTAGAGCCAGGGCCTTCTCAGCTGCGGCTCCAACCTGGTGGAATGCGCTGTCAAAAGAGACTAGGGCCCTGCGGGACCTAACATCTTTCCGCAGGGCCTGCAAGACAGAGTTGTTCCACCAGGCCTTTGGTCAGGGCGCAGCCTGACTCCCTCCTCTGGTAACCTGCACAGAATTTTGTTTAATCGGTTGCCATCAATTTGATTTTAACTAATTTTTATAATGAAATATTTTTAGAATGTGTTATTATTTGATTGTTTATTTGATTGTTGTTAGCCGCCCTGAGCCCGGCTCAGCTGGAGAGGGCGGGATATAAATAAAATTTATTATTATTATTATTATTATAAACTGCTGAGAAGTGAACTCCCCGCCCCAATCAGTAAAGAGACAGCCAATACGTTTACCGTGAACATTCTCCAACCAAGCACAGAATGCCTTGAACTTCGGAAATGCTTGCGACTTCTGCTCGAGCATAAACACATGAATGTACCTGGAAAAAGAATCAATTAGAACATGAAGTACCTTGCTCCACCCAAAGAGGGCGCAAGTGGACCAACCAGGTCTGCGTGGACTAGCTGGTAGGGTTTGGAAGCCTGCCTGCTAGACTCCTTGCCTTTTGGAGCAACCTTCACCTTGTTCTCTGCACAGGATACACATTTCATGTGAAACTTACAGGGTTTGATGTTCAAACCCTCAACCACCTCTGGCACCTTAGCCAGTGCCTTCCAAGAGAGGTGACAAAATCTTCGATGTGCATCGTGAATGCAACCTGCATGAAGAACTTTGTTAGTTTGTGCAACACAACAAGAATCAACATTAGACACAACAGCACCACTGTCGTCATAAGTTATATGGAACAAACCATCCATAAACTTTGCATGCAAATAGTCCTCTTTGCCTTTTCTGATGACACAGACGCTCCTCTTGAAGGAAATCTGAAAACCACGCCCAGTAAGCTGTGGGACACTGAGCAAGTTGCTTGCAGCTCCCGGAACATAAAGCAACAAAAAAGGCTTTTATGGGTATGTTCATAGCAAAAGGAAGAACAAAGAAACAGTGGGGTCACTCAGAGGAGAAGATGGTGAAATGCAAACAGGGGACACAGAAAGAGCTGAACTCCTCAATGCCTTCTTTGCCTCAGTCTTCTCCGATAAAGAAAACAATGCCCAACCTGAAGAATTTGGAGCAAATGATTCAGCAAAGGAAACACAGCCCAGAATAACTTGGCTAGTTTAGATGTATTCAAGTCTCCAGGGCCAGATGAACTGCATCCAAGAGTATTAAAAGAACTGGCAGATGTGATCTCAGAACCACTGGCAGTCATCTTTGAGAATTCCTGGAGAACAGGCGAAGTCCCGGCAGACTGGAGGAGGGCAAATGTTGTCCCTATTTTCAAAAAGGGGGAAAGAGAGGACCCAAATAATTACCGCCCAGTCAGTCTGACATCAATAGCAGGGAAGATTCTGGAGCAGATCATTAAGCAAACAGTCTGTGAGCACCTAGAAAGGAATGCTGTGATCACCAATAGTCAGCATGGATTTCTGAAAAATAAGTCATGTCAGACTACCCTGATCTCGTTTTTTGACAGAATTACAAGCCTGGTAGATGAAGGGAACGCAGTGGATGTAGCCTACCTTGATTTCAGCAAGGCATTTGACAAGGTGCCCCATGATATTCTTGTAAAGAAGCTGGTAAAATGCGGTCTTGACTATGCTACCACTCAGTAGATTTGTAACTGGCTGACTGACCGAACCCAAAGGGTCTCATCAATGGTTCCTTTTCATCCTGGAGAAGAGTGACTAGTGGGGTGCCACAGGGTTCTGTCTTGGGCCCGGTCTTATTCAACATCTTTATCAACGACTTGGATGATGGACTCAAGGGCATCCTGATCAAATTTGCAGATGACACCAAACTGGGAGGGGTGGCTAACACCCCAGAGGACAGGATCACACTTCAAAACGACCTTGACAGATTAGAAAACTGGGCCAAAACAAACAAGATGAATTTTAACAGGGAGAAATGTAAAGTATTGCACTTGGGCAAAAAAAATGAGAGGCACAAACACAAGATGGGTGACACCTGGCTTGAGAGCAGTACATGTGAAAAGGATCTAGGAGTCTTGGTTGACCACAAACTTGACATGAGCCAACAGTGTGACGCGGCAGCTAAAAAAGCCAATGCAATTCTGGGCTGCATCAATAGGAGTATAGCATCTAGATCAAGGGAAGTAATAGTGCCACTGTATTCTGCTCTGGTCAGACCTCACCTGGAGTACTGTGTCCAGTTCTGGGCACCACAATTCAAGAAGGACACTGACAAACTGGAACGTGTCCAGAGGAGGGCAACCAAAATGGTCAAAGGCCTGGAAACAATGCCTTATGAGGAACGGCTAAGGGAGCTGGGCATGTTTAGCCTGGAGAAGAGGAGGTTAAGGGGTGATATGATAGCCATGTTCAAATATATAAAAGGATGTCACCTAGAGGAGGGAGAAAGGTTGTTTTCTGCTGCTCCAGAGAAGCGGACACGGAGCAATGGATCCAAACTACAAGAAAGAAGATTCCACCTAAACATTAGGAAGAACATCCTGACAGTAAGAGCTGTTCGACAGTGGAATTTGCTGCCAAGGAGTGTGGTGGAGTCTCCTACTTTGGAGGTCTTTAAGCAGAGGCTTGACAACCATATGTCAGGAGTGCTCTGATGGTGTTTCCTGCTTGGCAGGGGGTTGGACTCGATGGCCCTTGTGGTCTCTTCCAACTCTATGATTCTATGATTCTATGATTCTATTTGATGGTTGTGTGCAGACTTGCCAGTCTCACAGTCCCTTCTCCTGCGATTTGCAACGTCCTTCCGTCAGCCAGGTGGATCTCACCTTCTTGAGGTTTGAAGGAGATAAATAGGTGGCGATCTTTCACGACGTGGCACGTACAGCCTGAATCAACAACAAACCTGCCTTTGGCTGTCGGAGCAGTCTTTCTGGCAAGCAAAACCTTATTTTCACCTGGCGTGGGCTTTTGCAGCTTGCCCCCCTGCTCCTGGCCACCAGACGTGCCTTTAGCCTTTGGTGAAGCTGTGCCAGCAAACATAGCCTTGTTTTTCCCTGGCGCGGGCTTTCCACCCCCCTTCTGCTTCGGGCCACCTGCAGGCTTTTTCCTTTGTTTATTTCCAGTCTTTGGACAAAACTTCTGAGTATGACCTTGGTTCCCACAGTTCCAGCACTTCACAGCTGCCAACGCTTTGGCTCCCCCTGGAGGCTGGAATGCTGTCCCACTTCGCTCCCCCTGAAGCGCACAAGCCGACTCAGCTGCATTCCTTCTATCGTATTCGTTTTGCAAAGTCGCCAAGACCTTTGTGGCAGTGAGGTCTTGCGCAGGGAGGGTCGCCAGCTGACTTGCCACGGCATGGTAGCTTTCATCCAGGGAGTCCAGGGTGAGAATTGCAAACAGTGACTCAGGCATATTGAAACCCCTCTGAGTCAATTCCTGTCTGAGATGCTGCAAATGTAAAATGTGGGCTCTAAGGTCTTCCCCTGGCTCCAAACGCTTCCTGTGCAGTTTTCTGAAATAAAGCAACACAGACCCAGCTTCTTGTCAGAGATGACAGGCTTTAAGCCCGTCCCACATCTCACGGGCACTGGCCTTGCCAGCCAGGGTGATTAACTCTTCAGGAGCTACTGAGAGCAAAATTATCCCCATGGCTCTTGAATCCTGTGCCTTCCACTCATCTCTCACAGGGGCTGGGGGGTTCTCAGAAACGGTATTCCACACTCCAAGCCTTCTCATTTGGCCCTCACAGTACCTTGCCCAGGTCTGATAGTTGTGACCATTTAGCTTTGGTGGACACGGAGCTGCTTCTGAGGATTGTAATAGATCCATCTCAGCTATTCACTTGAGCCCTTTATGCCTTCAAAGACTTCGTATCTCAGCAGCTCATAAATCACGAAGTCTCTGGCTTGGCTCCCAGGCCAATTAAGCCCTGCCGGAGATCAAAGACTCTTTGCCGCGGCCCAACAGAAAAGCCTTACTTTCGCTTTTCCTCCACATACCTCTCAACGCAGTCTGTCGCAGTCTTACTCTCATGTAAGTGCCGTGAATCTGGGCCCGAAACCTTGTTGTTGGGATACTGCCAGGGAGATAAAGTCCATCATGGCCCCAAGCCGGCTGCTGGACGATCCATCGATCCCTGTAGTCATGCAGTATCAGCAATAGCGACATGAGTTTCTTCTAGAGCTCATGCACGCTCTATCAGCAGATAATGCACAGCCAAAAGTTGCACGCAGAAGAGTATGATTTACAGACTTTATTCAGCGTTGATCAGAACAAAGAAAAACATGACTGTCTGTGTCAGTCTTCTCCGACAGACAGAGAAATCGAAAGCAACAGCAAACATAAACATCCTGTGAACAGGAAATACGCAGGTCCTGTGACTCACAGCCTGCTCCCTTTTAAGGTGGAACGGAAATATCCTAACAACGTGATCCACCTGGAGCAGGAACCGGCAAGCCACTCCTGGGCATCAGTGAACTAAAATGGACGGGAATGGGTGAATTCAGTTCGGATGACCATCACATCTAGTCCAGCCCTGGTTCCCTCCAAGACTCATCCATGCTTCGCGGGGACCCTTAAAATCACAGGCGCAGAAGCCTGTGAGTGTAGTGACTCAGCGGGCACCATTTGCGCCCCCCAATCCGTGAAGGACCCTTTCTAAGGGCTTGGGGACGGGGTGCGGCGCGGTGCTGAGAGTACTCCCTCATCTGCAGAGTGAAGCCGCAAGCCATTATCGGAGAGCGTTGACTTTTTCCTTGGGATATTCGGACTTTAAAACATCAACCCGTGAGTAATATGGAAATTGGAAGTTTAAAGAAAAATTTGTTGGAATCAGGAATGAGCGGGGAAGGGTTAAAAAGGAAGTCTGCCCCCCCTCTTTGTAAACAACTTAAAGCAAAGGACCTGCTAGCTAAGGTCGAGAGAATTTTCCTTTTCTTTTTTGCAAAAGACTTTAATTTCACGGTTTGATATTACAAGAATTTTTACTGGAGGATAAAATATTACCGTATTTTTTGCACCATAACACTCACTTTTTTCCTCCTAGAAAGTAAGGGGAAATGTCTGTGCGTGTTATGGAGCGAATGCCTGCGGGTGGCGGGGGGATCTGCTGCAGTCGTGAGCAGAGGATCCATGGTTCCCCTTCCTTCCCTCCTCCGTGGTTACAAAGCATGGATCCACATGGATCCTCAGGATTTTTGCATTGGGCTACTCCAAACTCACTGTCAGATCACATGTCTGTGGCCACAGCATGAACCACAAAAATCATATATCCACTATTTCGTTTAGAATATTTTTCTTCTTGTTTTCCTCCTCTAAAAACTACGTGCGTGTTATGGTCTGGTGCGTGTTATAGAGCGAAAAATACGGTAATTTTGAGAGCTGAAGTTCTACCCCCCCCCCGGACCCGGGATCACTCCGTGAGAGAGCCTGTTGATGAAATACTGAAGAGCTTGACAGCTGTTAAATTAGCTGTCAAGACGGAAAAAGAGAACTATGTTTTTGTTGCTTCTGCTGGTTATATTTGCTACAAGTGTTGAAAATTTGTTGAAAATAAGGAAGGGCTGATATAAAATAACTTGATCTTTGGACTCGAGCTGAAAAGAATATTAAGGAGCTAAAATCCCCCTAGAGGGACTCAGTGACATTACAGGAATGGCTGGAGGAAGGAAAATCCAGGCTGAATTGGACAGAGCATTTGTTCACTTGGGAAAGTTACAAGGCCAATTTGATGTTTTGGCTACAAATGTTACAACTCTGGACTTAACAGTAAATAACATTCTTGAATCTGATAAGGACTTGAAACAAGAAGCCCATTCAACTGGACAAATAGAGAAACCTGAGAGTTTTGAGAATATGGAGAAGGAGACATATGTATCCCCTGAAGAAAAGGAAGGAGGAACTGAAATTTTGCAGATGTTAAAGGAGAGCTGTATTTTGAGGCCTGACATGATGGCAATAAAGGAAAATGAAAATCTGATGTGGAAAGCACGGCCTGAACTGGAGATTGAGAAATGGAGAGATCTTCTTATGTGGAGATCAGAAGACCTAAGGATTACAAATGTGATTAAGGTGGAAGTTAGAGCTTTGGGGATTTTTGCACTTGAAAGGAACAAGGAACAAGAATTGGAACACCCCATAGGCTCTACTCTTAAGTATGGAGGCCTAGCTGGAAGAAACATGGTTCCTGTTGGGCCGGAGCTTCTCCAAGATTTGGTGTTTTATATTAAGGACTATCAAAAAGACTGGCAGAGAGGAACTGAGAGAGAATTAAGAGCCTCGGACGTGAGATCTCCAGGCTGATAGTAGATTAAGACTGATGGATATTTGTGGGGGCTGAAGCCGGGAAAGGGGGGGTGGAGTTTGGGAATCCAAAGGGTTCATAACTACAATTTATTTTGTTTTTATTTTGTTTGTTATTAGTATGTAAAATGGGAAATTCGTGGAAGGGAACCTTGGTCGACCTTAGGAAAGGGGGCAGTCCATTCTCTGTACTGAGCACCGGATGTTAGCTCAGAGTGTCATCTGACCTGTGCTGGAAGTACAGGGGCGGAGTTGTGACTCTTCTGCTGGAGTCTGAAGGGTACAGACATGTTTTCTATGTACTGTTGAACAACAGGAATAAAACATGTAAATAGGACTCCTGTCTGTCTCATTTCCCCTCCCTGGGGAGAATGCAGGGAGGGAGAGAAGCAGAGAGAAGCAGAGGGTGTGTTCTCCTCACGTCTAATGAGGAGAATCGCTGGTTTACAACCTAGCCTGCCGGGAGACGCAGACGGATTGTAAACAAGTATCTCACTCAGTTTGCCCGTGGGAGGCCAGTTACCTCTGACTGTGAGCTGAGATACTGACAGTAAGGCAGTAATTAACGCTAAAGGTTACCAATGGTTACCAAAGGTTTCAATTTTTTTTCTTTATGACTGCTGTTCTAATAAATACTCCCTCATAAAATTTCTTGCATTACATTCTTCATTAAATTATCCTTCCATTGGGATATAATTTTGTTGGCACTAAAGGGTTAAGAGGTAACAAGTCGCTCTAATCACTGAGCAGCTGGAAGTCATTAAGCATCCAGGAATGTGAGTTAGTTTGTATAAATAGTCAGTTCACCCGTGTGTTCTCTCTTTCCCCCCCCCTTGACCTGACTCACAGACTCAGTTTCGCTGTAGATGCCCAGTCTGTCCACAATTGTGGCATCGGACAGCACTCAACGCTACAGCATGCTCCTCAGTAGCACCAGCAGCAGGGAGATTTGAACTCTGTTCTTCCCTCCCCCTGTCCTTCACTTCCAGTGCAGCAAGTCTGTCGTGTTCATTAAGGACGACAGCACACACCCTTTCCGCGGTCAGCTGCTGAGCCGGTAGGGAACCAAGCTGACTGGCAACAACCTTGTAAGTCATACTAAGGCTGTTTATCATCATGAAGCAAAACACTTCCTCCTGTAGATGGAAATTGCGTTCCACCATCTGTTGACTGTGGGAAAATGATTGCTTGTACATGAGAGCATGAGCAGAGTTCTTATTATTGCAGAGTGATTTTACAGCACGAGATATTGTTAAGAGCATGATGAGCGCGTGAACACCTCATGCTAGACTAAATGATTGGCTCACGTAGCATAACACTCTGTTCTGTGGGCAAAGGCAAGGTTGCATTCCTTTTGATTGTTACTTTGTTGAGTACAGGGCACAACAAGCGCTGTGCTGGAGGAGAAAGGATGAATTATTTTCACTGTGCACAATAAACATTGCACGGCAAAAGCCAAAGCTTTTTCTTCAAGTCATCTTGGTGTGAGACTGATTTTCTTACTGATGTCGAGCTGGTTCTCGACAGTTGGTGCCCCGTGTGACTACCTTTGGACTCCACGTTGTTCCTCATCGTTCAGCGCTCACCACGCGTCTTTCATCCGCTATGGATCCCGGTGAGTGCTCCCTTGGTACCCCGTGTGTTTGATTCTGGACTTCGCGACGTTACGGACTTATCAGCGCTCACCTCGCCCGGCAAGGGTTTCAGACGCGTCCCTCATCCTTTTTTAGGATCCCGGTGAGTGCTCCCTTACTTTTGCCATTATGGGGCAGTCTCTCTCTCCACCACAGAAAAAGTTTTTTGAAGACCTTAAATTTCTCTTGGCCAGCAACAGCCTTCTCGTCTCAGATGCTGATCTGAAGTCCCTTATAGAAGCCTTGGATACCCACTGTCCCTGGTTTCCTCAGAATGGGAATTATCATTTAAAAGACTGGGAAAAAATAGGACAATTTTTCCAAAACCATCCTCAGAGTGATGTCAACGTTTTGCATGCCTGCTGTAAGGTTTATAAGGCTATCTCAAGCTTAACTCCTACAAATCTCCTCCTGGCCGCTGCTTCAGCTCCTTTGCCCCCCCTCCCAGTCCTCATGCTGCCTTTAGAAGCACCGTCTTATCAGCCTCCTAAACAGGCAGACATTTTTTCTCCTTCGGCTCCTGTCGTCCCTCCTCTGCATTCTTCGCATTCAGCACCCCCTGCTCTTCCACCTCCTCCGCCCAAGGCATCTGGCACCGCTCCTACCATTCCTCTTCAAAAATCTCTCCGTGCCGCTGCTCCGTTGCTGCCTTTTGACTCTGATACTCCAAATCTCTTTCCTGTGATTGCTCCTGCACCCCCAGCCCCCGTCATGCTGACCCAAACCGATGTTCTCGATGGGCTGACAGGAGGAGGCAATTTTCTTCCTATTGCCCAACAGTTGGTCCTTGATCCTATGTACTGGGCAGCCACCACCGCTGCCGCTCAGGAGGCTTTGGCCTCTGTCCCTGATGACAAGACTGAGCGCAATGGCCAATGGAGGAGCGTCAGACAGGGCCCTGCAAAGTCCTATGGACATTTTGTTGATCGCTTGTACAATACCTTCAAGCGGCTAGTTCAGGACCTGGCAGCACAAGAACTGATTGTACGCCAGCTTGCGTTCGCTAATGTAAATGAGGACTGTAAGCAAGCACTGCGCCCTTTGATGACAACATCAAATATAGCCATTGCTGATATCCTTAAAGCCTACCAGTCAGTGGTCACTGAGACGCACAAAGCTCATTTTTTAGCCACGGCTTTGTCCTCCACCGTGTCCCAAATTCCTGCAAAGGATAAAACCTGTTGGATTGACAGTGGCTAAAGAAAAATCCAGAGGATTTTACCCATTACGTACCTGGGACACAAGCTGACAGCATCTGCAGCCATTCCAGTTACGCCTCAACTACAGTTCCCTGATCATCTTAAACTGGTGGATTTACAACAAATTCTTGGACAGCTGAATTGGATAAAGAGTTATTTGGACCTGCCCACCTCCACTTTGTCTCCACTATTTTCTGCCCTTAAAGGACATAAGGATCCAGCAGACAAGATCACAGTCACCTCTGCAATGGAAGAGGCTCTAACCACTGTGAACAACCATCTCCGCAGATGTATGGTGGACAGGATTCCTTCTCTTTCCATGGCACAATTATCACTTGCAGTATTTGCCACCCCGCTCCTTCCAACAGCTATATTGTACACCACAGGCCAGAAGCCTGGGACTGTGTCTATTGTGGAGTGGCTTCACCTGTCTCATACTCCTCCGCGGAACGTGTATGCTACACCCAACAGCGTCATGGACCTTGTTGCTAAGGGCCGACATCGAGCCCTTGCCCTCTCTGGAATGGACTTACAGTCAGTGTACCTGCCCTTCTCCCAGGAAGAATTTCAGCATCTGATGATGACAGCAGTTTCTACTCAAATAGCTTTTGCTGATTTCTTGGGAAATATCATTCACAATCCTCCTAGAGACCCTCGTTTGTCTTTCCTTACAGGGCTACGTTATGTCTTGCGAACTGCTTTGTCCCTTCTACCCTTACCCTCCGCCCTTACTGTGTTTACTGATGGTACCAAATCCAGAGGGGTGGTGGTGTGGGAAGAGGAGGGGGAATGGAAAAGTTTGTATACTACTGAGCAGTCCTCAGCACAACGTGCTGAACTGGCAGCTGTAATTTTGGCATTTCAACAGTTTGCTAATATCCCTTTCAATCTCATTGTGGATTCTCAGTATGTATATAATCTTTTGAATGTCTTACCATTGTCTTATATCACTCCTGCTATTGATCAAAATCTGTTTACATTGTTTTCCACTTTGCAGAACTTGGTACAAGCTAGAACTTGTCAGTTTTATGTAGCCCATCTCAGATCTCACACTGGCCACCCTGGGTATTTGGCAGAAGGTAATGCCCGGGCAGACCATGCTTTGAAGAATGGTATTTTTTCATTGTTTTCAGACCCATTTGAAAGTCATTCTGTATTTCATCAAAATGCTAAAGTTCTGGTGAAATCTTTTTCGTTGCCCATTTCTCAAGCTCGAGACATTGTGTCACAGTGTGCGGTATGCGCTAAATCTCCCACAGTCATTCCTTTTGATGCAGTCAACCCTAGAGGCCTGCATCCCCTGACAATTTGGCAAATGGATGTCACCCACACACCTTCTTTGGCTTCATTTTCTAAGGTACATCTCACTGTGGACACTGCCTCTGGCTTTATCTGGGCCACTCCTCTTAAAGGAGAGACCACTCGACATGTTATTCAACATTTGATGCGCTGTTTTGCTGTTATGGGAAAACCCCATACCTTAAAAACTGACAATGGCCCTGCGTATATTTCTCAGGCCTTTTCTGATTTTTGTTCTTTGTGGGATGCCCTCGCCGGACCGGCATCACTTGGATTTTACCCCCCAGATATTTTTGTTTCTCCTCCCTCAGGAGTCCTGCCCTATGATGTCTTCCCCTGAGCATGTACAGAGGGCTGTCTTGGAACTATTGTGGACTCTTGGCAGGGGAGGGGGTGAGGGGATTTTAGTGTGTTCCAGTTGTTTCATTATTGTGCTTTGGCATGGTTCCCGGACAGAAAGCAAGTTGCAATATGGTTCTTTAGCAAGGCCTGCGAAGACAATGGGCTCTGTTCTCGACCTTGTTGCAATCTTTTTAGTTACAGCAAGCGGAATATGCTTGGCTAGTGCCTTTTAGCTGCTGAGAAAAATGATTTTAAAAAGCTTTGAACCTTTTTTTTTTTTTTTGGTGGTGGTATTCTAGTATTCCTGTAAATGCTTCATATAAGATTAGCAATAATATGAAGGACAATCGTACATGTTCACCTCCTGTGTCTTTATCGCTTCTTGAAATAGCGTCTCTTTGTTTTCGTTTCAATCATAATAGAAGTAAATTTTTAGGTCATTATCCATATTGTAATTGGACCTATGAGTATGTTAATGGATCTTCTTGTTTTCTTAAGGTTACAACTATGAGTGGTAGGCCAAAGGTCTCAGTTAATAATGTCACAACCTACATGACTTATGACCAATAGGCTGCGTGTAGAGATTTTTATGAGAAAAAGCAGTAAATCTACATGTTTGCTTCAATCTGATTTATGGTTATTCTGTGGCAAATTGGACTGAAGTTTTGTTTAATTCTATCATCTTTGTTTTAAAAATAATTAACAAAAAAAAAAATGTCAGAAATAAGAGAAGTTGCTTTATAAACTTTTTATGCTTTAAATGTAATCTTTGCCTCTAAAGGTGGAATTTATGTCTTAATTCATTCTCATTGTTGTATGTATATAACTGATTAATCAACCAATATTTCCGCTACTATTGATTATATGGAACAAATGATAACCCATAATCCTTTGAATCCACCTGAAGGTTTTGATCCATGGGACTGGTTATTTTCTTGGTTACCTAATGGAGTATGGTTAAGAAAAATATTATTGATTGTAAATGCATGTATTGTTGGTTTTATTTACAAGGGGAATTTATGTTGCAAAATATAAACGCTTAGGTAATGGGAATGCGATTCTGATTAAGGGTCCCTCTTATAATATAAACAAGAAAAGAGGGCATGTGGGAAAATGATTGCTTGTACATGAGAGCATGAGCAGAGTTCTTATTATTGCAGAGTGATTTTACAGCACGAGATATTGTTAAGAGCATGATGAGCGCGTGAACACCTCATGCTAGACTAAATGATTGGCTCACGTAGCATAACACTCTCTTTGTTCTGTGGGCAAAGGCAAGGTTGCATTCCTTTTGATTGTTACTTTGTTGAGTACAGGGCACAACAAGCGCTGTGCTGGAGGAGAAAGGATGAATTATTTTCACTGCGCACAATAAACATTGCACGGCAAAAGCCAAAGCTTTTTCTTCAAGTCATCTTGGTGTGAGACTGATTTTCTTACTGATGTCGAGCTGGTTCTCGACAGTTGACGCAGAAACTTCATCTCTGTCAGGTGCGCTTGGACATCTCCATCAGGCGCTAGTCTCAGATTGGTCAATTTCTCAAAATACAGCAATGCTGAAGAACCAGCATCTCTCTGATGTGTTGTACGAAGCGTATCCCAAACCTCTTTCGCATGTACTAAATGCTGAATATGCACCAATCGGGAATCTGAGACACACAGAATTATAGCAGTTCTGGCCCTCATGTTCTGTGATTCCCAACCTCTGGTTGGTGCTGCAGGGATGGGGTTTTTAATTACATCAAAAAGCCCCTGATTCTGCAGCAGGGCCTTCATCTTTACAGACCAAGATGAATAATTGTCATTATTTAGGAGAGGTGGACAAGGCAGACCTCCCCCCTTCTTGGCATCCATCTTGAAGCCAAGCCTCTCTCTCACTTTCCAGCCTTGCTAAAACTCCAATAGCCTTTGCTGGATTGTTTACTGCCTTTCCAGGCAAACTGCAAGCTGTTTCTCAGACCTTGCACAGCATGGAAAACATAGTCAAAACAATCTTTCGCTTCCCAGGCACTCTTTCAGAGCCATCTGCGCAGCCAGTAAATTTCCAAGTCTCTGACGGGCGTCGCTTAGCAACTGTGCATACAGGAAAGCTTATCTTAACCACAAGAATTTGTGGAATGCAGGCTGAGCCTGTGAGCTGCAGGCCTCTCCTTCCGGAGCTGTTGTTTTTTTCAAACGCAGCTCCCGTGAACCAGAGAATAAATCATTCTGCGTTCACACTTTTAGCCCGAAATGCAGCATACCTTGAGCTCCGTTGCTTGGAAAACACTTTCCTCTGGGTCCAGCCGTCTGTTCAGCTTCTGGCTGCTCTCAGATGTTTATCTTCTCCCTTGGAGCAGTGGAGGACAATCCACCAGCCTCTCATGGAGATGTTCGATGGATCGAAACCATCCGAATGCTGCCATATGTCAGTATCTCAGCTCACAGTCAGAGGTAACTGGCCTCCCACGGGCAAACTGAGTGAGATACTTGTTTACATTCCATCTGCGTCTCCCAGCAGGCTAGGTTGTAAACCGGCGATTCTCCTCATTAGACGTGAGGAGAACACACCCTCTGCTTCTCTCTGCTTCTCTCCCTCCCTGCATTCTCCCCAGGGAGGGGAAATGAGACAGACAGGAGTCCTATTTACATGTTTTATTCCTGTCGTTCAGCAGTACATAGAAAACGTGTCTGTACCCTTCAGACTCCAGCAGAAGAGTCACAACTCCGCCCCTGTACTTCCAGCACAGGTCAGATGACACTCTGAGCTAACATCCGGTGCTCAGTACAGAGAATGGACTGCCCCCTTTCTCCAACAGTACAGTTCGAGACAACAACATCCTGTTTTGCATTCCAGCCACTTGCAGCTGGCTTTTGCATTGGTGCTTTTTCCCAACACTTACAACACCTTCCCATGAAGTGAACCAAGTTTTTAGTTCTGCAGCTGTAATGTGGTACCTCTGGCTACGTATCTAATTCGTTTCGGAGGTCCGTTCTTAAGCTGAAACTGTTCTTATCCTGAAGCACCACTTTAGCTAATGGGGCCTCCTGCTGCTGCCATGCCGCCAGAGCACGATTTCTGTTCTCATCCTGAAGCAGAGTTCTTAACCCGAGGTAATATTTCTGGGTTAGCGGAGTCTGTAACCTGAAGCGTCTGTAACCTGAGGTACCACTGTAATGTGAAACCAAGACTGAATTATTGCCTCTATTAATTGTGCTTTGTTGCTGGTTTGCTTCTGACTAACAAGTTTCTTTAGTCGGCTCCATAGATTTCTGATTGGATTAATGTTTGGGCTATTCCCAGGACATTCCGGCAGTGGAATAGGATTAGCACCTTTTGCACACAGCAGCAACATGACATGGAGCTGAATCCTGTTGAAATAGAAAATAAATAAATAAAGATATAAAGATATCTAAATGCTTCAGTATCTGGGAAAAGATCACTTGTGGAACGCTTCAGTTTGGGCTAAAGTATTTACATTCCCATTAATGATGCAAATTCTGCCCACACCTTTTGCTGCTATACAACCCCAGATCATCACACTACAGTGGAAGCTCTACTTACAACCATAATCCATTCTGGAGGTCCGGTCATAACTAGAAACATACATAAGTAGAGGCACCCTTTTCCATAGAAAGTAATGGAAAAGTGAATTGATCCATTCCAGACAATGAAAAACACCCCCAAAACAGCAATTTAACATGGATTTTACTCTCTAACAAGACCATAGATCGATAAAATGAAGGCAATAATCAATGTACTGTACTATAAAATAAATAAGACAGTATTGTAGATGAAAAAAATTAACGTTTTTTTTCTTACGTGCACTGTGGATGGGTGGGCTTACCTGGCTACAAGCTAGGGGCGGGCAAGGGTCAGTGAAGAGCTAATTCACTTTGGCCAGGGTCATGCTTTTTTCTTGCCAGGCCAGGTTCTTCTCTAGACTTCCTCAGGTTGGTTCTTCGGTGGGGTTTGGGGCTGCAGTGCTCCCTGCTGTGTCTCTTGCAGGCAGGCGACACCTTTTCCACAGCTTCGGGGGTGGGATGGGGGCCCTCTCCCCGGCATCAGAGGCCTCAGCGCTGCCCCACAGCCAGCCGGGCGAGCTCCCGGCTGCTGGCAAGACCGCTGTATATAGAGGAAAGTTCATAAGTCAAAGCGCCTACTGAAGGTCAAAACTGGAATCGCACGTAAGTAGACCCATGCGTAAGTCGAGGTTCCACTGTATCTGGGTGTTTCATGGTTGGTGTAATGCAAGTAGGATATAAATCTCTGATTTTTCACCTCGCGTATGTCATACCATCACTACCAAGCAAGGAGATTTGGGTCTCATCACTCCAAATAACACTGTTCCATTGTTCCGCTGTCCAGTTAACATGGGTTTAATCTTTTCAACCTTTGCTTGAGAGATGTTAATGTCTTTTTCCTTTGAATTCTAGCATTTAGATTTAGACCAGTCCTTGCACTCAACCTCACATTACATTGTGCCATGTCATCTTGTAGACACCCAGATGATTTTCTTCTGTCATGTAGGGACAGTCTCTCCACTCGTCCATCGTCACTTGCCTTTGTGCACCTTTCCCTGCCTTTACCAGTCTGATTTTGTAGTGACTGAGTTTCCTTATACCTCCTCAAAAATATAGAAATGCCAGCTTTGGTTAAGTTTTTCCTACTCTTTCATCAATTTCTTCATAACTGTAGCCTTGTTCACTTAACAGTACAATTTTACATCACTTTCTTGGTGACCAGTCAACTCTTTGTGCCATTTCTATAATTTTATTATGTTTTACAAGAACAAAAAAAAAAAACCCCCAACCAACTTGATAGCAATCACACAAGACACTGACAAAGTCAACCTAAGCAAGTTGTGCTTCCTTTTTCTGGTTATTTGGCTATAGCTTTAGATAGAATATGGGTAATTGAACAAACTTTGTTGAATTGCATTCTTGATTAAATTATCTTTGCGTTGCTATATAATTGTATGATATTACTCCAAAAGAAGTGGTGTTATGAGCAATCAAACCTCTGAAATACATTTTTTACAAAAATCTTCCACAATTTTGACCACTACTGTATATCAAACAAAGCAACATTCAGGAACTGAACAGAATCTCATAATAAATATGTTTGTTAATGACAAACAAAACATGTAATGAACACACACCCAACTCCTTTCCGTTCTTCCCCATTTGTTCCTGAGGCTCTAATCCCTTTTTGTCTCCATTGCAGATTGTGATGAATCAGAAATCGAGAATGAAGGTGACCACGACAATATTCCCAGAAAGGAGAGGCCACATAAAAATTTGGAGTGTGGAGAAAGCTGCAGTCAGAGTTCCCATTCCACTTCCCATCAACAAAATATCCTTGGAAAGAAACTCTATCAGTGCATGGAATGTGGAAAAATCTTCAGTCAGAGCTCCTCTCTCACTTCCCATCAAAGAATTCATACAGGGGAGAAACCCTATCAGTGTGTGGAATGTGGAAAGAGCTTCAGTCACAGCCAAAGTCTCACTTCCCATCAGAGAATTCATACAGGGGAGAAACCCTATCAGTGTGTGGAATGTGGAAAGAGCTTCTGTCAGGGCTCCCATCTTTCTTCCCATCAAAGAATTCATATAGGGGAGAAACCCTATCAGTGCATGGAATGTGGAAAGAGCTTCAGTAGGAGCACTGAACTCACTTCCCATCAGAGAATTCATACAGGGGAGAAACCCTATCAGTCTGTGGAATGTGGAAAGAGCTTCGGTCACAGCCACAGTCTCACTTCCCATCAAAGAATTCATATAGGGGAGAAACCCTATCAGTGTGCGGAATGTGGAAAGAGCTTCATTTATAGCTCCTCTCTCACTTCCCATCGAAGAATTCATACAGGGGAGAAACGCTATCAGTGTGTGGAATGTGGAAAGAGCTTTAGTCACAGCCACAGTCTCACTTACCATCAAAGAATTCATTCAAACGTCAGAAAGACCCTTCATTATACAGCTTTCGGAGCCAGGCACCCTTTCAACCAGGCCTTTGGCTGATTGACATCTAATGCCCTTTAAAAATGTGGCAGGGAGGGGGGTTACAGATGTTTATTTTCTGTTTTTATATTGTACTTTTATGTTGTAACTGTCCTGAGACCTGTGGGTGTAGAGAATAGGAGCCTTCTCTTAGAGGCCTAGGGGTCTTTGCCCCCCCATTAAAATATTTGAGGGGGTCACCCCTCAGTTGGTACACATTGACATTCCAATGGCGCACATGCATCATGTCATTGATTGTGCAAGGCGGGCCTTACATGCCCCCCCCCCCCCGATATTTTATTCCAGTTGGTACCACTGGGTCGAATGGTATACAAATTAAATAAATAAATAAATCACCTTTCTTTGCACATGTTCCAGCTTGTCAATATCCTTATTTATTATCATGCCACGCCCAGATCTCCTTGGCAAAATGGTTTGTGTGAACGAGTGATCCAAACCTTGCAACAAAGTATAAGAACTCTGTTGCAAGATTCGGGCCTGCCCAATCCCTTTTGGGCCGAGGCTCTTTCCTGTTTCTCTTATGTGTACAATCGTAGATATCAGTCCGCTATTGATTGCACCCCATATGAAATGCTTTACAAAAGGAAGCCATACGTAAAACATTTCAAAATTTTTGGTTCAGAGGTATGGGTGCACACTTTGCAGGACAACAAATTGAGCAAACGTGGTGAACATGGTATTTTTCTGGGATATGAAAAGGGTTCCTATCGTGTGTTAATCACTGACACAAAAGCGATTA
Organism: Podarcis vaucheri; assembly: GCF_965113315.1. Lineage (NCBI taxonomy): Eukaryota > Metazoa > Chordata > Lepidosauria > Squamata > Lacertidae > Podarcis > Podarcis vaucheri. The sequence goes on along the minus strand of NC_138762.1, from coordinate 1,650,371 downwards.
GGTTGACCAGAAGCATAGATTGTAATCAAAATGGAACAGTTGGCATTTTTCAATGTCATCCCATTTCAGATGATGATGGTGCAAAAGCAGTTAAGAGGCAAGATTCTGTTGTTGCTGATGATAATGCTGATGCCAACATACCGTATTTTTTGCTCTATAACACGCACCCGACCATAACACGCAAGTAGTTTTTAGAGGAGGAAAATCCGTAGGCATGCCACCCGTAGGCATTCCCTCCATAACACGGACAGACAGTTCCCCTTACTTTTTAGGAGGGAAAAAGTGAGTGTTATGGTGCAAAAAATACAGTAGATTCTGATGATGACTCAGCCCAAAAAGCCCAAAAACCTCAGATGAGTCTGACAATGATTCAGACACAGCACCTTCATTTACTTTAGGCCATCATTCTCCCAAGGAAGAGGAGACACCAGACCCAGAGGATCAGAGAGTTTTGCGTAGATCTAAAAGAACTACAAAGGCCATACCACCTACACAGTTCGCCAAAGAGTTTGCTAAAGCTGCTGTTACTAGCAACTCTGGTGCGGTTCTTGAACCAGCCAACTACAAAGAGGTTCAAAATCTGTCCGCAAAGGATGCTGAACCTTGGCTGGATGCCATGAAAGCCCAGTTGAATTCCCTAAAGCAGAATGATACTTGGGAATTGGTTCCAGAAGAACTAGGCATGAAGTGTGTTGATAGTAGGTGGATCTACAAGACAAAAACTGATCGGAATGGAAAAATAGTCAGATACAAAGCCAGACTAGTGGCACGAGGTTTTTCTCAAATACCTGATCAGGACTATCATGAGACGTATTCATCAACAGTAAAGTTTGGGCCTGAAAAGATGTCTCGGGAAGTGTGCTGTCTCCCCGGGGCTAAGATCCAAGATGTAACTGAACGACTGCAAGAAATAATAAAACCCACTGACAAATACCCCTTCCTCTTGGTTCATGTGGGAACCAATGACACTGCAAGCAATAGCCTCCAGAAGATCAAAAGAGACTACGAGGCTCTGGGCAGGAAATTGAAGCAATTAAATGCACAAATTGTCATCTCATCTGTCCTCCCAGTTGAACGACGTGGCCCAGGGAGAGAGGGGAAAATAGTGGAAGTGAACAGCTGGCTTCGCAAATGGTGTAAACAGGAACGGTTTGGATTCTTAGATCACGGACTGCAGTTTCTTGAAGATGGACTTCTGGCAAGCGATGGGCTGCACCTCACAACGGTTGGGAGAAATGTTTTTGCCAAAAATCTCAGAAACCTCATTAGGAGGGCTTTAAATTGACTAATGTGGGGGAGGGAGACAGTGCTCCTGAAGGTAGGAGCCTATCAATTGATGAAGATGATCATCCAAACGGAGGACATAGATAATGCCTTCCTGGAACAGATGGCCAAGCCTGCAAAAGGAAGGGAGATAGTAGTAATGGGGGACTTCAATTACCCGGATATTTGTTGGATGTCAAACTCAGCCAAGAGCATAAGGTCAAACAGATTCCTCACTGGTCTTGCAGACAACTTCATTGTCCAGAAAGTGGGAGAAGCAACAAGAGGAACAGCCATTTTAGATCTGATCCTAAGCAATGTTGATGACCTGGTTAGTGGGGTAGAAGTGGAAGGATCATTAGGCGTGAGTGATCATGCTCTTCTGAAGTTTACTATACAGCGGAAAGGAGCAGCCAAGCATACTAGGACTCAATTTCTTGACTTTAAGAAAGCCGACTTCATAAAACTTAGGGAAGTGCTGGGTGAGATCCCATGGACAGTAATACTAAAAGGAAAGGGAGTTCATGATGGCTGGGAGTTTGTTAAGAGGGAGATAGTAAAAGCACAACGTCAGGCAATACCAATGAGACGGAAACATGGAAGGTGCCTAAAGAAGCCAGGGTGGCTATCTAAAGAACTTTTAACTGAGTTAAGATTAAAAAAAGGATGTGTACAAAAAATGGAAAAGGGGGGAAACCACCAAAGAGGAATTCAAACAAATAGCCAGCACGTGTAGACACAAAGTCAGAAAAGCTAAAGCACAGAATGAACTCAGGCTGGCTAGAGAGGTTAAAAGCAACAAAAAAGGCTTTTATGGGTATGTTCATAGCAAAAGGAAGAACAAAGAAACAGTGGGGTCACTCAGAGGAGAAGATGGTGAAATGCAAACAGGGGACACAGAAAGGGCTGAACTCCTCAATGCCTTCTTTGCCTCAGTCTTCTCCGATAAAGAAAACAATGCCCGACCTGAAGAATTTGGAGCAAATGATTCAGCAAAGGAAACACAGCCCAGAATAACTAAGGAGATAGTACAAGAATATTTGGCTAGTTTAGATGTATTCAAGTCTCCAGGGCCAGTGAACTGCATCCAAGAGTATTAAAAGAACTGGCAGATGTGATCTCAGAACCACTGGCAGTCATCTTTGAGAATTCCTGGAGAACAGGCGAAGTCCCGGCAGACTGGAGGAGGGCAAATGTTGTCCCTATTTTCAAAAAGGGGAAAAGAGAGGACCCAAATAATTACCGCCCAGTCAGTCTGACATCAATACCAGGGAAGATTCTGGAGCAGATCATTAAGCAAACAGTCTGTGAGCACCTAGAAAGGAATGCTGTGATCACCAATAGTCAGCATGGATTTCTGAAAAATAAGTCATGTCAGACTAACCTGATCTTGTTTTTTGACAGAATTACAACCCTGGTAGATGAAGGGAACGCAGTGGATATAGTCTACCTAGATTTCAGCAAGGCATTTGACAAGGTGCCCCATGATATTCTTGTAAAGAAGCTGGTAAAATGCGGTCTTGACTATGCTACCACTCAGTGGATTTGTAACTGGCTGACTGACTGAACCCAAAGGGTGCTCATCAATGGTTCCTCTTCATCCTGGAGAAGAGTGACTAGTGGGGTGCCACAGGGTTCTGTCTTGGGCCCGGTCTTATTCAACATCTTTATAACGACTTGGATGATGGACTCAAGGGCATCCTGATCAAATTTGCAGATGACACCAAACTGGGAGGGGTGGCTTACACCCCAGAGGACAGGATCACACTTCAAAACGACCTTGACAGATAAGAGAACTGGGCCAAAACAAACAAGATGAATTTTAACAGGGAGAAATGTAAAGTATTGCACTTGGGCAAAAAAAATGAGAGGGACAAATACAAGATGGGGGACACCTGGCTTGAGAGCAGTACATGTGAAAAGGATCTAGGAGTCTTGGTTGACCACAAACTTGACATGAGCCAACAGTGTGATGCGGCAGCTAAAAAAGCCAATGCAATTCTGGGCTGCATCAATAGGAGTATAGCATCTAGATCAAGGGAAGTAATAGTGCCACTGTATTCTGCTCTGGTCAGACCTCACCTGGAGTACTGTGTCCAGTTCTGGGCACCACAATTCAAGAAGGACACTGTCAAACTGGAACGTGTCCAGAGGAGGGCAACCAAAATGGTCAAAGGCCTGGAAACGATGCCTTATGAGGAACGGCTAAGGGAGCTGGGCATGTTTAGTCTGGAGAAGAGGAGGTTAAGGGGTGATATGATAGCCATGTTCAACTATATAAAAGGATGTCACATAGAGGAGGGAGAAAGGTTGTTTTCTGCTGCTCCAGAAAAGCGGACACGGAGCAATGGATCCAAACTACAAGAAAGAAGATTCCACCTAAACATTAGGAAGAACTTCCTGACAGTAAGAGCTGTTCGACAGTGGGATTTGCTGCCAAGGAGTGTGGTGGAGTCTCCTACTTTGGAGGTCTTTAAGCAGAGGCTTGACAACCATATGTCAGGAGTGCTCTGATGGTGTTTCCTGGTTGGCAGGGGGTTGGACTCGATGGCCCTTGTGGTCTCTTCCAACTCTAGGATTCTATGATTCTTGTGGTTTCCTGCATCTGGTATTCAGAAGCCTGGCTGCCTCCAGCAAAGCCTGGGAGCCCCTGGCAGCATTCTCCTCCTCCATGAACCTGTCTGATCCTCTTCAGAAACCATCCACTGCCTCCGGGGGGAGATAGCTCGGCAGTTTAGCTCTGTGCTGTGTGGAGAAGGGCTTTCATTTGTCCCTCTGGAGTCTGCCAATGTCCAGCTTTGTCGCAGAATGGATCCAGCACCTACTCATGGGTCCAGAGGCTGCTCCCCTCCCTGAGGAAGCTGCACACTTGAACTGCAATTACGCGCAAAAGGGAGAAGGAGGCGCCGCCAGCGGCACAGACACCCTAGGGAGGATCTGGGCTAGCATATAAGGGGTGCCAGGGGGACCCCAAGAGCTCCAAGCAGCTGATGCCAAGGACCAGCATGGCAGACACTCCAGCCACAATGGCAGTAAGTGACCCTGGAGACCCCCCCTTCTCTCTCTTTTTCTTCCTGCCTTCCTACATCTGCGCTTCTTGCCTGGAACCTGCAGGCTTCTCTTTCACCTGCTTGTGTGCTGGATCAGCTCTTGCAGACCCTCTTTTCCAAGGACACTCCTGGATTTGCAGAAGCCGTCCCAGATTCTGATTTGATCCTGGAATGTCCCAGTATTCCTTTTATTGTTGTTTAGTTGTTTAGTTGTGTCCGCCTCTTCGTGACCCCCTGGACCAGAGCACGCCAGGCCCTCCTGTCTTCCACTGCCTCCCGCAGTTTGGTCAGACTCATGCTAGTAGCTTCGAGAACACTGTCCCACCACCCCGTCCTCTGTCGTCCCCTTCTCCTTGTGCCCTCCATCTTTCCCAACATCAGGGTCCTTTCCAGGGAGTCTTCTCTTCTCATGAGGTGGCCAAAGTCTTGGAGCCTCAACTTCACGATCTGTCCTTCCAGTGAGCACTCAGGGCTGATTTCCTTCAGAATGGAGAGGTTTGATCTTCTTGCAGTCCATGGGACTCTCAAGAGTTTCCTCCAGCACCGTAATTCCTTGTCATCCCTATTTTCATGAGAGAAAACGTTGGAGGATTTTGGTCCTGCAGGGAGCCGATGAAATTTTGGTTGGGTTGGGTGGAGGACCAAAAATAGGGCAGCGGAGTTCCTCCCTATGGAAACATCCATGTTCTACTTGCATTCCTTGTTGCTGCAATAACGATGGCAAGGGTGATTTTTATTCCAGACTCAGCAGCAGCAGGACGGCAGGTTGGAGGGGAGCCATTTCTGGGGCTGCCAGAGCACAGCCTCCTTCTCCTCCTGCCTGTCATAGAATCAGAGTTGGAAGGGAGCTCCAAGGATCATCTAGTCCAAGTCGCTGCAATGCAGGGATGGCAGCTAATCCCTCTTTCCTGTTTGCTTCCATCTATCCATCCACCCACCAGTCCTCCTCCATCTGCCTCCACTGTCCCCTCCCTTTCCCCTTTTGGAGCTCCATTCACTTCCTTGCTCCTTCCAGCTCATCCTTCCTTGGTATCTTCTCACAAGACTGATTTCCCTCTCCATCCTTCCCTTTCCCTTCTTTCCAACCTTCTCCTCCATCTCTCCCTTGCCCCACTTCTTTCTTTCCTCCTGCGCCCACACTTCCTCGTCTCCTCCAACCAAGGCTCTCCTCTCCCACTTCCCCAGTAAGTCTTGTGCATTTGCAAGGTAGATTCCTTGTCAGTGATCCCTGCGTTGTAGAGAGTTGGACTAGATGCCTTTTTGTGTTCCCTCCAAAGTCTATAGTCCTATGACTGTATCATCAACAACAGCTCTCCATCCCTGGAGGTCTTTGGGCAGAGGTTGGGGGACCACCTGTCAGGGATTCTGTAGCTGTGTTTCCTGCACTGCAGGGGCCAAATGACCCTCTGGGGTTCTTCTCCTCCTCCTCTTCCTCCTCCTCCTTCTGCAGAGGGTAACCTTCAGTGACCTGGTCAAGGGAAGCCACGGCATCGCAAGGGTCTGAAGGGAACGTGATGGAGCCAAGGCAGTGATGTGACGTGTGGCTGGAAAAGGTGAACAATAATCTCAGCACAGTCCCAAAATGTCAGTGTTTTGGAATAAAACAGGCACAGGACCATGGACATAGCCAGGATTTATTTATTTTTTTGGGGGGTGCAAGCTTTATGTTGGGTGGGGGGCAGAACTCTGATACAATTGAAAATTCCTTCCAGTAGCACCTTAAAGACCAACTAAGTTAGTTCTTGGTATGAGCTTTCGTGTGCATGCACACTTCTTCAGATATCGTGTGCATGCACACGAAAGCTCATACCAAGAACTACCTTAGTTGGTCTTTAAGGTGCTACTGGAAGGAATTTTTTATTTTGACTATGGCAGACCAACACAGCTACCTATCTGTAAATGTGATACAATTGGTCAGTTAGTTAAATGTTTTCTATCTATTTACTTGATTTAGGGGGGCAGCTGCCCCCTGCACACACACCCCCACACCGCTATGCACACACACAAAAGAGCGTTGTAAAAGTCACCATTACTGCTATTTTACATTGTGCCATTGGCATGGGTGGCCTTTTGCAAAGTGTTAAAGGACAGGTCCCTGCCCTGAGGCAGAATTCAATCCAGGAAGAACAAGAATGATTTTGGCCACAGGGGTTGGGCAGTGGTGAGGGAGCCGAGACCACAGAAAACCAGAGAGGGGGGAATTATAGGGTGGGTGTATATTTGTACACACACAAACATATATCGTAGATCATTAAGAGCTGCGGAAAATTGGTGTGGCTGTTCTTCATGGGCCAGAAAGTAATTTTAGTCTTATGTCAGCTCGAGACCCTAGGACCGCCATATTTCAAAAAGTAAAAACCAGGACATTCCCGAAAGTTGTTGGACGATTTCACCTTTGATATCCTGGTAATGTCTGGCCGGAGAAACCTATGATGGATATTTATGAATTTCTGCATGGCATGTAGAGGGTGGATTGAGAGAATTTTTCTCCTCTCCCAACATTAATGAAGATTAATGTTGGAAGATTCAGGGGGCATAAAAGGAAGTCCTTCTTAGTTAAATGGCGGAACTCCCTGCCTCAAGAGGCAGCAATGTCCACCAACCAATGAGCCTTTCAAGGACAAATTCCTGGAGGAGGAGGAGAGGCCTCTGCTTTGGCTCCACAGGGAGAGGCACCAAGCTTCTGAAAAGCAGTTGCTGGAAGCCACAGGAGGGGAGAAGAGGGCTCATGTGTTCGGATCCTGTTTGGGGGTTTCCTGTTGGGGCACCTGATCGGCCACTGTGAGAACAGGAGGCCGGGCTAGATGGGCTCTTGGTTTTAGCAGCAGCCGGGCAGTAGTCCTTTCTGGGCTCCTGAAAGGGTGCAGGAGGGAGCCAGGTGAGCCCAGCGCTTCCTCCAGGGGCCACCCTTCTCTCTCCCTCTTCCAGCTGTGTGACTTTCTCCAGGTCTCAGAAGCTTCGCCAGGGTGGGTCTCTCTCGCGACTCCTTTCCGCAACGCTGGAGGCCCTCAACAGCACAGCCAGCTTACTGGGCCAATTCTCCTTCATCCTGGTGGGCATCCCTGGTCTGGAAGCCTTCCACACCTGGATCGGGACCCCCCTCTTCCTCATGTACGTCCTGACTGTGCTGGGGAACGTCACCATCCTCTTCGTCATCAAGACGGAGCCCAGTCTCCACCAGCCCATGTACCTCTTCCTCTCCATGCTGGCCGCCAACGACCTGGTCATCAGCACTTCCACCTTGCCCAAGATGCTGGCCATCATGTGGTCGGGCGCCAGGGAGATTGGCTTCCATGCCTGCCTGACGCAGATGTACTTCATCCACACCTTCTCCATCGTGGAGTCCGCCATCTTGCTGGCCATGGCCTTTGACCGCTATGTCGCCATCTGCCACCCTCTCCACTATGCGGCCATCCTTAGCAACACAGCAGTGGCCAGGATGGGGCTGGCGGCGGCTGCCCGGGGCGTGATCCTGGTCCTGCCCTGCCCCCTCCTCCTCCTCAAGAGGCTGCCTGGTGGCTTCCGAACAGTCATCCAGCACACCTACTGTGAGCACATGGCGGTGGTCAAGCAGGCCTGCAGTGACACGACTGTCAACCGGGTGTATGGCATCTGTGTGGCCCTCTCAGTGGTGGTGCTGGACCTGGGGCTCATTGCTGCCTCCTACACCATGATCCTCCGGGCCGTCTTCCAGCTCTCATCATGGGACGCTCGCGCCAAGGCCCTGGGCACCTGCGCGGCCCACACCTGCACCATCTTGGTCTCCTATGTGCCCGCGCTCTTCACCTTCCTGACCCACCGGATTGGGCACCACGTGCCTCCGTACATCCACATCCTGCTGGCCTGCCTCTACCTCCTCCTGCCGCCCATGGTGAACCCCCTCGTCTATGGGGTGAAGACCCAGCAGATCCGCCAGAGAGTGCTTGGCCTTTTTGGCCAAGGGCGGAAGGGGCCTGCAAACCACTAGACACCTCCTTGCCCTCTTGGGTTCCAAGCCGCCCTCTGCCAGTCATGGTGCCTCTCCCACAACACTGACATTTGGGCAGAAACCACGAGAGGGGGCCACAAATGTTTGCTTTCATTTTATTTATCTCATGTCTCTTTCCAGTTATTTTTATTAGTAAATAAGGTAAGCCAAAGGTTCTCTCCATAAGAACCTCATGGGGCTTGGGGCTGCTTCTGTATCCAGCCGAGACTCAGGCAGACTCAGTGGCTGGAAACTCCTTTGAGCAGTTGTGGATGGTTCCACATTCCTGGACTGGGAGAGCCTGGCCACAGCAGCTCTCGCCTTCGTTTCTTCAAGGCTGGATGGCCACAGTGCCCTCCATGTGGGGCATCCCTTGCGCTTGATCCAGAATCTGCAACTGGTGCAGAATGCTGCAGCACGATTTTTCATGATCTCAGTGTATCTTTTTGTAAACTGCCTTGAGGGTTTTGCTTTGTTTACAATCAAGCGGTATATACATTTTATGAAATAAATAAATGATCACTAAACTTACTGCTTCAAAACATCCCCCAAAATGTCCATTTCCCCATGAGTCTGCTAGGCTGGTTTAGATGCATTCTTTTGCAGTGTCAGCTAAATTACCGTATTTTTCGCTCTATAACACGCACCTGACCATAACACGCACATAGTTTTTAGAGGAGGAAAACAAGAAAAAAAATATTGTAAATGAAACAGTGGATGTATGATTTTTGTGGTTCATGCTGTGGCCACAGACATGTGATCTGACGGTGAGTTTGGGGTAGCGCAATGCAAAAATCCTGAGGATCCATGTGGATCCGTGCTTTGTAACCACGTTTTAAGTGGGGAGGGAAGGAAAAGCACTCAAAGGACAAGGAGTATGCGTGGGGTGGGTGGAGAAGGATGCTGCTAATAATGCAGAAGAGGGGTAGAAGGGGAGAATGCTCCTCCCCTCTCCCACTTTGCTCCTTTAAAACAAGCAGGCTCTGCTTCTCTCCCTCCTCCCCGGCTTAGAGAGCTGAAAAGCTTTGCTGCTATTTAGCGAGCTGAGTGGGGAGGAGAGAGGGACAGAGAGCACGGTTTAAAGCAGCCAACAGACAGGAGCTGCTTACACCTGTGTAAGTGGCTCCTCTCCTGCTTTGCTGTTTCAAAGCGAGCCACGGAGGAGGGAAGGAAGGGGAACCATGGATCCTCTGCTCACGACTGCAGCAGATCCCCCCCCCGCCACCCGTAGGCATTCGCTCCATAACACACACAGACATTTCCCCTTACTTTCTAGGAGCAAAAAAGTGAGTGTTATGGTGCAAAAAATACGGTATATTTACTGAAAACCAGACTTTCTCAATCCATTTGGATATACGTAGGAAATTGGCTCCTCTCTCCTCAATGTGTAGCTATCACAAACTCAGCAGCGGTAACAAGGTTGAATGCTGCCAAGTGGGCCGTGAAGCCTCCTGCCTGATGTCAAGTGGCAAGGAGTTCCAAAGTACACTTGCTGCCACACCAAAACATCCAGGACAGGGCTGGCAGGTTGCACATTCAGTGTCCCAGTATACCATTCCCATAAATGCTTAATTGTGATTCAAGAGACACTGAGGTCCTTGCAGAGATGACAGGACAGCTTTCCAGATTAGTTAGCTGGGAGTGAGACAGTTGGCAGAGTGGCATTGGGCTCTCTAAGATGCCAGCTACCACAGCAATTGCTTTCTTGAGACTTTTTAGCACTGCAATACCATTTCTTAAAAAAATAAAAAAGGTTGATTTTTAAGTCATGGCCGTGTGTGAGCAAATACTCCACATCTGTCAAGCTTTCAGGAGCAGGACTAAGGGGTGAAATGAAGCCCCCCAGATCCCCAAAGGGTGAGGGAAATGGTCTATCTCCCTTCTTCCTTTTCCTTATCAGTTAATTCCACCTAAGAAATGGGAAGAAAGCAGCTGCTCATGTTAAAATTCATGAGCTGACGATGGTATGATTTGTCAGCAATAAATATGATTTGTTCTAATCTGTAAGTGAAGTCACATTTGAAACAATACAGAAGTAGCCAAAGGGAATTTCCTAGGAAGTCTTTTATTCAGTCTCGCCTGCGATCATATGTGCTGAACACACAGAAACACATTGATAATGTGAAATAACTGGGAGTTACAGACTCCAAATGGGGGCCAAAGACCTCTCAGCCTCTAAGAGTTGCCTCCTATGCCTTATACCATGGGTAGACAAACTAAGGCCCGGGGGTCAGATCCGGCCCAATCGCCTTCTAAATCTGGCCTGCAGACAGTCCAGGAATCAGCACGCTTTTACATGAGTAGAATGAGTCATTTTATTTAAAATGCATCTCTGGGTTATTTCTGGGGCACAGGAATTCATTCACACCCCCTCCCCCCAATATATATATATAGATGGGCCCCCCACAAGGTCTGAGGGACAGTGGACCAGCCCCCTGCTGAAAAAGTTTGCTGACCCCTGTCTAATACCCTCAGGGCACATTCAACATAAAGTCACAAAATAGAAATTAAATAAACCATTAAAAAACAGTAAACCACCCCTCCTCACCACATTTTAAAAGGGCATTAGATGTCAATCAGCCAAAGGCCTGGTTAAAGAGGTGTGTTTGTGAGGAGACCCAGAGCTTATAGGGTTACTAGCTCGGGATGTGAGGTCCTGTTGCGTGGGTGTGTGGGTGTGTGTTGGGACTGCACTCAGGCCCCTCCGGTCCAGGCAGGAGACAGTGCCGTGGCACCTGCGGTGGCGGCAGCTGCTGCTGCTCTGAGGAAAGACCAGAGAGCAATGGGTTTGCTAGTGCTGAGCATGGATGCCTCCCAGTTGCCCCACACTGAAGGGTTGGAGAATGCCCAGGCTATTTGGCAGGCACTTGAGAGGGTCCATCACAGAACCACAGCAGGGGCCAAGATCCATGTCACCAGAAGTTTGTTTGAGCTGAGGCTACATCCAGGGGACACCATCAGGGAGCACGTGGCAAAAATGGTGGCTGTGTATAACCGGCTGAGGCAGTTAAACGTGACTTTTCCAGAAGATTTGAAAGTTTACATTCTTCTGAGTTCACTAGACAAGAATTATGACCGTTTGTGTCTGAACCTCGAAGCCATGCCCCCAGCAGATTTAACGCTGCAGTTTGTCTCAGGGCACCTGTGCAATGAAGAGGAACATCGGCAGAGAGAGGGGCGAGCTGGCTCAGGCTGTCCTGCTTCCGGGGGGGGGGGCAGTAAAGACTGAAGACACTGTAAGGGCTTTTGCTACGAGTCGTTGTTATCATTGTGGCTCAAAAGACCAGCTGCGTAAACTGCCCCAAGGAACAGGATGCCTCCAAGGTCGTTGCCCCAGGTAACCAGATTAGAGGAATGGGACGGAGTGGGAACGCACAGAGAGGTCCCAGGGGAAACGAAGGAGACACAAGTTTGCATCATTTGGCAGCTTCCATGGCAACGGTGAAGGATGGCAACCAGAGCAATGTACAGCATTGGGTGATCAACAGTGGAGTAAGTTATCATCTGCTGCCATCTGGTGTCCAAATGCAGAACTGCAGAGCTGTTTCCATTGGAAAAACAGTCTCACTTGCCGAATGGTTCCAAGAGAGGGCTGACAACTGTTGAATGTCAGAACAGGCTATTTGTTCTGGAAACGCCTCAAGCAGGTAAGGGAAACACTGAGTCAGCACAGGCGCAGCGTGCTAACATTCCCACTCACAATATGTTTTTTCTTTTAAAATAAATTTTTTTATTAGTTTTTCACAATTTTTATAACACAAACATAACACAATAAAAACAAACAAACACATAAACAAACATGTATAATTTCAAATCCTTATTTCTTAAACCTTACTTCACTGACTTCCCCATACCTCCCCTTTCTGCATCCCAATTTCTAAATTTGTTTCAGCAAATCCTCTCCCTTAATTTTATCCAATTTTCCCTTATTCTTTCCCTTTACTTAATCTTTTGCAGCTGTAATCCCCTTTTTTTCAAAAACTTCAACATTTTAACATTCATTAATTTTACAATGTTTCTTAAGATATATTTTAAATTTCTTCCAGTCTTCATCCGCCGTCTCTTTCCCCTGGTCACGGATTCTGCCGGTCATTTCAGCCAGTCCCATATAGTCTTCCCACTCACAATATGTGTCATCATTTGTGGCACAGGAGGATGTCCCACTGCAGTTGGGGATATGTCAAGAAAATTCCAGGGTGCACTGAGGGATGCAAAATGAAGTCATGTGCTAAGTTCCTGGATTGCAGAGCATGTGAGAAGGCAAAGGCAAAAACATGCAGTTATCCTAGGTCTGACAGGATAACCACAAAACCTTTTGAGTTGGTTCATGCAGATATTTTTGCCTTATGCCTGTTGCAAGTCTGAGTGGGGCTAAACATGTTTTGACCCTGACAGATGATTACTCTAGAAATGGTTGGGTGATACCTCTGAAAGAAAAGGGTAAGGCTGCCACCATGCTGAGGGAGTGGGTCACTGCAGTTGAACTCCAATTCTCATTGAGGGTCTGCAGAATCCAATCAGATTGGGTGGGGAGTTCACTGGGTCTGCGTTGAAGAATTACTTTCGCCAGAAAGGGATACGTCACAGGTTGACGGTTCTGCACTCACCACAGGAGAACAGGATGGCAGAAAGGCGGAACCGAATGCTTCAGGAAGCGGTGGAAGCACTGCTTTTTGACTCAGGCTTACCACAACGCTTCTGGGCAGAAGCTTGGAAGATGGCGAATTTCACTCTGAATCATTCTTACAACTCTGTTGTAAGGGACACACCCTATTTTCTGTTGCATGGTAAGAAACCAAAGGTACATTTCTTCTGTGTGTTTGGGTGCAAGGCTTGGGTCCTTGTGCCAAAGGCCAAACACAGAAAGGGTGGACCCAGGTCCCGGAAAATGATCTTTTGTGGGTATAAGCCAGGGACAAAGGGGTGGAGATTTGCCTATCCAGAAGGCAATCAGTCAAAGGTTCTAGTCAGCAGGAGTGCTGAGTTTCATGAGCAAAGCAGGTGGACACGCATCCATGGGAATCCAGATATTCTCTCAGAGAGTCTGCCTGACTCTGCTGAGGAGGGAGAGTTAGTAACTGAACCTGCTGAGGATCAGGTCCCTGACCAGGAGCAGGAAAGGGCATCTCCAAAGGCTGTAAAGAGCCTCAGAGTGCACCAACATCTCCCACCAGTCCAGTTAAGTTCAGAAGATGCAGTAAGTCAGAGGGGGAGTCTTCTGATGCCAAGGACACACTAGCTGGCCCCAGTGGGTCAGAGGGGGCTTCTGGTGTGGTTCCAAGGTGTTCTGCACACACCACAAAAGGTAATCTGCCTGAGAGGTTCAAAGTCACCAGTGTATGGGTTGGGTTGGTGCAATGAGAACTAGAGAGTTTTGAGGAAGTTCAACAGTTGCCTGAAGCAGAAGCCAGGAAATGGCAAGAGGCAATGGAGAAAGAGATGAACTCAATGAGGTCTCTAGGTGTGTTCTCCACCATGAAGCAGCCCGAAGGCAAGCAGGCAGTGAGCTGTAGTTAGGTTTACAGAATTAAACCCACAGTGACAGGAGAACCACAGTACAAGGCTAGACTAGTAGCCAGAGGTTTCACACAGCGGAAAGGGTTGCATTACACTGGACCCTAAAGCTGTATAATGAAGGGGTTTTCCACCTTGCGTATGAATTCTTTGATGGGAACCAAGAGAGGAGCTCTTCCAGAAGCTTTATCCACATCCAATAAATTAAATGGCTTCTCCCGTATGAATTCTTTGATGGGAAGTGAGATGGTGACTCTTGCGGAAGCTCTTTCCACATTCCCTGCACTGATAGGGTTTCTCCCCTGTGTGAATTCTTTGATGGGAAGTGAGAGAGGAGCTGCTCCTGAAGCTCTTTCCACATTCCACACACTGATAGGGTTTCTCCCCTGTATGAATTAGTTGATGAGAAGAGAGAATCTTCTTGTCACGGAAGCTCTTTCCACATTCCACACACTGATAGGGTTTCTCCCCTGTATGAATTCTTTGATGGGAAGTAAGATCAGAGCTCCTACTGAAGCTCTTTCCACATTCCATGCACCGATAGGGTCTCTCCCCTGTATGAAGTCTTTGATGGGAAGTGAGATTGGAGCTCCTACTGAAGCTCTTTCCACATTCCAGGCAGTGATAGGGTTTTTCCCCTGTATGAATTACTTGATGGGAAGTGAGATGGCCTCTCTTCCTGAAAGTCTTTCCACATTCCATGCACTGATAGGGTTTCTCCTCTATATGAATTAGTTGATGGGAATTGAGAAGGGAGCTCGTACTGAAGCTTTTCCCACATTCCACACACTGATAGGGTTTCTCCCCTGTATGAATTATTTTATGGGAAGTGAAATGGCCACTCTGATTAAAACTCTTTCCACATTCCAAGCACTGATAGGGTTTTTCCACTGTATGAATTAGTTGATGGGAATTGAGAAGGGAGCTCCTACTGAAGCTCTTTCCACATTCCAAGCATTGATAGGGTTTTTCTCCTGTATGAACTAGTTGATGGGACGTGAGGTGGCCTCTCTTCCTGAAGGATTTTCCACATTCCAAGCACTGATAGGGTTTCTCTCCTGTATGAATTAGTTGATGTGAATTGAGAAGGGAGCTCGTACTGAAGCTCTTTCCACATTCCATACACTGATAGGGTTTCTCCCCTGTATGTGTTCTTTGATGCGAAGTGAGATGGCCACTCTGACTGAAGCTCCTTCCACATTCCACACACTGATAGGGTTTCTCTCCTGTATGAATTAGTTGATGGGAAGTGAGATTGGAGCTTGTACTGAAGCTCTTTCCACATTCTACACACTGATAGGGTTTCTCCCCTGTATGAATTAGTTGATGGGAAGTGAGATGGCCCCTCTGACTGAAGCTCTTTCCACATTCCCTGCAGTGATAGGGTTTCTCCCCTGTATGAATTCTCTGATGGCAAGTGAGATCAGAGGTCTTCCTGAAGCTCTCTCCGCATTCCACACACTGATAGGCTTTCTTTCCATTGAGAATTCTTTGATGGGAAGTGGAATGGGAGCTCTGACTGCAGCTCTCTCCACACACCAAATGTTTACGTGGCTTCTCCTCTCTGGGGATTTTGCTGTGGTCACACTTTTTCTTGATTTCCAATTCTTCAGAATCTGCAATGGAGACAAAAAGGGATTAGAGCCTCAGGAACAAATGGAGCCCTCAATTATGGAAGAATGCTAATTAAATGGGTTTTTTAATTGGGCCTCAAGGGTGGGATGTGCCTGGGAGGAGAGGAGAAGGGGAGTCCCAATTATAGTGGTTCTGGGTTGGGGGAGGTAAGGCGTGGGAGGAGGAACAGGCCGGGTAAGGGGCACATGGCCCAGGCAGTTAGTGACTCTGCCGTGTGCCAGCCCCTCCTCCAACCCAGGGAATTGGGGTTGTTGTATCAACCAGCCCTTGGGTCTGCACTGCTGCTGTTGAACACCAGGTCGGCCCAGATTATAATCACCCTCATCCACAATTTGATTATGGTTGAGGAGGCTGATCTGGCCTGTATCACTGAGACCTGGGTGGATGAACATGGTGGAGTTGGTCTCACCTAGTTGTGCCCACCTGAGTACTCAGTACAGCATCAGCCCAGACTCAGGGGTCAGGGAGGGGGGAGTTTCTGTGATCAATAGAGATTCTCTATCTCCAGGCTCCTGTCCATTGGGGGGGGGATCTAGAGTGTGTGTTCCTGGCGTTGTGTAATCGGGACAGATTAGGGATTCTGCTGGTTTACCGCCCGACTCGCTGCCCAACAGTCTCCCTGCCTGAGCTGACAGAACTGGTCTCAGAGGCGGTGTTGAGGACTCCCAGACTGCTGGTTCTGGGAGACTTCAACACCCATGCTAAGGCAGCTGCCTCGGGGTAGATCAGGACTTCATGGCTGACATGACAACTATGGGGCTGTCACAACATGTCTCTGGCCCAATGCACAAGGCAGGCCACACACTGGACCTTGTTTTCTTGACTGGGCAGGAAGAGTGTGATCTGAAAGTGGGGGACATGGACATCAGTCCCTTGTCATGGTCAGATCACTTCCTGTTGAGATTTAGAATATCAGCACCTTCCCCCCTCCATAGAGGCGGGGACCTATTAGGAAGGTCTGCCCTCAGAGGCTGATGGATCCAGTAGAATTCCAAACAGCTCTGGGGGTTTTTCCAGCTGATATGACTGGTGTTCCTGTCGAAGCCCTGGTCAACCTCTGCAGCACCCGAATGGCTTGGGCTATTGACACGATCACCCCTGAGTACCCTCTCCCACTTGGTGGAGCCTCATTGGCTCCCTGGTATACTCCAGAGCTCAGAGCGCGGAAACAAGCTGGGAGACGTCTTGAATGCAAGTGGAGGAAAGATCCGAAAGAGTGCAACCAAACACTGGTAAGGGCTCATTATCAAGTCTACCTAGTGGCAGTGAAGGTAGCAAAGGCAAACTTTGCTGCCTCCATTGCATCCTCAGGTTGTCTGGCAGAGCTTTTCTGGGTTGTACAGGGACTGTTACAGGCTGGCCCTAAGGAGGTGATAAACCAATGGTAGCTCACTTTGACTTGTTTGCACTTTGACTTGTTTGCACTGCTTTGGTCACCCTGTATGATGACCTCTGTCGGGAGAGACATGAGAACATATCCCTGTTAATTCTTCTCGACCTCTCAGCGGCTTTCAATACCATCAACCATGGTATCCTTCTGGAGCGACTCTCCAAATTAGGAGTGGGTGGCACCACTTTGCAGTGGTTCCAGTCCTACTTGGATGGTCACTCCCAGAGGGTGTTGCTTGTGGAATGCTTTTCAGCCCCATGGAGCCTTCAATGTGGGGTTCCGCAGGGCTCAGTCCTATTTGACTGCTGGGTGGTGGTATCTGGACTTTGGAGTGCATTGTCAGCAGTATGTGGATGATACTCAGCTGTTTCTCCTTTATATCTGCAGGTGATGCAGTGGAAGTGCTGGACCAGTGTCTTGCCTCGGTAATGGGCTGGATGAGAGCCAACAAACTGAAGCTCAATCCAGATAAGACTGAGGCACTGTTAGTGGGTGGTTCCCTAGACAGGATGGCTGGGAGGTTACCTGCTCTGGATGGGGTTACACTGCCCCTGAAGGAGTAGGTTCGTAGCTTTGGGGTCCTCCTAGATCCTTTGCTGTCGCTTGAGGCTCAGGTGGCCTCGGTGGTCTGGAGTGTCTTCTATCACCTTAGGCTGGTGGCCCAGCTACGCCCCTATCTGGACAGGGATAGCCTAACTGCTGTTGTCTATGCTTTGGTAACCTCAAGGTTAGATTACTACAATGCGTTGCAAGTAGTGCTGCCTCTGAGGACAGATCAGAAACTTCAGCTAGTGCAGAATTCAGGGGCCGGGTTGCTCACTGGAGCACTGGCTACCAATTAGTTTCCAGGCCCAATTCAAAGTGCTGGTTTTGAACTATAAAGCCTTAAACGGCTCAGGACCGCAATACCTCTAGGACTGCCTCTTTCCATATGAACCCACCCAGACCCGGAGATCATCTTCTGAGGTCCTCCTGCGTCTGCCTCCTCCTCAAGAGGTCCGGAGGGTGGCAACATGAGAACGGGGCCTTCTCTACAGTGGCTCCCCATCTGTGGAATGCTCTCCCCAGGGAAGTATGCCTGCCGCCTTCATTATACAGTCAAAAATGTTCCTTTTTAACCAGACCTTTGCCTGACTTGATCTATATCCTATAATGGCTCTTTTTGGTGGGCAAGAGATTTAGGACATAATATAATGTTTGAGGACTGGGAAAGATTGTGGAAGAAAGGGGTTAAGTTCACCACATGTACTTTGTTAAAGGAAAATATTATGAAGATGATGTATAGATGGTATTTGACTCCTGTAAAATTAGCAAAGGTGTATCATAATTGTGATAATACATGTTGGAAATGTAAAAGGAAGGAACATTCTTTCATATGTGGTGGACCTGCCCCAAGGTGAAAGACTTCTGGGGAAAGATTTATAATGAATTGGAAAAAATGTTGAAATATGCATTTATAAAGAAACCAGAGGCCTTTCTTCTTGGAATAACAGGTTTGGAATTGCCCAAGAAATTCTTGTTACAGATAGGTAGCCGTGTTGGTCTGCCATAGTCAAAATAAAAAAATTCCTTCCAGTAGCACCTTAAAGACCAACTAAGTTAGTTCTTGGTATGAGCTTTCGTGTGCATGCACACTTCTTCAGATACACTGAAGAATCTGAAGAATCTGAATCTGAAGATACACAGTGTATCTGAAGAAGTGTGCATGCACACGAAAGCTCATACCAAGAACTAACTTAGTTGGTCTTTAAGGTGCTACTGGAAGGAATTTTTTTTATCAAGAAATTCTTGTATGCCACAACTGCGGCTTGTATTTTGTTAGCTAAAAAGTGGAAAACTCAAGAATTACCAACAGTAGAAGAATGGCAGATGAAGATGATGGATTTTATGGAGCTAGCCGATCTAACTGGAAGAGTCTGCGACCAGAAGGAGGAGGAACACCACGAAGAATGGAAGAAATTTAATGATTATTTAGCTAAATTTGTTAAGCTAAACTAACTGGAAATAGCTTCCAGATACTTAATGGGCTTAGGATTGTATTTATGTTAACTGATAAAATAATATGTTTAGTACAAGAAGGAGAAGATTTAAAGATGTTAATGTTTAATTTAAAGGGTATCAAAATTGGGATTTGGAAAACCGTTATAAGGATATGCAATGAAATTCAACTAAGGGGAAACAAGGAAGTCGTTTTACAAAGTAAATAACCGTTATATTCAATAAGGTTATGATTTATGTTTGTTATGTTTTGTGTTTTTGTTTGTCATTGATATTGTAAAAACGAATAATTTTTTTGCAAAAAAAATATAATGGCTCTTTTTTGGGGGGGGTTAATCGGGTTGTTGTTTTTGTTCTGATTTTATGTATTTGATAATTTATATGAACTGCCCTGAGACCTTCAAGTATAGGGCGGTATAGAAATGAAATAAATAAATTTGTAGTAGAGGAAGAACTGAAGAGACCTGGGTGTATGTTCATTACCTTTGTGGTTTGTCATTAACCAACATATTTATAATTAGAGTCAGATGGATAGTTGAATGTTGCTGTGTTTGATATACGTTGTTCTTTTAAAAGTTATTGTACTTTTCATATTGGATCAGATTGTTATTATTAATGTTTCATGTTTTTATATGTGTTGGAAGCTGCCCAGAGTGGCCAGGGTCAACCCAGTCAGATGGGCAGGGGATAAATATAAATTATTACTATTACTATTATTATCATCACTGCTACTACTACCTGAGATTCAATCAGCCTGGCTCTTCTCTGGGGCAGATGTTGTTTGGCCCAGTCATGGCATCCCCTCCATCTCTAGTGTCATTTCTCTCTCTGGTCAACCCAAGACTGATAGCAGTAAAAACAAAAACAGAAAACCTGACAGAAGCTACTTATCTTTCCTAACAACTCTGAAGCTGACATTTAAGATGCCTGGGCAGTTCAGACCAGCTGAATCATGGTATAAAAAGGCAGAACTGGACAAAGACTTTCCACGGGGGGGGAAATGCTATTTACGGTTTACTGTGGGGGTGTTAGGTTCCCTGGTGTTGTGGGGGGCACTGTTGAGCTCTGTGGAAATATATGAGGTTTGTCACACGGAGGTATTTTTTAAATTTCCATGCAGATAGGACGATCCCACAGGGAGCCTTACCAAGAGAGGCTACGATCCCACAAATCTCCTCCATGACGTGCTTATGCAGAGCTCTCTGGTCAGGATCCAGCAACGCCCACTCCTCGTTCGTGAAATGAACAGTGACATCTTCAAAGCACACTGGACCCTAAAAGAAAAAGGGAAATGTCCTCCTCTGAGACAGGATCAATATGATCTGCTACACAATGCTCTGTTCTTTCCTTCCTGTTAATGGCTGTGTTTTTTTTAAGTGGGTTAACTCTTTTTAAGAGTTAACTCTTTATCAGCAAGAGCACGATGTTCACAGACTTGGCTGAGTTTCAGGCCTAATGAGAAGAGCAGCTCATCCCTGAGCCTCTTCCTTCACAAAAGCAGTTGCTGAGAATGAAGGCCCCTGGTTCCCCACAGCTTTCTAACTCCCCTCCTCTCTGGGGTTTCTGGCAAGGGATCAAATAGTGCACCATTGTGCAGCCTGCCTTTGCTCCTCCATTGCTCCATCTCTCAGCCTCTGTTCCCACAAGGCAGCTTCTCCTGACCTGATCTGGTTCCACAGCCACTGCTTCCCTTCTGCCCCCATGAAAAGATGGATCAGGAGGTCTTGCCGGCATCATTCTGTCACCTGCAAGAGAAAAAAAGTAAGCAGGATGCCAGGAATGCCTGCTTCTCTCACAGGTGAAATAGGGCATCTCTAACTGCAGATGGGCCTTGAAGAAGAAGAAGAAGAAGAAGAAGAATTTATTATTTATACCCCGCCCATCTGGCTGAGTCTCCCCAGCTACTCTGGGCGGCTCCCAATCAAGTGTTAAAAACAGTACAGCGTTAAATATTAAAAACTGCCCTGAACAGGGCTGCCTTCAGATGTCTTTTAAAGAGAAGATAGCTGCTTATTTCCTTCACATCTGAAGGGAGGGTGTTCCACAGGGTGGGCGCCACTACTGAGAAGGCCCTCTGTCTGGTTCCCTGTAGCCTCACTTCTCGCAATGAGGGAACCACCAGAAGTGCCTCGGAGCTGGACCTCAGTGTCCGGGCAGAACGATGGGGATGGAGACTCTCCTTCAGGTATACAGGACTGAGGCCATTTAGGGCTTTAAAGGTCAGCACCAATACTTTGAATTGTGCTCAGAAACGTACTGGGAGCCAATGCAGATCTCTCAGAACCGGTGTTATGTGGTCCCGGCGGCCACTCCCAGTCACCAATCTAGTTGCCGCATTCTGGATTAATTGCAGTTTCCGGGTCACCTTCAAAGGCAGCCACACCTGCTAAGAACATTTGGACGTTTGTGCCCATTTCATATGTTAGTTGTACAGAAATACTTCTCCCTTCCTCTGAACCCTTGTTCCCAACTGTTCTCCCCAAAACAAGATGAAAAGAACCCTCAGATGAGCTGGAAAACCAACAGAACAAGACCAAATGGAGAAAAGCCACCTTCCTCCTTACCCAGTGGCCTCTCTCTGGTGTCCAACGGAGGCCTCTCTGCCTCACAGGAATCCAGGTCCATTTCTGCAAAATGATCCCTTTTCTGAAAGAACAACAAGGATTCAAAACAGTAATGAAAGGTGAGAAATATTAGAAAGAGAACGCAAAGACAGATACTTTAAGGGTGTTAGATCTCATTCCCAGAGAAAGAATGGGCCAACATTAGAGCATTATAGGATGTTCTCCATCCTGTTTGGAGCCCCTTGGGAGTATCCAGAGGAAAGTCTCTCTCACCTGCTTTCTCTCTGCCTCCTCTCTCTCCTCTGCCTGACTCAGGAGGAAACCTTCGGCCAGGGCCACCGCCTGGGAACTGGTCTCCGCTCCACAGTCCCTCACCCAGCTCTCCATCTCCGGGGGAAGGACAGCCAGGAACTGCTCCAAGATCACCAGGTCCAGCATCTCAGCTTTCGTGTGCCTTTCTGGCTTCAGCCACTGGTGGCAAAAGTGGTAGAGTCGGCTGCAAAGCTCTCGGGGTCCTTTGGCCTCCTGGCAGCAGAACTGCCTCAACTGCTGGCTCTGCACCTCTGAGCGGAGGGTGTCCTCCTCACCCAGGATCTTCAGCACAGAGTTTTCCCAGAATCCCCCACTGCTCCCAGTTTGGATGGCATGGCCTCTTCCTGCTTCAGGGCCAGCTGAGTCTTGCTCATCCATCTGTGCTCTCAGGAAGCCTCTGAGAGATCGGAAGGAACCCTTTGGTCTTCTGCCAAGTTCTGTCCGTCTGAATGAGAAGCTCTAGCAAATCCTAAAAAGCAAATACATTGTTCTGTTACAGAATCTGTAGGTCAGAAGAAACAACAGAATCCGTAAGGAAGCATGGATGAGTCTTGCTAGGAACCAGGGCTGGATGGCACCACAGCCCAAACCATGAGAGATCTTCTTTAAAAAGAGGAGAAAGAGAAAGCAGCCTCTAGTTCTCCTATAAGGAATATTGCAATGCAAAATGTGGAGGCAACGGAAGGGATTTGTGGGTGATTAATCAGCCTGGTGACACTGTGGGTAAAAGCTCAGTGCCTAGGACTTGGCAATCGTCAGGTCGGCGGTTCAAATCCCTGCGGCGGGGAGCGCTCCCATTGCTCGGTTCCAGCACCTGCGAACCTAGCAGTTCGAAAGCACCCCCCGGGTGCAAGTAGATAAATTGGGACCGCTTACTAGCGGGAAGGTAAACGGCATTTCCGTGTGCTGTGCTGGCTCGCCAGATGCAGCTTGTCACGCTGGCCATGTGACTCGGAAGTGTCTCCGGACAGCGCTGGCCCCCAGCCTCTTAAGCGAGATGGGCGCGCAACCCCAGAGTCGGACACGACTGGCCTGTACGGGCAGGGGTACCTTTACCTTTACCTTTAATCAGCCTGCTTGCTCCTGCCTTCCAATCAATGCAAGAAGTCAGAACTGACTGACAAGGGAGTCATTTGTATCTTGTGAAAAATGGATGCCTGGCTCTAGTGGGGGTCCTCATTTGGGGGTCCTCAGGAGTTGCTCCCCCCACCCCCACTCCCCTGCTTCTGTCTCCTTTTCTTGCACTTGGACCCTCTGCTGTTCTCAAGACAGACTCCTGGGGTGGGGTCCCTTTTTCTTTGCTCTGAGGGCCAGGTATGTATCTAGTCAACCCCCTGAGGGCCAAGTGGGTGGGGCCAAAGACACCTGCCTTGAAATTTAGGCGGGTAATTTATTATGATTATTCTCTTAGATGGCTTAACACACGCACAGCCCTTGATGCCAAGGTCCCTGGAGGCTCAGGGAGTAGCAGCGCCCATTTCCGGCTGCTTTGCCAGCAACAATCCCTTTGGGAGAGAGAGGATGTGGTCCTGGGATGCCCTGCTCTGGGTGCGAGGGGATTGCTGCCGTGGCCTCCGTGGGGAGCTGCCCTGGGAGACACTGGGAAACTGGGATGCAATGCAGCAGCCAGACTCTGGGAAACTGGGATCCCTCTCTTTACTCCTGGCCTCTCTCTCCCACCCTTTTTTCTGGGGGGGGGGGCTAGTCCACCTCCTCGTCCAGCTTTGGGAAACCATTTGCACATGTTCCCTCTGTTGTGCAATGAGGCTGAGCGACGTCACACAGAGTCAAAGTCCCAGGGACTCCTTTGTGTGAAGAAGGGAGATTTTTTCTGAAGGGGGGGGCGGAGGGTCAAATGATTTCGGGATCCTCTGATCTGCAGGAAGGAGAGCGTGGCAGACCTGGCCCCTCCCTGATCAGGCCCCCCCGGCCCCCTCCCCTGCTGCAGCCCTGGGACCCCCACCAGATCCCAGAGAGAGAGGAGACTCACCAGATCCCAGAAAGAGAGAGGAGACTCCCCAGATCCCAGAGAGAGAGGAGACTCACCAGATCCCAGAAAGAGAGAGGAGACTCCCCAGATCCCAGAGAGAGAGGAGACTCCCCAGATCCCAGAGAGAGAGGAGACTCACCAGATCCCAGAAAGAGAGAGGAGACTCCCCAGATCCCAGAGAGAGAGGAGACTCACCAGATCCCAGAGAGAGAGAGGAGACTCCCCAGATCCCAGAGAGAGAGGAGACTCACCAGATCCCAGAAAGAGAGAGGAGACTCCCCAGATCCCAGAGAGAGAGGAGACTCACCAGATCCCAGAAAGAGAGAGGAGACTCCCCAGATCCCAGAGAGAGAGGAGACTCACCAGATCCCAGAAAGAGAGAGGAGACTCCCCAGATCCCAGAGAGAGAGGAGACTCACCAGATCCCAGAGAGAGAGAGGAGACTCCCCAGATCCCAGAGAGAGAGGAGACTCACCAGATCCCAGAGAGAGAGAGGAGACTCCCCAGATCCCAGAGAGAGAGGAGACTCACCAGATCCCAGAAAGAGAGAGGAGACTCCCCAGATCCCAGAGAGAGAGGAGACTCACCAGATCCCAGAAAGAGAGAGGAGACTCCCCAGATCCCAGAGAGAGAGGAGACTCACCAGATCCCAGAGAGAGAGAGGAGACTCCCCAGATCCCAGAGAGAGAGGAGACTCACCAGATCCCAGAAAGAGAGAGGAGACTCCCCAGATCCCAGAGAGAGAGGAGACTCACCAGATCCCAGAGAGAGAGAGGAGACTCCCGAGATCCCAGAGAGAGAGGAGACTCACCAGATCCCAGAGAGAGAGAGGAGACTCACCAGATCCCGGGAGGGGGCAGCGAGGCAGCCCTTGCAGCAGAGACACAAAGCAACACCCCCCCCCCCTTCCTTGCAGGAAAGGACTGGGGAGGGAGGGGCCTTGGCTCTGGAGGACCTGCCCCCTTGCTTCCTGGCCTCTCTAGGAAGGCAGCTCGGTTCCCTTTAACCCTTGCAGTGTCGAGTCCCCCCCAGCTGATCCCTCTCTCGCTTTGCACAACCTGACCGACACGCTGCGCCCTGAAGAGATCCCGGCTGGTCTCTCAATTCAGCTTGAATTGCTGGAGCGCAGAAAGGGGGGGGGGAGTGAGATCCAGAGACGGGGAGCAAGTGGGGCGGAGGGGGGAGCCTGTGCAACTGCCTCCCCCCCCTTCCCTCCCGGCTGGACCAGAGCAGCTGGGGGGGGGACGCGCCCTCTCTCCACACACACACACACAGAGAGACATAGATGGATTGGCATATTTATGGAACCGTTTTAAAGCCGAATTTGCGGGGGGGGCGCCTATCCCCCTCGCCCCCCCCCCGCTAGATCCGGCCCTGATCCCAGGGTCATCCAGTCCCACCTCCAGCAATGCAGGAATCTCAGCTAAAGCATCCATGGCAGATGGCCCTCCGATCTCTGCTGAGAAACCTCCAAGGAAGGAGAGTCTACAGATACAACCGGCCCTTTGAGGGTGACCAAACTGCTGATGCGGCCCCCGATGAATTTGAGTTTGACACCCCTGGTCTAAGGCATGTCCGTGACTATGATTTGGGCCAAACTTATTCAGGCACAGCCCCATGGAGGCCATGCTTTCCACGAAGTCACAAGCGGCCCCTTGTGAAGTTGTGTCGGCTAGGACAACCAAACTACGTGTCTCTGGGAGAACATCCATCTGCCACGACCTGAAGCAGCTCAGGCAGGGAATCCTTGGTGCAGCGGGGAGGTCGGTACACCAGTAGGAATCCTGTACTGCCCCTATTGCCCAACATTACAGAACATGCACTCAGAGAACTGGGTCTTCCCAATAGGACGCCTGGTGCAAACTAATGACTTCCTAAAAATCACTGCAACCCCCCCTCCCCGCCCTCATGACCTGGGTTGCTGTGTGTAAGAGAAACCTGGTGGACAAGCAGCGGCAAGGACAGGCCCATCTGCTTCATCCAACCAAGTCTCTGTTACACATGCCAGGTCAAGTCCTCCATCCACGATCACGTCATGGATGACAGCCGTCTTGTGAGTCATTGACCTGGCATTGCACAGCAGCACTTTAAGATGTGGGTCTCCCTTGCTGATTCCAGGATCCTTCCAGTCAAGACCAGACCCAGAGGCAGGGATACTCCTCAAACAGCAACTAAATCTGCTTCCTTGGTAATGACGCGGTCTGGCCTTAGCGTAACTCCTCCTCCTCCCCGTGGTCACTGAGATCGGATGACGCAGTGCACCCCCCACCCCCGTGGAACCTGCCCCAGCCATTCTGTTGGCTGGGGCCCACTCCCAGGAAGACCTTAAAACAAAACACAAACTATACAACAGCTAATAAAACAATAAAAAGCAAAAACAAAACAGCAACAACAATTATACTTAAATTAACCCCCAACCAGATGTCCATCCCATCCTCAACAAAGCAAAAGGGGGGGGGGAGAAGAAAAAACTAAAAATGCCACAGACTGCTTAAGAACATTTTAAAACACATTAGACACTTGAAACAGGGAAGCAATAGTAGAAGACCCCCCCCCCGCCTGCAATTCCCGAAGAGTTTGTTCCAATGAATCCAGCCCCACCCTCTAGGCACTGCAGCAGGAGTCTGGGAGGGTGAGGGCCTGGGTCCCGCCCTCTAGGCCAGTTGGAAAAAGCCTTGGAAGGGAGCAGGCCCTGCAGTCCTCAGCACAGCCGATAAATCATATTCCCATTGTTACGGCTAAAATCTGGTTGCGGGGTTACTCTGCCACCCAGCTCATCGGACTAAGTCCGTGGGTCCCTGCGGAAGAAAATGAGCTCAGCCGGACACAGGAGCAAACTGCAGAAGATCCAAGTTTATTGCGCAACAGGTTCAAGGCGAGATTGAACCCAGAGAAAGGGGTGACATGAACTTTTGAAACTCCCTCCATGTCCCAGAATACAGTGCAAAATACATCCCAGTTACATCATGAATACATTAAGGAGAGGTTGGGTTACACTGGATTGACATATGGAGGAGGGAGGGGGGATATGCAGAGCTGGAGATATGCGCAGATAAGCACATCCTGAGAAGACAATGGTCCATGTACGCATAGTCTGTCACCTGGCATCGCCTGGAGGAAGGGTTTGGCAGAGTGATTTTGACAGGATTACTTGAGAGATTATGGAGGACAGGGGAGGGGTGATGGAGTCCTAGAGAAATTGAGCAAATATATTGTAGTGAAGAAGACATGCCCCCCCTTCCGTAACAGTCCCCCATTCGGAGATAGATTTGCATTAAAGTTCTGTAAGAACTTGCAAATCTTTTCTCCGCACCCTAACTCTCGGTGAATGGGATGTGTGGCTTTATGCAAACCTGAAAGGGACTTAAATATCATGCTGCTTTAAGGATATTTGCACAGAAATATAATGGTGTAACAGTGCACATAGTTAGACATAGGATATCACGTAAATTAATATTTTGTTGCTCAGTTACTTGTGGTATTCTAGCACCTTGGAAGAAATATTTTCTCAATAGTGATCTATGCTTTACATTTAGGCAGAAAGGTCCACTAATGACTGCAAAGTGCAGTTTGCTTTCCCCCCCCCCCCGCCATTTGTGTGTTCTCAGGTGTCAAGGCAGCTCTTCTGTGGTCTCACATCGGCATGGTGTCGCAGTAGTGGCAATCCCTGGTGAATCCACTTAGGGCTTTCATATTTATCATGTAGCCTGGCACCCACCACAGTTGGCACAGGTTTCGGACACGTCCTGAGAGAAATGTCTTTGCCTTGGCCAAAATCCATGGGATTTCTTATTATTATTACAGGCTCTGGTCTTGCAGTCATGGGAAGTTGCTCACTTGCACTTTAAGGACCAAAAAGCTAATTGCAGCCTGGATACACTTGCCCAATTCAAACTGAGTCCAATTTGAATTTATGTGCCCATGGTTCTCAACTTTTCAAACCAATCTGTTAAAAGAAAACCATTCTTAACAAGGGCACTTTGTCCAAATAAGTCAATTTAACTCTATAAGGAATCATTCCTGCTAAACCAAAGCATATCCACCTTCATGTACCTGGTGTTTTATGGATCCAGAAGTTTGTCATTGGCAAAACGAGGTTTAACACATATTAAAATGGATAGGGAAAGTTGGCAGAGTGCCAGGTGGAACAATGTGGTTATAAATTGATCTAAACATTGGACTACACAATAGTGTGAGCTATTAGAAAGTATAAAATGCATGAGAATTCTCCATTGGTGTGTAAGCAATAAGACATTAAACATAAAAACAGTTACACACAATAAATTGCCCCCCATTGTGGAAATCACACTGTCAGACACATTTCAACATTCTTACATAATAACACACAATACAAAACAAAATAATTAAATATCTGTTGCATATCTTGACACAATTGTGATCTTTTATGCATGTATCTTTTGAATCCTGGAGCACAGTCTTAAGGTTCAAAAGTGAGAAAATGTCCTTGCAATTCAACTCCTCCCCTTAGCCATGAGGGGTTGTTGCTGCTTTTCATCATTGCACATCTGTAGAAGTGATATCCTGTAAGGGGCAGGGTTTTGGGGCGACTTAAAACAGTTAGACAAGAAAGGGGCAAAAGGCAAAAAGGATGCCCTCCAGTTTCCATGGGAAGCTGCAAATAATAACAATCTTAGTGGATTAAACATTTTATTCATTATCACATTTCCATATAATTACTGTTATTATCTGCTAAGTTTGTTTGCTTTCCTTCACTTAATTTTTGTTGTTGTTGTTCTTTTCATATTATAAAATAAAAATTACTCCACATGTATAGAAAGAGAACTGTAAAAAATACAAAGGTTAAAAAATAAAAAGAAAGCAAAAAATTAGATTACCAGTTAGATGAAAATGGACTTGACACAAAGACATCAGATTCAGAAAATAACTATTATTAAATAGTACAAAGATATTATCAAAACCACACATATTACTACTGGACTGAAAAAAAAATGGAAAAACAATGGGGAAAACTTAAAATTCACCATGTGCTATTCAATAAAAGAACTTCATGAGACTGACTTTCAACATGTGATGAACATGTCCCCCAAAGTAAAACACAAACACACAAAAATGAGCTATGAGGAACCAAAAATAAATAAATGCTAAGACACACAATTAATAAGTAACCTGAAGTAATCTGTTTTGGCATTCTAACATCCCAAATGAAAATAAAAGTGTTTCTTGATGTGACATCAGCTGTAATGTTAATAGCGGAATACTGGGAAATGAGTTAATACCAATAAAATGAATGGCAATTTAAAGTTGTGCAGGTACCTTGCACTAGCCAAAATGACAGAATTAGTAAGAAATGCTCAGGCCAAAGGTAAACAAGTACCATTCCACAAACAATGTTTGGTTGTGCTTCGATTAACTTCATAGACATCATGGAGAAACTGATTAAATAAATGAAAACAGATTATTTGTAACTTAAAAAAAATGTCAAAGGCACAAAGAGATAGAGGTCACTAATACAGCAGGGATTCAGACTTGTTTCACAGAACAGAAAGAAAGTTGCTGTTTGGCTTTAAGGGAAGAAGGAAGAAAAGAAATACAAATGCAATTACTTTTTATAGAGTATTTAAATCACTGTTTGCATCCCCTCATTATCATTTGTGCTGTGGGAGAAAAGAAAGGACACTCTGTTAAAAAGGAAAATTATTTCATGTGAGAGGTCCGTCAGGAAATGCTGTTCCTAAAATGTATAGGCAATGTATAGGCATATACACACACACCAAAAAACAAAAAACAAAAAAACCCCTGTTATAAAATTTAAATCCCATGGGGGGGGGAGAAACTACTCAAGAGAGGAACTCACAGTGGGAGTGCTTTGATATTTACCTGTGAAAAAAAATTTGGCATGTCCAGTACTTAACTCTTGTCTTAAGTAGCCCCTGGAGCAAAACACATTAAGGATGATTTCCCTCAATGGTTCCAAGTTTTACATAAGGAAATTTGGAAAGGTTTCTCCCTGCAGCACACTGCTCTCCAAACCTTCTCTCTCCCCCCTCCTTTCTCTCTCTCTCTCTCTCTCTCTCTCTCTTTAAGCTGATCTAGCCTCTGTGCATGTGCAGAGTTCATGTCTCAGCAAACCTTTTATACCATTGAAAATGTTGCATCTTTTGGCTCAATTTGAATAAGGAAGGGAAAGGTAAGGGGTAGATTTTAAAAGTAGAGTTAGATTTTAAAACACAAAAAAGAGAAACTCAGTAATTCAAGTACAGTATTCACCTTCCTTTATGTACAGGAAAGGGCTATCATTATTGGTCATTTTATCTGGTCATTCGCGGAACAATCAACCGCTCTCTTATTTATGAGTAAAAATGGCCAGTCATTGGTCAAGGCTAATTCTACTTGATTATATGAATTTTTTATGTGCTTAAACTTTGAGTAGACTTTTACGTCTGATTTTTTGTAAATAATAGACAAAAAGATAAACACTGTAATCACTTAAATGCCTGATATCACCAGTTCTGCTTCAAACATCATGGCTTCACCTCATACCTTTAAAAAACAAAGAGCAAATCTGGGCTGAATTACAACACATCACCTCACAGCCACAAATTGGGAGAGTTGAAAGGGACCCTGGGGTCATCTAGTCCAACCCTAAAATACAGGGTTCATAGCAAGATTTGTACTACCAGAGAGGCATACACATTTAAGTACAGATTTACAGCTGGGAAAGGAAACATCTATGCTCATATCATGTACTAAGGAAGAGGAAAATAAAAGTACATAACTTTACACAGAACCCTTTTTGCAGATCTTGAGATAGTTTGAGTGAGTTTGAAATGATATTTAAGGAAGAAGTGAACAGTTTTCGTAAGATAGGGAGAGGATCTCTTATAAAGCACAGTTAAAGCAGCCCTAGATTTGATTTTTAAAGGGAATACACAAGTGTTGCCCCCTCCCCTCTTTGCAGTTTCCTTTAAAGGAAGCTTACTCGGGAGTAAATTTACCTGGCACAGAAGTAAGAAGGGAGAAAACAACTGAAAGAGGCAGAGTGAAGCAAGGGGGAGGGGGGGCATTTTCTAACAAAAGAGGCCATGAAGTCTTATAGAGACTGATATCAGGAGCCTTACAATAACTCTTCTGTCCAACCAAATCAAAGTTAAAACTGGACTCAAATATTTTTCTTAGAATGAACACCATACTTTTATAGGCATACGCTTAATGAAATACATACACTGCATTTTAGCTTGAGAGAGCAGTTGTGCTCAACTAGGCTTTTGCAGCAGAAACATTAGGTTAAAAGCACCTTCTAAAATAAGACTGTAGACTCACAATCTCAAAAGTTGGGGCAAAGCAAGAGGTGGGGTAAACATTTGCACACTTCATTCTCATCTTCTCTTATTTAGGACTGCTAAGATCCAGCATGACTTCCTTAGATTTAAATTTTGAAGCAAGCTTGCAGTTTAAACTATGCACACTTAAGAAAGGCAGTCTGCCAGAGACAGAAAGAACAGACAACACACATAACAGACAACATGTAAACATACATATTCTCATATATGTATTAACAGACAACACACATAACAGACAACATGTAAACATGTA
The DNA here is from genome assembly GCF_965113315.1 of Podarcis vaucheri. NCBI lineage: Eukaryota > Metazoa > Chordata > Lepidosauria > Squamata > Lacertidae > Podarcis > Podarcis vaucheri. The sequence continues at coordinate 1,619,113 of NC_138762.1, read as the reverse complement.
AACATATATATTCTCATCCTTTAGTTGGTTATTGCAAGGAGTTGGGCCACTACCTTTGGCTTCATTAAGTGAAATTAGTAGGGAGGTCCCACATGGTTTTATGAACCTCCTTGCCTCTTCAAACACACCACCAGTTAATCAAACTGGTAGGGCTCACAACGCTTGGTTGACTGGGTACCCCTTTATAGATGCATGCGTTGCTGTTGTTGCTTTTTTTTGCTTTTTCCTTTTTTTGGGGGGGTGTCTGGGATAGAGAAGGGGGAAAGAGAGGGGTTGATTAGGATTGGTATGTCTAGGGGTTTGGTATGCTTAGTACAGGGACGTATAGTAAAGAGGAGAAGGGGCTTCTAGTTGCCTGGCAACTTCCTTAGTGGGTTTTAGAGAGCTCTAGCTATCCGGTTCCTTGCGTTCCATTTCCTATTTCCTTATTTCCTTATTTCCTTATTTCCTATAACCTGGGGTCTCTTTCCACTCTGCCGGTCCTGCCCAATTCCTCATGGGCTATCCCTCCTGGCAACCTCCTACCTATCGTCACATCTCAGGAAAAGGGGCCCTACTGGACGCCCGCGCCATGCGGTGCCAGATCGGGTGGTCCCTGGATAGAATTTCGGGTCGAAAATCCCCCTTGCTTTCGGAAGCGAGCTTACAGTACACGTGGTATGTAGCTCGACCAGTGCGGCTGGGATTAGGATAGAAAGCAAGACCACTTCCTGCCCCCTAGCAAGGACGCTCGGGAAGTTCGGAAAGAGAGCTCCAACCCCTTGCTTTCAACTGGGATGCCCGTTGCAGAGAGTCGGCTATCTTTCAAGTCGGGTCTCTCCGTCTTACTTTCGGGCTCCCAATTGGTGCGGCTGGCTGGAGATTTTAAGGAAAAGGGATAGAGCTCAGAACCCCCTTTTCGGGTTGAGCAGCGGTCCACGGTCTCTCTCACTAACCGGACCAAGAGAAAGGCAAGAAGGAGCGATAGAGAGGAGGGCAGAGAATTCAGTTGCCAGGAGACTTCCACCCCCTTCCCACCAGTGCACTGGATTTTCCTTTTTCCTTATACTCACTCGTCTTCTATGATGATCCCGGGATCGATGAATAAGCCGGCTGGATCCCTCTTTTGCTCCCCGGCTGAACTCCTAGGGCTTTCGATTACCGCCCAGAAGATGGCTGGGGGTCCAAAAGGATCTTCCCAGGCAAAATGGCCCGGAGCCGGCTGAAGATTTTGGGGGCCCCAGTCAGCAGCTCGGGAGAACCACAAGCCCCGCGTTGGGCAGCCAACTGTTACGGCTAAAATCTGGGTGCGGGGTTACTCTGCCACCCAGCTCATCGGACTAAGTCCGTGGGTCCCTGCGGAAGAAAAATGAGCTCAGCCGGACGCAGGAGCAAACTGCAGAAGGTCCAAGTTTATTGCGCAACAGGTTCAAGGCGAGATTGAACCCAGAGAAAGGGGTGACATGAACTTTTGAAATTTCCCTCCATATCCCAGAATACAGTGCAAAATACATCCCAGTTACATCATGAATACATTAAGAAGAGGTTGGGTTACACAGATTAACATATGGAGGAGGGAGGGGTGAATATGCAGAGCTGGAGATATGCGCAGATAAGCACATCCTGAGAAGGCAATGGTCCATGTTTGCATAGTCTGTCACCTGGCATCGCCTGGAGGAAGGGTTTGGCAGAGTGATTTTGACTGGATTACTTGAGAGATTATGGAGTACAGGGGAGGGGTGATGGAGTCCTAGAGAAATTGAGCAAATATATTGTAGTGAAGAAGACATGCCCCCCCCTTCCGTAACACCATCATAAATGAGTAATACTTTCTCATGCATTTTTTTTATGCTAATATACAAAGGTATATCATTTCCACTTCCAGAAATGCTGAACTGCTAATTCAAGGGACACTGAAGTCCTTGCAGAGATGACAGGGCAGCTTTCCAGATTAGGTGGCTGGGAGTGAGACAGTTGGCAGAGTGGCACTGGGCTTGCTAAGACGCCAAATACTACAGGAATTGCGTTCTTAGCACTGTAATACCATTTTAATTTTTTAAGATTGCTTTTTCAGTCATGGCAATGTGTGAAGAAATACTCCACATCTGCCAAGCTTTCAGGAGCAGGACTAAGGGCTCTTCCTCACCGTCTGTGGACAACACTGTTTTTATTTATTGTCATGGTACAGAAGATAAATTTTGAGAAGGCAACACCAGAATCTCTTATATTTACCCTTCCCCTCCCGCTCTTCTTTCAGACGTTCCCAACACCGAGATCAAGGACTGAGAGCTTGGACCGGCTCTTCCTCACCATCTGTGGACAACGCTTCCAAGGCTATCTGACCTGTTGGCAGCCTGTCCTTGCCTTGGCAGCCTCCAGCTCTCATCTCCCATCTTCCTGTTCATTATCATCATTTCTACCTACAGGTTTGTTGGGGTTGAGATTATTGAGCTGATGATGGTATGATTTTTCATCAATAAATATGATTTGTTCTTGTCTGTAAATGAAGTCACATTTGAAACAATACAGAAGCAGTAAAGGGGAATTCCCTAGGAGGTGTTTTATTCAGTCTCACCTGCAATTATGTGTGTTCAACACACAGAAACACATAGATAATGTGAAATTACTGGGTGTTACAGTGTCCAAATAGGGACGCGGGTGGCGCTGTGGGTAAAACCTCAGTGCCTAGGACTTGCCAATTGTATGGTCGGCGGTTCGAATCCCCTCGGCGGGGTGAGCTCCTGTCGTTCGGTCCCAGCTCCTGTCGTTCGGTCCCAGCTCCTGCCCACCTAGCAGTTCGAAAGCACTCCTAAGTGCAAGTAGATAAATAGGTACCTGGGCAAGGTGATTGAGCGAGCGGTTGCCGAACAACTCCAGGCACGCCTGGAAGAAGCGGACCATTTGGATCCCTTCCAGTCGGGATTCAGGCCTCATCATGGGACTGAAACTGCCTTGGTCGCACTGGTTGATGATCTCCGGCGGGCTAGGGACAAAGGTGAGAGCTGTTTCCTAGTTCTGCTGGATCTCTCAGCGGCGTTCGATACCATCGACCATAGCATCCTTCTGGACCGTCTTGAGGGGCTGGGAGCTGGGGGCACTGTTATACAGTGGTTCCGCTCCTTCCTCCTGGGCCGTGTTCAGAAAGTGGTGGTGGGGGATGAGTGTTCAGACCCCTGGGCTCTCACTTGTGGGGTGCCTCAGGGTTCTGTCCTCTCCCCCATGCTTTTCAACATCTACATGCGGCCGCTGGGAGAGATCATCAGGAGGTTTGGGCTGGGTGTTCATCAGTATGCGGATGATACCCAGCTCTACCTCTCTTTTAAATCAGAACCAGTGAAGGCAGTGAAGGTCCTGTGTGAGTGTCTGGAGGCGGTTGGAGGATGGATGGCGGCTAACAGATTGAGGTTGAATCCTGACAAGACAGAAGTACTGTTTTTGGGGGACAGGAGGCGGGCAGGTGTGGATGATTCCCTGGTCCTGAATGGGGTAACTGTGCCCCTGAAGGACCAGGTGCGCAGCCTGGGAGTCATTTTGGACTCACAGCTGTCCATGGAGGCACAGGTTAAATCTGTGTCCAGGGCGGCTGTTTACCAGCTCCATCTGGTACGTAGGCTGAGACCCTATCTGCCTGCGGACTGTCTCGCCAGAGTGGTGCATGCTCTGGTTATCTCCCGCTTGGACTACTGCAATGCGCTCTACGTGGGGCTACCTTTGAAGGTGACTCGGAAACTACAACTAATCCAGAATGCGGCAGCTAGACTGGTGACTGGGAGCGGCCGCCGAGACCATATAACACCGGTCTTGAAAGACCTGCATTGGCTCCCAGTACGTTTCCGAGCACAATTCAAAGTGTTGGTGCTGACCTTTAAAGCCCTAAACGGCCTCGGTCCAGTATACCTGAAGGAGCGTCTCCACCCCCATCATTCTGCCCGGACGCTGAGGTCCAGCGCCGAGGGCCTTCTGGCGGTTCCCTCATTGCGAGAAGCAAAGCTACAGGGAACCAGGCAGAGGGCCTTCTCGGTAGTGGCGCCCGCCCTGTGGAACGCCCTTCCAGCAGATGTCAAAGCGATAAACAACTACCTGACATTCAGGAGACATCTTAAGGCAGCCCTGTTCAGGGAAGTTTTTAGCGTGTGATATTTTATTGTATTTTTGGTTTTTATGGAAGCCGCCCAGAGTGGCTGGGGAGGCCCAGCCAGATGGGCGGGGTATAAACAATAAATTATTATTATTATTATTATTTATAGCAGGAAGGTAAACGGCGTTTCCGTGTGCTGCGCTGGTGCTGGCTCGCCAGAGCAGCTTCGTCACGCTGGCCACGTGACCCGGAGGTGTCTCCGGACAGCGCTGGCCCCTGGCCTCTTAAGTGAGATGGGCGCACAACCCTAGAGACGGAAACGACTGACCCGTACGGGCAGGGGTACCTTTACCTTTTTACAGTGTCCAAATAACACTCAACACATGCAAGCAGATTAATGGCTCCCTACCTCCTTTTTTGAAAAAGTTGTTTTTATTTATTTTCATGCTACAGAAGATAGTTACAACATTAAACAACAAATCACTTGTCCTGATGAAATTATACACTTTATTCTTGCCATGTGTTACAATTTCATTTGATTATTCTAAAATATTACACCACCTTTTCCCATGAGTGCTGGGTGGATTCTTAACAATTTATGTATTGAATAAACATTGACTTATTCAACCTTATTCAAAGATTTACTGAAATCAAGATGCACTATTTCCACAGCTTTCCCCTGATCAACAAAGTTTGTAACTCTATCCAAAAAAAGGGGACGAGATATTTCTCTGGCTTGACTTGTTTTTGGGAAAGCCATGCTTTCATCCTGTATGTTTATATTGTGAAATCTTCAGATGAACGGCACATAAATTTTAAAAATGGCAATAAATAAGAAGGATACTGACAAGCTGGAACATGTGCAAAGGAAGACGACCAAGATGATATTATTTTATTATTGCATTTATTTAATTTCTATACTACCTTATACCAGGGGTGCCAACTTGAATAAAATACTGGGGGAGAGGTAGGTCCCGCCTTGCATAATCAATCACAGGGTGTGGTGTATGCACACCATTTGAATGGTAATGCCTATCAACTGGGGGGGTGGCCCCTCAAATATTTTAAGCAGAAACAAAGACCTCTCAGCCTTTAAGTGTTGCCTCCTATGCCCTATACCCTCAGGGCAGTTTCAAAATTAAATCATAATATAAAAAACAAAACAAAAAAATTAAAAAACCGTAACCCCCCCCAACACACCACATTTTAAAAGGCCATTTGATGTCAATCAGCCAAAGGGTTGGGTAAAGAGGTGTTGTTTTTCCATGAAGCCTAAAGCTGTATCATGGATGTTTTTATCTGCCCTTTGCATGAATCCTTTCATGAGAACTGAGAGAGGAGCTATAGCTGAAGCAATTGTATGGTTTCTCCCATATGAATTCTTTGATGGGAAGTGACATTGTGGCTGTGACTGAGGCACTTTCCACATTCCATGCACTGCTAGGATTTTGCCCCTCTGTGAATTCTCTGATGCTTAGCGAGATAGGAGCTCGTACTGAAGTTCCTTCCACATTCCACACAATTATAGGGTTTCTCCCCTGTATGAATTCTTTGATGGGAAGTGAGGTCAGAGCTCTTCCTGAAGCTCTTTCCACATTCCACACACTGATAGGGTTTCTCCCCTGTATGAATTCTCTGATGGCAACTGAGAGCAGAGCTACAGCTGAAGCTCTTTCCGCATTCCACGCACTGATAGGGTTTCTCCCCTGTATGAATTCTTTGATGGGAGGTGAGACAGAAGCTTGTAATGAAGCTCTTTCCACATTCCACGCACTGATAGGGTTTATCCCCTCTGTGAATTCTCTGATGGGTCATGAGATTGGAGCTCTTACTGAAGCTTTTTCCACATTCCAAGCAATTATATGGTTTCTCCCCTGTATGAATTCTTTGATGGGAAGTGAGAGAGGAGTTGTGACTGAAGCTCTTTCCACATTCCAAGCAAGTGTATGGTTTATCCCCTGTATGAATTCTCTGATGCTTAGTGAGATCGGAGTTTGTACTAAAGCTCTTTACACATTCCACACACTGATAGGGTTTCTCCCCTGTATGAATTCTTTGATGGGAAGTGAGATTGGAGCTTGTACTGAAGTTTTTTCCACATTCCACACACTGATAGGGTTTCTCCCCTGTATGAATTCTTTGATGTAAAGTGAGATCGGTGCTCCGACAGAATCTCTTTCCACATTCCACGCACTGATAGGGTTTCTCCCCTGTATGAATTCTTTGATGTAAAGTGAGATCGGTGCTCCGACAGAATCTCTTTCCACATTCCACGCACTGATAGGGTTTCTTCCCCCTATGAATTCTTTGATGGGAAGTAAGAGAGGAATTGTGACGGAAGCTCTTTCCACATTCCAAGCAATTGTATGGTTTATCCCCTGTATGGATTCTTTGATGGGAACTGAGATCGGTCCTCCAACAGAATCTCTTTCCACATTCCATGCACTGAAAGGGTTTCTCCCCTGTATGAATTCTTTGATGGTCAGTGAGGTGGGAGCTCCTTCTGAAGTTCTTTCCACATTCCACACACTGATAGGGTTTCTCCCCTGCATGAATTCTTTGATGGGAAGTGAAAGACGAGTTGTGACTGAAGCTCTTCCCACAGTCTACGCACTGATATGGTTTCTCCCCTGTATGAATTATTTGATGGGAAGTGAGATTCGAGCTCATACTGAAGCTCTTTCCACATTCCACGCACTGATAGGGTTTTTCCCCTGTATGGATTCTTTGATGAGAAGTGAGATGGTGGCTCTTACGAAAGCTCTTTCCACATTCCGCACATTTATAGGGTTTCTCTCCTGTATGAATTCTCTGATGGGAACTCAGAGAGGACCTGCTACTGAAGCTCTTTCCACATTCCATACACTGATAGGGTTTCTCCCCTGTATGAATTATTTGATGGGAAGTGAGATGGGAGCTATGATTGAAGCTCTTTCCACATTCCATGCACTGATAGGGTTTCTTCCCAGTGGGATTTCTTTGGTCTGAAGTGGAATGGAAACTTTTTCCACTTTCAAGATATTTATAAGGCTTCTCCATTGTGGGTATTATGTCCTGGTCACCCTTGTTCTTGATTTCCAGTTCATCTGCAATGAAGAGAGAAATTGATTAGTGCCTATTGGAGAAAAAGAGCCCACAATTCATGAAGAATACTTGTTAACATTGGTAATAGAAGAATAACACATGGGTTAGATGAATGGTTTTTACTACAGGGTTGGATGCATATATTAGCAGGGATCAACTGACATCCTTCATATAATAATTTTTTTAATTGGATTTTCAATTAAATGTTTACATAGACAATCAAATAGAAATAAGAAGAAATACAGGATTCTCTTGAACTCTTGGACTTCCCACCACCCCTCCCTGGGTTACATATTTATCCTTTTCTTCTGCATATTTTATCTTTCTGTATTATTTCATTTTTCCATAGTATCTCAAGTCCTTGTTACATTACTAGTGTTATTTAAGTCCTTGTAAAGATTTCAATTGCTTACAGTGTTTTTCCAAATACAATGTGAATTTCCCCCATTCTTTAATGAAGTCTTGGTCTTCGTGGTTTCAGATTTTCCCAGTCATTCTTGTATCTCAGCATAGTCCATCCATTTAGTTTGTCATTCCTCTCTTGTAGGGACTTTATCATATTACCATCTCTGGGCCACAATCATTCACATGGCTTTCATTGCATACATAAAATGTTTTTTCTGCACCTTCGGTTTTTCTGCACCTATAATTCCTAATAATAAAGATTCTGGGTTTTTTAACAAATGCCATTTTAAACTGCTTTTTAGTTCATTATATATCATTTCCCAGAACTCTTTCATTATTTTACAATTCCACTACATATGATAAAAGTTGCCTTCTTTCTCTTTACATTTCTAGCAAATGTTAAAACCTGTTCCATACATTTTTGCTAATTTACATGGAGTTATGGGACTTCCGGATGGCTGCTGCTTGCCTCTGGACGAACAGCCTTCGAGCTCCCAATGGATTTAAAAATTCTAATATGGAACGTGAATGGACTAAATGACAAGGCAAAAAGAATTAAGATGGAGCATGCTTTAAATAAGCAAAAACTAGATATGATATGTTTGCAAGAAACTCATGTCATACAAAAGCACAGGAGAGTTCTCTCTAATAAGAAACTAGGTCTAGAATTTGTTTTCTCAGATAAAAAACAAAAAAGGGGGCATAGTGATTTATGCTAAACCACAGCTCATGCTGTTATTTAAAGATCCAGAAGGAAGGATAGTCATTATCGAGATTTTGGCCCAAGGAGAAAAATTCATAATTATTGGTATCTATGCCCCAAATTTTAAAAAAGTGAATTTCCCCAATTACTTGAGGAAACAACAGCAGAATATGTGGGAGAAAAGATAGTTCTCCTAGGTGATTTAAATGGAGTGCCTGTCCCAGAGTTGGATAGAACAAAGAGAAAAACAGAAAACAAACAATCAAAACTACTTCTCTTATTTTGAATGACAGAAACTTTAAACATTTACAATGCATGGAGAACAAAACACCCAACTAAAAGAGAATATACCCATATTTCAGACCCAATAACTCAGCGGGAAGGATAAATGCCATTTGGATAACTAAGGAATTAACACTGAGAGTTAGCAAAGCTGAAATAAAACCTAAAACTATTTTGGATCATAATGCAGTCTCAGTTTGGTTAAAGAAAGAGGGAAAACTACCAATGAGATGGAGACTAAATGAGAATCTATTAATCGGTGATAAGATCCTGCAAAAGGCCAAACTGACGCTAAAATAATTTTTTGAACTCAACCTAAATAAAGGAATGAACAGCAAAATAGTTTGGGACACCAGTAAGGCAGTATTAAGAGGATTTTTTTATTCAGCAAAATGGCATTAATTTTTAAAAAAAAAAAAATATTGTGAAAGTAGTTTTACGTTGTTTTCCAACAATTCCTTCTCAAACCTCAATATTTCATTTGCAAAACCCTTTCTCTTATCTATTTCAAAAACCTCATTTAACTGGTGATACTGTAACCAATCTGTTAGAAGGTCTCTTATATCTTCGAACTTTTTAAATTGTTATTGCTGTTCCACTTCCATTAATAACTCCCTATATGTTACCCAATTCTTTCTCATATTTAGTTTCTTCATGATATCACTTCTAGCAGGGAGATCCACCACGGCGTTTTCTCTTCTAAAAAAGTTTTATATATCTCCCATACCTCATTTATTGACTTTCTTACCACATGTTTCAGGAATCCTCTGTGTGCCTTCACTTTCTCATACAATAGATATGCATGCCAACCAAATCTATCATCATGTCCTTCCATAGCTAAAAGATCTGGGGTTGGTTTTTTAAAAATATTCCACTCCTGTAGCCAGCAAATACTGGGCGCCTCATAATACAACTTTAAACCTGGTAGGGAGAAGCCACCTCTGCCTTTGGAATCTATTAACATCTTACATTTCATTCTTGGCTTCTCCCCTTGCCAGATAAATCTTGAAATATCTTTCTGCCATTCTTTGAAATGTCCTGTTCCGCTAACCATTGAAATTGTTTGGAATAAAAATAAAATTCTCGGCACTACATTCATTTTTATCACAGATATCATTCCCCAAAACTCTTAAGTTTGTCTTTATTTCTCTCTAGGTAGTTGTATAGTTATCCTTAAAGAGATTTATAGATTTTGTTAATGAAACTCCTAAATATTTGACCTTTTTATTTATTGTCAGTTCCATAATTGGTTTAATTCGTTTTTATGTTGTTCCAGCATATTTTTCACCAACATATTCATTTTACCCTTGTTCAATTTGAAACCTGCTATTTGCGCAGACTCATAGATCTAATTTAAGACCCTCAATGTACTACCCCCAGGCAGGGGACAGCAAGATTTACCTTGCCTGGGCAGTTCAATCCAGCAGAGATCACTCCGTGGGTGCAGACACGATTTCCGGCGCAGCGGAAGCAAGTCCCCGTGCCACACTGCGCCGCTTTAGCACAGCGTGTGGGGACTTGCCAAGTGGGGGGCTCGGTTCCGGGGCGGCTCGTGGAATGGTTAAACAACCCTTGTGGGCGGCTTGTGGCCCATGGGTCTTAGGTTGCCAATACCTTCCCATGGGTCTTCCACAGTTATTACAAGGGCATCTGCAAATGCTGTCAATTGATAAACATTACTACCCACCATTGCTGGACGCTTTTGGGGCTCAAGTAACCCTCTTTGGCTTTTGGGGGGCTCACCTTCTCGCTTTCCCCCGACCCCCCGGGGTGATCCGAGTCAGTTCCTAAGAACTGGGCTCTCACCCTATTGCCATTTTTATGGCAAACTGGAAGTCTCAACTGATATCCTTAGATGAACCTGTGATTCAGATAAGCCTGGCTCTTCTCTTGAATGGATTTTGTTTGGCTCCATCATGGAATCCCCTCCATTTCCAAAATCAGCCTTCTCTTTGGTCAACCAAAGACTGACAGGAGCAAAACAAAAACAGAAAACCTGAAAGGAGCTACTACAACTTCCCTAACAACTCAGAGGTTTACATTTAAAATTGCCTGGGCAATTCAGACTTGTCTGATAATTGTTTAAGCAGCTGCAACTGGAGGAAGAACATTCACGGTGAAAAGAATAATTCACAGTTCAAGGTTTATTGTGGGAATATTGTAATCCCGGGTGATTTAAGGGGGCGCTGTTGAATTCTAAGAAAATATATGAGGTTTGTCACAGAGAGCTGTTCTGAATATAAAAACGAGATATTATGATCCCACGAGAAGCCTTACCAAGAGAGGCCACGATCCCACGATTCTCCTCCATGACGTCCTTATGCAGAGCTCTCTGGTCAGGATCCAGCAACTCCCACTCCTTATCCGTGAAACAAACAGCGACATCTTCAAAGCACACTGGACCCTGAAGGAAAAATTGAAATGTCCTACTCTGAGACAACAGTGTTGTTCACCACCACTCATTGAGCTATGACATTGCTTCATCCTTCGGCCTCTGTCCCCACAAGGCAGCTTCCCCTGACCTGATCTGGTTCCACAGCCGCTGCTTCCCTTCTGCCCCCATGAAAAGACGGATCAGGAGGTCTTGCCAGCATCATTCTGTCTCCTGAAAGAGAAAACAGATAAGCAGGATGCCAGGAGTGCCCATGTCTCTCACAGGGGAAACAGGGCATCTCTAACTACAGATGGGCTTTGAGAAAGCCTTTCCTGCTAAGTGCAGTTGGACGTTTGTGCCCATTTCATATGTTAGTCGTGCAGAAATACATCTCTCCTCCTCTGGACCCTTGTTCCCAACAGTCCCCCCCAAAACAAGATGAAAATAACCCACAGATTAGTTGGGAAAGCAACAGAATGAGAAAAGCCACCTTCCTCCTTACCCAGTGGCCTCTCTCTGGTGTCCAACGGAGGCCTCTCTGCCTCACAGGAATCCAGGTCCATTTCTGCAAAGACATCCTTTTCCTGAAAAAGAAAGGATTCAAAACAGAGAAAGGTGAGAAATATTAGAAAGGGAATTACAAAGAAAAAAACTGTAAGGGTGTGAAATCATATTCCACAGATGCCTTCCTAGGAAAAGGAAGGGCCATCAGGAGAGCATTATGTTCTTCATCCTGTTTGGAGCCCCTTTGGAGTATCCAGAGGAAAGTCTCTCTCACCTGCTTTCTCTCCTCTGCCTGACTCAGGAGGAAACCTTCGGCCAGGGCCACCGCTTGGGAACTGGTCTTCGCTCCACACTCCCTCACCCAGCTCTCCATCTCTGGTGGAAGGACAGCCAGGAACTGCTCCAAGATCACCAGGTCCAACATCTCAGCTTTCGTGTGCCTTTCTGGCTTCAGCCACTGATGGTCAAGGTGGTAGATTCGGCTGCAAACCTCTCGGGGTCCTTTGGCCTCCTGGCAGCAGAACTGCCTCAATTGCTGGCTCTGCACCTCTGAGCGGAGGGTGTCCTCCTCACCCAGGATCTTCTGCACAGAGTTTTCCCAGAATCCCCCACTGCTCCCAGTTTGGTTGGCATGGCCTCTTCCTGCTTCAAGGCCAGCTGAGTCTCGCTGATCCATCTGTGCTCTCAGGAAGCCTCTGAGAAATTGGAAGGAACCCTGTGGTCTTCTGGCAAGTTCTGTCTGTGCCAAATCCTGTGCAAATACTACAAAGCAAATACATTGTTCTGTTATAATGCTGATATACCATAAGAAGAAGAAAAATGGTTCCCTGAGCAAGTTTGTATGGGACTTGCTAGTAACCAGCGTAGGTCGGACTGTACCACAGCCCTGACTCTGCCCAGGAAATTACCATGACAAATCTGCAGGCAACTGGAGACGGGAGAGGGGGGGTTACTGAGGTGGGGTCCCTTTTTCTTAGTAATCTTGGGGTACTCCTGGATCCAACATGTTCCCTTAAGGCTCATGTGGGGGGAGAATAAAGGCCCAAGAAGACACACACACACACACACACACACACACACACCATTATCATTTGGCACAATCTGGTTGATCTAAATTTGAATTCAAACAAAAATCATTGCATTCTATTTGCATTGTCCCAGGTTCCTCAACAGACGAGCATGTTATCCTGTTTCATTCGCCACTTAAGAGGAAAAATGACTTTTACTCCTATTTAAGCCAAGCACATCCACAAGGGCTCTTGACTAGGTGTTTGACTGTGGGATTCTGAATATCCCGTTTACCCTTTTTCCAGATTCAGGTAGGTAGCCGTGTTGGTCTGACACAGTCAACATATATAAAATAATAAAAACATTGCCCAGTAGCACCTTAGAGACCAACTAAGTTTGTTCTTGGTACAAGCTTTTGTGTGCATGCACACTTCTTCAGATACACACAGGTCTGTATCTGAAGAATTGTGCATGCAAACGAAAGCTTACTGTATAACAAGAACAAACTTAGTTGGTCACTAAGATGCTACTGGACAATTTTTTTTTTAATTTTCCCTTTTTCTTTTTTGGTTTAAACTAACTCACGAACTAAGAAGCTATACACAGACCACTAGTAGTGAAACATATGTTGCAGATCTTGCTGCAAATATGTTGTATTATTTTTTGTGATATACAAAACCCCAGTAGAAAGTTATTCCAGAAAGAGAATAAAAAGACATCAAACACACCTAGGACCCAACCGGCACTGCATCTTTGCAGCAGGATCAGGCCACTTCCAAGAGTCCTGGCTTTCTCCAAAAAGGCTGGAGCTGTCCTTTGCTAAGGATGCTGAGAGTTGCTAGGAGACCCCCCCATCCCTAGGAATGGTAGCTCAGTCGGGGGGGGGGGACGGGATGGAGAGAGAGGGTCTCCCAACCACTCTCAGCACTGGGGGGGGGGCTGCCTCTTTCACCCCCAGCCCAGGTTTGCTTCCTTCCCAGCAGGTCTTCTCCTGCCTTGGACGGTGAGACCTTCCCTGATTCTCAGCAGGGCTTTGTGTTCAGTCTCCAAAGATCCTCTGGGGGCTGGCATGTCTGAATGGGCGCACGTGTGCCAGCCAGGATCAGGCCAGAGGGTCCCTCCTGCGTCCAGCCTCCTCTGACCACAGGGCAACCTGCTGCCTCTCCTGCCTTGTGCCCCTGCAGGACTGGAGCACAAAGAGCCAAGCTCGCCTCCTGGGGGATTCAGGAGCCCCCACCGCCCTCTCCTCCTCCTCCATGAACTGGCCCCATCCTCTTCCAAGCCACCCGGGTTGGTGCCCCCCCCGGCTCCTGTGGGAGGGAGTTCCACAGTTCAACTCGGCACCTCCATCTTCCAAAAGGATTTATTGATTTATTGCCTTGGTCGGGATTGTTGTTGCTTTCCATTTCTAGCATTTATCTATTGTCCAAAGCTTTCTGTCTGGCTGCAGCCTGTGCTAATAGACGTGGCTGATTCCTAAATCTGAAGGGGGTTTATTTGCGTGCCCCTTTTCCCCTGACCCACAGACACCTCCTCAAAGGGGCAAGCAGCACATTTCTACAAATGCAGAACATACAGTACAGTAGTTGCAAACCTCGTGCGACCTCGCCCCTCCCTGGCAGGACCCCCTGCTCCTGGGATCACCCCCCCCCCCCATGATCCATCCTCCCCTGCATCCCTGGGACCCCCCCCTTCTCCCCACTGCACCCTGGGGGGGGGGGAGAGAGGAGACTCACCAGATCCCAGGAGAGGACTGCCCTTCCCAAAGGAGTAAGCAGCGCCTGTATAGAATTGCAGGACATACAGTACTGTAGTTGCAAACCCCGCGCAACCCCCTCCCTCCCTGGCAGGACCCCCTCCTCCCTGGGGCTTCCCCCCCCCCATGAGCCACCCTCCCCTGCTGCATCCCTGGGACCCCCACCTTCTCCCCACTGCACCCTGGGGGGGGGAGGAAGAGACTCACCAGATCCCCGTGGAAGAGAGCAAGGCAGCCTTTGCAGCAGAGGAAAGCAACCCCCCCCCACATGCAGGAAGGGGAGGGGCTTTTCCTCTGGAGGACCCGGGCCCCCCCTTCCTTCCTGTCCTCTCTAGGAATGCAGCTCAGTTCCCTTTAACCCTTGCAAAGCCGAGTCCCCCCTGCTCAGTCCTCTCTGCCTTTTCTCTCCTGCATTGCAGAATCCCAGAGATGCTCCTTTTGAGGGGACGCTCTTGCTTGGTCTGTGATCCGCTCCCTCCCTTGGCCAGAAACTGGAGGAAGAGGTTGCAGGGAAAAGGGGTTTGCAGGAAGCAAGGAACCTCATCCTAGACTGGGAGGGAGCCCTAAGGGTCATCTATTCCAGCCCCCCTGCAAGGCAGGAATCTCAGCCAAAGCATCCAACCTCTGCTTCAAAACCTCCAAGGAAGGAGAGTCCGCCATCTCCCAAGGGATTCTGCTGCTCTTCTTCCTGCTGTTTAGGCAGCAGAAACTGCTTTCTGGTCCTCTGGGTCCCTTCTTCTGGGTGCTCCCTCCTGTTACGGAAGGGGGGGGCATGTCTTCTTCACTACAATATATTTGCTCAATTTCTCTAGGACTCCATCACCCCTCCCCTGTCCTCCATAATCTCTCAAGTAATCCAGTCAAAATCACTCTGCCAAACCTTTCCTCGGGCAATGCCAGGTGACAGACTATGCAAACATGGACCATTGTCTTCTCAGGATGTGCTTATCTGCGCATATCTCCAGCTCTGCATATTCCCCCTCCCGCCTCCATATCTCCAGCCCTCTGCATATTCCCCCTCCCGCCTCCATATCTCCAGCCCTCTGCATATTCCCCCCTCCCTCCTCCATATGATAATCCAGTGTAACCCAACCTTTCCTTAATGTATTCGTGATGTAACTGGGAGGTATTTTGCACTGTATTCTGGGACATGGAGGGAAATTTCAAAAGTTCATGTCACCCCTTTCTCGCGGTTCAATCTCGCCTTGAACCTGTTGCGCAATAAACTTGGACCTTCTGCAGTTGCTCCTGTGTCCGGCTGAGCTCATTTTCTTCCGCAGGGACCCACGGACTTAGTCCGATGAGCTGGGTGGCAGAGTAACCCCGCACCCAGATTTTAGCCGTAACACTCCCCTCTAGGGCAGGAGAAAACAAGCTGGCTCCCTCTTCCATGGGTCAGCCCCCCAGATATTGAGAGGTGGCTCTCAGGTCTCCATCCAGCCAGGTCTCAGCTGAGGGAGGAATAAGAAGACTGCCCCTCCTGGGACTGGAGGCCCCACATCCCCCCCCCAGTAAATATTGCTGTGGGTTTTTAGCTGCCTTTCAGTTCCTTACACTTCCTAGTCCAGAACAACTTGGCCACAATAAGGAAATTTTGCCTATGGTACAACTATTTTCCACTCACCCATTTCGACTCTCTGGCACCCTATCTGCATAACTTAGTGATTCTAAAATATAGACACGCTTTTACTCTCGCAAGATTGAATGTATTTCCCTTGGCTGGACTTGAGGGACGATTCCCGCAGATTCCACACAGAAAATGCTTATGTCCCTGTGGAGACGGCAGTACCAAACCACTGGCGCATGTTCTTTTGGCTTGCGCTTTTTATAAAGAGGAATGAGGTTATCACCTCTCTCTTATTGTCCATTCCAGTTTGCCCAACCACTGTCACAGCGTCCTTTCTCTTGGCAGATCCAGATGAGCAGGTGACAGCAAAGGTTGCAAGGTTTTTAGCCGGGGCACTTAGAATAAGATCCACTATTTGACTATTAAATCAAAACCCTAAAATGTATTTTATATAATGGACTTTTTAAATCTATATTCTTTGTAAATCATATTGTTTTATTGCTATGGCCGATGACTGAAGCAAATAAAGGTTCATTCATTCATTCCTTACACCTCTGTGCAGATGTGGGCCAGGGCAGAGGGGTCTGTGCAGAGGGCAGGGAGAGCAACTGGGCTGCTCTTCTTCCACAGAAGGTTTCAAACTCTTCTCACTAGCCCTTGTTACGGAAAAATTCTGGGTGCGGGGTTACTCTGCCACCCAGCTCATCGGACTAAGTCCGTGGGTCCCTGCGGAAGAAAATGAGCTCAGCCGGACACAGGAGCAAACTGCAGAAGATCCAAGTTTATTGCGCAACAGGTTCAAGGCGAGATTGAACAGCGAGAAAGGGGTGGCATGAACTTTTGAGATTTCCCTCCATGTCCCAGAATACAGTGCATGAAACGTCACGAATACATTATGGGAAGGTTGGGTTTCACAAGTTACATCATGAATATACTTTACACGTCATGAATACATTATGAAAAGGTGGGATTACATTAATTAGCATTTTCGGATGAGGGAGGGGGGATATGCGGAGCGGGAAATATACATAGATACACATTTATTGAGTACCGGTGGTGGCAAGACAATGGGTCAGAGATATGCATCGTCTGCCACCTAGTATTGCCCGAAGGAAGGATTTGCAAAACTATCTGACAGGATTAAGAAGTTCCTGCGTACGTGACCTGCCGCTTTGGGGATTATGGAAGTAGGGACAGCATCATGGAGTCCAAGGGGAACTGAGTTGAATGGCACCGAGAACGAGCAGATCAGAACCACGGCTGATTTTATATCAATTTTGAAGATTTCAGTGATTTCTAAGCCACTCTGTACTAGAGAGCAAAAGCAGAAACAGAGTGGATACATTGTAACAGGATTTTGACAGTATTACTTGAGAGATTATGGAGGACAGGGGAGGGGTGATGGAGTCCTAGAGAAATTGAGCAAATATATTGTAGTGAAGAAGACATTGCCCCCCCCCCGTTCCGTATCAGTCCCCCATTCGGAGATAGATTTGCATTAAAGTTCTGTAAGAACTTGCAAATCTTTTCTCCGCACCCTAAATCTCGGTGAATGGGATGTGTGGCTTTATGCAAACCTGAAAGGGACTTGCAAGCCATGCCTCTTACGGTCATTTGCAAGTATAGCAGTGCAGGTAGCTGCATATAGGGTATTATATAAAGAACACCTCTCGTATTTTGTTGCTAAATTACTTGTGGCATTCTCAATAGTGTTTTATGCTTTACACCTAGCAGGAAGGTCTAATTGACTGAAAAATGCAGTTGGTGTTTTGTCCTTCGCCATTTTTGTGTATTTCTCAGGTGTCAAGCTAGCTCTTCTGTGGTCTCACACTGACATAGTGCTACAGCAACACATCCTGTCTGTTGAATCCCCTCGGGGCTTTCATTTAACCATGTTGCCTGGCATTCACCATAGCTGGCACATAGGTTGGGCATCTCGTGAGGGAGATGCCTTGGCCTTGGCCTTTAGCTATGGGATTCTATTATAGGCTGTGGTTTTGCACGCATGGGGGTTGCTCACTTGCACTTAAAGGACCAAAAGGCTAATTGCAGCCTGGATACACGTGCCCAATTCAAACTGAGTCCAATTTGAATTTATCTTGCCCCATGGTTCTCAACTCTTCAAACCAATCTGTTAAAAGAAAACCATTCTTAACAAGGGCAGTTGTCCAAATAAGTCAATTTAACTCTATAAGGGATCATTCCTGCTAAACCAAAGCATATGCACCTTCATGTACCTGGTGTTTTATGGATCCAGAAGCTTGTCCTTGGCAAAACGAGGTTTAACACATTTTAAAATGGATAGGGAAAGTTGGCAGGGTGCCAGGTGGAACAATTAAATGTGGTTATAAGTTGATCTAAACATTGGACTACACAATAGTGTGAGCTATTAGAAAGTATAAAATGCATGAGAATTCTCCATTGGTGTGTAAGCAATAAGACATTAAACATAAAAACAATTACACACAAAAATTGCCCCCCTTTGTGGAAATCACACTGTCAGACACATTTCAACATTCTTACATAATAACACATAATACAAAACAAACTAATTAAATATCAGTTACATATCTTGACACAATTGTGATCTTTTATGCATGTATCTTTTGAATCCTGGAGCACAGTCTTAAGGTTCAAAAGTGAGAAAATGTCCTTGCAATTCAACTCCTCCCCTTAGCCATGAGGGGTTGTTGCTGCTTTTCATCCTTGCACATCTGTAGAAGTGATATCCTGTAAGGGGCAGGGTTTTGGGGCTTAAAGACAGTTAGAAAAGGGAGGGGGCAAAAGGCGAAAAGGATGCCCTCCAGTTTCCATGGGAAGCTGCAAATAATAACAATCTTAGTGGATTAAACATTTTATTCATTATCACATTTCCATATAATTACTGTGATTATCTGCTAAGTTTGTTTGCTTTCCTTCACTTAATTTTTGTTGTTGTTGTTCTTTTCATATTATAAAATAAAAAATTACTCCACATGTATAGAAAGAGAACTGTAAAAAATACAAAGGTTAAAAAATAAAAAAGAAAGCAAAAAATTAGATTACCAGTTAGATGAAAATGGACTTGACACAAAGACATCAGATTCAGAAAATAACTATTATTAAATAGTACAAAGATATTATCAAAACCACACATATTACTACTGGACTGGAAAAAATGGAAAAACAATGAGGAAAACTTAAAATTCACCATGTGCTATTCAATAAAAGAACTTCGTGAGACTGACTTTCAACATGTGATGAACATGTCCCCCAAAGTAAAACACAAACACACAAAAATGAGCTATGAGGAACCAAAAATAAATAAATGCTAAGACACACAATTAATAAGTAACCTGAAGTAATCTGTTTTGGCATTCTAACATCCCAAATGAAAATAAAAGTGTTTCTTGATGTGACATCAGCTGTAATGTTAATAGCGGAATACTGGGAAATGAGTTAATACCAATAAAATGAATGGCAATTTAAAGTTGTGCAGGTACCTTGCACTAGCCAAAATGACAGAATTAGTAAGAAATGCTCAGGCCAAAGGTAAACAAGTACCATTCCACAAACAATGTTTGGTTGTGCTTCGATTAACTTCATAGACATCATGGAGAAACTGATTAAATAAATGAAAACAGATTATTTGTAACTTAAAAAAATGTCAAAGGCACAAAGAGATAGAGGTCACTAATACAGCAGGGATTCAGACTTGTTTCACAGAACAGAAAGAAAGTTGCTGTGGGAGGAAAAGGGACAAACACTTTGTTATCGGGGTTCACATATCCTGTTAAAAGGGAAAATTATTTCATGTGAGAAGCCTGTCAGGAAATGCTGTTCCTAAAATTCCCAATCAGGGGGGAATGCTTTGATATTTACCTGTGAAAAGAATTTTGCATGTTAAGATTTGGAACCTGGAAAGCTCTTGACTTTTGATGGGCTAGTTTTTTGTTTTTTGTTTGTAGCCTTTTGTCTTAAGTAGCCCCTGGGGCAAAGACAGATTAAGGGTGATTTCCCTCAATGGTTCTGACTTTTCTTTTACATTTGGAAGAAACCTCCTCTCCCTCCTTACAGTCCCCCCCCCGTCCTCTCTCTCTCTCTTCTTTAGCTGATCTAGCCTCTGTGCATGTGCAGAGTTCATGTCTCAGCAAACCTTTTGTACTATTGAAAATGTTGCATCCTTTGGCTAAATTAACATTTGAATAAGGGAAGGGAAGGGTATGGAGTAGATTTTGAAAACAGGGTTTGATTTTAAACAAAAAAGAGAAACTCAGCAATTTAAGTATTTACCAAAGCTAGCGATTTCGGCCCAAGCAAACGAGACTGCTTCCTTTATGTACAGGAAAGGGCTAATATCCCTCTGGCCATTCGCGGAACAATCAACCGCTCTCTTATTTATGAGTAAAAATGGCCAGAGAGTTAGAATTCATAGGAATTTTTTTTTTTTTTAAACATTCTCAGTCATTTCGGCCTTACCATTTGCAGACAAATGGATTGGTCAAGGCTAATTCTACTTGATTATCCATTTGTATGTGCTTAAACTTTGAGTAGACTTTTAAGTCTGATTTTTGTAAATAATAGACAAAATGATAAACACTGTAATCACCTAAATGCTTGATATCACCAGTTCTGCCTCAAACATCATGGCCCTCACCTCTCATCACACCCTCCAAAAAACAAAGAGCCAACCTGGGCTGAATTTCAACTCATCAGCCACAAATTGGGAAAGTTGAAAGGGACCTGGGGTCATCTAGTCCAACCCTAAAATACAGGGTTCATAGCAAGATTTGTACTACCAGAAACACACACATACCTATAGAAATTATCTTTAAAGGAAGATTGAAGTTAACATTTTCCTAAGATAGGGAGAGGATCTTTTATAAAGCAAAGTTAATTCAATTGATATAACCACTCACAAATAATTACAACAGCCATAGATTTGACAATTTTGTTGAACTTGCAGAGCAATAGTAAGCCTAATCTATGCCCCCCCTTGCAGTTTCCTTTAAAGGAAGCTTACTCAGGAGTAAATTTACCTGGCACAGAATAAGAAGGAGAAGGAGGGAAAAAAAAAACCCTGAAAGAGACAGAATGAAACGGGGGGGGGGGGCATTTTCTAAGAAAAGAGGCCAGGAAGTCTTATAGAGACTGATATCAGGAGCCTTACAATAACTCTTCTGTCCAACCAAATCAAAGTTAAAACTGGACTCAGATATTTTCTTAGAAGGAACACCATACTTTCATAGGCATATGCTTAATGAAATACATACACTGCATTTTAGCTTGAGAGCAGTTGGCTCAACTAGGCTTTTGCAGCAGAAACATTAGGTTATCAGCACCTTCCAAAATAAGACTGTAGACTCGCAATCTCAAAAGTTGGGGCAAAGCAAGAGGTGGGGTAAACATTTGCACACTTCATTCTCATTTTCTCTTATTTAGGACTGCTAAGATCCAGCATGACTTCCTTAGATTTAAATTTTGAAGCAAGCTTGCAGTTTAAACTATGCACACTTAAGAAAGGCAGTCTGCCAGAGACAGAAGGAACAGACAACACACATAACAGACAACATGTAAACATATATATTCTCATCCTTTAGTTGGTTATTGCAAGGAGATGGGCCACTACCTTTGGCTTCATTAAGTGAAATTAGTAGGAAGGTCCCACATGGTTTTATGAGCCTCCTTGCCTCTTCAAACACACCACCAGGTAATCAGACTGGTAGGGCTCACAACGCTTGGTTGACTGGGTACCCCTTTATAGATGCATGCGTTGCTGTTGTTGCTTTTTTTGCTTTTTTCTTTTTTTGGGGGGGTGTCTGGGATAGAGAAGGGGAAAAAGAGGGGTTGATTAGGATTGGTATGTCTAGGGGTTTGGTATGCTTAGTACAGGGACGTATAGTAAAGAGGAGAAGGGGCTTCTAGTTGCCTGGCAACTTCCTTAGTGGGTTTTAGAGAGCTCTAGCTACCCGGTTCCTTGCGTTCCATTTCCTATTTCCTTATTTCCTTATTTCCTGTAACCTGGGGTCTCTTTCCACTCTGCCGGTCCTGGCCAATTCCTCATGGGCTATCCCTCCTGGCAACCTCCTACCTATCGTCACATCTCAGGGAAAGGGGCCCTACTGGACGCCCGCGCCATGCAGTGCCAGATCGGGTGGTCCCTGGATAGAATTTCGAACTGAAAATCCCCCTTGCTTTTGGAAGCGGGCTCACGCACGGTTACGTGGCACCGACCAGTGCGGCTGGGATTGGGATAGAAAGCCAGACCCCTTCCTGCCCCCTCCGTAAGGGCGCTCGGGAAGTTCGGAAAGAGAGCTCCAACCCCTTGCTTTCAACTGGGATGCCCGTTGCAGAGAGTCGGCTATCTTTCAAGTCGGGTCTCTCCGTCTTACTTTCGGGCTCCCAATTGGTGCGGCTGGCTGGAGATTTTAAGGAAAAGGGATAGAGCTCAGAACCCCCCTTTCGGGTTGAGCAGCGGTCCACGGTCTCTCTCACTAACCGGACCAAGAGAAAGGCAAGAAGGAGCGATAGAGAGGAGGGCAGAGAATTCAGTTGCCAGGAGACTTCCACCCCCTTCCCACCAGTGCACTGGATTTTCCTTTTTCCTTATACTCACGCGTCTTCTATGATGATCCCGGGATCGATGAATAAGCCGGCTGGATCCCTCTTTGCTCCCCGGCTGAACTCCTAGGGCTTTCGATTACCGCCCAGAAGATGGCTGGGGGTCCAAAAGGATCTTCCCAGGCAAAATGGCCCGGAGCCGGCTGAAGATTTCGGGGCCCCCAGTCAGCAGCTCGGGAGAACCGCAAGCCCCACGTTGGGCAGCCAACTGTTACGGAAAAATTCTGGGTGCGGGGTTACTCTGCCACCCAGCTCATCGGACTAAGTCCGTGGGTCCCTGCGGAAGAAAATGAGCTCAGCCGGACACAGGAGCAAACTGCAGAAGATCCAAGTTTATTGCGCAACAGGTTCAAGGCGAGATTGAACAGCGAGAAAGGGGTGGCATGAACTTTTGAGATTTCCCTCCATGTCCCAGAATACAGTGCATGAAACGTCACGAATACATTATGGGAAGGTTGGGTTTCACAAGTTACATCATGAATATACTTTACACGTCATGAATACATTATGAAAAGGTGGGATTACATTAATTAGCATTTTCGGATGAGGGAGGGGGGATATGCGGAGCGGGAAATATACATAGATACACATTTATTGAGTACCGGTGGTGGCAAGACAATGGGTCAGAGATATGCATCGTCTGCCACCTAGTATTGCCCGAAGGAAGGATTTGCAAAACTATCTGACAGGATTAAGAAGTTCCTGCGTACGTGACCTGCCGCTTTGGGGATTATGGAAGTAGGGACAGCATCATGGAGTCCAAGGGGAACTGAGTTGAATGGCACCGAGAACGAGCAGATCAGAACCACGGCTGATTTTATATCAATTTTGAAGATTTCAGTGATTTCTAAGCCACTCTGTACTAGAGAGCAAAAGCAGAAACAGAGTGGATACATTGTAACAGGATTTTGACAGTATTACTTGAGAGATTATGGAGGACAGGGGAGGGGTGATGGAGTCCTAGAGAAATTGAGCAAATATATTGTAGTGAAGAAGACATTGCCCCCCCCCCCCCGTTCCGTATCACCCTGTTGGCCAACTCTCCCTTTTATGAACCTGCCATTCAGGGGGGTCTGGACTGCCACTCTTTTTGCCCCTCTACTTCTTGGAAACAACTGGTTCTCTGTGGGCAGGGAAACTTGACTTCTCATAAAACAGTAAAGGTAAAGGGACCCCTGACCATTAGGTCCAGTTGCGGACGACTCTGGGGTTGCAGCGCTCATCTCGCTTTACTGGCCGAGGGAGTTGGCGTACAGCTTCCGGGTCTTGTGGCCAGCATGACTAAGCCGCTTCTGGCAAACCAGAGCAGCGCATGGAAACGCCGTTTACCTTCCCGCCGGAGCAGTACCTATTTAGCTACTTGCACTTTGACATGCTTTCAAACTGCTAGGTTGGCAGGAGCAGGGACTGAGCAACGGGAGCTCACCCTGTCGCGGGGATTCGAACCGCTGACCTTCTAATTGGCAAGTCCTAGGCTCTGTGGTTTAACCCACAGCGCCACCTGCGACCCTCACAAAACAGTAGTGGGTCATAATTCAAGTAAATTAGGCTAGTGGAAAGATTAGCACTCGTGCAAGGCACTCGCCCTCCTTCCTCCCAATGCACCATGTGCCAGCCAACCTCCGTTCAGTTCTTAAAGACTCTATTCTGGTTTTGATCTTTTTTGTGGTGGTTGCTGCTTTTAAAATCAAGCAGTGTATAAATGTTATGAGCTGAAGTAAAAGACAATGTTGCTGATGCCTGCTGCTAGATGGAGGGAAGTGCACATTTTGAAGGCTTTGGGTGCATCTGCCTGCCTATACCCCTTGGCCCTGTCCTCTAAACCTAGCTGGGTGGCTGTGCTCCCACCCCCACCCAGAAAATGGGATAGGTTAGGGGAAACCCTGCTTTTTGGGCCAAGGTCCTGACTCCCCACCCAAATTCTTCCATGCAAACTCAGCTAGATTGGTAAAGAAAAAGCGACTGATAAGCATTGTGTATGCAATATAATATTGTGGCACTGGATGGCACTGTGGAGTCCCGTTTTTCTCCACCTGTTTTCCCTGTTTGAATTTACAACTCCTTTAACTGAAGTGCTTCTTTGATGTGTCTAGATCCTCCGTCAACCCCTCTTCTCATCCCTATCTTCTCTCAACCATCCCTTTCTCCCATCTCAAATCCAGCCTCTTCTAAAAATTCCCACAGAAACAGCTCCTTTTATGTTCCCTCCAAAAGTGCTGGCTCCACCCCCCTCTGGGTAGCCAATCAAAAAGAGGCTCTGGCCCTCTGGTGGAATTCTCAGGCACTGCATCCCCAGACTCTGCTGTCCATCAAACCCCCGTCTTCTATTGGTGCATCTGGTCCTTCCTGCCTAAGTGCAAAACTTCACTTTTCTGCCTATTGAAATTCATTTCCTGAGCTTGGGCCCAGTTCTCCAATCTGTTAATGCAGGGGTCAGCAACCTTTTTCAGCCATGGGCTGGTCCACCATCCCTCAGACCATGTGGTGGGCCGGACTATATTTTGAAAAAAATAATGAACGAATTCCTGGGCCCCACATATAACCCAGGGGTGCATTTAAAATAAAAGCACACACTCTACTCATGTAAAAACACCAGGCAGGCTCCACAAATAACCCAGAGATGCATTTGAAATAAAAGGACACATTCTACTCATGTAAAAACACGCTGATTCCTGGACCGTCCACGCGCCGGATTGAGAAGGCTGTTGGGCCGGATCCAGCCCCCGGGCCTTAGGTTGCCTACTCCTGTGTTAATGGCATCTTGAGTCCCAATTCTGGCTTTTGTGACATTAGCTGCCCCTCCCAGTTTGTCATTGATTGATTGATTGATTGATTGAATTTGTATACCGCTCTATACCCACAAGTCTCAGGGCAGTTACAACATACAAGCACAATAGAAAAACACAATATACAGACTTCCAGTTTGCCATGAAGGGGAAGAAGGAGCCAGTGACTTTCTTCAGGGAGTGCCGTTGCCATGTTTAGAGACTGGGGGGTGCCACAGATGCTTTGTGTCCCCAAACCTCCTTGGGGGAAGCTGGGGAGACTGGAGAGGACCTGCTGAAACGAACTCCATTCTCGCCCCCAAAGTGGCAGCTCTGCGCCGGAAGGTCGAGCCACGGCACTGGGTCATATTGCCTCAACTGCAGAAAGTCTTGTAACCCTCGCTGGAGTGGGAAGCTTTCCCAAAAAGGAGAAAAGCCAAAGAAAAGGTAGAATGGAAGAAAAGATTGAAGAACCAATTTGGCTAAGTTCCGGAGAGAAAAAGGGAAGTCCTCTCCAGAATTGGGAAAAGAAGCATGTGCAAAAAATCTGGCAGAAAAAGCCAAGGTAAAGCATAACATCTTGCGAAGACATGGAGGAGAGAAAACACGAGAAGGAAGAACAAAATCGTTACAATTGTTACAATTAAAAAATTAGAGATAAATACCCACCCAGAACTATATATCCAGTCGAGAGGATGCAAAATTGCCAGGGGGAGAGAAAGCAAGCAGTTACGGAGTCTTCTGTCAATCTTTAATTATACAGATAGGGGGGGAAACACAAAAAGACTGTATGTTAATAGAGGATGAGCTGCCTCACTTAATGGAATTGAAACCTTGCTCCTTCAAAGTATTAGAGTTCAAAGACTGTGATAAAGAGGGAAAAAGAACAATATCGTGGTTCTCAAATGGATAACATAGGTTACTACAGGAGAAAGAAAAGAAAATAATATTCCCCAAGACAACAGTGGGAGAGACATCATAGAATCATAGAGTTGGAAGAGACCACAAGGGTCATCGAGTCCAACCCCCTGCCAAGCAGGAAACACCATCAGAGCACTCCTGACATATGGTTGTCAAGCCTCTGCTTAAAGACCTCCAAAGTAGGAGACTCCACCACACTCCTTAGCAGCAAATTCCACTGTCGAACAGCTCTTACTGTCAGGAAGTTCTTCCTAATGTTTAGGTGGAATCTTCTTTCTTGTAGTTTGGATCCATTGCTCCGTGTCCGCTTCTCTGGAGCAGCAGAAAACAACCTTTCTCCCTCCTCTATGTGACATCCTTTTATATATTTGAACATGGCTATCATATCACCCCTTAACCTCCTCTTCTCCAGGCTAAACATGCCCAGCTGCCTTAGCCGTTCCTCATAAGACATCGTTTCCAGGCCTTTGACCATTTTGGTTGCCCTCCTCTAGACACGTTCCAGTTTGTCAGTGTCCTTCTTGAACTGTGATGCCCAGAACTGGACACAGTACTCCAGGTGAGGTCTGACCAGAGCAGAATACAGTGGCACTATTACTTCCCTTGATCTAGATGCTATACTCCTATTGATGAGGCCTAGAATTGCATTGGCTTTTTTAGCTGCCGCGTCACACTGTTGGCTCATGTCAAGTTTGTGGTCAACCAAGACTCCTAGATCCTTTTCACATGTACTGCTCTCAAGCCAGGTGTCACCCATCTTGTATTTGTGCCTCTCCTTTTTTTTGCCCAAGTGCAATACTTTACATTTCTCCCTGTTAAAATTCATCTTGTTTATTTTTGCCCAGTTCTCTAATCTGTCAAGGTCGTTTTGAAGTGTAATCCTGTCCTCTGGGGTGTTAGCCACCCTCCCAGTTTGATGTCATCTGCAAATTTGATCAGGATGCCCTTGAGTCCATCATCCAAGTCGTTGATAAAGATGTTGAATAAGACCGGGCCCAAGACAGAACCCTGTGGCACCCCACTAGTCACTCTTCTCCAGGATGAAGAGGAACCATGATGAGCACCCTTTGGGTTCGGTCAGTCAGCCAATTACAAATCCACTGAGTGGTAGCAGAGTCAAGACCACATTTTACCAGCTTCTTTACAAGAATATCATGGGGCGCCTTGTCAAATGCCTTGCTGAAATCAAGGTAGGCTACATCCACTGCGTTCCCTTCATCTACCAGGCTTGTAATTCTGTCAAAAAACGAGATCAGGTTAGTCTGACATGACTTATTTTTCAGAAATCCATGCTGACTATTGGTGATCACAGCATTCCTTTCTAGGTGCTCACAGACTGCTTAATGATCTGCTCCAGAATCTTCCCTGGTATTGATGTCAGACTGACTGGGCGATAATTATTTGGGTCCTCTCTTTTCCCCTTTTTGAAAATGGGGACAACATTTGCCCTCCTCCAGTCTGCCAGGACTTCGCCTGTTCTCCAGGAATTCTCAAAGATGACTGCCAGTGGTTCTGAGATCACATCTGCCAGTTCTTTTAATACTCTTGGATGCAGTTCATCTGGCCCTGGAGACTTGAATAGATCTAGACTAGCCAAGTATTCTTGTACTATCTCATTAGTTATTCTGGGCTGTGTTTCCTCTGCTGAATCATTTGCTTCAAATTCTTCAGGTCGGGCATTGTTTTCTTTATCAGAGAAGACTGAAGCAAAGAAGGCATTGAGGAGTTCAGCCCTTTCTGTGTCCCCTGTTTGTATTTCACCATCTTCTCCTCTGAGTGACCCCACTGTTTCTTTGTTCTTCCTTTTGCTACGAACATACCCATAAAAGCCTTTTTTGTTGCTTTTAACCTCATTCTGTGCTTTAGCTTTTCTGACTTTGTGTCTACACGTGCTTGCTATTTGTTTGAATTCCTCTTTGGTGGTCCCCCCCCCCCTTTTCCATTTTTTGTACACATCCTTTTTTAATCTTAACTCAGTTAAAAGTTCTTTAGATAGCCACCCTGGCTTCTTTAGGCACCTTCCATGTTTCCCTAACCGTAACACCAAAAATATGGACAAATTGACAACAGAAATCAAAACACTATCCAGTAAAACTAATGGTTTGGAAAAACCAGTCCACGCTTTGGAGGAGACAGTTAAGAGAAAGAAAGAAGAGAATTGAGAGATAAAAAGGGATCAAGATAGAATGAAAACAGAGGTAGCCACAGTAAGAGAAACTCAGAAGGATACAGTAAATAATATTGCACTTCTGGAATTAAAACAAAATGACACAATGCTACATCTGAGAGGCATTCCAGAGCATCGGAATGAACAAATCAGAGTTAAAAGGAACCAGGAAAAGAGATTTCTGTTTTGTCACTTATTTAAAATGTTTGAAAGGAAAGATTCTTCTTTGCTGTATTGTTTTCGTTTATGCTTTGTTGATGTGGGATATTGTCAGAAAAGGAAATAAATAGAATATATACCCAAAATAAATAATAATAAAAAAAAATAGAAGATGGAGCAAGCTTGTTTATTCCTGCTCCAAAGGGTAGGACACGAACCAATGGCTTCAAGTGAACAGAACTGCGATTCACACTACACATCAGGAAGAGGTTTTTGACAGCAAGAGCTGTTAGTGGAATGAAATCCCTTGGAAGGTGCTGGAATCTCCATCCTTTGAGGTTTTATGAAGTTGGATAGTCACCTGTCATGGATGCTTTAGTTGCGATTCCTGCTTTGCATGGGGTGGACTAGATGATACCAGGGATCACTTCCAACTCCACAATTCTGATTCTGTGATTCTGTGATTCACGATTCTGTATTTGTATGAAAAGTGAGCTTCGCCTTCTGACAGAAGCTTTTTCCACATTCCATGCATTGATATGGTTTCTCTCCTGTATGAATTCGTTGATGGGTATTGAGATGGGAGCTCTTACTGAAGCTCTTTCCACATTCCATGCATTGATAGGGTTTCTCCCCTGTATGAATTCTTTTATGAGAAGTGAGATGGGCACTCTGACTAAAGCTCCTTCCGCATTCCACACACTGATAGGGTTTCTCCCCTGTATGAATTCGCTGATGGGTATTGAGATGGGAGATTGTATTGAAGCTCTTTCCACACTCCATGCACTGATAGGGTTTCTCCCCCGTATGAATTCTTTGATGGGAACTGAGAGAAGAGCTCATACTGAAGCTCTTTCCACATTCCATGCACTGATAAGGTTTCTCTCCTGAATGAATTCTGTGATGGGAAGTGAGATGGGAGCTCCTACTGAAGCTTTTCCCACATTGCATGCACTGATAAGGTTTCTCTCCTGTATGAATTCTTTGATGGTCTGTGAGATGGGAGCTCGTACTGAAGCTCTTTCCACATTCCACACACTGATAAGTTTTCTCCCTTGCATGAATTCGTTGATGAGAAGAGAGAGAGCACTTGTCACGGAAGCTTTTTCCACATTCCACACACTGATCGGGTTTCTCTCCCGTATGAATTTTCTGATGGGATGTGAGATAGGAGCTGGTAGTGAAACTCTTTCCACATTCCACACACTGATAGGGTTTCTCTCCTGTATGAAATCTTTGGTGAGAAGTGAGAGAGTATCTGCGACTGAAGCTTTTCCCACATTCCAAGCACTGATAGGGTTTTTCTCCTGTATGAATTCTCTGATGGGAAGTGAGACAGAAGCTCTGACTAAAGCTCTTTCCACATTCCTTGCACTGATATGGTTTCTCCCCTGTATGAATTCTCTGATGGGAAGTGAGTTTGGAGCTGTCCCTGAAGCGCTTTCCACATTCCACGCACTGATAGGGTTTCTCCCCTGTGTGAATTCTTTGATGGGAAGTCAGGTGGTAGCTATCCGTGAAGCTCTTTCCACATTCCATGCACTGATAGGGTTTCTTTCCAATGAGAATTCTTTGCTGGGAAGTGGAACGGGAGCTCTGACTGCAGCTCCCTCCATACACCACATTTTTACGTGACTTCTCCACTCTGCAGATTTTGTCATGGTCATCCTTGATTTCAAATTCTTTAGAATCTGAAATGGAGACAAATAGGGATTAGAGCCTCAGGAAGAAATGGAGCCCCCAATTATGGAATAATGCTAATTAAATTTGTGGTAGAGGAAGAACTGAATCCTGCCACCTGTCCAAATTCTTTTATCAGTTGTAATGTTCTTAATTAGGCTTTATTTCATGTTCTCTGTTGTTATTATTAGGTCATCCGCGAAGGCTTTTAATTTGTAATATTTTCCCTGTACTACTATACCTTTTATCCTCTCATCTCTTATTTTTCGGTTCAAGATTTCCAATACTAAGATAAATAGCAGTGGGGACAGAAGGCACCCTTCCCTGGTCCCCTTCATTATGTTACAGCTATCTGTGATGTTGCTGTTTATAATAAGTTTTGCTCTCTGCTTCAAATAGATTGCCTCTATTCCTCTTCAGAAAGTATCTCCAAATCCCATTAAGTTAATCTGTGTTTTCATAAAGCTCCACAAGATATTATCAGATGCCTTTTCTGCATCTACTAACATGAGAACTGTTGGTATGTCATTTCTGGTTTCTAGGTGTTCCAATATATTGATAATATTTCTTATATTATGGTGGCGGGCTGGGCCTTGGAGTTCCCAAACCTACTGGTTTTGGGAGACTTCAACGTCCATGCCGATGCCGCTCCCTCCTCACAGGCTCTGGACCTAGTGACTTCCATGGCAACACTAGGGCTCTCCCAGTTTGTTTTGGGCCCCACTCATCAAGCAGGCCACACGCTGGATCTGATCTTTGGGGCTGGCATAGATGTGATCATGCTCCCCGCTGTGAAAGTGCCATGGTCTGATCACTACACTTTAAAAGCCAAGATTGACTTCCCGCTCCTCACCAGCTCGGGTGGCGAACCTATTTGGGCTCGTCCACGAAAACTGATGGATCCTGATAGATTCCGACAAGCCTTGCGGAACCCTGCTCCTCCTGGCGACTCATTAGATGACCTTGTTGAGGACTGGAATAACCGGCTCTTGGCAGCCATTGATGAGATCGCGCCTAAGCGCCCTCTGCGACCCCGTCGAAACCGGGCCCCTTGGTTTACTGAGGAGCTCCGGAAAATGAAGCGGGATCTCAGACGGCTAGAGCGAGTATGGCGACGGACTCGTGACGGAGCCTCAAGAACATCTTATAGGACGCTTATGAAAGCCTATGAGATGGCTATGAAAGCTGCTAAGAAATCTTACTTTGCAGCTTCCATTGCATCCGCTAGCTCTCGCCCGGCACAACTTTTTAGAATAATTAGGTCAATAACGTCCTTAGGAGGACAACCAAATTTAAGCACAAATTCGACCCACAGCTGTGAGGCATTCGCGAGCTTTTTTGCGGAGAAAGTCCTGTTGCTCCGCCGTGACCTCCCTGCCAATTTAGATACAGTGACTGAACTGGAGACCCCTCCACTGACTTCAGGTCCAGTGTTGGACCATTTCGATCGGATACTCCCTACTGATGTGGATAGATTCCTCCAAGTTGGTAGGCCCACCACCTGCCTCCTTGATCCGTGCCCGTCTTGGCTGATTAGGGAGTGTCCAGATGTCGCGCGGACCCCCCTGGTTGAAATTATCAATTTGTCCCTTGACACGGGGACATTCCCAGGGGAACTGAAGGAAGCAGTGGTGCGTCCACTCTTAAAGAAAACTTCATTAGATCCCTTAGACCTATCCAATTACCGCCCAGTTTCAAATCTTCCATACCTGGGTAAGGTAATTGAGAGAGCGGTTGCTGAACAGCTTGGTAGGTTTCTGGAGGAAACATCGGCATTAGATCCATTTCAGTCCGGTTTCCGTCCTGGTTTTGGGACGGAGACGGCTCTGGTTGCCCTAACAGATGATCTCCGTAGACAAGTGGATCGAGGTGGGTCAGGACTGCTGATCCTTTTAGATTTGTCAGCAGCCTTTGACATGGTCGATCATGATCTTCTGGACCATCGCCTTGCAGACGTGGGGATACAGGGCATAGCCCGTAACTGGTTGTGCTCTTTTATCTCTGGTCGGGGACAGAGGGTGGCACTAGGGGGGGAAATGTCGTCACGCCACTCCTTGATGTGTGGAGTGCCGCAGGGCGCAATTCTCTCCCCAATGCTTTTTAACATCTTTATGCGCCCCCTTGCCCAGATTATCTGGAGCTTTGGGCTGGGCTGTCATCAATATGCTGATGACACTCAGCTCTATCTGCTGATGGATGGCCACACCAACTCGGCCCCTTACACACTGACCAGATGCTTGGAAGCTGTGGCTGGATGGTTTCGTGGGAGCCGATTGAAACTAAATCCTTCGAAGACAGAGGTCCTATGGCTAGGTCGGGATAGCATGGGGATGAGGGACCAACTCCCTTCTCTTGCGGGGGCCCAATTAGTGCCATTGCCTTCCGTTAAGAGTTTAGGTGTAATCCTTGACGCCTCCCTTTCCATGGAGGCGCAAGTCACAGCAACAGCCAAGGCGACATTTTTCCACCTTCGCCGCATCAAGCAGTTGGTCCCTTACCTTTCCCGCCCCGACCTGGCCACAGTGATCCACGCGACAGTCATCTCCAGGCTTGACTACTGTAATTCGCTCTACGCGGGGCTGCCCTTGAAGCTGTCCCAGAAACTCCAGCGGGTACAGAATGCTGCAGCGAGGCTCCTCACGGGGTCTCTGCCATGGGAGCATATTCATCCAGTGCTTTTCAAGCTGCACTGGCTCCCGGTGCAGTACAGGGTCAGATTTAAGGTGCTGCTTTTGACCTTTAAAGCCCTTCACGGCCTAGGACCCTCGTACCTACGGGACCGCCTCGCCTGGTATGCCCCACGGAGAGCCTCAAGGTCCATAAATAACAACACCCTAGTGGTCCCAGGCCCTAAGGAAGTTAGATTGGCTTCAACCAGAGCCAGGGCCTTTTCAGCACTGGCCCCAACTTGGTGGAACGCTCTGTCTCATGAGACCAGGGCCCTGCAGGATCTGATTTCTTTCCGCAGGGCCTGTAAGACAGAGTTGTTCCGCCTGGCCTTTGGATTGGAGCCAATTTGATTCCCTCCGCCCCCTTTTTCTTTTTTCTTTTCCTTCTCCTGCAATGAGGCTTCATTTTAATATTTTAATGTTCCATTATTTTAATGTTGTATTTTATTTTTGTTTTTAAGTTGTAATCACTCATCTTGTTTTTATTATTGCTTGTAAGCCGCTCTGAGCCCGGCCTTGGCTGGGGAGGGCGGGGTATAAATAAAAAATTATTATTATTATTATATTGCTGTTTATTTGTCATCCAGGGAGAAAGCCCACATGGTCTTCATGGATTATCTTTCTCAGGGTCTTTTTAAATCTTTCCACTAAGATGGATGTGAAAAGTATGTAATCATTATTGATTAATGAAATTGGTATGTAGTTTGAAATAAGTGTTCGATCTGTCCCATTTGGGAATTAGTGTTATAAATGCTTCCTTCCATGTCTCTGGTGTTTTCCCCTATATCATTCATTACATGTTTTGAAGGTTGTGATAGGACTTCTTCCAGCTACTTATAATAGCAGGCTGACAATCCATGTGGACTGGGTGACTTCCCTGATTTCGCATTTGTATTGTTGGATTTCTATGGCTGTAATTGGTGTTTGATTTTTCCCCCACTCACAATTACTGGCAGGTTATTATGTTTAAAAAATTCTTCATCCCCCCCCCCCCGTTTTCCATTTCTTTTTGGTATAATTCTCTATAATAACCTACAAAAATTTTACATGTTTCATTCGGTTCATCTATTATTTTGTTTCCCAGTTTCAGTTTGTTTATAATCCTATCACTGCCTTTTCTTGAGTTGCCAAGCCAGTAGTTTCCCTGGTCTGTTGGCAAACTCAAAATTTCTATGTTTTAATATTTTAATATTCCATTCCACTTCTTGATTTATTAGCGTAGCAAATTTGGCTTGTAGCAGTTTGATATTTTGTTTGATTGTTTCATTGTCTGGGTTTCTTAATACCTCTTTTTCCTTTTAGCTTATCTCCACCAATATTTCTGTTTCTTTTCTTTTATTCCTTTTTGGATCACATTTTGTTATTTCATGTTTTTATATGTGTTGGAAGCCTCCCAGAGTGGATGGGGAAACCCAGCCAGATGGGCAGGGTATAAATAAATATTATTATTATCATCATCATCATCATCATCATCATCATCATCATCACTGCTACTAATACCTGAGATTCTCCAATGTCAGTAGTCGCTTTGGTCAATCAGAGAACGACAGCAGCAAAAACAAAAACAGAAAAACTGACAGAAGCTACTTATCTTTCCTAACAACTCTGAAGCTGACATTTAAGATACCTGGGCAGTTCAGACCAGCCCAATTGTGGTATAAAAAGGCAGAACTGGAGGAAGATTGTTCACAGAAAAATAGGTAATTTACTGTTCAAGGTTTATTGTGGGGGTGTTAGGTTCCCAGGTGTTGTAGGGGGCGCTGTTGAGCTCTGTGAAAATATATGAGGTTTGTCACACGGAGGTATTTTTAAAATTTGCAGTCAGATATTAAGATCCCACAGGGAGCCTTACCAAGAGAGGCCACGATCCCACGATTCTCCTCCATGACGTCCTTATGCAGAGCTCTCTGGTCAGGATCCAGCAACGCCCACTCCTCATCTGTGAAACGAACAGTGACATCTTCAAAGCACACTGGACCCTAAAAGAAAAAGGGAAATGTCCTCCTCTGAGACAGCAGAAATATGACCTGCTACACAATGCTCTGTTATTTCCTTCCTGTTAATTGCTGTGTTGTTTCAATAGGATTGCTTTGCTGCACACTTTTATTATGGATGCCTATTTTAATGTTTTAATGGAATTCTTTTATTCCGCATTTTAATTATGGGTTTTCATCTTTGTGCAAATAGGTAGTATTCCACCGTGTGTTTCTCATACTGTAACACCAAAAAAATGGACATATTGACAACAGAAATCAAAACACTATCCAGTAAAACTAATGGTTTGGAAAAACCAGTCCAAGCTTTGGAGGAGACAGCTAAGAGAAAGAAGAGAACTGAGAGATTAAAAGGGATCAAGAAAGAATGAAAACAGAGATAGTGACAGTACCAGTCCCACAGTTCACAGCTGGAGTTAACTCTTTATCAGCAAGAACACGATGTTCACAGTCTTGGCTGAGCTTCAGGCCGAATGAGAAGAGCAGCTCATTCCCGGAGGGTCTGTCAGTTTGCACTCTCAATCAATTAATGGACTAGTTGTCTAGGTAGAAGTTACTTTAGTGTGGAGGTATATGAAAAGTGAGATTATATAGTGCAAAGTTTGAAGAGAGTGAAGGCCCCTGGCTCCCCACAACTTTCTAAGTCGCCCCCCCGGGGGGGTTTCTAGCATACGATTGAACAGTGCGCCAGTGTGCAGCCTGCCTTTGCTCCTCCATGTTAGACCTCTCTTGGCTCTGAGAGACAAGCAGGGAGGGTGGCTTCTGGCAGAAGGAGAGGGAGCCTCCGGTGGCTCCTCCTTCTCCTGACTCACCTCTGCCTCTCGACTTTCCTCTCCCACTCGCCTCCTTCCTCTTCTGCCTCTGATTCTGGACTGCATTCTGCCACAGAGTCTCCCAGCTCACTATGCCCTGTTACCCCTTTAGCTTCTGACATCTCCTCTTCCCAGGCTTCTCCATCTTCTCCCTCTGACCACCCATCCGTCTTCCACCTCCACTCCTTCGGCTCCGAAAGGTCTTCCCTTCCTGGTTCCCCAGCTGCTTCCTCCCACCATTCCTCTGTGCCCAACCAGTCCATGACATTGCTCCATCCCTCGGCCTCTGTCCCCACAAGGCAGCTTCCCCTGACCTGATCTGGTTCCACAGCCGCTGCTTCCCTTCTGCCCCCATGAAAAGATGGATCAGGAGGTCCTGCTGGCATCATTCTGTCACCTGCAAGAGAAAAAAGGTAAGCAGGATGCCAGGAGTGCCCGCTTCTCTCACAGGTGAAACAGGGCATCTCTAACTACAGATGGGCCTTTCAGAAAGGCTTTCCTGCTGAGTGCAGTTGGAGGTTTGTGCCCATTTCATATGTTAGTTGTATAAAAATACACCTCCCCTCCTCTGGACCCTTGACCCCAACAGTCCACCCCCCCAAAAAAAAAACAAAGAACCCACAGATTAGTTGGGAAACCAACAGAATGAGACCAAATGGAGAAAAACCACCTTCCTCCTTACCCAGTGGCCTCTCTCTGGTGTCCAACGGAGACCTCTCTGCCTCACAGGAATCTAGGTCCATTTCTGCAAAATGATCGTTTTCCTGAAAGAGCAACAAGAATTCAAAACAGAGAATGAATGGTGAGAAATGTTAGAAGGAGAATGACAAAGACTTAAAGAGTGTTAGAACTCATTCTATGGATGTCTTCCAAGAAAAAGGATGGGCCATCAATAGAGCAATATGAGATGTTCTCCATCGTGTTTGGAGCCCCTTGGGAGTATCCAGAGGAAAGTCTCTCTCACCTGCTTTCTCTCCTCTGCCTGACTCAGGAGGAAACCTTCGGCCAGGGCCACCGCCTGGGAACTGGTCTCCGCTCCACAGTCCCTCACCCAGCTCTCCATCTCTGGAGGAAGGACAGCCAGGAACTGCTCCAAGATCATCAGGTCCAGCATCTCAGCTTTCGTGTGCCTTTCTGGCTTCAGCCATTGGTGGCAAAGGTGGTAGATTTGGCTGCAAACCTCTCGGGGTCCTTTGGCCTCCTGGAAGCAGAACTGCCTCAACTGCTGGCTCTGCACCTCTGAGCTGAAGGTGTCCTCCTCACCCAGGATCTTCTGCCCAGAGTTTCCCCAGAATCCCCCACTGCTCCCAGTTTGGATGGCATGGCCTCTTTCTGCTCCAGGGCCAGCTGAGTCTCGCTCATCCATCTGTGCTCTCAGGAAGCCTCTGAGAGATCAGAAGGAACCCTTTGGTCTTCTGCCAAGTTCTGCCTGTGCTAATGAGGTGCTAGGAAATCCTACAAAGCAAATACATTGCTTAGTTACAGAATTCTTAGGTCAGAAGAAGAGAAATGTTCCTTGAGCAAGCATGGATGAGTCTTCCTAGGAACCAGGGTGGGACTGTACGAAACCATGAGATATCTTCTGAAGAAGAAGACGGAGGAGGAGGAGAGAAGAGGAAGGAGGAGGAGGAAGAAGAAGGAGAAGAGGAGGAGGAGGAGGAGGGGAAGCAGCCTCTAGCTCTCCTAGAAGGAAGATTGCAATGCAAAACGTGGAGGCAACTGAAGGGATTTCTCTGAGGTGAATCAGTCTAGTTGCTCCTGCCTTCCAGTCAATGCATGAAGTCAGAACTGACTGACAAGGGAGTCATTTGAAAAATGGATGCTTGGCTCTAGTGGGGTCCTCACTTGGGGGTCCTCAGGAGTTGCTCTCCCCCCACCCCCACTCCCCTGCTTCTATCTCCTTTTCTTGCACTTGGACTCTCTGCCGCTCTCCAGACAGACTCCTGGGGTGGGGTCCCTTTTTCTTTGATCTGAGGGCCAGGAATGTATCTGGACATTATTATTCTCTTGGATGGCTTAACACACACGCACAGCCCTTGATGCCAAGGTCCCTGGAGGCTCAGGGAGTAGCAGTGCCCATTTCCGGCTGCTTTGCCAGCAACAATCCCTTTGGCACAAAGAGGATGTGGTCCTGGGATGCCCTGCTCTGGGTGCGAGGGGATGGCTGCCGTGGCCTCCGTGGGGAGCTGCCCTGGGAGACACTGGGAAACTGGTCCCCAATGCAGCAGCCAGCCTTTCCTTCCTTCCTCTCCGTGGTTTTTTTTTTTTGGGGGGGGCTAGTCCACCTCCTCGTCCAGCTTTGGAAAACCATTTGCACATGTTTCCTGTTGTGCAATGGGACTCCTTTGTTGTGCACTGATGCCGAGCGACGTCACACAGAGTCAAAGTCCCAGGGACTCCTTTGTTTGAAGAAAGAGATTTCGTGGGAGACATTTTTTCCTGAAAGGGGGGGGCGGAAGGCCAAATGAGTTTGGGATCCTCTGATCTCCAGGAAGGAGAGCGTGGCAGACCTGGCCCCTCCCTGGCAAGACCCTCTCCTCCCTGACTTGGGGGTCCCCCCCTCTCTCCTTCCCTGACCTTCCTCCTGGGGAGTCCTTCCTCCTCTGGGTAGCAGGAGCATATGGGGGGGGGTCTTTGCACCCCTGACCCTCTCCTCCCTGACTCCCTCTCCTCTTCTCCTCTTCCCCCCCTGCAGGAGCAGATCAGGCCCCCAAGGCCCCTCCCCTGCTGAAGCCCTGGACCCCCCCCCCCGTCTCCCCACTGCACCCTCTGGGGAGAGAGAGAGGAGACTCACCAGATCCCAGAGAGAGAGGAGACTCACCAGATCCCAGAGAGAGAGAGGAGGCTCACCAGATCCCAGAGAGAGAGAGAGGAGACTCACCAGATCCCAGGAGGGGGCAGCGAGGCAGCCCTTGCAGCAGAGACACCAAAGCAACACCCCCCCCTTCCTTGCAGGAAAGGACTGGGGAGGGAGGGGCCTTGGCTCTGGAGGACCTGCCCCCCCCTGCGCTTCCTGTCCTTTCTAGGAAGGCAGCTCACTTCCCTTTAACCCTTGCCAAGCCGAGTCCCTCCAGCTCAGCCCTCTCTCGCTTTGCAGAATCTCAGCTTTTTATTATTTTTAATGGCTGGGGGGGGGCAGTTGCCCCCCTGGCTACGCCTCTGCCGAGGTATGCTTTTGGGAGTGGTGACTCTCGGTTGGACTCTGAGCATCTCCCTCCCTTGGCCAGAAAGGGGAAAGGGCTTTGCAGGAAGCAAGGATAGCCAAGATAGCCATGTTCGAAGATATAAAAGGATGTCACATAGAGGAGGGAGAAAGGTTGTTTTCTGCTGCTCCAGAGAAGCGGACACGGAGCAATGGATCCAAACTACAAGAAAGAAGATTCCACCTAAACATTAGGAAGAACTTTCTGACAGTAAGAGCTGTTCGACAGTGGAATTTGCTGCCAAGGAGTGTGGTGGAGTCTCCTTCTTTGGAGGTCTTTAAGCAGAGGCTTGACAACCATATGTCAGGAGTGCTCTGATGGTGTTTCCTGCTTGGCAGGGGGTTGGACTCGATGGCCCTTGGGGTCTCTTCCAACTCTAGGATTCTAGGATTCTATGATTCATCCTAGAATTCAGGAGTGGAGAGATAGGAGGGGATCCCAGGGTCATCTAGTCCAACCCCATTGATACGGAACGGGGGGGGGGGCAATGTCTTCTTCACTACAATATATTTGCTCAATGTCTCTAGGACTCCATCACCCCTCCCCTGTCCTCCATAATCTCTCAAGTAATACTGTCAAAATCCTGTTACAATGTATCCACTCTGTTTCTGCTTTTGCTCTATAGTACAGAGTGGCTTAGAAATCACTGAAATCTTCAAAAATTGATATAAAATCAACCGTAACTCCGATTTCTTCACTTTTGGTGTCATTCAACTCACCTCCCCCTGGACTCCATAATGCTACCCCTACCTCCATAATCCCCGAAGCGGCAGGTCACGTACACAGGAATTTCTTAATCCTGTCAGATAGTCTTGCAAAATCCTTCCTTCGGGCAATATTAGGTGGCAGACGATGCATATCTCTGACCCATTGTCTTGCCACCACCGGTACTCAATAAATGTGTATCTATGTATATTTCCCGCTCCGCATATCCCCCCTCCCTCATCCGAAAATGCTAATTAATGTAATCCCACCTTTTCATAATGTATTCATGACGTGTAAAGTATATTCATGATGTAACTTGTGAAACCCAACCTTCCCATAATGTATTCGTGACGTTTCATGCACTGTATTCTGGGACATGGAGGGAAAACTCAAAAGTTCATGTCACCCCTTTCTCACTGTTCAATCTCGCCTTGAACCTGTTGCGCAATAAACTTGGACCTTCTGCAGTTTGCTCCTGTGTCCGGCTGAGCTCATTTTCTTCCGCAGGGACCCACGGACTTAGTCCGATGAGCTGGGTGGCAGAGTAACCCCGCACCCAGATTTTAGCCGTAACAGTTGGCGCCCAACGTGGGGCTTGCGGTTCTCCCGAGCTGCTGACTGGGGGCCCCGAAATCTTCAGCCGGCTCCAGGCCATTTTGCCTGGGAAGATCCTTTTGGACCCCCAGCCATCTTCTGGGCGGTAATCGAAAGCCCTAGGAGTTCAGCCGGGGAGCAAAAGAGGGATCCAGCCGGCTTATTCATCGATCCCGGGATCATCATAGAAGACGCGTGAGTATAAGGAAAAAGGAAAATCCAGTGCACTGGTGGGAAGGGGGTGGAAGTCTCCTGGCAACTGAATTCTCTGCCCTCCTCTCTATCGCTCCTTCTTGCCTTTCTCTTGGTCCGGTTAGTGAGAGAGACCGTGGACCGCTGCTCAACCCGAAAGGGGGGTTCTGAGCTCTATCCCTTTTCCTTAAAATCTCCAGCCAGCCGCACCAATTGGGAGCCTGAAAGTAAGACGGAGAGACCCGACTTGAAAGATAGCCGACTCTCTGCAACGGGCATCCCAGTTGAAAGCAAGGGGTTGGAGCTCTCTTTCCGATCTTCCCGAGCGTCCTTTCTAGGGGGCAGGAAGTGGTCTTGCTTTCTATCCCAATCCCAGCCGCACCGGTCGAGCTACATACCACGTGTACTGTAAGCTCGCTTCCGAAAGCAAGGGGGATTTTCGACCCGAAATTCTATCCAGGGACCACCCGATCTGGCACTGCATGGCGCGGGCGTCCAGTAGGGCCCCTTTTCCTGAGATGTGACGATAGGTAGGAGGTTGCCAGGAGGGATAGCCCATGAGGAATTGGGCAGGACCGGCAGAGTGGAAAGAGACCCCAGGTTATAGGAAATAAGGAAATAAGGAAATAGGAAATGGAACGCAAGGAACCGGATAGCTAGAGCTCTCTAAAACCCACTAAGGAAGTTGCCAGGCAACTAGAAGCCCCTTCTCCTCTTTACTATACGTCCCTGTACTAAGCGTACCAAACCCCTAGACATACCAATCCTAATCAACCCCTCTTTTTTCCCCTTCTCTATCCCAGACACCCCCCCCAAAAAAAAGGAAAAAGCAAAAAAGCAACAACAGCAACGCATGCATCTATAAAGGGGTACCCAGTCAACCAAGCGTTGTGAGCCCTACCAGTCTGATTACCTGGTGGTGTGTTTGAAGAGGCAAGGAGGCTCATAAAACCATGTGGGACCTTCCTACTAATTTCACTTAATGAAGCCAAAGGTAGTGGCCCATCTCCTTGCAATAACCAACTAAAGGATGAGAATATATATGTTTACATGTTGTCTGTTATGTGTGTTGTCTGTTAATACATATATGAGAATATGTATGTTTACATGTTGTCCGTTATGTGTGTTGTCTGTTCCTTCTGTCTCTGGCAGACTGCCTTTCTTAAGTGTGCATAGTTTAAACTGCAAGCTTGCTTCAAAATTTAAATCTAAGGAAGTCATGCTGGATCTTAGCAGTCCTAAATAAGGAAGTCATGCTGGATCTTAGCAGTCCTAAATAAGAGAAAATGAGAATGAAGTGTGCAAATGTTTACCCCACCTCTTGCTTTGCCCCAACTTTTGAGATTGCGAGTCTACAGTCTTATTTTGGAAGGTGCTGATAACCTAATGTTTCTGCTGCAAAAGCCTAGTTGAGCCAACTGCTCTCAAGCTAAAATGCAGTGTATGTATTTCATTAAGCATATGCCTATGAAAGTATGGTGTTCCTTCTAAGAAAATATCTGAGTCCAGTTTTAACTTTGATTTGGTTGGACAGAAGAGTTATTGTAAGGCTCCTGATATCAGTTTCTATAAGACTTCCTGGCCTCTTTTCTTAGAAAATGCCCCCCCCCCTGTTTCATTCTGTCTCTTTCAGGGTTTTTTTTTCCCCTCCTTCTCCTTCTTATTCTGTGCCAGGTAAATTTACTCCTGAGTAAGCTTCCTTTAAAGGAAACTGCAAGGGGGGGCATAGATTAGGCTTACTATTGCTCTGCAAGTTCAACAAAATTGTCAAATCTATGGCTGTTGTAATTATTTGTGAGTGGTTATATCAATTGAATTAACTTTGCTTTATAAAAGATCCTCTCCCTATCTTAGGAAAAATGTTAACTTCAATCTTCCTTTAAAGATAATTTCTATAGGTATGTGTGTGTTTCTGGTAGTACAAATCTTGCTATGAACCCTGTATTTTAGGGTTGGACTAGATGACCCCAGGTCCCTTTCAACTTTCCCAATTTGTGGCTGATGAGTTGAAATTCAGCCCAGGTTGGCTCTTTGTTTTTTTAAAAGGTGTGATGAGAGGTGAAAGCCATGATGTTTGAAGCAGAACTGGTGATATCGAGCATTTAAGTGATTACAGTGTTTATCATTTTGTCTATTATTTACAAAAATCAGACTTAAAAGTCTACTCAAAGTTTAAGCACATACAAATGGATAATCAAGTAGAATTAGCCTTGACCAATCCATTTGTCTGCAAATGGTAAGGCCGAAATGACTGAGAATGTTTAAAAAAAAAAAAAAATTCCTATGAATTCTAACTCTCTGGCCATTTTTACTCATAAATAAGAGAGCGGTTGATTGTTCCGCGAATGGCCAGAGGGATATTAGCCCTTTCCTGTACATAAAGGAAGCAGTCTCGTTTGCTTGGGCCGAAATCGCTAGCTTTGGTAAATACTTAAATTGCTGAGTTTCTCTTTTTTGTTTAAAATCAAACCCTGTTTTCAAAATCTACTCCATACCCTTCCCTTCCCTTATTCAAATGTTAATTTAGCCAAAGGATGCAACATTTTCAATAGTACAAAAGGTTTGCTGAGACATGAACTCTGCACATGCACAGAGGCTAGATCAGCTAAAGAAGAGAGAGAGAGAGGACGGGGGGGGGGACTGTAAGGAGGGAGAGGAGGTTTCTTCCAAATGTAAAAGAAAAGTCAGAACCATTGAGGGAAATCACCCTTAATCTGTCTTTGCCCCAGGGGCTACTTAAGACAAAAGGCTACAAAAAAAAAAACAAAAAAAAACTAGCCCATCAAAAGTCAAGAGCTTTCCAGGTTCCAAATCTTAACATGCAAAATTCTTTTCACAGGTAAATATCAAAGCATTCCCCCCTGATTGGGAATTTTAGGAACAGCATTTCCTGACAGGCTTTTCACATGAAATAATTTTCCCTTTTAACAGGATATGTGAACCCTGATAACAAAGTGTTTGTCCCTTTTCCTCCCACAGCAACTTTCTTTCTGTTCTGTGAAACAAGTCTGAATCCCTGCTGTATTAGTGACCTCTATCTCTTTGTGCCTTTGACATTTTTTTAAGTTACAAATAATCTGTTTTCATTTATTTAATCAGTTTCTCCATGATGTCTATGAAGTTAATCGAAGCACAACCAAACATTGTTTGTGGAATGGTACTTGTTTACCTTTGGCCTGAGCATTTCTTACTAATTCTGTCATTTTGGCTAGTGCAATGTACCTGCACAACTTTAAATTGCCATTCATTTTATTGGTATTAACTCATTTCCCAGTATTCCGCTATTAACATTACAGCGGA
Organism: Podarcis vaucheri; assembly: GCF_965113315.1. Lineage (NCBI taxonomy): Eukaryota > Metazoa > Chordata > Lepidosauria > Squamata > Lacertidae > Podarcis > Podarcis vaucheri. The sequence continues at coordinate 1,575,612 of NC_138762.1, read as the reverse complement.
TGTCACATCAAGAAACACTTTTATTTTCATTTGGGATGTTAGAATGCCAAAACAGATTACTTCAGGTTACTTATTAATTGTGTGTCTTAGCATTTATTTATTTTTGGTTCCTCATAGCTCATTTTTGTGTGTTTGTGTTTTACTTTGGGGGACATGTTCATCACATGTTGAAAGTCAGTCTCACGAAGTTCTTTTATTGAATAGCACATGGTGAATTTTAAGTTTTCCTCATTGTTTTTCCATTTTTTCCAGTCCAGTAGTAATATGTGTGGTTTTGATAATATCTTTGTACTATTTAATAATAGTTATTTTCTGAATCTGATGTCTTTGTGTCAAGTCCATTTTCATCTAACTGGTAATCTAATTTTTTTCTTTCTTTTTTATTTTTTAACCTTTGTATTTTTTACAGTTCTCTTTCTATACATGTGGAGTAATTTTTTATTTTATAATATGAAAAGAACAACAACAACAAAAATTAAGTGAAGGAAAGCAAACAAACTTAGCAGATAATCACAGTAATTATATGGAAATGTGATAATGAATAAAATGTTTAATTCACTAAGATTTTATTATTTGCAACTTCCAACAGAAACCGAAGGACATCCTTTTCGCCTTTTGCCCCCTCCCTTTTCTAACTGTCTTTAAGCCCCAAAACCCTGCCCCTTACAGGATATCACTTCTACAGATGTGCAAGGATGAAAAGCAGCAACAACCCCTCATGGCTAAGGGGAGGAGTTGAATTGCAAGGACATTTTCTCACTTTTGAACCTTAAGACTGTGCTCCAGGATTCAAAAGATACATGCATAAAAGATCACAATTGTGTCAAGATATGTAACTGATATTTAATTAATTTGTTTTGTATTATGTGTTATTATGTGAGAATGTTGAAATGTGTCTGACAGTGTGATTTCCACAAAGGGGGGCAATTTTTGTGTGTAATTGTTTTTATGTTAATGTCTTATTGCTTACACACCAATGGAGAATTCTCATGCATTTTATACTTTCTAATAGCTCACACTATTCTGGAGTCCAATGTTTAGATCAATTTATAACCACATTTAATTGTTCCACCTGGCACCCTGCCAACTTTCCATATCCATTTTAAAATGTGTTAAACCTCGTTTTTCCAAGGACAAGCTTCTGGATCCATAAAACACCAGGTACATGAAGGTGCATATGCTTTGGTTTAGCAGGAATGATCCCTTATAGAGTTAAATTGACTTATTTGGACAACTGTCCTTGTTAAGAATGGTTTTCATTTAACAGATTGGTTTGAAGAGTTGAGAACCATGGGGCAAGATAAATTCAAATTGGACTCAGTTTGAATTGGGCAAGTGTATCCAGGCTGCAATTAGCCTTTTGGTCCTTTAAGTGCAAGTGAGCAACTCTCCATGCGTGCAAAACCACAGCCTATAATAGAATCCCATAGGAAGGCCAAGGCCAAGGCATCTCCCTCACGAGATGCCCAACCTATGTGCCAGCTATGGTGAATGCCAGGCAACATGGTTAAATGAAAGCCCCGAGGGGATTCAACAGACAGGATGTGTTGCTGTAGCACTATGTCAGTGTGAGACCACAGAAGAGCTAGCTTGACACCTGAGAAACACACAAAAATGGCAAAGGACAAAACACCAACTGCATTTTTCAGTCAATTAGACCTTCCTGCTAGGTGTAAAGCATAAAACACTATTGAGAATGCCACAAGTAATTTAGCAACAAAATACAAGACGTGTTCTTTATATAATACCCTATATGCAGCTACCTGCACTGATATACTTGCAAATGACCATAAGAGGCATGGCTTGCAAGTCCCTTTCAGGTTTGCATAAAGCCACACATCCCATTCACCGAGATTTAGGGTGCGGAGAAAAGATTTGCAAGTTCTTACAGAACTTTAATGCAAATCTATCTCCGAATGGGGGACTGATACGGAACGGGGGGGGGGGCAATGTCTTCTTCACTACAATATATTTGCTCAATGTCTCTAGGACTCCATCACCCCTCCCCTGTCCTCCATAATCTCTCAAGTAATACTGTCAAAATCCTGTTACAATGTATCCACTCTGTTTCTGCTTTTGCTCTATAGTACAGAGTGGCTTAGAAATCACTGAAATCTTCAAAAATTGATATAAAATCAACCGTAACTCCGATTTCTTCACTTTTGGTGTCATTCAACTCACCTCCCCCTGGACTCCATAATGCTACCCCTACCTCCATAATCCCCGAAGCGGCAGGTCACGTACACAGGAATTTCTTAATCCTGTCAGATAGTCTTGCAAAATCCTTCCTTCGGGCAATATTAGGTGGCAGACGATGCATATCTCTGACCCATTGTCTTGCCACCACCGGTACTCAATAAATGTGTATCTATGTATATTTCCCGCTCCGCATATCCCCCCTCCCTCATCCGAAAATGCTAATTAATGTAATCCCACCTTTTCATAATGTATTCATGACGTGTAAAGTATATTCATGATGTAACTTGTGAAACCCAACCTTCCCATAATGTATTCGTGACGTTTCATGCACTGTATTCTGGGACATGGAGGGAAAACTCAAAAGTTCATGTCACCCCTTTCTCACTGTTCAATCTCGCCTTGAACCTGTTGCGCAATAAACTTGGACCTTCTGCAGTTTGCTCCTGTGTCCGGCTGAGCTCATTTTCTTCCGCAGGGACCCACGGACTTAGTCCGATGAGCTGGGTGGCAGAGTAACCCCGCACCCAGATTTTAGCCGTAACAGCATAATACAGGAATCTCAGCTAAAGCATCCAGGGCAGATGGCCGTCCGATCTCTGCTTAGAAACCTCCAAGGAAGGAGAGTCCACCGCCTCCCAAGGGAGACCTTTCCCTGCCCAACTTCTCTTAGATGTCCCTCAAGGCAGCGGGTCCTGAGTTCTAGCCCTGCTGAAATAATGGCGCTGGCTGCCAAGGAGAAACCAAGCGAACTTCAAAATAAATAAATCCTATTTTTATCATGAATAATATCTTTTAATGCATTCCTTTTATGCTTATACACAAAAGTATGCCATTTCCCCTTCCAGAAATGCTTAATTGCTCATTCAAGATGTAGCAGGAACCCCCCCCACCCCAATCATTCTGTTTGTACAAACTTCACACTCACACACTACATACGCCACATTTCTGTTATAAACTCATACAAAAATCAACCATACATCGGAGTTGCACTGTTCCACTTTTATTTGACTCCATGAAGGAAGGACTACAAAATGGGGAAGGTTTGATACAGGGCAGCCATAATCCCTTGAGCATCCCAGCACATCCACAGGAGCCCTGCCCAGTCGCTATGCCAACCCTGATGATCCCAGACAGAAGACAATCAGGATCACAAAGAACTTGCATATGGGAGTGGATTCAGCATGGACTGAAACAAAGGACAATGATCAGATCTTCCCTCTGGGGGCAGGAAACTGCCAACTCCCCTTTGTCTCCTGGAAGTGACTCATGGGCAGGGGGAAAGGAAGAACCAGCCAGGTGACAGGACACTCAGGTTACCACCACAACTCCTCCCTCAACCCCTCCTTTCTGTAATGTATGCATGATGTTTCTGGGGGTGGGCTTGACCTGGAGGATGGGAATTTCAAAAGCTTTTATAAGGTCTTGCACACCATCTTTCTGGGTCTTTCCTCTCTCCTGCAAGTGAAGGGAATACCCTGTTGCAACAGTTCAATCAAGGCCAAGCCTACAGGCTGCTGTTTTGCTCCAAGTTATCCTGGTTGGTGTCTTTGTTTTTGTCCAAGGGAGCCCTCGGATTTTTCCGGTAACAAAGGGACTAACAACGGATGGTGGTGGTTGTTAATATTTATTAACCTGACATACCGTCCTTCATCAAGAGATCTCAGGGACATTTAAAACACAGAACATATAAAAAGCAGGCAAATGATGCTGTTCCTTTTCCCCTGCCTTCTCCAGGCCACTCTTTCCCTCCACTGAATTCACTGTGTGCTGAAACAAATAAATCCATCAAACTTCATCAAATGCTCAACTGCCAATCAACATCTATTATGCACTACATAAATCTATATGTTTATTTTAATTATTTATTAAATTTACATACCATCCTTCATCCAAAGATCTCCAACGGTTTGACCTCACCTCCAAAGGTGCCCTCCTCCTTCATAGTCTCCCAAGAAAGACGGATTCCAAGAGCAGCAGCAATTGGCATACAAGTCTATTTCCTCTAGAAGAAGAGTTTGGATTTGATATCCCGCCTTTCACTCCCTTTAAGGAGTCTCAAAGCGGCTAACATTCTCCTTTCCCTTCCTCCCCCACAACAAACACTCTGTGAGGTGAGTGGGGCTGAGAGCCTTCACAGAAGTGTGACTGGCCCAAGGTCACCCAGCAGCTGCATGTGGAGGAGCGGAGACACGAACCCGGTTCCCCAGATTACAAGACAACCGCTCTTAACCACTACACCACACTGGCTCAGAAGGGGTTGAGGCTTCCTCTACCGTAGTTCCTGGGGAGAAGGTCCCAGGCAAACGCAGATTACTTTATTCAACCAGATCAAGAGAGTCATAGTCCCGCTCTATTTTGCCTTAGCCAGACCCCGTCTGGAATCCCGTGTCAAGTTCTGGGCAGTACAACTGAAGAAGGATGTTGAGAAGCTGGAAGGAGTGCAGAGGAGGGCAACCAAGATGATCAAGGGTTTCGAAACCAAGCCTGATGAGGAATGGTTGAAGCAGCTGGGTATGTTTAGCCTGGGAAAAAGGAGACTGAGAGGAGAGCCATCTTCACATATCCCAAGGTTCTTTCCCCCTGCTCTGGAGGGTGTTGCAGGAATTTATGTATAGGTTGGGGGGGGTTGCCCCTTCAGCAGATATCATGCACATGCAGCCCACTACCAAAATCAGCACAATCGCTTTTGTGACTTTTTTTATTTGTCCCCACAAAACACTTCATCGCAGTTTCTTCCTATCTATTCTTTTTTAAAAAAATAATATTTATTACTTTTAAAGCTTACAGGAAAAAAGAGAAGAAAAAAGACGAGAAGAAGAAACAAAAGAGAGAGAGAAAACCAATACAATACAATATATAAACAATACAAAACGCAACCTTAACACATTAAACTAAACAAAACAAAACAACAACAATTTAAAAACATACATCATACCATTTCAATACTCTATCTTTCATTCCCTTGTTTCATCGACCTCCTCTCACCTCCCTTTTTGTATTCCACTTCTGTTAATTGTTTCAGCAATTCCTTTCCAACTTTCTCTATTTTTTGTCATATAAATATTTTAACATATTTTTAACCTTATTTTCAATTAATGTTAAGTACTTATTTATGCTTAACTCCTTATAACATTTCTACTAAAGCCGTAAAATTTCATTCCAACATTTTTCTAACCCTAATTTTACAGTATTTCTATATATAAACTTTAAACTTTTCCAATCTTCTTCCACCATCTCCTCTCCCTGGTTTCGGATTCTGCCAGTCCTTTCTGTCAATTCCATATAGTTCATCAACCTGGAGATCTTCTGTCCGAGGCTCTTAACTCTTTTCCAAGTCCCTTCTGCAGGTCTTCTTCTTTGATGCTGAAGAGCAGATCTCGGGGAGACTCCAACCTAACAATGCTTTTATTCCTTCTCGACAGGTCAGCCAATTCTCCATAGTTAAAACTAAGGTCCATATAATATTTCAGGACATGTTTCAAAATTCCTCCAAATCCAAAGGCCCCCACAACTCCAATCACCTCCTGACCCAAGTCCAGGTCCCCACGGTCAGTAAATCCCTACATGAAGGGATCTATCCAACTTTCCTTCTCCAGTCCGAGCAGGGCTCCGATCCGCAAAATCTGACTTTTTCTATATTCAATCATAAAAGGCCTCAACTTATAAACCTCAATTTGCCTCTGTAAGGCTGGGGCTCCCACTTGTATTACTTTAGGTTCAACAACAACAACTTTCTCCTTCGTCTTCTCCCCAATTTGTCCTGTCGAAGTGGGTTCCTGTGTCAAATCCTTAATAATTTCCGTAGTGATGTTCACTTTTTGCTCCAAATTAATCACTTTTTGTCCCAAGTTATCAATTTTAGTAGTCATAACATCCGTCTTCTTGTGGAGCTGTTCCAGCGAATAGCTTATCTTACATAGTACAGTCACTAAGGCTTCTTCTGTCGACATTCTTAAATGGTCCAAGGTCAATCTCTGATTCTCACAGTTTCTTATCTTGCAGCTGGAGATTCCCCAGCTCCACTCTTGTAACAGTTTCAAAAGCTCCCTCTAGAGGGAAACAGTCTCCACTTGTATCAATCCTTTCAAGCACAGTTTAAGCTGTAAAATTAGTTTCAATTTTCAGTTACTTTTCCTCCTTTTTAAACGCAGAAGAGGACAATGGAAACAATATATTTCTCTTATTTAGCTAGCTGTCAACATACGTTCTGCTCACAGTCAATGAACTCTCCCAAGACGTCAATCTTACTGGCAGCCCGTTTCCAGGTTCAGAGCGGTGGTAATTTGATTTTCATCACTCTCTCCTGCAGGCTTACTAGGTCCAAAATCCCCCCCCTCTTCCCCTGCTTCCAAAGGGGGTTTAATGATTTTAACCGATGGAAATTTAATCCTTTACGAAAGGCTTTCCAAGGCTTTAGCTTGCAGCGTCTTTGCTTCAATCTATTTACAAAAGAGGAAGGCGGACTTCCTAGAATCATAGAATCATAGAGTTGGAAGAGACCACAAGGGCCATCGAGTCCAACCCCCTGCCAAGCAGGAAACTTTCCTGTTTGAAACCTTCCTGTTTCGCTGCCAAATTAAAATGTTTAAAGATCCAATTTTCCGTTCTACTCACGGGTAGTTGTTTAAAGTCCAATTGTCGACAGGAAAAAGTCAGCGCTCTCCGGCAACAGCAATGCGGCTTCACTCCATGAAAGAAGCAGTCAATTCGAAGCACCGCACCACTCACCCCACGTCGTTCCAGATCCCCGAAACCGGGTTTCCCCACAAGTAGGGGCGGCGCAAAAGGTGCCAGCCGAATCCCACGCCCACAGGCTTCTCCCACCTGTGGTTTTTAATGGGTCTCCGCCTTCACCATGGCGGCCAGACCCTGATTTCCACGGAGCGGATTCCTCCCGATCAGAGGAATTCCGCCATTGCCGGTGGCGCTAACCCGGAAGTCGAGCTCTTTCTATCTATTCAAAGGGCCTCTGCTGCACAATACCAAATGTAAGAATTCACTGATAAATGTACTGGCTCACTGGAAAAACTTCATAAATCCATATAGACATGTGAGTTCAGCTACTCAAGTAGCAGGGAGTTCCAGAGTACACTTACTGCCACACCAAAACACCCATGTTTTAAGTTGGAGGTTTCAGGTTGCAAATTCTGTCGTCCAGTATTAGTGCTTCTTAAACCAATATTACTTGCATTCAAGGAGGAAACTGAGTTTTATTTAAACTATTGCAAGACAGAAATACAGAAAACAGATGAGCACACGAAAGCTCATACCAAGAACAAACTTAGTTGGTCTTTAAGGTGCTACAGGAAGGATTTTTTTTTATTTTGACTATGGCAGACCAACACGGCTACCTATCTGTAACTGGTTCCATAAACACAGTTTTAACAATGAGTCCGTAAGTGACTGTGGAGGCCAATTCTGGATCCACACGTCCTTCCACAGTGGGGACATTGGTTTCCAGGCAGGAGCTGATCATGGTGTGGATTTGCCAAGCGTACCTTCCTCCTAGCACATTTCTCCCTTGGGTCCTGAGTTTGAGTGTCTTCAAAGTCCATGAAAACTTTGGTAAAGGCTGTTCTCCAACTGGAGATCTCGCAGGCCAGTGTTTCCCAGTTGTCAGTGTTAATACTACATTTTTTTAGATTTGCCTTGAGACAAATCCTGCAAAAACAATTTAGAGATGAGCTTGCAGTACCGTGGTACCTCAGGTTACATACACTTCAGGTTACATACGCTTCAGGTTACATACTCCACTAACCCAGAAATAGTGCTTCAGGTTAAGAACTTTGCTTCAGGTTGAGAACAGAAATCGTGCTCCGGTGGCGCGGCGGCAGCAGGAGGCCCCATTAGCTAAATTGGTGCTTCAGGTTAAAAACAGTTTCAGGTTAAGTACGGATGTCCGCAATGAATTAAGTACTTAACCCGAGGTACCACTGTATTTCCAAATCTGGGAGAGTTGTGTACAGCTATTAACCAAATGAAAAACAACAAAGCCAGTGGACCTGATAGGATACCTGCCGAAATCTTCAAAGTGGGTGGAATTGTTTCGACTACAGCAGACCAACATGGCTACCTACCTGTAACTGCAAATTTTATGTCAGCCATTCATGAATGCTCAGTAAACAGGTTTCCTGAAAGCTACCATGGTGTCTTTAGTTGAAGGATAAGCAATATTTTGTTTTAGTACATCACAACAGATGGAAAATGTAAGACTGTCAGAGGAGAGTTATGAGGAAGAGCAAACACACATATTTCAGTGAACAAGAGTTGTAACACAGAGGATGGGTTGGTCTCATGAACCAAGAAAGGGTAAAGGAATAAATCAGGAAGGAGTTAGAAAAATTCCATAAGTGTAATTTCAGAGCACATTTTTTCCTCAGCAATCATTTACCTCAGATTGATTTCACTTACCTATTCAAGAAGCAATAGTAAATATTCACCAGTCCCACGCACCCCAGCAGAACTACCAGGTGTCTATTTAATTGAAATTAACTTAGTTTAATGGATGGGTTCTCATGGCAATTTCTCCACGAGAAAGAGAGCCTCTCCCAGCTTCTTCTCCACCTGGACCCCACCGATATTCCGCCAGAAATTTAGAAATGGACTTGCAGGGCGGGGGTTGTGTCAGGAGCAGGGCAGCAATAACTCACATGTGCTCCGTCAGTGAAGTGAACTACTTATTCAAAGGAACAAGACAGCACAAGAGAACAGGCCTAGTGAGCACAGCAACTCAGCCCTGTAGCTCTTGCCCCATGAGGCAGTTGGGGGGACTGAAGGACCCCACCTTCCCACAGTTCCCTAACTCTCCTCCTCCCCCTTCCTAAGCAATCTGAGGTTCCCCCGCATTGCCCATCTTTGCTTCTCCTGCTTCATCCCTCTCCTGGTGCTGGGAGACCAGGGAAAAGGGGAGGTGGTAGTTCATCCTCCCACTTCATCCCTCTCAAGGTCCTGGGAGACCAGCAGGGAGGGGAGCTTGTTGCAGCAGGAGGGGAAGACAACCTGGCTTCCTTGCCAGCCTGGCTGACCTCTGCCTCTTGGCTCCCCCTCCTCTCCAGCCTCTGCTTCTGCCTCTGCTTCTGGACTGCTCTCTGCCGCAGCCTCTCTCTGCTCACTAAACCCTGTTGCCTCTTCTGCTTCTGACACCTTCTCTTCCCAGTCTTCTCCCTCTGACCATTCAACATCCCACCACCACTCCCTAGGTTCTGAGCCTTCTTCCCTTGGGGGCTCTCCAGCTGGTGCCCCCCACCCCTCCTCTGCATCCAGCCAATCCATGTCAGACTGGGTCAAGGCCATCAAAAGTTTGGGTTTCATCCTGGTTCAAAGGGGGGGGGCGCTAGCAGAAGATTCTCGCTGAATTACCCCCACTGCCACCCCAGGCCCAGCAAGTCTCACTGCATGGATACAGAGACCAAGGTGTCTCCTTCTTTGGAGGTCTTTAAGCAGAGGCTTGACAACCATATGTCAGGAGTGCTCTGATGGTGTTTCCTGCTTGGCAGGGGGTTGGACTCGATGGCCCTTGTGGTCTCTTCCAACTCTAGGATTCCATGATTCTATGTTGGTGCCATCTGAAGATGGCAGTGAGCTCCTGGCCATCGCCATCAGTTTGTGGGGTTCTAGTCTGTGTTCAGGATTTCAAGTTACCCAAAATGTAGTAGCCTCCAAAGACACTCCCAGAAGAAAATGGGAGAGCAATGCCTTCCTGGTATGGTTCTTCCCCTGCAAGAGTTGCTCTGCGACTTCATAGAACTGTAGAATTCAAAGGGGTCCCCAAGGGACATCTAGTCCAACCATCTGCAATGCAGGAACTGCAACTACGTCGTGAGCTGCTTGGCCACCATCATCACCTCTTCCTGCACAGGACGGCCTGCAGCACCCGGTCCCGGATCTTCTTCGTCCGCACCCCATAGATGATGGGGTTCAGGGTGGGCGGAACCACCAGGTAGACGTTGGCGATGAAGATGTGCACGGCGTGAGGGACATTGTGGCCAAAGCGGTGGGTGAGGAAGGAGAAGACGGCCGTGGTGTAGAAGACAAGGATGACGCAGATGTGGGAGCTGCAGGTCCCCAGCGCCTTGAGACCAGCCTCCTTGGAGGGCAGGCGGCAGACCGTGCGCAGGATCAGGGCGTAGGACAGGCTGATGAAGCACACGTCGAAGCCCCCAATCAGGAAGGCCAGGCTCAGGCTGTAGCCCCTGCTGGCCGCTGTGTCCGCGCAAGCCAGCTTGACCAGAGCCATGAACTCACAGTAGCTGTGGGCAATGACTTTGGACTTGCAGAAAGGCAGACGGCCCACCAGGAAGGGGTGTGGGAAGAAGAGGACCACCCCCCGGACCACGACAGCCAGCCCGATCTTGGCCACCACGGCGTTGGTGAGGACGGTGGCGTGGCGCAGAGGGTTGCAGATGGCCACGTAGCGGTCATAGGCCATGGCCAGGAAGAAGCCGGACTCCATGGCCGTGAAGGAGTGGATGAAGAACATCTGGGCCAGGCAGGTGCTGAAGCCGATGGGCTGCCTGCCAAACCAGAAGATGGCCAGCAGCTTGGGCAGGGTGGAGGAGGAGAGGACCAGGTCGGTGAGGGACAGCATGCAGAGGAAGAGGTACATGGGCTCGTGGAGGCTGGGCTCCGTCTTGACCATCAAGAGGAGGGACAAGTTCCCCAGCAAGGCCATGCAGTACATGGAGCAGAAGGGGATGGAGAGCCAGGCCTGAAGGGACTCCAGCCCTGGGATGCCCAGCAGGGTGAAGGGGCCTGGAGCGCTGGCGGTGGCATTGCGAGGAGTGCCAGGCAGCATCATGGATCAGGGCCAGGGGCATCTTTGGGCGGCACAGCTGGGTCGGCCGAGGAGGAGACCCTGGGGAGAAACAAAGCACAGGGCAGCCTCTGGTTAGGGAGTGTTGCTAGCATTTGTACCGTATTTGTTAGACAATGTATTTCACAAAAAAATAAATTTTAGTAGTGGGGGAAGAAAACCTATGTAATGTAATACAATAGCTGCAAAATCTCGTGACTCCAACTAAGGTTACAGAAACACTGAATGATTGCCTTGTTGATTTGTTAGCTCCCTTTAAAATTCAGCATGTCTGTGTCATAAATAGTGGGGGGTGGGGGGGGAGTTGGAGGTTATACCACTGTTGCTTTGCTGAATGTGGAGGCTCCAAGAACACGCTGCCTGGAGGAGTTTGTGAGGACAGACAAACTGGCAACTTATGCTCTGCTGCAAAGGAGCTTTGAAAGCAAGAAGCAAAAAACCCTCTCTTGGGCTCAAGAGAGAGAAACGCATTGCATTGGACTTGATATGCAGAAATACTACGACTGCTTGTTAATAATTGCCATCCTGAAAGAAAAGAGTCATATTCACAATTTCGTGTGTGGTATCTGCTTCATCAGGAGGTGAAATGGCTGCATCACTCTGCATGTGTTTCCAAGCTGCAAAGGATCCTCAGGGCTGCACATTTGCCAGGCACCTGAGTGATCTGCCTTCCTCCGAAAGCCAGGAGAGCTGCTGGAGATCTGGCTCACCAGCATCTGCATAAGCAGCAAATGCGATTCCCATCAGCACCGGCAGCTGATATGCAGGGTCTGGGCTGCTAGCGGCTGAAGGGGAGCAAGACCCTGGGGTGGTAGGGAGAGCTCGATGAAAATGTGGAAAAGACAAATTCCGTGCTGGGAATCCTTAGGGAAGTCACGGGAAATACATCATCTGATATCCTAGTGCCATTATACGGCTGGAGGATTGGAAGGCTGGTCTGGAAGATCTCTGTGGGTCCCTTCCAAGTTTGTGACTTTGCATCTCTGCGCTTAGAATCGAGTAGAAGGAACCTGCTGAACTGCTCCCCCCTGTCTCTTTGCAAGATAATGGCTTTAGCTGGCCCAGCTTCCTACTGATAAGGGGAAATCCTGGGATGAGGGTTTGCTCCACTGCCCAGCTCACTGGGGTGCCATTCCCTGCGGGTCTCTCCCGGTCAGCTAAAGAAGGAGTCTCCAGCCAAGTTAAAGAAGCAAACAGCGGTCAGTTGACCTGATCTTTATTTGTTGCAACGAGGTTCAAACACACAAAGAGTAGGAACCCAGAGCAGGGGTTGCGTGAACTTTTAAGACTTTCCCCCCTTCCCCATAATACACTTCCAGCTGCATCATCGATACATCACAAATATGTCACAAAAGAGGAGTGTTTGGCAAGCAGAAACATCTGCTCATCACCCACCCCTGTCTAAAGACCAATGAGAGTATTTATACATCCTCCTAGCTGCAGGGCTTCCCTGTGTTTCTCCTCTGAAAATATCAGGATCCAATCCACCATTCTGAAGGGTCTCTGTCTGGGGTATGTGCTGCCCTTGATCGCCTCCTGCCTCCTATTGTGAGGCTAAGTTCACGCCTAATGGAGGAGCAAGGAGTATGTGGCCTTATGTTTAAGGGATGATGGAGGCAGGGGGAGCCTAGGATTCCCCTCTTCCAGAGGAGTCATTGGCAATTATTTGATTCTATATTGGATAGTCAGAGAAAACAGTAAGATATATGGAATCCGCTTATTGATACAATTTTATAGACTGCTTTTCTGAGCCTCTATGATGTTGTGTATGTCTGGTGCCTGGGTCAACGGTCATTGTCCTGGCCTTAGTTTGAGGCTGTGGTGGGGACTTGGGATTTTGGGGGAGTCATTTAACTGCCCCCCTCCTTCCTGGTTTTAACACTACCCACATAAGCACCTGCAGAACAACAAAACATGCACCAGGAGACTTTGTTTGGTCAGAATCGAGTATACTCTTCTAGGTAAAGGTAAAGGGACCCCTGCCAAATTAGGTCCAGTTGTGGCCAACTCTGGGGTTGCAGCGCTCATCTCGCTTTACTGGCCAAGGGAGCCGGCATACAGCTTCCGGGTCATGTGGCCAGCATGACTAAGCTGCTTCTGGCGAACCAGAGCAGCGCACGGAAACGCCATTTACCTTCCCGCCGGAGCGGTACCTATTTATCTACTTGTACTTCATGCTTTTGAACTGCTACGTTGGCAGGAGCAGGGACCGAGCAACAGGAGCTCACCTTCTGATCGGCAAGTTCTAGGCTCTGTGGTTTAACCCACAGCGCCACCCGCGTCCCTATGCTCTTCTAGAGTTAACACTAAATACATAACATCTGGAAAATGAGCCACCAGAGCTGCTAGAGGGCCTTGGAAATTTGTGTCTGGGGCTTTCTAGACTCGTCTACCCTTTTATTATCTGAAACCAAAGGAGCATATTGGTTGCCAGATAACATTTATCTCCAGCCTTCCACCCCACTGCTTTGGCTCCAGCAGAGAGCAAGCTGGTCTCTGTGTCTCCAGCTTCCAGCTCAGCTAACACACAACTCTCTCTGGCTCTTGCTCTCCTACCTAGCAGCCAGGTGAGATGGAGACAGCCCCCACCCCCTGTAGTCTGGGTTGCCCCATCCCTTAGCTGCAGCTCTTGCATCCCAGCTCATTCTTTTGGGATCCTGAGGAGGACACTCAAGTGGCCAGAGAAGGTCCTTGTCTTACCGAGAAACTTCTCTGAGCAGTCCAGCCATGCGAATCCTCTGATTGATTCTAACCCTCCCCGGTTACAGAACCCCCAAGAATTAGCAGGGACTCGGGTCATCACCCAGACAGATCCTCCAAACCCACAACAAGGGAGAAATGTAAAGTATTGCACTTGGGCAAAAAAAATGAGAGGCACAAATACAAGACGGGTGACACCTGGCTTGAGAGCAGTACATGTGAAAAGGATCTAGGAGTCTTGGTTGACCATAAACTTGACATGAGCCAACAGTGTGACGCGGCAGCTAAAAAAGCCAATGCAATTCTGGGCTGCATCAATAGGAGTATAGCATCTAGATCAAGGGAAGTAAGAGTGCCACTGTATTCTGCTCTGGTCAGACCTCACCTGGAGTACTGTGTCCAGTTCTGGGCACCACAGTTCAAGAAGGACACTGACAAACCGGAACGTGTCCAGAGGAGGGCAACCAAAATGGTCAAAGGCCTGGAAACGATGCCTTATGAGGAACAGCTAAGGGAGCTGGGCATGTTTAGCCTGGAGAAGAGGAGGTTAAGGGGTGATATGATAGCCATGTTCAAATATATAAAAGGATGTCACATAGAGGAGGGAGAAAGGTTGTTTTCTGCTGCTCCAGAGAAGCGGACACGGAGCAATGGATCCAAACTACAAGAAAGAAGATTCCACCTAAACATTAGGAAGAACTTCCTGACAGTAAGAGCTGTTTGACAGTGGAATTTGCTGCCAAGGAGTGTGGTGGAGTCTCCTCCTTTGGAGGTCTTTAAGCAGAGGCTTGACAACCATATGTCAGGAGTGCTCTGATGGTGTTTCCTGCTTGGCAGGGGGTTGGACTCGATGGCCCTTGTGGTCTCTTCCAACTCTATGATTCTATGATTCTATGATTCTAACATTATTTCTGCAGCCACTGTCCCTGCCAGGCTCTTGACTCCTCCTCACAACAGCCAGATGTGACCAGTGCTGCCCCTAGACTTACCTGGAGTTGGAGCCGGGGAGGCAGGAGGATTGCTTCCCCATTGCAGGAGCTATGTGCCTGGGATCCCTGCTTGCAAAAGTGCGCCAGGGTTAGAAGGCATGTCGTTTATAGCCCATCCTGCCTAACCCCCTCCACCTGATCCTACAGGTCCACAGCCCGTCCGTGGCCTCGTGGGACTCGCTACAAGCCCAGCGCAAAGACTCCCACAGGGTGAACCATTTGAGCAAAAGACCTCACGGCTTCCTTCCTTCCCCATGCCATCCCCCCAGGGGGCAGGATGCCAAGCACTAGGGAGGCAGCACTGGGCATGCATGTTGTTTAAGCGCTCTTGTCAGTGCTTTTTTTCTTTAAAAAAAATGTTTAGGGGTACTCTCATTTTGACTCAAGAAAACCACCATTTTAGAGCTCAAATCTGGGAAAATAAATTCAGTAAATGAACAAAAGTACAAAGATTCACAAAATGTTTAGGAATATGCGTACCCCTGCATCCCCCCAGAAAAAAGCACTGGCTCTTGTTATATTTACAGTATTGAAACATGGTTTGTGGTGTATTGTTGTATTCACTGTTGTTATCCTATGCTATTATGAAATTGTTGCAATGTTATTGTTTTGCTATTTTATCATGACATTGGTTTTGCAGTGTCTGCTTGCAATGTATTTCTGCTTTCTTTGTTGTAAGACGCTTTGAGCATGCAAATAAAATGAATGAACGAATGTGTTGTCTTGGGGAAGCAGAGAAGCAGGTGCAGAAGAAAACTCAAGCCTTCATGCAGTGATTAGGTTAAAAGTCTGTTCCAGGCTCTGTTTCTTAAGGCAAGACCATTGCATTGGAGAAGATCCTCAACAGACAGACTCTCTTCTGAGCTGACCGAGAGGCTGCTCTGCTGAAAGCAATTCCTACCTTCTTATGTTCAGAGCAGCTGAGAGGCACAGAACAGACCTTGCAGCTGCCTGGTGTCAGGAATCGTGGTGCAGAGGGCTGCGCTGAGGATGAATGGTGGGAGACTCCCCCTGCTCCGGATCCGAATCCTGAATCTTCCCAGAAGCAGGAGGACAGTGTAGATTTGGAACAGTGGTTTGCAGAAGGACATAGTTCAGAAGGCAGAAGCTGGGAAATACTGGATGGGGAACAGCTAGAAGCAGCACTGGGAGAGAGATGGTTAACAGATTCCCAGTCTCTGGAAGGCAATCCTGCCCTCAGCCCAAGGTCAAGAAAAGCTCAGAGAGTGGCAGAACAGAAAGCACTCAAAGCACAGTGGGTACAAGATCAGATTATAAGATGTGGATTAATAGGGACCGAAGAAAAAAGCACTGCTCCCTCCATCTCTGGCGCCCAAGATTCAGCAACATCCTCTTCTCTCATCTGCACTGTCAGGACACACTCCTGATCTAATTCCTAGGTGGGCTCCACATAGTTTCCCACTGCCTGTTCAAAAATTCTGGCCGCATTAGTCATCAAATCCATCTTCTCACTTAACTGTTCCAGTAGGGCACTTGTTTTACAGAGAGCACACAGCAGAGCCTCTGGATACATTCTCCCACAAGGTCACAAGTCCTTTCCCACGTTTGTAATCTGAAACAGCTGCAAGCTCCCTGGAATTAGTTACAGTTTCACAGTCTCCCTCTAGGGGGAGAACTTCTATTTGTTCTTGCAACAAAGTATCCTTTTTGAAATATTTTGTCAATATTTGTTCCTTTAAAATGCGAAAGGAAACAATGGAATCACTATGTTTCTCTTCCTTTAACTATCTGTCAAAAACTTGTCTCTGGTCAATGAGCTTCAAAACGTCAGTCCTGACACCCCACTCCAGGATCTGGACGGTGGAAAGTTACTTTGCTTTAAACTCACTTCTGCAGGTTTAAACAGTCCAAAAAAGATCCCCCTTCTTCTCCTGCTACCGAAGGGGGGTTCAACAGTTTTAAATGGTGAAAGCCAATCCTTTAGAAGCGATTTTCTGAGCTCTAGTTTACATTGTCTTTGCTTTATTCTGTCTACAAAGAAACGGAAGGCTGACTTCCTGTTTAGACCTCCCCGTTTCAGTACCAAATTGAAGTAAATTTTTAAGTCCAATTCCTTTCTGCTCGCAAGTCCTTATTTAAAGTCCAATTGTTCAAAGTTTAAGTACTCACGGGTGCTTATTTTAGAAGCCAAATTGTCCCAGGAAAAAGGCAGCGCTCTCCGGCAACGGCTGTGCGGCTTCACTCCACGGAAATAGCAGTTGACTCACAGCACCGCGCCACTTCCCCCTCTTCACTTCAGAGCCCGTTAGTGGGTTCCTTTGCGGGTTGGGTGGGGCGCTAAGGGTGCCCGCCAAGTCCCATGGTCACAGGCTTCATCCGCCTGTGATTTTTAGCAGGGTCCCCGCTTCGCCGTAGCGGAAAAGACCCGTTTCACGCAGAGCTAGTCCCTCCAGTTCAGAGGGAGTCCGCCATTGCCGATGGCGCCACCCCGGAAGTCAAACCTCTCCATTCTGCAGGAAATCAGCCCTGAATGCTCACTGGAAGGACAGATCCTGAAGCTGAGGCTCCAAGACTTTGGCCACCTCATGAGAAGAGAAGACTCCCTGGAAAAGACCCTGGTGTTGGGAAAGATGAGGGGCACAAGGAGAAGGGGACGACAGAGGACGAGATGGTGGGACAGTGTTCTCGAAGCCACAAACATGAGTTTGACCAAACTGCAGGAGGCAGTGGAAGACAGGAGTGCCTGGCGTGCTCTGGTCCAGGGGGTCACGAAGAGTCGGACACGACTAAACGACTAAACAACAACAGAGTGGATGGGAAACATCAAGACAGATTAGATGAGAGGCATCAGATGGAGAGTGCCTGTGTTTGAGCAAAGGCTCTCAAATGTGCACAGAGAAGCAGCAACTCACGGGTGCAGGATTCGTTCCCCAAAGTGGGCACAGCCATGCACTGATGGGGGCAGAACTGGCAAGACCAGCCAGCAAAGGAATCTACAGGCTGCCATGAACAGTTCCATGGAAAGCTTATTTGTTTTATTTCACTTTATTTATTAAATTTGGAAACTTTCGTGTTGTGAACTGCCCTGAGATCCATGGGTATAAAACGGTATACAAACGAAACGAACAAGTACGCTGCCCCTTATCCAAAGATCTCACGGCAGCTGAGGTCGCCAATGCTTCTGAATCGCAGTTGCTGGAAGCCACAGAGGGCTCACGTGCACGGATCCTGCTCACAGGTTTCCCACAATGGGCAGGTGTTCGGCCACAGTCAGAACAGGGTGCAGGATTACATTTTTCTATTGTTTATTTCTGTAGATCAGTGAAGTAGGCATAATTGCATGTAAAATATACTCCTCAATGAACTATTTTAACCCTAGTACTTGAACGCGACCTGAAAGGCATGGCTAAATATTCTGACCTCTCAGTACCTAAAGTAAAGACCATCACACTCTTCCTGGGTTACCAGAAAAGTTTAATTATCACCTCCTGTAAGAGAGAACTGGGTTCCGCACACAGACAGTAGAATCTTTTTCCCAAGGTAAAGACGTGATTCAGGAAACTTACAGAGAACCAGTTAGTCATTTCTCACAAGGTCCCTGTCCTCTCAAACAGATAATGTTGGTGAGCTGCGCACAGGTGAGCTGCAAGCAAGCTGCCGGCCAGCTCTGTGGAGGCTCCTTTTATTGACACAATATGCAAACCCAGGCAGGTACATTTTGGGCTGTGACCTTTACACATCTTCCAGTCCCGAGATCGTGGGGTGGTACAAAGCTATTTTGGCACTTGTTTCCACCGCGTCATTTTCCCCTTGCACAGTGTATGACGAAGGAGACACAAAGGTTACATACAGGACACTGCAGACTACTGAGACCGCAAAAGGTTAGACAGAGGGCAAGATGTTCAGACAGCTGTGGCTTTATCTGTGAGGGGGAGTGTGCTCCACACCCCAAGGTCACACGTGCAGACAGCTGAGGCTGCCCGTGGGCGGAGAGTGTGCTCCGCACCCAGTGATCATTCCTACAATTCATAATGTGTGCATGTTTAATTCCAGCAGAAGATCTTAAACCTCTTGGGAGTGTGGGGGGGGGGTCATACACCCACCTAGCAACATGGTTGGTGGGGGGGCTCCTCTCTTTCCACTGAGGCACCAATGGATTTGGCAGGATCTTAAAAGAACTATGTCTCTTTTCCTGCTGCTACATAAAATCTTGAGCCTAAGAGAGAAAGGGGGTGCAGTGCAGCACCTAGAATCATAGAATCATAGACCTCTTACAAACAATAAAATCACCTCTTACAAACAATAAAAGACGTGACCCTCAAAATGTGGCAGGAATTTCTGGCACTGCTCTTTTGAATGAGAATCAAAAGTTGCTGCACAAAAACACCCATTTCAAGAACAAGAACTGCAAGTTCCTCCTGTGCAGGTCCCCGGTCGAGATGCCGTAGATGCCACGGTTGAGCACCGGGGGCAAAGTGACTTAGAGTCTCTCTCTCGGCTCTCGCCTTGGTTCTTTTCACTTCCAGACAAGGCAAAAGGGAATCCTTGGAGCAGATCCCACCGCAAACCACCCATTAATAAGGAGAGGACTCTCCCTGCTAACGACCTCAATTAAATATGGCGGATCCCCATAGAGGATGCCCAGTCAACAAAACTCTATCACGGAGCCCAGACTATGTGGCTTGTGGCAGTGGCGAAGCTGCTTGCTCCGTCACCGGGGGTGGAGAACAGGTGGGGGCATGGCTGGCACACACCAGGAGTGTGGCAAGCCACCTGCGGGGGTGTGGCGCACATCCTTGGGGCATGGTGAGCTGCCTGTGGGGTGTGGAGTGCATCCCAGGGGTGTGGCATGCCGCCCACAGGGGCGGGGCACCCGGTGCGGTGGAGGGGTGCATGTCGGGGGCAGCTGCGATGGTACCCCCCCCGATGGTGTCGGGGTGGTCCGCTCCCTCCGCCCCCCTTCCTCCACCAGTGGCTTGTGGGGGTCTTGCATGAGGGAAAACATAGTGATGTAGAATGTCAGACAGGAGTTCATCCAACGAGAAAAATTTTAGTAACAAAAAGAAGAGGTCTGTGAGACAAAGTTGGGTCAGGAGATGCATTCTTTCAGGTAAAAGTCAACTTATTACTGAAACATGGTATTACAGGCACAGCTTCTCTTAAACTTCAGTTGCTAAAAACCAGGTGTTACACTTCAGGTTTCCAGAATAGGTGGTAAATGGCTCAACTCTGTTTCTGTCACTTCACTCTCGTTCCTTAGTTATCACAGTGAAACACTTTTGACACAGCACAGCTTCCTTCACGGCTTAATATTTTGGAGACCAAAGAGGAAGAACATGTTCCCACAGCTTCTCCCTCCAGCTTAATTCCCGTCTGAATACTCCCTCCAGACCCTCAACATGGTCTCCCCTTCTCAGCTGTGAGGCTCCTTCCTCTGGCTGGATAGATATTCTCCCCCGATAGGATGTCCCTCTCAGATCAGGGCTTTGCACCAGATGAGTCTTGGGGTCCCTTCCAACTCTGCAATACTCTCTTTCTGTGATGGAGGGATTCCTCCTGCTCATCCCATGGACATGGTGGTGCTGAGGAGGATCTCTCCTGGGACCTTGTGCCAGGGAGCCCTGACCCTCCTGCACCTGTGAAATCTGCCTGCTTCTGCAGCTTCCTTCTGAGGCGACTCCTTCCCTCAGGCCAGTGACCTCGATCCCCTGAGTGATCCCTGATCCCTCACACAACTCTCTCACGCGAGGGAGTTCCAGGGGAGAGCAGCTGGCAGAGTCTGGGAGGAGGGCATCCTTGGAGATGCCAGTGCAGAGGGCACATGGGCACTTAAAGTCACCTCAGCATCAACATCATCGGGCAGCCTGACCAAGGTTGAGACACTGCGCAGGAGCCTCAGAACTGGCTGGGATGTGGAGGTGGCCTATGGGCAGCAGGTAAGCCTGGGAGGGAGGCTGGAAGGGCCGGGGCAGGCTCACGTCTCAGAGAAAGAGGCCAATGAAGAACAGAATCACAGAATGGGAGAATGGGAGAACTGGAGGGGATCCACCAGGGTCATCTAGCCCAGCCCCTGCCATGCAGCGATCGCAGCTAAACGCTCCCTGGCAGGTGGCCACCCACCTTCCCTTTAAAGGCCTCCAAGGAAGGAAAGCCCACCCACTTCTGAGAGAGTCTGTTCCACCACCCAACAGCTCCTGTCTTCAGAAAGTGATGCGTAATGTTCAGTCAGAATCTCCTTTCTGGTAGATAGAAGCCATCAGTTTGAGTCCTCCCCTCTGGAGAAGCAGAAGACAACCTTGCTCCATCTTCCAGGGCTCTTCAGATACTTGAAGACGGCTCTCGGGTCACCTCATCTTCTCTTCTCTGGGCATCCCCAACTCACTCCCCCCTTCGTCACAAGGATTCGTTTCCAGGCCCCTGACCACCCTTCCCACAAACCTCCCGGTAGTTGTTCAATATCTTCCTTACTGGACACAGGACTCCAGGTGCAGTAAAATACCTAAACACTTCTGAGCCCTCAGCCGTGAATGAAATCGAGCTCAGGGTGGAAGCACAATAAGATACCCCACTTGAAACCATCAAGATCTCAACATGGGCATAGCCAGGATTTAGCTTAGAGGGAGAGGACACCCCCCGCCATCATCCTCTGTCAGATTCAGGATGAAATGCCTCAACAACAGTTGTTTTAAATTGATTTCTTTTCGCCCCAAGTGCTCAGAGAATCCTGTCAAAACCTTTCTACAATTTCTCCTTTGTACTTGATTTAGGGGGGAGCAGCTGCCCCCCCACGCCCCCTGGCAATGCCCATGGATCTCAATCCCATGCCCACCCCCACCCCGAATCAAGACTCTTGATAGGAGTCAGGATGGTGTCTCTTCTCTGACTCCAACCAGGAAGTCAGAGGCAGCCGTGCTGGAAGCCACAGAAGGAGAGAGTTGTTCTGGGCTGCATCAATAGGAGTATAGGAGCATCTAGATCAAGGGAAGTAATAGTGCCACTGTATTCTGCTCTGGTCAGACCTCACCTGGAGTACTGTGTCCAGTTCTGGGCACCACAATTCAAGAAGGACACTGACAAACTGGAACGTGTCCAGAGGAGGGCAACCAAAATGGTCAAAGGCCTGGAAACGATGCCTTATGAGGAACGGCTAAGGGAGCTGGGCATGTTTAGCCTGGAGAACAGGAGGTTAAGGGGTGATATGATAGCCATGTTCAAATATATAAAAGGATGTCACATAGAGGAGGGAGAGAGGTTGTTTTCTGCTGCTCCAGAGAAGCGGACACGGAGCAATGGATCCAAACTACAAGAAAGAAGATTCCACCTAAACATTAGGAAGAACTTCCTGACAGTAAGAGCTGTTTGACAGTGGAATTTGCTGCCAAGGAGTGTGGTGGAGTCTCCTCCTTTGGAGGTCTTTAAGCAGAGGCTTGACAACCATATGTCAGGAGTGCTCTGATGGTGTTTCCTGCTTGGCAGGGGGTTGGACTCGATGGCCCTTGTGGTCTCTTCCAACTCTATGATTCTATGATTCTATGATTCTCGTGCTCAGATCCTGCCTGCGGGTTTCCCGCAAAGGGCATCTGGGTGCCGCTGTGAGAACAGAATGCTGGGCTAGATGGGTCCTCTCTGGCCTGATCTGGCAGCCTCTCCCAGCTTCTCTCACCATCCCTCCTCCGATTTGCTTTTCCCAGGTGTCTGGAGCTGCCACAGTGATGACGACCGTGGGCAACATCAGCCTCCGGCCCCTCACCTTCCTCCTGACGGGCATCCCTGGGCTGGAGGCCTCCCAGCACTGGCTCTCCATCCCTCTCTGCTCCATGTATGTGCTGGCTCTGCTGGGGAACGCCTTGCTCCTTGGGGTCATCAAACTGGAGCCCAGCCTCCACGAGCCCATGTACCTCTTCCTGGCTGCCTTGGCCGTCACTGACCTGGTCCTCTCCACCACCACCCTGCCCCAGATGCTGGCCATCCTGTGGCTAGGGCCCTGCACAATCAGCTTCCACGCCTGCCTGGCTCAGATGTTCCTCATCCATGCCTTCTCCTCCGTGGAGTCGGGCATCCTGGTGGCCATGGCCCTGGACCGCTACGTGGCCATCTGCCTTCCCCTGAGACACTCGGCCATCTTGCGGACGTCCACTGTGGCCAAGGCGGTGCTGCTGATCTTCCTCCGGGGTCTGATCCTCATTGCTCCCTTTGGCCTGCTCCTCCAGAGGCTGCCTTTCTGCGGCCACAGGGTCGTCCTCCACGCCTACTGCGAGCACATGGCGGTGGTTAAGCTGGCCTGCGCAGACACCACCGTGAACAGGATGTATGGCCTCGTTGTGGCCCTCTTTGTGGTGGGCATGGACGTCCTCTCCATCGCTCTCTCCTACACCCTGATCCTGCGAGCCGTCTTCCGCCTGCCCTCCACTCAGGAGCGGCTGAAGGCCCTCAGCACCTGTGCTTCCCATGGCTGTGTGATCCTCATCTTCTACATCCCGGGGCTCTTCTCCTTCCTCACCCACCGCTTTGGCCACAGAGTCCCCCACCAGGTCCACATCCTCCTGGCTACCCTGTACCTCTTGGTGCCACCCATGCTCAACCCCATCGTGTACGGGGTGAAAACGAAGCCAATCCGAAGCAGGGTGGCCAGGGTCTTCTACGGGAGGGTGGCCTGAGTCTGGGGGGAATGATCCGGGAGGGTGGGCTGCCCCCAGCAGCCTTTGCAGCATCAGAAGGCCGTCCCTGAACCACACTGGCTAAGACGACTCTGTGCCCCCACCCACAGCATCCGGAAAAGGCAGAGGCACTTTCTCAGTCTTGGTGTCCTGGGAAAAGGCAGTTTCTTGGTTAGGATGGTTCTGACATGGTGGTTTCCCCCCCCCCAAAGGACTGCATGACCTGCAACACGGAGGAGGAGAGAGTTCAGAGCAGGTCATCCCTCCAAAAATGGGGGGGGGAGGGGGATATTGGTCCAGCTGGGCAAAGGAAGACTAGCTCCTAGAACTTCCATGAACCGTTGCAAAAATGACTTGTTCGTTGTTGTTGTTGTTTAGTCGTTTAGTCGTGTCCGCCTCTTCGTGACCCCATGGACCAGAGCACGCCAGGCACTTCTATCCTCCACTGCCTCCCACAGTTTGGTCAAACTCATGCTGGTTGCTTCGAGAACACTGTTCCACCATCTCGTCCTCTGTCACCCCCTTCTCCTTGTGCCCTCCATCTTTCCCAGCATCAGGGTCTTTTCCAGGGAGTCTTCTCTTCTCATGAGGTGGCCAAAGTCTTGGAGCCTCAGCTTCAGGATCTGTCCTTCCAGTGAGCATTCGGGGCTGATTTCTTTAAGAATGGAGAGGTTTGATCTTCTTGCAGTCCATGGGACCCTCAAGAGTCTCCTCCAGCACCATAATTCAAAAGCATCAATTCTTCAGCCATCAGCCTTCTTTATGGTCCAGCTCTCACTTCCATACATCACTACTGGACGACTTGTTCACTTCTCATTAAATAAGGATTCTGAAAGGCTGATGCACCACCAGAGCTTTGCTCTCCAGACTGAGCCCTTTGCCTCGCGTGGGTCACAGCAGGATGTGGCCTGAGGAGGGCGTCCCTTCTGGAAGAGCTCCTCCAGGTTGCACTTCCAGGCATGGATTCCTAGAGTCAGAATTGTAGAGCTGGAAAGGTGTTGCAAGTATAAGGATCAGACAGACGCAGCAATGGAGAATAAGAAGGTGAAGTTTATTGCCAGGCAATAAGGACCCAGTTGGAATATCTTCCAAAGAACTGGGACCCCGATTGACAGAAATACAGGGGTCTTTATACCTGAGCAAATCACAGCAAATCATAGATCATAAGACAATCATGAGGGACTCATAACTTGGTCAGCAAAAATCAGCCAATCAGCAAGCAGTTGTCACGCTCCTAGCTACTGGTATAGCACTGGACAAGCACAGGGTTCCAGTTCCGCTTTCCAATGCTCCCAGTGACGCTCAGTCTAACCTTTCCCCTAGTTATGACAGGACAGGGAGTTTGGACATTTTGTGGTTTTGCTCTTCCTGTTCTGTGGATTAATTTAGCCTGTTTCTGATGGGGAATTTGTACCAGAATCTCTGATTCATGTCTTTGTCCGGGGTACACAGATGTTTTTAGGGGAAAGGTCGGTTCCTAACTTTGCTGTTTCAAGCAGTTTGCAGTTAGCTAAGGCACAGCTTCCTTTTTGATTCAATTGGATTATAAATACTGTAATCCTTGATTCGTGTAAGCATATATGAATATATATTGAATATATTGATTATTGATAACTGGTTATATGGATAATATAGGGGTAGCCCTTCCTTCCTTGCCTCAAAGGGACCCAGAGGGTCATCTAGTCCAGCCCGCTGCAATGCAGGAGTCATGGGTGAAGAATCCCTTACTGGTGGCCATCCAACTTCTGCTTAAAAGCCTCCAAGGAAGGAGAGTCCACCGCCGTCCCAGAGAAACTGGGCATCAGAAAGTTCTTCCTGATGTTTAGTCTGAATCTCCTTTCCTGCCCTCCCATCTGGAGCAGCAGAAGACAAGCTTGGTCCTTCTGGCAGCCCTTGAGATATTGGAAGATGGCTCTCCTCTCAGTCTCCTCTTCCCCAGGCCAAACATACCCAACTACCTCAACCGTTCCTCATCAGGCTTGGTCTCCAGACCCTTGATTCTCCTGGCTGCCCCCCTCTGCTGCCCTTCCAGCTGCTCAGTACCCTTCTTGAACTAGACAAAGGTCTCTCTGATCTCAAAAGAATATTAGATTAATTCAAGGAGGAGGAGCCAGTGTAATGGCTGGACTAGGACATGGGTTTGAATCCCCACTCGGCCATGAAGGTCACTGGGTGCCCTTGGAGTCAGCCCCCCTCCCTTGCAGGGTCGTTGTGAGGAGGAAATGGGGAGGAGGAAAACCATGTAAGGCACCTGGAGATCCTCGAAAGATCAAGGTGGTATATAAATATAATAAAGTAAAAAATATAAAGTAAAAAATAAAATGGAGAGC
This sequence comes from Podarcis vaucheri, assembly GCF_965113315.1. NCBI lineage: Eukaryota > Metazoa > Chordata > Lepidosauria > Squamata > Lacertidae > Podarcis > Podarcis vaucheri. Next base: position 1,549,964 of record NC_138762.1, on the reverse strand, counting down.
TTCCATATTCAGGAGGTGTGTACCTCTGAATGCTCCTTGCTGTGTCTCTATGTGTGTGTGGGACAACAGAAGAGGGGCTGCAGCCTGAATGCGTGAGCCGAATGTGGTGTTAAGAGCGGTAGTCTCGTAATCTGGGGAACCGGGTTCGCGTCTCCGCTCCTCCACATGCAGCTGCTGGGTAACCTTGGGCCAGTCACACTTCTCTGAAGTCTCTCAGCCCCACTCACCTCACAGAGTGTTTGTTGTGGGGGAGGAAGGGAAAGAAGATTGTTAGCTGCTTTGTGACTCCTGAAGGGGAGTGATAAAGCAGGATATCAGATCCAAACTCTTCTTCTACTACTACTTTTCCATCTGACTTGTGAACTTATTGATTTCATCTGTGGATGAAAGCTTCCTATTGAACCAGAAGGAGAAAGTTCTTCATTTGCTAGAGCAGTTTGGCATGGAAAACTGCAAAGCAGTTCAGACTCCCATGACACCAGACTTCCCAAAGACAGTGTGTAATGATGAATTTGATCAGCCTGATTTGTACCACTCAAAAATAGGACAACTGTTGTATTTAAGCCGGTGGTCAAGGCCGGACATTACGTGTACTACAAACGTTCTGAGCCAACGTGTATCTAAACCCAGTACTGCCAATTGGTGTGCAATGAAAAGACTTATCAGATATCTAAAGGGGACATTAAGTGTGTGTTTAGAGATATCTAGTGCACAAAATGAGAGACTAGAAGTTTTTGTTGATGCGGACCGGAAGAGCTGCGTAGCTACCAGAAAATCTACAAGTGGAATGGTTATGATGTTTGCCAATTCCATAATAGGATGGAGGTCAAAGAAACAGGGATTTGTCACAACCTCATCCTGTGAGGCAGAATATGGGAGTCTGTTGCTAGCATGCAATGAAATCATGTGGTTTATACAGATGCTAAAAGACCTAGATGGTAAAGTGGATTTGCCCATCCAAGTGTATGAAGATAGTCAATCATGCATTGCATTAGCAGGCTCGGAAATAATGAAATCGGCACCAAAAAATATTGCTATTCATCATGCAAACGTTAGAGATAGTGTACAGAATGGGGTAATCAAACTGGAGTATTGTCAATTACAAGATAATATTGCTGATTTGTTTACCAAGCTGTTGCCAGCAAAAGGTCATAACGAACTGACAAAACTGGGTTTATATATATAAGTGTATGTATGTTTTGTTTCTATTGGTTTTTTTGTTTTGTTTTGTTTTGCATTTAAGAAACAGAAGGGGTGTCGGGGGGCGCTAGGGGCGCCTTGGAAGATGGTGGATATTAACATCTATCCAGCTCGCACGAGGTAATTAGAGGCTGATTATGGGGAGTAAATCAGTCTCCCTTCATCTCTCCAGGGGGGAGAGATACAGTTTTCACCCGCTGTTGCCATAAATCACCCCCAAGTTCGGAAGAAGGAGGGGGTGAGGCACTGGGTGCACAACCCTCGCCTGGCCTCGGAACTCCTCCAAAGCTGCTTCCAGGTGCGAAACTAGTTGCATTACTTAAAGGGGAAAAAATTGGTGAAAGATAACGCACATGCTTCAAGAGAGGCAGGAGGTTCTTATCGGCTAACAATTTTACCACTGAAATGAAGAAGACTGAGATGGAAGATTACATCAAAGTACTACAGACATGGTATCTGGAATGGAATGCAACGGAACTGAAAGGGGGGGATGACTTTTTATTTTATTTTTTGTTCTATGTGATTAACTAATAACCCTCCCTCTTAGAAGATCGGTCACAGCAACTAATTGCCAAATGGGACTAAAAATGAACTGTGTGGGAATAATATGAACTTAAAGGTTTTACTCTGTAAAAGATTTGGAAAGAAGAAGGGCTCTCTTTGTGACACAGTAAGAATGGAGATTTGATACGAGACCTGTGTTGCAGGAGGTTTGGTCTTGGGGGGGGCGAGCTGAAGATTTATTATTTTCGATGAGATTGTGAACTGGAAGGGGCAGCCCTCCTGGAAAAAGACTAATTTACGATGCAACAGGTCGGGAAAGTTAAAGAGCGAGCTTTTAGACTGTATTTCATCGGGACGACAAAATGGCGATTGCTTGCTCGAGCGGACATACCTGGACTATTGGATGAGAGTGGTTTACGAGAGAGCAGTAGAAAGCCCACACAGAAACACAAATAAGACAAATTCAACCCACTTGCAGAGCAATTCGGAGGTGAATGAAAAGGAAAATGAGTAATGACAAGGATTGAGAAGAAGGGACTGGAAATATCATTCTTAATATGAAAGCAGCAGAAATATTCGAGGATTGGACTCCTGCCGATCAAAAAGCATAGGTACCCCCCACAAAAATTTATAATTTGGAAAACAATTGGATTATATGATATGTATTATTATAATTTGGATTAATTGGTTTGATGTGTTTAATTTGGTAATATGAAACTTAATATTTTTTAAAAAAAAAGAAAAAGAAAAGAAACAGAAGGGGTGTCACAGCTTAAAATTAGCCACTGTTTCTTGAATACAAAAGGAACTGAGTCAGCCTGAGTCAGCAAAGCCTGCATGATTCATGCAACCTTCCACCCACATATGCCTATAATATATAGGGTGGTCATTGATGGTCTGTTTGTGGGTTGAGTTGTCAGATGGTAGAAAGCTGGTTGCATTTGATATGTATAAATCTATCGGTCATGGTTGGAGAAGAAGATTTTTAATAATAAAAGGAGCATTCTGCAAAGTACTTTCTCAAGGACTCTTTGTGCCAACTAGGGTCTGAGGACCAGACCAAGGAGGACAGAACCTTTTCCTTTTCAAACACATAAAAATCACTGCACCCCCCCCCCCTGCCCACAAGACCTGGGTTGCTGTGCATAAGAGAAACCTGGTGGACAAGCAGTGGCAAGAACAGGCCCAACGGAGTGTCTGTTACAAAGGCCAGGTCAAGTCCTCCATCCATGATCAAGTCGTGGATGACAGCCATCTTATGAATTATTGACCTGGCATTGCTCAGCAGCACCTTCAGGTCACGTGGGCATCCCTTGCGGATTCCAACATCCATCCGGTCAAGACCAGACCCGGAGGCAGGGATAGTTCTCAAACAATGACTAAACTGACCTCCTCGGTAATGACGTGGTCTGGTCATAGTGTAACTCCTCCTCCTCCCCATGATCACTGTGATCGGGTGTCCCAGTGCACACCCCCACCCCCCGTGGAACCTGCCCCAGCCATTTTGTTGGATTGGGCCCCCTCCCCGGCAGCCCTGGCCCTTCCCCTTAAGAATCAAATGCAAACTACTTCTGGGGGAGGCGCCTCCGGTAATGGCAGAATTCCTCTGACCGGGAGGAATCTGCTCCGTGGAAATCTGGGTCTGGCCGCCACAGCGAAGGCGGAGACCCGTTAAAATCACAGGCGGGAGAAGCCTGTGAACATGGGATTCGGCGGGCACCTTTTGCGCCTCCCCCACTCGCGGGGAACCCCGGTTTTTGGGGCTCCGGAGCGACGTGGTGTATCGAATCGTCTGCTTCTTCCATGGAGCGAAGCCGCATAGCTGTTGCCGGAGAGCGCTGACCTTTTCCTGTGGACAATTTGACTTTAAAGTAATTACCTGTGAGTAGAGCTGAAGTGGAAGAATTGAATTTCTAAAAGTTTAATTTGGTATCGTAACGGGGAGGGTCAAAACAGGAAGTCCGCCTTCCCTTTTTGTAAATAGACTGAGGCAATGAAGTTGCAAGCTGGAGTCCTGGAAGGTCTTTTGTAAAAGATCAAATTTCCAACGGTAAAGAACATTAAACCCCCTCTTGGAGGCAGGAGAAGAGAGGGGGAAGTTGCGGATTGAGTATGCCTGCGGGAGAGAGCGAAGAGACTTAAAACATCGCCACTCTGACCCTGGAAACGGGCTGCTAGCAGGACTGATGTCTTTTATAATGTTCATTGACAGCGCTTAGAACGTGCATTGACAGCTAGTTAAATAAGAGAAATACATTGTTTCTACTGTCTCCGGCTGCTTTAAAAAGGAGTAAAAGTAACTGAAAATTGAAACTAATTTGAAACTAACTTTGGATTGTTTAAAAGAGGATACTATTAACTATTACAAATAGAAACTGTTTCCTCCTAGTGGAAGCCTTTGAAACTGGTTGCTTTACAAGAGTTGGACTAGGGGAATTTCCAGCTGCAAGTTAAAAACTGTGAGACTCTGGGACTGACCTTGAATCTTTCAAATGTTATGGTAAATGGAAGAGGAAAAACAGACCAGTCAACTGTTGATAAAACATTAAGGTCTGGGAGGACTTGGTAACAATCCAGGAGAGGTCTATTATTAGGCCCTCCTGTTCTTTTTGTTGCTGTCTTTGTACTAGTATATTTGAAGCCAAGAGGAATGTCGACAGAGGAGGCTTTGGTGGCTGTATTGTATAAGATAAATGACTCATTGGATCAGCTTCACAGGAAAATGGACATGATAAATGCGAAAGTGGATGTTTCAATTGTTGAGGTTGACCTGAATGCAGGGAGTATGGACAATACCAATACAGAAACCACCCAGAAATTGATACCGGAACCTAATTTGATATGGCAAGCTGTGGAGGAAGTCAGCGAAAAAGCTGTTGCTGTTGAAGGTACAGTAACACAACTGGAGAGAAAGAGAAAGAGAGCCCCAGCCCTATAGAGGCAATTTGATGAACATACGTTGACGCTCGCTATGACTGAACTTAAGGAAAAACAGACGAATTTGAGGATTAGAGTTCACCTTTGGTGGACATGCCCAAGGATTAAGACACTCTGGGAGATGATTCATAACGAAATGAAAAAGGTATTTAAATATACCCTTTTGAAGAAACCAGAGGCCTTTCTCCTGGGCATGGTCGGTCAATTGGTGATAAAGAAGGATAGAATTTGTTTCATATATGCAACAATAGCAGCAAGAATACTCATTGTGAAGTACTGGAAGACACAAGATTTATCCATTCAGGAAGAATGGCAGATGAAGTTGATGGACTATATGGAATTGGCGGAAAAAACTGGTAGAAATCCAAGACCAGGGAGAAGAGCTGGTGGAAGAAGACTGGGAAAAGTTTAAGATTATTTATAGAAATACTGTAAAAATAATGAATGTTAGAAAAATGTCGGAATGAAGTTATATGGCTTTAGTAGAAATGCTATAAGGAATCAAGTATAAATAGATTAATAGTGTATTAAAGGGAAAATAAGGCTAGAATATGTCAAGATGATTATAGGATAGAAAACAGGAAGATGGAAAGGAATTGCTGAAATAATTAATAGAAGTGGAAAACAGAAAGGGAGGTGTGAGGAAGTCATGGAAATAAGGGAATGAAAGATAAGACATTGAAATTGTTCTGTGTTTGAAATGGTTTGTGTCATGCTTTGTTAGCTTTATGTTTTTCTCTTTTTTCTTCTTTTGTTCTTTCTTTCTGTTTTGTTGTGTTTAAATGGTTGAAAATCAATAAATATTATTTTTTTAAAAAAGAATCAAATGCAAACTATACAATAACCCAATAAGTCAGTAGAAACTAATTTAAACAACACACAACTGTTGAGCAAGGGGAGTCTGGTCCTCACCCTCCAGGCCAAGTGGGAAAAGGCCTTGCAAGGAGAAGAAGAAGAGGAGGAGGAGGAGGAGTTTGGATTTGATATCCCACCTTTCACTCCCTTTAAGGAGTCTCAAAGTGGCTAACATTCTCCTTTCCCTTCCTCCCCCACAACAAACACTCTGTGAGGGGAGTGGGCTGAGAGACTTCAAAGAAGTGTGACTGGCCCAAGGTCACCCAGCAGCACTCACCTGAGTAAAGAATTTGAGGTGATGCATCATTGGTCTACTTCTCATGTGTTCTATGTTTTAAAAGTCCCTGAGATCTCTTGATACCACAGGTATGAAATTCACGGCATGTAATGCCCTAAGAGAAAATTTAATGAAAATGATTTATAGGTGGTACATGACAAGCTTGCAAAAATTTACCATTTGCCCGACAATAAATGTTGGAAATGTAATGAGACTGAAGGTACATTCTTTCACCTTTGGTGGACATACCCAAGGATTAAGACATTCTGGGAGATGATTTATAACGAAATGAAAAAGGTATTCGAATATACCTTCCTGAAGAAACCAGAGGCCTTTCTCCTGGGCATGGTTGGCCAACTGGTGCCAAAGAAGGATAGAACTTTTTTATGTATGCAACAACAGCAGCAAGAATACTTATTGCAAAGTATTGGAAGACACAAGATCCACCCACCCGGGAAGAATGGCAGATGAAGGTGATGGACTATATGGAATTGGCGGAAATGACTGGCAGAATCCGAGACCAGGGAGAAGAGTCGGTGGAAGAAGACTGGAAAAAGTATAAAGACTATTTACAGAAATACTGTAAAATTAATGAATGTTAGAAAAATGTTGGAATGAAGTTATATGGCTTTAGTAGAAATGTTGTAAGGAATTAAGTATAAATAGATTAATAGATAATTAAAGGGGAAAATAAGGTTAAAATGTGTTAAGATAATTATAGGATAGAAAACAGAGGAAGATGGAAAGGAATTGCTAAAACAATTAACAGAAGTGGAATACAAAAAGGGAGGTGTGAGGTCGTGGAAATAAGTGAATGAAAGATGGGATAATGAAATTGTTTGATGTGTTTAACTGTTTTTGTTTTGTTTTGTTAGTTTAATGTGTTAGTGTTATGTAGTGTTTTTGTATTGTATTGTTTTTGTAGTGTTTAAGTTGTTGGAAAAGTAATAAATATTTTTTTTTTTTTTTATTTTTTTATAAATTTTTTATTGGGTTTTCACATTTTATATAGACAAAGACAAAAACACGAAAAACATAAAAACAAACAAACAGAAAAGTAAAACAACAAACATATATAGTTTCCAAAAAAAAACAAACTTATTTTCTAACCCTGGTCATTGACTTCCCCCCACCCCCTCCCTTGCATCCCTATTCCCAAATTTGTATCAGCAAATTGGCATTTCCTTATCCATCTTAATATTAGTCCTTTATATATATATAAAAAAAGCAAAATTAAATTTATTCTAAGTTGGACCTCAGTTCCCTTCCAACGATTTCCCATTTTGTCTTAAATAATAATCTTGTTAGCTAAATCCCATAGTCTTAAGTGTTGTTGAAACTAGATTCTTCCCTCCCTCCCTTCCCCGGTTTGTGTCCCTTCCGAAAACATGTCCAAAATAGCAATTATTAGCCCGGATTCCTTACGTCCGAGGCTCTCAAATCTCTTTCAGTCCCTCTCCGCCGGCCTAGTTGGCAATCCTTTATGTCGGTCTTCACGTCTCGAAAGAGTTCTTTCACAGTCAGTCCAAAATCTCTTCCCATATTTGCAAGCAACTGCTGAGGAATTTCCACAAGGCATGAATTTTGAACATAATCAAAGTCAGAGTCTATGTGGAGGCCCCAATTATATTTCTTTATTTTAAATTCCTTGATTTCATAAATTCCCAGGGCCTCCACTTTCATCTTCTGGATCTTTCGTAGATTTGTAGTAGGTTCAGTCCAATAGTCTCCTTGTTTATATTCCACAGATGTCAGCTTCTGGACAATATTTTCCCATTTCAGTTCTTCTCTTTCTTGTTTTGTCTTCTCCTCTTCTTTGGTTATCATTTCCGGCTCAGCTGTGGATTCTTTCTCAGCCAGGTTCTCATTACATTGAACAGAGCTACTTGTTTCAGGATTCAAGGTCATCAATTGTTCACTCATAGCCGTAGTCTGTTCCTGTAAGATTCCAACCAAATAAAACATCCTTTCGATTTCTCCCAGTATCTTTCCATCCACAGCCATTGTAATTCCACAGATTTCCCCCTAGAGGGAATCTGGTTACTTAGTGTTCTTTTCTCCAACAGTCCTCTGTCTTATTATTGATTCTTTGTTTCCAACAATTTTAGTTCAATTGTAACTCCTTTTAATCCAGAGGGGTCTTAAGTAGCAATTTTTCTACTATTAACAGTCCGTTTGACAGCTTTGACAGCTGTCAAACTCTGCTCTTCTTATACCAGCTCCAAAGTAGGACACTCCCGGGCCCGGGAGGGGGGGTTGCTTACAACAGAAATATACCCCTTCCAACACTCCTCTCTCCTGCTCAAAAAAAAAAAAATTCATTTTCCAAATCTTGGAAGTTACTGTCTTTTTAAACTCACCCTTTACAGGGTAGGCACTCCAGCTTAGTTCTTTTATCGTTGCTCTGGATCGTCTGCAAGGGGGGGGGTGCGGACTTCCTTTTAACACATCCCCCGATCGTCTCAAATTCAATAGGTGAAATTCTTAGAATCCAAATTCAATTAACTCACGGGTTCTTTTTCTCAGCCGAATTTCAAGGAAGGAAGTCAGCGCTCTCCGGTCATGGCTCGCGGCTTCGCTCAGCAGAGGTAGCGATGGACTCTCGGTGCCACGCCACCCCCCGTATCCCCTCCGCAGCCTTTAAAAAGGCTCTTTGCGGTGACCAGGCTACACAGGAAGGTGTTAACAAATAAAAGATTAGGCCAAGAATTTATCTCATCAGACAGAGTAAAGAAGAGAGGCGTGGTGATTTACGCCAAAGAGAATCTTTCACCAAAATTTTTGTTTAAAGATGAACAAGGAAGAATCCTGGCTATTGAAATTTCGACCCAAGGAGAAAAAGTTTTGATATTGGGAATTTATGCACCAAATGAGGGGAAATCAGAATTTTATAAGAAGCTGCATGAGACATTATTGGACTATCTGGACTATTCCAACATCATTATGATGGGAGATATGAATGGGGTTGTCTCTACTTTGATGGATAAGTCACAGAATCAGAACTTGACTAAAGATGGAAGACTACCAAAAACTTTCTTTGAACTAACTGACAATATGGATTTAATCGATCTATGGAGGACGAGAAACCCCCTAGGTAAAGAAGGAACTTTCTTTTCTGAAGCCCACCTGTCATGGACAAGAATCGACCAAATTTGGACAACTAGAGGGCTGGCACCTAAGACTACAAAAATAGAAATCTGCCCAAAGACTTGCTCCGACCATAACGCTTTGAAAATGGAAATGAGATTTACTACTGCCGATTCCTTCAGATGGAAAATGAATGACAACCTGCTAAGAGATCAAGAGATTGTAAAGAAGGCCCAAAAAGCTTTAAAGGACTATTTTGAAATCAACTTAAATACCTCGGTGGAAAAAAGAACAATCTGGGACGCGAGTAAAGCTGTTATGAGAGGGTTTCTGATACAACAGAATACGATTAAGAAAAAACTCTGGAATGGTAAAAAAGACAAGATATTGGAGAAGATAAGAGACGGTGAGAAAAAATTAAGATTGAATCCAAAATCAAAAGAGACTCTAAGAGAAATTAAATTCCACCAGTCACAATATGCGCAACTGATCAACCAAGAAGTGGAATGGAGAATTAAACAAATGAAACAAAGATCATTTGAGTCGGCAAATAAATGTGGGAAACTGCTAGCTTGGCAGTTGAAAAAGAGACAAAAATTAAATTATGTTACCAATCTAGAAGTTGAAGGAAAGAACATCCAGAAACCCGGAGAAATTAGAAAGTGCTTCCAGAAATATTTTAAAAAACTATACACACAAGGATCCGAGGATGTAGCCGAGATAGAACAATTTTTGAAAGAAAATGGCCTTCCAGAACTATCTCAAGAGAAGAGATCAATCTTGAATTGCAAAATAACACAACAGGAAATTGAGGATGCCATTCAGAACATGCAGTTGGGCAAATCCCCAGGACCGGATGGACTCACCTCCAAGTATTATAGGACGTTAAAAGACTATTTGATACAACCATTAGAGGAGGTTTGCAACCAGATTATGGGGGGAGGGAAGGCACCAGATACGTGGAAAGAAGCATTCATCACACTGATACCTAAAGTGGAAACTGAAAAGACTCAACTTAAGAACTACCGCCCCATCTCACTCCTAAACGTGGATTACAAAATATTTGCGGATGTTTTGGCTAACAGATTTAAAAAAGTATTAAATGAAGTAATCCATAAGGACCAAGCAGGCTTTCTCCCAGGTAGACATTTGTTTGATAACACCAGGAATATTATCGATATTCTGGAACTTTTACAAACAAATATTAACACCAAAGCAGTGTTAATTTTTATTGATGCGGAGAAGGCCTTTGACAATATTTCTTGGAAATTTATGAAGAAAAACTTGGAAGGGATGGGAGTGGGAAGGGGGTTTGAGAATGGAATAGAGGCAATCTATTCTGAACAAAAAGCTAAGTTGATAGTGAACAATGTGGTGACAGAAGAACTTCATATTGAAAAAGGAACACGCCAGGGGTGCCCCCTATCCCCTTTACTGTTTATTTCAGTCCTGGAGGTTTTGCTGAACATGATAAGGGAGGATCGGCAGGTACAAGGAATACGGGTCGGAGCGAAACAATATAAACTGAAAGCATTTGCAGATGATCTGGTTTTAACACTACAGGAGCCAGAACCCAGTACAAAAAGAGTTTTGGATCTGATCCAGAAATTTGGTCGGGTGGCGGGTTTTAAGCTGAACAAGCAAAAAACTAAGGTGTTAGGGAAAAATCTGACGGCTATGGAAACAGAAGGGTTTCAGAAAGAGACAGAACTAAACATTGTTAAAAAAGTGAAATACCTGGGGGTGAATCTGTCTTCTAAGAATTTGAATTTATTTAAAGATAATTATGAGAAATGTTGGCTAGAAGTTAAAAAAGATTTAGAAATTTGGTCAAGACTGAAATTATCCTTGTTAGGCCGAATTGCAGCTATAAAGATGAACGTTTTGCCAAAGATGTTGTTTTTGTTTCAGGCCCTGCAGATTGTGGACAGAGTGGAATGCTTTGGAAAGTGGCAGAAGGATATTTCTAGGTTTGTCTGGCAGGGCAAAAAGCCCCGAATAAAGTTCAAAATACTAACTGATGCAAAAGAGAGAGGGGGGTTTGCCCTGCCGGACTTAAGGTTATATTATGAAGCGGCGGCCTTCTGCTGGATGAAAGATTGGATCTTACTAGAAAACACTGATGTCCTAGATCTGGAAGGCTTTAACAATTCGTTAGGTTGGCATGCGTATTTGTGGTATGACAAGGGTAAATCATATGGAATGTTTAAAAACCATATTGTCAGAAAAGCAATATATATGGTCTGGAAAAAATATAAAGACTTATTGGAGAGTAAAACTCCGAGGTGGATTTCACCAATAGAGGCCAAAGCTCGGAAAACAACCAATATGGAGGCATACTGGCCGAAATATTGGGAAATAATAGAAAACATTGGAGGTAATTGGAGACTGCAGAGCTTTGAAAAACTAAAGGATAAGGTGCAAAATTGGCTGCATTATGCCCAAATTAATGAGGTTTTTAAGTTAGACAAAAAAACAGGTTTCCAGGTGGAAAAATCGAAACTTGAGACAGAATTGCTTGAACCAAAGACCAAGTTATTATCGAGAATGTATAACTTGCTGCTTAAATGGAACACTCAGGATGAGACAGTTAAATCAGCAATGATAAAATGGGCCCAGGACATTGGTTATAATATTATGTCTGAAGACTGGGAAAGGTTATGGACCACCGGTATGAAATTTACTGCATGTAATGCTTTGAAAGAAAACATTATGAAGATGGTATACAGGTGGTACATGACCCCGGTTAAGCTAGCTAAGATTTACCATTTGTCCGATAACAAATGTTGGAAATGCAAGGAAGCTGAGGGGACATTCTTTCACCTCTGGTGGACTTGCCCAAGACTGAAGGCCTTCTGGGAAATGATCTACAATGAGTTAAAAAAGGTGTTTAAGTACACCTTTCCCAAGAAACCAGAGGCCTTCCTTCTGGGCATTGTCGGCCAGAAGGTGTTTAAAAAGGATAGAACCTTTTTTATGTACGCTACAACAGCAGCAAGAATTCTTATCGCCAAGCATTGGAAGACCCAAGATTTGCCCACACTGGAGGACTGGCACTCGCAATTGATGAACTACATGGAACTAGCCGAGATGACTGCAAGGATCCGGGACTTGGGAGAAGAAGCAATGGAGGAGGACTGGAAAAAATTTAAAGACTATTTGCAAAAGTATTATAAGTTATATGAAACATAAGATGTCGTATGATTGGGAACTTAGCTCCAGTAACGAAACTTGAATATTTATGAAATTTGATAAGATTTATGAAAGAACCAAGATTTAAATGGGTAAAAACGATATTATGGTATATTTTTAGAGTATATGGTGATCAAGAGATTTAAATCTAAACTGCAATTGAAAATACAAAGAAATACACGAAATAAGGGTATAATTTGCTGATAAATTTATTGTTAAGAATGCATTGTACGGGGGACGGGGGAAGTCCAATGGAAATTTGAAATAAGTCATTGAAGTGGTCGTGTTTCTTTTCTTTTTTATTTCCTTTTTTCTTATCTTTTCTTTTTGTTCTTTGATTGTTCTGTTATTTCTGTAAAAAATGTAATAAAAATTATTATAAAAAAAAAATAAAAAGGCTCTTTGCGAATCAGGGGGGGCGCTTAAGGCACCCACCGAGTCTTCAGTCCGCAGGCTTTCGTGCCTGCGGTTTTAAGGGTCCCCGTGTCGCCGGCACGGCAAAGACCCGTCCCCCGCTGAGCCGATTCCCTCCGGAGCTCGGAGGGAATCCGCCATTCCCAGATCGCGCCAACCCCGGAAGTCTAAATATTTTTTTTTATTTTTTTTTTAAAAAAAATAATTTTTTTTTTAAGAGATCTCTTGATGAAGGTGGTGTATCAACTTAATAAATAACAGTAACAACCGCCATGCATTTTTTGTCCATTGAATCAGCAATTCAGCATTTCTGGAAGGGGAAATAGAAATACTATTGTATGTTTGCATAGCATCATGCAGAAGAAAGTTTTGCTCATTCATGGTGAGAATATGATTTATTTATTTTGAACTTCGCTTGGTTCCTCCTCGGCAGCCAGTGCGATTGTTTCAGCAGGGCTAGAACTCAGGACCCGCTGCCTTGAGGGACATCTAAGAGCAGTTTGGCAGGGGGAAGGTCTCCCTTGGGAGGTGGTGGACTCTCCGTCCTTGGAGGTTTCTCAGCAGAGATCAGACGGCCATCTGCCATGGATGCTTTAGCTGAGATTCCTGCATTGCTGGGGTTGGACTAGATGACCCTGGGGTCCCCTCCTATCTCTCCACTCCTGAATTCTAGGAGGAGCTTCCTTCCTTCCTGCAAAGCCCTTTTCCCTTGTTACGGAAAATCTGGGTGCGTATTTACCCTGCCACCCAGCCAATCGGACCAGGTCCGTGGATTCTAGCGGAAGAAAGGGAAGCTCAGCCGGACGCAGGAGCAAAATGCGAAGATCCAAGTTTATTGCGCAACAGGTTCAAAGTGGAATTGAACCCCGAGAATGGGGCGACATAAACTTTTAAAAGTTCCCTCCAAGTCCCATAACACAGTGCGCGAAACGTCATGAATACATTATGGGAAGGTTGGGTTTCATGGATTACATCATGAATACATTACACACGTCATGAATATCTCAGAGAAAGGTGGGGTTACACTAATTTACATTTGAGGGAAGGGAGGGGTGGAATATGCAGAGCGAGGGTCATACACAAATATACATTTCATGAGTACCGGTGGCGGTGGGACAATGGGTTACTGATATGCACCGTCTACCACCTGGTATTGCCCGGAGGAAGGGCTGGGCAGAACGATCTGACGGGATTAAAGAGTTCCTGTGTACGTGACTTGCCGTCTCGGGGATTATGGAGTCGGGCAGCATCATGGAGTCCTGGGGAAACTGAGTCGAATGACACCAAGAGCAAGAAAATTGGAGCTGTGGTTGATTTTATATGAATTTTGAAAAGTTCTGATGACTTTCAGCCTGTTCCGTAGCCTAGATCAAAAGCGGAAGCAGAATGTATCCATTCTTGCAGAAATGGATACATTGTAACAAGGGTTTGACAGTTTTACGAGGTCAGGAGTTTCGGTTCTATTTTTCTCGCCGTGGGGGGCCGTCCGCAGCTTGTTAGGAGTGAAATGAGGTGTGCAAGAGCTCCCTGAGCTAGCTTCTGCAGGACGAATGCATGGCTGTGATTGGCCAAAGCGCGGCCATAGGAATAAGCGGAGAAGAGAAACACTCGGTCTACTCGTTCTAAGTATGGAGCGCAGATAGGCATAGGAAAGGATAGGGAAAATATATATATATTCGAGCTTCTTTCGCTCGGGAAAAGGTCTGGGAAAAGTGTGGTGCTTGTGCAACGGTGAAGGGGGTTTGAGGGTGGGTGTGCGGTGGCACCCTTGAGGTCATCGCCTCGGACAGTCAAGAAGAAGGGGGGGAATAGGCACCCCCCCCTCGGTCCGTATCACCCTGCAAGCTGCTCCTCCACTTTCTGGCCAAGGGAGGGAGATGCTCAGAGCCCAGCCAAGAGCCAAAGGCCCCCCCACAAAGGGACCGAGGGAGATGCTCAGAGCCCAGCCAAGAGCCAAAGGCCCCCCCCCAAAGGGACCGAGGGAGATACTCAGAGCCCAGCCAAGAGCCAAAGGCCCCCCCCCAAGGGACCGAGGGAGGTGCTCAGAGCCCAGCCAAGAGCCAAAGGCCCCCCCCAAGGGACCGAGGGAGATGCTCAGAGCCCAGCCAAGAGCCAAAGGCCCCCCCAAAGGGACCGAGGGAGATACTCAGAGCCCAGCCAAGAGCCAAAGGCCCCCCCCCAAAGGGACCGAGGGAGATACTCAGAGCCCAGCCAAGAGGCAAAGGCCCCCCCCAAAGGGACCGAGGGAGATGCTCAGAGCCCAGCCAAGAGCCAAAGGCCCCCCCAAAGGGACCGAGGGAGATGCTCAGAGCCCAACCAAGAGCCAAAGGCCCCCCCAAAGGGACCGAGGGAGATGCTCAGAGCCCAGCCAAGAGCCAAAGGCCCCCCCAAAGGGACCGAGGGAGATGCTCAGAGCCCAGCCAAGAGCCAAAGACCCCCCTCAAAAAGGGACCAAGGGAGATGCTCAGAGCCCAGCCAAGAGCCAAAGGCCCCCCCCAAGGGACCGAGGGAGATGCTCAGAGCCCAGCCAAGAGCCAAAGGCCCCCCAAAGGGACCGAGGGAGATGCTCAGAGCCCAACCAAGAGCCAAAGGCCCCCCCCCAAGGGACCGAGGGAGATGCTCAGAGCCCAGCCAAGAGCCAAAGGCCCCCCCCAAAGGGACCAAGGGAGATGCTCAGAGCCCAGCCAAGAGCCAAAGGCCCCCCCCAAAGGGACCGAGGGAGATGCTCAGAGCCCAGCCAAGAGCCAAAGGCCCCCCCCCAAAGGGACCGAGGGAGATGCTCAGAGCCCAGCCAAGAGCCAAAGGCCCCCCCCCAAAGGGACCGAGGGAGATGCTCAGAGCCCAGCCAAGAGCCAAAGGCCCCCCCCAAAGGGACCGAGGGAGATGCTCAGAGCCCAGCCAAGAGCCAAAGGCCCCCCCCCAAAGGGACCGAGGGAGATGCTCAGAGCCCAGCCAAGAGCCAAAGGCCCCCCCCCAAAGGGACCGAGGGAGATGCTCAGAGCCCAGCCAAGAGCCAAAGGCCCCCCCAAAAAGGGACAGAGGGAGATGCTCAGAGCCCAGCCAAGAGCCAAAGGCCCCCCCAAAGGGACCGAGGGAGATGCTCAGAGCCCAGCCAAGAGCCAAAGGCCCCCCCCAAAGGGACCGAGGGAGATGCTCAGAGCCCAGCCAAGAGCCAAAGGCCCCCCAAAAAGGGACCGAGGGAGATGCTGAGAGCCCAGCCAAGAGCCAAAGGCCCCCCCAAAAAGGGACAGAGGGAGATGCTCAGAGCCCAGCCAAGAGCCAAAGGCCCCCCCAAAGGGACCGAGGGAGATGCTCAGAGCCCAGCCCAGAGCCAAAGGCCCCCCCCAAAGGGACCGAGTGAGATGCTCAGAGCCCAGCCAAGAGCCAAAGGCCCCCCCCCAAAGGGACCGAGGGAGATGCTCAGAGCCCAGCCAAGAGCCAAAGGCCCCCCCAAAAAAAGGGACCAAGGGAGATGCTCAGAGCCCAGCCAAGAGCCAAAGGCCCCCCAAAAAAGGGACAGAGGGAGATGCTCAGAGCCCAGCCAAGAGCCACAGGCCCCCCCAAAAAAAGGGACCAAGGAAGATGCTCAGAGCCCAGCCAAGAGCCAAAGGCCCCCCCAAAGGGACCGAGGGAGATGCTCAGAGCCCAGCCAAGAGCCAAAGGCCCCCCCCCAAAAAAAGGGACCAAGGGAGATGCTCAGAGCCCAGCCAAGAGCCAAAGGCCCCCCAAAAAGGGACAGAGGGAGATGCTCAGAGCCCAGCCAAGAGCCAAAGGCCCCCCCCAAAAAAAGGGACCAAGGGAGATGCTCAGAGCCCAGCCAAGAGCCACAGGCCCCCCCCCCCAAAAAAAAGGGACCAAGGGAGATGCTCAGAGCCCAGCCAAGAGCCAAAGGCCCCCCCAAAGGGACCGAGGGAGATGCTCAGAGCCCAGCCAAGAGCCAAAGGCCCCCCCCAAAGGGACCGAGGGAGATGCTCAGAGCCCAGCCAAGAGCCAAAGGCCCCCCCCAAGGGACCGAGGGAGATGCTCAGAGCCCAGCCAAGAGCCAAGGTCCCCCCCCAAAGGGACCAAGGGAGATGCTCAGAGCCCAGCCAAGAGCCAAAGCCCCCCCCAAAGGGACCGAGGGAGATGCTCAGAGCCCAGCCAAGAGCCAAAGGCCCCCCCCCCAAGGGACCGAGGGAGATGCTCAGAGCCCAGCCAAGAGCCAAAGCCCCCCCCCAAAGAGACCGAGGGAGATGCTCAGAGCCCAGCCAAGAGCCAAAGCCCCCCCCCCCAAAGAGACCGAGGGAGATGCTCAGAGCCCAGCCAAGAGCCAAAGGCCCCCCCAAAAGAGACCGAGGGAGATGCTCAGAGCCCAGCCAAGAGCCAAAGCCCCCCCCCCCAAAGAGACCGAGGGAGATGCTCAGAGCCCAGCCAAGAGCCAAAGGCCCCCCCCAAAGGGACCGAGGGAGATGCTCAGAGCCCAGCCAAGAGCCAAAGCCCCCCCCCAAAGAGACCGAGGGAGATGCTCAGAGCCCAGCCAAGAGCCAAAGCCCCCCCCCAAAGAGACCGAGGGAGATGCTCAGAGCCCAGCCAAGAGCCAATGACCCCCCCCAAAGAGACCGAGGGAGATGCTCAGAGCCCAGCCAAGAGCCAAAGCCCCCCCCCAAAGAGACCGAGGGAGATGCTCAGAGCCCAGCCAAGAGCCAAAGGCCCCCCCAAAAAAAGGGACCAAGGGAGATGCTCAGAGCCCAGCCAAGAGCCAATGACCCCCCCCAAAGAGACCGAGGGAGATGCTCAGAGCCCAGCCAAGAGCCAAAGCCCCCCCCCAAAGAGACCGAGGGAGATGCTCAGAGCCCAGCCAAGAGCCAAAGCCCCCCCCCCCAAAGAGACCGAGGGAGATGCTCAGAGCCCAGCCAAGAGCCAAAGCCCCCCCCCAAAGAGACCGAGGGAGATGCTCAGAGCCCAGCCAAGAGCCAAAGCCCCCCCCCAAAGAGACCGAGGGAGATGCTCAGAGCCCAGCCAAGAGCCAAAGGCCCCCCCCAAGGGACCGAGGGAGATGCTCAGAGCCCAGCCAAGAGCCAAAGGCCCCCCCCAAAGGGACCGAGGGAGATGCTCAGAGCCCAGCCAAGAGCCAATGACCCCCCCCAAAGAGACCGAGGGAGATGCTCAGAGCCCAGCCAAGAGCCAAAGGCCCCCCCCCCAAAGGGACCGAGGGAGATGCTCAGAGCCCAGCCAAGAGCCAAAGGCCCCCCCCAAAGAGACCGAGGGAGATGCTCAGAGCCCAGCCAAGAGCCAAAGACCCCCCTCAAAAAGGGACCGAGGGAGATGCTCAGAGCCCAGCCAAGAGCCAAAGCCCCCCCCCCAAAGGGACCGAGGGAGATGCTCAGAGCCCAGCCAAGAGCCAAAGCCCCCCCCAAGGGACCGAGGGAGATGCTCAGAGCCCAGCCAAGAGCCAAAGGCCCCCCCCAAAGGGACCGAGGGAGATGCTCAGAGCCCAGCCAAGAGCCAAAGGCCCCCCCCAAAAAAGGGACCGAGGGAGATGCTCAGAGCCCAGCCAAGAGCCAAAGGCCCCCCCCAAAAAAGGGACCGAGGGAGATGCTCAGAGCCCAGCCAAGAGCCAAAGGCCCCCCCAAAAAAAGGACCGAGGGAGATGCTCAGAGCCCAGCCAAGAGCCAAAGGCCCCCCCCAAGGGACCAAGGGAGATGCTCAGAGCCCAGCCAAGAGCCAAAGGCCCCCCCCAAAGGGACCGAGGGAGATGCTCAGAGCCCAGCCAAGAGCCAAAGGCCCCCCCCAAGGGACCGAGGGAGATGCTCAGAGCCCAGCCAAGAGCCAAAGGCCCCCCCCAAAGGGACCGAGGGAGATGCTCAGAGCCCAGCCAAGAGCCAAAGGCCCCCCCCCCAAGGGACCGAGGGAGATGCTCAGAGCCCAGCCAAGAGCCAAAGGCCCCCCCCCAAGGGACCGAGGGAGATGCTCAGAGCCCAGCCAAGAGCCAAAGGCCCCCCCCCAAGGGACCGAGGGAGATGCTCAGAGCCCAGCCAAGAGCCAAAGGCCCCCCCCCAAAGGGACCGAGGGAGATGCTCAGAGCCCAGCCAAGAGCCAAAGGCCCCCCCAAAGGGACCGAGGGAGATGCTCAGAGCCCAGCCAAGAGCCAAAGGCCCCCCCAAAAAAAGGACCGAGGGAGATGCTCAGAGCCCAGCCAAGAGCCAAAGGCCCCCCCAAAAAAAGGACCGAGGGAGATGCTCAGAGCCCAGCCAAGAGCCAAAGGCCCCCCCAAAAAAAGGGACCGAGGGAGATGCTCAGAGCCCAGCCAAGAGCCAAAGGCCCCCCCAAAAAAAGGGACCGAGGGAGATGCTCAGAGCCCAGCCAAGAGCCAAAGGCCCCCCCCAAAAAAGGGACCGAGGGAGATGCTCAGAGCCCAGCCAAGAGCCAAAGGCCCCCCCAAAAAAAGGACCGAGGGAGATGCTCAGAGCCCAGCCAAGAGCCAAAGGCCCCCCAAAAAGGGACTGAGGGAGATGCTCAGAGCCCAGCCAAGAGCCAAAGGCCCCCCCCAAAAAAAGGACCGAGGGAGATGCTCAGAGCCCAGCCAAGAGCCAAAGGCCCCCCCAAAAAAAGGACCGAGGGAGATGCTCAGAGCCCAGCCAAGAGCCAAAGGCCCCCCCCCAAAGGGACCGAGGGAGATGCTCAGAGCCCAGCCAAGAGCCAAAGGCCCCCCCAAAGGGACCGAGGGAGATGCTCAGAGCCCAGCCAAGAGCCAAAGGCCCCCCCCAAAGGGACCGAGGGAGATGCTCAGAGCCCAGCCAAGAGCCAAAGGCCCCCCCCAAAGGGACCGAGGGAGATGCTCAGAGCCCAGCCAAGAGCCAAAGGCCCCCCCCAAGGGACCGAGGGAGATGCTCAGAGCCCAGCCAAGAGCCAAAGGCCCCCCCCCCCCAAAAAAATGATCCCTTGCCATAGGCGGATCCAGGAGGAAGCTGCCCCCTTAGAGCCATTCAAAATGACAGAAAATAATAGAAATCAGAGTTGTGCCCTGGCTAAGCGAGTGTGCAATGCGCGGGGGGGGGGGCTGAGCTGGGCGGACTTGCCTTGCAAGGGTTAAAGGGATCTGAGCTGCCTTCCTAGAGAGGCCAGGAAGCGCACGGGGGGGCTGGTCCTCCAGAACCAAGGCCCCCCCCCCTCCCCAGTCCTTTCCTTCTTGGGTGTCTCTCCTGCAAGGGCTGCCTCGCTCTCCCCTCCTGGGATCTGGTGAGTCTCCTCTCTCTCTGGGATCTGGTGGGGGTCCCAGGGCTGCAGCAGGGGAGGGGGCCGGGGGGGGGACCCCAAGTCAGGGAGGAGGAGAGGGTCCTGCCAGGGAGGGGCCAGGTCTGCCACGCTCTCCTTCCTGCAGATCAGAGGATCCCAAACTCATTTGGCCTTCCGCCCCCCCCTTTCCGAAAAAACGACTCCCCCGAAATCTCCATTCTTTAAACAAAGGAGTCCCTAGGACTGTGTGACGTCGCTCAGCGGCATTGCAGAACAGAGGGAATAGGTGCAAATGGTTTTCCAAGACCAGACGAGGAGGTGGACTAGCCCCCCCCCAAAAAAAAAAGGTGGGAGAGAAAGGAGAGGAGTAAAGAGAGGGATCCCAGTTTCCCAGAGTCTGGCTGCTGCATTGCATCCCAGTTTCCCAGTGTCTCCCAGGGCAGCTCCCCACGGAGGCCACTGCAGCAATCCCCTCGCACCCAGAGCAGGGCATCCCAGGACCACATCCTCTCTCTCCCAAAGGGATTGTTGCTGGCAAAGCAGCCGGAAATGGGCGCTGCTCCTCACTGAGCCTCCAGGGACCTGGGCATCAAGGGCTGTGCGTGTGTGTTAAGCTATCTAAGAGAATAATAATAATAAATTAGCTGCCTAAATTCCAAAGGAGATGTCTTTGGCCCCGCCCACTTGGCCCTCAGGGGGTTGAACAGATGTATACCTGGCCCTCAGAGCAAAGAATAAGGGACCCCACCCCAGGAGTCTGTCTTGAGAGCGGCAGAGAGTCCAAGTGCAAGAAAAGGAGACAGAAGCAGGGGGGAAATGTGCCCTGAAGTGGGGGTGGGGGGAGAACAACTCCTGAGGACCCCGGATGAGGACCCCCACTAGAGCCAGGCATCCATTTTCCACAAGATACAAATGACTCCCTTGTCAGTCAGTTCTGACTTCATGCATTGACTGGAAGGCAGGAGAAACCATGCTGATTCATTGCAGAACAGAGGAAACATGTCCAAATGGTTTTCGAAAGCTGGACGAGGAGGTGGACTAGCCCCCCCCCCAAAATAAAGCAACGGGGAGAAAGGCCAGGAATGAAAAGAGGGATCCCAGCCCAGAGTCTGGCTGCTGCATTGGGGACCAGTTTCCCAGCGTCTCCCAGGGCCGCTCCCCACGGAGGCCACTGCAGCCATCCCCTCGCACCCAGAGCAGGGCATCCCAGGACCACATCCTCTCTCCCCCAAAGGGATTGTTGCTGGAAATGGGCGCTGCTACTCCCTGAGCCTCCAGGGACCTGGGCATCAAGGGCTGTGCGTGTGTTAAGATATGTAAGAGAATAATATATTTCCTGCCCTCCACCCACTTGGCCCTTGTCGAGATACATTCCTGGCCCTCGGAGCAAAGAAAAAGGGACCCCACCCCAGGAGTCTGTCTGGAGAGCAGGAGAGAGTCCAAGTGCAAGAAAAGGAGACAGAAGCAGGGGAGTGGGGGTGGGGGGAGAGCAACTCCTGACGACCCCCAGGTGAGGACCCCCACTAGAGCCAAGCATCCATTTTTCAAATGACTCCCTTGTCAGTCAGTTCTGACTTCTTGCATTTACTCGAAGGCAGGAGCAACTAGACTGATTCACCTCAGAGAAATCCCTTCAGTTGCCTCCACGTTTTGCATTGCAATCTTCCTCCTAGGAGAGCTAGAGGCTGCTTCCCCTCCTCCTCCTCCTCCTTCTTCTTCTTCCTCTTCTCTCCTCCTCCTCCTCCTCCGTCTTCTTCTTCAGAAGATATCTCATGGTTTGGTACAGTCCCACCCTGGCTCCGAGGAAGACTCATCCATGCTTGCTCAAGGAACATTTCTCTTCTTCTGACCTAAAAATTCTGTAACTAAACAATGTATTTGCTTTGTAGGATTTGCTAGCACCTCATTAGCACAGGCAGAACTTGGCAGAAGACCAAAGGGTTCCTTCCGATCTCTCAGAGGCTTCCTGAGAGCACAGATGGATGAGCGAGACTCAGCTGGCCCTGGAGCAGAAAGAGGCCATGCCATCCAAACTGGGAGCAGTGGGGGATTCTGGGAAAACTCTGTGCAGAAGATCCTGGGTGAGGAGGACACCCTCTGCTCAAAGATGCAGAGCCAGCAGTTGAGGCAGTTCTGCTGCCAGGAGGCCAAGGGACCCCGAGAGGTTTGCAGCCGACTCTACCACCTTTGCCACCAGTGGCTGAAGCCAGAAAGGCACACGAAAGCTGAGATGCTGGATCTGGTGATCTTGGAGCAGTTCCTGGCTGTCCTTCCACCGGAGATGGAGAGCTGGGTGAGGGAGTGTGGAGCAGAGACCAGTTCCCAGGCGGTGGCCCTGGCCGAAGGTTTCCTCCTGAGTCAGGCAGAGGAGAGAAAGCAGGTGAGAGAGACTTTCCTCTGGATACTCCCAAGGGGCTCCAAACAGGATGGAGAACATCC
Organism: Podarcis vaucheri; assembly: GCF_965113315.1. Taxonomy (NCBI): domain Eukaryota; kingdom Metazoa; phylum Chordata; class Lepidosauria; order Squamata; family Lacertidae; genus Podarcis; species Podarcis vaucheri. The sequence continues at coordinate 1,527,844 of NC_138762.1, read as the reverse complement.
CATAATGCTCTACTGTTGGCCCTTCCTTTTCCTGGGAAGGCATCCATGGAATGAGATCTAACACCCTTAAAGCTTCTGTCTTTGTCATTCTCTTTCTAACATTTCTCGTCATTCATTCTCTGTTTTGAATCCTTGTTGCTCTTTCAGAAAACGGATCGTTTTGCAGAAATGGACCTGGATTCCTGTGAGGCAGAGAGGCCTCCGTTGGACACCAGAGAGAGGCCACTGGGTAAGGAGGAAGGTGGCTTTTAATAATAATAATAATAATAATAAATTTTATTTATATCCCGCCCTCCCCAGCCGAAGCCGGGCTCAGGGCAGCTAACAACAATAAAACAGTACAAAAGTACAGCATAAACAACATTCTAAAATCATTCATTGTAAAATTAATTAATTCAAGCCACTGGCAACCATTGAGCCAGAGTTCCGCGAAGATTGCCGAGGGAGGGAGTCAGGCTGTGCCCTGGCCAAAGGCCTAGTGGAACAGCTCTGTCTTGCAGGCCCTTCGGAAAGATGTCAAGTCCCGCAGGGCCCTTGTCTCTTGTGACAGAGTGTTCCACCAGATCGGAGCCACAGCCGAAAAAGCCCTGGCTCTAGTTCAGGCCAGCCTAACTTCTCTGTGGCCTGGGACCTTCAAGATGTTTTTATTTGAAGACCGTAAGTTTCTCTGTGGGGCATACCAGGAGAGGCGGTCCCGTAGGTACGAGGGTCCTAGGCCGTAGAGGGCTTTAAAGGTTAAGACCAGCACCTTAAACCTGATCCTGTACTCCACCGGGAGCCAGTGCAGCTGGTATAGTACCGGATGAATGTGATCTCACAGCGAAGACCTCGTAAGGAGTCTCGCTGCAGCATTCTGCACCCGCTGGAGTTTCTGGGTCAGTCTCAAGGGCAGCCCCATGTAGAGCGAGTTACAATAATCCAGTCTGGAGGTGACCGTCGTGTGGATCACAGTGGCTAGGTCAGGGCGAGAGAGATAAGGGGCCAACTGCTTAGCTTGGCGGAGATGGAAAAATGCTGCCTTTGTTATAGCTGCAATCTGCGCCTCCATGGAAAGGGAGGTATCGAAGATTACACCCAAACTCTTAACGGACGGTGCTGGCACTAATTGCGCCCCCGCAAGAGATGGGAGTTGCCCCCCCATCCCATATCGCCCCGTCCCAGCCACAGGACCTCTGTCTTCGAAGGATTTAGCTTCAACCGGCTCCCACGTAGCCAGAGTTGGGTGTCATCGGCATACTGATGGCAACCCAGCCCAAAACTCCGGACAAGCTGGGCGAGGGGGCGCATAAAGATGTTAAAAAGCATCGGGGAGAGAATCGCACCCTGAGGCACTCCACACACCAAGGAGTGGCGGGATGACAGTTCCCCCCCAAGCGCCACCCTCTGTCCCCGACCAGAGAGAAACGAGCGCAGCCATTGAAGGACTGTGCCCTGGATCCCCACGTCGGCAAGGCGGTGGTCCAGGAGTTCGTGATCGACCATGTCAAAGGCTGCTGACAGGTCTAGAAGAATCAGCAGCCCCGACCCGCCTCGATCCAGCTGCCTGCGGAGATCATCTGTTAGGGCGACCAGAGCCGTCTCGGTCCCATGACCAGCGCGGAAGCCGGACTGGAATGGATCCAGAGCCGATGTTTCATCCAGAAACCTACCAAGCTGTTCAGCAACCGCTCTCTCAATCACCTTACCCAGGAACGGAAGATTCGAAACTGGGCGGTAATTGGATAGATTTAAGGGATCTAATGATGTTTTCTTTAAGAGCGGACGCACCACTGCCTCCTTCAGTTCCCCTGGGAATGTCCCGGTGCCAAGGGACAGATTGATGATATCCCCCAGGGGGGCCCGCACCTCGTCTGGACACGCTCTAATCAGCCAGGACGGGCACGGGTCAAGAGGACAGGTGGTGGGCTTTCCAGCTCGGAGGAGTCTGTCCACATCGGCTGGGGATATCCGGTCAAAGTGGTCCAATACTGGACCCGAGGACAGTCGAGGGGCCTCCAGTTCCTTTATTGTATCCAAATTGGCAGGGAGGTCATGGCGGAGCGACAGGATCTTCTCCGCAAAAAAGCTCGCAAATGCCTCACAGCTGTGTCAAATTGTTATTTAAATTTGGCTGTCCCTCAAGGGACGTTAAAGACCTGATTATACTAAATAATTGCACCGGGCGAGAGCTAGCGGATGCAATGGAGGCCGAGAAGTATGGTGTGGTGTAGTGGTTAAGAGCGGTAGTCACGTAATCTGGGTAACCGGGTTCGCGTCTCCGCTCCTCCACATGCAGCTGCTGGGTGACCTTGGGCCAGTCACACTTCTGTGAAGTCTCTCAGCCCCACTCACCTCACAGAGTGTTTGTTGTGGGGGAGGAAGGGAAAGGAGATTGTTAGCCGCTTTGAGACTCCTGAAGGGGAGTGAAAGGCGGGATATCAAATCCAAACTCCTCTTCTTCTTCTTCTACTTCTTAGCAGCCTTCACCGCCATCTAGTAGGTTTTCATAAAAGCCCTATAAGATGTTCTTGAGGCTCCGTCACGGGCACCCAGCCATACTCGCTCTAGCCGTCTGAGGTCCCGCTTCATTTTCTAGCCGTCTGAGGTCCCGCTTCATTTTCCGGAGCTCCTCTGTAAACCATGGAGCCCGGTTTCTGCGGGGTCGCAGAGAGCGCTTAGGTGTGATATCATTGATGGCTGCCAGGAGCTGGGTATTCCAGCCCTCAACAAGCTCGGTCAATGAGTCGCTAGGGGGAGCAAGGTCCCGCAAGGCTTGGCGGAATCTATCAGGGTCCATCAGCCTCTGCGAGCGAGCCCAAATCGGCTCGCCACCTAAGCAGGGTGGGGGTGGAAAGTCAATCCTGGCTTTCAGAGCGTAGTGATCAGACCATGGCACCTTCATCAAAGGAGACATGATCACATCTATACCTATGCCAAAGATCAAATCCAGCGTGTGGCCTGCTTGATGTGTGAGGCCTGAAACAAACTGGGAGAGCCCTAGTGCCGCCATGGAAGACACCAGGTCCAGAGCCTGTGAGGAGGGAGTGGCATCAGCATGGATGTTAAAGTCCCCCAATACCAATAGGTTAGGGCACTCCAAGGCCCAGCCGGCCACCGCCTCCTAGCCTGACAGAGTGGCTGCTGGTGCGCTAGGTGGCCGTTTTCTCCGTTTGGTCTCGTTCTGTTGGTTTTCCAACTAATCTGTGAGTTCTTTTGGGGGGGGGGGCAGTTGGGAACAAGGGTCCAAAGGAAGGGAGTAGTAATTTTGCACAACTAACATATGAAATGGGCACAAATGTCTAACTGCATTCTTAGCTTTCTGAAAGGCCCATCTGTAGTTAGAGATGCCCTGTTTCACCTGTGAGAGACGTGGGCATTCCTTGCATCCTGCTTACGTTTTTTCTCTTGCAGGTGACAGAAGGATGCTGGCAAAACCTCCTGATCCGCCTTTTCATGGGGGCAGAAGGGAAGCAGCGGCTGTGGAACCAGCTCAGGTCAGGGGAAGCTATTTTGTGGGGACAGAGGCTGAGGGATGGAGCAATGTCATGGACTGGTTGGGCACAGAGGAATGGTGGGAGGAAGCAGCCGGGGAACCAGGAAGGGAAGACATCTCAGAGCCCAAGAAGTGGAGGTGGAGGAAGGATGGGCGGTCAGATGGAGAAGAGGGAGAAGTCTGGGAAGAGGAGGTGTCAGAAGCTGAAGGGGCAACAGGGCTTAGTGAGCTGGGAGACTCTGTGGCAGAATGCAGTCCAGAATCGGAGGCAGAAGTGGAAGGAGGTGAGTGGGAGGAGGAAGGTCGAGAGTCTAACATGGAGGAGCAAAGGCAGGCTGCACACTGGCACACTGTTCAATCGCTTGCCAGAAACCCCAGAGAGGAGGGGACTTGGAAAGCTGTGGGGAGCCAGGGGCCTTCACTCTCAGCAACTGCTTTTGTCGAGGAAGAGGCTCAGGGAATGAGCTGCTGTTCTCATGAGGCCCGAAACTCAGCCAAGTCTATGAACATCGTGTTCTTGCTGATAAAGAGTTAACTCCAGCTGTGAACTGTGGGATTTCCTGCCCATATACTGTAATTTTCACTCTATAACACGCACATTTTTTCTCCTAAAAAGTAAGGGGTAATGTCTGTGCGTGTTATTGAGCGAATTTGTGGTCCCTGGAGCCGACTGGCCTGAGTGCAGGAGCAAATTTCAGGCAAAATGTAGATCGCGTGTCACAAGTGAGGGAAGGCTTCAGAAGCGAGGCTGCTGCTTTCCTGCATTCTGCCTCAGGGTCTTACTGCCCACCCTCTTCTGTTTTCAGTTCCTGTGTTTGCTCAAACGCAACAAAGAGCAGGGAAATCCCCTGCCCTCCTGGCAAGCAGAGGGAAAAGGAAAGGATCGCGTTGTTCCTTCTAATTCCTTCCTAGTCACACTGCGCGCAGGCTCTAGGAGCTCACCCGACAGCCACCACCTTCTCCTCTCCGTGCTGCTGCTGCTTCTTTCAGCATTCTAGGGACTCGCAGGCAGCCGGAAAATATGCAGGGGGGAGGGAGACAGAGGCAGAGGGCTGGCTTGGGTGGGTGGGGGAAAAACCTTTGCCTTCCTTTCCTCCCTCCTATTAAACCCCTCTCCTGCATTGTTAGCTAGCTGCACACCCTCTCGTGCTCTTTGTCCCTTCTGTGTTTTTCCTTCCCTCCCCACGTAAAACGTGGTTACAAAGCACGGATCCACATGGATCCTCAGGATCTTTGCACTCGGTCACCCCAAATTCACCATCAGATCACATAGCATGTCCATGGCTACAGCCTGCACCAAAAAAATCACACACCCACTGTTGCCTGGGACTGCAATGGTGCAAAAATGTGGTTACAAAGCACAGATCCACATGGATTCTCAGGATTTTTGCATTGGACTACCCCAAACTCACCATCAAATCACATGTCTGTGGCCCCAGCATGAAACACAAAAAAGATACATCCACTGTTTCTTTCAGAATTTTTTTTTCTTGTTTTCCTCCTCTAAAAACTATGTGCGTGTTATGGTCAGGTGTGTGTTATAGAGCGAAAAATACGTAACTCTGTGACATCAGCCTTCTGAATGTTGCCAGTAGGATTCATCTGTAGCTGCAGTTTTCATGGAATCCTAGAGTTGAAAGGGACCCCAAGGGTTATCAGGTCCAACCCCCTGCATTGCAGGAATCTCAGCTAGATCATCCAAGACAGATGGCCATCCAAACTTGGCTTCTTGTATTTCTATATTCATCACTGAGTGCTGAAATAGGCTTCTAAGCAGCGGACAGACGAGAACAAATAGTGGCCAGGATTCACCTAGCCAGCCCCATCCACTGCAAAATGGGGCCTGCCCCCCACTCCTCCCCTCTCCATGCCCCCATGAACCCCTTGAATTTCGCTCTAGGGCATTGGGAGGGAACCTTCCCAGAACAACTCATGAGGAGAGGACAAAGTGGATCCTTCCATCAGGGAAACTGGGATGCTTGCGTAGGCAGAAAAACGTGGAAAACATAACCTGGATGCAAAAAGACGAATACCCACAGTTAAAATGCAGAATAAAAGAATTCAATTAAAGCGTTAAAATAGGTACCGATAATTAAAATGTGCAGCAAAGCAATCCTATTGAAATAACACAGCAATTAACAGGAAGGAAACAACAGAGCATTGTGTAGCAGATTATATTTCTGCTGTCTCAGAGCAGGACATTTCCCTTTTTCTTTTAGGGTCTAGTGTGCTTTGAAGATGTCGCTGTTCGTTTCACGGACGAGGAGTGGGAGTTGCTGGATCCTGACCAGAGAGCTCTGCATAAGGATGTCATGGAGGAGAATTGGGGGATCGTGGCCTCTCTTGGTAAGGCTCCCTGTGGGATCATCCTATCTGCCAGGAAATTCAAAAAATACCTCTATGTGACAAACCTCATATATTTTAACAGGGCCCCCTACAACACCTGGGAACCTAACACCCCCACATGAAATAATAAATTGCAGTTTTTTCTGTGAACAATCTTCCTCCAGTTCTGCCTCCTACTACCACAATTGGGCTGATCTGAACTGCCCAGGCCATATTAAATGTCAGCTTCAGAGTTGTTAGGAAAGATAAGTAGCTTCTGTCAGGTTTTCTGTTTTTGTTTTTGCTGCTGTCAGTCTTGGGTTGACCAAAGAGACGACTGACACTGGAGATGGAGGGGATGCCATGACTGGGCCAAACAACATCTGCCCCAGAGAAGAGCCAGGCTGATTGAATCTCAGGTAGCACTAGCAGTGATAATAATAGCAATAATAATAATTTTTATTTATACGCTGACCATCTGGTTGGGTTGCTCCAGCCAATCTGGGAAGCTTCCAACACAAATATACAGTCGCATTTCTGGTTGCGAATGGGATCCGTTCCGGAGGTCCGGCCAGATCAAGAGGTTTTCGCAACCCAAGGATCACTGTGCATGGATTTGTCACTATCATAAGCTGATGTTTATATAATCCGAGGGTTACATAACCTGAGGTGCTACTGTATAAACATGAAGCAGTATTAATAGCATCTAATCCAATGAAAAAAGTACAAAAATTTTACAAAAAGTACAAAAATTTTAAGTTGAGTAACTTACTTCAAACAAAGCAACATTCAACCAACGATTAGAATCCAATAATAAATACATTGGTTTATTACATATAACAAAGGTAATGAACACTGCCTTCTCTACAACAAATTTAATGGGCATTATTTCCTAACTGGGGGCTCCATTTGTTCCTGAGGCTCTAATCCCTTTTTCTCTCCATTGCAGATTGTGATGAATTGGAAATCAAGAACAAAGGTGACCACAACAGAATCTGCAGAGTGGAGAAGGCACGTAAAAATTTGGAATGTGGAAAGAGCTGCAGTCAGAGCTCCCATTCCAGTTCCCATCAACGAAATCTCATTGGAAAGAAACCCTATCAGTGCATTGAATGTGGAAAGAGCTTCAGTCAGAGCTCCAATCTCACTTCCCATCAAAGAATTCATACAGGGGAGAAACCCTATCAGTGTGTGGAATGTGGAAAGAGCTTCAGTAGCAGCTCCAATCTCACAAAACATCAAAGAATTCATAAAGGGGAGAAACCCTATCAGTGTGTGGAATGTGGAAAGAGCTTCAGTAGCAGCTCCGATCTCACTTCCCATCAGAGAATTCATACAGGGGAGAAACCCTATCAGTGCGTGGAATGTGGAAAGAGCTTCAGTAGCAGCTCCTCTCTCACTAGGCATCAGAGAATTCATACAGGGGAGAAACCCTATCAGTGCGTGGAATGTGGAAAGAGCTTCAGTAGCAGCTCCGATCTCACTTCCCATCAGAGAATTCATACAGGGGAGAAACCCTATCAGTGTGTGGAATGTGGAAAGAGCTTCAGTACAAGCTCCTGTCTCACTAAGCATCAGAGAATTCATACAGGGGAGAAACCCTATCAGTGCGTGGAATGTGGAAAGAGCTTCAGTACAAGCTCCTGTCTCACTAAGCATCAGATAATTCATACAGGGGAGAAACCCTATCAGTGTGTGGAATGTGGAAAGAGCTTCAGTAGAAGCACCTATCTCACTAAACATCAAAGAATTCATAAAGGGGAGAAACCCTATCAGTGCGTGGAATGTGGAAAGAGCTTCAGTAGGAGCTCCCATCTCACTAAACATCAAAGAATTCATAAAGGGGAGAAATGCTATCAGTGTGTGGAATGTGGAAAGAGCTTCAGGCATAAAACTCACCTCATATCCCATCAGAGAATTCATACAGGGGAGAAACCCTATCAGTGCATGGAATGTGGAAAGAGCTTCAGTCAGAGAGCACATCTCAATACCCATCAAAGAATTCATACAGGGGAGAAATAATATAAATGCTTTGAATGTGGAAGGAGCTTCAGTATGAGCTCCCATCTCACTTCCCATCAGAGAATTCATACAGGGGAGAAACCCTATCAGTGTGTGGAATGTGGAAAGAGCTTCAGTAGCAGCTCCAATCTCACAAAACATCAAAGAATTCATAAAGGGGAGAAACCCTATCAGTGTGTGGAATGTGGAAAGAGCTTCAGGCATAAAGCTCAGCTCATATCCCATCAGAGAATTCATACAGGGGAGAAACCCTTACAGTGCATGGAATGTGGAAAGACCTTCAGTACGAGTTCCCATCTCACTTCCCATCAGAGAATTCATACAGGGGAGAAACCCTATCGGTGCATGGAATGTGGAAAGAGCTTCAGGAAGAGCTTCAGTCTCACATCCCATCAGATAATTCATGCCAAGGTTGGAAAAACCATTATACAGCTTTAGGAGACAGGCAAATCCGCACCTTGTTAACCAGGCCTTTGCCTGATTGACATCTAATGCCCTTTTAAAATGTGGTAGTGAGGGGGGGTTACAGATGTATATTTTGTGTTATTATGTTGTTACCATCCTGAGACATGTGGGAACAGGAGTCGACTTTTAGAGGCTGAGGGGTTTTTGCCCCCCAATGATATATTTGAGGGGGCTACCCCCCAGTTGATAGGCATTGCCATTCCAATGACCTGCATGCATCATATGTTTGATTGTGCAAAGCAGGCCTTACCTGGCCCCTTCCTCCAATATTTTATGCAAGTTGGCACCACTGGGTCGGTTACATAAATCACCTTCAAAAACAAGTAAAGCCAGAGAAATCTCTCCTCCCCTTTTTTTGGATGGAGTTACAAACTTTTTTGATCAGTGGACTGCTGTAGAAATAGTGCGTCTTGATTTCAGTAAGGCTTTTGACAAAGTCCCCCGTGAGAAAGCTGGTAAAATGTGGGCTGAACGAGGAAACTGTTAGGCGGATTTGACTGACCAAACCCAAAGAGGACTCTTTCATGGTTCCTCATCATCCTGGGGTGCTGCAGGGTTCTGTCCTGGGCCCGTTGTTGTTCAACTTCGTTATAAATGACTTGGATGAAGGAACTGAGGGGATGCTCATCACATTTGCGGAGGACACCAAACGGGGAGGGGAGGCCAACGTGGCAGAAGGCAGAATCAGATCAAGGGCAGGAATAGTACCACTTTATTCTGCCTTGGTCAGGTCCCACCTAGAATACTGTGTTCAGTTCTTGGCACCACAATTTAAGTATCAAAAAGGTGGGGGAACACAATCCGTATTCCTGTGGCCAATGTTTCTTGACATGTGGGCCAATGTTTATTGAATACATAAATTGTGAAGACTGTTGCCGGAATCTACCCCGCACTCGTGGGAAAATGTGGCGTGATCTTTTAGAATAATCAATTGAAACTTGTAACATATGGCAGGATGAAAGTCTGCAATTCCATGAGACAAGCTTTGTGTTGTTTACTGTTGTGTAACCATTGCTGTCTTTAAAATGATCTTTTATACCATGAAAATAAATAAATAAAACGGTATCGCCCATTATTTTCACATAATCTAAGTGTTTATTCGGGTGAGGCTGAATGAAACACTAGAGAAAAATCCTTCTTCACTGCGTCTGCATTGTTTCAAATATGAGTTCACTTACCCATGTTATGGAAATTCCGGGGGGGGGCATCTTTATAGTTGTTGCAATGTTACAAATATTAGCCCTGAATGTATGCTTTTGACTTGACAGTGCAGGGAAGATACCTAGCTTTATAAATTCGTAGAAAATCCATGCTTTAACCGACTCGCCTCATTCCAATGGCATTTTAACCCTGCAAGAAAAGTGAATTTGGGCTCCCCCTCCCTCCATGAACCAAGAAGCAGGAAGTCACGTAGGCAGCCGGAAGAGGGCATCTTTCCCCAAGCCTGAGAGCACATACACGGCCCCCCACCCAGGGAGTGACGGGGGGCAACAATAGACATCCCCAGAGGCAATTTAGCAAGTCAGGTGTTCTGAAAGCCCATCTCCGGACAAGTCCTGAGGGCAAGGAGATGCCAAGGGTTTCCTTGTTCTTTGGGTGATGGGTACTTAAGAGGTTAAAGGGACGCGGGTGGCGCTGTGGGTAAAACCTCAGTGCCTAGGACTTGCCGATCGTATGGTCGGCGGTTCGAATCCCCGCGGCGGGGTGAGCTTCTGTCGTTCGGTCCCAGCTCCTGCCCACCTAGCAGTTCAAAAGCACTCTTAAGTGCAAGTAGATAAGTAGGGACCGCTTTATAGCGGGAAGGTAAACGGCGTTTCCGTGTGCTGCGCTGGTGCTGGCTCGCCAGCTGCAGCTTCGTCACGCTGGCCACGTGACCCGGAAGTGTCTTCGGATGGTGCCGGCTCATGGCCTCTAGAGCGAGATGAGCGCGCAACCCCAGAGTCGGACACGACTGGCCTGTACAGGCAGGGGTACCTTTACCTTTACCTTTACCTTACTTAAGAGGTGTTGGGAGCGGTGTCTGGCCCCTGCTGAACTTGTGTATATCTTATATCCCCTCCTCCTTTGTGATGTAGTATGGACCTATTCATGATGCCCTGTGAAATGTTCTCTGGGTAAAAGTCAAGGTAACCCTTTGTTCTGGGTTCTTGCTCCTGTGGGGACCTGTTGGGCAACAATAAAGATCAAGGTCTACTGACCGCTGTTTTGCTCCAAATTACTTGGCCGGAACTTCCTTCTTTTACCGACCGCATGGATCCATGAGGGACTTGCACCCCGACTGGCTGGGCTGATGAGTCATCTCTCCACCTGGAATTTCCCATAACACCCATAAAAGTGTATCATATTTATTGCTGAGAAATTGTACCATAGCTTACGGATCTCAACCCCAAGGAACCCTACACAGAGTAGCTGCCTTTCCCCCAATTTCTTAGTTAGCAATAACGGATATTGAGAAGGAAGAAGAGAGGGAGAGGTAGGCATCCATTCGGCGATGCTTCCCCACTCCAGTTTGCCTCTGTTGGCCCCCAATGCCTCTTTCCTGTGGCCCCTGAATGGCTCTCTCCTCATCCGTCTGTCTTGGGAGACAATTTGGACCATTTGGATCCCTTCCAGTCGGGATTCAGGCCTCATCATGGGACTGAAACTGCCTTGGTCGCACTGGTTGATGATCTCCGGCGGGTTAGGGACAAAGGTGAGAGCTGTTTCCTAGTTCTGCTGGATCTCTCATCTGCTGGATCTCTCAGCGGCGTTCGATACCATCGACCATAGCATCCTTCTGGACCGTCTTGAGGGGCTGGGAGCTGGGGGCACTGTTATACAGTGGTTCCGCTCCTTCCTCCTGGGCCGTGTTCAGAAAGTGGTGGTGGGGGATGAGTGTTCAGACCCTGGGCTCTCACTTGTGGGGTGCCTCAGGGTTCTGTCCTCTCCCCCATGCTTTTCAACATCTACATGCGGCCGCTGGGAGAGATCATCAGGAGGTTTGGGCTTGTGTTCATCAGTATGCGGATGATACCCAGCTCTACCTCTCTTTTAAATCAGAACCAGTGAAGGCGGTGAAGGTCCTGTGTGAGTGTCTGGAGGCGGTTGGAGGATGGATGGCGGCTAACAGATTGAGGTTGAATCCTGACAAGACAGAAGTACTGTTTTTGGGGGACAGAAGGCGGGCAGGTGTGGAGGATTCCCTAGTCCTGAATGGGGTAACTGTGCCCCTGAAGGACCAGGTGCGCAGCCTGGGAGTCATTTTGGACTCACAGCTGTCCATGGAGGCACAGGTCAAATCTGTGTCCAGGGCAGCTGTTTACCAGCTCCATCTGGTACGTAGGCTGAGACCCTACCTGCCTGCGGACTGTCTCGCCAGAGTGGTGCATGCTCTGGTTATCTCCCGCTTGGACTACTGCAATGCGCTCTACGTGGGGCTACCTTTGAAGGTGACCCGGAAACTACAACTAATCCAGAATGCGGCAGCTAGACTGCTGACTGGGGGCGGCCGCCAAGACCATATAACACCGGTCTTGAAAGACCTGCATTGGCTCCCAGTACGTTTCCGAGCACAATTCAAAGTGTTGGTGCTGACCTTTAAAGCCCTAAACGGCCTCGGTCCAGTATACCTGAAGGAGCGTCTCCACCCCCATCATTCTGCCCGGACGCTGAGGTCCAGCGTCGAGGGCCTTCTGGCGGTTCCCTCATTGCGAGAAGCAAAGCTACAGGGAACCAGGCAGAGGGCCTTCTCGGTAGTGGCGCCCGCCCTGTGGAACACCCTTCCAGCAGATGTCAAGGCGATAAACAACTACCTGACATTAAGAAGACATCTTAAGGCAGCCCTGTTCAGGGAAGTTTTTAACGTGTGATATTTTATTGTATTTTTGGTTTTTATGGAAGCCGCCCAGAGTGGCTGGGGAGGCCCAGCCAGATGGGCGGGGTATAAATAATAAATTATTATTATTATTATTATTATAATGGAGGACGGCTCAAGCGGTGGGGAGATTGCAAGGCCTGGTGGGGCAGCTGGCTGCTCTGACGGACAGCAGAGCCAGAGCAGAGTCTGGGGGTGCAGTGCCTCACCATTCCACCAGAGGGCCAGAGCCTCTTTCTGATTGGCTACCCAGAGGGGGGTGGCGCCAGCACTTTTGGAGGGAGAATAAAGAGAGCCGTTTCTGAGGGGATTTGAGATGGGAGAGAGGGAAGGTTGAGAGAAGATGGGGATGAGGAGAGGGTGGAGGGAGGGAGGGAGAAGTGGCTCTGATCTGAGTGGATCCTCCGCTCTGAGGAGAACATCTATGGAGCCAGAGGAAGGAGGAGCCTCACAGCTGAGATGGGGAGACCATGTTGAGGGTCTGGAGGGAGAAGCTGGAGGGAGAAGCTGTGGGAAGACTCTCCTCTTCTTCTTCTTCTGGGGTCTCCTTCCAGTCAGGAGGAGAGGGATCTTCCAGGAAAAGGAGATTCCCAAGTCCGTGGCAAGGGCGGAGAGGATCCCCTGGGTCTGGCATACAAAGGAAGATACCTCAGGGGAAGCGAGGGAAAGTGGCCGCTCGCTGTGAAGGAAGCTGGGCTGTGTCCAAAGTGCCTCACGGAAAGACCCCTCATAATAACTGAGGGAGGGAGGGGAGGAGAGAGAAGCCGCAGAAAGAGAGTTCAACCTTATACTGTAGTATTCACAGTGGTACCTCGGGTTAAGTACTTCATTCGTTCCGGAGGTCTGTTCTTAACCTGAAGCACCACTTTAGCTAATGGGGCCTCCTGCTGCCGCTGCTGCACAATTTCTGTTCTCATCCGGAAGCAAAGTTCTTAACCTGAGGTACTATTTCTGGGTCAGCGGAGTCTGTAACCTGAAGGGTCTGTAACCTGAGATACCACTGTATTCTGGAAATCTAAAGTAACAACTGATTTTGAGAAGGGAAGCAGCAGTTTAGCGTCAGAGCTCATTATTTTGAGTTATTTCCGTCCAAAAAGCTCGACAACTCCTGACCATCCCCCCTTCTCAAAAGGGAGGTGTCCCCAAGCCATGGACTCTCCCTCCCCCCCCCCAGCCTCCCAGGCCAGCTTCTTCCTCCGGCGGCAGTACGGCTCTCTCTCCCCACCCAGAGCAGCGGCGTCTCTACCGCTGCGCTCCAGCCTGGACTGCGCTGCTCCTCCGCTTCCTGGCGAGGGACCGAGGGAGATGCTGAGAGCCCAGCCAAGGGCCAAAGGCCCCCCCAAAAAGGGACAGAGGGAGATGCTCAGAGCCCAGCCAAGAGCCAGAGGCCCCCCCCAAAGGGACTGAGGGAGATGCTCAGAGCTCAGCCAAGAGCCAAAGCCCCCCCCCCAAGGGACCAAGGGAGATGCTCAGAGCCCAGCCAAGAGTCAAAGGCCCCCCCCCAAGGGACCGAGGGAGATGCTCAGAGCTCAGCCAAGAGCCAAAGCCCCCCCCCCAAGGGACCAAGGGAGATGCTCAGAGCCCAGCCAAGAGCCAGAGGCCCCCCCCCCAAGGGACCGAGGGAGATGCTCAGAGCTCAGCCAAGAGCCAAAGCCCCCCCCCCAAGGGACCAAGGGAGATGCTCAGAGCCCAGCCAAGAGTCAAAGGCCCCCCCCCAAGGGACCGAGGGAGATGCTCAGAGCTCAGCCAAGAGCCAAAGCCCCCCCCCCAAGGGACCAAGGGAGATGCTCAGAGCCCAGCCAAGAGTCAAAGGCCCCCCCCCAAAAAAGGGACCGAGGGAGATGCTCAGAGCTCAGCCAAGAGCCAAAGGCCCCCCCAAAAAGGGACAGAGGGAGATGCTCAGAGCCCAGCCAAGAGCCAAAGCCCCCCCCAAGGGACCAAGGGAGATGCTCAGAGCTCAGCCAAGAGTCAAAGGCCCCCCCCCAAAAAGGGACCGAGGGAGATGCTGAGAGCCCAGCCAAGGGCCAAAGGCCCCCCCAAAAAGGGACAGAGGGAGATGCTCAGAGCCCAGCCAAGAGCCAAAGGCCCCCCCAAGGGACCGAGGGAGATGCTCAGAGCCCAGCCAAGAGCCAAAGGCCCCCCCAAGGGAACGAGGGAGATGCTCAGAGCCCAGCCAAGAGCCAAAGGCCCCCCCCCAAAGGGACCGAGGGAGATGCTCAGAGCCCAGCCAAGAGCCAAAGGCCCCCCCAAGGGACCGAGGGAGATGCTCAGAGCCCAGCCAAGAGCCAAAGCCCCCCCCCAAAGGGACTGAGGGAGATGCTCAGAGCCCAGCCAAGAGCCAAAGGCCCCCCCAAAGGGACCGAGGGAGATGCTCAAAGCCCAGCCAAGAGCCAAAGGCCCCCCCCCAAAAGGGACCGAGGGAGATGCTCAGAGCCCAGCCAAGAGCCAAAGGCCCCCCCAAAGGGACCGAGGGAGATGCTCAGAGCCCAGCCAAGAGCCAAAGGCCCCCCCAAAGGGACCGAGGGAGATGCTCAGAGCCCAGCCAAGAGCCAAAGGCCCCCCCAAAGGGACCGAGGGAGATGCTCAGAGCCCAGCCAAGAGCCAAAGGCCCCCCCAAAGGGACCGAGGGAGATGCTCAGAGCCCAGCCAAGGGCCAAAGGCCCCCCCAAAGGGACCGAGGGAGATGCTCAGAGCCCAGCCAAGGGCCAAAGGCCCCCCCAAAAAGGGACAGAGGGAGATGCTCAGAGCCCAGCCAAGAGCCAAAGGCCCCCCCCAAGGGACCGAGGGAGATGCTCAGAGCCCAGCCAAGAGCCAAAGGCCCCCCCCCAAGGGACAGAGGGAGATGCTCAGAGCCCAGCCAAGAGCCAAAGGCCCCCCCAAAGGGACCGAGGGAGATGCTCAGAGCCCAGCCAAGAGCCAGAGCCCCCCCAAAGGGACCGAGGGAGATGCTCAGAGCCCAGCCAAGGGCCAAAGGCCCCCCCAAAAAGGGACAGAGGGAGATGCTCAGAGCCCAGCCAAGAGCCAAAGGCCCCCCCCAAAGGGACCGAGGGAGATGCTCAGAGCCCAGCCAAGAGCCAAAGGCCCCCCCAAAGGGACCGAGGGAGATGCTCAGAGCCCAGCCAAGAGCCAAAGGCCCCCCCAAAGGGACCGAGGGAGATGCTCAGAGCCCAGCCAAGAGCCAGAGCCCCCCCCCAAAGGGACCGAGGGAGATGCTCAGAGCCCAGCCAAGAGCCAAAGGCCCCCCCAAAGGGACCGAGGGAGATGCTCAGAGCCCAGCCAAGGGCCAAAGGCCCCCCCAAAAAGGGACAGAGGGAGATGCTCAGAGCCCAGCCAAGAGCCAAAGGCCCCCCCCAAGGGACCGAGGGAGATGCTCAGAGCCCAGCCAAGAGCCAAAGGCCCCCCCAAGGGACCGAGGGAGATGCTCAGAGCCCAGCCAAGAGCCAAAGGCCCCCCCAAAGGGACCGAGGGAGATGCTCAGAGCCCAGCCAAGAGCCAGAGCCCCCCCAAAGGGACCGAGGGAGATGCTCAGAGCCCAGCCAAGGGCCAAAGGCCCCCCCAAAAAAGGGACAGAGGGAGATGCTCAGAGCCCAGCCAAGAGCCAAGGGCCCCCCCCCAAAGGGACCGAGGGAGATGCTCAGAGCCCAGCCAAGAGCCAAAGGCCCCCCCAAAGGGACCGAGGGAGATGCTCAGAGCCCAGCCAAGAGCCAAAGGCCCCCCCAAAGGGACCGAGGGAGATGCTCAGAGCCCAGCCAAGAGCCAGAGCCCCCCCCAAAGGGACCGAGGGAGATGCTCAGAGCCCAGCCAAGGGCCAAAGGCCCCCCCAAAAAGGGACAGAGGGAGATGCTCAGAGCCCAGCCAAGAGCCAAAGGCCCCCCCCAAAGGGACCGAGGGAGATGCTCAGAGCCCAGCCAAGAGCCAAAGGCCCCCCCAAGGGACCGAGGGAGATGCTCAGAG
The DNA here is from genome assembly GCF_965113315.1 of Podarcis vaucheri. Taxonomy (NCBI): domain Eukaryota; kingdom Metazoa; phylum Chordata; class Lepidosauria; order Squamata; family Lacertidae; genus Podarcis; species Podarcis vaucheri. The sequence goes on along the minus strand of NC_138762.1, from coordinate 1,511,753 downwards.
CCCAGCCAAGAGCCAAAGGCCCCCCCAAAGGGACTGAGGGTGATGCTCAGAGCCCAGCCAAGGGCCAAAGGCCCCCCCAAAAAGGGACAGAGGGAGATGCTCAGAGCCCAGCCAAGAGCCAAAGGCCCCCCCCCAAAGGGACCGAGGGAGATGCTCAGAGCCCAGCCAAGAGCCAAAGGCCCCCCCAAAGGGACCGAGGGAGATGCTCAGAGCCCAGCCAAGGGCCAAAGGCCCCCCCAAAAAGGGACAGAGGGAGATGCTCAGAGCCCAGCCAAGAGCCAAAGGCCCCCCCCCAAAGGGACCGAGGGAGATGCTCAGAGCCCAGCCAAGAGCCAAAGGCCCCCCCAAAGGGACCGAGGGAGATGCTCAGAGCCCAGCCAAGAGCCAAAGGCCCCCCCAAAGGGACCGAGGGTGATGCTCAGAGCCCAGCCAAGGGCCAAAGGCCCCCCCAAAAAGGGACCGAGGGAGATGCTCAGAGCCCAGCCAAGAGCCAAAGGCCCCCCCCCAAGGGACCGAGGGAGATGCTCAGAGCCCAGCCAAGAGCCAAAGGCCCCCCCCCAAGGGACCGAGGGAGATGCTCAGAGCCCAGCCAAGAGCCAAAGGCCCCCCCCCAAGGGACCGAGGGAGATGCTCAGAGCCCAGCCAAGAGCCAAAGGCCCCCCCAAAAAAAGGGACCGAGGGAGATGCTCAGAGCCCAGCCAAGAGCCAAAGGCCCCCCCAAAGGGACCGAGGGAGATGCTCAGAGCCCAGCCAAGAGCCAGAGCCCCCCCCCAAAGGGACCGAGGGAGATGCTCAGAGCCCAGCCAAGGGCCAAAGGCCCCCCCAAAAAGGGACAGAGGGAGATGCTCAGAGCCCAGCCAAGAGCCAAAGTCCCCCCCCAAAGGGACCGAGGGAGATGCTCAGAGCCCAGCCAAGAGCCAAAGGCCCCCCCCCAAGGGACCGAGGGAGATGCTCAGAGCCCAGCCAAGGGCCAAAGGCCCCCCCAAAAAGGGACAGAGGGAGATGCTCAGAGCCCAGCCAAGAGCCAAAGGCCCCCCCAAAAAGGGACAGAGGGAGATGCTCAGAGCCCAGCCAAGAGCCAAAGTCCCCCCCAAAGGGACCGAGGGAGATGCTCAGAGCCCAGCCAAGAGCCAAAGTCCCCCCCAAAGGGACCGAGGGAGATGCTCAGAGCCCAGCCAAGAGCCAAAGGCCCCCCCAAAAAGGGACAGAGGGAGATGCTCAGAGCCCAGCCAAGAGCCAAAGTCCCCCCCAAAGGGACAGAGGGAGATGCTCAGAGCCCAGCCAAGGGCCAAAGGCCCCCCCAAAAAGGGACAGAGGGAGATGCTCAGAGCCCAGCCAAGAGCCAAAGGCCCCCCCAAAGGGACCGAGGGAGATGCTCAGAGCCCAGCCAAGAGCCAAAGGCCCCCCCAAAGGGACCGAGGGAGATGCTCAGAGCCCAGCCAAGGGCCAAAGGCCCCCCCAAAAAGGGACAGAGGGAGATGCTCAGAGCCCAGCCAAGAGCCAAAGTCCCCCCCCCAGGGACCGAGGGAGATGCTCAGAGCCCAGCCAAGAGCCAAAGGCCCCCCCCAAGGGACCGAGGGAGATGCTCAGAGCCCAGCCAAGAGCCAAAGGCCCCCCCAAGGGACCGAGGGAGATGCTCAGAGCCCAGCCAAGAGCCAAAGGCCCCCCCAAAGGGACCGAGGGAGATGCTCAGAGCCCAGCCAAGAGCCAAAGCCCCCCCCCCAAAGGGACCGAGGGAGATGCTCAGAGCCCAGCCAAGAGCCAGAGCCCCCCCCAAAGGGACAGAGGGAGATGCTCAGAGCCCAGCCAAGAGCCAAAGGCCCCCCCCAAGGGACCGAGGGAGATGCTCAGAGCCCAGCCAAGAGCCAAAGGCCCCCCCAAAGGACCGAGGGAGATGCTCAGAGCCCAGCCAAGAGCCAAAGGCCCCCCAAAGGGAAGGAGGGAGATGCTCAGAGCCCAGCCAAGAGCCAAAGGCCCCCCCAAAAGGGACCGAGGGAGATGCTCAGAGCCCAGCCAAGAGCCAAAGGCCCCCCCCCCAAGGGACCGAGGGAGATGCTCAGAGCCCAGCCAAGAGCCAAAGGCCCCCCCCCAAAGGGACCGAGGGAGATGCTCAGAGCCCAGCCAAGAGCCAAAGGCCCCCCCCAAGGGACCGAGGGAGATGCTCAGAGCCCAGCCAAGAGCCAAAGGCCCCCCCCCAAGGGACCGAGGGAGATGCTCAGAGCCCAGCCAAGAGCCAAAGGCCCCCCCCCAAGGGACCGAGGGAGATGCTCAGAGCCCAGCCAAGAGCCAAAGGCCCCCCCCCAAAGGGACCGAGGGAGATGCTCAGAGCCCAGCCAAGAGCCAAAGGCCCCCCCCCAAAGGGACCGAGGGAGATGCTCAGAGCCCAGCCAAGAGCCAAAGGCCCCCCCCCCAAAGGGACCGAGGGAGATGCTCAGAGCCCAGCCAAGGGCCAAAGGCCCCCCCAAAAAGGGACAGAGGGAGATGCTCAGAGCCCAGCCAAGAGCCAAAGGCCCCCCCAAAGGGACCGAGGGAGATGCTCAGAGCCCAGCCAAGAGCCAAAGGCCCCCCCCCAAGGGACCGAGGGAGATGCTCAGAGCCCAGCCAAGAGCCAAAGGCCCCCCCCCAAGGGACCGAGGGAGATGCTCAGAGCCCAGCCAAGAGCCAAAGGCCCCCCCCAAAGGGACCGAGGGAGATGCTCAGAGCCCAGCCAAGAGCCAAAGGCCCCCCCCCAAAGGGACCGAGGGAGATGCTCAGAGCCCAGCCAAGAGCCAAAGGCCCCCCCCAAGGGACCGAGGGAGATGCTCAGAGCCCAGCCAAGAGCCAAAGGCCCCCCCCCAAGGGACCGAGGGAGATGCTCAGAGCCCAGCCAAGAGCCAAAGGCCCCCCCCAAAGGGACCGAGGGAGATGCTCAGAGCCCAGCCAAGAGCCAAAGGCCCCCCCCAAGGGACCGAGGGAGATGCTCAGAGCTGATACGGACCGAGGGGGGGGGTACCTATTTCCCCCTTCTTCTTGGCTGTCCGAGGCGATGACCTCAAGGGTACCACCGCACACCCACCCTCGAACCCCCTTCACCGTTGCACAAGCACCACACGTTCCCCAGACCTTTTCCCGAGCGAAATAAGCTCAAATATATATATATTCCCTATCCTTTCCTATGCCTATCTGCGCTCCATACTTAGAATGAGTAGACCGAGTGTTTCCCTTCTCCGCTTATTCCTATGGCCGCGCTTTGGCCAATCACAGCCATGCATTCGTCCTGCAGGAGCTAGCTCAGGGAGCTCTTGCACGCCTCATTTAACCTCCTGACGAGCTGCTGACGGCCCCCCACAGCGAGAACAATAGAACCGAAACTCCCGACCTCGTAAAACTGTCAAACCCTTGTTACAATGTATCCATTTCTGCAAGAATGGATACATTCTGCTTCCGCTTTTGATCTAGGCTACGGAACGGACTGAAAGTCATCAGAACCTTTCAAAATTCATATAAAATCAACCACAGCTCCAATTTTCTTGCTCTTGGTGTCATTCGACTCAGTTTCCCCAGGACTCCATGATGTTGGCCGACTCCATAATCCTCGAGACGGCAAGTCACGTACACAGGAACTCCTTAATCCTGTCAGATCGCTCTGCCCAGCCCGTCCCCCGGGCAATACCAGGTGGCAGACAGCGCATATCAGTAACCCATTGTCCCACCGCCACCGGTACTCATGAAATGTGTATTTGTGTATGACCCTCGCTCTGCATATTCCCCCCTCCCTTCCCTCAAATGTAAATTAGTGTAACCCCACCTTTCTCTGAGATATTCATGACGTGTGTAATATATTCATGATGTAATCCATGAAACCCAACCTTCCCATAATGTATTCATGACGTTCCGCGCACTGTGTTATGGGACTTGGAGGGAACTTTTAAAAGTTTATGTCGCCCCATTCTCGGGGTTCAATCTCGCCTTGAACCTGTTGCGCAATAAACTTGGATCTTCGCATTTTGCTCCTGCGTCTGGCTGAGCTTCCTTTTCTTCCGCTAGAATCCACGGACTTGGTCCGATTGGCTGGGTGGCAGGGTAAATACGCACCCAGATTTTCCGTAACAGCTTGGCGCCCAACGTGGGGCAGAGCGGTTCTCCCGGGTTGCTGACCGGAGGCCCCGAATTCTTCAGCCGGCTGCGGGCCAATTTGCCCGAGAAGACCCTTTTGGACCTCCGGCCATCTCCCGGGCGGTAATCGGAAGCCCCAGGAGTTCAGCCGGGGAGCAAAAGGGATCCAGCCGGCTCATTCATCGATCCCGGGATCGGATCGACGGGAAGACGCGTGAGTATAGGAAAATCCAGTGCACTGGTGGGAAGGGGTGGAAGTCTCCTGGCAACTGAATTCTCTGCCCTCCTCTCTATCGTACCTTCTTGCCTTTCTCTTGGTCCAGTCAGTGAGAGAGACCGTGGACCGCTGCTCGACCCGAAAGGGGGGTTCTGAGCTCTATCTCTTTATCTAAACCCTCCAGCCAGCCGCACCAATTGGGAGCCCGAAGGGTAAGACGGAGAGACCCGACTTGAAAGATAGCCGACTCTCCGCAAACGGGCATCCCAGTTGAAAGCAAGGGGTTGGAGCTCTCTTTCCGATCTTCCCGAGCGTCCTTTCTAGGGGGCAGGAAGTGGTCTTGCTTTCTATCCCAATCCCAGCCGCACCGGTCGGGCTACAATACCACGTGTACTGTAAGCCCGCTTCCGAAAGCAAGGGGGATTTTCGACCCAAACCTCTGTCCAGGGACCACCCGATCTGGCACCGCACGGTGCGGGCGTTCAGTAGGGCCCCTTTTCCTGAGTTGTGACGATAGGTAGGAGGTTGCCAGGAGGGAATAGCCCATGAGGAATTGGGCGGGATCGGCAGAGTGGAAAAGGGACCCCAGGTGAATGGTTAAGGAAAAGGGAAGTAAGGAATACCGGATAGCTAGAGCTCTTAAAAACCTCCCTAGGAAGTTGCCAAGCGACTAAAGACCTTTCATTTTACTAGTCCTTTGTCGAATAACCCTAGAACCACAAATCCTTATCGACCCCCCCTCCTCTTTCCTCTTTCCTATCTAGACACGCGTGAAATATACTATGGGTACCCAGGCTTCCAAACACGAGCGGACTCATTCTGGGAGGAAGGCTTCCCGGAAGCCATCCCGTTCCCAGAAGGATCCCGACTCCCCTCTTCAATTTGTCATCGCGTGTTGGAAGTCGATTCCTGGCCACAAATTGTTATCTAAGGAAAAACTAGAGGACCTCTGCTCCGGAACCTGGCCCGCCAGGACTGCCTCCGCCAGACCCGAACTGCGGTGGCCACCGGGGGGTTCGTTTAATGAAGAACGCTTGAACCACCTAAGGAAAGCCCTGATAGAAGAAAAACCCCGCCAGTTAGAATACCTGGCCACCTTTGAGGCCGTAAGGAGAATGCTCCAAGCCCCAAAGGGAACAACCTCTTACCAATTGCCTATATTAAATCCCGGGCGACTGCCAATGCCCCCCCCTTACGAAGATGACGATGTACGACAGACCCTGGTCCCCTTTTACTATCAAGGACCACCGCCGCAAGCCCCGACATCCAGCGACAGCGACTCCAGTAGTGGGGAGGAAACGGGGGAGGAGGATGAGGCACAAGACACCGAAAATAGGAGGGTCACACGACTACAAGCGAAAAAGGACAAGGGGGGGGCCAAACAAGTTAAAAACCCCGGACAAGCTAAAACTAAAGTCCCCTCCTCTACTCACCACAACACCATTGAGGACTCTACCCAAGTCGGGAATAAACCCGCTCCCACGGAACCTCAAGGCTCCGAAAAAGGGACCCGGGGCCGCGATAAAGAGACTCCGGGGACTTCTGACCAAGTAAGCTCCACCGTGAGTTCTACTGCAGTCCAGATGCCCTTAAGGGCCCTGCCCATTCCTCCTCTCGAACCTGATGGGCCCCCGCGGATGGTTTACACGCATCAACCCTTCTATACCTCAGACCTGGTAACTTGGTCAAACCAGATGCCCTCATTAAGGGATGACCCGGACAAATGCCACCGCCAGGTCAGCGCTATCTTCTCCACACACAATCCCACCTGGCCCGATGTCCACGTCCTTCTGAATGCCCTCTTCAACGAGGCGGAGAAAGCGGACATTCTAACTAAAGCTGGGGAAGCCATAGAACTACCTGACTACCAAAGGGGACGGCCTCAGGGATTGCAAGCGCTCACAGCACAATGTCTCAGAGTAGAACCAGAATGGGACTATAATACCACTAACGGTATTTGGTGCTTAAACCTATTTAAAAAGGCCATTTTGGACGGTGTAAAGGCCGCCGGACAACGCACCGTTAATTGGACCAAAGTCCAGTCGGTCATGCAGGGACCAAATGAACACCCGTCCGATTATTACACTAGATTGGTCTCTGCCATTAAAACATGGGGAGGAATAGACCCCAACAACCCACAGCATGAAGTAATCATTAAAGGGTTCTTCAAGGATCAGGCTTGCCCAGATATCAGGAAAGCTCTGAATCTCCAAATTGGATACGATGGAAAGAGCGTAAGTGAAATCTTGTCCATCGCAAAATCTGTCTACAACTCTCGGGATGAAAGAAAGAAGAAGGAAACGAAGCCCGAGGTCGAACAAATACTAGCCTTAAGCATGGAAACTGCCTATGGTCCTAATCGAGGCAGGGGATTCCCTCGAGGAAAGGGAATCCGTGGAGGAGGAACCCCAAATCCCTATAGGCAATGGGGACCGGGGACTGGAGGATGCTATTACTGCCAGGAAGAGGGACACATTAAAAGATTCTGCCCCTACCTAAATGCGACACCCTACGGGGGACAGGAGCCTAAGCCTTTCCCTGTACGGATCACCCACCCCCCTTTCTCCCCGCAAGCCAACGTAACTCCAGGCTACAGCAACCACAACCCAGCGGCTTATACCCCACCGGCGGTCTCGAACCCGATCCCTCAATCCCGACCACAACCGGGACCCCGGACCCAAATGCCGGCCACCCAACTGCCAGCCATAGACCAACCTGCCCACCCTTGGGCGAATGCTACTGCTCCTCCCTTGCACCCTCCAAACCAACCACCTCCCGATAATCAGAACACTTATTGACAATTAGAAGGGGATCCCAGTCAGACCCAAACCATCTGCCCTGTCCTTACATTGTCACCCGAAGACCCGGTCTGTACTATCGAGATAGACGGCCACCCTTACCAATGTCTACTGGACACAGGGGCCACCTATTCCACCCTAACCGACAGTCACCTGGAACCAGGGACAGTAACCAAGAAAGTAATGGGACTGGATGGGATACCCCGCACTTGCCCGCTCTCGCGACCGGCCAAGGTCACCCTCGGACCATTACTAGCGGAACACACTTTCCTTTTAACAAGCAGCCCAGTCAACCTCCTCGGCAGAGACCTCCTCTGCAAACTTAATGCCACCATAAAATGCTCCCCGGATGGCATTTACCTACATATGCCAGGGAACTCCATTCCCATTTTCCAGGGTATCGTTCAGGAATCTAAAGCGGACCGACAGTTTCCCGAACTCCCTTTAGAACTCGAAAACGACTTGCCCCCCTCCCTATGGGGGACTGAATCAACCTCAGTGGGACTCTTACTCTCCGCCACTCCGGTCAAGATCACTTACCGAAGCGACCTACCCTTCCCATGCACCAAGCAATACCCTCTGCCCAAAGAAGCCATAGAAGGCCTAACACCCATGATTGAGGACTTCCTCGAAAAGGGGATTCTAGTCCCATGCGCTTCGCCCTGTAATACCCCAGTTCTCCCGGTCAAGAAGCCCGCTAAGGAGGGGGCACCTATACGGTACCGTTTTGTGCAGGACTTGAGGTTAGTGAACCAATTCGTGATTCCCCGACACCCGGTAGTTGGCAACCCGAACTCCCTCCTAAACGCCATTCCAGCAGGGACGACTTGGTACTCCGCTGCGGACCTGTGTTCTGCCTTCTTCAGCATACCCCTAGATCCGGCCAGCCAATTTCTTTTTGCATTTACCTGGGGGCCCAGCCAATTAACGTGGACCAGACTGCCCCAAGGCTACGTAGAGTCACCCGCCATTTTTTCGGCCGTGTTACATCAGGACTTAGAGGACATCCACTTACCGGCCAGTTCCACCTTGCTTCTCTACGTGGACGATATTTTATTATGTTCTACCAGTGAGGAGGCGTGTAAGATAGATACTAAATGCCTCCTATCAGAATTAGCAAAGAAGGGACATAAAGTGTCTCCTAAGAAACTCCAATATTGTAAGCAAGAAGTCAAGTACCTCGGACACATCTTGGGAGTAGGGACCAGAAGTCTAGCCACTGACAGGATTGAGGCAGTCACTAAAATTCCCCTCCCAAGGACAAAGCGACAGCTCCGCGGCTTCCTTGGCATGGCCGGCTTCTGCCGGGCATGGATCGCTGGTTACAGTGAAATAACGAAGCCCTTAACTGCCATGACGCGCCAGGACCACCCAGACACCTTAGTCTGGGAAGATGAAGCTTACAGCTCTTTTGAACGACTAAAACGGGAACTCAGATCTGCTCCTGCCCTAGGATTACCCGACTACCGAATCCCTTTCAACTTGTTCATCCACGAGCAAATGGGGGTAGCCTCTGGGGTCCTAACCCAACCATTCCGCGACCAAGAGAGGCCAGTGGCATATTATAGTCTACAACTTGACAATACTGCCAAAGGGGCTATCAGTTGCCTCAGAGCCATTGCGGCCGCCGCTGTCCTCCTCGAGAAAGCCCAAGAGACGGTTCTAGGCCACGAAATCACCCTCCACGTTCCCCATTCAGTCTCAACCCTCCTAACCCTAAAAGGATGTCACCATTTCTCAAACTCCCGCCTCAACCGCTACGAAGCCCTCCTACTAACCCCAACCAATGTCACCATTAAACGTGTCAACTCGCTAAACCCCGCTACCCTACTACCCCTTCCCGATGATGGCACCCCGCATCATGACTGCACCACTATAGTCCGGCAAGCTGAAAAGCCCCGTGAAGACTTAGATCATCTTCCCCTGGAGAACCCGGACCTAATATTATATACTGATGGTAGCTCTAAAGTGATCGACGGGGTTAGGAAGACCGGGTACGCGGTGGTCTCCGACTTCGAAATACTAGAGTCAAATCCAATTAACTCTCAGTACAGTGCCCAAGCCGCCGAGCTAATTGCGCTGCTGCGTGCCTGCGAGATTGGTGAAGGGAAGCGGATAACCATTTATACGGATAGTAAATACTGTTTCGGCTTGGTGCACACAACTGGCCAAATTTGGCTCCAAAGAGGCTTTCTAACCGCTGCCGGGTCTCAAATCTCGCACGCCGCCCTGGTTGAGCGACTTCTCACAGCGATCCACCTACCTGCCGCCATAGCCGTTGTCCACTGCAAGGCCCATACCAAGGGCAGGGACTCAGTTTCTAAAGGAAACAGACGAGCCGACAAAGCCGCACAGATGGCAGCCTTACGCACCCCTAACAACGAATCCGAGTTCCAAGCCCTCCAACTGCCAGCAGACCTAGACCTCACAGAAATTTACAAATCTGCCCCAGGGGATGAGAAGGCTACGTGGGAATCGATAGGTGCCACCGAACAACAAGGTATCTGGGTCCTCCCCGATGGAAGAACCGTCCTTCCAAAGGCCTGGACTCCAAAAGTAGTGAGGTTTCTTCACCAGCGGACACATTGGGGAAAAGGGAGATTAATGGAACATGTAATTAGATTTTGGTACGCACCCGGGATAGCTGCTGCTGCAGCAGCAGCATCAAAGAATTGCATTACCTGCCAGCGGTTCAATCCTAAACGTGAACCAAGGAGGCCGCCAGGAGCCAGACCATGGGCCTTTGTCCCCTTTGAGAACTTGCAGCTTGATTTCATTGATCTGCCCCAATGCCAAGGCTTTAAGCATGCTCTGATTATAGTTGACCAATTTTCCTCGTGGGTGGAGGGATTCCCTTGCAGAAAGGCCACCGCATCCGTAGTTGCCAGGGCCCTCCTACAGGACATTATTCCCCGCTATGGCATACCCCGTCGCCTAGACAGCGATAGAGGGACCCACTTTACTGCAGAAGTGGTGCAATTAGTGGCCAAATCACTCCAAATCAAATGGGACCTCCACACCCCATACCACCCACAATCTTCTGGCCAAGTGGAACGTATGAACCAGGAAATAAAGATACAGCTGGGCAAACTTTGCGAGCTCACTGGCCTAAAATGGGTCAATGCACTCCCACTGGTTCTTCATAACATCCGCAGCGCCCCAACCGGACGTTTGAAACTCTCCCCATTCGAACTCTTATTCGGGAGACCTCCTCCCGTCTACAACACTCTATTCCCACTATCGGAACTGGAGCTCGGGGAGGCAGAACTTACTAATTATGTTATTCAGCTCCAGACACAGCTACAGCGTCTCCACCACTACGCGGCCATCGAGGGACAGAATCTTCCCATCGACGTCCACGCTCACTCCTTCCACCCGGGCGACTGGATCCTCGTCAAGGTCTACCAGAAAGAACCACTCCAACCCGCGTGGGAAGGTCCCTACCAAGTACTCTTGACATCGCCAACCGCCGTGAAAGTAGGTGAGAAGAATTCCTGGTTACATCACACTAGGTGCAAGTCCTCACCCCCTCCACAGGAGACGGAAGAAAGCAACGGTGAGGACTTCACCTTTTCGACTCCACCGGCTTTACCGACCTCATATATTGACGACGACGACCAACAGACCGGACCAGCGGATCGGGGCCAAGGTCGGGCTCAACAGACCGGACCAGCTGATCGGGGCCAAGATCGGGCTCAACAGACCGGACCAGTTGATCGGGGCCAAGGTCGGGCTCAACAGACCGGACCAGCCGATCGGGGCCAAAGTCGGGCCCAACAGACCGGACCAGACACCGCGACACCCAACTGGACGTCCGAAATCATCCCAGATACCAACACCATCAAGCTACGTTTCAGACGCGCCGACAACCACGCTTGACAGCTCCATTGACAGCTTGCTTCGCTTGACAGCTCCATTGACAGCTTGCTTCGTTTGACAGCTCCATTCACTACTTCCTTCGTTGACAGCTTCGCCTTTGACAGTTCATCTGACAGCTCCGTTCAACAGCGCTATTTGATACCTTCGCTTTACAGCCTCACCCTGTCAGGCGCCTTCGTTCGTTCACGCATCCGAGCCATGCGCCTGGTCACCACCGCCCTTCTCCTCGCCACCTTATCCTGGGTCACGTCTACCTCATCAGACCATTGCACAGGATTACGAACAAACTACCACTTCTTGGACTATCATGAGGTCGAGACGGGAAGGTCTAACCCTGATCGAATGGGGGACTTTGATTTCTGCCTTCCCGAGTCCCGGACCTTGCTGCGCCATTCCCTAGTTCCCCAACTCGCCGAAAACGAATATTGGGAACTTTTCATCCGAAACAAGGATTTACATCGTATCGGCTCTGCGGCTCTCACTCTTGACCACTCCTCTTACCGGCTGACCTGCAGAAATGGGACTTACCTTCTTTACGAGAGTGGAGAGGTCTCGCAAACCCCAAACTGGACCGAAGTCGAGACAGGAGGGGCTACTCACGCTTATACGGAATCAAGCCACCCCTCTGGAAACTTGATTTTCGGCTTCCAGTGCCTCCGCCCCACCCCAGAAACCCGGAAGCCCCAACTCCAAGGACTCTGCCTACGGCGGTTCTGCTGTCTATGGGACTTAGGGGTCACTCATGAGTGGAGAGGGGCTGAATATCTCGAAGGGTGGCACCATTCTTTACACCCCTCGCGCTCCCCCTCATGGGACCACGTCGGACCCCTGCGATGCGGCGGTATCGCCAGGGATAGGCGACTACTGAACACCACCGACCCCCTCCATCCGGTTGGCACAGCACCCCGACAATTCGGCGCCGACCCGGCACTCCCGGGAGAAGACCTCCTGTCATCCTGGGAGCAAAACTCCTATATTAAGCTTCTCAGCCAGGTGGCGAAGGAGTCACCCTACCCGGACTGCTGGATTTGCGCTCACGCACCCAGCCATCTCCAACAGAGCCTCCCACTGGTCCCTGTACCAGTGACCTTAGAACAGTTCCGTTCCGGAAATGTTACCTCCTGGAACCTGACCGCACTCAACTTAACACATCAATACCTCTACCTCACCGGCCCTACGAAGGGACCCCTTTGCCGCAGCTTCTCAGGGGAAGGAACCTTCATCGGATCCAGTACATGCACCAACACTCTGGAAATCCTACCAACTGGACTGGTCACTGTCTCTAACACAAGGGACTCCCGAACTTTTCCTAACCTTACTGTTGCCTGGGCCGCTGCGGTTGGACACCCCTTGGACTGGAAGCCACAACCCGCAGACACCATGCTACTACAAACCTTTGCCTCAGGCCGAATGGAATCTTACCTCAGCGGCCTATTCTGGGTGTGTGGGCACCGCGCTTATACATGGGTGAGCCCACACATGTCCGGATCCTGCTTCATCGGCTACATCGTTCCCGGAATTAGAATATTACCACACCTACCGCCTGGAAGACAACGGAACAAAAGGGAGCAAAAGGAGCTGTCAGACCTGTCAGACGTTGCTGCGAATGGAGAGACCGTAGGCCGAGCACTCTTCCCCGCCTACGGTGCCGGTTCAAACCACGTGGATATTCTCCGACTCACCGACATCCTCCTTAAGTTCATGCAGGAGGCGACCCAGATCACAGACTCTCTCATGTCGGAACTATCCGAGGTAAGACAATTGAGCCTACAGACGAGAATCGCGACAGACTTCCTCTTGTCCAGTCAGGGAGGCACCTGCGCATTAATAGGCACAGAGTGCTGCACATACGTGACTGACCAGACCTTAAATATAACTGGACATTTGAATAATATCCATGAGCTAGCAGGGAAGCTCCACGACATCCAGCATGAGGGGCTATCCGATGTGGACTTATGGGGATGGTTGCCCAAGCTGGGATGGCTCAGACAACTATTGAAAGTCGTGTTGTTTATCATTTTAACTGTCTTCCTTTGTGTCTCTATCTTGTGTTGCACTATGCATTGTATTACCCCTTGCTGCTCTCTCCTCCGACATTCTGCTTCTCCTAGTTCCTTTCCTCTTCGAGCCTATGCCCGCTCCCGACATGCTCCCACTTTCCCAGACTATGTACAGATGAGGCATTTAGGAGAAGGTGAATACGAGATCACCGAAATTTAGCGCTCAAATGGTGCGGAGAAAGGATTTGCAAGTTCTTACAGAACTTTAATGCAAATCTATCTCCGAATGGGGGACTGATACGGACCGAGGGGGGGGGGTACCTATTTCCCCCTTCTTCTTGGCTGTCCGAGGCGATGACCTCAAGGGTACCACCGCACACCCACCCTCGAACCCCCTTCACCGTTGCACAAGCACCACACGTTCCCCAGACCTTTTCCCGAGCGAAATAAGCTCAAATATATATATATTCCCTATCCTTTCCTATGCCTATCTGCGCTCCATACTTAGAATGAGTAGACCGAGTGTTTCCCTTCTCCGCTTATTCCTATGGCCGCGCTTTGGCCAATCACAGCCATGCATTCGTCCTGCAGGAGCTAGCTCAGGGAGCTCTTGCACGCCTCATTTAACCTCCTGACGAGCTGCTGACGGCCCCCCACGGCGAGAACAATAGAACCGAAACTCCCGACCTCGTAAAACTGTCAAACCCTTGTTACAATGTATCCATTTCTGCAAGAATGGATACATTCTGCTTCCGCTTTTGATCTAGGCTACGGAACGGACTGAAAGTCATCAGAACCTTTCAAAATTCATATAAAATCAACCACAGCTCCAATTTTCTTGCTCTTGGTGTCATTCGACTCAGTTTCCCCAGGACTCCATGATGTTGGCCGACTCCATAATCCTCGAGACGGCAAGTCACGTACACAGGAACTCCTTAATCCTGTCAGATCGCTCTGCCCAGCCCGTCCCCCGGGCAATACCAGGTGGCAGACAGCGCATATCAGTAACCCATTGTCCCACCGCCACCGGTACTCATGAAATGTGTATTTGTGTATGACCCTCGCTCTGCATATTCCCCCCTCCCTTCCCTCAAATGTAAATTAGTGTAACCCCACCTTTCTCTGAGATATTCATGACGTGTGTAATATATTCATGATGTAATCCATGAAACCCAACCTTCCCATAATGTATTCATGACGTTCCGCGCACTGTGTTATGGGACTTGGAGGGAACTTTTAAAAGTTTATGTCGCCCCATTCTCGGGGTTCAATCTCGCCTTGAACCTGTTGCGCAATAAACTTGGATCTTCGCATTTTGCTCCTGCGTCTGGCTGAGCTTCCTTTTCTTCCGCTAGAATCCACGGACTTGGTCCGATTGGCTGGGTGGCAGGGTAAATACGCACCCAGATTTTCCGTAACAGAGCCCAGCCAAGAGCCAAAGGCCCCCCCCCAAGGGACCGAGGGAGATGCTCAGAGCCCAGCCAAGAGCCAAAGTCCCCCCCCAAGGGACCGAGGGAGATGCTCAGAGCCCAGCCAAGAGCCAAAGGCCCCCCCCAAGGGACCGAGGGAGATGCTCAGAGCCCAGCCAAGAGCCAGAGCCCCCCCCAAAGGGACCGAGGGAGATGCTCAGAGCCCAGCCAAGAGCCAAAGGCCCCCCCCAAAGGGACCGAGGGAGATGCTCAGAGCCCAGTCAAGAGCCAAAGGCCCCCCCCCAAAGGGACCGAGGGAGATGCTCAGAGCCCAGCCAAGAGCCAAAGGCCCCCCCAAAGGGACCGAGGGAGATGCTCAGAGCCCAGCCAAGAGCCAAAGGCCCCCCCCAAAGGGACCGAGGGAGATGCTCAGAGCCCAGCCAAGAGCCAAAGGCCCCCCCCCAAAGGGACCGAGGGAGATGCTCAGAGCCCAGCCAAGAGCCAAAGGCCCCCCCAAAGGGACCGAGGGAGATGCTCAGAGCCCAGCCAAGAGCCAAAGGCCCCCCCCAAAGGGACCGAGGGAGATGCTCAGAGCCCAGCCAAGAGCCAAAGGCCCCCCCAAAGGGACCGAGGGAGATGCTCAGAGCCCAGCCAAGGGCCAAAGGCCCCACCAAAAAGGGACCGAGGGAGATGCTCAGAGCCCAGCCAAGAGCCAGAGCCCCCCCCCAAAGGGACAGAGGGAGATGCTCAGAGCCCAGCCAAGAGCCAGAGCCCCCCCCCAAAGGGACAGAGGGAGATGCTCAGAGCCCAGCCAAGAGCCAAAGGCCCCCCCCAAAGGGACTGAGGGAGATGCTCAGAGCCCAGCCAAGAGCCAAAGGCCCCCCCCCAAGGGACCGAGGGAGATGCTCAGAGCCCAGCCAAGAGCCAAAGGCCCCCCCCAAGGGACCGAGGGAGATGCTCAGAGCCCAGCCAAGGGCCAAAGGCCCCCCCAAAGGGACTGAGGGTGATGCTCAGAGCCCAGCCAAGGGCCAAAGGCCCCCCCAAAAAGGGACAGAGGGAGATGCTCAGAGCCCAGCCAAGAGCCAAAGGCCCCCCCCAAAGGGACCGAGGGAGATGCTCAGAGCCCAGCCAAGAGCCAAAGTCCCCCCCAAAGGGACCGAGGGAGATGCTCAGAGCCCAGCCAAGAGCCAAAGGCCCCCCCAAAGGGACCGAGGGAGATGCTCAGAGCCCAGCCAAGAGCCAAAGGCCCCCCCAAAGGGACCGAGGGAGATGCTCAGAGCCCAGCCAAGGGCCAAAGGCCCCCCCAAAAAGGGACAGAGGGAGATGCTCAGAGCCCAGCCAAGAGCCAAAGTCCCCCCCCCCAGGGACCGAGGGAGATGCTCAGAGCCCAGCCAAGAGCCAAAGGCCCCCCCCAAGGGACCGAGGGAGATGCTCAGAGCCCAGCCAAGAGCCAAAGGCCCCCCCCAAGGGACCGAGGGAGATGCTCAGAGCCCAGCCAAGAGCCAAAGGCCCCCCCCAAAGGGACCGAGGGAGATGCTCAGAGCCCAGCCAAGAGCCAAAGCCCCCCCCCCAAAGGGACCGAGGGAGATGCTCAGAGCCCAGCCAAGAGCCAGAGCCCCCCCCAAAGGGACCGAGGGAGATGCTCAGAGCCCAGCCAAGGGCCAAAGGCCCCCCCAAAAGGGACAGAGGGAGATGCTCAGAGCCCAGCCAAGAGCCAAAGGCCCCCCCCAAGGGACCGAGGGAGATGCTCAGAGCCCAGCCAAGAGCCAAAGGCCCCCCCAAAGGACCGAGGGAGATGCTCAGAGCCCAGCCAAGAGCCAAAGGCCCCCCCCAAGGGACCGAGGGAGATGCTCAGAGCCCAGCCAAGAGCCAAAGGCCCCCCCAAAGGGAAGGAGGGAGATGCTCAGAGCCCAGCCAAGAGCCAAAGGCCCCCCAAAGGGAAGGAGGGAGATGCTCAGAGCCCAGCCAAGAGCCAAAGGCCCCCCCAAAAGGGACCGAGGGAGATGCTCAGAGCCCAGCCAAGAGCCAAAGGCCCCCCCCCAAGGGACCGAGGGAGATGCTCAGAGCCCAGCCAAGAGCCAAAGGCCCCCCCCCCAAAGGGACCGAGGGAGATGCTCAGAGCCCAGCCAAGAGCCAAAGGCCCCCCCCAAGGGACCGAGGGAGATGCTCAGAGCCCAGCCAAGAGCCAAAGGCCCCCCCCCAAGGGACCGAGGGAGATGCTCAGAGCCCAGCCAAGAGCCAAAGGCCCCCCCCCAAGGGACCGAGGGAGATGCTCAGAGCCCAGCCAAGAGCCAAAGGCCCCCCCCAAAGGGACCGAGGGAGATGCTCAGAGCCCAGCCAAGAGCCAAAGGCCCCCCCCCAAAGGGACCGAGGGAGATGCTCAGAGCCCAGCCAAGAGCCAAAGCCCCCCCCCCAAAGGGACCGAGGGAGATGCTCAGAGCCCAGCCAAGGGCCAAAGGCCCCCCCAAAAAGGGACAGAGGGAGATGCTCAGAGCCCAGCCAAGAGCCAAAGGCCCCCCCCAAGGGACCGAGGGAGATGCTCAGAGCCCAGCCAAGAGCCAAAGGCCCCCCCCAAGGGACCGAGGGAGATGCTCAGAGCCCAGCCAAGAGCCAAAGGCCCCCCCCCAAAGGGACCGAGGGAGATGCTCAGAGCCCAGCCAAGAGCCAAAGGCCCCCCCCAAGGGACCGAGGGAGATGCTCAGAGCCCAGCCAAGAGCCAAAGGCCCCCCCCAAGGGACCGAGGGAGATGCTCAGAGCCCAGCCAAGAGCCAAAGTCCCCCCCCCCAAGGGACCGAGGGAGATGCTCAGAGCCCAGCCAAGAGCCAAAGGCCCCCCCCAAAGGGACCGAGGGAGATGCTCAGAGCCCAGCCAAGAGCCAAAGGCCCCCCCCCAAGGGACCGAGGGAGATGCTCAGAGCCCAGCCAAGAGCCAAAGGCCCCCCCCAAAGGGACCGAGGGAGATGCTCAGAGCCCAGCCAAGAGCCAAAGGCCCCCCCCAAAGGGACCGAGGGAGATGCTCAGAGCCCAGCCAAGAGCCAAAGGCCCCCCCCAAGGGACCGAGGGAGATGCTCAGAGCCCAGCCAAGAGCCAAAGGCCCCCCCCCCAAGGGACCGAGGGAGATGCTCAGAGCCCAGCCAAGAGCCAAAGGCCCCCCCCCAAAGGGACCGAGGGAGATGCTCAGAGCCCAGCCAAGAGCCAAAGGCCCCCCCCAAGGGACCGAGGGAGATGCTCAGAGCCCAGCCAAGAGCCAAAGGCCCCCCCCCAAGGGACCGAGGGAGATGCTCAGAGCCCAGCCAAGAGCCAGAGCCCCCCCCAAAGGGACCGAGGGAGATGCTCAGAGCCCAGCCAAGGGCCAAAGGCCCCCCCAAAAAGGGACAGAGGGAGATGCTCAGAGCCCAGCCAAGAGCCAAAGGCCCCCCCCCAAGGGACCGAGGGAGATGCTCAGAGCCCAGCCAAGAGCCAAAGGCCCCCCAAAGGGAAGGAGGGAGATGCTCAGAGCCCAGCCAAGAGCCAAAGGCCCCCCAAAGGGAAGGAGGGAGATGCTCAGAGCCCAGCCAAGAGCCAAAGGCCCCCCCAAAAGGGACCGAGGGAGATGCTCAGAGCCCAGCCAAGAGCCAAAGGCCCCCCCCAAGGGACCGAGGGAGATGCTCAGAGCCCAGCCAAGAGCCAAAGGCCCCCCCCCAAAGGGACCGAGGGAGATGCTCAGAGCCCAGCCAAGAGCCAAAGGCCCCCCCCAAGGGACCGAGGGAGATGCTCAGAGCCCAGCCAAGAGCCAAAGGCCCCCCCCCAAGGGACCGAGGGAGATGCTCAGAGCCCAGCCAAGAGCCAAAGGCCCCCCCCCAAGGGACCGAGGGAGATGCTCAGAGCCCAGCCAAGAGCCAAAGGCCCCCCCCCAAAGGGACCGAGGGAGATGCTCAGAGCCCAGCCAAGAGCCAGAGCCCCCCCCAAAGGGACCGAGGGAGATGCTCAGAGCCCAGCCAAGGGCCAAAGGCCCCCCCAAAAAGGGACAGAGGGAGATGCTCAGAGCCCAGCCAAGAGCCAAAGGCCCCCCCCAAGGGACCGAGGGAGATGCTCAGAGCCCAGCCAAGAGCCAAAGGCCCCCCCAAAGGACCGAGGGAGATGCTCAGAGCCCAGCCAAGAGCCAAAGGCCCCCCCAAGGGACCGAGGGAGATGCTCAGAGCCCAGCCAAGAGCCAAAGGCCCCCCCAAAGGGAAGGAGGGAGATGCTCAGAGCCCAGCCAAGAGCCAAAGGCCCCCCAAAGGGAAGGAGGGAGATGCTCAGAGCCCAGCCAAGAGCCAAAGGCCCCCCCAAAAGGGACCGAGGGAGATGCTCAGAGCCCAGCCAAGAGCCAAAGGCCCCCCCCCAAAGGGACCGAGGGAGATGCTCAGAGCCCAGCCAAGAGCCAAAGGCCCCCCCCCAAAGGGACCGAGGGAGATGCTCAGAGCCCAGCCAAGAGCCAAAGGCCCCCCCCCAAGGGACCGAGGGAGATGCTCAGAGCCCAGCCAAGAGCCAAAGGCCCCCCCCCAAGGGACCGAGGGAGATGCTCAGAGCCCAGCCAAGAGCCAAAGGCCCCCCCCAAGGGACCGAGGGAGATGCTCAGAGCCCAGCCAAGAGCCAAAGGCCCCCCCCCAAAGGGACCGAGGGAGATGCTCAGAGCCCAGCCAAGAGCCAAAGGCCCCCCCCCAAAGGGACCGAGGGAGATGCTCAGAGCCCAGCCAAGGGCCAAAGGCCCCCCCAAAAAGGGACAGAGGGAGATGCTCAGAGCCCAGCCAAGAGCCAAAGGCCCCCCCCAAGGGACCGAGGGAGATGCTCAGAGCCCAGCCAAGAGCCAAAGGCCCCCCCCAAGGGACCGAGGGAGATGCTCAGAGCCCAGCCAAGAGCCAAAGGCCCCCCCCCAAAGGGACCGAGGGAGATGCTCAGAGCCCAGCCAAGAGCCAAAGGCCCCCCCCAAGGGACCGAGGGAGATGCTCAGAGCCCAGCCAAGAGCCAAAGGCCCCCCCCCAAGGGACCGAGGGAGATGCTCAGAGCCCAGCCAAGAGCCAAAGTCCCCCCCCAAGGGACCGAGGGAGATGCTCAGAGCCCAGCCAAGAGCCAAAGGCCCCCCCCAAAGGGACCGAGGGAGATGCTCAGAGCCCAGCCAAGAGCCAAAGGCCCCCCCCCAAGGGACCGAGGGAGATGCTCAGAGCCCAGCCAAGAGCCAAAGGCCCCCCCCAAAGGGACCGAGGGAGATGCTCAGAGCCCAGCCAAGAGCCAAAGGCCCCCCCCAAAGGGACCGAGGGAGATGCTCAGAGCCCAGCCAAGAGCCAAAGGCCCCCCCCAAGGGACCGAGGGAGATGCTCAGAGCCCAGCCAAGAGCCAAAGGCCCCCCCCCCCAAGGGACCGAGGGAGATGCTCAGAGCCCAGCCAAGAGCCAAAGGCCCCCCCCCAAAGGGACCGAGGGAGATGCTCAGAGCCCAGCCAAGAGCCAAAGGCCCCCCCCAAGGGACCGAGGGAGATGCTCAGAGCCCAGCCAAGAGCCAAAGGCCCCCCCCAAGGGACCGAGGGAGATGCTCAGAGCCCAGCCAAGAGCCAAAGTCCCCCCCCCAAGGGACCGAGGGAGATGCTCAGAGCCCAGCCAAGAGCCAAAGGCCCCCCCCAAAGGGACCGAGGGAGATGCTCAGAGCCCAGCCAAGAGCCAAAGGCCCCCCCCAAAGGGACCGAGGGAGATGCTCAGAGCCCAGCCAAGAGCCAAAGGCCCCCCCCAAAGGGACCGAGGGAGATGCTCAGAGCCCAGCCAAGAGGCAAAGGCCCCCCCCCAAAGGGACCGAGGGAGATGCTCAGAGCCCAGCCAAGAGCCAAAGGCCCCCCCAAAGGGACCGAGGGAGATGCTCAGAGCCCAGCCAAGAGCCAAAGCCCCCCCCAAAGGGACCGAGGGAGATGCTCAGAGCCCAGCCAAGAGCCAGAGCCCCCCCCAAAGGGACCGAGGGAGATGCTCAGAGCCCAGCCAAGGGCCAAAGGCCCCCCCAAAAAGGGACAGAGGGAGATGCTCAGAGCCCAGCCAAGAGCCAAAGGCCCCCCCCCAAGGGACCGAGGGAGATGCTCAGAGCCCAGCCAAGAGCCAAAGGCCCCCCAAAGGGAAGGAGGGAGATGCTCAGAGCCCAGCCAAGAGCCAAAGGCCCCCCAAAGGGAAGGAGGGAGATGCTCAGAGCCCAGCCAAGAGCCAAAGGCCCCCCCAAAAGGGACCGAGGGAGATGCTCAGAGCCCAGCCAAGAGCCAAAGGCCCCCCCCCAAGGGACCGAGGGAGATGCTCAGAGCCCAGCCAAGAGCCAAAGGCCCCCCCCCAAAGGGACCGAGGGAGATGCTCAGAGCCCAGCCAAGAGCCAAAGGCCCCCCCCAAGGGACCGAGGGAGATGCTCAGAGCCCAGCCAAGAGCCAAAGGCCCCCCCCCAAGGGACCGAGGGAGATGCTCAGAGCCCAGCCAAGAGCCAAAGGCCCCCCCCCCAAGGGACCGAGGGAGATGCTCAGAGCCCAGCCAAGAGCCAAAGGCCCCCCCCCAAAGGGACCGAGGGAGATGCTCAGAGCCCAGCCAAGAGCCAAAGGCCCCCCCCCAAAGGGACCGAGGGAGATGCTCAGAGCCCAGCCAAGAGCCAAAGGCCCCCCCCAAAGGGACCGAGGGAGATGCTCAGAGCCCAGCCAAGGGCCAAAGGCCCCCCCAAAAAGGGACAGAGGGAGATGCTCAGAGCCCAGCCAAGAGCCAAAGGCCCCCCCCAAGGGACCGAGGGAGATGCTCAGAGCCCAGCCAAGAGCCAAAGGCCCCCCCCAAGGGACCGAGGGAGATGCTCAGAGCCCAGCCAAGAGCCAAAGGCCCCCCCCAAAGGGACCGAGGGAGATGCTCAGAGCCCAGCCAAGAGCCAAAGGCCCCCCCCAAAGGGACCGAGGGAGATGCTCAGAGCCCAGCCAAGAGCCAAAGGCCCCCCCCAAAGGGACCGAGGGAGATGCTCAGAGCCCAGCCAAGAGCCAAAGCCCCCCCCCCAAGGGACCGAGGGAGATGCTCAGAGCCCAGCCAAGAGCCAAAGGCCCCCCCCAAAGGGACCGAGGGAGATGCTCAGAGCCCAGCCAAGAGCCAAAGGCCCACCCCAAAGGGACCGAGGGAGATGCTCAGAGCCCAGCCAAGAGCCAAAGGCCCCCCCAAGGGACCGAGGGAGATGCTCAGAGCCCAGCCAAGAGCCAAAGGCCCCCCCCCAAGGGACCGAGGGAGATGCTCAGAGCCCAGCCAAGAGCCAAAGGCCCCCCCCAAAGGGACCGAGGGAGATGCTCAGAGCCCAGCCAAGAGCCAAAGGCCCCCCCCAAGGGACCGAGGGAGATGCTCAGAGCCCAGCCAAGAGCCAAAGGCCCCCCCCCCAAGGGACCGAGGGAGATGCTCAGAGCCCAGCCAAGAGCCAAAGTCCCCCCCCCCAAGGGACCGAGGGAGATGCTCAGAGCCCAGCCAAGAGCCAAAGGCCCCCCCCAAAGGGACCGAGGGAGATGCTCAGAGCCCAGCCAAGAGCCAAAGGCCCCCCCCAAAGGGCAGGACCGGCAGAGTGGAAAGAGACCCCAGGTTATAGGAAATAAGGAAATAAGGAAATAGGAAATAAGGAAATAGGAAAGGGAACGCAAGGAACCGGATAGCTAGAGCTCTCTAAAACCCACTAAGGAAGTTGCCAGGCAACTAGAAGCCCCTTCTCTTCTTTACTATACTTCCCTGTACTAAGCATACCAAACCCCTAGACATACCAATCCTAATCAACCCCTCTCTTTCCCCCTTCTCTATCCCAGACACCCCCCCCTCAAAAAAAAGGGAAAAAGCAAAAAAGCAACAACAGCAACGCATGCATCTATAAAGGGGTACCCAGTCAACCAAGCGTTGTGAGCCCTGCCAGTTTGATTAACTGGTGGTGTGTTTAAAGAGGCAAGGAGGCTCATAAAACCTGGCCCAACTCCTTGCAATAACCAACTAAAGGATGATAATATATGTTTACATGTTGTCTGTTATGTGTGTTGTCTGTTAATACATATATGAGAAGATGTATGTTTACATGTTGTCTGTTATGTGTGTTGTCTGTTCCTTCTGTCTCTGGCAGACTGCCTTTCTTAAGTGTGCATAGTTTGAACTGCAAGCTTGCTTCAAAATTTAAATCTAAGGAAGCCATGCTGGATCTTAGCAGTCCTAAATAAGAGAAAATGAGAATGAAGTGTGCAAATGTTTACCCCACCTCTTGCTTTGCCCCAACTTTTGAGATTGTGGGTCTACAGTCTTATTTTGGAAGGTGCTGATAACCTAATGTTTCTGCTGCAAAAGCCTAGTTGAGCCAACTGCTCTCTCAAGCTAAAATGCAGTGTATGTACTTCATTAAGCATATGCCTATGAAAGTATGGTGTTCCTTCTAAAAAAATTATGTGAGTCCAGTTTTAACTTTGATTTGGTTGGACAGAAGAGTTATTGTAAGGCTCCTGATATCAGTCTCTATAAGACGTCCTGGCCTCTTTTCTTAGAAAATGCCCCCCCTTGTTTAATTCTGTCTCTTTCAGGGGTTTTCCCCCCCCCTTCTCCTTCTTATTCTGTGCCAGGTAAATTTACTCCCAAGTAAGCTTCCTTTAAAGGAAACTGCAAGGGGGGGGGCATAGATTAGGCTTACTATTCCTCTGCAAGTTCAGGAAAATTTTCACTCTTATATTCCTTTTAAATCAAATCTATGGCTGTTTAAACTATGCTTTATAAGAGATCCTCTCCCTATCTTAGGAAAATGTTCACTTCAGTCTTTAAAGATAATTTATCTAGGAACTTTCACTCTTTAGTCTAAGGAAGTAAACTCTCACTCAAACTAGTTGGGTACTTTTATTTTCCTCTTCCTCTTTTATTTTCCATGATAGGCGCATGGTTTGTGATCTCTTCCCCAGTTGTGTCTGTGTACATAAGTATGTGTGTGTTTCTGGTAGTACAAATCTTGCTATGAACCCTGTATTTTAGGGTTGGACTAGATGACCCCAGGTCCCTTTCAACTTTCCGAATTTGTGGCTGATGAGTTGAAATTCAGCCCAGATTTGCTCTTTGTTTTTAAAAGGTGTGAGGTGAAGCCATGATGTTTGAAGCAGAACTGGTGATATCAGGCATTTAAGTGATTACAGTGTTTATCATTTTGTCTATTATTTACAAAAATCAGACTTAAAAGTCTACTCAAAGTTTAAGCACATACAAATGAATAGTCAAGTAGAATGAGCCTTGCCCTGTAAATAAAGGGCAGGGGGGAAAATTGTCTGCAAATGGTAAGGCTGAAATGACTGGAACCATTGAGGGAAATCACCCTAAATGTGTCTTTGCCCCAGGGGCTACGTAAGACAAAAGGCTTAAAAAACAAACAAACAAACAAACAAACAAACAAAAAAAACTAGCCCATCAAAAGTCAAGAGCTTTCCAGGTTCCAAATCTTAACATGCCAAATTCTTTTCACAGGTAAATATCAAAGCATTCCCCCCCTCAATGGGAATTTTAGGAACAGCATTTCCTGACAGGCTTCTCACATGAAATAATTTTCCCTTTTAACAGGATATGTGAACCCCGATAACAAAGTGTTTGTCCCTTTTTCCTCCCACAGCAACTTTCTTTCTGTTCTGTGAAACAAGTCTGAATCCCTGCTAGTGACTTCCATCTCTTTGTGGCTTTGACACTCTTTTAAGTTACAAATAATCTGTTTTCATTTATTTAATCCGTTTCTCCATGATGTCTATGAAGTTAATCGAAGCACAACCAAACATTGTTTGTGGAATGGTACTTGTTTACCTTTGGCCTGAGCATTTCTTATTAATTCTGTCATTTTGGCTAGTGCAAGGTACCCACACAACTTTAAATTGCCATTCATTTTTCTTGGTATTAACTCATTTCCCAGTATTCCGCTATTAACATTACAGCTGATGTTGTCACGTCATTTGGGATGTTAAAATGCCAAAACAGATTACTTCAGGTTACTTCAAGTTTCTTATTAATTGCGTGTCTTAACATTTATTTACTTTTGGTTCCTCATAGGTAATTTTGTGTGTGTGTGTTTTACTTTGGGGACATGTTCATCACATGTTGAAAGTCAGTCTCATGAAGTTCTTTTATTGGATAGCACATGGTGAATTTTAAGTTTTCCCCATTGCTTTCCCTCTTTTTTTGAGTCCAGTAGTAATATGTGTGGTTTTGATAATATCTTTGTACTATTTAATAATAGTTATTTTCTGAATCTGATGTCTTTGTGTCAAGTCCATTTTCATCTAACTGGTAATCTAATTTTTGCTTTCCTTTTATTTTTTAACCTTTGTATTTTTACAGTTCTCTTTCTATACATGTGGAGTAATTTTTTATTTTATGAATAAAATGTTTAATCCACTAAGATTGTTATTATTTGCAGCTTCCCATGGAAACTGGAGGACATCCTTTTTGCCTTTTGCCCTTTCCTTAAGTCGCCCCAAAACCCTGCCCCTTACAGGATATCACTTCTACAGATGTGCAATGATGAAAAGCAGCGACAACCCCTCATGGCTAAGGGGAGGAGTTGAATTGCAAGGACATTTTCTCACTTTCGAACCTTAAGACTGTGCTCCAGGATTCAAAAGATACATGAATAAAAGATCACGATTGTGTCAAGATATGTAACTGATATTTAATTAGTTTGTTTTGTATTATGTGTTATTATGTAAGAATGTTGAAATGTGTCTGACAGTGTGATTTCCACAAGGGGGGCAATTTTGTGTGTAATTGTTTTTATGTTAATGTCTTATTGCCTACACACCAATGGAGAATTCTCATGCATTTTATACTTTCTAATAGCTCACACTATTCTGTAGTCCAATGTTTAGATCAATTTATAACCACATTTAATTGTTCCACCTGGCACCCTGCCAACTTTCCATATCCATTTTAAAATGTGTTAAACCTCGTTTTTCCAAGGACAAGCTTCTGGATCCATAAAACACCAGGTACATGAAGGTGCATATGCTTTGGTTTAGCAGGAATGATCCCTTATAGAGTTAAATTGACTTATTTGGACAACTGCCCTTGTTAAGAATGGTTTTCTTTTAACAGATTGGTTTGAAGAGTTGAGAACCATGGGGCAAGATAAATTCAAATTGGACTCAGTTTGAATTGGGCAAGTGTATCCAGGCTGCAGTTAGCTTTTTGGTCCTTTAAGTGCAAGTGGTCAACTCCCCATGCGTGCAAAACCACAGCCTATAATAGAATCCCATAGCTAAAGGCCAAGGCGAAGACCTCTCCCTCACGAGATGTCCAACCTGTGCCAGCTATGGTGAATGCCAGGCAACATGGTTAAATGAAAGCCCCGAGGGGATTCAACAGACAGGATGTGTTGCTGTAGCACTATGTCAGTGTGAGACCACAGAAGAGCTAGCTTGACACCTGAGAAACACACAAAAATGGCGAAGGACAAAACACCAACTGCATTTTTCAGTCAATTAGACCTTCCTGTTAGGTGCAAAGCATAAAACACTATTGAGAATGCCACAAGTAATTTAGCAACAAAATACAAGAGGTGTTCTTTATATAATACCCTATATGCAGCTACCTGCACTGATATACTTGCAAATGACCGTAAGAGGCATGGCTTGCAAGTCCCTTTCAGGTTTGCATAAAGACACACATCCCATTCACCGAGATTTAGGGTGCGGAGAAAAGATTTGCAAGTTCTTACAGAACTTTAATGCAAATCTATCTCCGAATGGGGGACTGATACGGAACGGGGGGGGGGGCAATGTCTTCTTCACTACAATATATTTGCTCAATTTCTCTAGGACTCCATCACCCCTCCCCTGTCCTCCATAATCTCTCAAGTAATACTGTCAAAATCCTGTTACAATGTATCCACTCTGTTTCTGCTTTTGCTCTATAGTACAGAGTGGCTTAGAAATCACTGAAATCTTCAAAAATTGATATAAAATCAGCCGTGGTTCTGATCTGCTCGTTCTCGGTGCCATTCAACTCAGTTCCCCTTGGACTCCATGATGCTGTCCCCACTTCCATAATCCCCAAAGTGGCAGGTCACGTACGCAGGAACTTCTTAATCCACCCAGATCGTTTTGTCAAGCTTTCCTCTAGGCAATATCAGGTGGCAGACGATGCATATCTCTGACCCATTGTCTTGCCACCACCGGTACTCAATAAATGTGTATCTATGTATATTTCCCGCTCCGCATATCCCCCCTCCCTCATCCGAAAATGCTAATTAATGTAACTCCACCTTTTCATAATGTATTCATGACGTGTAAATTATGAAATCAAACCTTTATTAGGCATTGTACAGATAAAACCATAAAAGAAAAAGTAACATATAAGTGACTTGAAGTATATGTAAGAAGGCAGCGGTTGGCTACAAACATATATATATATACACATATAGAGTCAGTGATTTTCCTTGTTAACCTGCTCCTTGGAGGGCTGCTACCAAAAACTCAGCTACCCCCGCCGTTACCCTTTGGTCAACGTCGGATAGGCAGAATCCCACACATTCACCTTGTTGGGGTTCCAGGCCACCCAGAAGAGGGGACAGCACGCGTTGACGGAGCGTACTGTACAATGGGCAATGAAAGAGAATATGCTCTACAGTGTCCGGGACATTCATAGAGCATCTGCAGAGTCTCTTGTTTCTAGGGATGTTTTGATATCTTCCCCTGACAAAAGCTGAGGGAAAAACATTCAACCGGGCCAGCATAAAAGCCCTACGTTGGGCTGGGATTGTTAATTTAGTGACGTAGTTGGCTCTGCTATCTAAGATATTTAAATCATAGAATACGGGGGAGCAAATTTTGTTTACTGCTGCCATAATATTTTGTCTCTCAACATCCTTTAATCTAGTTAGGATATTATGGAAAATGTATTGCTCATTAGAATTGTATAGGGGCTCCAGCTCGATGCCTAAAGATTCAATCTTTTTTTCAAGGTACTGGTACCATCTTGATTTATAAGAGTCTTGAAGCAAATCAGCGAGCAGGCTTGATGGAGAGCAGCGAAAATGGCAGCGTAACCAGTACTTTATTGAGGTGGACCAGGCCCAGTATTCCATTGTGTGTATGCCTATTTCTGCACACATTGTTTCATATTTGATCACAGCTGGGAGTCCAAGAATACGTCTCAGAAAGCTGGAGTGGATCTTTTTTAGATCACTGTTATATGCTTGGACCCATAGTGGGATTCCATAGAGTATCTGGGCTTGCACTTTTGTTTGAAATATCTGATTGGCCGCAGGAATAAATTGATTACCTTTCTGATAGTAAAAACGAGCAACTGCTGATGAGGTGCACTTTGCCTGTTTTATGGCGTTTGTGCGATGATTTGCCCACCCTAAATTGCTCTGGAATAATATTCCCAGATACCTATAGATTTTTACTTGTTGGATTTCATGCCCTCTTATTTTCCATTTCTCTAGTTTCCAACCATTCGAGAAGACCAAAATTTTTGTCTTCTCATAATTTATTGAGAGTTTATTACATTCACAGTAAAGGATCAGAGAAGATATAAGACGTTTCAGACCCAGACTCGTTAGTGATAGTAGAACTGCATCGTCTGCGTATAATAAGAGAGGAACTGGTTTCTGATTAAGTTTAGGGGCATGTGATTCTATTTTTTGAAGGTGATCTGGCAAGTCTGATAAAAATAAATTAAATAGAAAGGGTGCAAGAATACACCCTTGTTTTACCCCTTTCGAGTTTGGGATGTCTGGTGAAAGGTGACCTTTGGTGCTAAGTTTGACTTGACAGACATTGGAAGAGTATAGATTTTGTATTAAAGTCAATAAACGCTGATCAATTTTTAATTCTGCGAGTTTCCTCCACAGCTTTGGGCGGTCAATTGAGTCAAATGCACCACGAAAATCTACAAAAGCAGCATATATCTTAGATTGCCTTTGGGATCTATATTTTTCAACCAAATGCATAAGTATAAGGCAGTGGTCTAATGTAGAGCAGCCTTTAGAGAAACCTATTTGTTCTTTCCCTGGTAAATTTAGATTTTTCATCCAGGGAAGGAGTTTAGATAAAAGGTGCTTAGCGTAGATTTTCCCTATCACTGATAATAAGCTTATCGGTCTGTAATTCCTTTGTTCTTTTGGGTCACCATTTTTAAATGTGTAAATTATATTCATGATGTAACTTGTGAAACCCAACCTTCCCATAATGTATTCATGACGTTTCATGCACTGTACTCTGGGACACGGAGGGAACTTTAAAAGTTCATGTCACCCCTTTCTCGCTGTTCAATCTCGCCTTGAACCTGTTGCGCAATAAACTTGGATCTTCTGCAGTTTGCTCCTGCGTCCGGCTGAGCTCATTTTCTTCCGCAGGGACCCACGGACTTAGTCCGATGAGCTGGGTGGCAGAGTAACCCCGCACCCAGATTTTTGCCCTAACAGGACCGAGGGAGATGCTCAGAGCCCAGCCAAGAGCCAAAGGCCCACCCCCAAAGGGACCGAGGGAGATGCTAAGAGCCCAGCCAAGAGCCAAAGGCCCCCCCAAGGGACCGAGGGAGATGCTCAGAGCCCAGCCAAGAGCCAAAGGCCCCCCCCAAAGGGACCGAGGGAGATGCTCAGAGCCCAGCCAAGAGCCAAAGGCCCCCCCCCAAAGGGACCGAGGGAGATGCTCAGAGCCCAGCCAAGAGCCAAAGGCCCCCCCCCAAAGGGACCGAGGGAGATGCTCAGAGCCCAGCCAAGAGCCAAAGGCCCCCCCCAAAGGGACCGAGGGAGATGCTTAGAGCCCAGCCAAGAGCCAAAGGCCCCCCCCAAAGGGACCGAGGGAGATGCTCAGAGCCCAGCCAAGAGCCAAAGGCCCCCCCCAAAAGGGACCGAGGGAGATGCTCAGAGCCCAGCCAAGAGCCAAAGGCCCCCCCAAAGGGACCGAGGGAGATGCTCAGAGCCCAGCCAAGAGCCAAAGGCCCCCCCCCAAAGGGACCGAGGGATATGCTCAGAGCCCAGCCAAGAGCCAAAGGCCCCCCCCAAAGGGACCGAGGGAGATGCTCAGAGCCCAGCCAAGAGCCAAAGGCCCCCCCCAAAGGGACCGAGGGAGATGCTCAGAGCCCAGCCAAGAGCCAAAGGCCCCCCCAAAGGGACCAAGGGAGATGCTCAGAGCCCAGCCAAGAGCCAAAGGCCCCCCCAAAGGGACCGAGGGAGATGCTCAGAGCCCAGCCAAGAGCCAAAGGCCCCCCCAAAGGGACCGAGGAAGATGCTCAGAGCCCAGCCAAGAGCCAAAGGCCCCCCCCAAGGGACCGAGGGAGATGCTCAGAGCCCAGCCAAGAGCCAAAGGCCCCCCCCCAAAAGGGACCGAGGGAGATGCTCAGAGCCCAGCCAAGAGCCAAAGGCCCCCCCCCAAGGGACCGAGGGAGATGCTCAGAGCCCAGCCAAGAGCCAAAGGCCCCCCCCAAGGGACCGAGGGAGATGCTCAGAGCCCAACCAAGAGCCAAAGGCCCCCCCAAGGGACCGAGGGAGATGCTCAGAGCCCAACCAAGAGCCAAAGGCCCCCCCCCAAGGGACAGAGGGAGATGCTCAGAGCCCAGCCAAGAGCCAAAGGCCCCCCCAAGGGACCGAGGGAGATGCTCAGAGCCCAGCCAAGAGCCAAAGGCCCCCCCCAAAGGGACCGAGGGAGATGCTCAGAGCCCAACCAAGAGCCGAAGGCCCCCCCCCAAGGGACAGAAGGAGATGCTCAGAGCCCAGCCAAGAGCCAAAGGCCCCCCCAAAAGGGAGAGACAGGGCGAAGCTGCCCCCTTAGAGCCATTCAAAAGAATAAAGAGCTGATGTTCAGAAAGGCGAGAGAGGGGTGAGCAGGGGGGACTGGCCTTGCAAGGGTTAAAGGGAACTGAGCTGCCTTCCTAGAGAGGCCAGGAAGCGGACGGGGGGGGGCAGGTCCACCAGAGCCAAGGCCCCCCCCTCCCCAGTCCTTCCCTGCTTGGGTGTCTCTCCTGCAAGGGCTGCCTCGCTGCCCCCTCCTGGGATCTGGTGAGTCTCCTCTCTCTCTGGGATCTGGTGAGTGTCCTCTCTCTCTGTGATCTGGTGGGGGTCCCAGGGCTGCAGCCTGGGGGGCCTGATCGGCTCCTGCGGGGGGGGGACCCCAAGTCAGGGAGGAGGAGAGGGTCCTGCCAGGGAGGGGCCAGGTCTGCCACGCTCTCCTTCCTGCAGATCAGAGGATCCCAAACTCATTTGGCCTTCCGCCCCCCCTTCAGAAAAAAACGACTCCCCCGAAATCTCCATTCTTTTGATACGGAAGGAGGGGGGGGCATGGATGCTTCCCCCATTGCTTTCTGAACGGGCCCAGGGCGATGACCTCGACCGTGCCCAGCTCTGTCTGCAACCCTCAGCCCCCACACCGTTGCATAAGCACCACACTATACCCCTGCCCCACTAATAAAAGGCTCCCCTTTCCTTTCTCTATACGGGCGAAATAAGCCCCGATCTTCTCTATGCCCTCCTCTCGCCCTATTCCTAACGTGAGTAGACCGCATCACAATGTATCTCCATTCACTATACTGAGCTCCGCTTTAGCCAATCACAGTCATGCATTCGCCTTGCAGGAGCTAGCTCAGAAGCTACTGCACGCCTCATTTCGCTCCTGACAAGCTGCTGACGACCCCCCATGGCGAGAACAATGGATCCGAAACCAGAAACCTCGTAAAACTGTCAAAATCCTGTTACAATGTATCCATTCCTGCTATGATATATCCGTTCTGTTTCCGACCCTTGATTGACGGTACAGAATAGGTCGGAAAGCATAGAAACCTTTAGAAATTGATATAAAATCAACCGTAACTCCGATTTCCTTGCTCTCGGTGTCATTCAACTCAGTTTCCTCTAGACTCCATGATGCTATCCCTACTTCCATAATCCCTGAGACGACAAGTCACGTACACAGGAACTTTCTAATCCCTTCAGATCACACCTCCGGGCAATGCCAGGTGTCAGACCATGCATATCTCTGGACTATTGTCTTGTTACCACCGGTACTCAGGAAGTGTTTACCTACTCATATCTCTCACTCTGCATATTCCCCCCTCCCTTAACTCAAATGTTAATTACTGTAACCCTGCCTTTCTTAAATATATTCATGACGTGCTAAATATATTCATGATGTAACCCGTGAGACCCAACCTTTCCATAATGTATGCATGACGTTTCTCACACTGTATTCTGGGAATCAGAGGGAACTTTTAAAAGTCAATGTCACCCCATTCTCGGGGTTCAATGCCATTTTGAACCTGTTGCGCAATAAACATTGGGTCTCCGCAGTTTGCTCCTGTGTCCGGCTGAACTTATTTTTTCCGCTAGGACCCGCGGACTTGGTCCGACGAGCCGGGTGGCAGGACAACTCCGCACCCGGAATTTTCCCGTAACAGTTGGCGCCCGAACAGGGACGGGCGGTTCTCCCGTGTTGCTGACCGGGGGCCCCGAAATCTTCAGCCGGCTCCGGGCCCTTTTGCCCGGGAAGATCCTTTGGACCCCCGGCCATCTTCCGGGCGGTAATCAAACGTCCCAAGAGTTCAGCTGGGGAGCAAAGGGACACCCAGCCGGCTTCTTCGATCCCGGGATCAACGTTGAAGACGCGTGAGTATAGGGGAACAAATCCAGTGCACTGGTGGGAAGGGGTGGAAGTCTCCTGGCAACTGAATCTCTGCCCTCCTCCCTATCGCTCCTTCTTACCTTTCCCTTCCTGGTCCGGCTAGAGAGACCGTGGACCACCGCTCAGCCCGAAAGGGGGGCTCTGAGCTCTATCTCTTTCCCTGAATCCTCCAGCCAGCCGCACCAATTGGGAGTCCGAAAGTAAGACGGAGAGAGCCGACTTGAAAGACAGCCGACTCTCCGCAACGGACATCCCAGTTGAAAGCAAGGGGTTGGAGCTCTCTTTCCGAACTTCTCTAGCGCCCGGCAAGGGGGCGGGAAGTGGTCTTGCTTTCTGTCACCAATCCCAGCCGCACCGGTCGGGCCACGTAACACGTGTATCGTGCGTGAGCCCGCTTCCGAAAGCAAGGGGGATTTTCGACTCGAAAACCTGTCCAGGGATCACCCGATCTGGCATCGCACTACGCGGGCGTCCAGTAGGGCCCCTTTTCCTGAGAGTGTGACGATAGGTAGGAGGTTGCCAGGAGGGGTTGCCCATGGTGAATTGGGCGGGACCGGCAGAGTGGAAGAGAACCCCAGGTTATAGGAAATAGGAGTAAGGAAGTAAAGAAAATCGGAAAAGAAACATAAGAAACCAGGTAGATAGAGCTCTCAAAACCTTCGCGAAGGAAGTTGCTAAGCAGCTAGAAACCCCCCCCCCTTACTATATACCCTCGCGTTAGGCTAAATACTCCCTAGGACACCCTACACCAAACCTTATCAACCCCCTCTCTTCCTTCTTTCTGTCTAGACACGTGCAAATAAAATGGGTACCCAGGCCTCTAAGCATGAGCGGGCTCACTCCGGGAGGAAGGCTTCAAAGAAGCCATCCGAATCCCAGAGAGACCCCGACTCCCCACTTGAATTCGTCATCTCCTATTGGAAATCTATTCCCGGGCACAAATTGCTGTCGAGGCAGAAGTTAGAAGATCTTTGTAGAGACGCGTGGCCCGCCGGAACTGCCTCCGCGAAACCAGAGTTGCGTTGGCCAAAAGGGGGCTCTTTTAATGAAGACCGTCTACAACATCTTAGAAAATACTTGTTAGAAGAAAAGCCCCGCCAATTGGAATATCTGGCCACCTTCGAGACGGTCAAAGGGTTGCTCCAGGGCACCAAGGGAGCAACGACCTACCAGCTGCCTGTCCTAAGTCATGGAAGGTCATCCTTACCCCCCCCCCATACGAGGGATACCCTGGAGAAGACTCCACGGAACAAGCGCTCATCCCCTTCTACTATAGGCAAATCATTCCACCCGCCCCAGGGGATCGCTCAGATAGTGATGAGGACACCCAGGAACCAGGGGCACGGGGGGGCGCGAGTCCGCGAATAACCAGGCAGCGAGCTAGGGAAATTCAGGGCGCTACCTCAGAAGGCTCAAACCTTATAGCCCTGGGACAGCGAGCTAAGGAGATACTAGAGGCTACCTTGAAAGATCCCAGCCTTTTAGAAAAACTTAAAGAGACCCCAGGGACGT
The DNA here is from genome assembly GCF_965113315.1 of Podarcis vaucheri. Classification (NCBI taxonomy): domain Eukaryota; kingdom Metazoa; phylum Chordata; class Lepidosauria; order Squamata; family Lacertidae; genus Podarcis; species Podarcis vaucheri. The sequence goes on along the minus strand of NC_138762.1, from coordinate 1,478,240 downwards.
CCAAACAAACGGAGTCCGCAGCCGTCCAGATGCCCTTAAGGGCCCTGCCAATCCCACCCCTGCAACCGGACGGACCTCCTCGGATGGTATACACACACCAACCATTTTATACAGCAGACCTGGTAACCTGGTCAAATCAAATGCCATCTTTAAGAGATGACCCGGATAAGTGTCACCGTCAGGTCAGCGCTATTTTTTCGACTCACAAGCCGACTTGGCCAGACGTTCACGTTCTTCTGAACGCCCTCTTCAACGAGGCTGAGAAGGCAGACATCCTGACAAAGGCCGGAGAGGCAATTGAACTCCCGAACTATCAGGCAGGACGTCCACAAGAGGTAGAACCACTCACGGCTCAGTGCTTGCGCATCGAGCCGACTTGGGACTACAATACAACTAATGGCATCTGGTGTCTAGACCTATTTAAAAAGGCAATTCTGGACGGCATTAAGGCCGCCGGACAACGTACTGTCAACTGGACGAAAGTCCAGACCGTGTTGCAAGGGGCTAGCGAACACCCATCCGACTACTACACCAGGCTGATCTCAGCTATCAAAACCTGGGGAGGAATCGACCCCGATAACCCCCAACACGAGGTCATAATCAAGGGTTTCTTTAAGGACCAAGCCTGCCCAGACATAAGAAAGGCCCTGAACTTACAAATTGGATACGATGGCAAAAGTATTAGCGAAATCCTCTCCATTGCTAAATCAATCTATAATTCCCGAGACGAGAGGAGAAAGAAAGATTCCAAACCTGAAGTTGATCAAATCCTTGCTCTCAGCATGGAACCGAACCCCCATAGAGGAAGAGGTTTCAGCCGAGGGAAAGGCGTCCGGGGAGGAGGACCCCTAAATCCCCAGAGACCTTGGGGGCCTACCGCCGGAGGATGTTTTTACTGCCAAGAAGAGGGACACATAAAACGGTTCTGTCCCTATCTCAACAATAATATGTCTTATGGGACACGCTCCAACACGACCCACGGGTATGGGAACCAACCACCACTCACCTATACCCCTCAAGCAGTCTCTGCCCCTTACAACCCGCAAGTACCTCCACGTACTCCCGCTCAAACCCAGGGACCTCCACCAGGACCGAGAGCTCAAATGCCCACAATAAACCCACCAACCCACCATTGGACCAACGCCACTGCGCCACCCCTACACCCCCCCAATCAACCACCACCGGATGACCAGGAAGCATATTGACAATTAGAGGGAGATCCCGACCAAACTCAGACCATCTGTCCAGTCCTCACGTTATCCGCGGAAGATCCATTTTGCACCATAGACATAGACGGTCACCCATATCAATGCCTACTGGATACTGGGGCCACATATTCCACCCTAACCGATAGCCACCTGGAACCGGGCTCAGAGACTAGAAAGGTTATGGGTCTGGATGGGATCCCCCGCACTTGCCCACTTTCACGCCCGACCAAAGTTACTCTTGGACCCTTATTGGCCGAACACACCTTCCTCCTGACCAGCAGTCCCGTAAACCTCCTCGGAAGAGACCTTCTTTGTAAATTGAACGCGACAATCAAATGTTCTAAGGAGGGTATTTATTTATACATGCCGGAGGATTCCATCCCCGCATTTCAGGGAATAATAGAGGAAGCGGGGACAGATAGACAATTCCCGGAACTCCCACCTGAACTAGAAAACGATTTGCCCCCTTCCCTATGGGGCACCGAATCGACTTCGGTGGGTCTCTTACTATCAGCGGTCCCAGTAAAAATCACCTATAGGACTGACCTACCCTTTCCATGCACTAAACAATATCCCTTACCCAAGGAAGCCATCGAGGGACTAAGCCCCATGATAGAAGACTTCCTCCAAAAAGGGATCCTGGTTCCTTGCGCATCCCCGTGCAACACCCCAGTTCTCCCTGTTAAGAAACCATCGGCAGAAGGAGCCCCAGTCCGATACCGCTTTGTCCAGGACTTAAGACTTGTGAATCAATTCGTAATACCCCGCCACCCAGTGGTGGGCAACCCAAATTCCCTCCTGAATGCCATACCGGCTGACACCAAATGGTACACTGCTGCGGACCTATGCTCCGCCTTCTTTAGCATTCCCTTGGACCCAGCCAGCCAATTCCTCTTCGCCTTCACCTGGGGACCCAGTCAATTAACCTGGACAAGGTTGCCCCAAGGGTACGTGGAGTCACCCGCTATTTTTTCGGCCATATTACACCAAGACTTACAGGATATACGCCTCCCTTCTGGTTCCGTTCTCCTCCTCTACGTAGACGACCTTCTTCTCTGCTCCACCAATGAGGAAGCATGTAAAAAAGATACCAAATACCTCCTTGCCGAACTAGCACGGAAAGGACACAAGGTGTCACCAAAAAAGTTGCAGTATTGCAAGCAAGAAGTGAAGTACCTCGGGCACATTCTAGGAATAGGTACCCGAAGCCTTGCCACTGATAGAATAGAAGCGGTCACTAAAATCCCTCTCCCCAAAACAAAACGACAACTACGGGGATTCCTAGGGATGGCTGGCTTCTGCAGAGCTTGGATCGCGGGTTACAGTGAGATAACCAAGCCTCTGACGGCCATGACCCGACAAGACCACCCAGACACCTTGGTCTGGGAAGAGGAAGCATATAAATCCTTCGAACGCGTAAAACGGGAATTGCGATCAGCCCCTGCCTTAGGCCTACCAGATTACAGGATTCCTTTTAACCTCTTCATACACGAACAAATGGGGGTGGCTTCTGGTGTCTTGACCCAACCTTTCCGAGATACAGAGAGACCGGTAGCCTATTACAGCCTTCAGCTGGACAACACTGCCAAAGGAGCAGTGGGTTGCTTGAGAGCTATTGCAGCCGCCGCCATCCTCCTTGAGAAGGCCCAAGAAACGGTCCTCGGACATGAAATCACCATCCATGTTCCCCACTCCGTCTCCACCCTCCTAACCCTCAAAGGCTGCCACCACTTCTCAAACTCCCGCCTCAACAGATATGAAGCCCTCCTACTCGCCCCGTCTAACGTTACCATAAAACGGGTCAATTCTCTCAACCCAGCAACCCTGCTTCCCCTCCCTGATGACGGTACCCCGCATCATGATTGCGCTACGATAGTCCGCCAGGCGGAGAAACCCCGGGAAGACTTAGACCACATCCCTTTAGAGAACCCGGACGTCATACTCTACACCGACGGCAGCTCAAAGGTCATTGATGGGGAGAGGAAAACTGGATACGCGGTGGTTTCCGATTTCGAAGTCATAGAATCAAATCCGATAAATCCCCAATATAGTGCCCAGGCCGCGGAGTTAATTGCCCTCATACGCGCCTGCGAAATTAGTGAAAGTAAAAGAGCAACCATTTACACGGATAGCAAGTACTGTTTCGGACTTGTGCACACCACTGGTCAAATTTGGCTCCAAAGAGGTTTTTTGACTGCCGCCGGTTCGCAAATTTCACACGCCGCACTAGTCGAGAGATTGTTGACAGCAATCCACCTACCCACTGCAATAGCCGTGGTACACTGTAAAGCGCATACGAAAGGAAAAGACCCAGTTTCAAAGGGAAATAGACGCGCTGATAAGGCAGCCCAAGCAGCTGCACTCCGCCCCCCGCGAGATGAGTCAGAATTCCAAGCATTACAACTCCCCCTCAATGTAGATCCCTCACAAATGTACCATACTGCCCCAGACGAAGAAAAGACCATGTGGGAATCCCTAGGCGCAGTTAACCATGCTGGGGTCTGGACCCTCCCCGATGGCAGAGCCGTCCTTCCGAAAGCGTGGACTCCAAAATTGGTGAGGGTCCTCCACCAACAAACACACTGGGGAAAGGAAAGGTTGATCGAACACGTTAAGAGATCCTGGTTTGCTCCAGGATTAGCTGCCGCAGCCACTGCAGCCTCCAAGAATTGTGCTACCTGCAGCGCGTTCAACCCAAAACGCGAACCCAAAAGGCCGCCAGGGGCTAGACAATGGGCTTTTGTCCCTTTCGAAAGTTTGCAATTAGATTTCATAGATTTGCCACTATGCCAGGGTTTCAAACACGCCTTGATCATAATAGACCAATTCTCCTCATGGGTAGAAGGGTTCCCCTGCCGAAAGGCCACTGCCTCAGTAGTTGCCAGAGCCCTCCTTCAAGACATCATACCCCGATACGGAATACCCCGCCGCTTGGACAGTGACAGGGGAACCCACTTCACCGCAGAAATAGTACAACTAGTCACCAGAGCCCTCCAAATAAAATGGGACTTACATACCCCTTACCACCCACAATCTTCTGGTCAAGTGGAACGGATAAATCAGGAGATAAAAATACAGTTGGGAAAGCTCTGCCGAGTTACGGGACTGAAATGGGTGAATGCACTTCCACTAGTTCTGCATAACATTCGAAGTGCCCCAACTGGACCATTAAAACTGTCACCGTTCGAACTCCTGTTTGGGAGACCCCCTCCCGTGTATAACACCCTATATCCCCTCTCAGAACTCGAGGTGGGGGAAACAGAGCTCACTAATTATGTTATTCAGCTCCAGACACAGCTAAAACGTCTCCACCACTACGCGGCCGTCGAGGGACAGAACCTGCCCATCGACGCCCAAGCCCACTCCTTTCATCCAGCGGACTGGGTTCTAGTCAAGGTATATCCGAAATTGCCCCTACAACCAATTTGGGAAGGGCCTTACCAGGTACTTCTGACTTCACCAACCGCTGTAAAAGTGGGGGAGAAGGCCGCGTGGATACATCACACGAGGTGTAAGTCGGCACCACCTCCCCCGGAGACTCAAGACAGCCACGGAGAGGATTATACCTTCGACTCCCCGCCTTCCCCGCCAACCTCCTACATCGACGACGACGAGGAATTAACAGCAGCAGATCGGGGCCAAGGTCGGGCTCAACAGACCGGACCAGCAAATCGGGGCCAAGGTCGGGCTCAACAGACCGGACCAGCAGATCGGGGCCAAGGTCGGGCTCAACAGACCGGACCAGCAGATCGGGGCCAAGGTCGGGCTCAACAGACCGGACCAGCAGATCGGGGCCACAGTCGGGCTCAACAGACCGGACCACACGCCACGCCACCCAACTGGACATCTGAAATCGTCCCAGACACCGACGCCCTCAAGCTACGCCTCAAACGCTGCAACACCTCATCTGACAGCTCCGTTGACAGCTCTCCTGACAGCGCACTTTGACAGCTCCGTTGACAGCTCCACTGACAGCGCGTTCCCACGGCCTTTCGACCGCCCTATACCCAATGCTTCCCCATCTCCGGACTCAAACCATGAATTTCTTCATCTTTCTTGCCTACCAGACTTTGACCTACTCCTCGGCCATGCCAACAGATCATTGTACTGGCTTACCCACAGACTACCATTTCCTGGACTATCACCGACTCGAGACGGGTGGAAAGTCAAACCCTGATCGAATGGGGGACTTTGACTTTTGCCTCCCCGAGTCTCGGACATTGCTGCGACATTCCCTCGTACCCCGGCTGACTGACAACGAGTATTGGGAGCTTTTCATTCGGGACCAAACCCTACACCGAATTGGGTCAGCCGCGGTCACCCTCGACCATTCTTACTACCGCCTCACCTGCAAGAACGGGACTCATTTCCTTTTCGGTAAAGGAGAACTCTTAAGGAACCCTAACTGGACCGAGATTGAGAAAGGAGGGGCTGCACCATCCTACACCGATGCAACCGATCCCTCCGACAACTTGATCTTCGGATTCCAATGCCTCTTCATGACCCCGGAACCCCGAAAACCTCAACTACAAGGACTTTGCGTAAGAAAGTTCTGCTGCCTTTGGAACCTCGGAGTTACCCACGACTGGAGGGGGGCAGAATACCTAGAAGGTTGGTACCATCCAGCACATCCCTCGCGCTCCCCCACATGGGATAACGTTGGACCTTTGCGATGTGGAGGCATAGCCAAAGACAGGCGCCTCCTAAATACCACCGACCCCCTTCATCCACTCGGCACGGCACCACGGAAACTCGGCGCTGACCCTTCCTTCCCGGGAGAAGATCTCCTTTCCTCCTGGGAACAGAACTCTTATATTAAACTCATTGGCCAGGTGGCCAAGGAGGCACCCTACCCTGAATGCTGGATTTGCGCCCATGCGCCCAGCCACCTTCAACAGAGCCTCCCCCTCGTTCCCGTCCCAGTTACCATAGAACAATTCCGGTCAGGGGATGTCGCCCACTGGAACCTGACCGCGTTGAATTTGACCCACCAATACCTTTACCTCACTGGCCCGACTAAGGGTCCACTCTGCCGCACCTTTACCGGGGAAGGGACCTTCATCGGCTCCAGTACCTGTGCGTCCAACTTAGAACTCTTATCCACCGGCCATGTCACCATCACGGACGTAACAGGATCCCGGACCTTCCCAAACCTCACCCTTGCTTGGGCCACTGTCATCGGCCACCCCCCACTCTGGCAGCCCCAACCCGCCGACGCTATGTTACTGCAAGCCTTCGCCTCAGGGAGAATGGAGTCGTATCTCAGCGGCTTGTTTTGGGTATGTGGCCACCGCGCATATACCTGGGTCAGCCCCCATATGTCCGGATCTTGCTTCGTCGGGTACATCGTTCCCGGTATAAGAATAGTGCCACATCTACCCCCTGGGAGACAGAGAAATAAAAGGGAAGAGAAGCAACTGTCTGACTTATCCGATGTCGCTGCAAACGGGGAAACCGTGGGTCGAGCACTCTTTCCTGCTTACGGGGCAGGATCCAACCACGTCGACATCCTTCGGCTTACTGACATCCTCCTCAAATTCATGCAGGAGGCAACTGAGATCACGGACTCCCTGATGTCAGAGCTGTCCGAAGTGAGACAGCTAAGTTTACAGACGAGAATTGCCACAGACTTTCTGCTGTCCAGCCAAGGAGGGACGTGCGCCTTAATAGGTACCGAGTGTTGCACATATGTGACTGACCGAACTTTAAACATCACTGGACATTTGAATAACATCCACGAGTTAGCAGGGAGACTAAACGAGATACAACACGAAGGACTGTCTGACATCGACTTGTGGGGATGGCTGCCCAAGCTGGGGTGGCTCCGACAATTGATCAAGGTCATATTGCTCACAATTCTTACTGTTGCCTTTTGTATCTCAGTGCTCTGTTGCGCCATACATTGTGTCTCTCCTTGCTGCTCTCTTCTCCGCTTCCCTGTCCAATCCGCTCCTCTTTCCCTTCGAGCCTATTCCCGCTCTCACACCGCTCCTGTCTTTCCTGAATATGTGCAAATGAGACACCTTGGCGAAGGGGAGTACGAAATCACAGGGGTATAGGGTGCGGAGAAAGGATTTGCAAGTTCTTACAGAACTTTGATGCAAATCTATCTCCGAATGGGGGACTGATACGGAAGGAGGGGGGGGCATGGATGCTTCCCCCATTGCTTTCTGAACGGGCCCAGGGCGATGACCTCGACCGTGCCCAGCTCTGTCTGCAACCCTCAGCCCCCACACCGTTGCATAAGCACCACACTATACCCCTGCCCCACTAATAAAAGGCTCCCCTTTCCTTTCTCTATACGGGCGAAATAAGCCCCGATCTTCTCTATGCCCTCCTCTCGCCCTATTCCTAACGTGAGTAGACCGCATCACAATGTATCTCCATTCACTATACTGAGCTCCGCTTTAGCCAATCACAGTCATGCATTCGCCTTGCAGGAGCTAGCTCAGAAGCTACTGCACGCCTCATTTCGCTCCTGACAAGCTGCTGACGACCCCCCATGGCGAGAACAATGGATCCGAAACCAGAAACCTCGTAAAACTGTCAAAATCCTGTTACAATGTATCCATTCCTGCTATGATATATCCGTTCTGTTTCCGACCCTTGATTGACGGTACAGAATAGGTCGGAAAGCATAGAAACCTTTAGAAATTGATATAAAATCAACCGTAACTCCGATTTCCTTGCTCTCGGTGTCATTCAACTCAGTTTCCTCTAGACTCCATGATGCTATCCCTACTTCCATAATCCCTGAGACGACAAGTCACGTACACAGGAACTTTCTAATCCCTTCAGATCACACCTCCGGGCAATGCCAGGTGTCAGACCATGCATATCTCTGGACTATTGTCTTGTTACCACCGGTACTCAGGAAGTGTTTACCTACTCATATCTCTCACTCTGCATATTCCCCCCTCCCTTAACTCAAATGTTAATTACTGTAACCCTGCCTTTCTTAAATATATTCATGACGTGCTAAATATATTCATGATGTAACCCGTGAGACCCAACCTTTCCATAATGTATGCATGACGTTTCTCACACTGTATTCTGGGAATCAGAGGGAACTTTTAAAAGTCAATGTCACCCCATTCTCGGGGTTCAATGCCATTTTGAACCTGTTGCGCAATAAACATTGGGTCTCCGCAGTTTGCTCCTGTGTCCGGCTGAACTTATTTTTTCCGCTAGGACCCGCGGACTTGGTCCGACGAGCCGGGTGGCAGGACAACTCCGCACCCGGAATTTTCCCGTAACACTTTAAACAAAGGAGTCCCTAGGACTGTGTGACGTCGCTCAGCGGCATTGCAGAACAGAGGGAATAGGTGCAAATGGTTTTCCAAGACCAGACGAGGAGGTGGACTAGCCCCCCCCCCCCAAAAAAAAGGTGGGAGAGAAAGGAGAGGAGTAAAGAGAGGGATCCCAGTTTCCCAGAGTCTGGCTGCTGCATTGGGGACCAGTTTTCCCAGTGTCTCCCAGGGCAGCTCCCCACGGAGGCCACTGCAGCCATCCCCTCGCACCCAGAGCAGGGCATCCCAGGACCACATCCTCTATGTCCCAAAGGGATTGTTGCTGGGAAAGCAGCCGGAAATGGGTGCTGCTACTCACTGAGCCTCCAGGGACCTGGGCATCAAGGGCTGTGCGTGTGTTAAGCCATCTAAGAGAATAATCATAATAAATTAGCTGCCTAAATTTCAAAGGAGATTTCTTTGGCCCCGCCCACATGGCCCTCAGGGGGTTGACTAGATACATACCTGGCCCTCAGAGCAAAGAAAAAGGGACCCCACCCCAGGAGTCTGTCTTGAGAGCGGCAGAGAGACCAAGTGCAAGAAAGGAGACTGAAGCAGGGGAGAAATGTGCCCAGAAGTGGGGGTGGGGGGAGCAACTCCCGAGGACCCCCAAATGAGGACCCCCACTAGAGCCAAGCATCCATTTTCCACAAGATGCAAATGACTCCCTTGTCAGTCAGTTCTGACTTCTTGCATTTACTCGAAGGCAGGAGCAACTAGACTGATTCACCTCAGAGAAATCCCTTCAGTTGCCTCCACGTTTTGCATTGCAATCTTCCTTCTAGGAGAGCTAGAGGCTGCTTCCCCTCCTCCTCCTCTTCTCCTTCTTCTTCTTCTTCCTCTTCTCTCCTCCTCCTCCTCCTCCGTCTTCTTCTTCAGAAGATATCTCATGGTTTGGTACAGTCCCACCCTGGTTCCTAGGAAGACTCATCCATGCTTGCTCAGGGAACATTTCTCTTCTTCTGACCTAAGAATTCTGTAACTAAGCAATGTATTTGCTTTGTAGGATTTCCTAGCACCTCATTAGCACAGGCAGAACTTGGCAGAAGACCAAAGGGTTCCTTCCAATCTCTTAGAGACTTCCTGAGAGCACAGATGGATGAGCGAGACTCAGCTGGCCCTGGAGCAGAAAGAGGCCATGCCATCCAAACTGGGAGCAGTGGGGGATTCTGGGAAAACTCTGGGCAGAAGATCCTGGGTGAGGAGGACACCCTCCACTCAGAGGTGCAGAGCCAGCAGTTGAGGCAGTTCTGCTTCCAGGAGGCCAAAGGACCCCGAGAGGTTTGCAGCCGACTCTACCACCTTGATCATCAGTGGCTGAAGCCAGAAAGGCACACGAAAGCTGAGATGCTGGACCTGATGATCTTGGAGCAGTTCCTGGCTGTCCTTCCACCGGAGATGGAGAGCTGGGTGAGGGAATGCGGAGCAGAGACCAGTTCCCAGGCGGTGGCCCTGGCCGAAGGTTTCCTCCTGAGTCAGGCAGAGGAGAGAAAGCAGGTGAGAGAGACTTTCCTCTGGATACTCCCAAGGGGCTCCAAACAGGATGGAGAACATCCCATAATGCTCTACTGTTGGCCCTTCCTTTTCCTGGGAAGGCATCCATGGAATGAGATCTAACACCCTTAAAGCTTCTGTCTTTGTCATTCTCTTTCTAACATTTCTCACCATTCATTCTCTGTTTTGAATCCTTGTTGCTCTTTCAGAAAAGGGATCATTTTGCAGAAATGGACCTGGATTCCTGTGAGGCAGAGAGGCCTCCGTTGGACACCAGAGAGAGGCCACTGGGTAAGGAGGAAGGTGGCTTTCCTCCGTTTGGTCTCATTCTGTTGGTTTTCCAACTAATCTGTGAGTTCTTTTTTTGGGGGGGAGGACAGTTGGGAACAAGGGTCCAAAGGAAGGGAGAAGTAGTTTTGCACAACTAACATATGAAATGGGCACAAACGTCCAACTGCACTCAGCAGGAAAGGCTTTCTGAAAGGACCATCTGTAGTTAGAGATGCCCTGTTACACCTGTGAGAGAAGCAGGCACTCCTGGCGTCCTGCTTACCTTTTTTCTCTTGCAGGTGACAGAAGGATGCTGGCAAAACCTCCTGATCCATGTTTTCATGGGGGCAGAAGAGAAACAGCGGCTGTGGAACCAGATCAGGTCAGGGGAAGCTGCCTTGTGGGGACAGAGGCCGAGGGATGGAGCAATGTCATGGACTGGTTGGGCACAGAGGAATGGTGGGAGGAAGCAGCCGGAGAACCAGGAAGGGAAGATGGCTCAGAACCCAAGGAGTGGAGGTGGAGGAAGGATGGGCACTGAGAGGGGGAAGAGGGAGAAGTCTGGGAAGAGGAGATGTCAGAAGCTAAAGGGGTAACAGGGCATAGTGAGCAGGGAGACTCTGTGGCAGAATGCAGTCCAGAATCGGAGGCAGAAGAGGAAGGAGGCGAGTGGGAGAGGAAGGTCGAGAGGCAGAGGTGAGTCAGGAGAAGGAGGAGCCACCGGAGGCTCCCTCTCCTTCTGCCAGAAGCCACCCTCCCTGCTTGTCTCTCAGAGCCAAGAGAGGTCTAACATGGAGGAGCAAAGGCAGGCTGCACACTGGCGCACTGTTCAATCGTATGCTAGAAAACCCCCCGGGGGGGGGACTTAGAAAGTTGTGGGGAGCCGGGGGTCTTCACTCTCTTCAAACTTTGCACTATATAATCTCACTTTTCATATACCTCCACACTAAAGTAACTTCTACCTAGACAACTAGTCCATTAATTGATTGACAGTGCAAACTGACAGACCCTCAGGGAATGAGCTGCTCTTCTCATTCGGCCTGAAGCTCAGCCAAGTCTGTGAACATCGTGTTCTTGCTGATAAAGAGTAAACTCCAGCTGTGAACTGTGGGATTTCCTGCCCAGATAACTCTGTCATACCAGCCTTCTGAATGTCGCCAGTAGGATTCATCTGTAGTTGCAGTTTTCATGGAATCCAGTCCCACCCCTGCATTGCAGGAGTCTCAGCTAGATCACCCAAGACAGATGGCCATCCAAACTAGGCTTCTTGTATTTCTATATTCATCACTGAGTGCTAAAATAGGCTTCTAAGCAGTGGGTGGATGAGAACAAATAGAGGCCAGGATTCTCCTAGCCAGCCCCATCTGCTGCGAAATGGGGCCTGCCCCCCCCCCATTCCTCCCCCTCTCCATGCCCCCATGAACCCCTTGAATTTGGCTCTAGGGCACTGGGAGGGAACATCCCCAAAACAGCACACGGGGAGAGGAGAAAGTGGATCCTTCCATCGGGGAAACTGGAATGCTTGCGTAGGCAGAATTACGTGGAAAACATAAGCTGGAGAACCACCTATTTGCACAAAGATGAATACCCATAGTTAAAATGCAAAATAAAGTAATTCAATTAAAACGTCAAAATAGCTACCCATAATTAAAATGTGCAGCAAAGCAATCCTATTGAAACAACACAGCAGAATTACCGTATTTTTCGCACCATAGGGCGCACTGGACCATAGGGCGCACCTAGTTTTGGGAGGCGGAAAACAAGAAAAAATTCTTCTGAACCCCAGAAGCCAGAACAGCAAGAGGGATCTGGCTTCTGGGATACCGTGTGGCTGTTCTGGCTTCTGGGGTAACTGCGCCAAGCCTCTTCAGGGCAGTGGGATGAAGGCTCCCCCTGCCCAAAGAGGCTGCGCAGGGCTAAAGCAGAAGCCAGGACAGACGCGTCGCTGAAGGGGCGCTGCGCCTTCTCTCTCTCTGTGCAGCGCCCCTCCTTCACAGGAGAGGCGCTGTGCAGAGAGGGAGAGGGTGCAGCACCCTTCAGCAAAGCTGGAGAAGGAACAGAAGGAGACCCTTCTGTTCCTCCTCGGGCTTCGCTGGACAGGCGCGTCGCTGCGATGCGGGAGGAGGAACAGGAGGAGTCCCTTCTGTTCCTCCTCCGGCTTCGCATGACAGGCGCGTCGCTCAAGGGGCGCTGCGCCTTCTCTCTCTCTGCGCAGCGCCTCTCCTTCACAGGAGAGGCGCTGCGCAGAGAGGGAGAAGGCGCAGCGCCCTTCAGCGAAGCTGGAGAAGGAACCAAAGGAGACCCTTCTGTTCCTCCTTCGGCTTCCAGGACAGGCGCGTCGCTGCGAAGCCAAGGCGCCTGCATTCGCTCCATAGGACGCACACACATTTCCCCTTCATTTTTGGAGGGGAAAAAGTGTGTCCTATAGAGCAAGAAATGTGGTAGATAAACTAACAGGAACATCGCTGTCAAGTGTCCCTTATTTGAAGGGACAGTCGCTTATTCCAGCGCCATGTCCCGCTGCTGTCCCTTATTGATGGATGTCCCTTAAATGATGTCCCTTAAATTCCAGGGAGGAAGGGAGGCTCCAGCTGTGTTGCTTGGCTGTGTTGCTCACCCAATAAGAAGTCTAAGAAATGTAAAGATGGAGCTTGCATCCCTTGTGTGTGGCTAGTTAATGCAAGCTGAGGCGGTTTTTGAATGCTGGAGGCCATTTTGTTGCATGTGCTGCTGCAAACTTTGCAGTGCAAAGCCAGGCCGGGGAGCCATCTTAAGTTGAGGCTGCATAGGCCTTGTGGTGCATGTGATTCAGATTCTATTCAGTTGAACCTCTGGTTACAAAGTTGGTTGGACAGTGTTCTCGAAGCTACCCAGCATGAGTTTGACCAGACTGCAGGAGGACAGGAAGACTGGAGTGCCTGGAACAGGTGAGGCTGCAGGTCCCTTATTTTGGCTACTGGTCCCTTATTTTCAAGGCTGCTGGTCCCTTATTTTCAAATCTGTAAGTTGACAGCTATGAACAGGAAGGATTCAAAACCAGCAAGACCAGAAATTCACAGAAGACTGGAGTAAATTGAAAAGTAATTGTGAAGAACAGACGACGTTTGTAGGGTTGCAAGAAGTTTTGTGAGGGGTATTATTAGAAGTATGGGGAAAATGGACAAAGGGGAGGATGATTTGTTAAGAGATGTAAAGGCAATATAAAGTTAAGAAATGCATAAGAAGTGGTTAAAATGGTGGATGCTGATGGAAGTCTAAAAAGATTGTATAAGTGATAAGTTTTGTGGTACATTTTATAATTTATTAGTTAAAATTACATATATATATATATATATATATATATATATATATAACACAGCAATTAAGAGGAAGGAAACAACAGAGCATTGTGTAGCAGATCATATTTCTGCTGCCTCAGAGGAGGACATTTCCCTTTTTCTTTTAGGGTCCAGTGTGCTTTGAAGACGTTGCTGTTTGTTTCACGGACGAGGAGTGGGCATTGCTGGATCCTGACCAGAGAGCTCTGCATAAGGACGTCATGGAGGAGAATCGTGGGATCGTGGCCTCTCTTGGTAAGGCTCCCTGTGGGATCGTCCTATCTGCCTGGAAATTCAAAAAATACCTCTATGTGACAAACCTCATATATTTTCTTTCTTTTCTTTTTTTTATTGGCATTTTCCAAAAAACAAAAAAAACAAAACAAAACACTGACACAAAATAATAAATAAAGAATTAAATGAAACATTCTTTGCAATCACACATGTTGTCATCATATCTACATTGCGCTAGATCAGTGTTTCCCAAACTTTTTTGGGCAACGGCACACCTGTTTACTGAAAAAAATCTCGCGGCACACCACCATTACAGCCCCGTGACGTCAGCGCGCAGCGTCACGCCGGGAGGGACGCACGAAAGTGAAAGTTTTTTCCCTCCCCCTTGCCGGGGAACCTCCAAGCTTTGGGGGTGGGAGGAGGCAGCAGAGCGAGGGACTGAGGGACGGCGGCAACTGAGGCGGCGGCGGCTGTTGTGGTGGTGGCGGCGATAGCGGGCGGAGGAGGGGCGGCGGCGGGGCTTGAGGAGCCGTCGCCGGGAGTTGCTGCTGCTGTTGTTGCTGCTGCTGCCCGGACATGCCGGCCTCCTCCTCCTCCGCTGTCTCGCGCTCCTCCCTTTTGCACGCGCTGCCCCGCCGCTTGGCACCACCACCGCGGAGCCGCCCCCGGCTCGACGCGGATCCTCGCCGCCGCCGCCTCTCACCGCCCGACTCGCCCGCCTCCCTCCCACGGCACACCAGCCAATGTCTCACGGCACAGAAGTGTGCCGCGGAACACCGGTTGGGAAACACTGCGCTAGATCACGCCTCGACCCCCCTCTTTCCCAGTTGCGGTTTTCTTAGTAATTCTCATCTCTTACAGTTTCATCGAGTTTTTTATATATACATCTAATCCTGCTGTAGTCCTTAAGCTTCTACAATTAATTTCTATGTATGTTACAAATTTACTCCATTCTTCTACAAACGTACATCCTTTTTGGTTTCTAATCCTATGTGTCATTTTCGCTAATTCCATATATTCAAATAATTTTACCTGCCATTCCATAACATTTGGGATTTCTGATGTCTTCCATTTTTCTGCAACTAAAATCCTGGCCTCCACCGTTGCATACTGAAATAACTTATGATCAACCTTTTTTATTTCGTCCCCTATTATCCCTAATAAAAATTCCTCCGGTTTTTGGGGAAAGGTATACCTAACAATTTTCGTTAATTCATTATATATTAGATCCCAGAATCTTTTCATTTTCTTGCATGTCCACCACATATTATATAGGTCTCCATCTTTACATTTCCAGTTACAGATAGGTAGCCGTGTTGGTCTGCCATAGTCAAAATAAAAAAATTCCTTCCAGTAGCACCTTAAAGACCAACTAAATTAGTTCTTGTTATGAGCTTTCATGTGCATGCACACTTCTTCAGATACACTGAAACAGAAGTTGCCAGATCCTTCTATATAGTGAGAAGGTGGGGAGGGGTATTACTCAGAAGGGTGGTGGGAATGGGTGATTGGCAGATAGCTGAGATGAGCCTGTTGATGACTCTTAACAACTGCACTAGGTCTTACAGGAAAATGCAAGGGGTGAGAAGGTGAAAAATGGCTTAGAATCATAGAATCATAGAATCATAGAGTTGGAAGAGACCACAAGGGCCATCGAGTCCAACCCCCTGCCAAGCAGGAAATACCATCAGAGCACTCCTGACATATGGTTGTCAAGCCTCTGCTTAAAGACCTCCAAAGAAGGAGACTCCACCACACTCCTTGGCAGCAAATTCCACTGTCAAACAGCTCTTACTGTCAGGAAGTTCTTCCTAATGTTTAGGTGGAATCTTCTTTCTTGTAGTTTGGCTCCATTGCTCCGTGTCCGCTTCTCTGGAGCAGCAGAAAACAACCTTTCTCCCTCCTCTATGTGACATCCTTTTATATATTTGAACATGGCTATCATATCACCCCTTAACCTCCTCTTCTCCAGGCTAAACATGCCCAGCTCCCTTAGCTGTTCCTCATAAGGCATCGTTTCCAGGCCTTTGACCATTTTGGTTGCCCTCCTCTGGACACGTTCCAGTTTGTCAGTGTCCTTCTTGAATTGTGGTGCCCAGAACTGGACACAGTACTCCAGGTGTGGTCTGACCAGAGCAGAATACAGTGGCACTATTACTTCCCTTGATCTAGATGCTATACTCCTATTGATGCAGCCCAGAATTGCATTGGCTTTTTTAGCTGCCGCGTCACACTGTTGGCTCATGTCAAGTTTGTGGTCAACCAAGACTCCTAGATCCTTTTCACATGTACTGCTCTCAAGCCAGGTGTCACCCATCTTGTATTTGTGCCTCTCATTTTTTTTGCCCAAGTGCAATACTTTACATTTCTCCCTGTTAAAATTCATCTTGTTTATTTTTGCCCAGTTCTCTAATCTGTCAAGGTCATTTTGAAGTGTGATCCTGTCCTCTGGGGTGTTAGCCACCCCTCCCAGTTTGGTGTCATCTGCAAATTTGATCAGGATGCCCTTGAGTCCATCATCCAAGTCGTTGATAAAGATGTTGAATAAGACCGGGCCCAAGACAGAACCCTGTGGCACCCCACTAGTCACTCTTCTCCAGGATGAAGAGGAACCATTGATGAGCACCCTTTGGGTTCGGTCAGTCAGCCAGTTACAAATCCACTGAGTGGTAGCATAGTCAAGACCGCATTTTACCAGCTTCTTTACAAGAATATCATGGGGCACCTTGTCAAATGCCTTGCTGAAATCAAGGTAGGCTACATCCACTGCGTTCCCTTCATCTACCAGGCTTGTAATTCTGTCAAAAAACGAGATCAGGTTAGTCTGACATGACTTATTTTTCAGAAATCCATGCTGACTATTGGTGATCACAGCATTCCTTTGTAGGTGCTCACAGACTGTTTGCTTAATGATCTTGTCAGAGCTGCCACCCAGTCCCAGCTCACATAGGACCAAGTCCGCCAGCGTTCACTTTATAAGAGTCTTTATTAAGTTACAGGTTTCATTTCCGAACTGCAGCGTGCAGCTCTACACCTTCTGCCCTAGGTCGGCGAAGACCCGTCTGAGTCCCCGCCTCTTGCACACCAGCTTAATACCCTAGCCTTGCTCCACCTCCTTCGCCTCTCCCTACGTCTCTGGGTCCTTCTGCCCCCCTGGGCCTCCTCCCTTCTACTCTCCTCTGACGCTGACCCCCCTGATCCTTCTGCCTCCTTGCGGCGGGCTTTGGGACCTGGCTCACTCTCCGGGCTGCTTACTGCTCCAGCTTCCGCTGCATTTGAACTTGGCGCGCGCGCCCAACTCTCTACTTTCCTCTTAACCGTTGCCTCGCTCTCTGAGGAGGGCGTGACCACCCCTGACTCGTGCCCTCCCTCCTGCTGACAGCCTCCGGAACCCGATGCCTGGCTACCTTCCTCCCTGCTGCTCTCAGTCTTGAGCGTGGGTCCCGACTTCCAGCTGCTGCCGCCCTCAGTTATGAGCGTGGGTCCCGACTTCCAGCTGCTACTCTCTGAATCTCCTCTGTTCCCTTCCTCCTGGGGTGTCCCCCCGGATCCCCCCCTTGCTCTGCTCACTGGGGCTCCCTTTTGGGAGTCCTCTGACTCACTGCTTAGGCTTGGAGATCTCGGGTCGTCATCATCACTCATTTTCCCTTCGGATTCCTCCCCCTCGCTCTCTGCTTCCTCCCTTCGCTGCGTCTCTGCTCCTGAACCCCTGACAGATCTGCTCCAGAATCTTCCCTGCTATTGATGTCCGACTGACTGGGCGGTAATTATTTGGGTCCTCTCTTTTCCCCTTTTTGAAAATAGGGACAACATTTGCCCTCCTCCAGTCTGCCGGGACTTCGCCTGTTCTCCAGGAATTCTCAAAGATGACTGCCAGTGGTTCTGAGATCACATCTGCCAGTTCTTTTAATACTCTTGGATGCAGTTCATCTGGCCCTGGAGACTTGAATACATCTAAAATTGCCAAATATTCTTGTACTATCTCCTTAGTTATTCTGGGCTGTGTTTCCTTTGCTGAATCATTTGCTCCAAATTCTTCAGGTCGGGCATTGTTTTCTTTATCGGAGAAGACTGAGGCAAAGAAGGCATTGAGTAGTTCAGCCCTTTCTGTGTCCCCTGTTTGCATTTCACCATCTTCTCCTCTGAGTGACCCCATTGTTTCTTTGTTCTTCCTTTTGCTACGAACATACCCATAAAAGCCTTTTTTGTTGCTTTTAACCTCTCTAGCAAGCCTGAGTTCATTCTGTGCTTTAGCTTTTCTGACTTTGTGTCTACACGTGCTGGCTATTTGTTTGAATTCCTCTTTGGTGGTTTCCCCCCTTTTCCATTTTTTGTACACATCCTTTTTTAATCTTAATTCAGTTAAAAGTTCTTTAGATAGCCACCCTGGCTTCTTTAGGCACCTTCCATGTTTCCGTCTCATTGGTATTGCCTGACGTTGTGCTTTTAGTATCTCCCTCTTAACAAACTCCCAGCCATCATGAACTCCCTTTCCTTTTAGTATTACTGTCCATGGGATCTCACCCAGCACTTCCCTAAGTTTTATGAAGTCGGCTTTCTTAAAGTCAAGAAATTGAGTCCTAGTATGCTTGGCTGCTCCTTTCCGCTGTATAGTAAACTTCAGAAGAGCATGATCACTCGCGCCTAATGATCCTTCCACTTCTACCCCACTAACCAGGTCATCAACATTGGTTAGGACCAGATCTAAAATGGCTGTTCCTCTTGTTGCTTCTCCCACTTTCTGGACAATGAAGTTGTCTGCAAGGCCAGTGAGGAATCTGTTTGACCTTATGCTCTTGGCTGAGTTTGACGTCCAACAAATATCCGGTTAATTGAAGTCCCCCATTACTACTATCTCCCTTCCTTTTGCATGCTTGGCCATCTGTTCCAGGAAGGCATCATCTATGTCCTCCGTTTGGCTTGGGGATCTATAGTAAACTCCCACAATGAGGTCTCTGTTATTCTTCTCTCCCTTAATTTTGACCCAAATACTCTCACTTTGGCTTTGAGGATCTAAATCTTGGATCTCTTCACAGGTATACACATCCCTGACATATAACGCCACTCCTCCTCCTTTCTTGTCTGGTCTGTTTCTCTGAAATAGATTGTATCCCCCCATTATTACATTCCAATCGTGGGACTTATCCCACCAGGTTTCAGTGATGCCTATTATGTCATATTTAGTTTGCTGTACCAAGAGCTCAAGCTCATCTTGTTTATTTCCCATGCTTTGCGCATTAGTGTACAGACATTGAAGTCCATTAATCATTCCCCCGTGTCTCTTATTTAAGGATTTTTTTCCTCCCACCACTAGGTCCGCGTGCTGTTTGCTCCATTTGGTCTATGACATTTGGATGATCATCTTCATTAATTGATAGACTCCTACCTTCAGGAGCACTGTCTCCCTCCCCCACATTAGTCAGTTTAAAGCCCTCCTGATGAGGTTTCTGAGATTTTTGGCAAAAACATTTCTCCCAACCGTTGTGAGGTGCAGCCCATCACTTGCCAGAAGTCCATCTTCAAGAAACTGCAGTCCGTGATCTAAGAATCCAAACCGTTCCTGTTTACACCATTTGCGAAGCCAGCTGTTCACTTCCACTATTTTCCCCTCTCTCCCTGGGCCACGTCGTTCAACTGGGAGGACAGATGAGATGACAATTTGTGCATTTAGTTGCTTCAATTTCCTGCCCAGAGCCTCGTAGTCTCTTTTGATCTTCTGGAGGCTATTGCTTGCAGTGTCATTGGTTCCCACATGAACCAAGAGGAAGGGGTATTTGTCAGTGGGTTTTATGATTCCTTGCAGTCGTTCAGTTACATCTTGGATCTTAGCCCCGGGGAGACAGCACACTTCCCGAGACATCTTGTCAGGCCCACAGATCACTGCTTCTGTTCCCCTCAGTAGGGAATCCCCTATCACCACTACACGCCTCCTTTTGGGTTTGGTCGGGGTTCTTCCGTGAGCTGTCCGTTCCAAGGTCGCCTGCACATTCCCTGAGGACTGACTTTGCTGCTCGTCTTCATATACCTGATCGACTGTAATGAGGGAGAGATCCTTAGTCATGTATAATGAGATAAGAATCCAATGTCTCTGTTCAGCCCAGGTCTCTCCATGGTTTTAAGTTTGGTAATGAGTTGCAATTCAGCAGCTTCTCTTTCCAGTCTATTTCTGAAATTCCTTTGTAGTAAAACAGCTACTTTGAGATCTTGTATAGAATGTCCTAGGAGATTGAAGTGTTCTCCTACTGGTTTCTCTGTTTTGTGATTCTTGATGTCAGATTTATGTCCGTTTATTCTTTGGCGTAAGGTTTGGCCTGTTTGTCCAATGTAGAGAGCTGAAGGACACTGTTGGCAACTACTTTGTTTGTGTTTGGTGCATAAATTGCAACCACATTTATTTCCCCCCCTTGGTAATTAATTTGTACCCCCAGTACTCTCCCTTCTTCATCTTTGCATGGTTCCCATTTCTCTTTTACATATAACACTACCCCTCTCTTCTTAATCACATCTGAATTTATAAATTCTACCCCTAATCTTTTATTTTTTTTAATATGATTGTGTTTTTTAGCAACGTGTGTCTCTTGTAAACAAATTACGTCAAGGCTTTTTTTCTTCAAAACATTCTCTAGCTTTTTCTCTTAGATTTCTTGTTTAGTCCGTTCACATTCCAAGTTATTAATTTCAAAGTCATTGTAATATATTCTAATCAACCGTAATTAGATTCAAATTCAGATTCTTGTGGTTTCCCCCTTTAGGTTCTCCTCTTCAAATTATTTCCCCTCTTCTTCCTCTTCTATTTCCTCTTCTTCTCTTCCCTTCTCCTTCTCCTTCTTCTTTCTTCTTTCTTCTGGTTCAGATTCCTTTTCTCCAAATCTATATATTGGTCTATCTGCTTCTACCTTTCCTAACTCTTTCTCGTATCTCCTTATAAATTTCTTCACTTCTTGAATATCAGTCAATCTAAATATTTTGTCTTTATAGTAGAAGGAAATCCCTTCTGGGAATTCCCACCTATGTTGTACACCATTCCTTTTCAGCACGCTCACCCGTTGTTTATAACCATCCCTCTTGCGTAGAAATCTCATAGGAATTTCTTTAAAGATAATAATAGGCCTGCCATCTATTATCAATGTTTTTGGTAACTCATTTTCAATATTGTGTTTCTCATATCTAATGAATTAAATATCATTAGACAATCTCCTGGTAGTTTTTTTAGATTTAGCCTTTAAGGATCTTACTTTGATTCTAAATGCATTCTCCACAGTATATTCAATTTCTTCTTTCATATCCATCTATCTTGCCAATTCTCTAATCATTTTAATTTTTATATTTTCATTCATTTCTTCCCCTACACCTCTAAATTTCAGATTCAATTGTCTGTGCCTCATTTTGATCATGGCTAAACAGTCCCATACCTGCTCCTTGATCTTTTCTGTCTCCCTTTTATTTTCTTTCACCTCTTTTTGAATCCTTTTAGTTGATTTTTCAATTGTTTTAGATCTGTCAGATCCTTAATCTTGTTTGTGAGCTCCCCCACCACCCCCTCTATTTTCTTGTCTAGCATTTCTTGTACTTCTCCTAATTTTCTCTCCATGTGTTGTTCATTTTGTTTAAATTCTTTTATTTTCAGCCATAAAATATCCAAATCTTTGATCTCTTCTTGTCTGGAGATTTTCCTTTCTCCTGGACTTCCCCAATTTTTTCCTAATTTTTTCCTGACATTTTATACAGTTCCAATATAAATTCAATATATTCCGATATAAATTCAATATATTCCAAAATATATCTGCTTCTATAATAACAGTTTTCTGCTACAAGGGTGTAGGTGTCCACCACAAAACTTTAAATACATATCCCCCAGAGTAGCAAAATGTCAAATGGCAGAAAAAGAATATAATATCCTGCAGATACTCTCTAGACCTCTAGATGTCACACTCACCCTCCCTTCCTTCTGCAATGACTAATCACTTTTATCTATCTCTTCCCAATTTACATTACTCAAATCATTAATTATCTCATGAATAGCACACCATACATTCAGTCAGATCAAATAGTATGAAAATAAAGAATTGCTAAAGAAATTTAGTTATCAGTCCCAATTATAAATTTATCTGAAGGAGCTTCTCTTCTGTTCTTCTCTGTGTTTAACTCAGTCTTTCAAACGCTGAATTTGAGGGAGGACTTTAAAACACTGAAACTTTAAAAATATAATATATATATATAAAATATATAAAACTACACAGATCTGGCTGGCACAAGGCACAAAACCACAGCTCGCCCCTATACACGAAGCCAAGCCAGAGCACAACTAAATGCAGCACAGCCATCTTCTCAGAAAAACTCTTCACAAGCTCAAGAGGTCAAGACACAAAAGCTTTAGCAACTAATCTACACTTAATGACCCACCCAGTGGTATTCAGAATATCACTCATGAAATCACTCAAGATATCCCTCAAGTAATTAAGGAACAAAAGAAGAAGAGGCACACTAATCTAGGAACTTCCTCTCTGCCCAGAACGTTGGAGGCTATACACCACACCCCTCAACAGTATTTATAGGAACTCAAACACCAGATTCTGCTCTGTTCCAGTAACAAGAAGCCGAAAGCACCAGCCTGAAGATGACGAGTGAGACCTCGTCGAAACGTCGCCCAGACACCCCGACTCTTACACGGGAAGACACCCGAAGACACCAAAACCTGCATTCCTGTACCCGTGAAAATCTACGAAAGCAAAATATATAAAAATATATATCTCTACTGCCTCAATCCAAAAAAGATAAACCTAAACCCAATATCCATGATCAAATTTCAAATTTCCTTTTCTTGGCCTCTTTTTGGCCTAATCCATTGGAGTGTGTAATATCGCCCTTTCGTGTCCAAATCGTGTCCAAATCAAATCCAAAAGAAAACGAAAAAAAGGGGGGAAATTGCATTTAAGCTCTTCCCTTTTCTTAGCCTCTTGTTGGCTTAATCCTCATGAGGATAAAAGAAAAGCAGAGAGGGAGTAAAAGGGAGTAAAAGTCAATAAGAGTCAGGACCCAGGGAGGAGAAAATACCATTAAAAGAAAGAGTAGTAGTCTGCCAGGGGAGAAAACAATAATCCACTTTGCAATATATATGAAGCATAAACGTGTGTAGCTTAATTTCCTCTATTTAAATTCCATTTGGTTCTAATCTTTTTTTTGTCCTCGTAAAATGTCTCTTTAAACTTCTTAAACCACCTTCCCTCTCTCCCTCATATGTCTTCTCCCAAAATAAGAGTCAAAGTTTCTAGTTATCTCTTCTTCAGCTCTTTGTTTTAAAGTAGCCTTTGCCTCAGCACATTGTTACTGAGGACTTTCACTTTTGTTCTCACTCAGCAGGGACTGTTATTTCCTTTTTCTGCTCTTGCGACTTTCTATCACAGTGCCATTTTCTCTCCGCTGCTGGGATAGACTCCCTTCTTCATCCTACCACATCTGAATTGAACAATCATTATTGCATTACATTCTTGATTAAATTATCTTTTCATTGATATATAATTTTATGATATTACTCCAAAAGAAGTGGTTTTATGAGCCATCAAACGTCTGAAATACACTTTTTTTCCAAAAGGCTTCCACAATTTTGGCCACTACTGTATATCAAACAAAGCAACATTCAACAACCCATAATAATCCAATAATAAATATGTTGGTTAATGACAAACAACAAAGGTAATGAACATACACACAGTTCCTTTCAGTTCTTCTCCATTTCTTCCCAAGGCTCTAATCCCTTTTTGTCTCCATTGCAGATTGTGATGAATTGGAAATTGAGAACAAGGGTGACCACAACAAAATCCCCAGAGAGGAGAAGCCACGTGAAAATTTGGAGTGTGGCGAGAGCTGCAGTCAGAGCTCCCATTCCAGTTCCCATCAACGAAATCTCATCAGAAAGAAACCCCATCAGTGCATGGAATGTGGAAAGAGCTTCACTAATAGCTCCTATCTCACTTCCCATCAGAGAATTCATACAGGGGAGAAACCCTATCAGTGTGTGGAATGTGGAAAGAGCTTCAGTAGGAGCGACCATCTCAATACCCATCAAAGAATTCATACAGGGGAGAAACCCTATCAGTGTGTGGATTGTGGGAAGAACTTTGCTGATAGATCCACTCTCACTTTCCATAAAAGAATTCATACAGGGG
Source organism: Podarcis vaucheri (assembly GCF_965113315.1). Classification (NCBI taxonomy): domain Eukaryota; kingdom Metazoa; phylum Chordata; class Lepidosauria; order Squamata; family Lacertidae; genus Podarcis; species Podarcis vaucheri. The sequence goes on along the minus strand of NC_138762.1, from coordinate 1,454,262 downwards.
AGAAACCATATCAGTGTGTGGAATGTGGAAAGTGCTTCAGTCAGAACCGTCATTTCACTTCCCATCAAAGAATTCATACAGGGGAGAAACCCTATCAGTGTGTGGAATGTGGGAAGAACTTCCGTCAGAGATCCTATCTCAATACCCATCAAAGAATTCATACAGGGGAGAAACCCTATCAGTGTGTGGATTGTGGGAAGAACTTCGCTAATAGATCCACTCTCACTTTCCATAAAAGAATTCATACAGGGGAGAAACCATATCAGTGTGTGGAATGTGGAAAGAGCTTCAGTAGGAGTTCCTCTCTCAATTCCCATAAAAGAATTCATACAGGGGAGAAACCGTATCAGTGTGTGGAATGTGGAAAGAGCTTCAGTCAGAGCCACAATCTCAGTTCCCATCAAAGAATTCATGCAGGGGGAAAACCCTATCAGTGTGTGGAATGTGGGAAGAACTTCACTCATAGATCCTCTCTCACCTCCCATCAAAGAATTCATACAGGGGAGAAACCCTATCAGTGTGTGGAATGTGGAAATAGCTTCAGTCACAGCCACAGGCTCACTTCCCATCAGAAAATTCATACAGTGGAGAAACACTATCAGTGTGTGGAATGTGGAAAGAGCTTCACTAATAGCTCCTCTCTCACTTCCCATCAAAGAATTCATACAGGGGAGAAACCATATCAGTGTGTGGAATGTGGAAAGAGCTTCAGTCAGAGCCACAATCTCAGTTCCCATCAAAGAATTCATGCAGGGGAAAAACCCTATCAGTGCATGGAATGTGGAAAGAGCTTCAATCAGAGGTCCTCTGTCACTTCCCATCAAATAATTCATACAAGGGAGAAACCCCATCCGTGTGTGGAATGTGGAAAGAGCTTCAGTTCGGCCTGCAATCTCACTTCCCATCAGAGAATTCATACAAAGGTTGGGAAATCCTCCATTCTATAGCTTTAGGAGCCAGGCAAATACCTACCTGTTTAGGGAAGTTTTTAATGTCTGATGTTTTAATGTATTTTTAGTTGTTTGTTGGAAGCTGCCCAGAGTGGCTAGGGAAACCCAGCCAGATCAGCAGGGTATAAATAATAAAGCAACATCTTTGCTTAGGTGTTTTACAACCTGTGCATTGTCTCTGTCATTTGCTGTGGCAAAAATCAATCATCAACAAAAAGAAGAACATATGAAAATGGTCCATTACGAAAAACTTCCTGGCATGGTGCGGTCAGGGAAAGCGCTTTGCTGCAGTAAGAGCGCTCCAAATCACGGATACGGGATAAAAAGACAGGGGAGCGAGGGCGAAGCAAACACTGAAGAGGTCTGAGAGGAGGTTCCAGACTGAAGAAAATCGATCCAAGCAGCGCATAAAGGGGTTTTCTGCCGTCTCAGCACAAAAAGTGGAGGGAGGTGGAAGAACCCCAGCGCAGAAAGATTGCACACCCGATTGTGAGACGCCCCTGAGACCCGAATGAAAAAGCACCAGGCTGCTCCAAACTAAAACTGTAAAATCATGAGTACTCCTGAAGGAACAAGGTAATAATGCTGGCTTATATTAAAATAAAAGGAGTACGGAATAACTTAATATTATAAAGGACAGTAAAGCTAATAGAGAGAGGAGCTTCAGCGTTCTGAGACTTATCAAGTTGTGGAAAATAAGCCTTGTAAAGGGGCAGAAAATAAATACTGAGACATACTAAGTACCTGCTTCTACAGGGGGGTGCTCTGTTGAGAGAGACAAGGAGCTGAAATAGCAAGCAGCAGCAGCGGTGACAACAAAGCAGCAGCCATTGAGGAGGAGATCAGCGTAAAACAAAGGGGTGAGTGAAAAAGGAAAAGGAGGGGAGGAATGTGGAGGATACAGTGGAAAAGAGAAGGAGTAGGAAGGATTTGAAGACCAGGCAGCGGTGGGAAGATAAAGATTAAGATAAAGAAGTGAAAGGGAAGAGGAAGAGATATACAAAGGGAGAGAAAGGAGGAGGAAAAGACTGGAATAGTGAAGAAAGCAGCTGGCAAAAATGGCACTGGGGGGGGGAGAGTGAGTCATCGCCCTCAGAAGGGAAAAAAGCCGGAAGAAGAATAGTGGTGGAAACAGTCACTGCAACAAAGAGAGGCTAGAGAAACAAAACAAGAAGGACCACCTCACAAGTAAATTGGAAAATCCCATATTACTCCCATAATTTAAAAAACGCTGCTAAGACACAGGCTTGAAGAAAACTAGCTATACACGAAAGGACATCTAAAATACCAAGTTCAGCTTCTAGAAAATAAGTTCTTAAGACGGATGTTAAGTACTGCGAAGGAATTTTTCTCTGATAACTGCCAAAGTAATTAAAGTAAAACAAAATATTTAACAAATTATTTATTAAAATTTGGACCTTTTTTTTTTTACTTTTTTGTTTAATTAAATATTTGAGATGAACTGATAATGACGTAGGGTAAAACCACCGGAATCTTAACTGACTTTCAATCCCAACAGATGGAATAAAAGGACCAAATTATAAACAGAGCATTTTCAAAGTTTAGGAATATATATATTCTTGGTTTGAAATAAAGATATCTAGATCAGAACCAAAGGGAAGAAGACAAATATGGGTTCTAAAAAATACCAAACTACACTGACATCTGGGTCAGGTCTACAAGTGAGAAGACAATCAACAGCTGAAACAGACCCCAATGCTGACATAAAAGACCTTATAATGGGGATGGAAAAGAGCCTGAATGATTAGCTGGCAACATCCAACAAAACTCAAAGCTAATAATAGACTTAACAACACAAATAAGTGACCTCTCACTTAAAAATAAAGAACTGGATGAATCTGTACAAGAACTTAAGAGTAAATCTACCAAACAAGTGGAAATGACAAAGAAATTGCAAATGGAAAATAAGGACTTTTAAAAAATCACAAGATTCAACGGAGGAAGAAATAAACGACCTAAAGAGAGCCCATGAAGAGCTGCTAGATGATATATCATTGATGGAGATGCGTCAGAAGGAGATGGTCCTCCGCTTCCGAGGCGTCCCACAAACTCATGATGAACAAATTCAAGAGAAACTATCACAGGAGATTGCAAACTGGTTGGGAGTAGAGGTAGAAGAGATGCTATTGGATATTGATAAAATTTTCAGGATCAGATCAGAAAGATCGGACACTTATAAAGGGCCAGGAGATTGCTTAATTTTTTTCAACTCAAGACTTTTAAAGGACAAAATATTACATCAAAAAGGACAGTGAAGTTAATAATAGAAGATAGGCCTATCAAAATATTTAAGGAAATCCCAAAAAGAATTTTGAAGAAAAGGCAGAACTATAAGACAGTAACAGAAGCACTCAAGAAGAATTCGATTAGATTCCGGTGGGAATTTCCTGAGGGCATCACCTTCACATATAAGGACAGAAGAAAAACTTTTAGATCAGTAGATGAGCTGGGAAAATTCTGGAGGAAGTACCAAAAAGAACTAACTGGAGATCCAACATCGGAGCGAGAGGAAACAACGCAGACAAAACAAGAAGCATAGAGAGACAAGCGCATATTAAGGGGGGGAGAGAGAGATTGGGAGAAACATATTATCAAAATCCAAAAATTTCTGAGTTTTCTTTTTCTTTTCTTTTCTTTTTTTTATTTACTCAAGGAAACTATTGTAGATAATAAAGAAAGATTAATGAATCTAAAAATTATATCTTGGAATGTTAATGGTTTAAATGATAAGAGGAAGAGAAATAAAATAGAACATGTGTTGAGGAAAGAACAATGGGATATTATATGCTTGCAGGAGACCCATGTGACTAGAAATCACAGAAGGGTTTTAGAAAACAAGAGGTTGGGTCAAGAATTTATATCCTCAGATGTAAAAAAGAAAAGGAGAATTGTGTTCTATGTGAACCCTAAACTAGACGCAAAAAAAAATCTTTAAGGATGGTGAGGGTAGATTATTAGGGGTAAAAATAACAAACGATAAATAACATTTAATTATAGTAGGAGTTTATGCACCGAATGGTAACAAAACAGAATTTTTCAGAAAAGTAGAAGCTAACTGTAATGGTTCTAGGGGTTGCTCGTGCATAAGCTGGTGCAAACACCTGGCTGGATTGCCTGAGTGAACCTTTTCTGTCCGGACAGCCACTCACCCGTGGCTGTCTCAATCGCTGGAAGAATCCGTCAGTGGGCGTTTCTTAAACTTCTTCCAGCAAAGAAGCTCTTTGACACCTAGTCTCCGCCTACTCTCTCTGCACGGAAGCCTTCTGCGCAAGGAAGGCGCAGGCAACGGAGGACCCCTACTCTCCCCGCTGGTCCCCAGCAAGGAGTCATGGGACCGCCTCGCCGCTTCCCCCATCTGCCCCCCTTCTCCACTGGTGCTACGCTTATTCTCTTCCCCAGAAGATGGGCTGCCTCTCCCAATCCCGGGACGCTCTCCGGAATCCCTCTGGATTTTGCTCTCTCCCTCCGGCACTGATGGCAGTTCCCTGACACTAACTTACTGGAATTTATAGAAGAGGAAATTATTTTGATGGGAGACCTAAATGGTGTCACATCAATAGAATTAGATAGGACACAGAGAGAAAGAAAATCAAAAAAGGCAGACTCCCAGACACCTTCTTTCAGATGGTAGAAAACTTAAATTTGATTGACACATGGAGATATAAAAACCCAGGAGAAAGACAGTATACACATTTTTCGGAAGTTAAAAAATCAGCCGGCAGAATTGACAGCATATGGGTATCAAATAACTTAACAACTAAAATTAAAAAAGCAGAAATACAGACCAAAATTATTACAGATCACAACCCAGTCACATTAGAATTAAAGGAATACAAGAAAATTAATAAAAGATGGAGACTTAATGAAAGATTATTAAATGACGAAAAGATTGTGAAAAAAGCGCAAGAGCTACTGAAAGAATTTTTTGAATTAAATAAAGAACAGGATACAGACATCAGGACAATATGGGATGCAAGTAAAGCTTTCATAAGAGGCTTTTACATACAACAAAGTGCAATAAGGAAAAGAAACAGAGAGCAAAAACTAGAACAAATAAGGAAAGAAATAGGAATAAATGAAAAATTATTAACAAAACAACCAAAAAATGAATTAATAAGCCAAAAACTAAAAATATTACAAACCCAGGCTTCAGCAATATTAAATAGTGAAATTGAGGACAATATTAAATGGATGAAACAAAGGTTGTTCGAATTTGCAAATAAACCCGGAAAGATTCTAGCCTGGCAATTGAAAAAGACACAAAAGGAAAAACTGATTGATAAAATAGTGGAAGGGGGGGAGAACTTAAGATAATCCTGAGGAAATTAAAAAGTGCTTTATAAAATATAATAAGCTATGTAAAGCAAGAAATGAGACAGAGGATGATATAAAAGAGTATTTATGTGGAAAGGATATACCTAAAATTAAGAAAGAAAAGATTCAAGATTTAAACTCCCCAATAACCACGACAGACCTTCATCAAGCGATAATTAAGATGAAGCTGGGAAAATCCCCAGGTCCAGATGGTCTTACCGCAATCCATTACAAAAAATTAGAGGAATCATTATTATCACCTATGAAGACACTCTTAAATAGAATACTAGAAGACGGGAAGATTCCCAACACCTGGAAACAGGCTCACATAGTAGTAATCCCAAAACAAGGACGAAATAAAGAGTTTATAACCAATTATAGACCAATATCATTACTAAATAATGATTACAAGATCTATGCACAAAGCAATTTATGAACAACAAGAAGCAAATATAATAATAAATAATGACACGGCTGATTATTTTAAAATACAGAAGGGCACCAGACAAGGGTGCCCACTCTCACCATTATTATTCATTTTGGTTTTGGAAATATTAAATTAAGAAATCAGATTGGATCAAGAAATAAATGGAATATCCCTAGGAGAGAAAATATACAAAATAAGGGCATTTGCAGATGATTTAGTTTTAATGGTGGAAAACCCAAAGGAAAGCTTAGCAAAGGCTCTAGAAAAAATGGGAAACTTTGGAAGGGTCTCAGGTTTTGCTTTGAATAAAGAAAAAATGAAACTAATGGTAAAAAACATGGGAGATCAAGAGAAAAAGGACCTGGTAGAAAAACTGGGATTACAAATTGTAAAAAAAGTGAAATATTTAGGAATACAAATAACAATGAAAAATATAAATTTGTTTGAAGATAATTATAAAAAAAAATTGGGAAGAAACAAAAAGAGAAATGGAAACTTGGACAAGATCAAATTTAACACTCTGGGGTAGAATTTCAGCTATTAAAATGAACATCTTACCAAAACTTCTGTTCCTTTTTCAAATGATTCCCATAATAGGTAAAGATGGTTGTTTTAAAAAATGGAAAACGGACCTAACAAAGTTTATATGGCAAGGCAAAAAGCCACAGATCAAACATAAATTATTAACCGACATAAAAGAGTGGGGAGGTTTCGGACTCCCAGATCTGAGACTATATTACGATGCGGCATGCTTTACTTGGATCAAGGATTGGATCAAATTGGATAACAGTGCCATTTTGGACTTGGAGGGATGGAACAACAGATATGGTTGGCATGCCTATCTAATTTATAACAAAGTGGCAGTACATAAAGCATTTCTAAACCACGTAATTAGAAATGCATTATGCAAGGTCTGGGTGAGACATAGAAGGTTGTTAGAACCGAAAACCCCATGGTGGGTCTCATCGTTAGAAGTAATATCGGTTAAAAAGAAAAATTCTATAGGACGAATGGCAACACACCAGCAGCTCCTAAAGGAAGAACAGTACCAATTAAAACTAAGACCATACGAAGAGGTGACCCAATACTGTACCACATGGCTACAATATCACCAAATTGCACAAATATTCAACCAGGATAAAGTAATTGGATTTGAAAAAGAAGAATCAAAATTACAAAAAGTATTATTACAAAACTCAAAAAAGAATATATCTAAAATGTATAATTTATTATTAGAATGGGAATTAAAGGATGAAGAAGTAAAAGAAGTTATGATTAAATGGGCATGTGATATAGGATATGTAATTCGGCTGGAACAATGGGAGAAATTATGGAAATATTATATTAAATTCACGGCATGCTATACAATAAGAGAACATTTTATGAAAAATGGTGTACCAATGGTACTTAACTCCGGTAAAATTGGCTAAAATTTACAAATTAAAATCGAATACCTGTTGGAGATGTAAAAAAGAAATAGGAACAATGTTTCACATGTGGTGGGAATGCCGACCTATTAAACAACTTTGGAATGAAATCTATGAAAAACTCAAAAAGATGTTTAAAATATCTTTCAGTAAAAAAACAGAGGCATTCCTTTTAGGTTTAATTACAAATGATATTCCTGACAATCAAAGGAAAGTATTCCTTTATGCAACAACAGCTGCCAGGATGCTTATAGCAAAAAACTGGAAAGGGAGAAAAATTCCATCAGTGAAAGATTGGCAAATTAAATTTTGTGCATATATAAATCTGGCAAGACTCACAGCATACATAAGGGGACAATCGGACCAGAAATTATTAAAAGAATGGGGTTGTGCTAAAGAGTATATGAAAAAACATTGTATCTGAAGAAGTGTGCATGCACACGAAAGCTCATACCAAGAACTAACTTAGTTGGTCTTTAAGGTGCTACTGGAAGGAATTTTTTTATTTTGAAAAAACATTGTTCTGGAGTTAGAAGAAGAAGAGTTTGGATTTGATATCCCGCCTTTCACTCCCCTTCAGGAGTCTCACAGCGGCTAACGTTCTCCTTTCCCTTCCTCCCCCACAACAAACACTCTGTGAGGTGAGTGGGGCTGAGAGACTTCAGAGAAGTGTGACTGGCCCAAGGTCACCCAGCAGCTGCAGGTGGAGGAGTGGAGACGCGAACCCAGTTCCCCAGATTACGAGACTACCACTCTCAACCACTACACCACACTGGTTAGTATATTGGTATGTAATGAATGACCATAGAATCATAGAATCCTAGAGTTGGAAGAGACCACAAGGGCCATCGAGTCCAACCCCCTGCCAAGCAGGAAACACCATCAGAGCACTCCTGACATATGGTTGTCAAGCCTCTGCTTAAAGACCTCCAAAGTAGGAGACTCCACCACACTCCTTGGCAGCAAATTCCACTGTCGAACAGCTCTTACTGTCAGGAAGTTCTTCCTAATGTTTAGGTGGAATCTTCTTTCTTGTAGTTTGGATCCATTGCTCCGTGTCCGCTTCTCTGGAGCAGCAGAAAACAACCTTTCTCCCTCCTCTATGTGACATCCTTTTATATATTTGAACATGGCTATCATATCACCCCTTAACCTCCTCTTCGCCAGGCTAAACATGCCCAGCTCCCTTAGCCGTTCCTCATAAGGCATCGTTTCCAGGCCTTTGACCATTTTGGTTGCCCTCCTCTGGACACGTTCCAGTTTGTCAGTGTCCTTCTTGAACTGTGGTGCCCAGAACTGGACACAGTACTCCAGGTGTGGTCTGACCAGAGCAGAATACAGTGGCACTATTACTTCCCTTGATCTAGATGCTATACTCCTATTGATGCAGCCCAGAATTGCATTGGCTTTTTTAGCTGCCGCGTCACACTGTTGGCTCATGTCAAGTTTGTGGTCAAACTTGATGCTTTACAGGGTCAAGTAAAAAGAAAAATGCTGTAAAAAAAAGTACAAAGGTGGATGTAATCTAATTAGACACAACAATATAGTAATAGTAAATTTTTTGAGGTCTTAGAACAAAGGAAGTCAATATGTGTTAATGTACGTAATGATACGGTTTTTTTCTGTAGATGTGTGCTTTTTCGTTTTTGTTTAGTTTAGTTTTGTTTCCTGTTTTCTTTCCCTTTTTCTTTTCTGCTTTTTTTTTGTATGTTCTGTTTTTTTGGGTTTTTTATAGTATTATTTTGGATTCAATGTTTGTAATTTTTGTTATGATTCTGCATTGGGGGAAAAATAAATAAAAAAGAAAAGAGATAAGAAAATTGTCCATTACTCGACTTGCTGTACAGACACTTGTCGGCAGGGCCTTGCTTGTACCCAAGCTGCGTCAGCATCTTGTGCAGTTTCTGATTCCAGGCCCTAGTATCCTTCCAGTCAGGAGGGGAGAGATCTTCCAGGAAAAGGAGATTCCCAAGTCCGTGGCAAGGGCGGAGAGGATCCCCTGGGTCTGGCATACAAAGGAAGATACCTCAGGGGAAGCGAGGGAAAGTGGCCGCTCGCTGTGAAGGAAGCTGGGCTGTGTCCAAAGTACCTCCCAGAAATCGAGTTGGACCTGATGGCCCTTGTGGTCTCTTCCAACTCTTATGATTCTATGATCCCTCATAACTAAGGGAGGGGATGAGAGAGAAGCCGCAGAAAGAGAGTTCAGCCTTTCACCACCTATTCTGGAAACCTGAACATCTCCCTGAAGTGCGACAACTGAATTGGAGGGAAGCTGTGCCTGCAGAACTGTGTTTAATCCTGAGACATTTAGCTGAAGTAGTAAGTTAACTTCCACCTGAAAGAACACATCTCCTGTCTTCACTTTGTTTCACCATTCTCTTTTTTGTAAATAAAGCTTTCCTTGTCTCATTATCTCCTGCCAGAGACTCCCTGGATCGCAGTTTCCCTCACACAAAGTAGCCTGTGGGAAATCGTAGACATTTGTTCAATCTTCATCATCATCATTTTATTTTATTTGTAACCTTTCCATCGTTAAAACAACGCTCAAGGCGGCTTACAACATGATAGGCACAGGGCCTTCTCGGTCGTGGCGCCTCTTCTGTGGAACACCCTCCCATCGGATGTCAAAGAAATAAACAACTCTCTGACGTTTAGAAGACTCCTGAAGGCAGCCCTGTTTAGGGAAGTTTTTAATGAAAGCACAAGCGGAGCACTCCTGCAACACAGCTTCACTCCCTTAGTTCATTTAAAACGCCGAGTCAAAGCCTGAATCAGAGTCAGGCCGGAAAAAGTTCAGAAGATTAATTGAATTGTTTAGAGTTACGAGTCCTTGAAATAGGGTGGGCGGCGGCTGTTAAGCTGTTCGACTTTGTTGGTTCTAATTTACAGCGCCGACATCACAAGTTCTCTGATAGAAAACCCCAGGTTGCCAAACTTTGATGAGAAGAGGGCTAAAAGATTAAAAAGTTTAAAAAGTTAACAAGTTAAAAGGAGTAATCCACACCTAATTGAGGAGCTCTAACAGGCGCGTCTTACCTTGACAGCATCTTGCATATCTCCACCCAGGAGCATAAATAATAAATTGTTATTGTTACGACAAGATTTACATAATTACCAACATTACCAATGTAATAAACAAGAAGCAAAACACATCCAAAGGTACACAACCAAATGGAAAAGAATTTCCTCATAAATCATAAGACCTAAAATTCAGAATACAACATTAATATCAATAACAATTGAAAATGACACAGATGAAAACCCAAAACCATTTGAAGAAGGAGGCCTGTCTGCCCAGCAGTATTATTATTATTATTATTATTATTATTATTATTATTATTATTATTATTATTATTATTTATTCATTCATTTATACCCCGTGCATCTGGCTGGGTTTCCGAAGCCACTCTGGGAGGCTTCCAACCAAATATTAAAATGCAATAGTCCATCAAATATTAAAAGCTCCCCTAAGCATAACAACCATCCATTTTTAGTACACTGAGTTAGAAATTCACCATTTCTGGGAGGGGAAATGGCATACTATTGAGTGTTTGCCTAGCAACATGCTTAAGAAAGTTTTGGTTATTCATGATGAGAATAGGATTTATTTATTATGATATTCACTGGGTTCCTCCTTGGCAGCCAGTGCAATGGTTTCAGCAGGACTAGAACTCAGGACCCGCTGCCTTGAGGGACACCTAAGAGCAGTTGGGCAGGGAAAGGTCTCCCTTGGGAAGCTGGAGGGAGATGCTCAGAGGCCAGCCAAGAGCCAAAGGCCCCCCCCAAAAAAGGGACCGAGCGAGATGCTCAGAGCCCAGCCAAGAGCCAAAGGCCCCCCCAAAAGGGACCGAGGGAGATGCTCAGAGCCCAGCCAAGAGCCAAAGGCCCCCCCAAAAGGGACCGAGGGAGATGCTCAGAGCCCAGCCAAGAGCCAAAGGCCCCCCCCCCAAGGGACCGAGGGAGATGCTCAGAGCCCAGCCAAGAGCCAAAGGCCCCCCCCAAAGGGACCGAGGGAGATGCTCAGAGCCCAGCCAAGAGCCAAAGGCCCCCCCCAAAAAAGGGACCGAGCGAGATGCTCAGAGCCCAGCCAAGAGCCAAAGGCCCCCCCAAAAGGGACCGAGGGAGATGCTCAGAGGCCAGCCAAGAGCCAAAGGCCCCCCCCAAAAAAGGGACCGAGCGAGATGCTCAGAGCCCAGCCAAGAGCCAAAGGCCCCCCCAAAAGGGACCGAGGGAGATGCTCAGAGGCCAGCCAAGAGCCAAAGGCCCCCCCAAAAAAAGGGACTGAGGGAGATGCTCAGAGCTCAGCCAAGAGCCAAAGGCCCCCAAAGGGACCGAGGGAGATGCTCAGAGCCCAGCCAAGAGCCACAGCCCCCCAAAAAAGGGACTGAGGGAGATGCTCAGAGCCCAGCCAAGAGCCAAAGGCCCCCCCCCAAGGGACCGAGGGAGATGCTCAAAGCCCAGCCAAGAGCCAAAGGCCCCCCCCCAAAAGGGACCGAGGGAGATGCTCAGAGGCCAGCCAAGAGCCAAAGGCCCCCCCCCAAAAAAGGGACTGAGGGAGATGCTCAGAGCTCAGCCAAGAGCCAAAGGCCCCCCAAAGGGACCGAGGGAGATGCTCAGAGCCCAGCCAAGAGCCACAGCCCCCCAAAAAAGGGACTGAGGGAGATGCTCAGAGCCCAGCCAAGAGCCAAAGGCCCCCCCAAAGGGACCAAGGGAGATGCTTAGAGCCCAGCCAAGAGCCAAAGGCCCCCCCAAAGGGACCGAGGGAGATGCTTAGAGCCCAGCCAAGAGCCAAAGGCCCCCCCAAAGGGACCGAGGGAGATGCTCAAAGCCCAGCCAAGAGCCAAAGGCCCCCCCCCCAAAGGGACCGAGGGAGATGCTCAGAGCCCAGCCAAGAGCCAAAGGCCCCCCCAAAAGGGACCGAGGGAGATGCTCAGAGGCCAGCCAAGAGCCAAAGGCCCCCCCCAAAGGGACTGAGGGAGATGCTCAGAGCCCAGCCAAGAGCCAAAGGCCCCCCCAAAGGGACCAAGGGAGATGCTCAGAGCCCAGCCAAGAGCCAAAGCCCCCCCCCCAAAAAAGGGACCGAGGGAGATGCTCAGAGCCCAGCCAAGAGCCAAAGCCCCCCCCCAAAGGGACCGAGGGAGATGCTCAGAGCCCAGCCAAGAGCCAAAGGCCCCCCCCAAGGGACCGAGGGAGATGCTCAGAGCCCAGCCAAGAGCCAAAGGCCCCCCTCCCAAAGGGACCGAGGGAGATGCTCAGAGCCCAGCCAAGAGCCAAAGGCCCCCCCAAAGGGACCGAGGGAGATGCTCAGAGCCCAGCCAAGAGTCAAAGGCCCCCCCCAAAAAAAAGGGACCGAGGGAGATGCTCAGAGCCCAGCCAAGAGCCAAAGCCCCCCCCCAAAGGGACCGAGGGAGATGCTCAGAGCCCAGCCAAGAGCCAAAGGCCCCCCCCCCCAAAAAAAGGGACCGAGGGAGATGCTCAGAGCCCAAAACTCAGGCCCCGCTGCCTTGAGGGACATCTAAGAGCAGTTGGGCAGGGAAAGGTCTCCCTGGGGAGGTGGTGGACTCTCCTTCCTTGGAGGTTTCTCAGGAGAGATTGGACGGCCATCTGCCATGGATGCTTCAGCTGAGATTCCTGCATTGCTGGGGGTGGGACTGGATGACCCAGGGATCAGGGCCGTATCTGGGGGGGGGGGCGAGGAAGTCCCCCACCAGGGGCATAGGCGCCCCCTCCCCGCAAAATCGGCTTTAAAACGGTTCCTTGAATATGTCTGTCTGTCTGTGTGAGTGGAGAGGGGGCGCGTCCCCCCCCCCGGAGAAGCTGCTCTGGTCCAGACACCGCTCACAACACCTCTTAAGTCCCCATCACCCAAAGAACAAGGAAACCCTTGGCATCTCCTTGCCCTCAGGACTTGTCCGGAGATGGGCTTTCAGAACACCTGACTTGCTAAATTGTCTCTGTGGATGTCTATTGTTGCCCCCTCCCGTCACTCCCTGGATGGGGGGCCGTGTATGTGCTCTCAGGCTTGGGGAAAGATGCCCTCTTCCGGCTGCCTACGTGACTTCCTGCTTCTTGGTTCATGGAGGGAGGGGGAGCCCAAATTCACCTTTTTTTAGGGTTAAAATGCCATTGGAATGAGGAGAGTCAGTTAAAGTATGGATTTTCTAGGAATTTATAAAGCTAGGTATCTTCCCTGCGCTGCCAAATCAAAAGCATACATTCAGGGCTAATATTTGTAACATTGCAACAACTATAAAGATGCCCCCCCGTCATTTCCATAACATGGGTAAGTGAACTTATATTTGAAACAATGCAGGCGCAGTGAAGAAGGATTTTTCTGATATTCTCGCGGGAGCATATTTGGATTTGGCATGCTAGGTTGTAAAGTTCCCATAGGCTGTATTTGATTAATTTTTCTCATATCCTGCAGAAGACGCCATTTTCCTGATATATTTTTTTATAATGAAAATTGGGGAGTTCCAGGGAGATGAGGACGGTTCAATGTGGCCAAGGGTCAATTGTTCAGAAATAAGCTGGGCCGCTGCTGCTAATTTTTCTTTTGGTAGGGGCCACTGTTCTACCCATACTGGGGTAGTTGTGATCCATCATAACGGCAGTGCCGAGCGTGGAAGTGCAGGGGCGGCCCTTAAAATAAATTTGACTCCAATTTGGTGTCTGCAATAGCCAAAATATCGTGCCCCCATAAGGAGACTGGAATGTCCATTATTAATGGATAGAGGGCGATCTGAACCCCGCTATCGCTTTGGATGAGTATTGGGTGGAGACTGTGCCGTGCCTGTGATTCACCTCCCACACCAATAACTTGTGTGGCTGGACAGGTGGGTCAACTGGAAGTCCAAGCAGATTTTGCCACGACTGTTACATCCGCCCTTGTGTCCAGAACTCCCTCAATATGTCGACCTCCCACTGTCAGAGACACAGAAGGGCACGAGGCTGTAATGTTCATGGCTGCTGCAATTAGGGGTAGTTGTTCGGATGGGGGGGAAATGATAATCTTCGCCACTGAAGTATTTGTATTCTGCATGGACGATCAGCATATAGCGTGATCTCAGGGAAATTCACATATGGTCCGTGTGTTAGCATCGGTACCGCATGAATTCCTGCTGCTTGTGCAGATAATAGAGGCAATACCAGACAAGTGGCATGATTGTCCAACCCTGCTTCAGTGAGGACATGAGTCTTTAAAGGGCAGAAAGGCAAATGGAATTCCACGTCCTGAGTCAGGCGAAGCCGTGGTGCTGTTTCCCTGGACTCCGGGGGGGTCCCCTATTGATTTGTCTGGGCCCAGGGTGGGCCCGGCTGCCAGTTTCCCTGCTGTTGTCCTTGCTAATTTCGGGCAGTGTACTGACCCTGCTGTTGGTTTTGGGGAAGCGATCTGCATTGATTGGCCCAATGAAAGCCTTTTTTGCAGATTGGACATTTGGTAGAAGGACACCTAGGCTGTTGCGTGGATCTACATTGCGCCTTAAAGTGTCCTGGTTTGCCACACTGGAAACATGTTTTATCGGTGGCTACAGGCTGGTTTTTATTTAGCGCCGCTGCCAGAAGATGAGCCTTGTGGGAGGCTGTACCCACAGATTGACAAATGCGAAGCATGGCTGCTGTGTCTGTGGTAGGATTGTGTATTATCAGTCATAATGCAACCTTACAATCCTCATTGGCATTTTCAAAGGCCAATTGTTTGATAATTATTTGTTTGGCTTCAGGATTTTCTATTTGGCGACTCACTGCTGTAATCAGCCTGTCCATAAAGGAAGAATATGATTCTCTTATTGAACCCCACCTTGATTGAATCCTGGGTTCTGGGATTTTTCTCATTGCTTGTTTAGCAGCAAGAGTGGTATCCCTCAATATGATTTGCAGCAGTGTGGCTTGCACTGAAGCCTGAACAAAGGGACCATGCCCCATCATGGTGTCTAGGACGTCTGCGAAAGTAATATTTGGATTATTCCCTCTGATTTGTTGTAATAAAGCCGGAGCATAAGCACGGCAGTCAAGTTTCCCATTCGTGGGCAAACAATACGCCCGCTGATGGAGGTAACACTGTATGGGCCAAAAGCTTTATGTCATCTGGAACCAAGAGCTGGGCTAATGTGGCTTCCAAAAGCGCCTGCGTATATGGGTCTTGGAGTCCATTGGTCTTTACTGACTGCTGCAACTCTTTCAAGATCTTAAAGTCAAAAGGTTGGTGTTGGGCTTGAGTTCCTGCTGGAGCGCCAGCAGGCGGCACTATAACGGGAAATGCCACAGTATCCTGAATTAAGGAACAGGGAAGGACTGCATGTTGAAAAGGGGTAGCTGGTTCTGTTGGTGAGGGAGTAGGATCTTTGCCAACCAGACCACGGTATTTTTGCAGGATTGGATCCTCTGGCGAGGAACTATAGTCCGGAGGCTTGGGGTCTGGTGGTGCTGGCAAGGCAAGTATCGGAACAGACGGTAACACAGCAGGCTGGACTAAAGAAGCTGGAGGTGATGTTGGCAATACAGCCATGGAGATATTTTTTGGTGACAAAGAGCCCATGGCGTAACGAACCTTGCACCATGCTTTCAGAACGTGAACGCCAATGCTAGGGTGTCCGTGGAAATGTGCTCCAATTTTGTCCCAATGTTTTAATTCCCAAGTTCCATCTTGGGGATACCAGGGGCAATGCTCATCGATGGCCAGAATAAGCTGTATCAAATCACCCTCAGGAACTTCCAATTTGTTGGAGGAGAGGAGAAATTTTAAGTCTTTAAAAAAATTTTAAGTCTTTAAAAAAAGGGATCGACTCACCGGGATCCTATAGACGCGTATCGCTTGTAACCCTTGCCGGGCGTGGAGAGTCGATGATATCCGTTGCGTGGATCGAAAAACCTCACATGGTTTCCTTTAAGTCATCCTCACTCAGTTTTCTTTTAGTTTGCCTCACACAGATTTCTTTAAGTCAGCCTCAGACGTATTCTTTTAGTCAGCCTCACACGGATTTCTTTTAGTTAGCCTCACACGGGGCACGACTTGACAGAAGCCAGCCGTCAGAAATGGTGCTGTACAGCATTTGAAAAAGGGACACAGTGAGACAGCAATATTTTCAGGATGGAGGAGCAGCTCCTTCGACTTCTCTCTCCCTCTGGTAACTTTTTATTATCCTTTGTCTCTCTCTCAGCCTGCATGGCCGTCTGCCAGTGTCTCACGTTACATGCCCAATCATGGCTTTACAACACCCATCGCCATATAAGGTAATTACTGCCCAGAGGAAGAACACAACTCTATATAGAATCATAGAATCATAGAGTTGGAATAGACCACAAGAGCCATCGAGTCCAACCCCCTGCCAAGCAGGAAACACCATCAGAGCACTCCTGACATATGGTTGTCAAGCCTCTGCTTAAAGACCTCCAAAGTAGGAGACTCCACCACAATCCTTGGCAGCAAATTCCACTGTCGAACAGCTCTTACTGTCAGGAAGTTCTTCCTAATGTTTAGGTGGAATCTTCTTTCTTGTAGTTTGGATCCATTGCTCCGTGTCCGCTTCTCTGGAGCAGCAGAAAACAACCTTTCTCCCTCCTCTATGTGACATCCTTTTATATATTTGAACATGGCTATCATATCACCCCTTAACCTCCTCTTCTCCAGGCTAAACATGCCCAGCTCCCTTAGCCGTTCCTCATAAGGCATTGTTTCCAGGCCTTTGACCATTTTGGTTGCCCTCTTCTGAACACATTCCAGTTTGTCAGTGTCCTTCTTGAATTGTGGTGCCCAGAACTGGACACAGTACTCCAGGTGAGGTCTGACCAGAGCAGAATACAGTGGCACTATTACTTCCCTTGATCTAGATGCTATACTCCTATTGATGCAGCCCAGAATTGCATTGGCTTTTTTAGCTGCCGCGTCACACTGTTGGCTCATGTCAAGTTTATGGTCAACCAAGACTCCTAGATCCTTTTCACATGTACTGCTCTCAAGCCAGGCGTCACCCATCTTGTATTTGTGCCTCTCATTTTTTTTGCCCAAGTGCAATACTGTACATTTCTCCCTGTTAAAATTCATCTTGTTTGTTTTTGCCCAGTTCTCTAATCTGTCAAGGTCGTTTTGAAGTGTGATCCTGTCCCCTGGGGTGTTAGCCACCCCTCCCAGTTTGGTGTCATCTGCAAATTTGATCAGGATGCCCTTGAGTCCATCATCCAAGTCGTTGATAAAGATGTTGAATAAGACCGGGCTCAAGACAGAACCCTGTGGCACCCCACTAGTCACTCTTCTCCAGGATGAAGAGGAACCATTGATGAGCACCCTTTGGGTTCGGTCAGTCAGCCAGTTACAAATCCACTGAGTGGTAGCATAGTCAAGACCGCATTTTACCAGCTTCTTTACAAGAATATCAAGGTCAATACATTCTTTACAAGAATATACAAGGTCAATACATTCAATACATTACAAGGCACAGACATGCTGGTCACCGAGATCAGCAGGCACCATGCAGCAATACAAGCCTCTGCCGTGGCTTTATGACTCCCACATTTTTCTCTAGTGTTTCATTCAGCCTCACCTGAATAAACACTTAGATTATGTGAAAATAATGGGAAATACCATCTCCAGATGAAATTAAACCTGTGCTTTTATTTATTTTCATCGTATAAAAGAGAATTTTAAAGAAAGCAATGGTTACAACAGTAAACAACAAATAGCTTGTCCTCATGGAATTGTAGACTTTCATCCTGCCATGTGTTAAAGTTTCAATTGATTATTCTAAAAGATCACACCACATTTTCCCACGAGTGCTGGGTAGATTCCGGCAACAGTCTTCACAATTTATGTATTCAATAAACATTGGCCACGTGTTATAAAAGGAATATGGATTGTGTTCCCCCACCTTTTGGATACTTAAATTGTGATGCCCAGAACTGAACACAGTATTCTGGGTGGGGTCTGACCAAGGCAGAATAAAGTGGTACTATTCCTGCCCTTGATCTGATTCTGCCTTCTGCCACGTTGGCCTGTGCTCCCCGTCCCGTTTGGTGTCCTCCACAAATGTGATGAGCATCCCCTCAGTTCCTTCATCCAAGTCATTTATAAAGATGTTGAACAACAACGGGCCCAGGACAGAACCCTGCAGCACCCCTCTGGTCACTTTCCCCAGGATAATAAGGAACCATGAAGGAGTCCTCTTTGGGTGTGGTCAGTCAAATCCGCCTAACAGTTTCCTCGTTCAGCCTCATTTTACCAGCTTTCTCACAGAAAGATCACGGTGGACTTTCTCAAAAGCCTTACTGAAATAAAGATGCACTATTTCCACAACTGTCCTCTGACCAACAAAGTTTGTCCATAAAAAGGGGAGGAGAGATTTCTCTGGCTTGACTTGTTTTTGAGAAAGCCATGCTATTATCCTGTATGTTTCTGTTGTGAAATCTTCAGATGAAGGGCACATAAATATTACAAATGATAATACATAAGGATATTGACAAGCTGAAACATGTGCAAAGGAAGGTGATTTATGTAATTATTTAATTTGTATACCACCCGACCCAGTGGTGCCAACTTGCATAAAATATTGGAGGAAGGGGCCAGGTAAGGCCTGCCTTGCACAATCAAACATATGATGCATGCAGGTCATTGGAATGGCAATGCCTATCAACTGGGGGGGTGGCCCCCTCAAATATATCATTGGGGGGCAAAGTCCCCTCAGCCTCTAAAAGTCGACTCCTGTTCCCACATGTCTCAGGACAGTTACAACATAAAAAGACAACATAAAAACACAAAATACACATCTGTAACCCCCCTCACTACCACATTTTAAAAGGGCATTAGATGTCAATCAGGCAAAGGCCTGGTTAGCAAGGTGCTGATTTGCCTGGCTCCTAAAGCTGTATAATGGTTTTTCCAACCGTTGCATGAATTCTCTGATGCCTAGTGAGATTTGAGCTCTGACTGAAGCTCTTTCCACATTCCACACACTGATAGG
This sequence comes from Podarcis vaucheri, assembly GCF_965113315.1. Classification (NCBI taxonomy): domain Eukaryota; kingdom Metazoa; phylum Chordata; class Lepidosauria; order Squamata; family Lacertidae; genus Podarcis; species Podarcis vaucheri. The sequence goes on along the minus strand of NC_138762.1, from coordinate 1,435,169 downwards.
GTTTCTCCCCTGTATGAATTCTTTGATGGGAAGTGAGAGAGGAGCTATGAGTGAAGCTCTTTCCACAGTTCACACACGGATAGGGCTTCTCCCCTGTATGAATTCTCTGATGTGAAATGAGATCGGTGTTCCTACTGAAGCTCTTTCCACATTCCATGCACTGATAGGGTCTCTCCCCTGTATGAATTCTTTGATGGGAAGTGAGAGTGCAGCTCTTACTAAAGCTCTTTCCACATTCAAAGCATTTATATTGTTTCTCCCCTGTATGAATTCTTTGATGGGTATTCAGATGTGCTCTCTGGATAAAACTCTTTTCACATTCCACGCACTGATAGGGTTTCTCTCCTGTATGAATTCTTTGATGGGAAGTGAGCTTACAGCTCTTACTAAAGCTCTTTCCACATTCAAAGCAATTATATGGTTTCTCCCCTGTATGAATTCTTTGATGGGAAGTGAGACTGTTGCTGTGACTGAAGCTCTTTCCACATTCCATGCACCGATAGGATTTTTCCCCTGTATGAATTCTTTGATGGGAAGTTAGATGGGAACTCGAACTGAAGCTCTTTCCACATTCCATGCACTGATAGGGTTTCTCCCCTGTATGAATTCTCTGATGGGAAGTGAGACTGTTGCTGTGACTGAAGCTCTTTCCACATTCCATGCACCGATAGGGTTTTTCCCCTGTATGAATTCTTTGATGGGAAGTGAGATGGGCTCTCTGACTGAAGCTCTTTTCACATTCCACGCACTGATAGGGTTTCTCCCCTGTATGAATTCTCTGGTGCTTAGTGAGATTGTAGCTTGTACTAAAGCTCTTTCCACATTCCACACACTGATAGGGTTTCTCTCCTGTATGAATTCTGTGATGGGAAGTGAGATTGGAGCTCTGACTGAAGCTCTTTCCACATTCCACACACTGATAGGGTTTCTCTCCTGTATGAATTCTGTGATGATTAGTAAGATCAGAGCTGTGACTAAAGCTCTTTCCACATTCTATGCACTGATAGGGTTTCTTTCCAATGAGAATTCTTTGTTGGGAAGTGGAATGGGAGTTCTGACTGCAGGTCTCTCCACGTTCCAAATTTTTGCATGGCTTCTCCTCTCCAGGGGTTTTGTCATATTCATCCTTGTTCTTGTTTTCCAATTCATCAAAATCTGCAATGGAGACAAAAAAGGGATTAGAACCTCAGGAACAAATCAAGAAGAACTGAAGGGAGTTGGGTCTTTGTTCATTGCCTTTGTTGGTTGTCATTAACCAACATTTTTATTCAAATATTCTGATGGTTGTTGAATGTTGATTTGTTTGATATACAGTAGTGGCCAAAATTTTGGAAGCCTTTTGGGAAAATAGTATATTTCAGATGTTTGATGCTTCGTAACACGACTTGGTTCAGAGTAATACCACAAAATTATGTATCAATGGAAGGATAATTTAATGAAGAATGTAATTATCTGTATTCTATCAAAAGTCAAACGGTTCCACTCGCCCACACTACCCCTCCATCACCTGACTCTGCTCTCCGGCCAATTCAGGTTTCTGGAATAGGTTGGCGAGGGAAGTTACTTTTCAAACACAGACTGAAATCACACCGGTAAGGCTGCCACCACTCCCTTTAGTTCAGGGAATCCCAGAGACACAATCCAGGGAGAAGAGTGTGTCCAATTAACCTGGCAATCCCCACTTCTTACAAGCTGCATCCACAAGCTTGCAGGCAGAAGTTCACTCGGTATAGCGTGACTAAGCAGAAGGCTTGGATTTAGCTGTTCCCCGGAAAAGGCACCAACACACCAACAGGTTCTAAATTAAAAGTTTATTTTAAAAAGAAAACTGAAAACTTGTGGAAAAACCACAGGCACTTCTTAAAAGTCTTACAAACATGAAAATAATAACATTGTACATTATAACTAGCTCGTACATACTCACAAAGAGAACACGGTTAGAATAGTCAAGAGTCCTTTCAAGTTGTTGTATAATGGAGCTGTTAGAGGATTTCCATTTCAAAAGGACGAAACGGCTGTTAACGATGGAGCTTACAGCCGGGCATCTTTGCAGAATGCAGAGCAATGGCATAGAGCAAGCAATGGCATCTAGCCATGAACAAAACATCCCTTGATCTTTTAATCACAATTCTGACTTTGCGTCGTAACTTTTGGCCAATCAAGGGTCTTAATTTGATCAGCTCATTCTTTTGCAGCTGGGTCAATTTAGGCTTGAACCCTTAATCAAAGAATCTTCCTCCCACCTGTGGAAATTAACCAGATCCCCAATTCTCAGCAATTTGAAAACAAACAACCGGAGGGGAGGAAGAAGTGATTCACACCCACAACCCAGGTGTCAAACCTTCCATTAATCAGGGACCCCTTTCCTCCCATAAACCTCTCATGGCAAGGAGCCAGAAGGTCTGGGTTTTAAAGATACACAACTCCCTTTCCCAGGGTCCTTGCGGCTGACAGAATACCCACAAGGCCCCATTCTTCTTCTTGACCAAGGAATGATTTTTCTAACAATGATAACTTCACTACAGCGGAATAACCAGAAAAAGGAAGCACAACTTGCTTAGCTTGACTTTTGTCAGTGTGTTATGTTATATTGTGGAAAGTTGATATAAAATTTACAGATTGCATATTATTAAGAGAGAATTACATGAAAATGATGTATAGATGGTATATCACACCAGTGAAAATGGCAAAGATGTTTAAGAAAGAAAATAAGAGATGCTGGAGATGTAAAGAAAAGAAAGGAACATTCTTTTAATGCAAATGCATTAAAAAATATTGGGAAATGATATATAATGAACTGAAAAGAATGTTTAAAATGAGCTTTGGTAAACATCCTGAAGCCTTTCTGTTAGGTATCTCAAATCAAGAGCTGCCAAAAGAAAAATGGACATTATTTATAGCATACATTATTTATGTATGCTACAACAACTATTTTAACGAGGATGAAAGAGGAGAGCGCAAAATATGGTCTGAAGCTCAACATCAAAAAAACGAAGATCATGGCCACTGGGCCCATCACCTCCTGGCAAATAGAAGGGGAAGAAATGGAGGCAGTGAGAGATTTTACTTTCTTGGGCTCCATGATCACTGCAGATGGTGACAGCAGTCACGAAATTAAAAGACGCCTGCTCCTTGGGAGAAAAGCAATGGCAAACCTATACAGCATCTTAAAAAGCAGAGACATCACCTTGCCGACAAAGGTCCGTATAATTCAAGCCATGGTTTTCCCAGTAGTGATGTATGGATGTGAGAGCTGGACCATAAAGAAGGCTGATCGCCGAAGAATTGATGCTTTTGAATTCTGGTGCTGGAGGAGACTCTTGAGAGGCCCATGGACTGCAAGAAGACCAAACCTCTCCATTCTGAAGGAAATCAGCCCTGGAAGGACAGATCCTGAAGCTGAGGCTCCAAGACTTTGGCCCCCTCATGAGAAGAGAAGACTCCCTGGAAAAGAGCCTGATGTTGGGAAAGATGGACGGTGCAAGGAGAAGGGGACGACAGAGGACGAGATGGTGGGACAGTGTTCTCGAAGCTACCAGCATGAGTTTGACCAAACCGCGGGAGGCAGTGGAAGACAGGAGGGCCTGGCATGCTCCGGTCCAGGGGATCACGAAGAGTCGGACACGACTAAACGACAACATAAGGAGACTCAGTCACTACAAAATCAGACTGGTAAAGGCAGGAAAAGGTGCACAACAGCAAGTGATGATCGAAGAATGAAGAGTCTGTGCCTACATGACAGAAGAAAATCATCTGGGTGTTTACAAGATGACATGGGGCAATGTAAGGTGAAGTTGAGTGCAAGGACTGGTCTAAATGCTAGAATTCTAAGGAAAAACTGGGTAAAATGTATAAAGTGTGTAATAAATGTTGGAAGTGTAAGGAGACAGAAGGAACATTTTACCATATGTGGTGGGAATGTAAGAAGGTAAAAAGCTTCTGGGAGATGATCTATAATGAGTTAAAGAAAATGATGAAATATACTTTTGTTAAAAAACCAGAAGCTCTCTTGTTGGGAATACTGAATAATGAAATTAGTAAAAAAGATGTGAAATTAGTTTTGTATGCAGTAACAGCAGCCAGAATTTTGCTGGCGCAGAAATGGAAACAGGAAGAGATGCCCACGAAAGAAGAATGGAGGATGAAACTGATGGAATACGCAGAAATGGACAGATTGACGGGGAGAATTAGGAACCAACGTGACCAGAGATTCTCCGAGGACTTGAAGAAATTTACAGAGTATATCAAAAATTTCTGTGATGAGCAAATAATTACTGTTAGAAATATTGTTTAAAAATATGATGTGATTAAGAGTATTTGAGTGCAATATAATATTGTGAAATGTGAGACGAGGATAAAAAATAAACGGAAAATTATCAGAGAAGCTGAGGGAAGTTCTGGGAAAAAAGGGGTTAAGTTAAAAATGGATGTATAATTTTGTAAAAATGTTTTTTTATGGAAAATCTAATAAAAAAATATTTATTAAAAAAAAGAATTTTAAGGAAAAAGCCATTGTTATATCTCAAGCCAAGGTGGAAAAGATTAAACTGGGCTAAAACCCATGGTAACCGGACAGCAGAACAATGGGACAGTGTTACTTGGAGTGATGAGACCCTAATCTCCTTGCTTGGTAGTGATAGCATGAAATATGCGAGGAGGAGAATTGGAGATTTACATCCTACTTGCATTACACTGACCGTGAAACACCCAGACAGTGTGATGATCTGGGGTTGTATGACAGCAAAAGGTGTGGGCAGAATAATAATAATAATAATAATAGTAATAATAATATTAATAACAACAACAACAACAACAACAACAACATTTTATATCCCGCCCTCCCCAGCCGAAGCCGGGCTCAGGGCGGCTAACAACAATCAAATAATCCCACATTATAAAAACATTCTGTCAGAGCTGCTTGAAGATCCTAGCTCACAGAGGATCACGCTAGCCAGCGATCATTAAGTAAAAGTCTTTATTGAATTAGTTTCCATTCTCACGCTGCTGCGCGCAACTCTACGTCTAGTAGCTAGATCGACGAAGCTCCGTCTGAGTCTCCGCCCCGTGCGCACCAACTTAATATCCTAGCCCTGCTCCACCTTTTCCGCCTGACTGTCCTCCTCTGGGTCCCTCTACCCCCTGGGGCTTCTTCCCTCCGGGATTCTTCTGACGCTGACCCGGACCCTCCTGCCTCCTTGCGCCGGGCTTTAGGACCTGGCTCCCTTTCCGGGCTGCTTACTGCGCCGCCTTCCTCTGCATTTGAACTTGGCGCGCGCGCCCAACCTTCCACTTTCCTCTTAACCGTTTCTTCGCTCCCCGATGGAGGTGTGGCCACTCCTGACTCATGCCCTCCCTCCTGTGGTGAGCTGCCAGCGCTTGCCCGCTGGCTCCCTTCCTCTTCCCTGCTCTCTGGCGGTGACGCTGGTCCCGATTTCCAACTGCTCTCCTCTGAGTCCCCTCTGGCTCTATCTTCCTGGGGTGCCCCCCTAGACTCCCCCCTTGCCCTGGCCACTGGTGCTCCTTTCTGTGAATCCTCTGATTCACTGGAAAGACTCGGAGATCTCGGGTCGTCGTCATCACTCATCTTTTCTTCTGCCTCCTCCCCTTCGCTCTCTGTTTCCTCCCTTGCCCTTGCCTCTGCTCCTAAACCCCTGACATCCATCCCCCCCTCGAAGCCCCCCATTCCCCCCTCCCCTCCTTCCGGTGCTGGAGCTGGGGTCTGCTGTTGCAAAGGGACGAACGTCGGATATCGTTCGCTTCCCGTGGCGGGCCTCCATCTGAAGTCTCGCGGGTCTCCCTCCCTGCTCTCGTCGACGACGGTCACCTCCGCTTCCATCTCTGTGCCGCCGTGCTCGAAACCAGGGTCGTCCCCGAAAACGTCCATGTCCGTCTCTCCCTCACTTCCTCCTGGCGGCGTTGCTCGTCCTGGGCCTTCCAGCCACCTTCTGCGGAACTGCTCCTCTGGTCTATCGTCCCACCAATACGAGGGTTCTGATGCAGATCCCGAGGGTGACCCCTCCGGGGAACGGACGTCTTGTGTCGGGTCCTCGTCCGAGTCGAACCCCCGGAAAGTGCTGGCCGAAAGCGTGGGCGTGAAAAGCCAGTCGTTGAAAAAGTCTGCTGGCATAGGTCTATGTGGGAAGAGGGCATGAAACTCGTCTTTGAGTAGAGGTTCGTCCAAGGCGTAGCCCGGCACCCAGCTGTTCGCACTGGCCGGGGTGCCCTCCTTGGCGAGAAAGTATTCTACCCCCTCTTCCCCCCATCTGGAGTCCAAAATCTCCGTGACGTCATTGATGCGCTCCTTCTGTGCCACTCCCGCGTGCCCCGTTCTGTCTCTGACCGGACTCGGCGCCGTTCCGGGTTCCTGGAACCTGTGCAGTGCCTTGTAGGGAGTGAGCACCGATCTGTGGAACACCGGATGCATTCTGGAACCCTCCGGAAGTGCCAGTCTGAAAGCTACCGGGTTGACCTGCTCTTCGACTTGGTAGGGCCCCAGTTGTTTATGCCCTAGTTTCTTCTTGGCCAACGACCTGGCCGGCACTGCGTGGGCTGCTAACCAGACCCAGTCTCCCACGTGGAGCTCTTCGCCAACCCTTCTGTGCCTGTCCGCTTGTACCTTGTATGCGTGTTTGGCCAGCTCCAGGTGGCGCCTCAGCTGATCGTGGACTTCCTGCAGCTCCGACGCGAACGCATCTGCTGTCTGCGGCTCCCCCTCCCCCATTCTTTCCAGTCCCGGGAAGGTTCTGGGGTGCCTCCCGTTGTTGGCGAAGAACGGCGTGACCCCCGTGGACACGTGCTTCGTGTTGTTGTAGGCGAACTCGGCAAGCGGCAGGTAATCCACCCACGTCGCAGGCTGTTGATTCGCATAGCATCTCAGGTACTGCTGCATGATGGCATTGACCCGCTCCGCTTGCCCGTTGGTCTGCGGGTGTCTCGCCGACGCCAGGTTGATCTTGACGTTTAGGAAGCCCATCAGCTTCTGCCAGAAATTCGAGATGAACTGCCGCCCGCGGTCGGACAGAATAGACCGCGGCAGACCGTGAACCTTGAACACGTGGTCTATGAACAGTTTGGCGGTTTGCTCCGCCGTGGCCACCTTCGCACACGGAATGAAATGTGCCATCTTGGAAAACAGGTCCACCACCACCAGCACTGCCGTCTTGCCCCTCGAGCTGGGCAGATCTGTGACAAAGTCCAGAGCCACCCTTTCCCAAGGTTCGACCGGAGTTTGCAGCGGTTCCAACAGTCCTGCCGGCGGTCTGTGCACTGGTTTGGCCCTCTGGCAGGTGTCACACCTCGCCACGTAGTCTGCGACCTCCCCTCTCATTCCAGGCCACCAGAAGTCTCTGGCGACTAATTCCACCGTCTTCTCCTTGCCAAAGTGCCCGGCCGTGGGCGCGTCGTGCAGCTGCTGCAGCACCTTGGCGCGAAGGTCGTCTCCCGGTACGTAGATGGCCCCTTTACGGATGAGCAATCCATCTCGTAGCTGGAAACCGTCGGCCTCAGCCTTGCCCCTTTGCACCTCTGCCATCTTTGCTTGCGCGAAGGAGTCATCCTGCAACGCTCGCCGCACCGCCTCCAGGTCCACGGTGGCCGCGGCGCACGCCCATACTGTTGGTGCGAAGATGTGCATGGCGGCCGCTGGCGTTGCGTCCTCCAGATACTGTGGCTTACGGGAGAGGGCGTCCGCCATGATGTTAGTGTCCCCCGGGACATACTCTATGCGGAAGTCGAAGTTCGCAAAAAACTCAGCCCAACGTATCTGCCTCTGGTTTAGGAACTGTGCCGTGCGCCAGTGCTCCAGATTCTTGTGGTCCGTGCAAACCTGCACCGTGTGCTTGGCGCCGATCAGGAAGTGCCTCCACGCTTTGAACGCTGCATGAATGGCCAGCAACTCCCTGTCCCAGATGGTGTAGTTCTGCTCGGACTTGCTGAGCTTCCTGGAGTAAAACGCTCCCGGCCGCCACACCCCCTGCTGGTCCTTTTGCAGCAGGACCGCCCCCACGGCTCTGTCCGAGGCGTCTGTCTCCACCCTCATCGGCCTGCTGGGGTTGACGTGAAGCAGCTGCTCTTCCGACGCGAAGAGACGCTTGAGTGCCTGAAAGGACTGCTCCGCCTCCTCTGTCCAAACGAACTTCTTTTTCTTGGAGCTAAGCGTGTCTGTGATGGCCGCTGTCTGCATAGCGAAGCCCTTGATAAACTTGCGATAGAAGTTCGCAAAGCCGACAAACCTTTGGACCTCTTTCCGGTTGCGTGGACTCTTCCAATCCAATACCGCTCGAACCTTGGCGCTGTCCATGGCGAGCCCCTTGTCAGACAACTTGTAGCCCAGAAAATCCACCTCCGTCACGTCAAATTGGCACTTCTCCAGCTTGGCGTAGAGCCTATGTTGCTTTAGTCTGGTCAGCACTTCCTTGACGTGTCTGTCATGCTCCTGCTGCGATTCCGAAAAGATCAGGATGTCATCTAAGAAACAGACGCACGTCTTGTAGAGAAGTCCCGCCAACACGTGATGCATGAAAGCTTGAAAAACGTGGGAGCCATTTTGCAATCCAAAAGGCATAACTCTGTATTCGTAGGTACCCAGTGGCGTGAACATGGCCGTCTTCCACTCATCTCCCTCCCGCATGCGAATGAGGTTGTACGCCCCTCGCAGGTCTAACTTGGTGAACACTTTTCCCTTCCGCACCTTCGCCAGGAGGTCGTCTATTCGGGGCATGGGGAAGTCCGACGGCTTGGTCCCATTGTTTAAAATGCGATAGTCCACGACCAGTCTTTTTTGGGGCGTGTCTCGCTTTTTAACAAAGAATACAGGACTGCCCCCCGCTGCCTTGGACTCTCGGATGAAACCGCGCTCCAAATTATGATCTAGGAACTCTTTGAGTTCCTGCAGCTCGTCCTCTGACATGGAATACAGTTTCCCTTTAGGCAGCGCCGCCCCCGGAAGCAGGTCAATTTTGCAGTCATATGGTCTGTGAGGGGGTAGCCTGTCCGCCTCCTTCTCGCAGAAAACTTCCAAAAATTCTGCATACTTGTGGGGAATCGCTTGCAGCGTGCCTAGCAGCAGCTGTGACTCCTCTTCCTCTCCTTCCTGCCGGGGCACGATGCAGTGTTCAGCACAAAAGGAAGAGCCGAAGATCAGCTGCCTCTGGTACCAAGCCAGCGTCGGGCTGTGCTTGTCCAGCCAACTCATTCCCAATACAATGGGCGTATCTGAGAGTTGAGTGACATTGAAGCTGATGATTTCTTTGTGATTCCCAAGTCGCATCGCCATAGGTGGCGTCTGCTTCACCACTTGCCCCCCTAGCAACTCCCTGCCATCCACCGTGACAACCTGCAGGGGCAGTGTGGCCGGCAGCAACTGTATAGCGTGCTTGTCGACAAACTCCTGCCCTATAAAGTCCGCGTTGCTGCCCGAGTCGATAGTAATTGGCACGTCCATGGTGATTCCATTGGGCAGCTGGAGAGATGCGGTGAGCCTCACCACTGGTTTGGGCGGGAGGGGGTTCACGGGCTGTAAAATCTCTGGGGACTGCGTCACTAACACGTCTGGCTGGGCCCCAGGGCCTCTTCCTCCAGCCAGACTGCTTCGTTTCCCTGCTGTGGTCCTCCTTGCTGCGTTGCTGCAGTCACCATTGCTGAGGCTGCAGTGAGCTTGTGGAGCCTCTGGGGACACTCTTTCGCCATATGCCCTGGCTCCTCACATACGTAACACTTCCTGTTCCCTCTAGGAGGCTTCGCTTTCACTGCTGCCGGTGCTAGGGCTCTGGTTGCTGACTGAGCCCTTGCACCTCCAACCTCCATAGGTTCGGCTCCTCCTCCTGGCGGAGGCGTGGATTGCGCCCGCGCTGCTTCTCTGGGAAGGAAGGAGGGGCCCCTGGCTGGTTCGCGCCCTCCACGCCCTTCGTCCCTGCTCCACGGACGTTCTTCCAGCCTCACCCCCACTGCCAGTGCCCTCTGAACGACCTCCTGGGTGGTTCGGGGTCTCTCCCCCCTCGCGATCTCATCTTTAATCGAGCTGTGCAGCCCCTCCCAAAAGAAGTCTCTTACCGGGGCCGAATCTCTGTCCCATTCCAGGGCACTGACCAAGGCGAAAAAGCGGGCATGGTACTGTCTGACGCTGGCCCTCCCTTGTCTTAGTCCATGCACCTCCTTCCGGGCAAGATCCACGTCAATACTTGATAAAAAACACCCATCCATCGCTTTAATAAAGGCATCTGCATTCTGGAGCGCCGGATCCTTATCTCTCCATAAATTGCGTAGCCATGCTTTAGCATCCCCATGCAAATGGGACATGATGAATCCCACTCTCTCTTGCTCATCTCTAAAGTCTTTATGCAGCAGTTGCAGTGCGCACAGTACGTCTGCTCTAAAGTTGGGATACTGTTGCAGGTTCCCATCGAAGTGAGAGACCAGCCCGCCTGTTCGTCTCGCCAACCCAATTCCCTCCTGCCGGGGTGTCTGCTTCGTCAGCACGTCTAACCTGACCTGGAGATCCCTGCAGGCGGCAGCTGCCTCCTCCTCTCTCTTCCTGGATGCGAGAGCCTCGGCATTCAGTTGTGCCACTGCTTTTCTGAGTTCCTCTATCTGCTGCTCAGCCGTCATGTCGTCTGCTGTTCGTGAGCTCACTAGTAGGCACCTGTTTCTCTCCCCTCCTCGGGGCTGTAGATGCCCACAATTTGGAGACGGAGCTTACTGTCAGAGCTGCTTGAAGATCCTAGCTCACAGAGGATCACGCTAGCCAGCGATCATTAAGTAAAAGTCTTTATTGAATTACAGTTTCCATTCTCACGCTGCTGCGCGCAACTCTACGTCTAGTAGCTAGATCGACGAAGCTCCGTCTGAGTCTCCGCCCCGTGCGCACCAACTTAATATCCTAGCCCTGCTCCACCTTTTCCGCCTGACTGTCCTCCTCTGGGTCCCTCTACCCCCCGGGGCTTCTTCCCTCCGGGATTCTTCTGACGCTGACCCGGACCCTCCTGCCTCCTTGCGCCGGGCTTTAGGACCTGGCTCCCTTTCCGGGCTGCTTACTGCGCCGCCTTCCTCTGCATTTGAACTTGGCGCGCGCGCCCAACCTTCCACTTTCCTCTTAACCGTTTCTTCGCTCCCCGATGGAGGTGTGGCCACTCCTGACTCATGCCCTCCCTCCTGTGGTGAGCTGCCAGCGCTTGCCCCCTGGCTCCCTTCCTCTTCCCTGCTCTCTGGCGGTGACGCTGGTCCCGATTTCCAACTGCTCTCCTCTGAGTCCCCTCTGGCTCTATCTTCCTGGGGTGCCCCCCTAGACTCCCCCCTTGCCCTGGCCACTGGTGCTCCTTTCTGTGAATCCTCTGATTCACTGGAAAGACTCGGAGATCTCGGGTCGTCGTCATCACTCATCTTTTCTTCTGCCTCCTCCCCTTCGCTCTCTGTTTCCTCCCTTGCCCTTGCCTCTGCTCCTAAACCCCTGACACATTCCATTATAAAAATTAATTAAAATCAAATTGATGGCAACCGTTAAGCAAAATTCTGTGCAGATTGCCAGAGGAGGGAGTCAGGCTGCGCCGTGACCAAAGGCCTGGTGAACAGCTCTGTCTTTGTTGGGATTCGCAGGATACTGGATAAGTCTGCAGGCTTCAACAGGATGATGCAATACTCTGCTGGGTCAGAGTGACTCAGCAGGAGTGTGATTAGTGTAATTGGCTATCACCTGTTTTAAAAAGGAAAGCCTGTTTAACAGGGGGTGTGGTGGTTGTGCTGTAGTGTGGTGGTGCTGTGGTGGAGAGTATTCGTTTGTAAGTACTCTGTATGGACTGTTTCTTTTGTAAATGCCTGTATATAGCTCACATTAAAAAGGACTGCATTGAAAAACCTGGAACTCTTAGTGTCTCGCTGAAAACGCCGCGTGGAATACGCGACAGTCTTGCAGGCCCTGCGGAAAGATGTCAGGTCCCGCAGGGCCCTGGTCTCTTGTGACAGAGCGTTCCACCAGATTGGAGCCGCGGCCGAGAAAGCCCTGGCTCTAGTTGAGGCCAGCCTACCTCTCTGTGGCCTGGGACCTTCAGGATGTTTTTATTTGCAGACCGTAGGTTTCTCTGTGGGACATACCAGGAGAGGCGGTCCCATAAGTACAAGAGTCCTAGGCTGTATAGGGCTTTAAAGGTTAAAACCAGCACCTTAAACCTGATCCTGTACTCCACCAGGAGCCAGTGCAGCTGGTATAGCACCGGGTGAATGTGATCTCGCAGCGAAGACCCCATAAGGAGTCTTACCGCGGCATTCTGCACCCGCTGGAGTTTCTGGGTCAGTCTTAAGGGCAGCCCCACGTAGAGGGAGTTACAGTAATCCAGTCTGGAGGTGACCGTCGCGTGGATCACAGTGGCTAGGTCAGGACGAGAGAGATAAGGAGCCAACTGCTTAGCTTGGCGAAGATGGAAAAATGCCGCCTTGTTATAGCTGTAATCTGCGCCTCCATAGAGAGGGAGGTATCGAAGATTACACCCAAACTCTTAACGGATGGTGCTGGCACTAATTGCACCCCCGCAAGAGATGGGAGTTGCCCCCTCAATCCCATATCGTCCCGTCCCAGCCAGAGGACAAAGAAACCCGGGTCGCCATCTCTCGTAAGGTAACTGTTTCCCCTTCGCGCACCCAGGTCTCCGTCACACAAGCCAGGTCAACCCCCTGCGAGGTAAAGAAATCTCGCAGGGTGGTGGTTTTGTTGCCTATAGACCTGGCATTGCACAACACCAGTGACGGAGGTGAGTAATCCTTGCTCACCCTACCCTCATCCCTCGGGATGGGGCGCAGATTGGAAGGGGTACGAGCATATCCCCTTCGCCTATGACATCTGCCCCCACCGCCATACCTCCCTCGCCCCTCCACAGTAGGAATCCCAAGCCTCATACTCGCCTCCATTTACAAAATAGAAAAAGAAAACAAACCACAAACAATTATGCCAAACAAAACCAGTCCCCACCCCACTCAATATACAACCCCAAATCAAAATAAAACGGAACAAAATAAAAATACATAAAGAGAAACCACTGTTCACGGTGGTACAACAAAGTAAAAAGTAAAAACACCTTTAAAACACTTTAAAATATATAAAAACATTTTTAACATTTGCTGCAGCAGCACCAGTGTCCTTAAGGCTGTGGCGGAGGTGAGTGTGGGGCCCCTAGGCCAGGTGGAATTAGCCTGAGGGGGAGCGGCCTTCTCCAACACTCACGGTGCAGCAGCAGCAGCAGTGTCATTAATGGGAATGTCAATGCCCCCAAATACATAAATCAAATACTTGAGCCTGAATGGGAAATCTTATTCCACTGCTGAAATGGCCTGGGAATAGTCCAAGCGAAATGAGGGGATGAGGGACCAACTCCCTTCTCTTGCCATTGCCTTCCGTTAAGAGTTTGGGTGTAATCCTTGACGCCTCCCTTAACAAGGAGGCACAGGTTACAGCAACAGCCAAGGCGACATTTTCCCACCTTCGCCGCATCAAGCAGTTGGTCCCTTACCTCTCCCGCCTCGACCTGGCCACAGTGATCCATGCGACGGTCATCTCCAGGCTTGACTACTGTAATTCGCTCTACACAAGGCTCCCTTGAAGCTGACCCAGAAACTCCAGCGGGTGCAGAATCCAGCAGCGAGGCTCTTCATGGAGTCTCTGCCATGGGAGCATATTCATCCAGTGCTTTTCCAGCTGCACTGGCTCCCGGTGGAGTACAGGGTCAGGTTTAAGGTGCTGCTTTTGACCTTTCAAGCCCGGAGGACCTTAAGGTCCATAAATAGCAACACCCTAGAGGTCCCAGGCCCTAAGGAAGTCAGATTAGCCTCAACCAGAGCCAGTGCCTTCTCAACACTGGCTCCAGTCTGGTGGAACGCTCTGTCTCATGAGACCTGGGCCCTGCAGGATCTGATTTCTTTCCGCAGGGCCTGTAAGACAGAGTTGTTCCACCTGGCCTTTGGCTTAGATTCAGTTTGATTCCCTCCCCCTCTTTCTTTTTCCTTTCTCCTCCCTTGAAGAGGCTGCATCCTAATGTTTTAATGTTGTATCTTAATCTTTTAAATTGTATATGAATCAACTTGTTTTTATTACTGGTTGTTAACCACCCTGAGCCCGGTCTTGGCTGGGGAGGCCAGGGTATAAATAAAAAATTATTATTATTATTATTAATAATAATAATTCCATCTTGGTTTCACAGCTGCAGAACTAAAAAACTTGCTTCACTCCATGGGAAGGCATTGTAAGGCTGGAATTAAAGCTAAAGGTTATCAAAGTCAGTATTAATTGACATGGTGAGAATTTCTGTATATCTCCTTTTTTCCATGTGCTTCACATTTCTTTTTTATGACTGCTGTTCTAATAAATACTCCTTCATAAAAGTTATTGCACTGCATTCTTCATTAAATTATCTTTCCTCCCCAAAAAAGTGGTGTTATGAGCCATCAAACCTCGGAAACACACTTTTTAAAAAGTTTCCACGTTTTTAGCCACTAGTATAAGTTGTTCATTTAAAGTTAATGTATTTTTTATATGGGATCAGATGGTTATTATTAATGTTTCATGTGTATGTATGTGTTGGAAGCCACCCAGAGTGGATGGGGCAACTCAGCCAGATGGGCAGGGGATAAATAAAATTACTATTACTATCACTGCTACTACTACCTGAGATTCAATAAGCCTGGCTCTTCTCTGGGACGGATTTTGTTTGGCCCAGTCATGGCATCCCCTCCACCTCCTATGTCAGTCGTCTCTCTGGTCAACCCAAGACTGACAGCAGCAAAAACAAAAACAGAAAACCTGACAGAAGCTACTTATCTTTCCGAACAACACTGAAGGTGACATTTAAGATGCCTGGGTAGTTCAGACCAGCTGAATCGTGGTATAAAAAGGCAGAACTGGAGGAAGATTTTTGACAGAAAAAACTGTAATTTACTATTTCTTGTGAGGGCGTTAGGTTCCCAGGCGTTATAGGGGGGGCTGCTGAGCTCTGTGGAAATGTATGAGGTTTGTTACATAGAGGTATTTTTTGAATTTGAATTTCCAGGCAGATAGGACGATCCCACAGGGAGCCTTACCAAGAGAGGCCACGATTCCACGATTCTCCTCCATGACGTCCTTATGCAGAGCTCTCTGGCCAGGATCCAGCAACTCCCACTCCTCGTCCGTGAAACGAACAGCGACATCTTCAAAGCACACTGGACCCTAAAAGAAAAAGGGAAATGTCCTCCTCTGAGACAGCAGAAATATAATCTGCTACACAATGCTCTGTTGTTTCCTTCCTCTTAATTGCTCCGTTATTTTATATATGTATATATTTAATTTTAACTAATGAATTATAAAATGTACCACAAAACTTATCACTTATACAATCTTTTTAGACTTTCATCAGCACCTCTGATGATCCACCATTTTAACCACTTCTTATGCGTTTCTTAACTTTATATTGCCTTTACATCTCTTAAGAAATCATCCTCCCCCTTGTCCATTTTTTCCATACTTCTAATAATACTCCTCACAAAACTTCTTGCAACCCTACAAACGTCGTCTGTTCTTCACAATTACTTTTCAATTTACTCCAGTCTTCCGTGAATTTCTGGTCTTCTTGCCGGTTTTGAATCCTTCCTGTTCATAGCTGTCAACTTACAGATTTGAAAATAAGGGACCTGCAGCCTTGAAAATAAGGGACCAGTAGCCAAAATAAGGGACCTGCAGCCTCACCTGTTCCAGGCACTCCAGTCTTCCTGTCCTCCTGCAGTCTGGTCAAACTCAGGCTGGTAGCTTCGAGAACACTGTCCAACCAACTTTGTAACCAGAGGTTCAACTGAATAGAATCTGAATCACATGCACCACAAGGCCTATGCAGCCTCAACTTAAGATGGCTCCCCGGCCTGGCTTTGCACTGCAAAGTTTGCAGCAGCACGTGCAACAAAATGGCGTCCAGCATTCAAAAACCCCCTCAGCTTGCATTAACTAGCCACACACAAGGCATGCAAGCTCCACCCACCAGTCGTTCTTAGACTTCTTATTGGGTGAGCAACACAGTCAAGCAACACAGTTGGAGCCTCCCTCCTCCCTGACCGGCAGGGAGGGAGGGAGGGAGAGGAGCTGCTTCCTTTGGAATTTAAGGGACATCATTTAAGGGACATTTAAGGGACATCCATCAATAAGGGACAGCAGCGGGACATGGTGCTGGAATAAGGGACTGTCCCTTCAAATAAGGGACACTTGACAGCTATGTTCCTGTTAGTTTATCTAATTCTGCTGCGTTGTTTCAATAGGATTGCTTTGCTGCACATTTTAATTATGGGTAGCTATTTTGACGTTTTAATTGAATTATTTTATTCAGCTTTTAATTATGGGTATTCATCTTTGTGCACATAGGTGGTTCTCTTCCTTGTGGTTTTCAAGTCATCCTGCCTACGCAGGGATTCCAGTTTCCCAGATGGAAGGATCCCCTTTCTCCTCTCCTCATGTCCTATTCCTTCCCAGTGCCCCACAGCCAGATTCCAGGGGTTCAAGGGGGCATGGAGAGGGGGAGGAATGGGGGGCAGGCTATATTTCGCAGCAGATGGGGCTGGCTAGGTGAATCCTGGACACTATTTGTTCTTGTCTGTCCACTGCATAGAAGCCTATTTTAGCACTCAGTGATGAATATAGAAATAAAAGAAGCCAAGATTGGATGGCCATCTGTCTTGGAGGATCCAGCTGAGACTCCTGCAATGCAGGGGGTGGGACTTGATGACCCTTGGGGTCCCTTTCAACTCTATGATTCCATGAAAACTGCAACTACAGATGAATCCTACAGGCGACATTCAGAAGCCTGGTGTCACAGAGTTATCTGGGCAGGAAATCCCATAATTCACAGCTGGAGATTACTCTTTATTAGCAAAAACACAATATTCACAGTCTTGGCTGAGCTTCAGGCCTAATGAGAAGAGCAGCTCCTTCTCGGATGGGCTGTCAGTTTGCACTGTCAATCAATTAATGGACTAGTTGTCTAGGTAGAAGTTACTTTAGTGTGGAGGTATATGAAAAGTGAGATTATATAGTGCAAAGTTTGAAGAGAGTGAAGACCCCCGGCTCCCCACAACTTTCTAAGTCCCCCCCCGGGGGGGTTCTAGCATACGATTGAACAGTGCGCCAGTGTGCAGCCTGCCTTTGCTCCTCCATGTTAGACCTCTCTTGGCTCTGAGAGACAAGCAGGGAGGGTGGATTCTGGCAGAAGGAGAGGGAGCCTCCGGTGGCTCCTCCTTCTCCTGACTCACCTCTGCCTCTCGACTTCCCTCTCCCACTCGCCTCCTTCCTCTTCTGCCTCCGATTCTGGACTGCATTCTGCCACAGAGTCTCCCAGCTCACTAAGCCCTGTTTCCCCTTCAGCTTCTGACACCTCCTCTTCCCAGACTTCTCCCTCTTCTCCATCTGACCGCCCATCCTTCCTCCACCTCCACTCCTTCGGCTCTGAGCCGTCTTCCCTTCCTGCTTCCCCGGCTGCTTCCTCCCACCATTCCTCTGTGCCCAACCAGTCCATGACATTGCTCCATCCCTCAGCCTCTGTCCCCACAAGGCGGCTTCCCCTGACCTGATCTGGTTCCACAGCCGCTGTTTCTCTTCTGCCCCCATGAAAACATGGATCAGGAGGTCTTGCCGGCATCCTTCTGTCTCCTGAAAGAGAAAACAGGTAAGCAGGATGCCAGGAGTGCCTGCTTCTCTCAGAGGTGTAACAGGGCATCTCTAACTACAGATGGGCCTTTCAGAAAGCCTCACCTGCTGAGTGCAGTTGGACGTTTGTGCCCATTTCATGTTAGTTGTGGAAAACTACTTCTCCCTTCCTTTGGACCCTTGTTCCCAACTGTCCTCCCCCCAAAAAAAAGAACTCACAGATTAGTTGGAAAACCAACAGAACGAGACCAAACGGAGAAAAGCCACCTTCCTCCTTACCCAGTGGCTTCTCTCTGGTGTCCAACGGAGGCCTCTCTGCCTCACAGGAATCCAGGTCCATTTCTGCAAAATGATCCCTTTTCTGAAAGAGCAACAAGGATTCAAAACAGAGAATGAATGGTGAGAAATGTTAGAAAGAGAATGACAAAGACAGAAGCTTTAAGGGTGTTAGATCTCATTCTATGGATGCCTTCCCAGGAAAAGAATGGGCCAACAGGAGAGCATTATGGGATGTTCTCCATCCTGTTTGGACCCCCTTAGGAGTATCCAGAGGAAAGTCTCTCTCACCTGCTTCCTCTCCTCTGCCTGACTCAGGAGGAAACCTTCGGCCAGGGCCACCGCCTGGGAACTGGTCTCCACTCTGCATTCCCTCACCCAGCTCTCCATCTCTGGAGGAAGGACAGCCAGGAACTGCTCCAAGATCACCAGGTCCAGCATCTCAGCTTTCGTGTGCCTTTCTGGCTTCAGCCACTGGTGGCAAAGGTGGTAGAGATGGCTGCAAACCTCTCGGGGTCCTTTGGCCTCCTGGCAGCAGAACTGCCTCAACTGTTGGCTCTGCACCTCTGAGCGGAGGGTGTCCTCCTCACCCAGGATCTTCTGCCCAGAGTTTCCCCAGAATCCCCCACTGCTCCCAGTTAGGATGGCATGGCCTCTTTCTGCTCCAGGGCCAGCTGAGTCTCCCTCATCCATCTGTGCTCTCAGGAAGCCTCTGAGAGATGGGAAGGAACCCTTCAGTCTGACATCAATACCAGGGAAGATTCTGGAGCAGATCATTAAGCAAACAGTCTGTGAGCACCTAGAAAGGAATGCTGTGATCACCAATAGTCAGCATGGATTTCTGAAAAACAAGTCATGTCAGACTAACCTGATCTCGTTTTTTGACAGAATTACAAGCCTGGTAGATGAAGGGAACGCAGTGGATGTAGCCTACCTTGATTTCAGCAAGGCATTTGACAAGGTGCCCCATGATATTCTTGTAAAGAAGCTGGTAAAATGTGGTCTTGACTATGCTACCACTCAGTGGATTTGTAACTGGCTGACTGACCGAACCCAAAGGGTGCTCATCAATGGTTCCTCTTCATCCTGGAGAAGAGTGACTAGTGGGGTGCCACAGGGTTCTGTCTTGGGCCCGGTCTTATTCAACATCTTTATCAACGACTTGGATGATAGAATCAAGGGCATCCTGATCAAATTTGCAGATGACACCAAACTGGGAGGGGTGGCTAACACCCCAGAGGACAGGATCACACTTCAAAACGACCTTGACAAATTAGAGAACTGGGCCAAAACAAACAAGATGAATTTTAACAGGGAGAAATGTAAAGTATTGCACTTGGGCAAAAAAAATGAGAGGCACAAATACAAGATGGGGGACACCTGGCTTGAGAGCAGTACATCTGAAAAGGATCTAGGAGTCTTGGTTGACCACAAACTTGACATGAGCCAACAGTGTGACGCGGCAGCTAAAAAAGCCAATGCAATTCTGGGCTGCATCAATAGGAGTATAGCATCTAGATCAAGGGAAGTAATAGTGCCACTGTATTCTGCTCTGGTCAGACCTCACCTGGAGTACTGTGTCCAGTTCTGGGCACCACAATTCAAGAAGGACACTGACAAACTGGAACGTGTCCAGAGGAGGGCAACCAAAATGGTCAAAGGCCTGGAAACGATGCCTTATGAGGAACGGCTAAGGGAGCTGGGCATGTTTAGCCTGGAGAAGAGGAGGTTAAGGGGTGATATGATAGCCATGTTCAAATATATAAAAGGATGTCACATAGAGGAGGGAGAAAGGTTGTTTTCTGCTGCTCCAGAGAAGCGGACACGGAGCAATGGATCCAAACTACAAGAAAGAAGATTCCACCTAAACATTAGGAAGAACTTCCTGACAGTAAGAGCTGTTGGGCAGTGGAATTTCCTGCCAAGGAGTGTGGTGGAGTCTCCTACTTTGGAGGTCTTTAAGCAGAGGCTTGACAACCATATGTCAGGAGTGCTCTGATGGTGTTTCCTGCTTGGCAGGGGGTTGGACTCGATGGCCCTTGTGGTCTCTTCCAACTCTATGATTCTATGATTCTATGATTCTATGGTCTTCTGCCAAGTTCTGCCTGTGCTAATGAGGTGCTAGGAAATCCTATAAAGCAAATACATCGTTTAGTTACAGAATTTTTAGGTCATAAGAAGAGAAATGTTCCTTGAGCAAGCATGGATGAGTCTTCCTAGGAACCAGGGTGGGACTGTACGAAACCATGAGATATCTTCTGAAGAAGAAGACGGAGGAGGAGGAGAGAAGAGGAAGAAGAAGGAGAAGGAGAAGAGGAGGAGGAGGAGGAGGAGGAGGGGAAGCAGCCTCTAGCTCTCCTAGGAGAAAGATTGCAATACAAAATGTGGAGCGAACTGAAGGGATTTCTCTGAGGTGAATCAGTCCAGTTGCTCCTGCCTTCGAGTGGAATTTGCTGTCAAGGAGTGTGGTGGAGTCTCCTTCTTTGGAGGTCTTTAAGCAGAGGCTTGACAACCATATGTCATGAGTGCTCTGATGGTGTTTCCTGCTTGGCAGGGGGTTGGACTCGATGGCCCTTGTGGTCTCTTCCAACTCTATGATTCTTTGATTCTATGAGTAAATGCAAGAAGTCAGAACTGACTGACAAGGGAGTCATTTGTATCTTGTGGAAAATGGATGCTTGGCTCTAGTGGGGGTCCTCACCTGGGGGTCGTCAGGAGTTGCTCTCCCCCCACCCCCACTCCCCTGCTTCTGTCTCCTTTTCTTGCACTTGGACTCTCTGCTGCTCTCCAGACAGACTCCTGGGGTGGGGTCCCTTTTTCTTTGATCTGAGGGCCAGGAATGTATCTGGACATTATTATTCTCTTGGATGGCTTAACACACGCACAGCCATTGATGCCAAGGTCCCTGGAGGCTCAGTGAGGAGCAGCGCCCATTTCCGGCTGCTTTGCCAGCAACCATCCCTTTGGGAGAGAGAGGATGTGGTCCTGGGATGCCCTGCTCTGGGTGCCAGGGGATTGCTGCCGTGGCCTCCGTGGGGAGCTGCCCTGGGAGAGACTGGGAAACTGGTCCCCAATGCAGCAGCCAGACTCTGGGCTGGGATCCCTCTCTTTATTCCTGGCCTTCCTCTCCCACCTTTTTTTTTTGGGGGGGGCTAGTCCACCTCCTTGTCTGGTTTTGGAAAACCATTTGCACATTTGTTCCCTCTGTTGTGCAGTGAGGCTGAGCGACGTCACACAGAGTTAAAGTCCCAGGGACTCCTTTGTATAAAGAAGGGAGATTTCGGGGGAGTCATTTTTTTCCTGAAGGGGGGGCGGAGGGCCAACTGAGTTTGGGACCCTCTGCTCTGCAGGAAGGAGAGCGTGGCAGACCTGGCCCCTCCCTGGCAGGACCCTCTCCTCCCCCCTGACTTGGGTCCCCCAGGCCCCCTCCCCTGCTGCAGCCCTGGGACCCCCACCAGATCCCAGAGAGAGAGGAGACTCACCAGATCCCAGAGAGAGAGGAGACTCACCAGATCCCAGAGAGAGAGAGGAGACGCACCAGATCCCAGAGAGAGAGAGGAGACGCACCAGATCCCAGAGAGAGAGGAGACTCACCAGATCCCAGAGAGAGACACCCAAGCAGGGAAGGACTGGGGAGGGAGGGAGGGGCCTTGGCTCTGGAGGACCTGCCCCCCCGTCCGCTTCCTGTCCTCTCTAGGAAGGCAGCTCGCTTCCCTTTAACCCTTGCAGGGCCGAGTCCCCCAGCTGATCCCTCTCTCGCTTGGCACAGCCTGACCGACACGCTGCGCCCTGAAGAGATCCCGGCTGGTCTCTCAATTCAGCTTGAATTGCTGGAGCGCAGAAGGGGGGGGGAGTGGAGGTCCGGAGACGGGGAGCAACTGGGGCGGAGGGGGGAGCCTGTGCAACTGCCTCCCCCCCCTTTCCCTCCCCCCCCCACTTTCCCTCCCGGCTGGACCAGAGCAGCTTCTCCTGGGGGGGGCACGCCCCCTCTCCCCCACACCCCTAGATTGACATATTCATGGAACCGTTTTTTAAAGCCCATTTTGCGGGGGGGGGTGCCTATGCCCCTGGGGGGGACTTCCTCGTCCCCCCCCGCTAGATACGGCCCTGATCCCTGGGTCATCATCCAGTCCCACCCCCTGCAATGCAGGAATCTCAGCTAAAGCATCCAGGGCAGATGGCCGTCCGATCTCTGCTGAGAAACCTCCAAGGAAGGAGAGTCCCCCCCCCACCTCCCAAGGGAGACCTTTCCCTGCCCAACTGCCCTTAGATGTCCCTCAAGGCAGCGGGTCCTGAGTTCTGGCCTCTGAGCATCTCCCTCGGTCCCTTGGGGGGGGCCTTTGGCTCTTGGCTGGGCTCTGAGCATCTCCCTCGGTCCCTTGGGGGGGGGGCCTTTGGCTCTTGGCTGGGCTCTGAGCATCTCCCTCGGTCCCTTTGGGGGGGGGCCTTTGGCTCTTGGCTGGGCTCTAAGCATCTCCCTCGGTCCCTTTGGGGGGGGGCCTTTGGCTCTTGGCTGGGCTCTAAGCATCTCCCTCGGTCCCTTGGGGGGGGGCCTTTGGCTCTTGGCTGGGCTCTGAGCAACTCCCTCGGTCCCTTGGGGGGGGGGCTTTGGCTCTTGGCTGGGCTCTGAGCATCTCCCTCGGTCCCTTGGGGGGGGGCCTTTGGCTCTTGGCTGGGCTCTGAGCATCTCCCTCGGTCCCTTGGGGGGGTCCTTTGGCTCTTGGCTGGGCTCTGAGCATCTCCCTCGGTCCCTTTGGGGGTCCTTTGGCTCTTGGCTGGGCTCTGAGCATCTCCCTCGGTCCCTTGGGGGGGGCCTTTGGCTCTTGGCTGGGCTCTGAGCATCTCCCTCAGTCCCTTTGGGGGTCCTTTGGCTCTTGGCTGGGCTCTGAGCATCTCCCTTGGTCCCTTTGGGGGGGCCTTTGGCTCTTGGCTGGCCTCTGAGAAGGGCTGGGCGATGGGCTCTGCAGGGTGGTGAATGCATCGCTCTGTGAGGGAGCCTTCCCAGACCCGCTGAAAGAGGCGGTTATTAAACCGCTTCTTTAAAAACCATCTTTATTGCGGCCACGATGGCCAACTATCGCCCAGTCTCAAATTTACCATTCTTGGGCAAGGTGATTGAGCGAGTGGTTGCTGAACAACTCCAGGCACGCCTGGAAGAAGCGGACCATTTGGATCCCTTCCAGTCGGGATTCAGGCCTCATCATGGGACTGAAACTGCCTTGGTCGCACTGGTTGATGATCTCCGGCGGGCTAGGGACAAAGGTGAGAGCTGTTTCCTAGTTCTGCTGGATCTCTCAGCGGCGTTTGATACCATCGACCATAACATCCTTCTGGACCGTCCAGATCATAGGAAGGCAAACTAAGGTCTAGGGGCTGGATCCGACCCAATTGCCTTCTAAATCCATCCCGCTGACAGCCCAGGAATCAGTGTGTTTTTACATGAGAAAAATGTGTCCTTTTATTTAAAATGCATCTCTGGGTTATTTGTGGGGTATAGGAATTCGTTCTCCACCCCCGCAAATATTGTCCGCCCCCCCCCCCAAGGTCTGAGGGACTGTGGACCGGCCCCCTGCTTTTCAACATCTACATGCAGCCGCTGGGAGAGATCATCAAGGGGTTTGGGCTGGGTGTCCATCAGTATGCAGATGATACCCAGCTCTACCTCTCTTTTAAATCAGAACCAGTGAAGGCGGTGAAGGTCCTGTGTGTCTGGAGGCAGATGGTTGGTGGATGGATGGTGGCTAACAGATTGAGATTGAATCCTGACAAGACAGAAGTACTGTTTTGGGGGGGACAGGAGGCGGGCAGGTGTGGAGGATTCCCTGGTCCTGAATGATGTAACTGTGCCCCTGAAGGACCAGGTGCGCAGCCTGGGAGTCATTTTGGACTCGCAGCTGTCCATGGAGGCACAGGTTAAATCCGTGTCCAGGGCAGATGTGTACCAGCTCCATCTGGTACGCAGGCTGAGACCCTACCTGCCTGCGGACTGCCTCGCCAAAGTGGTGCATGCTCTGGGTATATCCTGCTTGGACTACTGCAATGTGCTCTACGTGGGGCTACCTTTGAAGGTGACCTGGAAACTACAACTAATCCAGAACGTGGGAGCCAGACTGTGTAGCAGGAACCCCCCCCACCCCAATCATTCTGTTTGCACAAACTTCACACACACTCACACTCACACACTACATACACCACATTTCTGTTATAAATTCATAGAAAATCAACCATACATCGGATTTGCACTGTTCCATTTTATTTTACTCCATGTGACAAGGACTATCAAAGGGGGGGGGTGGCTTGGTTTTCTGGTCAGCCATAATCCCTTCAGCATACCAGCACATCCACAGGAGCCCTGCCCAGTTGCTATGTCAGCCCTGATAATCCCAGACAGAAGACAATCAAAAAGACAAAGAACTTGCATATGGGAGTGGATTCAGCACAGACTGAAACAAAGGACAATAATTAGATTTTCCCTCTGGGGGCATGAAACTGCAAAGTCCCCTCTGTCACCTGGAAAGTACTCATGGGGAGGGGGAAAGGAGGAACCAGCCAGGTGACAGGACACTCAGGTTACCACCACAACTCCTCCCTCAACCCCTCCTTTCTGTAATGTATGCATGATGTCAACCCCTTCTGTAATGTATGCATGATGTCAACCCCTCCTTTCTGTAATGTATGCATGATGTTTCTGGGGGTGGGCTTGACCTAGAGGAGGGGAATTTCAAAAGTTTTTATAAGGTCTTGCAGACCATCTTTCTGGGTCTTTCCTCTCTCTTGCAAGTGAAGGGAATACCCTGTTGCAACAGTTCAATAAAGGCCAAGCCTACAGGCTGCTGTTTTGCTCCAAGTTATCCTGGTTGGTGTCTTTACTTTTTGTCCAAGGGAGCCCTCAGATTTTTTCCGTTAACAACTTGATACGGAACGGGGGGGGGCATGTCTTCTTCACTACAATATATTTGCTCAATTTCTCTAGGACTCCATCACCCCTCCCCTGTCCTCCATAATCTCTCAAGTAATCCTGTCAAAATCACTCTGCCAAACCTTTCCTCCGGGCGATGCCAGGTGACAGACTATGCAAACATGGGCCATTGTCTTCTCAGGATGTGCTTATCTGCGCATATCTCCAGCTCTCTGCATATCCCCCCCTCCTCCATATGTTAATCTGTGTAACCCAACCTCTTAATGTATTCATGATGTAACTGGGATGTATTTTGCACTGTATTCTGGGATATGGAGGGAGTTTCAAAAGTTCATGTCACCCCTTTCTCGCTGTTCAATCTCGCCTTGAACCTGTTGCGCAATAAACTTGGATCTTCTGCAGTTTGCTCCTGCGTCCGGCTGAGCTCATTTTCTTCCGCAGGGACCCACGGACTTAGTCCGATGAGCTGGGTGGCAGAGTAACCCCGCACCCAGATTTTAGCCGTAACAGTTGGCTGCCCAACGTGGGGCTTGCGGTTCTCCCAAGCTGCTGACTGGGGGCCCCGAAATCTTCAGCCGGCTCCGGGCCATTTTGCCTGGGAAGATCCTTTTGGACCCCCAGCCATCTTCTGGGCGGTAATCGAAAGCCCTAGGAGTTCAGCCGGGGAGCAAAAGAGGGATCCAGCCGGCTTATTCATCGATCCCGGGATCATCATAGAAGACGCGTGAGTATAAGGAAAAGGAAAATCCAGTGCACTGGTGGGAAGGGGGTGGAATCTCCTGGCAACTGAATTCTCTGCCCTCCTCTCTATCGCTCCTTCTTGCCTTTCTCTTGGTCCGGTTAGTGAGAGAGACCGTGGACCGCTGCTCAACCCGAAAGGGGGGTTCTGAGCTCTATCTCTTTTCCTTAAAGTCTCCAGCCAGCCGCACCAATTGGGAGTCCGAAAGTAAGACGGTGAGACCCGGCTTGGAAAGACAGCCGACTTTCCGCAACGGGCATCCCAGTTGAAAGCAAGGGGCTGGAGTTCTTCTTCCGAACTTCCCGAGCGCCCTTACGGAGGGGGCAGGAAGGGGTCTGGCTTTCTATCCCAATCCCAGCCGCACTGGTCGGTGCCACGTAACACGTGTATCGTGCGTGAGCCCGCTTCCAAAAGCAAGGGGGATTTTCAGTTCGAAATTCTATCCAGGGACCACCCGATCTGGCACTGCATGGCGCGGGCGTCCAGTAGGGCCCCTTTTCCTGAGATGTGACGATAGGTAGGAGGTTGCCAGGAGGGATAGCCCATGAGGAATTGGGCAGGACCGGCAGAGTGGAAAGAGACCCCAGGTTATAGGAAATAAGGAAATAAGGAAATAGGAAATAAGGAAATAGGAAAGGGAATGCAAGGAACCGGATAGCTAGAGCTCTCTAAAACCCACTAAGGAAGTTGCCAGGCAACTAGAAGCCCCTTCTCCTCTTTACTATACGTCCCTGTACTAAGCATACCAAACCCCTAGACATACCAATCCTAATCAACCCCTCTCTTTCCCCCTTCTCTATCCCAGACACCCCCCTCAAAAAAAAAGGAAAAAGCAAAAAAAAACAACAGCAACGCATGCATCTATAAAGGGGTACCCAGTCAACCAAGCGTTGTGAGCCCTACCAGTTTGATTAACTGGTGGTGTGTTTAAAGAGGCAAGGAGGCTCATAAAACCATGTGGGACCCAAAGGTAGTGGCCCAACTCCTTGCAATAACCAACTAAAGGATGAGAATATGTATGTTTACATGTTGTCTGTTATGTGTGTTGTCTGTTCCTTCTGTCTCTGGCAGACTGCCTTTCTTAAGTGTGCATAGTTTAAACTGCAAGCTTGCTTCAAAATTTTAAATCTAAGGAAACCATGCTGGACCTTAGCAGTCCTAAATAAGACAAAAATTGAGAATGAAGTGTGCAAATATTTGTTATTTGAGAGGGGCTCCAAAAGAGAGTTTTCCTCCCAAGTGGTAAAACCTAATGTTTCTGCTGCAAAAGCCTAGTTGAGCCAACTGCTCTCTCAAGCTAAAATGCAGTGTATGTATTTCATTAAGCATATGCCTATGAAAGTATGGTGTTCCTTCTAAGAAAATTATGTGAGTCCAGTTTTAACTTTGATTTGGTTATTGTGAGAGTTATTGTAAGGCTCCTGATATCAGTCTCTATAAGACGTCCTGGCTTCTTTTCTTAGAAAATCCCCCCCCCCCCGTTTCATTCTGTCTCTTTCAGGGTTTTTCCCCCCCCCTTCTCCTTATTCTGTGCCAGGTAAATTTACTCCCGAGTAAGCTTCCTTTAAAGGAAACTGCAAGGGGGGACATAGGTTAGGCTTACTATTCCTCTGCAAGTTCAGGAAAAAATTGCTTTTGTATTCCTTTTAAATCAAATCTATGGCTGTTTTAATTATTTGTGAGTGGTTATATCAATTTAATTAACTTTCCTTTATAAAAGATCCTCTCCCTCTCTTAGGAAAAACTGTTCAATTCAATCTTCCTTTAAAGATCATTTCTCTATCTCAAGATCTGCTAAAAGGGTTCTGTATAGAATTGGGTACTTTTGTTTTCCTCTTCCTTAGTACATGATAGGCGCATGGCTTGTGATCTCTTCTCCAGTTGTGTCTGTGTACATAAGTATGTGTGTGTTTCTGGTAGTACAAATCTTGCTATGAACCCTGTATTTTAGGGTTGGACTAGATGACCCCAGGGTCCCTTTCAACTCTCCCAATTTGTGGCTGTGTGGAAGGCCATGTGTCTGCAAGCATTGGAGGGTAATTCTTAAAATCTGGTGTGGTAATGGAGTTGAAATTCAGCCTAGCTTTGCTTTTTAGTTTTAAACGGTGCGAGATGAAGCCATTATTTTTTGGAGCACAACTGGTAACATCAAGCATTTGGGTGATTACAGTGTTTATCATTTTGTCTACTATGACAAAGTCAACTCAAAGTTTCAGCACATACGAATACATAGGCGCCTTGACCATCCATCCTGTAAATAAAGGGCAGTAAAATTTGTCTGCAAATGGTAAGGCTGAAATGACTGAGAATGTTAAAAAATCCTATGAATTCTGACCCTCTGGCCATTTTCCCCATATATAAGGGCGTGGCATTGTTCCGCGAATAGCCAGAGGGATATTAGCCCTTTCCTGTACATAAAGGAAGCAGTCTCTTTTGCTTGGGCTGAAATTGCTAGTTTTGGTGAATACTTAAATTCCTGAGTTTCTCTTTTTTTGTTTAAAATCTAACCCTATTTTTAAAATCTACTCCATACCCTTCCCTTCCCTTATTCAAATGTTAATTTAGCCAAATAATGCAACATTTTCAATAGTATAAAACATTTGCTGAGACATGAACTCTGCACATGCACAGAGGCTAGATCAGCTAAAGAAGAGAGAGAGAGGAAGGGGGGAACTGTAAGGGGGGAGAGGAGGTTTCTTCGAGAACTACAGAGAGAAATTTATCCAAATGCAAAAACTTGGAACCATTGAGGGAAATCACCCTAAATGTTTCTTTGCTCCAGGGGCTACGTAAGACAAAAGGCTTAAAAACACACACAAAACAAAACAAAAAAACTAGCCCATCAAAAGTCAAGAGCTTTCCAGGTTCCAAATCTTAACATGCCAAATTCTTTTCACAGGTAAATATCAAAGCATTCCCCCCCTCAATGGGAATTTTAGGAACAGCATTTCCTGACAGGCTTCTCACATGAAATAATTTTCCCTTTTAACAGGATATGTGAACCCCGATAACAAAGTGTTTGTCCCTTTTTCCTCCCACAGCAACTTTCTTTCTGTTCTGTGAAACAAGTCTGAATCCCTGCTGTATTAGTGACCTCTATCTCTTTGTGCCTTTGACATTTTTTTAAGTTACAAATAATCTGTTTTCATTTATTTAATCAGTTTCTCCATGATGTCTATGAAGTTAATCGAAGCACAACCAAACATTGTTTGTGGAATGGTATTTGTTTACCTTTTGCCTGAGCATTTCTTAATTCTGTCATTTTGGCTAGTGCAAGGTACCCGCACAACTTTAAATTGCCATTCATTTTTTTCTTGGTATTAACTCATTTCCCAGTATTCCGCTATTAACATTACAGCTGATGTTGTCACATCATTTGGGATGTTAGAATGCCAAAACAGATTACTTCAGGTTACTTCAAGTTTCTTATTAATTGTGTGTCTTAGCATTTATTTATTTTTGGTTCCTCATAGGTCATTTTGTGTGTGTGTGTTCTACTTTGGGGACATGTTCATCACATGTTGAAAGTCAGTTTCATGAAGTTCTTTTATCAGATAGCACATGGTGAATTTAAAGTTTTTTCCCCATGGTTTTCCCATTTTTTCAGTCTAGTAGTAATCTGTGTGGTTTTGATAATATATTTAATAATAATTCTTTTCTAAATCTGATGTCTTTGTGTCAAGTTTGTTTTCATCTGACTGGTAATCTAATTTTTTGCTTTCTTTTGTATTTTTTAACCTTTGTATTTTTTACAGTTCTCTTTCTATACATGTGGAGTAATTTTTATTTTATAATATGAAAAGAACAACAACAACAAAAGCCAAGTGAAGGAAAGCAAACAAACTTAGCAGATAATAACAGTAATTATGTGGAAATGTGATAATAATATTGAAACGAATAAAATGCTTAATGTGCTAAGATTGTTATTATTTGCAGCTTCCCATGGAAACTGGAGGACATCCTTTTTGCCTTTTGCCCCTTCCTTGTCTAACTGTGTTTTAAGTCCCCAAAGTCCTGCCCCCTTACAGGATATCACTTCTACAGATGTGCAATGATGAAAAGCAGCAACAACCCCTCAACTTAGCCATCACAAGACCTGCAACACCAGAGTTTTCAAAGTGGCCACAGCTATCTCTTTCAAAGGATATAGACTGCCAGGGGAGTGGGCCTGACAAAGGGGGGTGGAGTTGACTTGCAAGGACATCTTTTCACTTGAACCTCAAGCCTCTGTGCTCCAGGATTCAAAAGATACATGCGTAAAAGATCACAATTGTGTCAAGATATGCAACTGATATTTAATTAGTTTGTTCTGTATTACGTGTTATTACGTAAGAATGTTGAAATGTGTCTGACAGTGTGTTATTTGTGGGGGGGCTATTTTGTGTGTAATTGTTTTTATGTTTAATGTCTTATTCCTTACACCCTAGTGGAGGATTCTCATACATTTTATGCCTTTTAATAGGTCAGGCTATTATGTAGTCCAATGTTTAGAATTAGATAAATTTATAACCACATTTCGTTGTTCCACCTGACACTCTGCCAACTTCCCTACCCATTTTAAAATGTGCTAAAACTCGCTTTACCAAAGAGAAGCTGATAAGATACATGAAGGTGCATATGCTTTGGTTTAGCAGGAATGATCCCTTATAGAGTTAAATTGTCTTATTTGGACAAAATGCCCTTTTAAGAACGGTTTTCCTTTAACAGACTGGTTTGAAAGGTTGAGAACCATGGGCACATAAATACAAATTGGACTCAGTTTGAATTGGGCAAGTGTATCCAGGCTGCAATTAGCTTTTTGGTCCTTAAAGTGCAAGTGAGCAACTTCCCAGGACTACAAGACCAGAGCCTGTAATAATAATAAGAAATCCCATGGATTTTGGCCAAGGCAAAGACATTTCTCTCAGGACGTGTCCAAAACCTGTGCCAGCTGTGGTGGGTGCCAGGCTACATGATAAATATGAAAGCCCTAAGTGGATTCACCAGGGATTGCCACTACTGCGACACCATGCCGATGTGAGACCACAGAAGAGCTACCTTGACACCTGAGAACACACAAATGGCGGGGGGGGGAAGCAAACTGCATTTTTTTTTTCAGTCAGTAGTGGACCTTCCTGCTAAATGTAAAGCATAGACCACTATTGAAAATGTTTCTCCCAAGAGCTAGGATGCCACGAGTAATTTAGCAACAAAATACAAGAGGTGTTCTTTTATATAATACCCTATATGCAGCTACCTGCACTGCTATACTTGCAAATGACCGTAAGAGGCATGGCTTGCAAGTCCCTTTCAGGTTTACATAAAGCCACACATCCCATGCACCGAGATTTAGGGTGCGGAGAAAAGATTTGCAAGTTCTTACAGAACTTTAATGCAAATCTATCTCCGAATGGGGGACTGATACGGAATGGGGGGGGCATGTCTTCTTCACTACAATATATTTGCTCAATTTCTCTAGGACTCCATCACCCCTCCCCTGTCCTCCATAATCTCTCAAGTAATCCTGTCAAAATCACTCTGCCAAACCTTTCCTCCGGGCGATGCCAGGTGACAGACTATGCAAACATGGGCCATTGTCTTCTCAGGATGTGCTTATCTGCGCATATCTCCAGCTCTCTGCATATCCCCCCCCTCCTCCATATGTTAATCTGTGTAACCCAACCTCTTAATGTATTCATGATGTAACTGGGATGTATTTTGCACTGTATTCTGGGATATGGAGGGAGTTTCAAAAGTTCATGTCACCCCTTTCTCGCTGTTCAATCTCGCCTTGAACCTGTTGCGCAACAAACTTGGATCTTCTGCAGTTTGCTCCTGCGTCCGGCTGAGCTCATTTTTCTTCCGCAGGGACCCACGGACTTAGTCCGATGAGCTGGGTGGCAGAGTAACCCCGCACCCAGATTTTAGCCGTAACAAACTGCTGACTGGGAGCGGCCACCGAGACCACATAATATCAGTCTTGAAAGACCTACATTGGTTCCCATTACTGTACGTTTCTGAGCACTATTCAAAGTGTTGGTGCTGACCTTTAAAGCCCTAAACTGCTTTGGCCCAGTAGACCTGAAGGAGCGTCTCCCGTCTCCCCCCATCGTTCTGCCTGGACACTGAGGTCCAGCACTGAGGGCCTTCTGGCAGTTCTGCACTGCGAGAAGCCAAGTTACAAGGAACCAGGCAGAGGGCCTTCTCGGTAGTGGCACCCGTGCCGTGGAACACCCTCCCATTGTAGCCTTATGAGGCTTTGCCCTCGCGTGGGAAAAATATTGCGCCTGGGAAAGGGAAGTGGGAGTCAACAGACACTCAAGGAATAGTTCGGAGAAAAGGCTTTTATTTCTACCATCCATGAACTGGTAGAAGGAGCAAGTGTGATAAGTCACAAAAAACATGCACGAGTTCACAGTGATGTGCACAAACATATATACCCCTTTCTAGTTCCCTCCCCCTTTCTCCTCCCTCAGGAGTCCTGCCCCCTATTGAGGTTCCTCTGAGCATGAACAGAAAGCTGTCTTGGGACTACTGTGGACTCTTGGCACCCTTCCCAGGAAAGGGGAATGAGAGCGGTTCAACATGTCCACAGGTGTTGCAACTGAATGAGATAAGATTCGTTTCTCAGGCCTGAGTATTCTTGGCAATGACAGAGTCTATTCATTAGCCTTTAAGAATAACATTTTGCCTTTTGCCACAGCATCTTGTGATAGAGCAGAGGAGAGCAGAGAAAAGCTGTTTTGGATTTTTAGAAGACAAAAGGAATTCTGGACAGTTTTGAGGCCTGGGGTGATTTCACAGACAGGATTTGGGTATCCTGTCCCTTCACCATCAGATGTTAAAGAGATAAACAACTATCTGATGTTTAGGAGGTTATTTTGAACTTCTCTTGGTTCCTCCTTGGCAGCCAGTGCAATGGTTTCAGCAGGGCTGGAACTCAGGACCCGCTGCCTTGAGGGACATCTAAGGGCAGTTGGGCAGGGGAAAGGTCTCCCTTGGGAAGCTGGAGGGAGATGCTCAGAGCCCAGCCAAGAGCCAAAGGCCCCCCCCAAAGGGACCGAGGGAGATGCTCAGAGCCCAGCCAAGAGCCAAAGCCCCCCCCAAAGGGACCGAGGGAGATGCTCAGAGCCCAGCCAAGAGCCAAGGTCCCCCCCCCCAAGGGACCGAGGGAGATGATCAGAGCCCAGCCAAGAGCCAAGGTCCCCCCCCCAAGGGACCGAGGGAGATGCTCAGAGCCCAGGCAAGAGCCAAAGGCCCCCCCAAAGGGACCGAGGGAGATGCTCAGAGCCCAGCCAAGAGCCAAAGGCCCCCCCAAAGGGACCGAGGGAGATGCTCAGAGCCCAGCCAAGAGCCAAAGGCCCCCCAAAGGGACCGAGGGAGATGCTCAGAGCCCAGCCAAGAGCCAAAGGCCCCCCCAAAGGGACCGAGGGAGATGCTCAGAGCCCAGCCAAGAGCCAAAGGCCCCCCAAAAAGGGACTGAGGGAGATGCTCAGAGCCCAGCCAAGAGCCAAAGGCCCCCCCAAAGGGACCGAGGTAGATGCTCAGAGCCCAGCCAAGAGCCAAAGACACCCCCCCAAGGGACCGAGGGAGATGCTCAGAGCCCAGCCAAGAGCCAAAGGCCCCCCCAAAAAAGGGACCGAGGGAGATGCTCAGAGCCCAGCCAAGAGCCAAAGCCCCCCCCATGGGACCGAGGGAGATGCTCAGAGCCCAGCCAAGAGCCAAAGCCCCCCCCCCCATGGGACCGAGGGAGATGCTCAGAGCCCAGCCAAGAGCCAAAGGCCCCCCCCAAAAAAAGGGACCGAGGGAGATGCTCAGAGCCCAGCCAAGAGCCAAAGGCCCCCCAAAGGGACTGAGGGAGATGCTCAGAGCCCAGCCAAGAGCCAAAGCCCCCCCCATGGGACCGAGGGAGATGCTCAGAGCCCAGCCAAGAGCCAAAGGCCCCCCCCAAAAAAAGGGACCGAGGGAGATGCTCAGAGCCCAGCCAAGAGCCAAAGCCCCCCCCCAAAGGGACCGAGGGAGATGCTCAGAGCCCAGCCAAGAGCCAAAGGCCCCCCCCAAGGGACCGAGGGAGATGCTCAGAGCCCAGCCGAGAGCCAAAGGCCCCCCCAAAAGGGACCGAGGGAGATGCTCAGAGCCCAGCCAAGAGCCAAAGACCCCCCCCATGGGACCGAGGGAGATGCTCAGAGCCCAGCCAAGAGCCAAAGCCCCCCCCCATGGGACCGAGGGAGATGCTCAGAGCCCAGCCAAGAGCCAAAGGCCCCCCCCCAAAAAAAGGGACCGAGGGAGATGCTCAGAGCCCAGCCAAGAGCCAAAGCCCCCCCCCCATGGGACCGAGGGAGATGCTCAGAGCCCAGCCAAGAGCCAAAGCCCCCCCCCATGGGACCGAGGGAGATGCTCAGAGCCCAGCCAAGAGCCAAAGGCCCCCCCAAAAAAAAGGGACCGAGGGAGATGCTCAGAGCCCAGCCAAGAGCCAAAGGCCCCCCAAAGGGACTGAGGGAGATGCTCAGAGCCCAGCCAAGAGCCAAAGCCCCCCCCCATGGGACCGAGGGAGATGCTCAGAGCCCAGCCAAGAGCCAAAGGCCCCCCCAAAAAAAAGGGACCGAGGGAGATGCTCAGAGCCCAGCCAAGAGCTAAAGCCCCCCCCCAAAGGGACCGAGGGAGATGCTCAGAGCCCAGCCAAGAGCCAAAGGCCCCCCCAAAGGGACCGAGGGAGATGCTCAGAGCCCAGCCAAGAGCCAAAGCCCCCCCCCCAAAAGGGACCGAGGGAGATGCTCAGAGCCCAGCCAAGAGCCAAAGGCCCCCCCCAAGGGACCGAGGGAGATGCTCAGAGCCCAGCGAAGAGCCAAAGGCCCCCCCCCAAGGGACAGAGGGAGATGCTCAGAGCCCAGCCAAGAGCCAAAGGCCCCCCCCAAAGGGACCGAGGGAGATGCTCAGAGCCCAGCCAAGAGCCAAAGGCCCCCCCAAAAGGGACCGAGGGAGATGCTCAGAGCCCAGTGAAGAGCCAAAGGCCCCCCCAAAGGGACCGAGGGAGATGCTCAGAGCCCAGCCAAGAGCCAAAGGCCCCCCCCCAAAAAAAATGATCCCTTGCCATAGGCGGATCCAGGAGGAAGCTGCCCCCTTAGAGCCATTCAAAATGACAGAAAATAATAGAAATCAGAGTTCTGCCCTGGCTACGTGAGTGTGCAATGTGTGTGTGTGTGGGGGGGGGGCTGAGCTGGGGGGACTCGGCACTGCAAGGGTTAAAGGGAACTGAGCTGCCTTCCTAGAGAGACCAGGAAGCGGAGGGGGGCAGGTCCTCCAGAGCCAAGGCCCCCCCTCCCCAGTCCTTCCCTGCCTCGCTGTCCCTCCCGGGATCTGGTGAGTCTCCTCTCTCTCTGGGATCTGGTGGGGGTATGGGGGGCCTGATCTGCTCCTGCAGGGGGGGGGACCCCAAGTCAGGGAGGAGAGGGTCCTGCCAGGGAGGGGCCAGGTCTGCCACGCTCTCCTTCCTGCAGATCAGAGGATCCCAAACTCATTTGACCCTCCGCCCCCCCCCTTCAGAAAAAATCTCCCTTCTTTAAACAAAGGAGTCCCTGGGACTGTGTGACGTTGCTCAGCATCACTGCACAACAGAGGAAACATCTGCAAATAGTTTTCCAAAGCTGGACTAGGAGGTGGACTAGCCCCCCCCAAAAAAAAAAGGTGGGAGAGGAAGGCCAGGAATAAAGAGAGGGATCCCAGCCCAGAGTCTGGCTGCTGCATTGGGGACCAGTTTCCCAGTCTCTCCCAGGGCAGCTCCCCACGGAGGCCACGGCAGCCATCCCCTCGCACCCAGAGCAGGGCATCCCAGGACCACATCCTCTCTCTCCCAAAGGGATGGTTGCTGGCAAAGCAGCCGGAAATGGGCGCTGCTCCTCCCTGAGCCTCCAGGGACCTGGGCATCAATGGCTGTGCGTGTGTTAAGCCATCCAAGAGAATAATCATAATAAATTAGCTGCCTAAATTTCAAAGGAGATTTCTTTGGCCCCGCCCACATGGCCCTCAGGGGGTTGACTAGATACATACCTGGCCCTCAGAGCAAAGAAAAAGGGACCCCACCCCAGGAGTCTGTCTTGAGAGCGGCAGAGAGACCAAGTGCAAGAAAGGAGACTGAAGCAGGGGAGAAATGTGCCCAGAAGTGGGGGTGGGGGGAGCAACTCCCGAGGACCCCCAAATGAGGACCCCCACTAGAGCCAAGCATCCATTTTCCACAAGATGCAAATGACTCCCTTGTCAGTCAGTTCTGACTTCTTGCATTTACTCGAAGGCAGGAGCAACTAGACTGATTCACCTCAGAGAAATCCCTTCAGTTGCCTCCACGTTTTGCATTGCAATCTTCCTTCTAGGGGAGCTAGAGGCTGCTTCCCCTCCTCCTCCTCCTCCTCTTCTCCTTCTTCTTCCTCCTCCTCCTTCCTCTTCTCTCCTCCTCCTCCGTCTTCTTCTTCAGAAGATATCTCATGGTTTCGTACAATCCCACCCTGGTTCCTAGGAAGACTCATCCATGCTTGCTCAAGGAACATTTCTCTTCTTCTGACCTAAGAATTCTGTAACTAAGCAATGTATTTGCTTTGTAGGATTTCCTAGCACCTCATTAGCACAGGCAGAACTTGGCAGAAGACCAAAGGGTTCCTTCCAATCTCTTAGAGACTTCCTGAGAGCACAGATGGATGAGCGAGACTCAGCTGGCCCTGGAGCAGAAAGAGGCCATGCCATCCAAACTGGGAGCAGTGGGGGATTCTGGGAAAACTCTGTGCAGAAGATCCTGGGTGAGGAGGACACCCTCCGCTCAGAGGTGCAGAGCCAGCAGTTGAGGCAGTTCTGCTGCCAGGAGGCCAAGGGACCCCGAGAGGTTTGCAGCCGACTCTACCACCTTTGCCATCAGTGGCTGAAGCCAGAAAGGCACACGAAAGCTGAGATGCTGGATCTGGTGATCTTGGAGCAGTTCCTGGCTGTCCTTCCACCAGAGATGGAGAGCTGGGTGAGGGAATGCGGAGCAGAGACCAGTTCCCAGGCGGTGGCCCTGGCCGAAGGTTTCCTCCTGAGTCAGGCAGAGGAGAGAAAGCAGGTGAGAGAGACTTTCCTCTGGATACTCCCAAGGGGCTCCAAACAGGATGGAGAACATCCCATAATGCTCTACTGTTGGCCCTTCCTTTTCCTGGGAAGGCATCCATGGAATGAGATCTAACACCCTTAAAGCTTCTGTCTTTGTCATTCTCTTTCTAACATTTCTCACCATTCATTCTCTGTTTTGAATCCTTGTTGCTCTTTCAGAAAAGGGATCATTTTGCAGAAATGGACCTGGATTCCTGTGAGGCAGAGAGGCCTCCGTTGGACACCAGAGAGAAGCCACTGGGTAAGGAGGAAGGTGGCTTTTCTCCGTTTGGTCTCATTCTGTTGGTTTTCCAACTAATCTGTGAGTTCTTTTTTTTGGGGGGAGGACAGTTGGGAACAAGGGTCCAAAGGAAGGGAGAAGTAGTTTTGCACAACTAACATATGAAATGGGCACAAACGTCCAACTGCACTCAGCAGGTAAGGCTTTCTGAAAGGCCCATCTGTAGTTAGAGATGCCCTGTTACACCTGTGAGAGAAGCAGGCACTCCTGGCGTCCTGCTTACCTTTTTTCTCTTGCAGGTGACAGAAGGATGCTGGCAAAACCTCCTGATCCATGTTTTCATGGGGGCAGAAGAGAAACAGCGGCTGTGGAACCAGATCAGGTCAGGGGAAGCTGCCTTGTGGGGACAGAGGCCGAGGGATGGAGCAATGTCATGGACTGGTTGGGCACAGAGGAATGGTGGGAGGAAGCAGCCGGAGAACCAGGAAGGGAAGATGGCTCAGAACCCAAGGAGTGGAGGTGGAGGAAGGATGGGCAGTGAGAGGGGGAAGAGGGAGAAGTCTGGGAAGAGGAGGTGTCAGAAGCTGAAGGGGTAACAGGGCTTAGTGAGCTGGGAGACTCTGTGGCAGAATGCAGTGAAGAATCAGAGGCAGAAGAAGAAGGAGGCGAGTGGGAGGAGGAAGGTCGAAAGGCTGAGGTGAGTCAGGAGAAGGAGGAGCCACCGGAGGCTCCCTCTCCTTCTGCCAGAAGCCACCCTCCCTGCTTGTCTCTCAGAGCCAAGAGAGGTCTAACATGGAGGAGCAAAGGCAGGCTGCACACTGGCGCACTGTTCAATCGTATGCTAGAAAACCCCCCGGGGGGGGGGACTTAGAAAGTTGTGGGGAGCCGGGGGTCTTCACTCTCTTCAAACTTTGCACTATATAATCTCACTTTTCATATACCTCCACACTAAAGTAACTTCTACCTAGACAACTAGTCCATTAATTGATTGACAGTGCAAACTGACAGACCCTCAGGGAATGAGCTGCTCTTCTCATTCGGCCTGAAGCTCAGCCAAGACTGTGAACATCGTGTTCTTGCTGATAAAGAGTAAACTCCAGCTGTGAACTGTGGGATTTCCTGCCCAGATAACTCTGTCATACCAGCCTTCTGAATGTCGCCTGTAGGATTCATCTGTAGTTGCAGTTTTCATGGAATCATAGAGTTGAAAGGGACCCCAAGGGTCATCAAGTCCCACCCCTGCATTGCAGGAGTCTCAGCTAGATCACCCAAGACAGATGGCCATCCAAACTAGGCTTCTTGTATTTCTATATTCATCACTGAGTGCTAAAATAGGCTTCTAAGCAGTGGGTGGATGAGAACAAATAGAGGCCAGGATTCTCCTAGCCAGCCCCATCTGCTGCGAAATGGGGCCTGCCCCCCCATTCCTCCCCCTCTCCATGCCCCCATGAACCCCTTGAATTTGGCTCTAGGGCACTGGGAGGGAACATCCCCAAAACAGCACACGGGGAGAGGAGAAAGTGGATCCTTCCATCGGGGAAACTGGAATGCTTGCGTAGGCAGAATTACGTGGAAAACATAAGCTGGAGAACCACCTATTTGCACAAAGATGAATACCCATAGTTAAAATGCAAAATAAAGTAATTCAATTAAAACGTCAAAATAGCTACCCATAATTAAAATGTGCAGCAAAGCAATCCTATTGAAACAACACAGCAGAATTACCGTATTTTTCGCACCATAGGGCGCACTGGACCATAGGGCGCACCTAGTTTTGGGAGGCGGAAAACAAGAAAAAATTCTTCTGAACCCCAGAAGCCAGAACAGCAAGAGGGATCTGGCTTCTGGGATACCGTGTGGCTGTTCTGGCTTCTGGGGTAACTGCGCCAAGCCTCTTCAGGGCAGTGGGATGAAGGCTCCCCCTGCCCAAAGAGGCTGCGCAGGGCTAAAGCAGAAGCCAGGACAGACGCGTCGCTGAAGGGGCGCTGCGCCTTCTCTCTCTCTGTGCAGCGCCCCTCCTTCACAGGAGAGGCGCTGTGCAGAGAGGGAGAGGGTGCAGCACCCTTCAGCAAAGCTGGAGAAGGAACAGAAGGAGACCCTTCTGTTCCTCCTCGGGCTTCGCTGGACAGGCGCGTCGCTGCGATGCGGGAGGAGGAACAGGAGGAGTCCCTTCTGTTCCTCCTCCGGCTTCGCATGACAGGCGCGTCGCTCAAGGGGCGCTGCGCCTTCTCTCTCTCTGCGCAGCACCTCTCCTTCACAGGAGAGGCGCTGCGCAGAGAGGGAGAAGGCGCAGCGCCCTTCAGCGAAGCTGGAGAAGGAACCAAAGGAGACCCTTCTGTTTTTTTTTTTTATAATATTTTTTATTAGTTTTACAAAAGTTTTTATAACAGACAAACACAAAAAAGAAAACAAACAAACAAACAAGTATAATTTCATAATGTCATTTCATAAACTTCTTTCCTCGGACTTCCCCATACCTCCCCTTTCTGCATCCTCATGTCCAAATTTTATAGCAACTTATAAATGTTTTTTCCAACTCTAATTCATCATAGTCCTTTCTTATTCTAATCTTATATTACTGCAGCCCTTTCTCTCTATAGAATCTCGACATTCTAAGCTTCATCAAGTTTATAGTAGTCCTTAAGATAAATCTTGAATTTCTTCCAATCTTCTTCCGCAGTCTCCTTTCCCTGGTCTCGAATTCTGCTCGTCATTTCCGCCAATGTCATATAGTCAATCACTTTCATCTGCCATTCTTCCACGGTGGGTAGATCTTGTGTCTTCCAATACTTTGCGATCAATATTCTTGCTGCTGTTGTTGCGTACATAAAGAATGTTCTATCCTTTTTTTGCACCAATTGGCCGACAATGCCCAAGAGAAAGGCCTCTGGTTTCTTAAGAAAGGTATATTTAAATACCTTTTTCATTTCATTATATATCATCTCCCAGAAGACCTTAATCTTCGGGCATGTCCACCAAAGATGATAAAAAGTACCTTCAGTTTCCTTACATTTCCAGCATTTATTGTCAGGCAAATGGTAAATTTTTGCTAGCTTAACTGGGGTCATGTACCACCTGTATACCATTTTCATCACATTTTCCTTTAAGGCACTACATGCCGTAAATTTAATTCCGGTGTTCCACAACCTTTCCCAGTCAGCAGACATAATATTATGACCAATGTCCTGTGCCCACTTAATCATAGCTGATTTAACTATTTCATCTTGTGTGTTCCATTTCAACAGCAAGTTATACATTCTTGACAAATTCTTAGTATTGGGTTCTAGCAGTTCTGTCTCAAGTTTTGATTTTTCCACCTGGAAGCCAATTTTCCTGTCTTGTTTAAAAACCTCCATTATTTGATAATAGTGGAGCCAATCTTGTACTTTGGGTTTTAGTTTTTCATGGCTCTTTAATTTCAGTTTCTCTCCATCCTGTTCTAAAATCTCACAATACTTTGGCCATCCGACCTCCATATTAACTTTCTTATGGGCCTTCGCCTCTAAGGGTGACAACCATCTAGGGGTTTTGTTTTCCAACAGGTCTTTATATCTCATCCAAACATTGAACAACGCTTTCCTTACAATGTGATTTTTAAAGGCACTATGCACTTTGATTTTGTCATACCATAAATATGCATGCCAACCGAATGCGTTATTGAAACCTTCTAAGTCCAAGATATCTGTATTCTCGAGGAACATCCACTCTTTCAGCCAGCAGAATGCTGCTGCCTCATAGTACAATTTTAAGTCCGGCAGGGCAAATCCCCCTCTTTCTCTTGCATCTGTTAGTATTTTATATTTTATTCTGGGCTTTTTGCCCTGCCAGACAAATTTCGCAATATCTTTCTGCCACCTCTTGAAACAGTCCATCTTGTCAATAATCTGCAAAGTTTGAAACAAAAATAACATTCTAGGCAATACATTCATCTTAATTACTGCAATTCGGCCTAACATTGATAATCTCAAATTTGACCATATTTCTAAGTCTTTTTTAATTTCTAACCAACATTTTTCATAATTATCCTTATATAAATTCAAATTTTTAGATGTTAAATTAACCCCTAGGTATTTCACCTTCTTAACCACCATCAAACCCGTCTCTTCTTGAAACTTATTCTTCTCCATATCTGTCAGGTTTTTCCCTAAGACTTTAGTTTTTTGTTTATTCAATTTAAATCCAGCTACCTGGCCAAATTGTTGAATTATCTCCAACACCTTTTTCGTGCTAGTGTATGGCTCTTGTAAAGTCAGAACTAAGTCATCTGCGAAAGCCCTTAACTTGTAATGTTTTGCTCCGACCTGTACACCTTTAACTTGCTGGTCCTCTCTAATCATGTTCAGCAACACCTCCAGGACCGAAATAAAAAGCAATGGGGAAATTGGGCACCCCTGTCGTGTTCCTTTTTCTATCTTAAGTTCCTCAGTTATTACATTGTTTACAATCAACTTAGCTTTTTGTTCGGAATATATTGCACCTATACCATTCTCAAAACCTTGTCCTACCCCCATCCCATGAAGGTTCTTTTTCATAAAACTCCAAGAAATGTTGTCAAAGGCTTTCTCCGCATCCACAAATATCAAAACTGCTTTAGTATTTATATTCACCTCTAACTTTTCCAGAATGTCTATTATATTCCTAACATTGTCTGAGAGGTGTCTCTTTGGGAGAAAGCCTGCTTGGTCTCTATGAATCCTTTCCATCAATACTCTTTTGAATCTTTTTGCTAAAATGTCTGCAAAAATTTTGTAATCCACATTGAGTAACGAGATTGGGCGGTAGTTCTTCAATTGAGTCTTTTCAGTCTCTGTCTTTGGTATGAGTGAAATATATGCTTCTTTCCACGATTCAGGTGCCTTTTTTCCCTCTAAGATCTCATTACAGACATCCTTTAGCGGTTGTATCAACCATTCCTTTAACGATTTGTAATATCTGGAAGTCAGTCCATCTGGCCCTGGAGATTTGCCCAATTGCATGTCCTGAATGGCACCCTCTATCTCTTGTTCTGTTATTCTCTGGTTTAGATCCACCTTACTTTGAGGAGAGATTTTTTGTAATCCATGTTTATTAAGGAATTTATCTATGTCTTCTTCATTTTGTAATCCTTGGGAATAAAGTTTTTTGAAATAACTCACAAAACAGTTTCTTATCTCATTTGGTTTAGATATGGTCCTTCCATCCACTTCCAAACTTGAAACTGTATTTAATTTCTGTCTTTTTTTGAGTTGCCATGCCAAAAGTTTGCCACATTTATCTGCCGACTCAAGTGTCTTTTGTCTCATTTGCTTTATTTTCCACTCTATCTCTTGGTTCATCAATTCCATATATTGTGTTTGATACAATTTAATCTCCCTCAAAATCTCCTGGGACTTTGGTTTTGACCTTGATTTTTTCTCTCCTTCTTTTATCTTTTCCAAAAATTTTTCTCTTTTCTCCTTCTGCTTTCTCTTCTTTATTGAGTTTTGTTGAATCAAAAACCCTCGCATCACAGCTTTACTTGCGTCCCAGATCACTCTTCTTTCCACATCGCCCCTTAGATTGATTTCAAAATAGTCCTTTAAAGTTTTTTGGGCCTTCAAGTGGAACTCTCTATCTCGAAACAGGGTGTCATTCATTCTCCATCTAAACTGACCAGTTGTTGTAAGTTTCATTTCCATCTTCACGGCGTTATGGTCGGAGCAGGTTTTTGGGCAGATTTCTACCTTCTTAATCTTCGGAGCCATTCCACTAGTAATCCAGATTTGGTCGATTCTGGTCCAGGTCATCTTTGCTTGGGAGAAAAAGGTTCCCTCTCTTTCAAGAGGGTTCCTTGTTCTCCAAATGTCTATTAAGTCCATATTTTCAGTCATTTCAAAAAAAGTCTTCGGGAGTCTCCCTTCTTTAGTGAGTATCAGTCTTTGTGTCTTGTCCATGTTTGTAGAAACTACACCATTCATATCTCCCATAATTATCATGTTATATTCCAAATAGTCCATCAGGGTTTCATGAAGTTTTTTGAAGAATTCTGCTTTACCTTCATTTGGTGCATAAATCCCAATTATCAAAAATTTTTCTCCTTGTGCTTGAATCTCCACCGCTAAGTATCTTCCTTCTTCATCTTTAAAAATCATTTTTGGGGCCCACTTCTCTTTTACATAAATCACAACTCCTCTTTTTTTCACTTTGTCTGACGAGATAAATTCTTGTCCCAATTTTTTATTCATAAGCAGTCTCCTGTGGGCTCTGGTTATGTGAGTTTCCTGTAAACAAATCACGTCCAGTTGTTCTCTGTACAAAATGTGGAATACTTGTCGTCTCTTCAAAGGCATGTTCATCCCATTACAATTCCAGCTAAGGAATTGCAGGGCCATCTTGTTATTTTTCTGGTATTCCTCCAACTGCTCCCAATTGTTGTTCCTCCTCTGTTGGTGGTGGAAGGTTCTGTCCAAATGAGAGGTTCAAGATATCTAATACACTCCTTTACTCAGCAATTGGGTCTACAGTTCCTTTCTGTAGATCTTCTTGATTTTTATGCAGGAAGCTGTCTTTATCCTGTGTCGTCTTTATTTTCACCTTCTTCCCCCTATAGTCAAAGGACAGTCCCTGTGGAAATTCCCACCTAAAACGAATGTTGTTCTTCTTGAGCAGGTAAACCAGGTCCTTATAAGAAGCTCTCAAGTCCAGAATATGTTTAGGGATATCTTTAAAGATCTGTATCGGTGAATTCCCAATTTGTAAGGCCTTTTCAAAATGCAGTCTTAATATTTTGTCTCTTTCCTCCTTCGATCTCAAGGTGATCAAGCAGTCTCTCGGTACCTTTCTATTCTGTCTTCTGCCCAGTCTGAATGCCGTTGTGATTTTGATTTCGTCTTCCTCTAAGTCTTCCCAAGCATCAGCAAACTCGTTCGTTAAAAAGTCCGTGAGGTTGTCTCCTTCGTCCTCTGGAATTGATCGTAATTTCAGATTCCTTTCTTTTCTTTGTAGTTCCCACAGTGCCAGAGTTGCATCGTGGTCATAGACCTTCCTGGCAATCGGTTCTAATTTTTCCTGAGTCTCTCCAGCAATAGTTCTGGCTTCCTCCGCAATTTGACGTGTGGCAGAGTTCTCTTGCGTAAGCTTATTTATAGATTCTGTATTCAAATCAAGTCTTGCTGTCAAGTCTGTCAATTTCTGTGAGTTCTCTGTCAATTTCTTAGTGTTCTCTGCCGTTTGCTTTGTTAAATTCTCCAGGGATTGATTTATCTTAAGAAGGGCTTGCGATACTGCATCCATG
The DNA here is from genome assembly GCF_965113315.1 of Podarcis vaucheri. Taxonomy (NCBI): domain Eukaryota; kingdom Metazoa; phylum Chordata; class Lepidosauria; order Squamata; family Lacertidae; genus Podarcis; species Podarcis vaucheri. Next base: position 1,391,010 of record NC_138762.1, on the reverse strand, counting down.
GAGACTGCTGTACCTCTTTCTTGTCCTGTTGTCACTGTAGAAGTTATTCCTGAGATCGAGCCTCTTTTCTTGTGTTGCTGCAGCTGTTGTTGATATTGCCTTGTCTTGGCTCTCGTGCTTATCTCGTCTGCTGGGCCACTCATATCCCAAGGTCGTTTCCCACAAGAGCCTTCTCCTAAGAAAATTCCACTGTCCCAAAGCGTAGCAACTTTTAGTTTACCCTCTAGAGGGAGCAAATCAGAATGTCCGCAAACCGAAATAAAGAGTGTTAAAAAGCAAATTTATCAGGAGGCTTCTATAAGTATAATGCAACACTTTCCTAGTAAATAGAGTCCCAGCCTTCCCTGATATAATGTATCCACAAAGTCCCAAAACTTTGTAACAAATAAACAGTAAAGCTTCCACTTTGTTGCTTTCACAGGAATCTGAAGTCAGTTCAGTGTTCCTTTTGTTTTATGAGCAGTTCGTACCAGGTTGGAGGCTGCAGAAAGTTTCCTTTTCCTTTAAATTAGTCATGCAGCTTGCAAAGTCACTTTTTCCTCCCCTCTGCCCTGCAAGCTGGAGGGGATAGTCAAAGTCCAAATGTCGGATTCAAGCATTTAAAAACGATTTTCCCTTACGGATGCAGTTTAGTAACTTTCGTTGCTTTGATTATCATGCAGTCGGGGGAAGGCAGACTTCCTTAATTTTTGCCTTTCCCGTTTTCAGCCTAATTTCAGGTAGTTTTAATTCGAATAGAGGTTCAGTCTTACTCACGGGTCTTTTTTGTCCAGATTTTTCAGGAAGGGAATCGGCGCTCTCCACTAATGGCGACGCGGCTTCACTCTGCGGGCTGGGTAGCGATTCTCAGCACCGCGCTCCCCCGTTGTCGTTCCGGAGCCTTTAAAAAGGCTCTTTCTGCGGTAAAGAGGGGGCGCTTCGGGTGCCCACCGAATCTCCTTGTTCACAGGATCCGTTCCTGTGATTTTAGGGGTCCCCCGCTTGCCGAAGCGGGTCAGACCCGAACTCGCAGAGCCGTCCTCTCTCCGGAGCTCGGAGAGAGAGCAGCCATTAGCGCTGGCGCCGAACCGGAAGTCCCCCAAAGGAGACCCTTCTGTTCCTCCTTCGGCTTCCAGGACAGGCGCGTCGCTGCGAAGCCAAGGCGCCTGCATTCGCTCCATAGGACGCACACACATTTCCCCTTCATTTTTGGAGGGGAAAAAGTGTGTCCTATAGAGCAAGAAATGTGGTAGATAAACTAACAGGAACATCGCTGTCAAGTGTCCCTTATTTGAAGGGACAGTCGCTTATTCCAGCGCCATGTCCCGCTGCTGTCCCTTATTGATGGATGTCCCTTAAATGATGTCCCTTAAATTCCAGGGAGAAAGGGAGGCTCCAGCTGTGTTGCTTGGCTGTGTTGCTCACCCAATAAGAAGTCTAAGAAATGTAAAGATGGAGCTTGCATCCCTTGTGTGTGGCTAGTTAATGCAAGCTGAGGCGGTTTTTGAATGCTGGAGGCCATTTTGTTGCATGTGCTGCTGCAAACTTTGCAGTGCAAAGCCAGGCCGGGGAGCCATCTTAAGTTGAGGCTGCATAGGCCTTGTGGTGCATGTGATTCAGATTCTATTCAGTTGAACCTCTGGTTACAAAGTTGGTTGGACAGTGTTCTCGAAGCTACCCAGCATGAGTTTGACCAGACTGCAGGAGGACAGGAAGACTGGAGTGCCTGGAACAGGTGAGGCTGCAGGTCCCTTATTTTGGCTACTGGTCCCTTATTTTCAAGGCTGCTGGTCCCTTATTTTCAAATCTGTAAGTTGACAGCTATGAACAGGAAGGATTCAAAACCAGCAAGACCAGAAATTCACAGAAGACTGGAGTAAATTGAAAAGTAATTGTGAAGAACAGACGACGTTTGTAGGGTTGCAAGAAGTTTTGTGAGGGGTATTATTAGAAGTATGGGGAAAATGGACAAAGGGGAGGATGATTTGTTAAGAGATGTAAAGGCAATATAAAGTTAAGAAATGCATAAGAAGTGGTTAAAATGGTGGATGCTGATGGAAGTCTAAAAAGATTGTATAAGTGATAAGTTTTGTGGTACATTTTATAATTTATTAGTTAAAATTACATATATATATATATATATATATATATATATATATGCAGGTTTTGGTGTCTTCGGGTGTCTTCCCGTGTAAGAGTCGGGGTGTCTGGGCGACGTTTCGACGAGGTCTCACTCGTCATCTTCAGGCTGGTGCTTTCGGCTTCTTGTTACTGGAACAGAGCAGAATCTGGTGTTTGAGTTCCTATAAATACTGTTGAGGGGTGTGGTGTATAGGTCAAGACACGAAAGCTTTAGTAACTAATCTACACTTAATGACCCACCCAGTGGTATTCAGAATATCACTCATGAAATCACTCAAGATATCCCTCAAGTAATTAAGGAACAAAAGAAGAAAAGGCACACTAATCTAGGAACTTCCTCTCTGCCCAGAACGTTGGAGGCTATACACCACACCCCTCAACAGTATTTATAGGAACTCAAACACCAGATTCTGCTCTGTTCCAGTAACAAGAAGCCGAAAGCACCAGCCTGAAGATGACGAGTGAGACCTCGTCGAAACGTCGCCCAGACACCCCGACTCTTACACGGGAAGACACCCGAAGACACCAAAACCTGCATTCCTGTACCCGTGAAAATCTACGAAAGCAAATATATATATATATATATATATGAAATCACTCAAGATATCCCTCAAGTAATTAAGGAACAAAAGAAGAAAAGGCACACTAATCTAGGAACTTCCTCTCTGCCCAGACGTTGGAGGCTATACACCACACCCCTCAACAGTATTTATAGGAACTCAAACACCAGATTCTGCTCTGTTCCAGTAACAAGAAGCCGAAAGCTCCAGCCTGAAGATGACGAGTGAGACCTCGTCGAAACGTCGCCCAGACACCCCGACTCTTACACGGGAAGACACCCGAAGACACCAAAACCTGCATATATATATATATATATATATATATATAACACAGCAATTAAGAGGAAGGAAACAACAGAGCATTGTGTAGCAGATCATATTTCTGCTACCTCAGAGGAGGACATTTCCCTTTTTCTTTTAGGGTCCAGTGTGCTTTGAAGACGTTGCTGTTTGTTTCACGGACGAGGAGTGGGCATTGCTGGATCCTGACCAGAGAGCTCTGCATAAGGACGTCATGGAGGAGAATCGTGGGATCGTGGCCTCTCTTGGTAAGGCTCCCTGTGGGATCGTCCTATCTGCCTGGAAATTCAAAAAATACCTCTATGTGACAAACCTCATATATTTTCTTTCTTTTCTTTTTTTTATTGGCATTTTCCAAAAAACAAAAAAACAAAACAAAACACTGACACAAAATAATAAATAAAGAATTAAATGAAACATTCTTTGCAATCACACATGTTGTCATCATATCTACATTGCGCTAGATCAGTGTTTCCCAAACTTTTTTGGGCAACGGCACACCTGTTTACTGAAAAAAATCTCGCGGCACACCACCATTACAGCCCCGTGACGTCAGCGCGCAGCGTCACGCCGGGAGGGACGCACGAAAGTGAAAGTTTTTTCCCTCCCCCTTGCCGGGGAACCTCCAAGCTTTGGGGGTGGGAGGAGGCAGCAGAGCGAGGGACTGAGGGACGGCGGCAACTGAGGCGGCGGCGGCTGTTGTGGTGGTGGCGGCGATAGCGGGCGGAGGAGGGGCGGCGGCGGGGCTTGAGGAGCCGTCGCCGGGAGTTGCTGCTGCTGTTGTTGCTGCTGCTGCCCGGACATGCCGGCCTCCTCCTCCTCCGCTGTCTCGCGCTCCTCCCTTTTGCACGCGCTGCCCCGCCGCTTGGCACCACCACCGCGGAGCCGCCCCCGGCTCGACGCGGATCCTCGCCGCCGCCGCCTCTCACCGCCCGACTCGCCCGCCTCCCTCCCACGGCACACCAGCCAATGTCTCACGGCACAGAAGTGTGCCGCGGAACACCGGTTGGGAAACACTGCGCTAGATCACGCCTCGACCCCCCTCTTTCCCAGTTGCGGTTTTCTTAGTAATTCTCATCTCTTACAGTTTCATCGAGTTTTTTATATATACATCTAATCCTGCTGTAGTCCTTAAGCTTCTACAATTAATTTCTATGTATGTTACAAATTTACTCCATTCTTCTACAAACGTACATCCTTTTTGGTTTCTAATCCTATGTGTCATTTTCGCTAATTCCATATATTCAAATAATTTTACCTGCCATTCCATAACATTTGGGATTTCTGATGTCTTCCATTTTTGTGCAACTAAAATCCTGGCCTCCACCGTTGCATACTGAAATAACTTATGATCAACCTTTTTTATTTCGTCCCCTATTATCCCTAATAAAAATTCCTCCGGTTTTTTGGGAAAGGTATACCTAACAATTTTCGTTAATTCATTATATATTAGATCCCAGAATCTTTTCATTTTCTTGCATGTCCACCACATATTATATAGGTCTCCATCTTTACATTTCCAGTTACAGATAGGTAGCCGTGTTGGTCTGCCATAGTCAAAATAAAAAAATTCCTTCCAGTAGCACCTTAAAGACCAACTAAATTAGTTCTTGTTATGAGCTTTCATGTGCATGCACACTTCTTCAGATACACTGAAACAGAAGTTGCCAGATCCTTCTATATAGTGAGAAGGTGGGGAGGGGTATTACTCAGAAGGGTGGTGGGAATGGGTGATTGGCAGATAGCTGAGATGAGCCTGTTGATGACTCTTAACAACTGCACTAGGTCTTACAGGAAAATGCAAGGGGTGAGAAGGTGAAAAATGGCTTAGAATCATAGAATCATAGAATCATAGAATCATAGAGTTGGAAGAGACCACAAGGGCCATCGAGTCCAACCCCCTGCCAAGCAGGAAATACCATCAGAGCACTCCTGACATATGGTTGTCAAGCCTCTGCTTAAAGACCTCCAAAGAAGGAGACTCCACCACACTCCTTGGCAGCAAATTCCACCGTCGAACAGCTCTTACTGTCAGGAAGTTCTTCCTAATGTTTAGGTGGAATCTTCTTTCTTGTAGTTTGGCTCCATTGCTCCGTGTCCGCTTCTCTGGAGCAGCAGAAAACAACCTTTCTCCCTCCTCTATGTGACATCCTTTTATATATTTGAACATGGCTATCATATCACCCCTTAACCTCCTCTTCTCCAGGCTAAACATGCCCAGCTCCCTTAGCCGTTCCTCATAAGGCATCGTTTCCAGGCCTTTGACCATTTTGGTTGCCCTCCTCTGGACACGTTCCAGTTTGTCAGTGTCCTTCTTGAATTGTGGTGCCCAGAACTGGACACAGTACTCCAGGTGTGGTCTGACCAGAGCAGAATACAGTGGCACTATTACTTCCCTTGATCTAGATGCTATACTCCTATTGATGCAGCCCAGAATTGCATTGGCTTTTTTAGCTGCCGCGTCACACTGTTGGCTCATGTCAAGTTTGTGGTCAACCAAGACTCCTAGATCCTTTTCACATGTACTGCTCTCAAGCCAGGTGTCACCCATCTTGTATTTGTGCCTCTCATTTTTTTTGCCCAAGTGCAATACTTTACATTTCTCCCTTTTAAAATTCATCTTGTTTATTTTTGCCCAGTTCTCTAATCTGTCAAGGTCATTTTGAAGTGTGATCCTGTCCTCTGGGGTGTTAGCCACCCCTCCCAGTTTGGTGTCATCTGCAAATTTGATCAGGATGCCCTTGAGTCCATCATCCAAGTCGTTGATAAAGATGTTGAATAAGACCGGGCCCAAGACAGAACCCTGTGGCACCCCACTAGTCACTCTTCTCCAGGATGAAGAGGAACCATTGATGAGCACCCTTTGGGTTCGGTCAGTCAGCCAGTTACAAATCCACTGAGTGGTAGCATAGTCAAGACCGCATTTTACCAGCTTCTTTACAAGAATATCATGGGGCACCTTGTCAAATGCCTTGCTGAAATCAAGGTAGGCTACATCCACTGCGTTCCCTTCATCTACCAGGCTTGTAATTCTGTCAAAAAACGAGATCAGGTTAGTCTGACATGACTTATTTTTCAGAAATCCATGCTGACTATTGGTGATCACAGCATTCCTTTGTAGGTGCTCACAGACTGTTTGCTTAATGATCTGCTCCAGAATCTTCCCTGCTATTGATGTCCGACTGACTGGGCGGTAATTATTTGGGTCCTCTCTTTTCCCCTTTTTGAAAATAGGGACAACATTTGCCCTCCTCCAGTCTGCCGGGACTTCGCCTGTTCTCCAGGAATTCTCAAAGATGACTGCCAGTGGTTCTGAGATCACATCTGCCAGTTCTTTTAATACTCTTGGATGCAGTTCATCTGGCCCTGGAGACTTGAATACATCTAAACTTGCCAAATATTCTTGTACTATCTCCTTAGTTATTCTGGGCTGTGTTTCCTTTGCTGAATCATTTGCTCCAAATTCTTCAGGTCGGGCATTGTTTTCTTTATCGGAGAAGACTGAGGCAAAGAAGGCATTGAGTAGTTCAGCCCTTTCTGTGTCCCCTGTTTGCATTTCACCATCTTCTCCTCTGAGTGACCCCATTGTTTCTTTGTTCTTCCTTTTGCTACGAACATACCCATAAAAGCCTTTTTTGTTGCTTTTAACCTCTCTAGCAAGCCTGAGTTCATTCTGTGCTTTAGCTTTTCTGACTTTGTGTCTACACGTGCTGGCTATTTGTTTGAATTCCTCTTTGGTGGTTTCCCCCCTTTTCCATTTTTTGTACACATCCTTTTTTAATCTTAATTCAGTTAAAAGTTCTTTAGATAGCCACCCTGGCTTCTTTAGGCACCTTCCATGTTTCCGTCTCATTGGTATTGCCTGACGTTGTGCTTTTAGTATCTCCCTCTTAACAAACTCCCAGCCATCATGAACTCCCTTTCCTTTTAGTATTGTTGTCCATGGGATCTCACCCAGCACTTCCCTAAGTTTTATGAAGTCGGCTTTCTTAAAGTCAAGAAATTGAGTCCTAGTATGCTTGGCTGCTCCTTTCCGCTGTATAGTAAACTTCAGAAGAGCATGATCACTCGCGCCTAATGATCCTTCCACTTCTACCCCACTAACCAGGTCATCAACATTGGTTAGGACCAGATCTAAAATGGCTGTTCCTCTTGTTGCTTCTCCCACTTTCTGGACAATGAAGTTGTCTGCAAGGCCAGTGAGGAATCTGTTTGACCTTATGCTCTTGGCTGAGTTTGACGTCCAACAAATATCCGGGTAATTGAAGTCCCCCATTACTACTATCTCCCTTCCTTTTGCATGCTTGGCCATCTGTTCCAGGAAGGCATCATCTATGTCCTCCGTTTGGCTTGGGGATCTATAGTAAACTCCCACAATGAGGTCTCTGTTATTCTTCTCTCCCTTAATTTTGACCCAAATACTCTCACTTTGGCTTTGAGGTTCTAAATCTTGGATCTCTTCACAGGTATACACATCCCTGACATATAACGCCACTCCTCCTCCTTTCTTGTCTGGTCTGTTTCTCTGAAATAGATTGTATCCCCCCATTATTACATTCCAATCGTGGGACTTATCCCACCAGGTTTCAGTGATGCCTATTATGTCATATTTAGTTTGCTGTACCAAGAGCTCAAGCTCATCTTGTTTATTTCCCATGCTTTGCGCATTAGTGTACAGACATTGAAGTCCATTAATCATTCCCCCGTGTCTCTTATTTAAGGATTTTTTCCTCCCACCACTAGGTCCGCGTGCTGTTTGCTCCATTTGGTCTATGACATTTGGATGATCATCTTCATTAATTGATAGACTCCTACCTTCAGGAGCACTGTCTCCCTCCCCCACATTAGTCAGTTTAAAGCCCTCCTGATGAGGTTTCTGAGATTTTTGGCAAAAACATTTCTCCCAACCGTTGTGAGGTGCAGCCCATCACTTGCCAGAAGTCCATCTTCAAGAAACTGCAGTCCGTGATCTAAGAATCCAAACCGTTCCTGTTTACACCATTTGCGAAGCCAGCTGTTCACTTCCACTATTTTCCCCTCTCTCCCTGGGCCACGTCGTTCAACTGGGAGGACAGATGAGATGACAATTTGTGCATTTAGTTGCTTCAATTTCCTGCCGAGAGCCTCGTAGTCTCTTTTGATCTTCTGGAGGCTATTGCTTGCAGTGTCATTGGTTCCCACATGAACCAAGAGGAAGGGGTATTTGTCAGTGGGTTTTATGATTCCTTGCAGTCGTTCAGTTACATCTTGGATCTTAGCCCCGGGGAGACAGCACACTTCCCGAGACATCTTGTCAGGCCCACAGATCACTGCTTCTGTTCCCCTCAGTAGGGAATCCCCTATCACCACTACACGCCTCCTCTTGGGTTTGGTCGGGGTTCTTCCGTGAGCTGTCCGTTCCAAGGTCGCCTGCACATTCCCTGAGGACTGACTTTGCTGCTCGTCTTCATATACCTGATCGACTGTAATGAGGGAGAGATCCTTAGTCATGTATAATGAGATAAGAATCCAATGTCTCTGTTCAGCCCAGGTCTCTCCATGGTTTTAAGTTTGGTAATGAGTTGCAATTCAGCAGCTTCTCTTTCCAGTCTATTTCTGAAATTCCTTTGTAGTAAAACAGCTACTTTGAGATCTTGTATAGAATGTCCTAGGAGATTGAAGTGTTCTCCTACTGGTTTCTCTGTTTTGTGATTCTTGATGTCAGATTTATGTCCGTTTATTCTTTGGCGTAAGGTTTGGCCTGTTTGTCCAATGTAGAGAGCTGAAGGACACTGTTGGCAACTACTTTGTTTGTGTTTGGTGCATAAATTGCAACCACATTTATTTCCCCCCCTTGGTAATTAATTTGTACCCCCAGTACTCTCCCTTCTTCATCTTTGCATGGTTCCCATTTCTCTTTTACATATAACACTACCCCTCTCTTCTTAATCACATCTGAATTTATAAATTCTACCCCTAATCTTTTATTTTTTTTAATATGATTGTGTTTTTTAGCAACGTGTGTCTCTTGTAAACAAATTACGTCAAGGCTTTTTTTCTTCAAAACATTCTCTAGCTTTTTCTCTTAGATTTCTTGTTTAGTCCGTTCACATTCCAAGTTATTAATTTCAAAGTCATTGTAATATATTCTAATCAACCGTAATTAGATTCAAATTCAGATTCTTGTGGTTTCCCCCTTTAGGTTCTCCTCTTCAAATTATTTCCCCTCTTCTTCCTCTTCTATTTCCTCTTCTTCTCTTCCCTTCTCCTTCTCCTTCTCCTTCTTCTTTCTTCTTTCTTCTGGTTCAGATTCCTTTTCTCCAAATCTATATATTGGTCTATCTGCTTCTACCTTTCCTAACTCTTTCTCGTATCTCCTTATAAATTTCTTCACTTCTTGAATATCAGTCAATCTAAATATTTTGTCTTTATAGTAGAAGGAAATCCCTTCTGGGAATTCCCACCTATGTTGTACACCATTCCTTTTCAGCACGCTCACCCGTTGTTTATAACCATCCCTCTTGCGTAGAAATCTCATAGGAATTTCTTTAAAGATAATAATAGGCCTGCCATCTATTATCAATGTTTTTGGTAACTCATTTTCAATATTGTGTTTCTCATATCTAATGAATTAAATATCATTAGACAATCTCCTGGTAGTTTTTTTAGATTTAGCCTTTAAGGATCTTACTTTGATTCTAAATGCATTCACAGTATATTCAATTTCTTCTTTCATATCCATCTATCTTGCCAATTCTCTAATCATTTTAATTTTTATATTTTCATTCATTTCTTCCCCTACACCTCTAAATTTCAGATTCAATTGTCTGTGCCTCATTTTGATCATGGCTAAACAGTCCCATACCTGCTCCTTGATCTTTTCTGTCTCCCTTTTATTTTCTTTCACCTCTTTTTGAATCCTTTTAGTTGATTTTTCAATTGTTTTAGATCTGTCAGATCCTTAATCTTGTTTGTGAGCTCCCCCACCACCCCCTCTATTTTCTTGTCTAGCATTTCTTGTACTTCTCCTAATTTTTTCTCCATGTGTTGTTCATTTTGTTTAAATTCTTTTATTTTCAGCCATAAAATATCCAAATCTTTGATCTCTTCTTGTCTGGAGATTTTCCTTTCTCCTGGACTTCCCCAATTTTTTCCTAATTTTTTCCTGACATTTTATACAGTTCCAATATAAATTCAATATATTCCGATATAAATTCAATATATTCCAAAATATATCTGCTTCTATAATAACAGTTTTCTGCTACAAGGGTGTAGGTGTCCACCACAAAACTTTAAATACATATCCCCCAGAGTAGCAAAATGTCAAATGGCAGAAAAAGAATATAATATCCTGCAGATACTCTCTAGACCTCTAGATGTCACACTCACCCTCCCTTCCTTCTGCAATGACTAATCACTTTTATCTATCTCTTCCCAATTTACATTACTCAAATCATTAATTATCTCATGAATAGCACACCATACATTCAGTCAGATCAAATAGTATGAAAATAAAGAATTGCTAAAGAAATTTAGTTATCAGTCCCAATTATAAATTTATCTGAAGGAGCTTCTCTTCTGTTCTTCTCTGTGTTTAACTCAGTCTTTCAAACGCTGAATTTGAGGGAGGACTTTAAAACACTGAAACTTTAAAAATATAATATATATATATAAAATATATAAAATGCAGGTTTTGGTGTCTTCGGGTGTCTTCCCGTGTAAGAGTCGGGGTGTCTGTGCGACGTTTCGACGAGGTCTCACTCGTCATCTTCAGGCTGGTGCTTTCGGCTTCTTGTTACTGGAACAGAGCAGAGTGTGGTGTTTGAGTTCCTATAAATACTGTTGAGGGGTGTGGTGTATAGCCTCCAACGTTCTGGGCAGAGAGGAAGTTCCTAGATTAGTGTGCCTCTCTGTTCCAGTAACAAGAAGCCGAAAGCACCAGCCTGAAGATGACGAGTGAGACCTCGTCGAAACGTCGCACAGACACCCCGACTCTTACACGGGAAGACACCCGAAGACACCAAAACCTGCATTCCTGTACCCGTGAAAATCTACGAAAGCAAAATATATAAAAATATATATCTCTACTGCCTCAATCCAAAAAAGATAAACCTAAACCCAATATCCATTATCAAATTTCAAATTTCCTTTTCTTGGCCTCTTTTTGGCCTAATCCATTGGAGTGTGTAATATCGCCCTTTCGTGTCCAAATCGTGTCCAAATCAAATCCAAAAGAAAACGAAAAAAAGGGGGGAAATTGCATTTAAGCTCTTCCCTTTTCTTAGCCTCTTGTTGGCTTAATCCTCATGAGGATAAAAGAAAAGCAGAGAGGGAGTAAAAGGGAGTAAAAGTCAATAAGAGTCAGGACCCAGGGAGGAGAAAATACCATTAAAAGAAAGAGTAGTAGTCTGCCAGGGGAGAAAACAATAATCCACTTTGCAATATATATGAAGCATAAACGTGTGTAGCTTAATTTCCTCTATTTAAATTCCATTTGGTTCTAATCTTTTTTTTGTCCTCGTAAAATGTCTCTTTAAACTTCTTAAACCACCTTCCCTCTCTCCCTCATATGTCTTCTCCCAAAATAAGAGTCAAAGTTTCTAGTTATCTCTTCTTCAGCTCTTTGTTTTAAAGTAGCCTTTGCCTCAGCACATTGTTACTGAGGACTTTCACTTTTGTTCTCACTCAGCAGGGACTGTTATTTCCTTTTTCTGCTCTTGCGACTTTCTATCACAGTGCCATTTTCTCTCCGCTGCTGGGATAGACTCCCTTCTTCATCCTACCACATCTGAATTGAACAATCATTATTGCATTACATTCTTGATTAAATTATCTTTTCATTGATATATAATTTTATGATATTACTCCAAAAGAAGTGGTTTTATGAGCCATCAAACGTCTGAAATACACTTTTTTTCCAAAAGGCTTCCACAATTTTGGCCACTACTGTATATCAAACAAAGCAACATTCAACAACCCATAATAATCCAATAATAAATATGTTGGTTAATGACAAACAACAAAGGTAATGAACATACACACAGTTCCTTTCAGTTCTTCTCCATTTCTTCCCAAGGCTCTAATCCCTTTTTGTCTCCATTGCAGATTGTGATGAATTGGAAATTGAGAACAAGGGTGACCACAACAAAATCCCCAGAGAGGAGAAGCCACGTGAAAATTTGGAGTGTGGCGAGAGCTGCAGTCAGAGCTCCCATTCCAGTTCCCATCAACGAAATCTCATCAGAAAGAAACCCCATCAGTGCATGGAATGTGGAAAGAGCTTCACTAATAGCTCCTATCTCACTTCCCATCAGAGAATTCATACAGGGGAGAAACCCTATCAGTGTGTGGAATGTGGAAAGAGCTTCAGTAGGAGCGACCATCTCAATACCCATCAAAGAATTCATACAGGGGAGAAACCCTATCAGTGTGTGGATTGTGGGAAGAACTTTGCTGATAGATCCACTCTCACTTTCCATAAAAGAATTCATACAGGGGAGAAACCATATCAGTGTGTGGAATGTGGAAAGTGCTTCAGTCAGAACCGTCATTTCACTTCCCATCAAAGAATTCATACAGGGGAGAAACCCTATCAGTGTGTGGAATGTGGGAAGAACTTCCGTCAGAGATCCTATCTCAATACCCATCAAAGAATTCATACAGGGGAGAAACCCTATCAGTGTGTGGATTGTGGGAAGAACTTCGCTGATAGATCCACTCTCACTTTCCATAAAAGAATTCATACAGGGGAGAAACCATATCAGTGTGTGGAATGTGGAAAGAGCTTCAGTAGGAGTTCCTCTCTCAATTCCCATAAAAGAATTCATACAGGGGAGAAACCGTATCAGTGTGTGGAATGTGGAAAGAGCTTTAGTCAGAGCCACAATCTCAGTTCCCATCAAAGAATTCATGCAGGGGGAAAACCCTATCAGTGTGTGGAATGTGGGAAGAACTTCACTCATAGATCCTCTCTCACCTCCCATCAAAGAATTCATACAGGGGAGAAACCCTATCAGTGTGTGGAATGTGGAAATAGCTTCAGTCACAGCCACAGGCTCACTTCCCATCAGAAAATTCATACAGTGGAGAAACACTATCAGTGTGTGGAATGTGGAAAGAGCTTCACTAATAGCTCCTCTCTCACTTCCCATCAAAGAATTCATACAGGGGAGAAACCATATCAGTGTGTGGAATGTGGAAAGAGCTTCAGTAAGAGCTGCAATCTCACTTCCCATCAAAGAATTCATACAGGGGAAAAACCCTATCAGTGCATGGAATGTGGAAAGAGCTTCAATCAGAGGTCCTCTGTCACTTTCCATCAAATAATTCATACAAGGGAGAAACCAGCTCCAGCCTGACAAATACCGATAACTGAACAAACTTTGTTGCATTACATTCTTGATTAAATTAGCTTTCCATTGATAAATAATTTCACAATATTATTAATAATACTTTTATTGTCATTGTACAACCTGTGTACAATGAAATTCAACGAGCCTCCCTCCCAAAGAAGTGGTGTTATGAGCCCCCAAAAGGCTTCCACAATTTTGGCCACTACTATATATCAAGCAAAGCAACATTCAACTACCATCAGAATCTAATAATAAATATGTTGGTTAATGACAATCAACAAAGGCAATGAACACACACGCAACTCCCTTCAGTTCTCCTTCATTTGTTCCTGAGGCTCAAATCTCTTTTTGCCTCCATTGCAGATTGTGATGAATTGCAGATCGAGAACAAGCATGAACACGACAAAATCCCCAGAGAGGAGAAGCCACATAAGAATTTGGAGTGTGGAGAGAGCTGCAGTCAGAGCTCCCATTCCAGTTCCCAACAAAGAAATCTCAATGGAAAGAAACACTATCAATGCAGGGAATGTGGAAAGAGTTTCAGTCAGAACTCCTCTCTCACTTCCCATCAAAGAACTCATACAGGGGAGAAACCCTATCAGTGTGTGGAATGCGGAAAGAGCTTCAGTCAGAGCTCTAATCTCACTTCCCATCAAAGAACCCATACAGGGGAGAAACCCTATCAGTGCATTGAATGTGGAAAGAGCTTCAGTATGAAGGCCTCTCTCACTTCCCATCAAAGAATTCATACAGGGGAGAAACCCTATCAGTGCATGGAATGTGGAAAGAGCTTCAGTCAGAGCTCTGATCTCAATTCCCATCAAAAAATTCATACTGGGGTGAAACCCTTTCAGTGCATGGAATGTGGAAAGAGCTTCAGGAACAGCTCCCATCTCACTTCTCATCAAAGACTTCATACAGGGGAGAAACCCTATCAGTGCGTGGAATGTGGAAAGAGCTTCAGTCACAGCCAAAGTCTGACTTCCCATCAAAGAATTCATACAGGGGAGAAACCCTATCAGTGTGTGGAATGTGGAAAGAGCTTCAGTCACAGCCACTATCTCACTTCCCATCAAAGAATTCATACAGGGGCGAAACCTTATGAGTGCATGGAATGTGGAAAGAGCTTCAGTCGGAATGACTCTCTCACTTCCCATCAAAGAATTCATACAGGCGAGAAACCATATCAGTGCATGGAATGTGGAAAGAGCTTCAGTCAGAGCTCCGATCTCAATTCCCATAAAAAAATTCATACTGGGGAGAAACCATATCAGTGCATGGAATGTGGAAAGAGCTTCAGTATGAAGGGCTCTCTCACTTCCCATCAGAGAATTCATACAGGGGAAAAACCCTATCAGTGCATGGAATGTGGAAAGAGCTTCAGTCAGAGTAATGATCTTACTTCCCATCAAAGAATTCATACAGGGGAGAAACCATATCAGTGCTTTGAATGTGGAAAGAGCTTCAGTCAGAGCTCATCTCTCACTTCCCATCGAAGAATTCATACAGGGGAAAAACCCTATCAGTGCATGGAATGTGGAAAGAGCTTCAGTCAGAGTAATGATCTTACTTCCCATCAAAGAATTCATACAGGGGAGAAACCCTATCAGTGTGCAGAATGTGGAAAGAGCTTCACTCACAGCCACTATCTTACTTCCCATCAAAGAACCCATACAGGGGAGAAACCCTATCAGTGCATTGAATGTGGAAAGAGCTTTACTCGGAGCTACTCTCTCACTTGCCATCAAAGAGTTCATATCGGGGAGACATCCTTCATTATATAGCTTTAGGAGACAAGGAAATCTGCACTTTTTAAAAATGTGGTGAGAAGAGGGTTACATATGTGTATTTTGTGTTTTTATATTGTGTTTTTGTTTTATGTTGTAACCGTCCTGACATGTGGCAACAGGAGTCAATCTTTAGAGGCTGAGGGTTTTTTTGGCCCCCCCATAAAACATTTGTGGGGGCTACCACCCAAGTTAGTAGGCATTGCCATTCTAATGGCCTGCATGCATCATGTGTTTGATTGTGCAAGGCAGACCTTACCTGACCCACCACCAATATTGTATTCAATTCAGCACCACTGGGTCGAGTATTCTACAAATTAAATAAAGACATAAATCGCCCTCCTTTGCACATGTTCCAGCTTGTCAATATCCTTAGAATCATTTTTAAAATTTATGTGCCCTTCGTCTGATGATTTCACAATATAAACATACAAGATGAAAGCATTGATTTCTCAAAAACAAGTCCAGCCAGAGATATCTCTCCTCCCCTTTTTTGGATGGAGTTACAAACTTTGTTGATCAGGGAACAGCTGTGGAAATAGTGCATCTTGATTTCAGTAAGGCTTTTGACAAAGTCCCCCATGATCTTTCTGTGAAAGCCGGTAAAATGTGGGCTGAATGAGGAAACTGTTAGGTGGATTTGACAGACCGAACCCAAACAGTCCTCCTTCATGGTTCCTCATCATCCTGGGGTGCTGCAGGGTTCTGTCCTGGGCCCGTTGTTGTTCAACATCTTTATAAATGACTTGGATGAAGGAAGGAGAGCGTGGCCGAATCAGATCAAGGGCAGGAATAGTACCACTTTATTCTGCCTTGGTCAGACCCCACCTTGAATACTGTGTTCAATTCTGGGCACCACAAGTTAAGTATCTTAAATATTGGTTGCCTGGAGAAATCAAGAATGTGGGGGAACACAATCCGTATTCCTTTTATAACATGTGGCCAATGTTTATTGAATACATGTATTGTTAAGACTGTTGTAGGAATCCACCCAGCACTCAGTAATTGTTATTAAACATTAAATATGGGGCGCTTAAGCACTACCCACCCCCCCTCCTGATCTCTCAGAGCGAAAATACCTCTGTGGGCGGGATCGGCTAATAGGGATAGCTTGAAGAACTGGGTCAATCACTGGCGCTGTATGTATATATAGAGAACCATTGTGTATATATGGATAATCAGTTGTGACGGCAGTGAGACACGCAAGAGTGCAGTTCATTTATAAAGTTGGTTTTATTCCAAGAAAAGAACAGATTACTAGGAGCTCTTCTCCCGCGAGCTGGTCGCCATTACGATGATGACTCAACTAAGTTCTCAGTGTCACGTTTCATCCTACAAATGCAACGTGGGAGGAAACGTCTCTTCATGCTCTGTGACAAATCACGTCCTTTTTCATGTAACCCCCCCCCATGCTCATGACTACTCAAAGGCTGGCCAGCCATTTCTGAGAGGCTATCTGTGGAGTTCGGCCTTTCAGCTACATTCTGGGGCAGTGTTTCCATGATAAACCCCCTTCCTTTTGCTCTGGGCCATCTTCCAACCCTGGCAGTTGCTTGGATTCTGACAGAGGTGTTGAAAACAAATGAAATTAGACACAAGTGGGAATTTCCTGAAGGTATTTCCTTCACCTACAAAGATAGAAGAAAGATAGAAGAAAGGCTTTTAGATCCCCAGAATTCAGAAAATTTTGGCGGAAATACAAAATATACAAAATAGGCTTGGGAGGGGGTGCATCTCAAGAAAGAGAAGAAAGTGAACAAGGACAGGAAAGTCCAGGAGGATAAGAAAAGAAGCAGAGTTTCCCACAACTATATTATTGTACTTAATTGCAGTTCTGTATTTGATGTTGATATTTGACTTTGTGTCTAATAAAGATTAATGAATTTGAACATTATATCGTGGAACATCAATGGTTTGAACAATAAGGTAAAAAGGAATAAAAGTGAGCGAATCTTAAAAAAGAAAAATTGGGACATCATTGGTCTCCATGAAACACATATAGCTAAGAAACATGACAGAGTTTTCATAGATAAGAAATTAGGAACAGAATGCATAGCTTCAGATGTTTCCAAAAAGAGAGGAATAGTTATATACAGTGGTGCCTCGCAAGACGAAATTAATTCGTTCCGTGAATTTTTTCGTCTAGCGAATTTTTCGTCTTGCGAAGCACGAAATCCCATAGGAATGCATTGAAAAATCAATTAATGCGTTCCTATGGTCAAAAAAAGTCCAAAGCCAAATTTGGTACAAGAGTTTATTAAGTGCTCTTTAAAGTCTCAGTCTCAGTCAGTTTTATTGCACATAGCCAAAGGCTGCCGCAATGTACACAGAATTATTTGACAATTAAAAGAAAAGATACTGAATTGGTAAAAAAAAAAAACTTAAAACATTTATATTATTAAAACATTCCATAGTCTAAACAAAACTATAAGAGTACCCCAATGTACAAATAAAAACATTAAACGATACAATTCATACGCTAAAATCATCACATGGTCACTAATGTTAAAAACAATATCAATTAATACAGTGTGCAATTTATACTCAGAGTTTGGTGACATAGAGCATAGCCTGAGGTAGGTAGATAGGATCAAATAAATTCATCTCCTTTACAGTTAATGGCTACCTTGGCTATATAATTTGCTCTAATTTTCCTAGCAGCAGTTGCAAAATGTGCTACCCGCCAGGTCACATACTTATCTGTGTCTGCAAGGAGATATAACATCATATCAAGGGGGTTCTGGCCAGGGGACCCTGTCATTATAGGTACCAAAAATCTCTTTCTTGCATCATTATATAACGGACAGTGCAAGATATAATGCATAAGGTCCTCTACTTCAGAACATCCCCTAATGCAAACACGTTCGTTTTTTGGTATGCCTCTATGTCTCCCATCTCTATAAGCAGAGCTTATTGTATTTAGTCATACAGTGGTGCCTCGCAAGACGAAATTAATTCGTTCCGCAAGTCTCTTCGTCTTGCGAGTTTTTCGTCTTGCGATGCACGGTTTCCCATAGAATGCATTGAAAATCAATCAATGCGATCCTAGGGAAACCGCCTTCAGACCAGGTCCGGGGACAGTCTGTCCCCGGACCTCTTCTGAAGGCTGGGGGGGGGGACAAGGGCTTTTCTTCCCACCCCCAGCATTTTAAAAAACCCCGGGACAGCGGAAGACTTCTCCGCTGTCTGGGCGATCTTAAAATGCTGGCGGGCGGCATTTTAAAATCGCCCCGGGACAGCGGAGGACTTCTCTGCTGTCCGGGGCGATTTAAAAGCCCCTGGGAAAGGCAGGCAGGGGGGACAAAGACTTTCGCCCCCCGCCCGCCTTCAGAAGGTTTCCCGCCCCCCCCCGCCCGGCTTCGGAGTACCGTTCCGAAGCCGGTTGGCGGGGGCAGGTGTTCCCGGCCCCCCGCCCGGCTTCGGAGCAGCGTTCCGAAGCCGGGCGGTGGGGGCAGGTTTTCCCGCCCCCCCGCCCGGCTTCGGAGCACCGTTCTGAAGCCGGTTGGCAGGGGCAGGTGTTCCCGCCCCCCCGCCCGGCTTCGGAGCACCGGGAGAAGCGATCTCCCTGCAGCCCCTTGCTTCAAAAGAGGTCCGGGGGCAGCGGGAAGCGCTTCCCGCTGTCCCCGGACCTGGGGCTTCTCCCCGCCGCCCCTTGCTTCAAAAGAGAAGACCCGCTGTCCCCGGGGCAAGCTTCGTTTTGTGAAGCAAGCCCATAGGGAAATTCGTCTTGCGAGGCAACTCGAAAACGAAAAAACCTTTCGTTTTGCGAGTTTTTCGTCTCGCGAGGCGTTCGTCTTGCGGGGTACCACTGTATTTAGTTCGAAAAGCTTTTACAGAGCTCTTTAAAGTCACACATACTGTAAAGAGCATTTCAAAATTCAAACCCAGAGTTTTTTTAAAAAAACAGCAGAGTTGCCCAATGGTCACAGAAAATCATAAAAATGCAGGGGAAAAAACACAAGCTTCCAGATTCTTGAAACCCTTCCCCAACACCAAGTCCTTGAATTCCAAACACCCCAACCCAAAATCCAAAACCCCTCAAAAAAGTTTTAAAAGCTTAACTTACCAAATGGCTGCAAAAGAAGTTTTGGAAAAGCTTCAAAAATCACCAAAGTCTTTAAAAACCTCAAAAAAGGCTACTATGTACACTGTGTTCTATGAGTTGCTCCTCAAAGTCAAGTCGCAACTGTATTAACGGTGTTAAGAAGAAGGAAACAAACTTGCAAGACATTTTCGTATTGCGATGCAAGCCCATAGGGAAATTCGTCTTGCGAATACGTGTCCTTGCCCTCCATGTGCTCTCCTACCTGTCCTTGGTGGCGGCGGCTGTGGCATGGCAAGGTTGGGGCTCCCCTCTTTTTTCTCCTTCCTCTTTCTCTTCCTTCTCCTTCTCCTCTCCTCCTCCTCCCTGCCTTGGCTCCGGGGTTTTCATGGCCCTGGAGTGCCGCTGGGCAGTCAGACTGCTGGCCGGGTGCTCTTGCTCCCAGCTGGATTTGGGTCATGGGGGGAGCAGCAGTTCCCCCAGTTCCCCCTCGGCAGTGGCACCCGCCATTTTGCCTCCCTGGAAGTCCCCATATGATGTGTCTTGTGCTGCTGAACCAATCACGCAACATTCATTCCCTACTAATAAATCTACAACACTTAAATTATAAATCCGGGGACATGAAATGAAATCCCGGGACATTCCAGGGACAGATTTTGTCCGGGGACAGTTGCGTGAATCTGGGGACTGTCCCCGGGAAACGGGGAGTCTGTTAACCACACTCTATTCCAACGCCCTGCGTTGCAGGAATCTCAGCTCTGAATGTCATCTCCCAAGGCCTTGGGGGCCCTTGGCTAGGTTTCCCCAGCTACTCTGGGCAGCTCCCAAACAGAACACTAAAAACAGAATAAAACATTGAAAACTTCCCTAAACCGGGCTGCCTTCAGATGTCTTATAAACGTCAGATAGTTGTTTTGACATCTGGTGGGAGGGTGTTCCACAGGGTGGGTGCCCCTACCAAGAAGGCCCTCTGCCTGGTTCTCTATAACTTTGCTTCTCGCAGTGGGGTAACTGCCAGAAGGCCCTCAGAGCAGGACCTCAGTGTCCAGGCTGAACGATGGGGGTGGAGACGCTCCTTCAGGTATACTGGGCCGTTGAGGGCTTTAAAGGTCAGCACCAACACTTTGAATTGTGCTTGGAAACGTCCTGGGAGCCAATGTAGGTCTTTCAGGACTGGCGTTACATGGTCCTGGCAGCCGCTCCCAGTCACCAGTCTAGCTGCTGGATCCTGGATTAGTTGTAGTTTCTGGGTCACCTTCCAAGGTAGCCCCAGGTAGAGTGCATTGCAGTAGTCCCAGTGGGAGATAACTACAGCATGCACCACTCTGGCGAGACAGTCTGCGGGCAGAGAGGGTCTCATCCTGTGTTCCAGATGGAGCTGGTAGACAGCTGCCCTGGACACAGAATTAACCTTCACCTCCATGGACAGCTGTGAGTCCAAAATGACTCCCAGGCTGTGCACCTGGTCTTTTAGGGGCAGTTAACCCATTCAGGACCAGGGAGTCCCCCCTACCTGCCCATTCCCCAAAAACAGGACTTCTGTCTTGTCGGGATTCAGCCTCAATCTGCTAGCCACCATCCATAGCGATCCATAGCTGCCATCCATAGATGACAGCATCATGATCCTGGCAGATTTCTGCTCAATTCCTTTGCTAAGGACCCCTAGCATGACGTTTGCCTCTTTTGCAGCCGCCACATGCCGGGTCTTGACATCCTGATGCAGACAGAGGCTGGCTAAGATTATGATAGATGAAAAATAATTCGGTTTTTTGGGGGGTGTCCTCATCTCTGGCCTGGTTTGGCAGGCCCACTTTGGCTAGGGGAATCCTGGACTGGCAGTGGCTCTGTCGCAGGATACCCCCCCCAATCATTCAGTTTGTACAAACTTGACAAACACACACACACACACACACACACACACACACACTACACACGCTACGCTTCTGTTATAAATTCATAGAAAATCAACCATACATTGGATCTGCACTGTTCCACTTTCATTTTACTCCATGAAGGAAGGACTACAAAATGGGGAAGGTTTGATACAGGGCAGCCATAATCCCTTCAGCATAGCAGCACATCCACAGGAGCCCTGCCCAGTTGCTATGCCAACCCTGATGGTCCCAGACAGAAGACCATCAAGATCACAAAGAACGTGCATATGGGAGTGGATTCAACACTGACTGGAACAAAGGACAATGATCAGCTCTTCCCTCTGGGGGCAGGAAACTGCAAACTCCCCTGTGTCACCTGGAAAGTACTCATGGGGAGGGGGAAAGGGGGAACCAGCCAGGAGACAAGATACTCAGGTTACCACCACAACTCCTCCCTCAACCCCTCCTTTCTGTGATGTAGTTGAGATGTAGTCTTAAGGGTGTAGTTTGGGATATTAGTAACTAATAAAAGTTGGGGTCTTCTTTTGCTCTGGACTTCCATTTGCTTCATCTTGTTGCGACAGTATCCAATCAAGGCCAAGCCTACAGGCTGCTGTTTTGCTCCAGGTTATCCTGGTTGGTGTCTTTGTTTTTGTCCAAGGGAGCCCTCGGATTTCGCCGTTAACAGCTCTCAATGGCCAGCTGCCTCAGTGGTTAGAGGCATCCAGATGGGACTCTTGCTAGCCTTCTGCCACTTTGGAACAAGTCTCCACATGAGACAGTTTGGGGGGAGAGAGAGTCAGAGGGGTTGGAGGGAGGGAGAAGTGGCTCTGATCTGAGTGGATCCTCCGCTCTGAGGAGAATATCTATGGAGCCAGAGGAAGGAGCCTCACAGCTGAGATGGGGAGACCATGTTGAGGGTCTGAAGGGAGTATTCAGATGGGAGAGAAGCTGGAGGGAGAAGCTGTGGGAAGACTCTCTTCTTCTTCTTCTTCTTCCGGGGTCTCCTTCCAGTCAGGAGGAGAGAGATCTTGTAGGAAAAGGAGATTCCCAAGTCCGTGGCAAGGGCTGAGAGGATCCCCTGGGTCTGGCATACAAAGGAAGATACCTCAGGAGAAGCGAGGAAAAGTGGCCCCTCGCTGTGAAGGAAGCTGGGCTGTGTCCAAAGGACCTCACGGAAAGACCCCTCATAATAACTGAGGGAGGGGAGGAGAGAGAAGCCGCAGAAAGAGAGTTCAGCCTTTCACTATCTATTGTTACTCGCGGAACGGATTCTTTTCGTCTTGCGAGGCACCACTGTAATGCTTTCTTAAATTATTACTCTTTTTCTATGTGTTTAGCTGTTTCTATCTTAAGTGTAAGCCATCTTGAGTCCCTGTCAGGGAGAAAGGCAGGATATCATCATCATCAACAACAACAACAACAAGAATTTTTGTGCACATTGTCAAAAATTTATTGTCCCTCCTCCTCTTCTCCTCCCAACTGTGCTGCAGTGAATCAGGCCAGAGTCCAGCTTGCCAGGATCATAGAATGACAGAATTATGAATCAGACCATCGGTCCATCTACCTCAGGGCGCCCCACACTGACTGGCAGCGACAGCTCTCTGGGGTTTCTCTCCCAGCCTTAGCTGGGGCTGCCAGTGGGGACTAAAGGCAAATTTCCACATAAATCATAAGATCTAAAATTCAGAATACAACATTAATATCAATAACAATTGAAAATGACACAGATAAAAACCCAAAACCATTTGAAGAAGGAGGCCTATCTGCCCAGCAGTAGCAGCAGTATTTTGATTATTATTATTTATACATACCCCGCACATCTGGCTGGTTTTTCCCAAGCCACTCTGGGCAACAAAATATTAAAATACAATAGTCCATCAAATATTAAAAGCTTCCCTAAGAATAACAACCATCCATTTTTAGTCCATTGAGTTAGAAATTCAGCATTTATGGAAGGGGAAATGGCATACTATTGAATGTTTGCCTAGCAACATGCTTAAGAAAGTTTTGGTTATTCATGATGAGAATAGGATTTATTTATTATGATATTCACTGGGTTCCTCCTCGGCAGCCAGTGCAATGGTTTCAGCAGGGCTAGAACTCAGGACCCGCTGCCTTGAGGGACATCTAAGAGCAGTTGGGCAGGGAAAGGTCTTCCTTGGGAGGTGGTGGACTCTCCTTCCTTGGAGGTTTCTCAGCAGAGATCGGACGGCTATCTGCCATGGATGCTTTAGCTGAGATTCCTGCCTTGCTGGGGTTGGACTAGATGACCCTGGGATCCCCTCCTATCTCTCCACTCCTGAATTCTAGGAGGAGCTTCCTTGCCTCCTGCAAAGCCCTTTTCCCTGAAGGCTCTTCCTCTGGTTTCTGGCCAAGGGAGGGAGATGCTCAGAGTGTTATGTATTGAAGTTCTCACTCTGGCCACCAGGAGTATCGTGTACAGTGGTACCTCAGGTTAAGAACCTAATTTGTTCCAGAGGTCCGTTCTTAACCTGAAACTGTTCTTAACCTGAAGCACCACTTTAGCTAATGGGGCCTCCTGCTGCCGCTGCGCTGCCAGAGCACGATTTCTGTTCTCATCCTGAAGCAAAGTTCTTAATCCAAGGTACTTTTTCTGGGTTGGCGGAGTCTGTAACCTGAGGCATCTGCAACCTGAAGCGTTTGTAACCCGAGGTATCACTGTATATAGTTTTCACTCAGGTCCACGTCAGTTACTTGAGGCGGGAAACCCTGGGTGGTTGTTGCTACAATGTTGACAGCCTATAAAAGCCGGCCGGCTGAGCTGGGCTCTGTGTTCAACAGTGGGCAGACGATGCGGCGATTTCTCCAAAGCAGCTCTTTATTTGCAAGCTGGAACAGAACTGGACAGCAGCTTACAAATAAAGAGCTGCTTTGGAGAAATCGCTGCATCGTCTACCCACTATTGAACACAGAGCCCAGCCAAGAGCCAAAATCCCCCCCCCCCAAAGCACCCCTTGCCATAGGCGGATCCAGGAGGAAGCTGCCCCCTTAGAGCCATTTAAAAAAACAGAAATGAATAGAAATCAGAGTTCTGCCCTGGCTAAGCGAGTGCGCAATGCGGGGGGGGGGGCTGAGCTGGGGGACTCGGCACTGCAAGGGTTAAGGGAACCGAGCTGCCTTCCTAGAGAGGCCAGGATGAGGTTTCCGGCTTCCCAGGCAGCAAAGCTCTTCTTCTTCCTTAGTCTTCCCGCCTCTTCGTCACGCCAGGCCTCCTCTCTTTCCCAGGGAGGCTTCTCTTCTCGTGAGGTGGCAGCTCAGAGCCCAGCCAAGAGGATCCCCCCAAAAAACCATTTCTGGGATTGGGGAAGGATGGTGAGAGCGAGAGAGGGCTGAGCTGGGGGGACTGGCCTTGCAAGGGTTAAAGGGAACCGAGCTGCCTTCCTAGAGAGGACAGGAAGCGGACGGGGGGGGGCAGGTCCTCCAGAGCCAAGGCCCCCCCTCCCCAGTCCTTTCCTGCCTCGCTCTCCCCTCCTGGGATCTGGTGAGTCTCCTCTCTCTCCCCCCAGAGGGTGCAGTGGAGAGACACGGGGGGGCAGGGCTGCAGCAGCAGGGGAGGGTGCCTGGGGGGCCTGATCTGCTCCTGCGGGGGGGGGACCCCAAGTCAGGGAGGAGGAGAGGTTCAGGGGTGCAAAGACCCCCTCCCGTATGCTCCTGCTACCCAGAGGAGGAAGGAGCCCCCAGGAGGAAGGTCAGGGAAGGAGAGAGCGGGGGGGGGGGACCCCAAGTCAGGGGGGAGGAGAGGGTCCTGCCAGGGAGGGGCCAGGTCTGCCACGCTCTCCTCCCTGGAGATCAGAGGGTCCCAAACTCATTTGGCCTTCTACCCCCCCCCCCCTTTCAGAAAAACAATGACCCCCCCCCCGAAATCTCCCTTCTTTAAACAAAGGAGTCCCATTGCACAACAGAGGAAATATCTGCAAATGGTTTTCCAAAGCTGGACGAGGAGGTGGACTAGCCCCCCCCCGAAAAAAAGGGTGGGAGAGAAAGGCCAGGGATAAAGAGAGGGATCCCAGTTTCCCAGAGTCTGGCTGCTGCATTGGGGACCAGTTTCCCAGTGTCTCCCAGGGCAGCTCCCCACGGAGGCCACGGCAGCCATCCCCTCGCACCCAGAGCAGGGCATCCCAGGACCACATCCTCTCTCTCCCAAAGGGATTGTTGCTGGAAAACCAGCCGGAAATGGGCGCTGCTACTCCCTGAGCCTCCAGGGACCTGGGCATCAAGGGCTGTGCGTGTGTTAAGCCATCTAAGAGAATAATCATAATAAATTGGCTGCCTATATTTCAAGGGAGCTGTCTTTGGCCTCATCCACTTGGCCCTCAGGGGTTGGCCAGATACATACCTGGCCCTCGGAGCAAAGAAAAAGGGACCCCACCCCAGGAGTCTGTCCTGAGAGCGGCAGAGAGTCCAAGTCCAAGAAAAGGAGACAGAAGCAGGGGAATGGGGGTGGGGGGAGAACAACTACTGAGGACCCCCAGGTGAGGACCCCCACTAGAGCCAGGCATCCATTTTCCACAAGATGCAAATGACTCCCTTGTCAGTCAGTTCTGACTTCATGCATTTACTTTAGGGAAGCATTTAATGTTTGATGGATTACTGTATTTTAATATTTTGTTGGAAGCCGCCAAGAGTAGCTGGGGAAGCCCAGTCAAATGGGCGGGGTATAAATTATTATTATTATTGTTATTGTTATTGTTATTATTATTATTTACTGGAAGGCAGGAGCAACCAGGCTGATTCACATCACATAAATCACTTCCGTTGCCTCCACATTTTGCATTGCAATCTTCCCTCTAGGAGGGCTAGAGTATGGCTACCAGATATTTTTCAATGAATCCGGGGACACTCCCCCCCCCCCCAAGCTGAGTAGCAACAGGGAGTCAGTAGTGGGGATGGTGAGGCAAAAGACCCTGGCTCCCTCTTCTTCTGCCAGAAGCCCCCCTCCCTGCTTGTCTCTCACAGCCAGGAGACGTCTGAGAATGGAGGAGCAAAGGCAGGCTGCACTGTTGGATCGCTTGAACCCCAGAGAGAGAGGAGGGGACTTGGAAAGCTGTGGGGAGCCAGGGGCCTTCACTCTCAGCAGCTGATTTCGTGAAGGAAGACCCTGACATGGAATTTGACTCAATATCGATCCAGAGCAGAATTCCAATGTATAGTTAGCAGAGTGAAACCTAAACACGTTATAGGATCCCCCAAAATAGACCAGAGGCAATTGTATTTCATCCAGGAGAGCTTTACTGCTACTGAAGACAAATGAGGATACGGGTCCCAAATCCAAAACGTTCAGGATTAGCCTTGTGCATAAGAAATCCAGTTGCAGCAGACTTAACTTAAACTTACCGCAACTTATAAAAAGTTTAAACCTTAAGACTCAGCATACTATGTACAGAACACCAGAAGGAAGAGAGATAAAAATATAGAAAGAGAAAGTGAAACCCAGTCTCCTTCTGGCCTCTTCTTACAGTCAGCATGACCTTGACAGAAGAGAGAAGAGAGCCACTTTAACCCAGCTGTACTCAGCTTCTCTGAAGGAATAACCCAAACATCAGGAACCTTCTGCTTGTTTCTTTTATTCAGAGAAGCTTCCGGAACCCTCTTGAACTAACTAGAATAGAAAAGATCAATATCAGATCCAAACTTTCTGCACTAAAGAAATGCAAACTGACAGACCCTCAGGGAATGAGCTGCTCTTCTCATTCGGCCTGAAACTCAGACAAGTCTGTGAATATCGTGTTCTTGCTGATAGTTAACTCCAGCTGTGAACTGTGGGATTTCCTGCTGTGACACCAGCCTTCTGAATGTTGCCAGTAGGATTCATCTGTAGTTGCAGTTTTCATGGAATCCAGGAGTTGAAAGGGACCCCAAGGGTCATCAAGTCCCACCCCCTGCATTGCAGGAATCTCAGCTAGATCCTCCAAGACAGATGGCCATCCAATCTTGGCTTCTTGTATTTCTATATTCATCAATGAATGCTAAAATAGGCTTCTAAGCAGCGGACAGATGAGAACAAATAATGTCCAGGATTCACCTAACCAGGACCATCCGCTGGAAAATGGATCTGCCCCCCACTCCTCCCCCTCTCCATGCCCCCATGAACCCCTTGAATATGGCTCTAGGGCATTGGGAGGGAACTTCCCAAAACAACTCACGAGGAGAGGAGAAAGTGGATCCTTCCATCAGGGAAACTGGAATGCTTGCGTAGGCAGAATAACTTGAAAACCACCAGGAGGAGTACCACCTATTTGCACAAAGATGAATGCCCATAATTAAAACATAGAATAAAAGAATTCCATTAAAGCGTTAAAATAATCATCCATAATTAAAATGTGTAGCAAAGCAATCCTACTGAAACAACACAGCAATTAAGAGGAAGGAAACAACAGAGCATTGTGTAGCAGATTATATTTCTGCTGTCTCAGAGGAGGACATTTCCCTTTTTCTTTTAGGGTCCAGTGTGCTTTGAAGACATCTCTGTTTGTTTCACGGACGAGGAGTAGGCGTTGCTGGATCCTGACCAGAGAGCTCTGCACAAGGGCATCATGGAGGAGAATCGTGGGATCGTGGCCTCTCTTGGTAAGGCTCCCTGTGGGATCATCCTATCTGCCTGGAAATTCAAAAAATAATATATATTATATTATTTTATAATATAATATATATCAGCAGCGCCCCCTCCAACACCTGGGAACCTAACCCCCCCAAAATAAACCTTGAGCAGCAAATTACACTTTTTTCTTATATATATGCCGTATTCTTCGCTCTATAACACGCACCAGACCATAACACGCACGTAGTTTTTAGAGGAGGAAAACAAGAAAAAAAATATTCTAAACGAAATAGTGGATATATGATTTTTGTGGTTCATGCTGTGGCCGCAGACATGTGATCTGACAGTGAGTTTGGAGTAGCCCAATGCAAAAATCCTGAGGATCCATGTGGATCCATGCTTTGTAACCACGGAGGAGGGAAGGAAGAGGAACCATGGATCCTCTGCTCACGACTGCAGCAGATCCCCCCTGCCACCTACAGGCATTCGCTCCATAACACGCACAGACATTTCCCCTTACTTTCTAGGAGGAAAAAAGTGAGTATTATGGTGCAAAAAATACGGTAATTTTTAAAATTATTCTCCATTTAATATTGTACATTCGCATCATCATTATCCGCTATACCACCCTGGCTCTTTGGAGTCTCAACTTCCTTCCCTGCTGCCTCATGGCTTTCAAAATTAACCTTTATATCATTGCAATTTGTACATTTTCCAATTCCTATTTCACTCATTACAGAATGGCTCAAGATTTAAATATAGAAAGGTAGAGAATTTCTCATTACAAGTCTTCAGACAACCCTGCTAGTGATGTTAATTGCTTACAATAATCTTTCAGATATCGTATAAATTTATTCCAACCCTTTTGGAATCCTTAATCGTGCTGGTTTTTCTGTCAGTGTCACCGGATATGCAAAGTCCATCATTTTCATCTGCCAATCTTCTAACAGAAATTCTCACCATGTCAATTAATACTGAGTTTGGGAACCTTTAGCTTTAATTCTGGCCTTGCAACGTCTTCCCATGGAGTGAAGCAAGTTTTTTAGTTCTGCAGCTGTAATAATGTGAAACCAAGATGGAATTATTGCAACTATTGGTTGGGCTTTATCGCTGGGTTGCTTCTGACTAACAATTTTCTTTAGTTGGCTCCATAGATTTCTGATTGGGTTACGGTCTGGGCTATTATCTTGAAACCACCTTTTGCACACAGCAGCAACATGACATGGAGCTGAATCCTGTTGAAATAGAAAATAATTAAATAAATAAAAAGGTTCAGTATCTGGGAAAAGATCACATGCGGAATGCTTCAGTTTGGGCACAAGTATTTCATTTATTTATTTTGGGGCATTTACATTCCTTTGATAACACAAATTCTTCCCACACCTTTTGCTCACATATTTCATGCCATCAGTACCAAGCAAGGAGATTTGGGTCTCATCACTCCTAAGAACACTTGCCCATTGTTCTGCTGTCCAGTTACCATGGTGTCAGGGCTGCCTCAGGTCTCAGCTCACAAAAGACCAACGCCAAGCTCTTCTTATATACAAGGATGTTTATTGCAGTTCATTATCAGTTCCACAACCGGAGCGCGCAGCCCCGCGTCTCTTAGGCTAGACATTTGAAGTCCCCTCTGAATCGGTCCCGCCCCTACACCAGTTTAAGAGGCTTGTGCTAGACCACCTCTTCCTGTCCTTTCTTTTCCGCAGGGTCTTTCTGCCCCCCTGGGTTCCTTCCCTCCTGCTCTCTCCTGAAGCGGATCCCTCAGATGCCTGTTCCCCCCTCCTTCGCGCTTTGGGGCCAGGCTCCTCCTCCGGGCTCTCTCCATTTCCGCGCGCCTCCACATTTGAACTTGGCGCGCGTTCGCTACCCCTGACCTTCCTCTTGACACTTACACTACTCCCTGTACTACTCTCCTCCTCTTCCGGCGGGACGTCCTGCCCTGATCTCCTTCCCCCGTCTCCATCCTGCTCCGCTCCGTGTGTCACACTGGGAACTCCTCTCTCTTCACTTGGTTCCTGCTGGGAAGCCGGTCCCGATCTCCCACTCCTACTCGGGGTTTCCCTGCTGCTTCCCTGTTCCTGGCAGGTCTCCCCTGTGACCCCCTTTGGCCTGACTAGGGGCGCCCCCTTCTGGGAATCCTCCGATTCACTTGAGAGACTCATGGAAGACCTCGAGTCATTGTCATTCTCTTCCTCACTGTCCTGGGATTCTTCCCCATCGCTCTCCGTCTCCCCCCTCACCTGTGCCTCTGTCTCTGAACCCCTGACATCCATCCCCCCCTCGAAGCCCCCCTTCCCCCCTCCCGCTGCTCGGGCGCAGGTTCCGGTGGCTCCGTCATTGCGGAGGTCGCTGCTGGACACAGGTCGTCGACGTCGATCTCCTCTGCTTCCAGTTCATTGTTTGTGTGCTCGAACCCATGGTCCTCTCCCAACATGTTCACGTCTTCCCCTCCCCCTGTTGCCTGGGTGGGGTCTGCTTGCCAAGGACCCATCCGCCACCTCGTGCGCCAGTCCTCTTCTGGCTGGTCGTCCCACCAGTAAGAAGGGTTGGTGTCCACCCCCGAAGACGATCCCCTAGGAGGGCTCGACTCTGGCGTCGTCTCCTCTGCGGAGGAGAACCCTCGGAAGGTGCTGGTGGAAAGTGTGGGCGTAAAAAGCCAATCGTCGAAAAACTGTGCTGGCATGGGCCTGTGTGGGAAAAGGGCATGGAACTCGTCCTTGAGGAGGGGTTCGTCTAAAGCGTAGTCTGGCACCCAACTGTTGGCGCTGGCCGGGGCGCCCTCCCTGGCGAGAAAATATTCTACTCCCACTTCCCCCCATCTCGAGTCCAGAATCTCTGTGACCTCGTTGATTGGTTCGTCCCTAGGTGACCTCCCCCTCTTGGGTGACTCTCTGCTCGGTTCTGGTGCCGTCCCTGACTCCTGAAATCTGTGTGGGGCCCTGTAAGGGGTGAGCACCGACCTATGAAAGACCGGGTGCATTCTGAAACCTTCGGGGAGGGCCAGTCGAAACGCTACGGGATTAATCCTGGCCTCAACTTGGTACGGCCCTAGTCGCCTGTGTCCTAGCTTCTTTTTAGCTAACGACTTGGCCGGCATTGCTTGGGCCGCTAACCATACCCAGTCTCCCACCTGGATGTCTTCCCCCTCCCTCCTGTGTTTGTCTGCCTGCACCTTATAGGCCTGTTTGGCTAGCTCCAAATGTCTCCGTAGCTCGCCGTGCACCTCTTGCAATTCTGCTGCGAAATGGTCGGCTTCCTGTGGCGCCCCCTCCCCCGTCGTTACGAGCCCCGGGAAGGTTCTGGGATGCCGTCCATTGTTAGCGAAGAACGGCGTCACCCCCGTCGACGCGTGCTTCGTGTTGTTGTAGGCAAACTCAGCCATCGGCAGGTAATCCACCCAAGCCGCGGGTCACTGATTGGCGTAACATCTCAGGTACTGCTGCATGATCGCGTTGACCCTCTCCGCTTGGCCGTTGGTCTGCGGATGTCTCGCCGACGACAGGTTGATTTTGACGTGCAGAATCCCTAGGAGCTTCTGCCAGAAACTGGACACAAACTGGCGCCCCCTGTCAGACAGAATGGACCGTGGCAAGCCATGCACCTTGAACACGTGGTCGATGAACAGTTTGGCGGTCTGCTCCGCTGTCGCCACCTTCGCGCAAGGAATGAAATGCGCCATCTTGGTGAACAGGTCTACAACCACAAGCACCGCCGTCTTGCCTCGCGAACTGGGCAGATCCGTGACAAAGTCCAGCGCCACCCTCTCCCACGGTTGCAGTGGCGTCTCCAGCGGTTCCAGCAGTCCCGCTGGCTTCTGGTGCACTGGCTTGGACCTTTGGCATGTGTCACACCTGGCGACATACTCCGCGACCTCCCCTCGCATCTGGGGCCACCAAAAGTCTCTGGCCACTAATTCCGTCATCTTTTCCTTGCCGAAGTGGCCAGCGCTGGGTGCGTCGTGCAACTGCTGCAGATCCTTCGCGCGGAGATCGTCTCCCGGAACGTAGAGAGCACCCTTACGGGTCAGCAGGCCGTCGTGTATCTGGAACTCGTCGTCCTTCGCCGTGCCTCTCCGCACCTCTTCAATTTTGGACTGTGCGAATGGATCCGCCTGCAACGCGCGCCGCACCGCCTCCAGGTCCACGGCAGCTGAAGCGCACGCCCACGCCTGTGGTGCAAAAATGTGCTTGGCTGCCGCCGGTGCCGCTTCCTTGAGATACTGCGGTTTCCTGGAGAGCGCATCTGCTATGACATTGTTGTCGCCTGGGATGTACTCTATCCTGAAATCGAAATCCGCAAAGAACTCCGCCCAGCGTATGTGCCTCTGGCTCTGTAGCTTCGCCGTGCGCCAGTACTCTAGGTTCTTGTGGTCTGTGCAGACCTGCACGGTGTGCTTGGCTCCGATGAGAAAGTGCCTCCATGCCTTGAAAGCTGCGTGGATGGCCAGCAACTCCCTGTCCCAGATGGTGTAGTTCTGTTCTGACTTGCTGAGCTTCCGGGAGTAGAAAGCACAGGGCCTCCAGTACCCCTGCGGGTCTTCCTGCAAGAGGACGGCCCCCACCGCTCTGTCAGATGCGTCAGTTTCCACCCCCATGGGCTTGCCGGGATTCACGTGTAACAGCTGTTCTTCGGACGCAAAGAGACTTTTAAGTCTCCTGAAGGACTGCTCCGCCTGGTCCGTCCAGGTGAACTTCTTCTTTTTGGAGCTGAGAGTGTCCGTGATAGCTGCCGTCTCCCTGGCGAAACCCCTTATGAACTTGCGGTAAAAGTTGGCGAAACCGACGAACCTCTGAACCTCCTTCCGCGTTCGCGGGCTCTTCCAGTCCAACACCACGCGGACCTTGGCGCTGTCCATGGCTAGTCCCCTGTCGGACAGCCTATAGCCCAGAAAATCCACCTCCGTCACGTCGAATTGGCACTTCTCCAGTTTGGCGTAGAGCCTGTGCTCCCGTAGCCTCTGCAGGACTTCCTTAACGTCGCTCTCGTGAGCCTCTGGCGATTCCAAGAAGATAAGAATGTCGTCGAGGAAACATACGCACTTCTTGTAGAGGAGTCCCGCTAGCACGTGATGCATAAAAGCTTGGAAAAAGTGGGAGCCATTTTGGAGACCAAACGGCATAACTCTGTATTCGTAGGTGCCCAACGGCGTGAACATGGCCGTCTTCCACTCATCACCCTCTCGCACGCGTATGAGATTGTATGCGCCGCGGAGATCCAACTTGGTGAAGATCCTACCTTTCCGCACCGTCCCGAGCAGGTCGTCAATCTTGGGCATGGGGAAGGCCGCAGGCTTCGTTTTCGAGTTTATGAACCTATAGTCCACGATCAATCTTTTTTGGGGCGTGTCTTTCTTCTTCACGAAAAACACAGGACTGCCCCCCACTGCCTTGGATTCTTGGATGAATCCCCGCTGCAGGTTGTGAGCTATGAACTCCTTGAGCTCCTGCAGCTCGTCCTCGGACATGGAATACAGCTTCGCAGTCGGTAGCGTTGTCCCTGGCAAGAGGTCAATTGCGCAGTCGTAGGGCCGGTGGGGTGGCAACTGGTCAGCCTCCTTCTCGCAGAAGACCTCCAAAAACCCCTTGTACTTGAGGGGTACTGCTTGCGCCATGCTGAGACTTAGCTGCTGCCCCTCCTCCTGGCCTTCCTCCTCCTGAGCGATCTGGATGCAATGCTGCGCGCAATAGGATGAGCCGAAAGTGAGCTGCCGCTGGTACCACGCCATGGTCGGGCTGTGCCTATCCAGCCAACTCATGCCTAACACTATAGGCGTGTCTGACAGGCGGGTGACGTTGAAACTGATGATTTCTCGGTGATTGCCAATCTGCATCACCATGGGTGGCGTCTGTTGCACCACCTGCCCACCCAGCAACTTCCTGCCATCCACCGTGACGACGTTCAAAGGCAGCGTGGCTGGTAGGAGCTCTATGCGATGCTGCTTGACGAAGTGCACCCCCACGAAGTCTGCGTTGCTCCCACTGTCAATTGTAATGGGGACTTCCAGGGTGCGTCCATTAGGTAGTTGGAGAGTTGCAGTGAGTTGCACCACTGGCTTGGGAGGCAGGGGGTCTGTAGGCTGCAAAAGCGCTGGGGACTGCTTTACTGACTTGCCTGGCTGTGCCCCAGCATTTCTGCTTCCAGCCAGGCATTGCCGTTTCCCTGAAATTGCTCATCATGTTGTGCTGCTGCAGTTACTGTTGCTAAGGCTGCAGTGTGCTGCCGGAGCCTCTGGGGACACTCTTTGGCCATGTGCGTCCCACTGTCACAGATGTAACACTTCCTGTTCCCTCTAGGAGGCTTTGTTTTGACTGCTCCGGACGCTGGGGCTCCCGCTGCTGACTGAGCCTTTGCACTCCCCAGTTCCATCGGTTCTTCCCCTGCCTGCAGCTGAGGTGAGGGACGCGTACGTCCTGGATCTCTGGGAAAGAAAGGAGGCACTCTAGATGGTGCGTGAAGCTGGCTACCCCCCTCATCGCGCCAAGGGCGTTCCTCATTACGTATTCCAATGGCAAGCGCCCGCTGCACCACGTCTGCCAGGGTTTTAGGTCTGTCCCCCCGTGCCAGTTCGTCTTTCACAGGGCCAGATAGTCCCTCCCAAAACAAGTCTCTGACTGCCAGAGAATCTTTCTCCCATCGCAGCACATTCAGCAAGGCGAAAAAGCGAGCATGGTACTGACGTACTGAAGCCTTGCCTTGCCTTAAACCATGGATCTGCTGGCGTGCCACATCCACATCCACGCTAGACTGAAAGCAAGCGTCCATGCATTTGATAAATTCATCAGAGTTCCTTCGAGCAGGGCAATCCTCGCGCCACAGATTGCGCAGCCAAGCCCTCGCTTCCCCATGCAAGTGGGACACAATGAAACCCACCTTCTCCTCCTCATCTTTAAAGTCATCGCGAAGCAAATGCAACGCATATTCTACGTCTGCTTTAAAACTGGGGTACTGCTTCAGGTTCCCATCGAAGTGGGCAACCAAGTTGCCTCCTCTTCTGCCCAGTGCTACTCCAGCAGCTTTGGCCCCCGGGAACCCCACCTGGCATGCATGATCCCACCTGGCTTGCAGATCTTGGCACCGCTTTTCCGCCTCTTCCCCCCTCTTCTGGGAGACCACCACCTCAGTGGTAAGCTGGGAGACTGCGTTGCGTAGCTCAGCTATCTGCTGCTCCATACTCATGGCTGCCAAACTTCGTGAGCTTTGCAAAAAAATTTTTGCGTATCTTTGGGAGGGGACTTACTGTCAGGGCTGCCTCAGGTCTCAGCTCACAAAAGACCAACGCCAAGCTCTTCTTATATACAAGGATGTTTATTGCAGTTCATTATCGGTTCCACAACCGGAGCGCGCAGCCCCGCGTCTCTTAGGCTAGACATTTGAAGTCCCCTCTGAATCGGTCCCGCCCCTACACCAGTTTAAGAGGCTTGTGCTAGACCACCTCTTCCTGTCCTTTCTTTTCCGCAGGGTCTTTCTGCCCCCCTGGGTTCCTTCCCTCCTGCTCTCTCCTGAAGCGGATCCCTCAGATGCCTGTTCCCCCCTCCTTCGCGCTTTGGGGCCAGGCTCCTCCTCCGGGCTCTCTCCATTTCCGCGCGCCTCCACATTTGAACTTGGCGCGCGTTCGCTACCCCTGACCTTCCTCTTGACACTTACACTACTCCCTGTACTACTCTCCTCCTCTTCCGGCGGGACGTCCTGCCCTGATCTCCTTCCCCCGTCTCCATCCTGCTCCGCTCCGTGTGTCACACTGGGAACTCCTCTCTCTTCACTTCATTCCTGCTGGGAAGCCGGTCCCGATCTCCTACTCCTACTCGGGGTTTCCCTGCTGCTTCCCTGCTCCTGGCAGGTTCCCCCTGTGACCCCCCTTGGCTTGACTAGGGGCACCCCCTTCTGGGAATCCTCCGATTCACTTGAGAGACTCATGGAAGACCTCGAGTCATTGTCATTCTCTTCCTCACTGTCCTGGGATTCTTCCCCATCGCTCTCCGTCTCCCCCCTCACCTGTGCCTCTGTCTCTGAACCCCTGACACATGGGTTTTAGTCCAGTTTAATCTTTTCCACCTTTGCTTGTATCAGGGGATGATTAGCTGCTTGTGCTTAAAATAGTGCCCCTTCAGAGTTTGTGCGACCCCACAAATCTCTGTGTGTGACAGAGCTCCTCAGACATGTCTGCTCTAATCACTTGTAGAGTCCGACAGTGGCTGTCTGCGGAAGCGCTTCCAGCAAAGAAGTTCCTTAACGGAAACGCGTCTCCTGGACTCACGACGTGACAGCTTCCGGCGAAGCATAGGTCTCCCTGCAGTTGCTTCTGACACCTCCCCGCTATTTTCGCTCGAAGTGTCTCTCACCCCTTTCTCTCCCCTGCTGCTTCCTGCCTGGGCTGCTGCGTCTCTCTCAGCATTACTGAGATCCTCCTGCAGAGACCCCGCGCTCCCCCTGCTGGTCTCTGCTTTGGCTGTTGACTCTCTCCCAGTCTCTGGGAGCCCTACCACTTCCCTTTCCTCCGATGTCAGTTCCCTGACATCCACCTCCCCTCCAGGGCCCCCCTCTCCCCCGCCCCTACTCTCTCCTCTGGGCGGTGAGGAGCTGAAACCCCTAAAAGAATCCTCTTCATCTTCCGACGTCTCGAACATTTCCCTCCATCGGTCTTCGTTCCGACTCGCTGAATCCTCCTCCACCTCGGAATCAGCGAACCCCTCCAACTCTTCTTCTTCGTCGGTGGTGGCGAAGTATTCCCTCCGGAACCTCGCCACTGGCTGGGGTTTCCGAGGGAATCTCTGATGAAAAGTTTCAATCAAAACCTCGTCATCTACATCCTCTGCCCTGACCCAGGTGTTTTCCGACTCCGGCTCCCCTTCCCACATTACCAAATACTCTACTTGCTCTCCCCTCCACCTGGAATCGAGAATCTCCGCTACATGGTAGCTGTGTTCTTTTTCCTCCATAGCTGGTCCCCTATTGACCCTCCCCTCTCTGTCCCCTATATACGGTGACAGCAATGATCTGTGGAACACTGGGTGCAACTTCATGTGGTTCGGTAACCGGAGTCTGAAAGCCACTGGGTTGACCTGTTGCGTGACTTCAAATGGGCCCAGCCTTTTGGGTCTTAACTTCTTACAACCTCCTTTAAATGGTAACCCTTGGGTGGACAACCACACCTGGTCCCCCACCCTAATGCTTTCTCCTTCCCTTCTGGTTTTGTCTGCCTGCCTCTTATATTCCTCCTTCGCCCTGTTTAAATTAAGTTGGAGCTGGCGATGGATCGCTTCCATTTCTTCAACGAACTGTTCTGCGGCTGGAACGCTCCAGTTCTCCCCCTCCCCCCCTGGGAAGGCTCGGGGATGACACCCGTGATTGGCCAAAAAAGGGCTCATTCCCGTGGACACGTTCTCTGCATTGTTGTAGGCAAATTCTGCCAACGCCAGCTTCTCCACCCAATCATTCTCTCTGTCATTCACATAACACCTCAAATATTGCTGGAGGACACCATTAGCTCTTTCCGCCTGCCCGTTGGTTTCTGGATGGCGGGCAGTGGAAAAATTCACCTCTACATGCAATAAGCTCATGAGCTTCCTCCAGAACCTGGAAGTAAATTGTTTCCCTCGGTCCGAAACCACCCTCAAGGGGGCACCATGCAATCTAAACACATTTTCCACAAACAATTTAGCGGTTTCTTCTGCTGTGACCGCATGTGAGCAGGCTATAAAGTGGGCCATCTTGGTTAACAGGTCTACCACAACCATAATGGCTGTCTTCCCTTTGGACCTGGGCAGATCAGTCATAAAATCTATTGCCACTGCCTCCCATGGTCTTTCCGGCGTGGGTAGTGGTTCTAATAAACCTGCCGGTGCCCGCCTCTCCCCCTTGGCTCGTTGACATCGGTCACACCCTCTCACATACTCCCTCACATCTTCCCTGACCTTGGGCCACCAGAATTCCCTGGTAACCAGCCACATGGTTTTGTGTTGCCCAAAATGCCCTGCTGTGGGGCTATCGTGCAGTTGCTTGAGTACCTTTTCCCTCAATTCTCCTTCAGGTACGTATAACGCTCCCTTGTAGTACAACGCCCCGTTTCTCTCCTCAAAACCCCCGGGTTTGTCTCCCTCCCTCCTGAGACTCCTGAGTTTGTCCTGGGCATATTCATCCTGCACCGTTCCCTCTATCAGTTCCCTTAGCCCCACCAATGCCGCCCCACACACCCAGCGGTCCTCGGGAATGACATGGGTCTCTTCGGGTGCACCCTCTCCCTCCAAATATTCAGGTTTGCGTGAGAGAGCGTCCGCCCTAACGTTCTCCGGGCCTGGTACGTAACAAATCTCAAAGTTAAATTTGGAGAACTCCTGGGCCCATCTCAACTGCCGTTGGTTGAGCACTCGCGCAGTTCTCCAATACTCTAGATTCTTATGGTCCGTGCGCACTTGCACCTTCTGTTGTGCACCAATTAGTAGGTGCCTCCATCTCCGGAAGGCCTCATAAATCGCAAGAAGTTCCCGGTCGTACACCGTGTAGTTTCTCTCAGATTTGTTCAGCTTTCGCGAAAAGAAGGCACACGGTCGCCACTCGGACCCCTCCTTCCCCGGCTGCAGAAGAAGCACCGCCCCTATGGCTCTGTCAGAAGCGTCTGTTTCGACCCTCAGCTTTTTTTGTAAATCCACATGTAGAAGTTGTTCGTCAGAGGCGAAGGCCTTTTTCAGTTCCTCAAACGCTCGCTCCGCCTCCCCCGTCCAAACAAACTTCTTTTTGCTGCTGAGACAGTCCGTGATGGGCGCCGTCAGGTGAGCGAAGTTTCGGATGAACTTACGATAAAAGTTTCCAAACCCTAGGAACCTCTGCACATCCTTCTTAGTCTTGGGTGTTTTCCATTCCAGCACCGCTTGAACCTTGCCGGGGTCCATGGCCAACCCCTTGTCTGACAAGCGGTACCCCAGGAATTCCACCTCCTTGGTATGAAACTGACACTTCTCCAGTTTCACCCACAGTCTGTTGGCTTGCAGCCTGCTCAACACTTCTCTGACGTCTCTCACATGTTGCTCCTCATTCTCCGAATACACCAACACGTCATCTAAGAAGGCCACGCAATTCTTGTAGAGCAAAGGCCCCAGTACATGGTTCATAAAGGCTTGAAAACACGCGGAGCCTGCTTGTAATCCAAAAGGCATAACGAGATATTCAAATGCCCCCAAAGGGGTGAACATGGTGGTCTTCCATTCATCCCCTTTCCTTATACGTATCAGGTTGTACGCCCCCCTTAGGTCCAGCTTTGTAAAAATCTTTCCTTTTCGCACCCTGGTCAAAATATCATCAATCCTGGGCATAGGAAAAGCCACCGGCTCTGTCACTGCATTTAGGGCCCGAAAGTCACATACCAGCCTCGGCTTGTCCGTGTTTTTTTTATCCACAAAAAACACTGGGCTACCCCCCGCTGCCTTGGACTCTCTGATGAAGCCTCTCTTCAGGTTCTTGTCAATGAACGCTCGCAACTCCTGCATCTCCCTGTCTGACATGGCATACAACCTGCCTACAGGAAGCTGTGCTCCAGGGAGTAAATTGATCTGGCAATCAAAGGGCCTATGCGGGGGTAGTTGGTCAGCTTCCTTCTCGCTGAACACGTCGCTGAGATCAGCATACTGTGATGGCACCTTCCCCTTCTCCATCACTTCCGTCCCTGCTAGGGTGGCTTGGGCCCCTGCTGACCCCTTTTCCCCCCTGCAGTGTTCTAAGCCATGTGCGGAACCGAAGGAAACCACTCTTTGATGCCAGCCCACCAGCGGATCATGTAGGGCTAGCCAGCTCATTCCCAAAATAATGGGAGCGCCTCCCAAGGTGGCCACATTAAACGCTATCAGTTCTGTGTGCCTTGCCACCCTCATTATCATTGGGATGGTCTGCAAGCTGACGCCTCCTCCCAACAGTTCTCTGCCATCGATCGTGGTCACCTGCAGGGGGTTGCTTAAGGGGATAGTCTGTATCTGGTGTTCAGCAGCAAACTCCTTGCTCATGAAATTGCAGGAGCTGCCTGAGTCCAACAGCGCCTTTATTTTTAGGGGGTGTCCATTTTGCAACTCTAGCGACACTTCAATCACTAGAGCAGGTCGAGGAGCTTCTGGCACTGGCACTTGGGGAAGGGGCACTTTCACTGCTCTTTGGCCTGGCTGCAGTGCCCTGCTGGCAACCAGGCGTTGGCTTTTACCTGCTCCGTTTCTC
Organism: Podarcis vaucheri; assembly: GCF_965113315.1. Taxonomy (NCBI): domain Eukaryota; kingdom Metazoa; phylum Chordata; class Lepidosauria; order Squamata; family Lacertidae; genus Podarcis; species Podarcis vaucheri. The sequence goes on along the minus strand of NC_138762.1, from coordinate 1,351,238 downwards.
CCTGCTCTTCCCCCTCAACAGTTCCCACCATCCCTAGCCATTCCTTCCTCTGGGGGCAGACTCTGGCAAAGTGGCCTGGCTGTTGGCAGAGATAGCATTTCCGGGGTCCCTTTCCCTCCTTCTTCGCCCCCTCACTGGGCTTTGAAACTGCGCGCGCGCGGGCTGTTCCGATTTCCATCGGCTCTGCCGGCGGGAAAGCTGGCTCAGGAATGTCTGGAATGCGTAACTCCTTCCAACGTTCCCCTCTCCCTTCCCGCCTCTCCAAGGCTCTTGCCTCCTGGCGCGCTCCAATGGTCAGCGCAGACTTGGTCAGCTGATCCATAGACACCGCCCTGGGGCTCCTGGCCAGCTCGTCTTTCACAGCTGAAGAAAGACCTTCTTCAAATAGCATCTGAATGGGTGCTGCCGATAAATCCCACCCCAATCTGTGAATCAGCATGGTAAATTCAGTCCAGTACTCACGGACAGATCTGCTTCCCTGCTTGCAAGCCATTAGCTGTCTGCGCACTACCCCCTCCTCAATATCGCTGGAGAACATGATATCCATTGCACGAAAGAATTTCATAGTGTCCTTCAGGATATCGTTGTGCGTTGCCATCAGGGGTCGAACCCAATCTCGCGCCCCCTTCTCAAGATGCCCAATTACGAAAGCAACTCGGGATTCCTCATCAGGGAACTCATCAAACTGCACACTCAGGGCATATTGCATTTCAGTCCTAAAGGCATGGTAATCCTTGGGGTCCCCCCCAAACTTCTGCACTAATCCTGGTACCTTTCTGGGGAACTGAGTGGTTCTCCCCTTCTTGTCTGCATCTTGAGCCCTCCTCTCCTCGAGCCTCGCCGTCTGCAGCGCAAGTTGGACCTCCAATGCTCGGCATCTGTCTTCCAAGCTTGGACCAGCTCCACCCCCTGCGGCTCCGGCTCCTGCTGGGTCGCTCATGATGCCTTCTCCTGCACAGGCAGCGTACAGAGACTGTCGGACTGCTATCAGGGGATGATTAGCTGCTTGTGCTTAAAATAGTGCCCCTTCAGAGTTTGTGCGACCCCACAAATCTCTGTGTGTGACAGAGCTCCTCAGACATGTCTGCTCTAATCACTTGTAGAGTCCGACAGTGGCTGTCTGCGGAAGCGCTTCCAGCAAAGAAGTTCCTTAACGGAAACGCGTCTCCTGGACTCACGACGTGGCAGCTTCCGGCGAAGCATAGGTCTCCCTGCAGTTGCTTCTGACACCTCCCCGCTATTTTCGCTCGAAGTGTCTCTCACCCCTTTCTCTCCCCTGCTGCTTCCTGCCTGGGCTGCTGCGTCTCTCTCAGCATTACTGAGATCCTCCTGCAGAGACCCCGCGCTCCCCCTGCTGGTCTCTGCTTTGGCTGTTGACTCTCTCCCAGTCTCTGGGAGCCCTACCACTTCCCTTTCCTCCGATGTCAGTTCCCTGACAGCTTGAGAGATAATGGCTTTTTCCTTAGAATTCTAGCATTTAGACCAGTCCTTGCACTCAACTTCACATTACATTGCGCCATGTCATCTTGTAGAAACCCAGATGATTTTTTTTCCATCACGTAGGTGCATTCTCTCCATTTTCGATCGTCACTTGCTGTTGTGCACCTTTTCCTGCCTTTACCAGTCTGATTTTGTAGCAACTGAGTCTCCTTATACCTCTTCAAATATATAGAAAGGCCAGCTTTGGTTGTTTTCCCCAATCTTGTTTCTAATTTCTTCATAACTGTAGCCTTGCTCACTTAATAGTACTATTTTACATGGCTTTCTGGGTGACCAGTCAACTCTTTGTGCCATTTTTAAAATTTTATTATGTCTGCAAACTCACTAAATGAAAGAACACAAAAAACCAACCAACTTGATAGAAATCACATAACACACTGACAAAAGTCAACCTAGGCAAGTTGTGCTTGCTTTTTCTGGTTATTTGGCCATAACTTTTGATAGAATACTGTAGGGGCAGCAAGACGCGAACACGTACAGTCAATTCAAAGTTGGTTTTATTCCAGAAAAAAACATGCCTCTTGTCTGCAGCTCTCTGCCCCCATGACTTGTGGCTACCCTGATGATGACTCAACTAAATCTTCATCTTTGTTCCTCTTCCTCCGGAAACAGCACGTGAAGACGAATCTCTTCCGTCGCTTCTGTGATGTCAATTTCCCCTTTTCTTCTACTGCTCCTCTCCTGCATTCCTTCAGGCTGAGAGGCTTGGAAACTGGCTCAGACAAACTATTGTCTGATAATTCCTGTATTTATCTGGGCTGTGAACTCCCCCCTGTACTTTCCTCTGTTCTTCCCATAACAATCCTCCCTTTGTGGTGTAGTGGTTAAGAGCAGTAGACTCGTAATCTGGGGAACCGGGTTCATGTCTCTGCTCCTCTACCTGCAGCTGCTGGGTGACCTTGGGCCAGTCACACTTCTTTGAAGTCTCTCAGCCCCACTCACCTCACAGAGTGCTTGTTGTGGAGGAGGAAGGGAACGGAGAATGTTAGCCGCTTTGAGACTCCTTCGGGTAATGATAAAGCTGGATATCAAATCCAAACTCCTCCTCTTCTTCTTCTTTTCCCTCTGGGCTCCCGTCCAAGTCTGGCAGCTGCTGCTGTTCGCTTGCTGGCTCCAGCCTTACATCATCCCCCCCTCTAGGGGCCCCCCTCCTGTTCCTCCTGCCTCTCCTCTTCCTCTCTTGGGGCGCTCTGGGCCACTTCCCACCATTCCTCCTCATTGTCCTCCCAATAACTGCACCCCGGTTGCTGCTCTTCTGCTTCTTCCTCCCACTCGGGCTCATTCTCCCCTTCTTCTTCCCATTTCAGCTCTTCCTCTACCCAGCCTTGGGGTTTGGGTTTCCTGGGGTACCTACGGTGAAACCCGCTCCGCAACCTTGGTATGTTTCCTGTGTTCTCCCATGAATTCTCTTCTGGTCCATTCCCCTTCCAAGACACAAAATACTGCACCCCTACCTCTCCTGCCAGAGTCCAGTAGCTCGTCCACCTCGTATTCAGGTTCACCCTCCACCAATATTGGCAAGGGTGGTGGTTCCTTCCTCTCCTGATACGGGTGTCTCAGCGTCAGTGGAGATAGAAGCAACCGATGGAACACCAGATGCATCTTCATTGACTCAGATAGGCGTAGCTTGAACAACACAGGGTTGATTTGTTCCACCACTTCAAAGGCCCCACCCTTTGCGGTTCCCGCTTACGGCATTGTCCCTTGCTCAGCCAGTCTTTTGTGGACAACCATACTTGGTCTCCCACCCTTATCTCCTTGCCCACCCACCTGTGTTTATCTGCTTCCGCCTTGTACTGAGCCTTCGCGCTTTCTAGGTGGTTCCGCAAAATACTGTGCAGCGCTTTCATTTCTTCTGCATACTGTTCTGCTGCTGGCACTGCGAGGTTGTCCCCTTGCCCTGGAAACACCCATGGGTGTATCTCTTGACAAGCAAAAAATGGCGTTTATTGTGTCTATGAGTGCACTGTGTTATTGTAAGTGAATTCAGCCAGTGCCAAGTTGTCTACCCAGTCATCTTGTTGGTAATTCACATAACATCGTAGATACTGCTGCACTGTAGCCTTCATCCTCTCTCTCTTCGTCTGTGGGTGTCTAGCTGACAAGAGGCATATTTCCACCTTCAGCAGTTACATCAGTTTTCTCCAAAACTGGGCTGTGAATTGTATTCCGCTATCTGACACAATCTTCCATGGTCATCCATGCAGTTCGAACACATGTTCCACGAAGAGTTGCGCTTTCTCGTGTGCCGAGGGTAGTTTCTTGCAGGGTACAAAGTGTGCCATCTTTGAAAACAGATCCACCACAACCCAGATCGCTGTCTGTTTCTGCGACTCTGGCAAGTCGGTGATGAAATCCATGGCAATGGTTTCCCTCCTGGTTGATCATTTGGCAGCATCAAAACCTTTCTTGTGCCTGAACATCACAGCGACTGATGGCAACAGACATCAGCACACTTAGGGATCTGCAGAGTCTTCACAGCTTGCGTAACAGAACCAGCAACTCAGCATTTTGGCTAATCTGCTTTATTTACATATAAAACACTTGGAGCATTCTGACTTAGCTCCTTCCTCTTTCTCATCAGACAGCAAAGAGAGAGAACAAAGGACAATAGTCCTACTTCACGGAACACAGTAACACAAACATCATGTCTCTGTCACTTCCCACTCTGTGGAATGAAAACATACACCGTCATGTGATAGACAACAATCCCATGACTGCAGACACAGGGAATGAATCTCCAATAGGTAGTGGTTGTAGTAGGCCTGCTGGGGTCTCGCGGGGCCTCTGCCCGTTGACAGGTGTTGCACGCCCATACATACTCCTTGACCTCCTCTTGCATCCTTGGCCGCCAGAAGTCTCGCATTACTAGGCATTCTGTCTTCCATTGCCCAAAATGGCCTGCCATCGGACTATTGTGGCATTGTCTGAGTACCTTGGCTCAGAGTTCCCCTTCTGGTTCGTAGAGGGCTCCCCCTCTGTACAGCAACCCTCCTCTCCTTGAAATCCTTTGCATCACTCCCCCATTTTGTTTCACCTCTTTCTTCTTCTGAGCAAACCCATCTTCCCCCGTTGGCTTCAGAAACTTGGCCATCATCGCTGCCAGTCGCAGTTGCTCAGGATTGAGGATCAGTCTCTATTCTGGCACGGTTTCAGTTGCGAAGTATTTTGGCTTCCTAGGCCACGCATCTGCTCCCTGGTTCTGTGACCCCAACACATACTTTATTCTATAGTTGAATCTGGCAAAGAATTGCGCCCACCTAACTTGTCATTGGTTTAGGTGCCTGGCTGTCTGCCAGTGTTCCAGTTTTTTGTGGTCAGTGTGTACTTCCACTTGGTGCTGTGCTCCCTCTAGGAAATGTTTTTGCCAAAAATCTCAGAAACCTCATCAGGAGGGCTTTAAACTGACTAATGTGGGGGAGGGAGGCAGTGCTCCTGAAGGTAGGAGCCTATCAATTGATGAAGATGATCATCCAAATGTCATGGACCAAATGGAGCAAACAGCACGCAGACCTAGTGGTGGGAGGAAAAAATCCTTAAATAAGAGACACGGGGGAATGATTAATGGACTTCAGTGTCTGTACACTAATGCGCAAAGCATGGGAAATAAACAAGATGAGCTTGAGCTCTTGGTACAGCAAACTAAATATGGCATAATAGGCATCACTGAAACCTGGTGGGATAAGTCCCACGATTGGAATGTAAGAATGGAGGGATACAATCTATTTCAGAGAAACAGACCAGACAAGAAAGGAGGAGGAGTGGCATTATATGTCAGGGATGTGTATACCTGTGAAGAGATCCAAGATTTAGAACCTCAAAGCCAAAGTGAGAGCATTTGGGTCAAAATCAAGGGAGAGAAGAATAACAGTGACCTCATTGTGGGAGTTTACTATAGATCCCCAAGCCAAACGGAGGACATAGATGATGCCTTCCTGGAACAGATGGCCAAGCATGCAAAAGGAAGGGAGATAGTAGTAATGGGGGACTTCAGTTACCCGGATATTTGTTGGACGTCAAACTCAGCCAAGAGCATAAGGTCAAACAGATTCCTCACTGGCCTTACAGACAACTTCATTGTCCAAAAAGTGGGAGAAGCAACAAGAGGAACAGCCATTTTAGATCTGGTCCTAACCAATGTTGATGACCTGGTTAGTGGGGTAGAAGTGGAAGGATCATTAGGCGCGAGTGATCATGCTCTTCTGAAGTTTACTATACAGCGGAAAGGAGCAGCCAAGCATACTAGGACTCAATTTCTTGACTTTAAGAAAGCCGACTTCATAAAACTTAGGGAAGTGCTTGGTGAGATCCCATGGACAGTAATACTAAAAGGAAAGGGAGTTCATGATGGCTGGGAGTTTGTTAAGAGGGAGATAGTAAAAGCACAACTTCAGGCAATACCAATGAGACGGAAACATGGAAGGTGCCTAAAGAAGCCAGGGTGGCTATCTAAAGAACTTTTATTTTTATTTTTTTAAAGATATTTATTAAAGAGAGCCAGTGTGGTGTAGTGGTTAAGAGCGGTAGACTCGTAATCTGGGGAACCGGGTTCGCGTCTCCGCTCCTCCACATGCAGCTGCTGGGTGACCTTGGGCCAGTCACACTTCTCTGAAGTCTCTCAGCCCCACTCACCTCACAGAGTGTTTGTTGTGGGGGAGGAAGGGAAAGGAGAATGTTAGCCGCTTTGAGACTCCTTCGGGTAGTGATAAAGCGGGATATCAAATCCAAACTCTTCTTCCTAATCCAAAGTTTTCAAAATATTACAAAAAGAAAAAAGTAGTGAGAAAAAAGAATACAAAAAATAAAAAATAGTTAGCAGAATAAAGGAAAAAGAGAGAGAGAGAAAAACAAACCCCTTCCCACCGTGTAAAAAAAAAGAAAAAAAGAAAATTCCAAATAGAAAAACAAAAAAGTGACAAAATTACAAAAATCCCAAGCTTTAAAAAACATTTAAAAACAAATTCATTATTTTCAGACCCTTGACTGTCATTGCCTTCTTTCTTAGACCTCCTCCTCCTCCCTTCCTTTGTATCCTAGTTATTAATTATCCCAGCAAATTCTTTCCTTTCCATGTTTCATAAAATTCTATCATTACATTACCCTAGACTATTTTAATCCTATCTTTCTGTAATAAAATTTAAAACTTAAGTCTTAACCTTACCAGCTTCTTATAATCATAATATTCTTTCATAATGCTTTAAACATCTTTGCTAAAGCCAGGTAATTTCTTCCAACACTTTTCTATCATTCATCAACTTTATAAAACATTCTAATAATGAAGAAAGAAAAAAAAAGAAAGGTATAAGCAAGTCCAATCTTTATCCAACTTCCCTTCCTCCTGGTTCCGGGATTTGTCAGTCCTTATTCCCATCCGTCTAGCCCGGTAACCTTATGTTCGAGGCCCTCAAGTCACTTCCATGGCCCTTCCGCAGCTCTTCTTCATATTTATAACTGTAATTTCCCTTATCTCCTACTCGTGGTAGCTCCAACTTGACAATGTTTTTAACCCTTCTCGACAGATCAGACACTTTTCCATATTCATCGCTGCATTCCATGTAGTATTTAAAAGCATGTTTCAAGGGCCCTCCAAAGTTGAGAGCCCCCACAGTCCCAAACATTTCGCAGCCCATTACTATATTTGAAAAGTCCAGACATCCCAACATAGGGGGGTCAATCCAGCCCCCCATTTCCAAACCACACCAAACTTTTCCTTTCCAGATCTGGCTTTTTCCAAATTCATTTGCCCAATCCAAAAGATCATACTCCTGTTGGGTCTGTTCTGTCAAAACACACTCCTGATTTAATATCACAAACTCCTGTTCTATCAAAACACACTCCTGGTTTGAATCCTGAGTGGGCTCCACATGTTTTCCCACAGTCTGGTCAAAACAGTCCACTGCCTGTTTAAGATTTCTAGTCGAAATGACCATCCAGTTCACCTTATCATGTAATTCTTCCAGTAGAGCCTTTGTTTTGCAAAAAGCACACACCAAGGCTTCTGAGTACATTGTCCTGCAAAGTCAAATACTTTCCCACGGTTATTCTGTAACAGCTGTCAGTTCCCCGGAGTTAGTTACAGTTTCACAAGCTCCCCCTAGGGGGAAGACTTATGTTTATTCTTGCTACAAAGTTTCCTTTTTTTTGAAATACTTGAGATACTTTGTCCATATATATTCCTTTAGAATGTGAAAGGGAACAGTGGAATCGCAAAGTTTCTCTTCTTTTAGCTATCTGTCAAAAAGCGATAGTCTTGGTGAACTTCCACGTCAGTCCTAACACCCCGCTCCAGGATCAGGACGGAGGAAAGTTACTTCCCTTTAAAGTTACTTAAAATAGTCCAAAAAAAGATTCACAATTTAAAATGTTGAAATCCACTCTTTTAAAGACGATTTTCTGAGCTCTAGTGTAAATTGCCTTTGCTTTATTCTGTTTACAAAAGAACGGAAGGGTGACTCCCTGTTTAGCCCTTCCCGCTCCGTACCAAATTCAATAATTATTTTTTTTATAGTCCGATTCTGTCCTTCTCACAATACTTTGTTTGATATCCAATTGTTCAAATTCTAAGTACTCACGGGTGCTTATTATAGAGTCCAAATTGTCCCAGGAAAAAAGGCAGCGCTCTGCGGCAACAGCTATGCGGCTTTGCTCCACGGAAATAGCGATTGACTCACAACACTGCGCCACTTCCCCCTCCTCATTTCGAAGCCCGTTAGTGGGTTCCTTAGCGGATTGGGGGGGCGCTTAAGGTGCCCGCCGAGTCCCACGGTCACAGGCTTCATCCGCCTGTGATTTTGAAGGGCCCCCCGCTTCGCCGTAGTGGAGTAGACCCTGTTTACCGTGGAGCCAGTCCCTCCAGTTCAGAGGGAGTCCGCCATTGCCGGTGGCGCCACCCCGGAAGTCCTATCTAAAGAACTTTTAACTGAGTTAAGATTAAAAAAAGGATGTGTACAAAAAATGGAAAAGGGAGGAAACCACCAAAGAGGAATTCCAACAAATAGCCAGCACGTGTAGACACAAAGTCAGAAAAGCTAAAGCACAGAATGAACTCAGGCTTGCTAGAGAGGTTAAAAGCAACAAAAAAGGCTATTATGGGTATGTTCGTAGCAAAAGGAAGAACAACGAAACAGTGGGGTCACTCAGAGGAGAAGATGGTGAAATGCAAACAGGGGACACAGAAAGGGCTGAACTCCTCAATGCCTTCTTTGCCTCAGTCTTCTCCGATAAAGAAAACAATGCCCGACCCGAAGAATTTGGAGCAAATGATTCAGCAGAGGAAACACAGCCCAGAATAACTAAGGAGATAGTACAAGAATACTTGGCTAGTTTAGATGTATTCAAGTCTCCAGGGCCAGATGAACTGCATCCAAGAGTATTAATATCTTTCCGCTGTTCCCCCGAGATCTTTTTCATATCTCCGAAGGAATTTACTGACCTCCTGATTCTCTGTTATCTTGAATCTTTTCCCTTTGTAAAAAAAGGAAATCCCTTCTGGGAATTCCCATCTGTGTTGTATACCATTCCTTTTCAACGTGTTGACTATCTGTTTGTAGCCCTCTCTCTTGCGAAGGAGTCTGATTGGTATTTCTTTAAAAATGATGATTGGTTTCCCATCAATTACCAATTTCTTCTGATAACTTTCTCTCAAAATTGTGTTTCTCATTTCTATCGATTTAAAGATTACCAAGCAGTCTCCTGAGATCTTTTTCGGTCTGTTTTGTTTTGGTCTTATTTTTATTCTAAAGGCGTTTTCTATTGTTTGGGCAACTTCGTCTTCTCTTAGTGCTAGCCACCTCGCCAATTCTTTAGTCATTCTTCCTTTTATGTCTTCATCCCTCACTTCCTCTATTCCTCTAAATTTTAAATTTAGCTGTTTTTGTTTCATTTCCATCAGAGCTAGGTTGTCCAATACTTGGTCTTGGCTTTTGCTTAGTTCTCCAAAGTTTTCTTTAATTTTTTCAACTTCTTTTCTTTGATCTTTCGACTCTTTTTGTACTTTTTTGTTTGAGTCCTCTAAGGACTTTGTTCGAACCGTTAAATCTTTAATTTTATTTGATGATTCCCCTACCACTTCTTCTATTTTTTTATCAAATGATTCCTGCATCTCTCCCAACTTTTTTCCCATGTGGGTTTCATTCTGTCTAAATTCTTCTTTTATTTTTAACCATAAAGCATCTAGATCTCTTATTTCCTCTTGCCTTGAAGTTTTCCTCTCTATTGGTGTTCCTGCCGGCTTTTTCCCTTCCCTTCCCACCATCTGCCCGATCCACTCCGTCCTCACACTCTATCTCTAGAGGTGGACAAACTTATGTTTCTTATAGCTCTCCCCTAGGGGGCGCACAATCTTAAATAATTTTAATTATCTCAGAGAAGGTTTCACTGACCTGCTCCTTGGACAAGTCAGAGCACTGTTATTAGGATCAATAAAAAAGGGGGGGAGAAAGGGGGAAAGAAAAAAGTAATACGGAAAAAAGGGGAGAAGGGGAAATAGAAAGAAAAACAAAAGGACAAGGGAAGGGAGATAGGGAAAACACACAGAAAATCAAGGTACAATATGAGAAAGAATTGTGAGTCTTTCTTTTGGTCTGACTTCAGCCACTTGTTTGGCCGAATCCAATTCTGCGTATTGCAGGCAATGTTCAGGCTTTTGTCAGATTGGTATTTCCGTAGGAACAGCCAGGGTTGAAAACAAGGGGAGGGTGAAAGGGAAGGGGGGCAGGCGTGGGGAGGGAGGGGAGGCAGGAAATGGAACAGGGCTTGAGGGTCCCACAAATTTCCAAATCTCACTACAGGGCTTGAGTAAACCACAGAGGTGGAGTAGGGGGCGGAGCTTCTGCTTTTCCTGAAGAGAAAGGTGCTCTACAAATTAATCAAGCCTGAGGGAGAACGCAGCTTCCGTAGCTTAAGTTAAGTCAGTTTAAGTCCAAAGCTATAGTAGGGTCCTTTAAAGTCCGGCCAGGTGCCCAAATATCAAAGTTCCGACTTAGTTACTGCCCAGTGGGGGTAGAGACTGGCGTCTCATATATGCGCGGTCTCGTGCGGGGCTCTCCTCCCGTTGCTAACAAACAGCAAACATGAGCAAGAGCCGAAAAACTTGAAAAGAGAGGGAGAAGAACAGAGGTCCAAAGTTGCTTTTGTGCCGCTATTAAGGTTAACGAGGCAGTTGGGGGGGGGAATGGGGCTCGTTTCTTTTATGCCTTAGGCTGGTCGTCTCTCCTCTCCCCCTCCTGCCCTTTCCGGTAAGCGCCTCCGTTCGGTCTTCTTAGTACTCCTCTTAAATCTCTCTCAGAACTTAGCCTCAAAAGTCTATGCAATACAAAGTTTCTAAAGTTTTCTAACCAATTTGTTACTTTCTTATTTGGGTACTTTTGCCCCGCGAAACTCCCACCGGGGACTTTCCCTTCTTCGTTTCTGCAGCGGGTGAGTAAAGGTTTCTTTGTTTCACTCTCCCGATTAACGTCCCAGCGCCATCTTAGATCCAAAATACAGGTCGGGCTCCTTAATTTAATCTGTTCGCATCCAACGCGCCTTGGGCTCTATTTTTCAAATTTTCGATTCCAACATGTGTTAAACAGCCCCAAAGGCGGTTGTTCTTAAAATTACGGAGATTTGTCGCCGCTTTTCAGCGGGAGCTCGAGGCATTGCTGCACGGGGTCCGCAGAGCTTACCGTGGTGCGTCTCTCAGTCCCGTCGCTCCTGAGTCCATCCCAAAATAGAGAAAGCTCAAAAGAGTTTCGGGTCCCTCCGACGCTGCTGGTTGCGCTTCCCTCAAGGGGGCCCCCCTTGAGGTTTCGGGGGTCGCGGTGCCTTCGTGTTGCCCCCTCAAAAACCCCTGTGCAGTCCGGAGAAGTCGATCAACAACTTCTCCGCGCTCCCATGCTGCTGGCGATCCAAACCGGAAGTCAATTTCTGTGTATTTTCTGAACTCTGCTTTGTTAGAGTCTCCAGGGATTGGTTTATCTTGAGTAAGGCTTGTGTCACCGCATCCATGGATGCGGCTGTCACTTTTTCCTGTCCTGTTGTTCCTGTAGGAGTTACGCCTGTAATCGAGCCTCTCTTCTTTTGTTGCTGTTGCTGTTGTTGTTTAGCCTTGGCTCTTGTGGTTATCTCTTCTGCTGGACCACTCATGTCCCAAGGTCGTTTCCCACGGGAACAGTCTCCTGATGGAAAATTCCACTGTCCTGGGCTGTAACAACCTTTACTTTACCCTCTAGGGGGAGCAAATCAAAATGTCCAAGTACGAAGACAAAGAAAGTTTAAAACAAGTATATCAGGAGGCTTGTAAATATGTATTACAACACTTTTCCAATAGATACTGTCTCAGCCTGCTCTAATATACTGTAGCAGCAAAGTCCAAGAACTTTGTATCAAGCAAAACTTCCACCATGTAACTTTCACAAAAGTTTAAAGTCAGTTCAGTGCCCTATTGTCTTATTTAGCAGTCCGTTTCAGGTTATTGAGGCAGCAGAAGACTTTTTCTTTTAAGTAAATCATGCAGTTCTTAATGTCCCTTTTTTCCTCCCCTCTGCCCTGCTAGCTAGAGGGGAGGTCTGGAGTCCAAATGTCAGATTTAAATAATCCAAAAACAATGTCTCTTGCGGATGCAGCTTTAAAATTTTGTTGCTTTAGCTGTCATGCAGTCGGGGGAAGGCAGACTTCCTTAATTTTCACCTTCCCCGTTTTCAGCCAAATTTCAATTATAGCTTTAGTTTCAGAAAGACGTTCAGTCTTACTCACGGGTTTTTTCAGTCCAGAATTTACAGGAACGAATCGGCGCTCTCCGCTGATGGCGACGCGGCTTCACCCTGCGGGCTGGGTAGCGATTCTCAGCACCGCGCTCCCCCGATGTCGTTCCGGAGCCTTTAAAAAGGCTCTTTCTGCGGTAAAGGGGGGCGCTTCTGGTGCCCACCGAATCTCCTTGTTCACAGGCTACCGCGCCTGTGATTTTAGGGGTCCCCCGCTTGCCGTAGCGGGTCAGACCCGAACTCGCAGAGCAGTCCTCCTCCGGAGCTCGGAAAGAGGACCACCATTAGCGCTGGCGCCGACCGGAAGTCTCTCCAACATTTATTATCAGACAGGTGATATATTTTTGCAAGCTTGACTGGGGTCATGTACCACCTATATATCATTTTCATAATATTTTCCTTCAAGGCATTACATGCCGTGAATTTCATTCCGGTGGTCCATAACCTTTCCCAGTCCTCAAACATAATGTTATTGTCAGGGGATGATTAGCTGCTTGTGCTTAAAATTGTGCCCCCTCAGAGTTTGTGCGGCTCCACAAACCTCTGTGTGTGACAGAGCTCCTCAGACATGTCTGCTCTAGTCACTAGTAGAGTCTGACAGTGGCTGCCTGCGGAAACGTTTCCAGCAAAGAAGCTCCTTAACGGAAACGCGTCTCCTGGACTCACGACGTGGCAGCTTCCGGCGAAGAATGGGTCTCCCTACAGTTGCTTCTGACACCTCCCCGCTATTTTCGCTGGACGTGTCTCTCACCCCTTTCTCTCCCCTGCTGTTTCCTGCCTGGGCTGCTGCGTCTCTCTCAGCATTACTTAGATCCTCCTCCAGAGACCCCTCGCTCCCCCTGCTGGTCCCTACTTTGGCTGCTGACTCTCTCCCAGTCTCTGGGAGCCCTACCAACTCCCTTTCCTCTGATGTCAGTTCCCTGACATCCACCTCCCCTCCAGGGCCCCCTTCCCCCCCGCCCCTACTCTCTCCTCTGGGCGGTGAGGAGCTGAAACCCCGAAAAGAATCCTCTTCATCTTCAGACGTCTCGAACATTTCCCTCCATCGGTTTTCGTTCCGGCTCGCTGAATCCTCCTCCGCCTCGGAATCAGAGAACCCCTCCAACTCTTCTTCTTCGTCGGTGGTGGCGAAGTATTCCCTCCGGAACCTCGCCACTGGCTGAGGTTTACGAGGGAATCTCTGATGAAAAGTTTCTATCAAAACCTCGTCATCTACATCCTCTGCCATGACCCAGGTGTTTTCCGACTCCGGCTCCCCTTCCCACATTACCAAATACTCTACTTGATCTCCCTTCCACCTGGAATCGAGAATCTCCGCTACATGGTAGCTGTGTTCTTTTTCCTCCATAGCTGGTCCCCTATTGACCCTCCCTTCTCTGTCCCCTTTATACGGTGACAGCAACGACCTGTGGAACACTGGGTGCAGCTTCATGTGGTTCGGTAACCGGAGTCTGAAAGCCACTGGGTTGACCTGCTGCGTGACTTCAAATGGGCCCAGCCTTTTGGGTCTTAACTTCTTACAACCCCCTTTGAATGGTAACCCTTGGGTGGACAGCCACACCTGGTCCCCCACCCTAATGCTTTCCCCTTCCCTTCTGGTTTTGTCTGCCTGCCTCTTATATTCCTCCTTCGCCCTGTTTAAATTAAGTTGGAGCTGGCGATGGATCGCTTCCATTTCTTCAACGAACTGTTCTGCAGCTGGAACGCTCCAGTTCTCCCCTTCCCCCCCTGGGAAGGCTCGGGGATGACACCCGTGATTAGCCAAAAAGGGGCTCATCCCCGTGGACACGTTCTCTGCATTGTTGTAGGCAAATTCTGCCAACGCCAGCTTCTCCACCCAATCATTCTCTCTGTCATTCACATAACACCTCAAATATTGCTGGAGGACACCATTAGCTCTTTCCGCCTGCCCGTTGGTTTCTGGATGACGGGCAGTTGAGAAATTCACCTCTACATGCAATAAGCTCATGAGCTTCCTCCAGAACCTGGAAGTAAATTGTTTCCCTCGGTCAGAAACCACCCTCAAGGGGGCGCCATGCAACCTAAACACATTTTCCACAAACAATTTAGCGGTTTCTTCCGCTGTGACCGCATGTGAGCAGGCTATAAAGTGGGCCATCTTGGTTAACAGGTCTACCACAACCATGATGGCTGTTTTCCCTCTGGACCTTGGCAGATCAGTCATGAAATCTATTGCCACTGCCTCCCATGGCCTTTCCGGCGTGGGTAGTGGTTCTAATAAACCTGCCGGTGCCCGCCTCTCCCCCTTGGCTCGTTGGCATTGGTCACACCCTCTCACATACTCCCGCACATCTTCCCTGACCTTGGGCCACCAGAATTCCCTGGTAACCAGCCACATGGTTTTGTGTTGCCCAAAATGCCCTGCTGTGGGGCTATCGTGCAGTTGCTTGAGTACCTTTTCCCTCAATTCCCCTTCAGGTATATATAACGCTCCCTTGTAGTACAACGCCCCGTTTCTCTCCTCAAAACCCCCGGGTTTGTCTCCCTCCCTCCTGAGACCCCTGAGTTTGTCCTGGGCGTATTCATCCTGCACCGTTCCCTCTACCAGTTCCCTTTGCCCCACCAATGCCGCCCCACACACCCAGCGGTCCTCGGGAATGACATGGGTCTCTTCGGGTGCACCCTCCCCCTCCAAATATTCAGGTTTGCGTGAGAGAGCGTCCGCCCTAACGTTCTCTGGGCCTGGCACGTAACAAATCTCAAAGTTAAATTTGGAGAACTCCTGGGCCCATCTCAACTGCCGTTGGTTGAGCACTCGCGCAGTTCTCCAATACTCTAGATTCTTATGGTCCGTGCACACTTGCACCTTATGTTGTGCACCAATTAGCAGGTGCCTCCATCTCCGGAAAGCCTCATGAATCGCAAGAAGTTCCCGGTCGTACACCGTGTAGTTCCTCTCGGATTTGTTCAGCTTTCGCGAAAAGAAGGCACACGGTCGCCACTCTGACTCCTCCTTCCCCGGCTGCAGAAGAAGCACCGCCCCTATGGCTCTGTCAGAAGCGTCTGTTTCGACCCTCAGCTTTTTTTGTAAATCCACATGCAGAAGTTGTTCATCAGAGGCGAAGGCCCTTTTCAGTTCCTCAAACGCTCGCTCCGCCTCCCCCGTCCAAACAAACTTCTTTTTACTGCTGAGACAGTCCGTGATGGGCGCCGTCAGGTGGGCGAAGTTTCGGATGAACTTACGATAAAAGTTTCCAAACCCTAGGAACCTCTGCACATCCTTCTTGGTTTTGGGTGTTTTCCATTCCAGCACTGCTTGAACCTTGCCGGGGTCCATGGCCAACCCCTTGTCTGACAAGCGGTACCCCAGGAATTCCACCTCCTTGGTATGAAACTGACACTTCTCCAGTTTCACCCACAGCCTGTTGGCTTGCAGCCTGCTCAACACTTCTCTGACGTCTCTCACATGTTGCTCCTCATTCTCCGAATACACCAACACGTCATCTAAGAAGGCCACGCAATTCTTGTAGAGCAAAGGCCCCAGTACGTGGTTCATGAAGGCTTGAAAACACGCGGAGCCTGTTTGTAATCCAAAAGGCATAACGAGGTATTCAAATGCCCCCAAAGGGGTGAACATGGTGGTCTTCCATTCATCCCCTTTCCTTATACGTATCAGGTTGTACGCCCCCCTTAGGTCCAGCTTTGTAAAAATCTTTCCTTTCCGCACCCTGGTCAAAATATCATCCATCCTGGGCATAGGAAAAGCCGCCGGCTCTGTCACTGCATTTAACTGCCGGAAATCACATACAAGTCTCGGCTTGTCCGTGTGCTTTTTATCCACAAAAAACACTGGGCTACCCCCCGCTGCCTTGGACTCTCTGATGAAGCCTCTCTTCAGGTTCTTGTCAATGAACTCTCGCAACTGCTGCATTTCCCTGTCTGACATGGCATACAACTTGCCTACAGGAAGCTGTGCTCCAGGGAGTAAATTGATCTGGCAATCAAAGGGCCTATGCGGGGGTAGTTGGTCAGCTTCCTTCTCGCTGAACACGTCGCTGAGATCAGCATACTGTGGTGGCACCTTCCCCTTCTCCATTACTTCAGTCCCTGCCAGGGTGGCTTGGGCCCCTGCTGACCCCTTTTCCCCCCTGCAGTGTTCTAAGCAATGTGCTGAACCGAAGGAAACCACTCTTTGATGCCAGCCCACCAGCGGATCATGTAGGGCTAGCCAGCTCATTCCCAAAATAATGGGAGCGCCTCCCAAGGTGGCCACATTAAACGCTATCAGTTCTGTGTGCCTTGCCACCCTCATTATCATTGGGACGGTCTGCAAGCTGACTCCTCCTCCCAACAGTTCCCTGCCATCGATCGTGGTCACCTGCAGGGGGTTGCTTAAAGGGATAGTCTGTATCTGGTGTTCAGCAGCAAACTCCTTGCTCATAAAATTGCAGGAGCTGCCTGAGTCCAACAGCGCCTTTATTTTTAGGGGGTGTCCATTTTGCAGCTCTAGCGACACTTCAATCACTAGAGCAGGTCGAGGAGCTTCTGGCACGGGCACTTTCACTGCTCTTTGGCCTGGCTGCAGTGCCCTGACGGTGGCAACCAGGCGTTGGCTTTTACATGCTCCGTTTCTCCCTGCTCTCCCCCCTCAACAGCTCCCACCATCCCTTGCCATTCCTTCCTCTGGGGGCAGACTGTGGCAAAGTGGCCTGGCTGTTGGCAGAGATAGCATTTCCGGGCTCCTTTTCCCTCCTTCTTAGCCCCCTCACTGGGCTTTGAAACTGCGCGCGCGCGGGCTGTTCCGATTTCCATCGGCTCTGCCGGCGGGAAAGCTGGCTCAGGAATGTCTGGAATGCGGAACTCCTTCCAACGTTCCCCTCTCCCTTCCCGCCTCTCCAAGGCTCTTGCCTCCTGGCGCGCTCCAATGGTCAGCGCAGATTTGGTCAGCTGATCCATAGACACCGCCCTGGGGCTCCGGGACAGCTCGTCTTTCACAGCCGAAGAAAGACCTTCTTCAAATAGCATCTGAATGGGTGCCGCCGATAAATCCCACCCCAATCTGTGAATCAGCATGGTAAATTCAGTCCAGTACTCACGGACAGATCTGCTTCCCTGCTTGCAAGCCATTAGCTGTCTGCGCACCACCCCTTCCTCAATATCGCTGGAAAACATGATATCCATTGCACGAAAGAACTTCATAGTGTCCTTTAGGATATCATTGTGCGTTGCCATCAGGGGTCGAACCCAGTCTCGCGCCCCCTTCTCAAGATGCCCAATTACGAAAGCAACTCGCGATTCCTCATCAGGGAACTCATCAAACTGCACATTAAGGGCATATTGCATCTCTGTCCTAAAGGCATGGTAATCCTTGGGGTCCCCCCCAAACTTCTGCACCAATCCTGGTACCTTTCTGGGGAACTGAGTGGTTCTCCCCTTTTTGTCTGCATCCTGAGCCCTTCTCTCCTCGAGCCTCGCCGTCTGCAGCGCAAGTTGGACCTCCAGAGCTTGATACCTTTCTTCCAAGCTTGGACCAGCTCCAACCCCTGCCTCTCCGGTTCCGACTGGGTTGCTCATGATGCTTTCTCCTGCACAGGCAGCGTACAGAGACTGTCAGACTGCTGTCAGGGGATGATTAGCTGCTTGTGCTTAAAATTGTGCCCCCTCAGAGTTTGTGCGGCTCCACAAACCTCTGTGTGTGACAGAGCTCCTCAGACATGTCTGCTCTAGTCACTAGTAGAGTCTGACAGTGGCTGCCTGCGGAAGCACTTCCAGCAAAGAAGCTCCTTAACGGAAATGCGTCTCCTGGACTCACGACGTGGCAGCTTCCGGCGAAGAATGGGTCTCCCTACAGTTGCTTCTGACACCTCCCCGCTATTTTCGCTGGACGTGTCTCTCACCCCTTTCTCTCCCCTGCTGTTTCCTGCCTGGGCTGCTGCGTCTCTCTCAGCATTACTGAGACCCTCCTCCAGAGACCCCTCGCTCCCCCTGCTGGTCCCTGCTTTGGCTGCTGACTCTCTCCCAGTCTCTGGGAGCCCTACCAACTCCCTTTCCTCTGATGTCAGTTCCCTGACAGTTATATCCAATATCCTGAGCCCATTTTATCATGGCTCATTTGACTGTCTCATCCTGAATGTTCCATTTAAGCAGCAAGTTATACATTCTTGAAAGTACCTTAGTCTTTGGTTCTAACAATTCTGTCTCTAACTTCGATTTTTCCACCTGGAAACCTATCTTTTTATCCAATTTAAAAACCTCTTGAATTTGAGTGTAATGCAACCAATCTCGCACCTTATTCTTTAATTTCTCCAAGCTCTGCAACCTCCAATTGTCTCCAATTTTTTCTATTATTTCCCAATATTTCGGCCAGCCGGCCTCCATATTGAGTCTTTTTCGGGCCTTAGCCTCCATTGATGATAACCATCTCGGGGTCTTGTTTTCTAATAAGTCTTTGTATTTTGTCCAGACAATAAATATTGCTTTTCTGACAATATGGTTTTTGAACCCTTTATGAACCTTAACCTTGTCGTACCACAAATATGCACGCCATCCAAAAGCATTATTAAACCCTTCCAGATCTAGGACATCAGTGTTCTCTAACAGTAACCAATCCTTCATCCAGCAGAAGGCTGCAGCTTCATAATATAACCTTAAGTCCGGCAGGGCAAATCCCCCTCTTTCCTTTGCATCAGTTAAAATTTTATTCTGGGCTTTTTGCCCTGCCAGACAAACTTAGAAATATCTTTCTGCCACTTTCCAAAACATTCCACTCTGTCCACAATCTGTAGGGTTTGAAACAAAAACAACATCTTTGGCAATACATTCATCTTTATAGCTGCAATTCGACCCAACAAGGAAAGTTTCAATCTTGCCCAAGTTTCTAGATCCTTTTTAATTTCTAACCAACATTTTTCATAATTGTCCTTAAATAAGTTCAGGTTTTTGGCAGTCAAGTTTACCCCTAGGTATTTCACCTTCTTTACAACTTTTAGGTCTGTCTCTTTCTGAAACCTTTCTGATTCCTCAGTTGTCAATTTTTTTTCCCAAAACCTTAGCTTTTTGCTTGTTCAGTTTAAACCCCTCCACCTGACCAAACTCATGAATTAATTCTAAAACTCTTTTTGCACTAGACTCTGGCTCCTGTAATGTTAAAACCAAGTCATCTGCAAAAGCTTTCAGTTTGTATTGTTTCACTCCGACCTGTATTCCTTGCACCAACCGGTCCTCCCTAATCATGTTCAAGAGCACCTCCAGGACTGAAATAAATAACAAAGGGGATATAGGGCAACCTTGTCGTGTTCCTTTTTCAATGGCAGCCATTCAAGTCTGGCAGCTGCTGTTGCTCTCTTGTTGGCTCCAGCCTGACAAATACCGATAACTGAACAAACTTTGTTGATTACATTCTTGATTAAATTAGCTTTCCATTGATAAATAATTTCACAATATTATTAATAATACTTTTATTGTCATTGTACAACCTGTGTACAATGAAATTCAACGAGCCTCCCTCCCAAAGAAGTGGTGTTATGAGCCCCCAAAAGGCTTCCACAATTTTGGCCACTATTGTATATCAAGCAAAGCAACATTCAACTACCATCAGAATCTACTAATAAATATGTTGGTTAATGACAAACAACAAAGGCAATGAACACACACACAACTCCCTTCAGTTCTTCATTTGTTCCTGAGGCTCAAATCTCTTTTTGCCTCCATTGCAGATTGTGATGAATTGCAGATCGAGAACAAGCATGAACACGACAAAATCCCCAGAGAGGAGAAGCCACATAAGAATTTGGAGTGTGGAGAGAGCTGCAGTCAGAGCTCCCATTCCAGTTCCCAACAAAGAAATCTCAATGGAAAGAAACACTATCAATGCAGGGAATGTGGAAAGAGTTTCAGTCAGAACTCCTCTCTCACTTCCCATCAAAGAACTCATACAGGGGAGAAACCCTATCAGTGTGTGGAATGCGGAAAGAGCTTCAGTCAGAGCTCTAATCTCACTTCCCATCAAAGAACCCATACAGGGGAGAAACCCTATCAGTGCATTGAATGTGGAAAGAGCTTCAGTATGAAGGCCTCTCTCACTTCCCATCAAAGAATTCATACAGGGGAGAAACCCTATCAGTGCATGGAATGTGGAAAGAGCTTCAGTCAGAGCTCTGATCTCAATTCCCATCAAAAGATTCATACTGGGGTGAAACCCTTTCAGTGCATGGAATGTGGAAAGAGCTTCAGGAAGAGCTCCCATCTCACTTCTCATCAAAGACTTCATACAGGGGAGAAACACTATCAGTGCGTGAAATGTGGAAAGAGCTTCAGTCACAGCCAAAGTCTGACTTCCCATCAAAGAATTCATACAGGGGAGAAACCCTATCAGTGCATGGAATGTGGAAAGAGCTTCAGTCAGAGCTTTAATCTCACTTCCCATCAAAGAATTCATACAGGGGAGAAACCCTTTCAGTGCATGGAATGTGGAAAGAGCTTCAGTCGGAACGACTATCTCACTTACCATCAAAGAATTCATACAGGCGAGAAACCGTATCAGTGCATGGAATGTGGAAAGAGCTTCAGTCAGAGCTCTGATCTCAATTCTCATAAAAAAAATCATACTGGGGAGAAACCATATCAGTGCATGGAATGTGGAAAGAGCTTCAGTAGGAAGGCCTCTCTCACTTCACATCAGAGAATTCATACAGGGGAGAAACCATATCAGTGCTTTGAATGTGGAAAGAGCTTCAGTCAGAGCTCATCTCTCACATCTCATCAAAGAATTCATACAGGGGAAAAACCCTATCAGTGCATGGAATGTGGAAAGAGCTTCAGTCAGAGCTCTGATCTCAATTCCCATCAAAGAATTCATACAGGGGAGAAACCCTATCAGTGTGCAGAATGTGGAAAGAACTTCACTCACAGGCACTATCTTACTTCCCATCAAAGAACCCATACAGGGGAGAAACCCTATCAGTGCATTGAATGTGGAAAGAGCTTTACTCGGAGCTACTCTCTCACTTGCCATCAAAGAGTTCATATCGGGGAGACATCCTTCATTATATAGCTTTAGGAGACAAGGAAATCTGCACTTTTTAAAAATGTGGTGAGAAGAGGGTTACATATGTGTATTTTGTGTTTTTATATTGTGTTTTTGTTTTATGTTGTAACCGTCCTGAAACGTGGCAACAGGAATCAGTCTTTAGAGGCTGAGGTTTTTTTTGGCCCCCCCAGTAAAACATTTGAGGGGGCCACCACCCAAGTTAGTAGGCATTGCCATTCTAATGGCCTGCATGCATCATCTGTTTGATTGTGCAAGGCAGACCTTACCTGACCCACCACCAATATTGTATTCAATTCAGCACCACTGGGTCGAGTATTCTACAAATTAAATAAAGACATAAATCGCCCTCCTTTGCACATGTTCCAGCTTGTCAATATCCTTGGAATCATTTTTAAAATTTATGTGCCCTTTGTCTGATGATTTCACAATATAAACATACAGGATGAAAGCATTGATTTCTCAAAAACAAGTCCAGCCAGAGATATCTCTCCTCCCCCTTTTTGGATGGAGTTACAAACTTTGTTGATCAGGGAACAGCTGTGGAAATAGTGCATCTTGATTTCAGTAAGGCTTTTGAGAAAGTCCCCCATGATCTTTCTGTGAAAGCCGGTAAAATGTGGTCTGAATGAGGAAACTGTTAGGTGGATTTGACTGACCGAACCCAAACAGTCCTCCTTCATGGTTCCAGTTACAGATGGGTAGCCGTGTTGGTCTGCCATAGTCAAAATAAAAATTTTCCTTCCTGTAGCACCTTAAAGACCAACTGAGTTAGTTCTTGGTATAAGCTTTCGTGTGCATGCACACTTCTTCAGATACACACAGTATCTGAAGAAGTGTGCATGCACACGAAAGCTTATACCAAGAACTAACTCAGTTGGTCTTTAAGGTGCTACAGGAAGGAAAATTTTTATTTAGTCCTCCTTCATGGTTCCTCATCATCCTGGGGTGCTGCAGGGTTCTGCCCTGGGCCCGTTGTTGTTCAAGGTCTTTATAAATGACTTGGATGAAGAAACTGAGGGGGTGCCCATCACATTTGCAGATGACACCAAATGGGGAGCGGAGGCCAATGTTGCAGAAGGCCGAATCAGATCAAGGGCAGGAATAGTACCACTTTATTCTGACTTGGTCAGACCCCACCTTGAATACTGTGTTCAATTCTGGGCACCACAAGTTAAGTATCTTAAATATTGGTTGCCTGGAGAAATCAAAAGGTGGGGAAACACAATCCATATTCCTTTTATAACATGTGGCCAATGTTTATTGAATACATGTATTGTTAAGACTGTTGTAGGAATCTACCCAGCACTCAGTAATTTTTAATAAACATTAAATGTGGGACGTGTAAGCACTAACCCCCACCCCACCCCGATCTCTCAGAGTGAAAATACCTCTGTGGGCGGGATCGGCTAATAGGGATAGCTTGAAGAACTGGGTCAATCACTGGCGCTGTATGTATATATAGAGAACCATTGTGTATATATGGATAATCAGTTGTGACGGCAGTGAGACACGCAAGAGTGCAGTTCATTTATAAAGTTGGTTTTATTCCAAGAAAAGAACAGATTACTAGGAGCTCTTCTCCCGCGAGCTGGTTGCCATTACGATGATGACTCAACTAAGTTCTCAGTGTCACGTTTCATCCTACAAATGCAACATGGGAGGAAACTTCTCTTCATACTCTGTGACGAATTACGTCCTTTTTCCTGTAACCCCCCCCCCCCACGCTCTTGAATACTCAAAGGCTGGCCAGCCATTTCTGAGAGGCTATCTGTGGAGTTCGGCCTTTCACCTACATTCTGGGGCAGTGTTTCCATGATAAACCCCCCTCCTTTTGCTCTGGGCCATCTTCCAACCCTGGCAGCTGCTTGGATTCTGACAGAGGTGTTGAAAACAAATGAAATTAGACACAAGTGGGAATTTCCTGAAGGTATTTCCTTCACCTACAAAGATAGAAGAAAGATAGAAGAAAGGCTTTTAGATCCCCAGAATTCAGAAAATTTTGGCGGAAATACAAAATATACAAAATAGGCTCGGGAGGGGGTGCATCTCAAGAAAGAGAAGAAAGTGAACAAGGACAGGAAAGTCCAGGAGGATAAGAAAAGAAGCAGAGTTTCCCACAACTATATTATTGTACTTAATTGCAGTTCCGTATTTGATGTTGATATTTGACTTTGTGTCTAATAAAGATTAATGAATTTGAACATTATATCGTGGAACATCAATGGTTTGAACAATAAGGTAAAAAGGAATAAAAGTGAGCGAATCTTAAAAAAGAAAAATTGGGACATCATTGGTCTCCATGAAACACATATAGCTAAGAAACATGACAGAGTTTTCATAGATAAGAAATTAGGAACAGAATACATAGCTTCAGATGTTTCCAAAAAGAGAGGAATAGTTATATACAGTGGTGCCTTGCAAGACGAAATTAATTCGTCCCGTGAATTTTTTCGTCTAGCGAATTTTTTGTCTTGCGAAGCACGAAATCCCATAGGAATGCATTGAAAATCAATTAATGCGTTCCTATGGTCAAAAAAAGTCCAAACAAAGCCAAATTTGGTACAACAAGAGTTTATTAAGTGCTCTTTAAAGTCTCGGTCTCAGTCAGTTTTATTGCACATAGCCAAAGGCTGCCGCAATGTACACAGAATTATTTGACAATTAAAAGAAAATATACTGAATTGGTAAAAAAAACTTAAAACATTTATATTATCAAAACATTACATACTCTAAACAAAGCTATAAAAGTACCCCAATGTACAAATAAAAACATTAAACGATAAAATTCATAAGCTAAAATCATCACATGGTCACTAATGTTAAAAACAATATTGATTAATACAGTGTGCAATTTATACTCAGAGTTTGGTGACATAGAGCATAGCCTGAGGTAGATAGATAGGGCCAAATAAATTCATCTCCTTTACAGTTAATGGCTACCTTGGCTATATAATTTGCTCTAATTTTCCTAGCAGCAGTTGCAAAAAGTGCTACCCGCCAGGTCACATACTTATCTGTGTCTGCAAGGAGATATAACATCATGTCAAGGGGGTTCTGGCCAGGGGATCCTGTCATTATAGGTACCAAAAATCTTTTTCTTGCATCATTATATAACGGACAGTGCAAGATATAATGCATGAGGTCCTCTACTTCAGAACATCCCCTAATGCAAACACGTTCGTTTTTTGGTATGCCTCTATGTCTCCCATCTCTATAAGCAAAGCTTATTGTATTTAGTCATATTTAGTTCGAAAAGCTTTTACAGAGCTCTTTAAAGTCACACATACTGTAAAGAGCATTTCAAAATTCAAACCCAGAATTTTTTTAAAAAAACAGCAGAGTTGCCCAATAGTCACAGAAAATCATAAAAATGCAGGAAAAAAAACACAAGCGTCCAGATTCTTGCCAACCCCTCCCCAACTGTTCCCCTAGCCACCCAGCACACAGAAATTCAAATCCAGATTTTTTTTAAAAAAACAGCAGAGTGGCCCAATGGTCACAGAAAATCATAAAAATGCAGAAAAAACACACAAGCTTCCAGATTCTTGCAAACCCCTCCCCAACTGTTCCCCTAGCCACCCAGCACACAGAAATTCAAATCCAGAATTTTTTTAAAAAAACAGCAGAGTGGCCCAATGGTCACAGAAAATCATAAAAATGCAGGGGGGGGGGGGAAACCACAAGCTTCCAGATTCTTGCAAACCCCTCCCCAACACCAAGTCCTTGAATTCCAAACACCCCAACCCAAAATCCAACCCCCCCCCAAAAAAAAAAGTTTTAAAAGCTTAACTTACCAAATGGCTGCAAAAGAAGTTTTGGAAAAGCTTCAAAAATCACCAAAGTCTTTAAAAACCTCAAAAAAGGCTACTATGTACACTGCGTTCTATGAGTTGCTCCTCGAAGTCAAGTCGCAACTGTATTAACGGTGTTAAGAAAAAGGAAACAAACTTGCAATACATTTTCGTATTGCGATGCAAGCCCATAGGGAAATTCGTCTTGCAAAGCAGCTCAAAAAAAACGGAAAACCCTTTCGTCTTGCGAGGCATTCGTTTTGCGGGGCACCACTGTATATATAAACCAAAAGAGATGTAAAAATACCACTTAAAGATGACGAAGGAAGAATATTAGGAATACAATTGACAAAAGGCAGAGAATAAATAATTTTGGTGGGGGTATACACACCAAGTGGAAATAATAAAAACTTCAAAAAAAACCCTTGGAGATAAGCTATTAGAATACAGTAATGACAGTATGGTCATCATGGGAGACTTCAACGGAGTAACATCCCTGGCTCTAGATAGAACAGAGAGAGACGTAACATCAAGAAAAGGGAAGTTCCCAATAACATTTAATCATTTGTTAGAAGATCTGAACTTAAAAGATGCTTGGAGAGAGAAACACAGAAGGGACAGACAATATACCTTTTATGCATCTGCTAAAAAATCAGATGCAATCCAGACTTCAAATAATCTAATACCTTTTTGAAGAAAAGTTGAAATCCTTCCAAAAATGATATCAGACCATAATCTGGTAATGATGGAACTAAAATATAATAAAATTAAAAACAGAAGTTGGAGGTTGAATGGAAGATTATTATATGATAAGAAAATATTAGAGGGCAGACTTCCAAAAACTTTCTTTGAATTGGTTGACAATTTCAATTTGATAGATATTTGGAGAACCAAACATTGGTTAGATAGAGAATTCACATTTCATTCTGATGTATACGAAAGCAGTTCAAGAATCCATACGATATGGGTGTCTAAAGAATTAGAATTGAAGGTAAAAAAAAAATACAGATACAGTGGTAACTCAGGTTAAGTACTTGATTCATTCCTGAGGTCTGTTCTTAACCTGAAACTGTTCTTAACCTGAAGCACCGCTTTAGCTAATGGGGCCTCCTGCTGCTGCCGCGCCACCGGAGCATGATTTCTGTTCTCATCCTGAAGCAAAGTTCTTAACCTGAAGCACTGTTTCTGGGTTAGGGAAATCTGTAACCTGAAGCGTATGTAACCTGAAGCGTATGTAACCCGAGGTACCACTGTATTGCCAAGAACAATATCAGACCATAACCCTGTTTTTTTAGAAATGCAAAATGAAAATCAGTCTATGAAATACACTGGGATCTCCTTCTGCCCTTCTTTGATAGGGCTTGTGTACATCCATCTCCTCCCTCAGGGGGGCCACTGAGGTTTGCAAACTGGTGGTTCGGGGGGGGGGCAAGCACAAAGGATTGCATCATCTCTCTCTGCTTGGCTCAGAGCCAGCTGCCTCCCGACTTCTGCTGGGTGTTAATGCAGCGGGAGCCGAGTGCCTGGCATGGATGAGGCCTCATTCTGGCCTTCTGCTCCACTGAGCAAATGTGACAAAGGTCAGGGCTCCTTGGGGGGCACGTAGAATTTCCCCAAAATCACAGACTCATCAGAGGGCTGCCCCACAGGCCTAGACTGGAGCCACTCTGCCCCTCTTCCAGCGGTCTTGGGCATGACCCTGCTGACTCGTGCAGAGGGGGCCGCCTTCAACGGGACATTCTGGGATCCAAAGAGAAGCTGGGATCGGCTGCTGGGATCCAGCCTGTCCCATTTTGAACAGAAGAAGAAGAAGAAGAAGAAGAAGAAGAGTTTGGATTTGATATCCCGCCTTTCACTCCCCTTCAGGAGTCTCAAAGCGGCTAACATTCTCCTTTCCCTTCCTCCCCCACAACAAACACTCTGTGGGGTGAGTGGGGCTGAGAGACTTCACAGAAGTGTGACTGGCCCAAGGTCACCCAGCAGCTGCATGTGGAGGAGCGGAGACGCGAACCCGGTTTCCCAGATTACGTGACTACCGCTCTTAACCACTACACCACACTGGCTCACAGGACAGGACAGTCGTGGGCTATCCATTCTGGCCCTCTGCTCCCCTGAGCAAATGCAATAGAAGCGGAGGCTCCGGGGTGGATGGTGGGGATAGTAGAGTTGAAAGGGAGCCCCAGGGTTCTGTGGGCTAAGGTTACCAGATTTTTTTTCACAGAATCCGGGGAGACTTCTTTTTTCTTTTTCTTTTTTGAAAAGGGGGGAGGGAGTTATTTTTAAAAAGTTATTTTACCATATTTTTCGCTCTATAGGACGCACTTTCCCCCCTTCAAAAATGAAGGGGAAATGTGTGTGCGTCCTATGGAGCGAAGACGCCATAGCCCCGCGCGCGCTCTCCCGGCTGGAGAGGTGACGTGGGGCTATGGCAGGAGCCTCTACAGCCCCACGTCACCTCCTCAGCTGGGAGAGCGCGCGCAAGGCTAAAGCAGCCCCCTGCGACCCTCAGATGTCTTATAAACGTCAGATAGTTGTTTATCTCTTTGACATCTGGTGGGAGGGTGTTCCACAGGGTGGGTGCCCCTACCAAGAAGGCCCTCTGCCTGCTTCTCTATAACTTTGCTTCTCGCAGTGGGGTAACTGCCAGAAGGCCCTCAGAGCAGGACCTCAGTGTCCAGGCTGAACGATGGGGGTGGAGACGCTCCTTCAGGTACACTGGGCTGTTGAGGGCTTTAAAGGTCAGCACCAACACTTTGAATTGTGCTTGGAAACGTCCTGGGAGCCAATGTAGGTCTTTCAGGACTGGCGTTACATGGTCCTGGCAGCCGCTCCCAGTCACCAGTCTAGCTGCTGGATCCTGGATTAGTTGTAGTTTCTGGGTCACCTTCCAAGGTAGCCCCAGGTAGAGTGCATTGCAGTAGTCCCAGTGGGAGATAACTACAGCATGCACCACTCTGGCGAGACAGTCTGCGGGCAGAGAGGGTCTCATCCTGTGTTCCAGATAGAGCTGGTAGACAGCTGCCCTGGACACAGAATTAACCTTCACCACCATGGACAGCTGTGAGTCCAAATTGACTCCCAGGCTGTGCACCTGGTCTTTTAGGGGCAGTTAACCCATTCAGGACCAGGGAGTCCCCCCTGCCTGCCCGTTTCCCGAAAACAGGACTTCTGTCTTGTCGGGATTCAGCCTCAGTCTGTTAGCCACCATCCATAGCGATCCATAGCTGCCATCCATAGATGACGGCATCATGATCCTGGCAGATTTCTGCTCAATTCCTTTGCTAAGGACCCCTAGCGTGACGTTTGCCTCTTTCGCAGCCGCCACATGCCGGGTCTTGACATCCTGATGCAGACAGAGGCTGACTAAGATTATGATAGATGAAAAATAATTTGTGGGGTTTTTTTGGGGGGGTGTCCTCATCTCTGGCCTGGTTTGGCAGGCCCACTTTGGCTAGGGGAATCCTGGACTGGCAGTGGCTCTGTCGCAGGATACCCCCCCCCCCAAATCATTCAGTTTGTACACACACACACACACACACACACACACACACACTACACACGCTACGCTTCTGTTATAAATTCATAGAAAATCAACCATACATTGGATCTGCACTGTTCCACTTTCATTTTACTCCATGAAGGAAGGACTACAAAATGGGGAGGGTTTGATACAGGGCAGCCATAATCCCTTGAGCATACCAGCACATCCACAGGAGCCCTGCCCAGTTGCTATGCCAACCCTGATGGTCCTAGACAGAAGACCATCAATGTCACAAAGAACTTGCATATGGGAGTGGATTCAGCATGGACTGGAACAAAGGACAATGATCAGATCTTCCCTCTGGGGGCAGGAAACTGCAAACTCCCCTGTGTCACCTGGAAAGTACTCATGGGGAGGGGGAAAGGGGGAACCAGCCAGGAGACAGGACACAGGTTACCACCACAACTCCTCCCTCAGCCCCTCCTTTCTGTGATGTAGTTGTGATGTAGTCTTTGGCGTGTAGTTTGGGATATTAGTAACTAATAAAAGTTTTATTAGAACTAATAAAAGTTCTTTTGCTCTGGACTTCCACTTTGCTTCATCTTGTTGCAGGTGGGAGTCCTGTCGCGACAGTATCCAATAAAGGCCAAGCCTACAGGCTGCTGTTTTGCTCCAAGTTATCCTGGTTGGTGTCTTTGTTTTTGTCCAAGGGAGCCCTCGGATTTCTCCGTTAACAGCTCTCAATGGCCAGCTGCCTCAGTGGTTAGAGGCATCCAGATGGGACTCTTGCTAGCCTTCTGCCACTTTGGAACAAGTCTCCACATGAGACAGTTTGGGGGGAGAGAGAGTCAGAGGGGTTGGAGGGAGGGAGAAGTGGCTCTGATCTGAGTGGATCCTCCGCTCTGAGGAGAATATCTATGGAGCCAGAGGAAGGAGCCTCACAGCTGAGATGGGGAGACCATGTTGAGGGTCTGGAGGGAGTATTCAGATGGGAGTGAAGCTGGAGGGAGAAGCGGTGGGAAGACTCTCCTCTTCTTCTTCTTCTGGGGTCTCCTTCCAGTCAGGAGGAGAGAGATCTTCCAGGAAAAGGAGATTCCCAAGACCGTGGCAAGGGCTGAGAGGATCCCCTGGGTCTGGCATACAACGGAAAATACCTCAGGGAGTGGGATTGCTAAGAGAGAGGGGAAGCGAGGAAAAGTGGCCCCTCGCTGTGAAGGAAGCTGGGCTGTGTCCAAAGGACCTCACGGAAAGACCTCTTCTTTTCGTCTTGCGAGGCACCACTGTAATGCTTTCTTAAATTATTACTCTTTTTCTATGTGTTTAGCTGTTTCTATCTTAAGTGTAAGCCATCTTGAGTCCCTGTCAGGGAGAAAGGCAGGATATCATCATCAACAACAACAACAACAACAACAAGAATTTTTGTGCACATTGTCAAAAAGTTATTGTCCCTCCTCCTCTTCTCCTCCCAACTGTGCTGCAGTGAATCAGGCCAGAGTCCAGCTTGCCAGGATCATAGAATGACAGAATTATGAATCAGACCATCGGTCCATCTACCTCAGGGCGCCCCACACTGACTGGCAGCGACAGCTCTCTGGGGTTTCTCTCCCAGCCTTAGCTGGGGCTGCCAGTGGGGACTAAAGGCAAATTTCCACATAAATCATAAGATCTAAAATTCAGAATACAACATTAATATCAATAACAATTGAAAATGACACAGATAAAAACCCAAAACCATTTGATGAAGGAGGCCTATCTGCCCAGCAGCAGCAGCAGCAGTATTTTTATTATTATTATTTATACATACCCCGCACATCTGGCTGGTTTTTCCCAAGCCACTCTGGGCAACAAAATATTAAAATACAATAGTCCATCAAATATTAAAAGCTTCCCTAGGAATAACAACCATCCATTTTTAGTCCATTGAGTTAGAAATTCAGCATTTCTGGAAGGGGAAATGGCATACTATTGAATGTTTGCATAGCAACATGCTTAAGAAAGTTTTGGTTATTCATGATGAGAATAGGATTTATTTATTATGATATTCACTGGGTTCCTCCTTGGCAGCCAGTGCAATGGTTTCAGCAGGGCTAGAACTCAGGACCCGCTGCCTTGAGGGACATCTAAGAGCAGTTGGGCAGGGAAAGGTCTCCCCTGGGAGGTGGTGGACTCTCCTTCCTTGGAGGTTTCTCAGGAGAGGTCGGACGGCCATCTGCCCTGGATGCTTTAGCTGAGATTCCTGCCTTGCTGGGGGTTGGACTAGATGACCCTGGGATCCCCTCCTATCTCTCCACTCCTGAATTCTAGGAGGAGCTTCCTTGCCTCCTGCAAAGCCCTTTTCCCTGAAGGCTCTTCCTCTGGTTTCTGGCCAAGGGAGGGAGATGCTCAGAGTGTTATGTATTGAAGTTCTCACTCTGGCCACCAGGAGTATCGTGTACAGTGGTACCTCAGGTTAAGAACCTAATTCGTTCCGGAGGTCCGTTCTTAACCTGAAACTGTTCTTAACCTGAAGCACCACTTTAGCTAATGGGGCCTCTTGCTGCCGCTGCGCTGCCAGAGCACGATTTCTGTTCTCATCCTGAAGCAAAGTTCTTAATCCAAGGTACTTTTTCTGGGTTGGCGGAGTCTGTAACCTGAGGCATCTGCAACCTGAAGCGTTTGTAACCCGAGGTATCACTGTATATAGTTTTCACTCAGGTCCACGTCAGTTACTTGAGGTGGGAAACCCTGGGTTGTTGTTGCTACAATGTTGACAGCCTATAAAAGCCGGCCGGCTGAGCTGGGCTCTGTGTTCAATAGTGGGTAGACGATGCGGCGATTTCTCCAAAGCAGCTCTTTATTTGCAAGCTGGAACAGAACTGGACAGCAGCTTACAAATAAAGAGCTGCTTTGGAGAAATCGCTGCATCGTCTACCCACTTGAAATATACTCAGAGTTGCAAAGTGATTTCATGCTCTTTATTCAGCTCATAGTGGTGAGGAGGAATGAATGAATGTCCCCTCACAGTATCTGCTTTATATACATTATTTACACAATGGGCTGCACATGACTGGCTAATTCCGGAATTCTACTGTAAGCCAATCAAGTTGTGGATTCACTTCAATCTGGAGCAGGATTGGGTGGTTCCCGCCAACCAATCATACTGCTGCATTGTTCTAGGACCAATCAGACTGCTGCATTCTGAATCCTATTGTTCTAGGACTAATCAGACTGCTGCAATTTGGATCCTATTGTTCTCAGTACATAACACCACTATTGAACACAGAGCCCAGCCAAGAGCCAAAATCCCCCCCCCCCAAAAAAAAGCACCCCTTGCCATAGGCGGAGCCAGGGAAAAGCTGCCCCCTTAGAGCCATTTAAAAAAACAGAAATGAATAGAAATCAGAGTTCTGCCCTGGCTAAGCGAGTGCGCAATGCGGGGGGGCGGGCTGAGCTGGGGGACTCGGCACTGCAAGGGTTAAAGGGAAGTGAGCTGCCTTCCTAGAGAGGCCAGGATGAGGTTTCCGGCTTCCCAGGCAGCAAGGCTCCTCTTCTTCCTTAGTCTTCCCGCCTTTTCTTAACCCCGGGATGTTGCTTTGGGGTCTCTCCTGCAAGGGCTGCCTCGCTGTCTCTCCTGGGATCTGGTGAGTCTCCTCTCTCTCCCCCCAGAGGGTGCAGTGGGGAGACGGGGGGGGGCAGGGCTGCAGCAGGGGAGGGGGCCGGGGGGCTGATCTGCTCCTGCGGGGGGGGGACCCCAAGTCAGGGAGGAGGAGAGGGTCCTGCCAGGGAGGGGCCAGGTCTGCCACGCTCTCCTTCCTGCAGATCAGAGGGTCCCAAACTCATCTGGCCTTCTGCCTCCCCCCCCCTTCAGAAAAACAATGACTCTCCCACGAAATCTCCCTTCTTCAAACAAAGGAGTCCCTGGGAATTTAACTCTGTGTGACGTCTTCTCAGCATCACTGCACAACAGAGGGAACATCTGCAAATGGTTTTCCAAAGCTGGACGAGGAGGTGGACTAGCCCCCCCCCCCAAAAAAAAAGGTGGGAGAGAGAGAGGCCAGGGATAAAGAGAGGGATCCCAGTTTCCCAGAGTCTGGCTGCTGCATTGGGGACCAGTTTCCCAGTGTCTCCCAGGGCAGCTCCCCACGGAGGCCACTGCAGCCATCCCCTCGCACCCAGAGCAGGGCATCCCAGGACCACATCCTCTCTCTCCCAAAGGGATGGTTGCTGGCAAAGCAGCCGGAAATGGGCGCTGCTCCTCCCTGAGCCTCCAGGGACCTTGGCATCAGTGGCTGTGTGTGCGTTAAGCTGTCTAACAGAATAATAGTAATAAATTGCCCACCTGAATTTCAAGGGAGGTGTCTTTGGCCTCATCCACTTGGCCCTCAGGGGGTTGGCCAGATACATTCCTGGCCCTCGGAGCAAAGAAAAAGGGACCCCACCCCAGGAGTCTGTCTGGAGAGCGGCAGAGAGTCCAAGTGCAAGAAAAGGAGACAGAAGCAGGGGAGTGGGGGTGGGGGGAGAACAACTCCTGAGGACCCCCAGGTGAGGACCCCCACTAGAGCCAAGCATCCCTTTTTCACAAGATACAAATGACTCCTTTGTCGGTCAGTTCCAAATTCATGCATTTACTTTACGGAAGCATTTAATGTTTGATGGATTACTGTATTTTAATATTTTCCTAGAAGCCTCCCAGAGTGGCTGGGGAAGACCACCCAGATGGGTGGGGTATAAATAATAATAATAATAATAATAATAATAGATGCTGTTGTTGTTAATTGAATTGATATACCACCCTTCATCAAAAGATCTCAGGAACATTGAAAACATAGAACTCATAAAAAGTACAGTGGTACCTCGGGTTACATACGCTTCAGGTTACATATGCTTCAGGTTACAGACTCTGCTAACCCAGAAATAGTACCTCGGGTTAAGAACTTTGCTTCAGGATGAGAACAGAAATCATGCTCCGGCGGCACAGCAGCAGGAGGAGGTCCCGTTAGCTAAAGTGGTGCTTCAGGTTAAGAACAGTTTCAGGTTAAGAACGGACCTCCAGAACAAATTAACTACTTAACCTGAGGTATCACTGTATACAAATGATAGGTAAAGGTAAAGGTACCCCTGCCCGTACGGGCCAGTCATGTCCGACTCTAGGGTTGTGCGCCCATCTCGCTTAAGAGGCCGGGGGCCAGCGCTGTCCGGAGACACTTCCGGGTCACGTGGCCAGCGTGACGAAGCTGCTCTGGCGAGCCAGCACTAGCGCAGCACAGGGAAACGCCCTTTACCTTCCCGCTATAAAGTGGTACCAATTTCTCTACTTGCACTTAAGTGTGATTTCGAACTGCTAGGTGAGCAGGAGCTGGGGCCGAGCAACGGGAGCTCACCCCGACGCGGGGATTCGAACCGCCGACCATGCGATCGGCAAGTCCTAGGCACTGAGGTTTTACCCATCTCTATAAAATTTACCCTATAAATGATACATCACCTCAAATCCTTTAATCAGGTGAGTTTCCTCCTTTCGAAAGAGGCAGGTGGAATCTCCACAGTTGCTAATAAAATAATGTTGAAAGGCTAGTGAAATATGGGGAACCAAGAGCATCTGCTTGGCATGCAGTATTATTATTATTATTATTATTATTATTATTATTATTATTTTCTGGAAGGCAGGAGCAACCAGGCTGATTCACATCACATAAATCCCTTCCGTTGCCTCCACATTTTGCATTGCAATCTTCCCTCTAGGAGGGCTAGAGTATGGCTACCAGATATTTTTCAATGAATCCGGGGACACCCCCCCCCCAAGCTGAGTAGCAACAGGGAGTCAGTAGTGGGGATGGTGAGGGAAAAGACCCTGGCTCCCTCTCCTTCTGCCAGAAGCCCCCGTCCCTGCTTGTCTCTCAGAGCCAGGAGACGTCTGAGAATGGAGGAGCAAAGGCAGGCTGCACTGTTGGATCGCTTGAACCCCAGAGCAGAGGGGACTTAGAAAGCTGTGGGGAGCCAGGGGCCTTCACTCTCAGCAGCTGATTTCGTGAAGGAAGACCCTGACATGGAATTTGACTCAATATCGATCCAGAGCAGAATTCCAATGTATAGTTAGCAGAGTGAAACCTAAACACGTTATAGGATTCTCCAAAATAGACCAGAGGCAATTGTATTTCATCCAGCAGAGCTTTACTGCTATTGAAGGCAAATGAGCATCAAATCCAAAACATTCAGGATTGGCCTTGTGCATAAGAAATCCAGTTGCAGCAGCCTTAACCTAAACTTACCTAAACTTACCACAACTTATTATAAGTCTAAACCTTAACACTTAACCTTAACCTTAACACATACTGTGTACAGAACACCAGAAGGAAGAGAGAGAAGTATAGAAAGAGAAAGTGAAACCCACTCTCCTTCTGGCCTCTTCTTACAGTCAGCATGACCTTGACAGAAGAGATGACAGAACCACTTTAACCCAGCTGTACTCCGCTTCTCTGAAGGAATAACCCAAACACCAGGAACTTTCTGCTTGTTTCTTTGACGCAGAGAAGCTTCCTGAACCCTCTTGAATGAATTAGTATAGGAAATATCAATATCAGATTCATACTTTCTGCACTAAGAAATGCAAACTGACAGACCCTCCGGGAATGAGCTGCTCTTCTCTACACTACACTACACATTACACTTGATCTTAGCCAAAAGGCCGAGAAGCGATAAAGACCTCTGCTTAAAGACCTCCTACTTTGGAGGTCTTTAAGCAGAGGCTTGACAACCATATGTCAGGAGTGCTCTGATGGTGTTTCCTGCTTGGCAGGGGGTTGGACTCGATGGCCCTTGTGGTCTCTTCCAACTCTATGATTCTATGATTCTATGATTCTATGATTCTCATTAGGCCTGAAACTCAGCCAAGTCTGTGAATATCGTGTTCTTGCTGATAAAGAGTTAACTCCACCTGTGAACTGTGGGGTTTCCTGCGCAGATAACTCTATGACTCCAGAGTCCAGTGCCCAGTTCACTGGGTCCAGTGTGCTTTGAAGACGTTTCTGTTTGTTTCACAGACGAGGAGCAGGCGTTGCTGGATCCTGACCAGAGAGCTCTGCATAGGGACGTCATGGAGGAGAATCGTGGGATCGTGGCCTCTCTTGGTAAGGCTCCCTGTGGGATCATCCTATCTGCCTGGAAATTTAAAAAATACCTCTATATCACAAACCTCATATATTTTCACAGAGCTCAGCAGTGCCCCCTCCAACACCTGGGAACCTAACACCCCCAAAATAAACCTTGATCAGCAAATTACACTTTTTTCTTATATATATAATTTTTAAAATTGTTCTCCATTTAATATTGTACATTCGCATCATCATTCTCCGCTATACCACCCTGGCTCTTTGGAGCCTCAACTTCCTTCCCTGCCGCCTCATGGCTTTCAAAATTAACATTTATATCATTGCAATTTGTACATTTTCCAATTCCTATTTCACTCATTACAGAATGTCTCAAGATTTAAATATAGAAAGGTAGAAAATTTCTCATTACAAGTCTTCAGACAACCCTGCTAGTGATGTTAATTGCTTACAATAATCTTTCAGATATCGTATAAATTTACTCCAACCCTTTTGGAATCCTTAATCGTGCTGGTTTTTCTGTCAGTGTCACCAGATATGCAAAGTCCATAATTTTCATCTGCCAATCTTCTAACAGAAATTCTCACCATGTCAATTAATACTTAGTTCGGGAAACTTTAGCTTTAATTCTGGCCTTACAACACCTTCCCATGGAGTGAAGCAAGTTTTTTAGTTCTGCAGCTGTAATAATGTGAAACCAAGATGGAATTATTGCCTCTATTAATTGGGCTTTATTGCTGGGTTGCTTCTGACTAACAAGTTTCTTTAGTTGGCTCCATAGATTTTCAATTTGGTTAAGGTCTGGGCTATTCCCAGTCCATTCCAAAAGTGGAATATGATTCTCTTGAAACCACCTTTTGCACACAGCAGCAACATGACATGGAGGTGAATCCTGCTGAAATAGAAAACAAACAGATAGAAAGGTTCAGTATCTGGGAAAAGATCACATGCGGAACGCTTCAGTTTGCGCTCAAGTATTTCATTTATGTATTTTAGAGCATTTACATTCCCTTTGATGACACAAATTCGTCCCACATCTTTTGCTCGCATATTTCATGCCATTAGTACCAAGCAAGGAGATTTGGGTCTCATCACTCCAAAGAACACTTGCCCATTGTTCCGCTGTCCAGTTACCATGGGTTTTAACCCAGTTTAATCTTTTCCACCTTTGCTTGAGAGATAATGGCTTTTCCCTTGGAATTCTAGCATTTAGACCAGTCCTTGCACTCAACTTCACATTACATTGCGCCATGTCATCTTGTAGACACCCAGATGATTTTCTTCTGTCACGTTCGCAGTCTCTCCATTCTTCGATCATCACTTGCTGTTGTGCACTTTTTCCTGCCTTTACCAGTCTGATTTTGTAGTGACTGAGTCTCCTTAAACCTCTTCAAAAATATAGAAATGCCAGCTTTTGTTACTGTCAGAGCTGCTACCAGATCCCAGCTCACATAGGACCACGCTAGCCAGCGTTCACTTTATGAGAGTCTTTATTGAGTTACAGGTTTCATTTCCGAACTGCAGCGTGCAGCTCTACGTCTTCTACGCTAGACCGACGAAGTCCTGTCTGACTCCCCGCCTCTTGCACACCAACTTAATACCCTAGCCTTGCTCCACCTCTTGCGCCTTTCCTTCCTCCGCTGGGTCCCTCTGCCCCCCGAGGTCCCCTCCTTCCTAGACTCTTCTGACGCTGACGAGGACCCCCCGGACCCTTCTGCCTCCTTGCGGCGGGCTTTAGGACCTGGCTCCCTTTCCGGGCTGCTTACTGCGCCAGCTTCCGCTGCATTTGAACTTGGTGCGCGCGCCCAACTTTCTACCTTCCTCTTGACCGTTTCCTCGCTCCCTGATGAGGGCGTGACCACTCCTGACTCATGCCCTCCCTCCTGCTGAAAGCCTCCGGAACCCGATGCCTGTTCCCCTTTCTCCCCGCTGCTCTCAGCTGGGAACGTTGGTCCCGACCTCCAGCTGCTGCTCTCTGAATCCTCTCTGGTCCCTTCTTCCTGGGGTGTCCCCCTGGGTCCCCCCCTTGCTCTGACCACTGGTGGTCCCTTCTGAGAATCTTCTGACTCACTGGAAAGACTCGGAGATCTCGGGTCGTCATCATCACTCATCCTTCCTTCGGATTCCTCCCCCTCGCTCTCTGTTTCCTCCCTGTCCTGCGTCTCTGCTCCTGAACCCCTGACAGTTACGTTTCCCCCAATCTTGCTTCTAATTTCTCCATAACTATAGCCTTGTTCACTTAATAGTACTATTTTACATTTCTTTCTTGGTGACCAGTCAACTCTTTGTGCCATTTTAAAATTTTTATCATGTTCTGCAAACTCGCTAAATGAAAGAACACAAAAGAACCACCAACAACTTGATAGCAATCACATAACACACTGACAAAACAAAATAAAAAAATTCCTTCCAGTAGCACCTTAGAGACCAACAAAGTTTGTTCTTGGTATGAGCTTTTGTGTGCATGCACACTTCTTCAGTTACCAGCTCCTACCAATAGCAAACTTAGTTGCTCTCTAAGGTGCTACTGGAAGGAATTTTTTTATTTTGTTTCGACTAAAGCAGATCAACATGGCTACCTACCTGTAACACTGCCAAAAGTCATCCTAAGCAAGTTGTGCTTCCTTTTTCTGGTTATTTTGCTATAACCTTTGATTGAATTCACATAATTGAACAAACTTTGTTGCATTATGTCAGGGAACTGACATCGGAGCAAGAGGCGGAGGGAAGGCTCTCAAATGATGCTGGAGAAGGGTCCAGCAGGGAGAGAGGCCGCTCCGCAGATGGGGAAGCAAATCAGCGCAACACCAGGGATATAGAGGGGCTGATGGGGGAATCGGCGAGAGGGCTCCAGGACTCTTCACCGGACACCAGCGGGGAGAGCACGGGTCCTCCACTACCCACGCCCTCCCTGCGCAGGAGACTTCCGCGCAGAGAGAGTAGGAGGGGACTGGGTGTCAAACAACTTTAATGTTGGAAAAGATTTAAGAAACGCCCACTGACGGATTCTGCTAGTGACTGAGGCAGCCACAAATTGAAGGGCTGCCCAGACTGAAAGGTTTAACAAGGCAACATAGCCAGGAGAGGCGGCAACTTATGCACGAGCAACCCATACCCATTACACATTACATTCTTGATTAAATTATCTTTCCTTTTTTTATATAAATATATTTTAAGTTTCACAATGAAAAAAAACATACAAAGACAAAGAAAGTACGAAGTCACAAAAAACAATACAATACAAAAATGCAAACACTAAACACATCAAAAGAAAAAAGAGATAAAAACACATATTTTAACAAAAAACAAAATTTTTCCTCTTTCTTAATTTCTCATCTTCAATTAGCTTATATTCCCGACTTCCTCACATCTCCCATTCTTGTATCCCTTTTTAGAAATTAATTCAGCAAATTCATATCCTATTAATTTATCTGTTGTTAATCCAATCTTACATTTTACTTTGTTGCTAAAGCCCCCAAAGTTCATTTCAATGTCCTTAACATTCATAAATTTTACAATATTTCTGCAAATAAATTTTAAATTTCTTCCAATCTTCCTCCACCGTTTCCTCTCCCTGGTCTCGGATTCTGCCAGTCATTTCTGCCATCTCCATATAGTCCATTAGTTGCATCTGCCAATCTTCCAAGGTGGGTAGATCTTGTGTCTTCCAATGTTTTGCCATGAGAATTCTTGCTGCTGCTGTAGCATACATAAAAAAGTTCTATCCTTCTTTAACACCGATTGGTCCACTATGCCCAGGAGGAAGGCCTCTGGTTTCTTCGGGAAAGTTTATTTAAATACCTTTTTCAGTTCATTATATATCATTTCCCAGAAGGCCTTGATCCTTGGGCACGTCCACCAAAGGTGAAAGAATGTACCTTCAATCTCTTTGCATTTCCAACACTTGTTATCAGGCAAATGATATACTGTATTTTTTGCACCATAACACTCACTTTTTTCCTCCTAGAAAGTAAGGGGAAATGCCTGTGTGTGTTATGGAGCGAATGCCTATGGGTGGCGGGGGGGAGGAGATCTGCTGCAGTCATAAGCAGAGGATCCATGGTTCCCCTTCCTTCCCTCCTCCGTGGCTTGCTTTGAAGAAGAAGAAGAAGAAGAAGAGTTTGGATTTGATATCCCGCCTTTCACTCCCCTTCAGGAGTCTCAAAGCGGCTAACATTCTCCTTTCCCTTCCTCCCCCACAACAAACACTCTGTGAGGTGAGTGGGGCTGAGAGACTTCACAGAAGTGTGACTAGCCCAAGGTCACCCAGCAGCTGCGTGTGGAGGAGCGGAGACACGAACCCGGTTTCCCAGATTACGTGACTACCGCTCTTAACCACTACACCACACTGGCTCTCTTTGAAACAGCAAAGCGGGAGAAGAGCCGCTGAGTGGGGAGGAGAGAGGGACAGAAAGCCTGCTTGCTTTAAAGGAGCAAAGCGGGAGAGGAGAGGAGCCGCTTACACGAGTGTAAGCGGCTCCTGTCCGGTTGGCTCCTTTAAAGCAAGCAGGCTCTCTGTCCCTCTCTCCTCCCCACTCAGCTTGCTAAATAGCAGCAAAGTTTTTCAGCTCGCTAAGCCAGGGATGAGCGGGGAGGAGGGAGAAAAGCAGAGCCTGCTTGCTTTAAAGGAGCAAAGTGGGAGAGGAGAGGAGCCTTCTCCCCTTAAACCCCTCTTCTGCATTATTAGCAGCATCCTTCTCCACACACCCCACATGTGCTCCTTGTCCCTTGAGTGCTTTTCCTTCCCTCCCCACTTAAAACGTGGTTACAAAGCACGGATCCACATGGATCCTCAGGATTTTTGCACTGGGTCACCCCAAATTCACCATCAGATCAAATAGCATGTCCATGGCTACATCTTGCACCAAAAAAACCACGCACTGTTGCCTGGGGCCGCAGTAGTGCAAAAACGTGGTTACAAAGCATGGATCCACATGGATCATCAGGATTTTTGCATTGGGCTACTCCAAACTCACTGTCAGATCACATCTGTGGCCACAGCATGAACCACAAAAATCATACATCCACTGTTTTGTTTAGAATATTTTTTTTCTTGCTTTCCTCCTCTAAAAACTAAGTGCGTGTTATGGTCTGGTGCGTGTTATAGAGTGAAAAATACGGTATTTTTGCAAGCTTGACTGGGGTCATGTACCACCTATACATCATTTTCATAATATTCTCTCTTAAGGCATTACATGCTGTAAATTTAATTCCGGTGGTCCACAACTTCTCCCAGTCAGCAAACATAATGTTATGGCCTATGTCTTGTGCCCATTTTATCATTGCCGATTTTACTGTTTCTTCCTCAGTATTCCATTTCAACAGCAGATTATACATTCTCGAAAGTGTCTTTATATTGGGTTCTAACAGTTCTGTTTCCAACTTTGATTTTTCCACCTGGAAACCAATTTTTTTGTCCAAATTATAAACCTCTCTTATTTGAAAATAGTGTAACCAGTCTCGCACCTTCTCTTTGAGTTTGTCATAACTCTGCAATTTCAATTTATCACCTTCCTGTTCTAAAATTTCCCAGTATTTTGGCCAATTAGCTTCCATGTTGAGTTTTATCAAGGCCTTCGCCTCCATAGGTGATAGCCACCTTGGAGTTTTACTCTCCAAAAAGTCTTTGTACCTTATCCAGACATTAAACAGTGCTTTTCTGACAATATGGTTTTTGAATGCCTTATGCGCTTTTATCTTGCCGTACCATAGATATGCATGCCACCCGAATACATTATCATACCCTTCAAGGTCCAAAACATCAGTGTTCTCAAGAAGCAGCCATTCCTTCAGCCAGCAAAAGGCTGCTGACTCATAATAAAGTTTTAAGTCTGGCAGGGCAACCCCCCCTCTATCTTTAGCATCGGTAAGAATTTTAAGTTTTATTCTGGGCTTTCTGCCCTGCCAGACAAATCTAGAAATATCTCTTTGCCACTTCTTGAAACAGTCCATCTTGTCATTAATTTGCAATGATCGAAATAAAAATAGCATCCTCGGCAGTACATTCATCTTAATAACAGCAATTCGACCCAGCAAGGAAAGCTTCAATTCGTCCAAATTTCTAAATCTTTTTTCACCTCTGACCAGCATTTCTCATAGTTATCTTTAAATAAATTTACATTCTTGGATGTCATGTTCACCCCCAGGTATTTTACCTTCTTTACTAATGTTAGATCTGTTTCACTCTGAAACCTCTCTTTTTCTATCGGTGTCAAGTTTTTCTCCAAAACCTTAGTTTTTAGTTTGTTTAATTTAAAACCTGCCACTTGGCCAAATTCCTGGATTACTTCTAAGGCCCTCTTGGTGCTAGGTATCGGCTCCTGTAATGTCATAACAAGATCATCTGCAAAAGCTTTAAGTTTATGTTGTTTATTTCCGACCTGAATACCCTGAATCAAATGGTCCCTTCTAATCATGTTTAGGAGAACCTCCAGGACAGAAATAAAAAGCAATGGGGAAATTGGGCAACCTTGTCGTGTCCCTTTCTCTATTTCTCTATTTTAAACTTTATTCACTATCAATTTAGCTTTTTGTTCGGAATATATCGCACCTATACCATTTTCAAAATTCTGTCCAACCCCCATCCCCTGAAGATTTTTCTTC
Source organism: Podarcis vaucheri (assembly GCF_965113315.1). Classification (NCBI taxonomy): domain Eukaryota; kingdom Metazoa; phylum Chordata; class Lepidosauria; order Squamata; family Lacertidae; genus Podarcis; species Podarcis vaucheri. Next base: position 1,309,029 of record NC_138762.1, on the reverse strand, counting down.
ATAAAACTCCAAGAGATATTGTCGAAGGCTTTCTCCGCATCCACAAAGATCAAAACTGCTTTTGTATTGATGTTCACCTGCAACATTTCTAGAATATTAATAATATTCCTCGTGTTGTCCGATAAATGCCTTTCAGGGAGAAAGCCTGCCTGGTCTTTGTGTATTATTCCTGCCAAAACTTTTTTCAATCTTCTAGCCAAAATATCAGCAAAAATTTTGTAATCCACATTGAGTAGGGATATGGGGCGATAGTTCTTAAGTTGTGTCTTCTCAGACTCAGTTTTCGGTATGAGTGCGATATAAGCTTCTTTCCACGTCTCAGGTGCCTTTTTCCCTTCCATAATTTCATTACAAACCTCCTTCAATGGTTGAATTAAACAATCTTTCAAAGTTCTGTAGTACTTGGAGGTTAGTCCATCAGGTCGTGGAGATTTACCTAGTTGCATATTTTGAATTGCGCCTTCCACTTCTTGTTTGGATATTTTATAGTTCAGTAAATCTTTATTCTCTTGAAAAAAAAATTGTAATCCGTTGGTATTCAAAAATTTGTCAATTTTCGACTCCATCTGCGGCCCTTGTGTGTAAAGTTCTTTAAAGTATCTCTGGAAGCAGCTTATGATCTCCTGTGGCTTCTGAATGTTTTTTCCATCCTTCAAGATTAGTGACTGTATTTAGTTTTTGTCTCTTCTTCAACTGCCATGCTAGCAATTTTCCACATTTGTTGACTGATTTGAAGGTTTTTTGTCTCATCTGTTTGACTTTCCATTCAATGTCCTGATTTATCAATTTCATGTATTATACTTGATATAACTTAATTTCTCTCAAGATCTCTTGGGATTTTGGTTTAACTCTAAGTTTTTTCTCTCCTCTTATTTTCTCCAAAATCTTCTCCTTTTTTTCATTTTGGAATTTCCTCTTTATTGCATTTTGTTGTATCAAAAACCCTCTCATCACGGCTTTGCTTGCGTCCCAGATTGTTCTTTTTCCCACTGTAGTCTTCAAATTTATCTCAAAATAGTCCTTTATGGTTTTTTGGGCCTTCTTGATAGTTTCTGGATCTCTAAACAAGGCGTCATTCATCCTCCATCTGAAGGGTCCAGTCACTGTTGATTTCATTTCCATCTTTACAGGGTTATGGTCGGAACATGTTTTTGGGCAGATTTCCGTTCTGCGGATCTTGTCCAGGTCTTTTGGGCTTCAGAGAAAAAAGTCCCTTCTTTTCCTAGGGGGTTCTTAGTTCTCCAAATGTCAATTAAGTCCATATTGTCTGTCATTTCAAAAAAGGTTTTCGGTAGCCTTTCGTCTTTTGTCACCACTAGTCTTTCTGACTTATCCATATTTGTCAATACCACTCCATTCATATCTCCAAGCATAATGATGTTTAAGTCCATGTAGTCCAGCAATGTCTCGTGCAATTTCTTGTAGAATTCTGATTTCCCCTCATTTGGTGCATATATCCCTATTATCAGAAATTTCTCACCTTGAAATTGTATTTCAATAGCTACATTGAAATACAAATTTAGGTGATAGACTTTCCAATAATAATAATAATAATAATAATAAATTTTATTTATATCCCGCCCTCCCCAGCCGAAGCCGGGCTCAGGGCGGCTAACAACAATAAAACAATACAAAAGTACAACATAAACAACATTCTAAAATCATTCATTATAAAAATTAATTAATTTGCATAAATCACCACTCCTCTCTCTTTGACTTTGTCTGATGAGATAAATTCTTGTCCTAATCTTTTGTTAATTAACACTTTTCTATGTGTTCTGGTCACATGGGTTTCTTGTAAACATATCAAGTCCAATTTTTCCTTTCTCAACAAATGAAAAAAAAATTTCCTCTTGTCCGGGGAATTTAGACCTCTAATATTCCAAGTTAATACTTGCAGAGACATTGTGAAGTTATTCTGCTTCTCCCCCAACTGCTCCCAATGTTTGTTCTTGATCTGTAGGTGGTATTACTTTTGTTTTATCCTCCAATGTTGGCTTTGTTAGGTCCAAAATTCCTGGCTTCGGCCTTGATTCTCTGTTATCCGCTTCCTTATATAGGACTTCCTCGTGAACTTTCAAAAACTTCTCTTTATCCTCTTCCGATTTTATCTTAACCTTTTTCCCTTTGTAGGTAAAGGACAGCCCTTGGGGAAATTCCCACCGGAAGATGATGTTGTTTCTTCTTAGCAGGGTCTCCAGGTCTCCGTATTTCACTCTAAGGTCCAATAAATGTTTCGGGATGTCTTTGTAAACGTCTATCCTTGATCCTTCTATTTCCAGTGGTTTCTGGTAGTGTAGGCCCAATATTTTGTCTCTCTCTTCTTTAGATCCAAGCGTAATCAGGCAGTCTCTTACCTTGTTCTTCCTTCCCTCTTTATTTCCTCTGCCAAGTCTGAAGGCTGTCACTATCTTAAAGTCTTTCTCTGGATCAAGGTCCCAAAAGTCTCCGAATTCCTGCGTAAGGAATTCAATCAAGTAACCTTCTTCCGATTCCGGTACAGCTCTGATCCTCAAATTAGCTTGTTTATCTTTCAATTCCAATAAGGACAGTTGTGCCTTGTGTTCTTCTATTTGCTTGTTAATTGGTTGCAATTTTCCTTCTACCACCAGCACCTTTTCTCTGGCTTCCTCAGCAATTTTCTTTGTCAATTTAGATTCCTGAACCAGCCTGTCAATGGCCTGCGTATTGGAGCTAATGGTTGTAGTGTTCAAGTCAATTTTAGCTGACAGTTTTTCCAAAGCTCCAAATATTTTGTCTAAAGATGCACTTAGTAATTTCGTTGTCCCCGAGAGGGGGCAATGACAATAAAGATATTATTATTATTATTATTATTATTATTATTATTATTATTATTATTAATATTATTAAGTTTTCATCAGCACCTGTACTTTTTAACACAGTCTGTCCAGTGTCCTCTTTTTCTACAACAGGAGGTGCTACTACTGATTGTCTTCTTTGTTGTTGTCTAGTTTTGATTCTTGTTGGCTGTGGCTGGGGCTCATCCTGATCCATTGCTTTGTTATTCAACAGTTCAAGGTCGTTTGCGCAGTTCAAATTCCTTTCTGATGAGAAAGTTTCCAGATCTTGTAATGGAAAGTCCCCAGCTATATTCCAGGCCTCCTCTAGGGGGTACTTTTGCAACAATGTTACTTTCAAAGCAATTTTCCAAAGGCAGTCCTGTCCTGCTTTCACTTTTCAATAGAAGGCAACAATTACAGAAAGTTCTTCTAATTCCAACTGCTACAAAGAGTCCCTTCCAATTCAAGAGCAGAGTAATTTCAAACAGTTACAAATCTGTATAAACGGTGCAACACTTTCTTATTGTCTCTGGCAGACCAATATCAGGGATTAGGCAGTGGTCTCTCTTTTTTTCCTCCAACTTCTTAAGTCTCAAGTTCAAAGGCTTCCCTCTCCCCCTCACTTCAGGGGGGGTTCTTACATCCGGCATTAAAATCTGAGTCTTTGTAATTTAGTTTCAATAGCTTTAGCTTTAAAGGTCTTTGCTTTGCTTCTTTCGACAAGAGCGGAAGACGGACTTCCTTTTTGCGTCTTTCCCGCTTCAGAGCCAAGTTCAAAGTCTTTTTTTTCCAATCAGAGGTAATCCAATCCTCTGATCTCCTGATTTTAAAAGATCTTACGGGTTGAAGTTTGTAAGTCGAATCTTCAAAGGAAAGAGTACAGCGCTCTCCGGCAACAGCTGTGCGGCTTCACTCCACGGAAGTAGCAGTCAACACTCAGCGCCGCGCCACCCCTGCTTCGCTCCGGAGCCCCTCGCGGGGTTCCTTTGACAGTTGGGGGGGCGCTTCTGGCGCCCGCCGAGTCCCACGGCCGCAGGCTTTCCCCGCCTGCGGTTTTTTAACGGGTCCCCGCTGCGCCATAGCGGTAAGACCCAGTTTTCGCGGAGCTTCCCCCTCCGGCTTAGAAGGAGACCGCCATTGCCGTTGGCAAATTATCTTTCCACTGATAAATAATTTCACGATATTACTCCAAAAGAAGTGCTGTTATGAGCCGGTGTTATGAGCCATCAAACCTCTGAAATACACCTTCCCCCAAAAGGCTTCCACAATTTTACCACTGTTGTTGTTTAGTTGTTTAGTCGTGTCCGACTCTTCGTGACCCCGTGGACCAGAGCACGCCAGGCACTCCTGTCTTCCACTGCCTCCTGCAGCTTGGTCAGACTCATGCTTGTGACTTCGAGAATTTTACAACTACTGTATATCAAACAAAGCAACATTCAACAACCCATCAGAATCTAATAATAAATACGTTGGTTAATGACAAACAACAAAGGTAATGAACATTCACCCAACTCCCTTCAGTTCTTCATTTGTTCCTGAGGCTAATCCCTTTTTGTCTCCATTGCAGATTGTGATGAATTGGAAATCGAGAACAAAGGTGACCACAACAACATCCCCAGAGAGGAGAAGCCACGGAAAAATTTGGAGTGTGGAGAAAGATGCAGTCACAGCTCCCATTCTACATCCCATCAAAGAAATCTCATTGGAAAGAAACCCTATCAGTGCATGGAATGTGGAAAGAGCTTCAGTCAAAGCTCCAATCTCACTTCCCATCAAAGAATTCATACAGGGGAGAAACCCTATCAGTGTGTGGAATGCGGAAAGAGCTTCAGTAGGAGTTCCTCTCTCACTGCCCATCAAAGAATTCATATGGGGGAGGAACCCTATCAGTGTGTGGAATGTGGAAAGAGATTCACTGAAAGCTCCTCTCTTACTTCCCATGAAAGAATTCATACAAGGGAGAAACCCTATCAGTGTGTGGAATGCGGAAAGAGCTTCAGTCATAGTGCATCTCTCACTTCCCATCACAGAATTCATACAGGGGAGAAACCCTATCAGTGTGTGGAATGTGGAAAGAGGTTCAGTCATAGTGCATCTCTCACTTCCCATCACAGAATTCATACAGGGGAGAAACCCTATCAGTGTGTGGAATGTGGAAAGAGGTTCAGTCATAGTGCATCTCTCACTTCCCATCACAGAATTCATACAGGGGAGAAACCCTATCAGTGTGTGGAATGTGGAAAGAGCTTCAGTCGTAGTTCATCTCTCACTTTCCATCACAGAATTCATACAGGGGAGAAACTCTATCAGTGTGTGGAATGTGGAAAGAGCTTCAGTCATAGTACATCTCTCACTGCCCATCAAAGAATTCATACAGGGGAGAAACCATATCAATGTGTGGAATGTGGAAAGAGCTTCAGTCATAGTATATCTCTCACTTTTCATCAAAGAATTCATACTGGGGAGAAACCATATCAGTGTGGGGCATGCGAAAGGAGCTTCAGTCAGATCTCCCATCTGACTTCACATCAAAAAATTCATACAGGGGAGAAACCCTATCAGTGTGTGGAATGTGGAAAGAGGTTCAGTCAGAGCTGCCATCTCACTTCCCATCACAGAATTCATACAGGGGAGAAACCCTATCAGTGTGTGGAATGTGGAAAGAGCTTCACTAAGAAATTCTCTCTCACTTCCCATCATAGAATTCATACAGGAGAGAAACCCTATCAGTGTGTGGAATGTGGAAAGAGCTTCAGTCGTAGTTCATCTCTCACTTTCCATCACAGAATTCATACAGGGGAGAAACTCTATCAGTGTGTGGAATGTGGAAAGAGCTTCAGTCATAGTACATCTCTCACTGCCCATCAAAGAATTCATACAGGGGAGAAACCATATCAATGTGTGGAATGTGGAAAGAGCTTCAGTCATAGTATATCTCTCACTTTTCATCAAAGAATTCATACTGGGGAGAAACCATATCAGTGTGGGGCATGCGAAAGGAGCTTCAGTCAGATCTCCCATCTGACTTCACATCAAAAAATTCATACAGGGGAGAAACCCTATCAGTGTGTGGAATGTGGAAAGAGGTTCAGTCAGAGCTGCCATCTCACTTCCCATCACAGAATTCATACAGGGGAGAAACCCTATCAGTGTGTGGAATGTGGAAAGAGCTTCACTAAGAAATTCTCTCTCACTTCCCATCATAGAATTCATACAGGAGAGAAACCGTATCAGTGTGTGGAATGTAGAAAGAGGTTCAGTCAGCGCTCCCATCTCACTAGCCATCAAAGAATTCATACAGGGGAGAAACCGTATCAGTGTGTGGAATGTGGAAAGAGCTTCAGTTGTAGTACATCTCTCACTTCCCATCAAAGAATTCATACAGGGGAGAAACCCTATCAGTGTGTGGAATGTGGAAAGAGCTTCACTCATAGCTCCTATCTCACTTCCCATCAAAAAATTCATACAGGCGAGAAACCCTATCAGTGTGTGGAATGTGGAAAGAGCTTCAGTCACAGCCGCAGTCTCACTTTCCATCAAAGAATTCATACAGGGGAGAAACCGTATCAGTGTGTGGAATGCGGAAAGAGCTTCAGTATGAGCTACAATCTCACTTCCCATCAGAGAATTCATACAGGGGAGAAACCGTATCAGTGTGTGGAATGCGGAAAGAGCTTCAGTATGAGCTACTATCTCACTTCCCATCACAGAATTCATACAGGGGAGAAACCCTATCAGTGTGTGGAATGCGGAAAGAGCTTCAGTCAAAGATCCTCTCTTACTTCCCACCAAAGAATTCATAGAGGGGAGAAACGCTATCAGTGTGTGGAATGCGGAAAGAGCTTCAGTCATAGTGCATCTCTCACTTCCCATCACAGAATTCATACAGGGGAGAAACCCTATCAGTGTGTGGAATGTGGAAAGAGCTTCAGTTGTAGTGCATCTCTCACTTCCCATCAAAGAATTCATACAGGGGAGAAACCCTATCAGTGTGTGGAATGTGGAAAGAGCTTCAGTCATAGTACATCTCTCACTGCCCATCACAGAATTCATACAGGGGAGAATCCCTATCAGTGTGTGGAATGTGGAAAGAGCTTCAGTAGGAGCACTGAACTCACTTCCCATCAGAGAATTCATACAGGGGAGAAACCCTATCAGTGCGTGGAATGTGGAAAGAGCTTCAGTCAGAGCTCAACTCTCACTAGGCATCAGAGAATTCATACAAAGGTTGGAAAAACCATTATACAGCTTTAGGAACTAGGCAAATCAGTACCTTTTAAACCAGGCCTTTGGCTGATTGGCATGTAATGCCCTTTTCAAATGTGGTGGGGAGGGGGCTTACAGATGTGTATTGTGTTTTTATATTGTGAATTGGAAACAGTGAGAGTACTTGATGTGGAGAAGACCCAAGAGGAGGCGCTTAATGCAATTGCCTTCTTACAGATGAAGGAACGTGAGAACCAACTGAGAGTGAGAGGCACACCTCAATTGGAACAAGATAATCTTAAGGATTGGCTAATTGAGGAGTTTGCAGCCTGCTGGGATCTGGAAAAAGACGAGTTAAGTTCCTGGATTGAGATGGCCTATAGGTTTGGGCCTAAGAAAGATTCAAAAGTGGTATATGACTGTATACTGGTTTTCAAGACAAAGGAACAGAGACACAGGATTTTGAGCCTACATTACAAAAAAAGTCTGAAGATCAAAGACAAGCCAATTGTTTTGTTCAAGGAGATTCCAAAACACTTTTTGAATTTAAAGAACAACTACGCGGACCTGGCTGGAGCTCTGAGAAGGAAGAATATCTTCTTCAGGTGGGAGTTCCCAGAGGACCTCTCCTTCAAATTTCAAGGAAGGAAACAAAGAATTAAGACCGTTGGAAAAAAATGAGTTTTTTTGGGGAAAAAACATTGAGGAACTTGGATTGGAAAGTCCACAGGCATCAGGGGCAGGTGCGGGAGCTCCCTAATATCACAAGATGGCACTGAGAATTTACTCTTGGAATGTTAACGGCTTGAACTCACGACTAAAAAGGAACCAAGTATATCATGTGTTAGCAAAACAGAATTTGGATATAATTTGTCTGCAAGAAACTCATGTCACCAGATTACATAGAAAAGTACTTCAGAATAAAAGACTTGGACAGGAATTCATTTCATTGGACAAAGTGAAGAAAAGAGGAGTGGTCTTCTATTAAAGTAAAATGGAATCCTAAAATGTTGTTTAAAGATGAGGAGGGAAGATATATTGCAGTAGAAGACAAGGCAGAAGGCGAGAAATATTTGCTCTTGGGAATTTATGCACCAAATGATGGCAAAGCGGAATTTCTTAAGAATCTGGAAACAAGATTTCTGGATTATGTGGATTACGAATTGATTTTGATGGGAGATTTGAATGGTGTCACATCAACGCTTATGGATAGAACACAGGGACAGAAAGTTATGAATTCTGGCAGACTACCGAACGTCTTTTTTGAAATGGTGGACAAATTTGATCTGTCAGACATATGGAGACTGAGAAATCCAACAGAAAAAGCCTTCCCATTCTATGCCGATGCAAATCAATCATTCTCAAGAAATGACTATTTATGGATATCCAGAGACATTGTTCCCAGAGTAACAAAGTTGAAATATGCCCAAAGACTTGCTCTGATCATAATGCTGTGTTTTTGGAAATGAAAATATTTCTGCAGGGATCCTTCAGATGGAGAATGAATGATGATTTGTTGAGGAATGAACAGACAACTGGGAAAGCCCAAAAGACTCTTAAAGATTACTTTGAGATACGGAATAAGAAAATAGACAATATTTTGTCTCAATTAAAAGATAGCAGAATTTGAGATGTAACCCAAAGAACCTGCAGATCCAAAAGGAAATTAAAGCTTTACAGATTCAGTATTCCCAGAGTATAAACCAGGAAATAGAATGGAAAATAAGGATGATGAGACAAAGGAATTTTGAATCTGCAAATACATGTGGAAAACTGCTTGCTTGGCAATTAAAAAAGAGACAGAAACAAAGTACTACTACTAATATTGTATCAGAAGGAAAGTCTGTGGAGAGCCCTGCAGAGATAAGAAGATGCATTCAGAAGTATTATAAACATCTGTATAAAAGTGGAAAAGAAGATAAAGATAAAAATGAGCAATTTAAATGGATTGCAAAAAAATCCCTAAAATAAAAAGATCCTGCTTAATGGATTGATTACAAGACAAGAGGTTGAGAATGCAATAAATGAGATGCAGCTAGACAAAGCACCAGGGCCAGATGGTTTGTCAAGAAAGTACTATAAGACCCTGAAAGACTGGCTTATTCAGCCATTGATGGATGTATGCAACAAGATATTAAGAGGGGACAAAGCACCTGAAACCTGGAAAGAAGCTTTTATAACCCTGATGCCAAAACCAGATCAAGATAGATCCAATGTGAAAAATTATAGACCAATCTCACTACTCAAAGTGGATTACAAAATTTTTGCTAACCTTTTGGCCAATAGGTTGAAGAAGGTGCTAACAGATTATATTCACAAGGATCAGGCAGGATTTCTGCCTGGGAGACATATGAAAGATAATATTAGGAATATAATCGATGTGTTAGAAAGGTTGGATGTTAAAAAAAAACTAAAGCGATGTTAATGTTTATTCTGAGAAGGCCTTTGATAATGTTTCATGGAGTTTTATGAAAAGGAATTTAGAAAGTATTGAGGTTGGACAAGAATTTTTAAATGGTATTAATGTGATCTATTTTGAACAAAAAGCTAAAATTATAGTTAATAATGTGGTTTCAGAAGAAATTAGAATTGAGAAAGGAACCAGGCAAGAGTGCCCACTTTCCCCTCTGCATTTTATTTCGGTCCTGGAGGTTTTGTGAAATATGCTAAGAAAAGAGGAAGAGGTTAAAGGAATAGCAGTAGGCTCTAAATAATCTAAGTTAAAAGCCTTTGCTGATGATCTGGTGTTAACTTTAGAAGACCCAGACTCCAGTGCCGTGAAAGCAATGGAGCTGATTCAGGAGTTCAGACAAGTAGCAGGATTCAGACAACCAAAGTGTTGGGGGGGGGGAACTTAGATAATGAGGAGAGAAAAATACTTCAGGAAAGACAGGCATTGTTTTTGTGAAGAAAGTGAAATATTTGGGTGTGAAGGAGGAGGTTAAAGGAATAACAGTAGGCTCTAAACAATATATAGTGGTACCTCGGGTTAAGTACTTAATTCGTTCCAGAGGTCCGTACTTAATCTGAAACTGTTCTTAACCTGAAGCACCACTTTAGCTAATGGGGCCTCCTGCTGCTGCCACACCGCCAGAGCATGATTTCTGTTCTCATCCTGAAGCAAAGTTCTTAACATGAAGCACTATTTCTGGGTTGGTGGAGTCTGTAACCTGAAGCGAATGTAACCTGAAGCGTATGTAACCTGAGGTACCACTGTAAGTTAAAAGCCTTTGCTGATGATCTGGTGTTAACTTTAGAAGACCCAGACTCCAGTGCAGTGAAAGCACGAGCTGATTCAGGAGTTCGGACAAGTAGCAGGATTCAAGTTAAATAAGAGCAAAACCAAAGTGTTGGGGGGGGGACTTAGATAATGAGGAGAGAGAAAGCCTTCAGGAAAGATAGGCCTTGTTTTTGTGCAGAAAGTGAAATATTTGGGTGTGAATTTATCAGTGAAAAAATTGAATTATATAAAGATAATTATGAGAAACTTTGGAATGAAATTAAGAGAGAACTTGAGATCTGGTCAAATTTAAAATTGTCATTAATGGGCCGAATATCAGTGGTTAAGATACGTATTGCCAAAGATGTTTTTATTCCAAGCTTTACCAATTATTGACAAAACAAAAAAATTTCCTTCTAGTAGCACCTTAAAGACCAACTAATTTAGTTCTTGGTATGAGCTTTCGTGTGCTCATACCAAGAACTAAATTAGTTGGTCTTTAAGGTGCTACTCCCAGTGCTGGGAGTAATCAGGCATGTGATACACAAACATCATGCCTGTACCCTTGTAAGGTGGAGTGGAACTATATCCTAACAAGCCTAACCTGGCACAAAAATGAGGAAAAAGTGCTGAACTTCGATATACCTCAGTCAGTAAAGCATGAGACTCTTAATCTCCAGGTTGTGGTTTCAGTCTTGGGCAAAAGATTCCTGCATTGCAGGGGGTTGGACTAGATGGCCCTGGTGGTTCCCTTCCATCTCTGTGAAGGGTTCTGCTATTCTGTTGTATCTGAAGGGCTGTTCACAGGGAATCATAGAATCCTAGAGTTGGAAGAGACCACAAGGGCCATCGAGTCCAACCCCCTGCCAAGCAGGAAACACCATCAGAGCACTCCTGACATATGGTTGTCAAGCCTCTGCTTAAAGACCTCCAAAGTAGGAGACTCCACCACACTCCTTGGCAGCAAATTCCACTGTTGAACAGCTCTTACTGTCAGGAAGTTCTTCCTAATGTTTAGGTGGAATCTTCTTTCTTGTAGTTTGGATCCATTGCTCTGTGTCCGCTTCTCTGGAGCAGCAGAAAACAACTTTTCTCCCTCCTCTATGTGACATCCTTTTATATATTTGAACATGGCTATCATATCACCCCTTAACCTCCTCTTCTCCAGACTAAACATGCCCAGCTCCCTTAGCCGTTCTCATAAGGCATCGTTTCCAGGCCTTTGACCATTTTGGTTGCCCTCCTCTGGACACGTTCCAGTTTGTCCGTGTCCTTCTTGAATTGTGGTGCCCAGAACTGGACACAGTACTCCAGGTGTGGTCTGACCAGAGCAGAATACAGTGGCACTATTACTTCCCTTGATCTAGATGCTATACTCCTATTGATGCAGCCCAGAATTGCATTGGCTTTTTTAGCTGCCGCGTCACACTGTTGGTTCATGTCAAGTTTGGGGTCAACCAAGACTCCTAGATCCTTTTCACATGTACTGCTCTGAAGCCAGGTGTCACCCATCTTGTATTTGTGCCTCTCCTTTTTTTTTGCCCAAGTGCAATACTTTACATTTCTCCCTGTTAAAATTCATCTTGTTTGTTTTTGCCCAGTTCTCTAATCTGTCAAGGTCGTTTTGAAGTGTGATCCTGTCCTCTGGGGTGTTAGCCACCCCTCCCAGTTTAGTGTCATCTGCAAATTTGATCAGGATGCCTTTGAGTCCATCATCCAAGTCGTTGATAAAGATGTTGAATAAGACCGGGCCCAAGACAGAACCCTGTGGCACCCCACTAGTCACTCTTCTCCAGGATGAAGAGGAACCATTGATGAGCACCCTTTGGGTTCGGTCAGTCAGCCAGTTTCAAATCCACTGAGTGGTAGCAGAGTCAAGACCGCATTTTACCATCTTCTTTACAAGAATATCATGGGGCACCTTGTCAAATGCCTTGCTGAAATCAAGGTAGGCTACATCCACTGCGTTCCCTTCATCTACCAGGCTTGTAATTCTGTCAAAAAACGAGATGAGGTTAGTCTGACATGACTTATTTTTCAGAAATTCATGCTGACTATTGGTGATCACAGCATTCCTTTCTAGGTGCTCACAGACTGTTTGCTTAATGATCTGCTCCAGAATCTTCCCTGGTATTGATGTCAGACTGACTGGGCGGTAATTATTTGGGTCCTCTCTCTCCCCCTTTTTGAAAATAGGGACAACATTTGCCCTCCTCCAGTCTGCCGGGACTTCACCTGTTCTCCAGGAATTCTCAAAGATGACTGCCAGTGGTTCTGAGATCACATCTGCCAGTTCTTTTAATACTCTTGGATGCAGTTCATCTGGCCCTGGAGACTTGAATACATCTAAACTAGCCAAGTATTCTTGTACTATCTCCTTAGTTATTCTGGGCTGTGTTTCCTTTGCTGAATCATTTGCTCCAAATTCTTCAGGTCGGGCATTGTTTTCTTTATCGGAGAAGACTGAGGCAAAGAAGGCATTGAGGAGTTCAGCCCTTTCTGTGTCCCCCGTTTGCATTTCACCATCTTCTCCTCTGAGTGACCCCACTGTTTCTTTGTTCTTCCTTTTGCTACGAACATACCCATAAAAGCCTTTTTTGTTGCTTTTAACCTCTCTAGCAAGCCTGAGTTCATTCTGTGGTTAAGCTTTTCTGACTTTGTGTCTACACGTGCTGGCTATTTGTTTGAATTCCTCTTTGGTGGTTTCCCCCATTTTTTGTACACATCCTTTTTGAATCTTAACTCAGTTAAAAGTTCTTTAGATAGCCACCCTGGCTTCTTTAGGCACCTTCCATGTTTCCGTCTCATTGGTATTGCCTGAAGTTGTGCTTTTACTATCTCCCTCTTAACAAACTCCCTGCCATCATGAACTCCCTTTCCTTTTAGTATTACTGTCCCTGGGATCTCACCCAGCACTTCCCTAAGTTTTATGAAGTCGGCTTTCTTAAAGTCAAGAAATTGAGTCCTAGTATGCTTGGCTGCTCCTTTCCGCTGTGTAGTAAACTTCAGAAGAGCATGATCACTCGCGCCTAATGATCCTTCCACTTCTACCCCACTAACCAGGTCATCAACATTGGTTAGGACCAGATCTAAAATGGCTGTTCCTCTTGTTGCTTCTCCCACTTTCTGGACAATGAAGTTGTCTGCAAGGCCAGTGAGGAATCTGTTTGACCTCATGCTCTTGGCTGAGTTTGACGTCCAACAAATATCCGGGTAATTGAAGTCCCCCATTACTACTATCTCCCTTCCTTTTGCATGCTTGGCCATCTGTTCCAGGAAGGCATCATCTATGTCCTCTGTTTGGCTTGGGGATCTATAGTAAACTCCCACAATGAGGTCCCTGTTATTCTTCTCTCCCTTAATTTTGACCCAAATGCTCTCACTTTGGCTTTGAGGTTCTAGATGGCCCTGGTGGTTCCCTCCATCTCTGTGAAGGGTTCTGCTATTCTGTTGTATCTGAAGGGCTGTTCACAGAGAAGATGGAGAGATCCTTGTGCTGTGATTCCTGCACTGGAGGGGGTTGGTCTAGAGGACCCTCGAGGGTCCCTCCCAACCATCCAGTTATGTGGTCCTATGGTTAAAATACTCATGGGATGGGATGTGCCCTGCCAAACCACCCTGTAGCCCAAGCCGCATTCACCAGGCCAGACCCGGTGAGCCAAAGGAGCGCTCCGCAGTGGGAATGGAACTGCCCAGGAGACAGTTTGGGGAGAGAGAGAGTCAGAGGGGTTGGAGAGAGGGAGAAGTGGCTCTGATCTGAGTGGATCCTCCGCTCTGAGGAGAATATCTATGGAGCCAGAGGAAGGAGCCTCACAGCTGAGATGGGGAGACCATGTTGAGGGTCTGAAGGGAGTATTCAGATGGGAGTGAAGCTGGAGGGAGAAGCTGTGGGAAGACTCTCCTCTTCTTCTTCTTCTGGGGTCTCCTTCCAGTCAGGAGGAGAGAGATCTTGTAGGAAAAGGAGATTCCCAAGTCCGTGGCAAGGGCTGAGAGGATCCCCTAGGTCTGGCATACAACGGAAAATACCTCAGGGAGTGGGATTGCTAAGAGAGAGGGGAAGCGAGGAAAAGTGGCCCCTCGCCGTGAAGGAAGCTGGGCTGTGTCCAAAGGACCTCATGGAAAGACCCCTCATAATAACTGAGGGAGGGGATGAGAGAGAAGCCGCAGAAAGAGAGTTCTGCCTTTCACCACCTATTCTGGAAACCTGAACATCTCCCTGAAGTGCGACAACTGAATTGGAGGGAAGCTGTGCCTGCAGAACCGTCTTTAATCCTGAGACATTTAGCTGAAGTAGTAAGTTAACTTCTTCCTGAAAGAACACATCTCCTGTCTTCACTTTGTTTCACCATTCTCTTTTTTTGTAAATACAACTTTCCTTGTCTCCTCATCTCCTGCCAGAGACTCCCTGGATCGCAGTTTCCCTCACACAAGACGCCTGGATTTAATTTGGGACAATTAGCAGGGAGACTCTGCTGCGCAGGGGACACCGGACTGACTAGCAGGACATGCGAAAAGGATCTCGGGGTCTTGGAGGATCCCAAGCGCCACCTGAGTCCAACATGTGATGCAGCAGCAAAGAAGGCAAATGTTCTTCTCGGCTGCATCCACAGAAGTGCATCGTGTCCAGATGGAGGGAAGTCTGAGTCCTGCTCTCTTCTGCCTTGGTCAGAATCCACACCTGGAATCCTGTGCAAAATTCCGGCTGCCATGATTCCAGTTTCTTCAGTTTGGTTTGCTTAGGGAATATCTATCCCTTTTGATCTTGCAGAGCTTTGAAGTAGCCTCAGAAGCTGCCTTCTGCTGAGCCCGACCAAGGGCTCCCTCTAACCCTGTAGAGTCCACACTGACTGGCAGCAGCTCCCCCCAGTTTCAGGCAGGGGTCTCATCCAGCCCTTGCGGGAGATGCCAGGGGCTGACCCTGGGACATTCTGCATGCCAAGCAGATGCTCTTGGTTCCCCATATTTCACTAGCCTTTCAGTGTTATTCTGTTAGCAACCGTGGAGATTCCACCTGCCTCTTTCCAAAGGAGAAAACTCAGCTGATTAAAGGATTTGAGGTGATGCATCATTTGTATACTTTTTATGAGTTCTATGTTTTCAGTATCCCTGAGATCTCTCTCTTGGTGAAGGGCGGTATATCAATTCAATTAACAACAACAACTATTATTAATAGTTGGGTTTCCCAAGCCATTCTGGGCAGCTTCCAACAGAATATTAATACAATAGTCCATCAAATATTAAAAGCTCCCCTAAGCATAACAACCATCCATTTTTGGTCCACTGAATTACAAATTCAGCATTTCTGGGAGGGGAAATGGCATACTATTGAATGTTTGCATAGCAACATGCTTAAGAAAGTTTTGGTTATTCATGATGAGAATAGGATTTATTTATTATGATATTCACTGGGTTCCTCCTTGGCAGCCAGTGCAATGGTTTCAGCAGGGCTAGAACTCAGGACCCGCTGCCTTGAGGGACATCTAAGAGCAGTTGGGCAGGGAAAGGTCTCCCCTGGGAGGTGGTGGACTTTCCTTCCTTGGAGGTTTCTCAGTAGAGGTCGGAGGGCCATCTGCCATGGATGCTTTAGCGGAGATTCCTGCCTTGCAGGGGGTGGGACTGGATGACCCAGGGATCAGGGCCGTATCTAGGGGGGGGCGAGGAAGTCCCCCACCAGGGGGATAGGCACCCCCCCGCAAAATCGGCTTTAAAACGGTTCCATAAATGTTACGGCAAAAATCTGGGTGCGGGGTTACTCTGCCACCCAGCTCATCGGACTAAGTCCGTGGGTCCCTGCGGAAGAAAATGAGCTCAGCCGGACGCAGGAGCAACTGCAGAAGGTCCAAGTTTATTGCGCAACAGGTTCAAGGCGAGATTGAACAGCCAGAAAGGGGTGACATGAACTTTTGAAATTTCCCTCCATATCCCAGAATACAGTGCAAAATACATCCCAGTTACATCATGAATACATTAAGAGGTTGGGTTACACAGATTAACATATGGAGGAGGGAGGGGGAATATGCAGAGTGCTGGATGGAGGAGGGAGGGGGAATATGCAGGGAGCTGGAGATATGCGCAGATAAGCACATCCTGAGAGGACAATGGTCCATGTACACGTAGTCTGTCACCTGGCATTGCCCGGAGGAAAGGTTTGGCAGAGTGATTTTGACAGGATTACTTGAGAGATTATGGAGGACAGGGGAGGGGTGATGGAGTCCTAGAGAAATTGAGCAAATATATTGTAGTGAAGAAGACATGCCCCCCCCCCCCGTTCTGTATCAATAAATATGCCAATCCATCTATGTCTGCGTGGGTGGGTGGGTGGGTGGAGAGGGGGCGTGAAGCTGCTCTGGTCCAGCCGGGAGGGAAAGTGGGGGGGGAGGGAGCGGGGGGAGAGGCAGTTGCACAGGCTCCCCCCTCCGCCCCAGTTGCTCCCCGTCTCCGGACCTCCACTCCCCCCCCAATTTTCTGCACTTCAGCGATGGATTAGAGAGACCCTTCGCGAGCCGGGATCTCTTCGGGGCTGAGCTGGGGGGACTCGGCATTGCAAGGGTTAAAAAGGGAACCGAGCTGCCTTCCTAGAGAGGCCAGGAAGCGGACGGGGGGGGCAGGTCCTCCCGAGCCAAGGCCCCCCCCTCCCCAGTCCTTCCCTGCTTGGGTGTCTCTCCTGCGAGGTCTGCCTCGCTCTCCCCTCCTGGGATCTGGTGAGTCTCCTCTCTCTCCCCCCAGAGGGTGCAGTGGGGAGACGGGGGGGGGGGTCCCAGGGCTGCAGCAGGGGAGGGGGCCTGGGGGGCCTGATCAGGGAGGAGAGGGTCCTGCCAGGGAGGGGCCAGGTCTGCCACGCTCTCCTTCCTGCAGATCAGAGGATCCCAAACTCATTTGACCCTCCGCCCCCCCTTCAGAAAAAAAATGTCTCCCACAAAACCTCCCTTCTTTACACAAAGGAGTCCCTGGGACTCTGACTCTCTGTGACATCTCAGCGTCACTGCAGAACAGAGGAAACATCTGCAAATGGTTTTCCAAAGCTGGACGAGGAGGTGGACTAGCCCCCCCCCCCAAAAAAGGTGGGAGAGAGGCCAGGGATAAAGAGAGGGATCCCAGCCCAGAGTCCGGCTGCTGCATTGGGGACCAGTTTTCCCAGTGTCTCCCAGGGCAGCTCCCCACGGAGGCCACGGCAGCCATCCCCTCGCACCCAGAGCAGGGCATCCCAGGACCACATCCTCTCTCTCCCAAAGGGATGGTTGCTGGAAATGGGCGCTGCTACTCACTGAGCCTCCAGGGACCTTGGCATCAGTGGCTGTGTGCGTGTGTTAAGCCATCTAAGAGAATAATAGTAATAAATTAGCCATCTAAATTTCAAAGGAGATGTTTTTGGCCCCGCCCACTTGGCCCTCAGGGGGTTGACCAGTTACACACCTGGCCCTCAGAACAAAGAAAAAGGGACCCCACCCCAGGAGACTGACTTGAAAGTGGCAGAGTCCAAGTGCAAGAAAAGAAAATAGAATTTGGGCAACTAGGTGGTTTTAAACTTAGTAACGCCAAGACGAAAAGGTTAACTAAAAATACAGTTTAAGATACGGTGGAAGAATTGCAACGCAAGTATTTGGGAATATGGTTAACAGCAAAGAGTATGAATTTAGCTGGCCCTCAGAGCAAAGAAAAAGGGACCCCACCCCAGGAGTCTGTCATGAGAGCGGCAGAGAGTCCAAGTGCAAGAAAGGAGACCGAAGCAGGGGAGAAATGTGCCCAGAAGTGGGGGTGGGGGGAGCAACTCCCGAGGACCCCCGGATGAGGACCCCCACTAGAGCCAAGCATCCATTTTCCACAAGATGCAAATGACTCCCTTGTCAGTCAGTTCAGACTTCATGCATTTACTTTAGGGAAGCATTTAATGTTTGATGGATTACAGTAATTTTAATATTTTGTTGGAAGCCGCCAAGAGTGGCTGGGGAAGCCCAGCCAGATGGGTGGGGTATAAATAAATTATTATTATTATTATTATTATTATTATTATTATTATTATTATTTACTGGAAGGCAGGAGCAACCAGGCTGATTCACATCACAAAAATCACTTCCGTTGCCTCCACATTTTGCATTGCAATCTTCCCTCTAGGAGCGCTAGAGTATGGTTACCAGATATTTTTCAATGAATCCGGGGACACTTTTTTGGGGGGAAGCTGAGTAGCAACAGGGAGTCAGTAGTGGGGATGGTGAGGCAAAAGACCCTGGCTCCCTCTCCTTCTGCCAGAAGCCCCCCTCCCTGCTCGTCTCTCAGAGCCCGGAGACGTCTGAGAATGGAGGAGCAAAGGCAGGCTGCACTGTTGGATTGCTTGCAAGAATGGGTAGGGTTGGCCCTGTCCATAAGAAATCCAGTTGCAGCAGATGAATGCCCATAATTAAAACACAGAATAAAAGAATTCCATTAAAGCGTTGAAATAAGCATCCATAATTAAAATATGCAGCAAAGCATCGGCTGGGTGAGGACTGCAGGGCCTGCTCCCTTCCAGGGCCTTCTCCAACTGGCCCAGGGGGCGTGGCCCAGGCCCTCTCTCCCAGCTATAAAGGGACTCCTGCTGGAGGGAAGCCTCAGACCATCGGCTGGGTGAGGACTGCAGGGCCTGCTCCCTTCCAGGGCCTTCTCCAACTGGCCCAGGGGGCGTGGCCCAGGCCCTTTCTCCCAGCTACAAAGGGACTCCTGCTGCAGGGAAGCCTCGGACCATCGGCTGGGTGAGGACTGCAGGGCCTGCTCCCTTCCAGGGCCTTCTCCAACTGGCCCAGGGGGCGTGGCCCAGGCCCTTATTTGGAACAAACTTTTGGGGAAGCTGGGAAGTGTTCTGCAATTGCTTCCCTGTTCCAATGTGTTTTAAAATGTCCTCAAGCAGTCGGTGGCAATTTAAATTTGTATTTCTTTTTTCCCCTTTTCCCTTTGTTGGGGGTGGGTGGGTGGGATGGATATTTGGTTGGGGATTAATTTTAGTATAATTGTTCTGTTTTTGTTTTCTGTTGTTTTATTGGTTCTGTATAGTTTGTGTTTTGTTTTTAAGGGGCGGGATTGGGGCTGCCTGGGAGTGAGGCCCCAGCCAACACGATGGCTGGGACAAGCTCCACAGGGGGGAAAGCACTGGGACATCCGATCTCAGTGATCATGGGCAGGAGGAGGAGTTACGCTAAGACCAGACCATGTCACTACCGAGGAGGCAGGTTTAGTCGTTGCTTGAAGACTATCCCTGCCTCCGGGTCTGGCCTTGACCAGATGGATACTGGAATCAACAGGGGAAACCCACACAACCTGAAGGTGTTGCTGTGCAATGCCAGGTCAATGATGAACAAAACCACTTCCATCCATGACTTGATCATGGATGGAGGACTTGACCTGGCTTGTGTGACAGAGACCTGGTTGGAGGAAGCAGATGGGCCTGTCCTTGCCGCTGCCTGTCCACCAGGTTTCTCTTACGCACAGCAACCCAGGTCATGTGGGCGGGGAGGGGGGGTTGCAGTGATTTTTAGGAAGTCATTAGTCTGCACCAGGCGTCCTATTGGGAAGACCCAGCTTTCTGAGTGCATGTTCTGGAAGTTGGGCAATAGGGGCAGTACAGGATTCCTTTTGGTGTACCGACCTCCCCGCTGCACCAAGGATTCCCTGTCCGAGCTGCTTCAGGTCGTGGCGGATGTTCTCCTGGAGACACCTAGTTTGGTTGTCCTAGGGGATTTTAACATCCACGCCGACACGACCTTACAAGGGGCCGCTCGGGACTTCGTGGAAAGCATGGCCTCCATGGGGCTGTCCCTGAATAAGTTGGGCCCAGCTCATAGTCATGGACATGCCTTAGACCTGGTATTCACCTCTAGTGACGTGGGTGATCTGACACTAAGTAAAAGTGAAACCAAAGAAGTGCCATGGTCAGATCACTTCCTGGTGCAACTGGACTTCTCCGCGACCCTTCCCCTCTGCAGGGAGGTGGGACCAATTCGGATGGTCCGCCCCCGCCACTTAATGGATCCAAATGGTTTCCAGAGAGTGGTAGGGGATGCTTTATCCCATGTTGATGGCCTTTCAGCTGATTCCCTGGTGGCCCGCTGGAATGTGGAGTTAACCAGGGCTATTGACTGTTTGGCTCTGAAGCGCCCTCTCCGATTGCATGGAGCCCGGACAGCCCCGTGGTTTTCCACGGATCTGAGGGCGATGAAACAATCGCTGAGACGGCTAGAGCGTCGGTGGCAGAAAACTCACTCCGAATCTGACCGGACACAGGTTAGAGCTCAACGTCGAGCCTACCAAGTGGCGATAGCGACGGCGAAGAAGACTTTCTTCACCGCCTCTATTGCATCTGCAGAAAATAGTAGCAGGAGACTCTTTCAGGTGGTCCGCAATTTAACGGAACCACCTTTACCACCGGGGCCTTGTAAAGACCCCAAGATCTCCTGCAACGATTTTGCAAAGTTTTTTGCAGATAAAATCACTCATATTCGGAAGGAGCTAGACACCACCGTGGGAGCAGGGCCGGGGCGGGAGAGTGCTAGAGCCCTGTCTGGTCAAGTTGCATGGAATCAATTTCAATCCGTTACCCCTGAGGATGTGGACAGGCTGCTTGGACGCGTGAAACCAACCACCTGTCTCCTTGATCCTTGCCCATCCTGGCTGATAAAAGCAAGCCGGGAAGGGCTGGGTGATGGGCTCTGCGGGGTGGTGAATGCTTCCCACTGTGAGGGAACATTCCCAGATCTGCTGAAAGAGGCGGTCATTAAACCACTTCTTAAAAAACCATCTTTAGACCCGGCCAGTATGGCCAACTATCGCCCAGTCTCAAATCTTCCATTCTTGGGCAAGGTGAGTGAGCGTGTGGTTGCTGAACAACTCCAGGCACGCCTGGAGGATGCGGACCATTTGGATCCCTTCCAATCAGGGTTCAGGCCTCATCATGGGACTGAAACTGCCTTGGTCGCACTGGTTGATGATCTCCGGCGAGCTAGGGACAAAGGTGAGAGTTGTTTCCTGGTTCTGCTGGATCTCTCAGCGGCCTTTGATACAATCAACCATAACATCCTTCTGGACCGTCTAGAGGGGTTGGGAGCTGGGGGCACTGTTATACAGTGGTTTCGCTCCTTCCTCCTGGGCCGTGTTCAGAAAGTGGTGGTGGGGGATGAGTGTTCAGACCCCTGGGCTCTCACTTGTGGGGTGCCTCAGGGTTCTGTCCTCTCCCCCATGCTTTTCAACATTTACATGCAGCCGCTGGGAGAGATCATCAGGAGGTTTGGGCTGGGTGTTCATCAGTATGCGGATGATACCCAGCTCTACCTCTCTTTTAAATCAGAACCAGTGAAGGCAGTGAAGGTCCTGTGTGAGTGTCTGGAGGCGGTTGGAGGATGGATGGCGGCTAATGGATTGAAGTTGAATCCTGACAAGACAGAAGTACTGTTTTTGGGACTTCCGGGGTTGGCGCGATCCGAAAATGGCGGATTCCCTCCGAGCTCCGGAGGGAATCGGCTCAGCGGAGGATGGGTCTTTGCCGTGCCGGCGACACGGGGACCCTTAAAAACCGCAGGCGCGGAAGCCTGCGGACTGAAGACTCGGTGGGCGCCTAAAGCGCCCCCCTGATTCACGAAGAGCCTTTTTAAAGGCTACGGAGAGGATACAGGGGGTGGCGTGGCGCTGAGAGTCGATCGCTACCTCCACTGAGTGAAGCCGCGAGCCATGACCGGAGAGCGCTGACTTCCTTCCTTGAAATTCGGACTGAAAAGAAGAACCCGTGAGTAAACTGGAATTGGACTTTAAGAATTTTTCTTCCTGAATTTGAAACGATCGGGGTGTGTGCTAAAAGGAAGTCCGCACCCCCCCCCCCTTGCAGACGATCTAGAGCAACGATATAAGAACTAAGCTGGAGTGCCTACCCTGTAAAGGGTGAGTTTAAAAAGACAGTAACTTCCAGGATTTGGAAAGTAATTTTGAGCAGGAGAGTGGAGTGTTGGAAGTTTTCTCTTTTGCTGTAAACAACCCTCCCTCCCGGGCCCTGGAGCGTCCTGCTTTGGAGCTTGTGTAAAAGGTGCAGAGTTTGACAGCTGTCAAAGCTGTCAAACAAACAGTTTATTGTGGAAAAATTGCTACTTAAGATTCCTCTGGATTAAAAGGAGTTACAATTGAACTAAAATTGTTGGAAACAAGGAAACAATAATAAGATAGAGGATTGTTGGAGAAAAGAACACTAAGTAACCAGATTCCCTCTAGGGGGAATTCTGTGGAATTACAATGGCTGTGGATGGAAAGGTACTGGGGGAAATCGAAAGGATGTTTTATTTGGTGGGAAGCTTACAAGAGCAGACTACAGCTATGAGTAAACAATTGATGACCTTGACTTCTGAAACAAGTAGTTCTGCTGAATGTAATGAGGACCTGAATGAGAAAGAATCCACAGCTGAACTTGAACTGATAACTAAAGAGGAAGAGACAAAACAAGAAAGAGAAAAAGTTAAGTTGGAAAACACTAACCAGAAGCTGACACCTGTGGAATATAAGCAAGGAGACTATTGGATTAAATTTACTACAAATCTACGAAAGATGCAGAAGATGAAAGTGGAGGCCCTGGGAGTTTATGAAATCCGGGAATTTAAAATAAAGAAATATAATTGGGACCTCCACATAGACTCTGACTCTGACTATGATTTTCAAGATTCATGCCTTGTGGAAATTCTTCAGCAGCTGTTTTCAAATATGGGAAGAGACTATGGATGGATTGTGAAAGAACTCTTTCGAGATTCGAGGACCGACATAAAGGATTACCAACAAGACCGGCGGAGAGGGACTGAAAGAGACTTGAGAGCCTCGGACGTGAGGAACCCAGGCTAAGAACTGTTATTTTGGACATGTTTCAGGAAGGGACGCAAATCGGGGATGGGAGGGAGGGAAGGATCTAATTTTAACAACACTCAAGACCATGGGGTTTAGTTAATAAGATTATTATTCAAGACAAAATGGGAAATCGATGGAAGGGAACTGGGGTCCAACTTAGAAAAAAATTATTTTTGCCTTTCTCTATAAAAAAACTAATATTAAGATGGATAAGAGGAGAAATGCCAATTTGCTGACATAAATTTGGGAATAGGGATGCAAGGGAGGGGGTGGGGGGAAGTCAGGGACCAGGGTTAGAAAATAAGATTTTCGGAAATTATACATGTTTGTTGTTTTTTGTGTTTGTTTTTGTGTTTTGTTTTTGTCTATATAAAATGTGAAAACCCAATAAAATTTTTTATAAAAAAAAAGAAGTACTGTTTTTGGGGGACAGGGGGCGGGCTGGTGTGGAGGACTCCCTGGTCCTGAATAGGGTAACTGTGCCCCTGAAGGACCAGGTGCGTAGCCTGGGAGTCATTTTGGACTCACAGCTGTCCATGGAGGCGCAGGTCTGTTCTGTATCCAGGGCAGCTGTCTACCAACTCCACCTGGTACGCAGGCTGAGACCCTACCTGCCCGCGGACTGTCTGGCCAGAGTGGTGCATGCTCTGGTTATCTCCCGCTTGGACTACTGCAATGCGCTCTACGTGGGGCTACCTTTGAAGGTGACTCGGAAACTACAGCTAATCCAGAATGCGGCAGCTAGACTGGTGACTGGGGGCGGCCGCCGAGACCATATAACACTGGTCTTGAAAGACCTACATTGGCTCCCTGTACGTTTCCGAGCACAATTCAAAGTGCTGGTGTTGACCTTTAAAGCCCTAAACGGCTTCGGCCCAGTATACCTGAAGGAGCATCTCCACCCCCATCATTCTGCCCGGACACTGAGGTCCAGCGCCGAGGGCCTTCTGGCGGTTCCCTCATTACGAGAAGTGAAGCTACAGGGAACCAGGCAGAGGGCCTTTTCGGTGGTGGCGCCCGCCCTGTGGAACGCCCTCCCATTGGATGTCAAGGTGATGGACAACTACCTGACATTCAGAAGACATCTTAAGGCGGCCCTATTCAGGGAAGCTTTTAATGTATGATATTTTAGTGTTTTTTGGTTTCTGTGGAAGCCGCCCAGAGTGGCTGGGGAAACCCAGCCAGATGGGCGGGGTACAAATAATAAATTATTATTATTATTATTATTATTATTATTATTATTATTATTACTGAAACAGCGCAGCAATTAAGAGGAAGGAAATAACAGTGCGTTGTGTAGCAGAGCATATTGATCCTGTTTCAGAGGAGGACATTTCCCTTTTTCTTTTAGGGTCCAGTGTGCTTTGAAGACATATCTGTTTCACGGACGAGGAGTAGGCGTTGCTGGATCCTGACCAGAGAGCTCTGCATAAGGACGTCATGGAGGAGAATCGTGGGATCGTGGCCTCTCTTGGTAAGGTTCCCTGTGGGATCGTACTATCTGCCTGGAAATTCAAGAAATACCTTTATGTGACAAACCTCATACATTTTCACAGAGCTCAGCAGGGAGCTATAACACCTGGGAATCTAACACCTCCACAATAAACCTTGAACGGTAAATTACTGTTTTTTCTTATATATATATATAATTTTAAAAATTATTTTCCATTTAATATTGTACATTCGCATCATCATTATCCGCTATACCACCCTGGCTCTTTGGAGCCTCAACTTCCTTCCCTGCCACCTCATGGCTTTCAAAATTAACATTTACCGTAAATTTCGCTCCATAACACACAGATTTTTCCTCCTAGAAAGTAAGGGGAAATGTCTGTGCGTGTTATGGAGCGAATGCCTACAGATGGCGGGGGAATCTGCTGCAGTTGTGAGCAGTCCGTGGCTCACTTTGAAACAGCAAAGCGGGTGTAAGCGGCTCCTGTCAGCGAGCCGAGCTGGGGAGGAGGGAGAGAAGCAGAGCGGGAGTTGGCTGCTTTAAAACAACCCCTGCTCTCTGTCCCTGCCTGCAGTTTTTTGCTGTCCGATTTTGGATTAGGCACTGTAGGGGCTGTGTGTGTGTGTGTGCTTGAGCTATCGTTCTCCTCCTCCTGCTTCCCCTTCACTCTCCCTGCGCCCCTGCGACTTTAGAATCGACACTCTGTGTGTCTGTGTGTGTGTGAGGGCTCCTTCTCCTCTTGCTTCCCGTTCACTCTCTCTGCGCCCCTGCGCTCTCCCTGCGCCCCTGCGACTTTAGAATTGACACTCTGTGTGTCTCTCTGTGTGTGAGGGCTCCTTCTCCTCTTGCTTCCCGTTCACTCTCTCTGCGCCCCTGCGCTCTCCCTGCGCCCCTGCGACTTTAGAATTGACACTCTGTGTGTCTCTCTGTGTGTGAGGGCTCCTTCTCCTTCTCTTGCTTCCCGTTCACTCTCCCAGCGACCCTGCGACTTCCAGCGCCCTGCGACTTTAGGGCCAGTTCTCTCTCTGTGTGTGTGTGTGTTGACCTCACTGCGCTTGTTGGGGGAAAGTGTTGGTCGCAATTTTTCTTGATTTGTCTCAGAGTGGTTACTATCGTGGTTTCCTTGCTGGGGAGGAGGGAGAGACGCAGAGCCTGCTTGTTCTAAAGGAGCAAAGCTGGAGAGGAGCCTCTTCTACATTATTAGAAGCATCCTTCTCCACACCCCCCACGTGTGCTCCTTGTCCCTTGAGTGCTTTTCCTTCCCTCCCCACTTAAAACGTCGTTTCAAAGCACGGATCCACGTGGATCCTCAGGATTTTTGCACTGGGTCACCCCAAATTCACCATCAGATCACATAGCATGTCCATGGCTACAGCCTGCACCAAAAAATACACGCACCCACTGTTTCATGGGGCCGCAATGGCGCAAAAACGTGGTTACAAAGCATGGATCCACATGGATCCTCAGGATTTTTGCATTGGGCTACCCCAAACCCACCGTCAGATCACATGTCTGTGGCCACAGCATGAACCACAAAAATCATACATCCACTGTTTCGCTTAGAATATTTTTTTCTTGTTTTCCTCCTCTAAAAACTACGTGCGTGTTATGGTCAGGTGCGTGTTATAGAGCGAAAAATACGGTATATCATTGCAATTTGTACATTTTCCAATTCTTATTACACTCATTACAGAATGGCTCAACATTTAAATATAGAAAGGTAGAACATTTCTCATTACAAGTCTTCAGACAACCCTGCTAGTGATGTTAATTGCTTACAATAATCTTTCAGATATCGTATAAATTTACTCCAACCCTTTTGGAATACTTAATTGTGCTGGTTTTGAATTTTTCCTGTCAGTGTCACCAGATCTGCAAAGTCCATCATTTTCATCTGCCAATCTTCTAACAGAAATTCTCACCATGTCAATTAATACTGAGTTTGGGAACCTTTAGCTTTAATTCTGGCCTTGCAACGTCTTCCCATGGAGTGAAGCAAGTTTTTTAGTTCTGCAGCTGTAATAATGTGAAACCAAGATGGAATTATTGCAACTATTAGTTGGGCTTTATTGCTGGGTTGCTTCTGACTAACAAGTTTCTTTAGTTGGCTCCATAGATTTCTGATTGGGTTACGGTCTGGGCTATTATCTTGAAACCACCTTTTGCACACAGCAGCAACATGACATGGAGCTGAATCCTGTTGAAATAGAAAATAATTAAATAAATAAAAAGGTTCAGTATCTGGGAAAAGATCACATGCGGAATGCTTCAGTTTGGGCACAAGTATTTCATTTATTTATTTTGGGGCATTTACATTCCTTTGATAACACAAATTCTTCCCACACCTATTGCTCGCATATTTCATGCCATCAGTACCAAGCAAGGAGATTTGGGTCTCATCACTCCTAAGAACACTTGCCCATTGTTCCGCTGTCCAGTTAACATGGGTTTTAGTCCAGTTTAATCTTTTCCACCTTTGCTTGAGAGATAATGGCTTTTTCCTTAGAATTCTAGCATTTAGACCAGTCCTTGCACTCAAATTCACATTACATTGCGCCTTGTCATCTTGTAGAAACCCAGATGATTTTTTCCCATCACGTAGGTGCATTCTCTCCATTTTCGATCGTCACTTGCTGTTGTGCACCTTTTCCTGCCTTTACCAGTCTGATTTTGTAGCAACTGAGTCTCCTTATACCTCTTCAAATATATAGAAAGGCCAGCTTTGGTTGTTTTCCCCAATCTTGTTTCTAATTTCTTCATAACTGTAGCCTTGCTCACTTAATAGTACTATTTTACATGGCTTTCTGGGTGGCCAGTCAACTCTTTGTGCCATTTTTAAAATTTTATTATGTCTGCAAACTCACTAAATGAAAGAACACAAAAAAACCAACCAACTTGATAGAAATCACATAACACACTGACAAAAGTCAACCTAGGCATGTTGTGCTTGCTTTTTCTGGTTATTTGGCCATAACTTTTGATAGAATACTGTAGGGGCAGCAAGACGCGAACACGTACAGTCAATTCAAAGTTGGTTTTATTCCAGAAAAAAACATGCCTCTTGTCTGGAGCTCTCTGCCCCCATGACTTGTGGCTACCCTGATGATGACTCAACTAAATCTTCATCTTTGTTCCTCTTCCTCCGGAAACAGCGCGTGAAGATGAATCTCTTCCGTCGCTTCTGTGATGTCAATTTCCCCTTTTCTTGTACTGCTCCTCTCCTGCATTCCTTCAGGCTGAGAGGCTTGGAAACTGGCTCAGACAAACTATTGTCTGATAACTCCTGTATTTATCTGGGCTGTGAACTCCCCCCTGTACTTTCCTCTGTTCTTCCCATAACAATCCTCCCTTTGTGGTGTAGTGGTTAAGAGCAGTAGACTCGTAATCTGGGGAACCGGGTTCACGTCTCTGCTCCTCTACCTGCAGCTGCTGGGTGACCTTGGGCCAGTCACACTTCTTTGAAGTCTCTCAGCCCCACTCACCTCACAGAGTGCTTGTTGTGGAAGAGGAAGGGAACGGAGAATGTTAGCCGCTGTGAGACTCCTTCGGGTAATGATAAAGCTGGATATCAAATCCAAACTCCTCCTCTTCTTCTTCTTTTCCCTCTGGGCTCCCGTCCAAGTCTGGCAGCTGCTGCTGTTCACTTGCTGGCTCCAGCCTTACATCATCCCCCCCAGGGCCCCCCTCCTGTTCATCCTGCCTCTCCTCTTCCTCTCTTGGGGCGCTCTGGGCCACTTCCCACCATTCCTCCTCATTGTCCTCCCAATAACTGCACCCCGGTTGCTGCTCTTCTGCTTCTTCCTCCCACTCGGGCTCATTCTCCACGATTCTTCTTCCCATTTCAGCTCTTCCTCTACCCAGCCTTGGGGTTTGGGTTTCCTGGGGTACCTACGGTGAAACCCGCTCCGCAACCTTGGTATTTTTCCTGTGCTCTCCCATGAATTCTCTTCTGGCCCATACCCCTTCCAAGACACAAAATACTGCACCCCTACCTCTCCTGCCAGAGTCCAGTAGCTCGTCCACCTCGTATTCAGGTTCACCCTCCACCAATATTGGCAAGGGTGGTGGTTCCTTCCTCTCCTGATACGGGTGTCTCAGCGTCAGTGGAGATAGAAGCAACCGATGGAACACCAGATGCATCTTCATTGACTCAGATAGGCGTAGCTTGAACGACACAGGGTTGATTTGTTCCACCACTTCAAAGGCCCCACCCTTTGCGGTTCCAGCTTACGGCATTGTCCCTTGCTCGGCCAGTCTTTTGTGGACAACCATACCTGGTCCCCCACCCTTATCTCCTTGCCCACCTGCCTGTGTTTATCTGCTTCCGCCTTGTACTGAGTCTTCGCCCTTTCTAGGTGGTCCCGCAAAATACTGTGCAGCGCTTTCATTTCTTCTGCATACTGTTCTGCTGCTGGCACTGCGAGGTTGTCCCCTTGCCCTGGAAACACCCATGTGTGTGTCCCTTGACAAGCAAAAAATGGCGTTTGTTGTGTCTATGAGTGCACTGTGTTATTGTAAGCGAATTCAGCCAGTGCCAAGTTGTCTATCCAGTCATCTTGTTGGTAATTCACATAACATCGTAGATACTGCTGCACTGTAGCCTTCATCCTCTCTCTCTTCGTCTGTGGGTTTCTAGCTGACAAGAGGCATATTTCCACCTTCAGCAGTTACATCAGTTTTCTCCAAAACTGGGCTGTGAATTGTATTCCGCTGTCAGAGCTGCCACCAGGTCCCAGCTCACATAGGACCACGCGAGCCAACGTTCACTTTATAAGAGTCTTTATTGAGTTACAGGTTTCATTTCCGAACTGCAGCGTGCAGCTCTACGCCTTCTGCTCTAGGTCGGCGAAGTCCCGTCTGAGTCTCCGCCTCTTGCACACCAGCTTAATACCCTAGCCTTGCTCCACCTCTTGCGCCTCTCTCTGCGCCTCTGGGTCCCTCTGCCCCCCATGGCCTCTTCCTTCCGGGATTCATCCGAAGCGGACCCCCCGGACCCTTCTGCCTCCCTGCGCCGGGCTTTAGGACCTGGCTCCCTCTCCGGGCTGCTTACTGCGTCAGCTTCCGCTGCATTTGAACTTGGCGCGCGCGCCCAACCTTCTACTTTCCTCCTGACCGTTTCCTCGCTCCCGGATGAGGGCGTGACTACTCCTGACTCATGCCCTCCCTCCTGCTGAAAGCCTCCGGCATCCGATGCTTGTCCCTCTCTCCCCCCGCTGCTCTCAGCTGGGACTGTTGGTCCCGACTTCCAGCTGCTACTCTCTGAATCTCCTCTGCTCTCAGCTGGGACTGTTGGTCCCGACCTCCAGCTGCTACTCTCTGAATCTCCCCTGGTCCCTTCTTCTTGGGGTGCCCCCCTGGTTCCCCCTCTTGCTCTGACCATTGGTGCTCCCTTCTGAGAATCCTCTGACTCACTGGTCAGACTTGGAGACCTCGGGTCGTCGTCATCACTCATCCTCCCTTCGGATTCCTCTCCCTCGCTCTCTGTCTCCTCCCTGTCCTGTCCTTCTGCTCCTGAACCCCTGACATCCGCTATCTGACACAATCTTCCATGGTCGTCCATGCAGTTCGAACACATGTTCCACGAAGAGTTGCGCTTTCTCGTGTGCCGAGGGTAGTTTCTCGCAGGGTACAAAGTGTGCCATCTTTGAAAAAAGATCCACCACAACCCAGATCGCTGTCTGTTTCTGCGACTCTGGCAAGTCGGTGATGAAATCCATGGCAATGGTTTCCCTCCTGGTCGATCGTTCGGGAGCATCAAAACCTTTCTTGTGCCTGAACATCACAGCGACTGATGGCAACAGACATCAGCACACTTAGGGATCTGCAGAGTCTTCACAGCTTGCGTAACAGAACCAGCAACTCAGCATTTTGGCTAATCTGCTTTATTTACATATAAAACACTTGGAGCATTCTGACTTAGCTCCTTCCTCTTTCTCATCAGACAGCAAAGAGAGAGAACAAAGGACAATAGTCCTACTTCACGGAACACAGTAACACAAACATCCTGTCTCTGTCACTTCCCACTCTGCGGAATGAAAACATACACCGTCATGTGATAGACAACAATCCCATGACTGCAGACACAGGGAATGAATCTCCAATAGGAAGTGGTTGTAGTAGGCCTGCTGGGGTCTCGCGGGGCCTCTGCCCGTTGGCAGGTGTTACACGCCCATACATACTCCTTGACCTCCTCTTGCATCCTTGGCCGCCAGAAGTCTCGCATTACTAGGCATTCTGTCTTCCATTGCCCAAAATGGCCTGCCATCGGACTATTGTGGCATTGTCTGAGTACTTTGGCTCAGAGTTCCCCTTCTGGTTCATAGAGGGCTCCCCCTCTATACAGCAAACCTCCTCTCTGTGAAATCCTTTGCATCACTCCCCCGTTTTGTTTCACCTCTTTCTTCTTCTGAGCAAACCCATCTTCCCCCGTTGGCTTCAGAAACTTGGCCATCATCGCTGCCAGTCGCAGTTGCTCAGGATTGAGGATCAGTCTCTATTCTGGCACGGTTTCAGTTCCGAAGTATTTTGGCTTCCTGGGCCACGCATCTGCTCCCTGGTTCTGTGACCCCAACACATACTTTATTCTATAATTGAATCTGGCAAAGAATTGCGCCCACCTAACTTGTCATTGGTTCAGGTGCCTGGCTGTCTGCCAGTGTTCCAGTTTTTTGTGGTCAGTGTGTACTTCCACTTGGTGCTGTGCTCCCTCTAGGAAATGTTTTTGCCAAAAATCTCAGAAACCTCATCAGGAGGGCTTTAAACTGACTAATGTGGGGGAGGGAGACAGTGCTCCTGAAGGTAGGAGTCTATCAATTAATGAAGATGATCATCCAAATGTCATGGACCAAATGGAGCAAACAGCACGCAGACCTAGTGGTGGGAGGAAAAAATCCTTAAATAAGAGACACGGGGGAATGATTAATGGACTTCAGTGTCTGTACACTAATGCGCAAAGCATGGGAAATAAACAAGATGAGCTTGAGCTCTTGGTACAGCAAACTAAATATGGCATAATAGGCATCACTGAAACCTGGTGGGATAAGTCCCACGATTGGAATGTAAGAATGGAGGGATACAATCTATTTCAGAGAAACAGACCAGACAAGAAAGGAGGAGGAGTGGCGTTATATGTCAGGGATGTGTATACCTGTGAAGAGATCCAAGATTTAGAACCTCAAAGCCAAAGTGAGAGCATTTGGGTGAAAATCAAGGGAGAGAAGAATAACAGTGACTTCATTGTGGGAGTTTACTATAGATCCCCAAGCCAAATGAAGGACATAGATAATGCCTTCCTGGAACAGATGGCCAAGCATGCAAAAGGAAGGGAGATAGTAGTAATGGGGGACTTCAATTACCCGGATATTTGTTGGATGTCAAACTCAGCCAAGAGCATAAGGTCAAACAGATTCCTCACTGGCCTTGCAGACAACTTCATTGTCCAGAAAGTGGGAGAAGCAACAAGAGGAACAGCCATTTTAGATCTGGTCCTAACCAATGTTGATGACCTGGTTAGTGGGGTAGAAGTGGAAGGATCATTGGGCGCGAGTGATCATGCTCTTCTGAAGTTTACTATACAGCGGAAAGGAGCAGCCAAGCATACTAGGACTCAATTTCTTGACTTTAAGAAAGCCGACTTCATAAAACTTAGGGAAGTGCTTGGTGAGATCCCATGGACAGTAATACTAAAAGGAAAGGGAGTTCATGATGGCTGGGAGTTTGTTAAGAGGGAGATAGTAAAAGCACAACTTCAGGCAATACCAATGAGACGGAAACATGGAAGGTGCCTAAAGAAGCCAGGGTGGCTATCTAAAGAGCTTTTATTTTTATTTTTTTAAAGATATTTATTAAAGTTTTCAAAATATTACAAAAAGAAAAAAGTAGTGAGAAAAAAGAATACAAAAAATAAAAAACAGTTAGCAGAATAAAGGAAAAAGAGAGAGAGAGAAAAACAAACCCCTTCCCACCGTGTAAAAAAAAAAGAAAAAAGAAAATTCCAAATAGAAAAACAAAAAAGTGACAAAATTACAAAAATCCCAAGCTTTAAAAAACATTTAAAAACGAATTCATTATTTTCAGACCCTTGACTGTCATTGCCTTCTTTCTTAGACCTCCTCCTCCTCCCTTCCTTTGTATCCTAGTTATTAATTATCCCAGCAAATTCTTTCCTTTCCATGTTTCATAAAATTCTATCATTACATTTCCCTAGACTATTTTAATCCTATCTTTCTGTAATAAAATTTAAAACTTACGTCTTAACCTTACCATCTTATAATCATAATATTCTTTCATAATGCTTTAAACATCTTTGCTAAAGCCAGGTAATTTCTTCCAACACTTTTCTATCATTCATCAACTTTATAAAACATTCTAATAATGAAGAAAGAAAAAAAAGAAAGGTATAAGCAAGTCCAATCTTTATCCAACTTCCCTTCCTCCTGGTTCCGGGATTTGTCAGTCCTTATTCCCATCCGTCTAGCCCGGTAACCTTATGTCCGAGGCCCTCAAGTCACTTCCATGGCCCTTCCGCAGCTCTTCTTCATATTTATAACTGTAATTTCCCTTATCTCCTACTCGTGGTATCTCCAACTTGACAATGTTTTTAACCCTTCTCGACAGATCAGACCCTTTTCCGTATTCATCGCTGCATTCCATGTAGTATTTAAAAGCATGTTTCAAGGGCCCTCCAAAGTTGAGAGCCCCCACAGTCCCAAACATTTCGCAGCCCATTACCATATTTGAAAAGTCCAGACATCCCAACATAGGGGGGTCAATCCAGCCCCCCATTTCCAAACCACACCAAACTTTTCCTTTCCAGATCTGGCTTTTTCCAAATTCATTTGCCCAATCCAAAAGATCATACTCCTGTTGGGTCTGTTCTGTCAAAACACACTCCTGATTTAATACCACAAACTCCTGTTCTATCAAAACACACTCCTGGTTTGAATCCTGAGTGGGCTCCACATGTTTTCCCACAGTCTGGTCAAAACAGTCCACTGCCTGTTTAAGATTTCTAGTCGAAATGACCATCCAGTTCACCTTATCATGTAATTCTTCCAGTAGAGCATTTGTTTTGCAAAAAGCACACACCCAGGCTTCTGAGTGCATTGTCCTGCAAAGTCAAATACTTTCCCACGGTTATTCTGTAACAGCTGTCAGTTCCCCGGAGTTAGTTACAGTTTCACAAGCTCCCCCTAGGGGGAAGACTTATGTTTATTCTTGCTACAAAGTTTCCTTTTTTTTGAAATACTTGAGATACTTTGTCCATATATATTCCTTTAGAATATGAAAGGGAACAGTGGGGATTGGGGAAGGATGGTGAGAGCGAGAGTGGGCTGAGCTGGGGGGACTGGCCTTGCAAGGGTTAAAGGGAACCGAGCTGCCTTCCTAGAGAGGACAGGAAGCGGACGGGGGGGGGGCCAGGTCCTCCCGAGCCAAGGCCCCTCCCTCCCCAGTCCTTTCCTGCCTCGCTCTCCCCTCCTGGGATCTGGTGAGTCTCCTCTCTCTCCTGGGATCTGGTGAGTCTCCTCTCTCTCTCTGGGATCTGGTGAGTCTCCTCTCTCTCTCTGGGATCTGGTGGGGGTCCCAGGGCTGCAGCAGGGGAGGGGGCCTGGGGGGCCTGATCTGCTCCTGCAGGGGGGGGGAGAGGAGAGGGAGTCAGGGAGGAGAGGGTCAGGGGTGCAAAGACCCCCCCCCCGTGTGCTCCTGCTACCCAGAGGAGGAAGGAGCCCCGGGGCTGAGAGCCAGAGCTTTTTGCCAGACTCCCCAGGAGGAAGGTCAGGGAAGGAGAAAGGGGGGGGGACCCCAAGTCAGGGGGGAGGAGAGGGTCCTGCCAGGGAGGGGCCAGGTCTGCCACGCTCTCCTTCCTGCAGATCAGAGGGTCCCAAACTCAGTTGGCCCTCCGCCCCCCCCTTTCAGAAAAGATCTCCCTTCTTTAAACAAAGGAGTCCCATTGCAGAACAGAGGAAATATCTGCAAATGGTTTTCCAAAGCTGGACGAGGAGGTGGACTAGACACCCCCCCCAAAAAAAAAAACACCCATGGGGAGAAAGGAAGGAAAGTCTGGCTGTTTCATTGGGGACCAGTTTCCCAGTGTCTCCCAGGGCAGCTCCCCACGGAGGCCACTGCAGCCATCCCCTCGCACCCAGAGCAGGGCATCCCAGGACCACATCCTCTCTCTCCCAAAGGGATGGTTGCTGGCAAAGCAGCCGGAAATGGGCGCTGCTACTCCCTGAGCCTCCAGGGACCTGGGCATCAGTGGCTGCGTGTGTGTTAAGATATCTAAGAGAATAATAAATTTCCTGCCCTTCACCCGAAGCTTCAAGGCAGATGTCTTTGGCCCCACCCACTTGGCCCTTGTCCAGATACATTCCTGGCCCTCAGAGCAAAGAAAAAGGGACCCCACCCCAGGAGTCTGTCTGGAGAGCGGCAGAGAGACCAAGTGCAAGAAAAGGAGACAGAAGCAGGGGAGTGGGGGTGGGGGGAGAGCAACTCCCGAGGACCCCCGGATGAGGACCCCCACTAGAGCCAGGCATCCATTTTCCACAAGATACAAATTATCCCCTTGTCAGTCAGTTCCGACTTCATGCATTTTCTTTACAGAAGCATTTAATATTTGATGGATTACTGTATTTTAATATTTTGTTGGAAGCCTCCCAGAGTGGCTGGGGAAGACCAACCAGATGGGCAGGGTATAAATAGTAGTAGTAGTAGTAGTAGTAGTAGTAGTAGTTAATTGAATTGATATACCACCCTTCATCAAAAGATCTCAGGAACACTGAAAACATAGAACTCATAAAAAGTATACAAATGATGAATCACCTCAAATCCTTTAATCAGGTGAGTTTTCTCCTTTCGAAAGAGGCAGGTGGAATCTCCACAGTTGCTAACAGAATAACGTTGAAAGGCTAGTGAAATATTGGGAACCAAGAGCATCAGCTTGGCATGCAGTATTGTTGTTGTTGTTGTTGTTGTTGTTGTTGTTATTATTATTATTTACTGGAAGGCAGGAGCAACCAAGCTGATTCACATCACAGTAATCCCTTCCGTTGCCTCCACATTTTGCATTGCAATCTTCCTTCTTGGAGGGCTAGAGTACGGTTACCAGATATTTTCCAATGAATCCGGGGACACTCCCCCCCCCCCCAAGCTGAGTAGCAACAGGGAGTCAGTAGTGGGGATGGTGAGGCAAAAGACCCTGGCTCCCTCTCCTTCTGCCAGAAGCTTGGCATGCAGTATTATTATTATTATTATTATTATTATTATTATTATTATTATTATTATTTTACTGGAAGGCAGGAGCAGCCAGGCTGATTCACATCACATAAATCCCTTCCGGTGCCTCCACATTTTGCATTGCAATCTTCCTTCTTGGAGGGCTAGAGCAGTGTTTCCCAACCACTGTTCCGCGGCACACTAGTGTGCCGCGAGATGTTGCCTGGTGTGCCGCGGGGAAAATTAAAAAATTTGAAAGATTTTTTTTTTTAAAGTCAAATTTTCGATTGGGGCGCCATCACTAGATGACCCCTGGGGTTCCCTCCCTCCCTCCCGCTCTGCGCCTCCCTCCTCCTCCTCCGGGGAGGCCCTTCCTGGCTCTCGGCCAAGGCTTGGCGGCTGCCACTCACTCGCTCGCTCGCCCACCTGTCCCTCCATCCCTGCACCCGGCCTCTCCCCCTCCGTCCCCGGCGCGGGGGCTGCCGGGATCCGTAGTCCCCTCGCCCTTGGGCTCCGCGCCCGCGCGGGGTGCGCAAACTACGTTTCCCAGCGTGGCCTGGCGGGCCGGGCGTTTTGTTTGAAGCGCTCTTCTCCCGGCCATGGAATGAGTGCGGCGGCCGGGCGGGCAGGGGCTCTTCCGCGCAGACCCCGCGCAGCCTGCCTGCGCCCCCGCTGAGATCGGGCGGCAGGATGGAGCCCGGGGATCCCCGCGGAGGCGGAGCGGCGGAGGCGGAGGCTGCCCCCCAGGTAGAGCTGCGTCGGGGGTTATTTTTTTTTGCAATGCTGCATCCGCGCCGGAGGGGACGCATCGGACCGCGGGGAGACCCCTTGGCGGGCGTGCAAGGCAATGCATGCGTGCAGGCGTTGCATGGAGTGCAGTGCAATGCAATGGCAACGCGGCGCCCTGCATGCATGCATGCAACTTCCACCGGCGCTCCGGACTTGGCAGGTGAGGGGGGTCCCCAGTGGGCGGCAGAGAGAGCCGGGAGGGCGAAGGGGAGCCAGGGGGGAGCAGCGCTGCTCTCCGAGCCGAGCCCGGGGGGAAACTTTGGCGTCGTTGCGCCGGGTGTTGGAAGCGGAGGCTGGCGGGGGCCCCTCACCTGCGAAACCTGGTCGCCTCTCATATATTTCGTGCATTGCATTCATCGCCCGCTTTCTCCTCCAAGGAGCTCCCGGGGGCGCACGTGGTTCTCCCCGTGTTATCCTCGCAACAACAGCCCTGCGAGGTGGGTCAGGCGAGTGGCCCAAGGGAGCACCCAGGGATTGTCCTGGCCAGGTGGGGTGATTTGAACCCTGCTCTCTGCCCGGTCTTCGTCCTCATTTAGCCCCCACATGTGCATGACTGTGCATGACTGAGGTTTTCCCCCCTCGTCTTGGCTATGGTGTGAGTCTGTGCTGTTAATTAATGGGGTTCTGCCTTCGGAGAAGATGAGCCAGCCCTCAAGGAGGTGATTATGTAATTTGCTAGCAATTCATGTCCCTCCCGGCGTGACGCTGTGCGCTGACGTCACGGGGCTGTAATGGTGGTGTGCCTCGAGATTTTTTTCATGAAACAAGTGTGCCTTTGCCCAAAAAAGGTTGGGAAACACTGGGCTAGAGTACGGTTACCAGATATTTTTCAATGAATCCGGGGACACTCCCCCCCCCAAGCTGAGTAGCAACAGGGAGTCAGTAGTGGGGATGGTGAGGCAAAAGACCCTGGCTCCCTCTCCTTCTGCCAGAAGCCCCCCTCCCTGCTTGTCTCTCAGAGCCAGGAGACATCTGACAATGGAGGAGCAAAGGCAGGCTGCACTGTTGGATCGCTTGAACCCCAGAGAGAGAGGAGGGGACTTGGGAAGCTGGGGGCCTTCACTCTCAGCAACTGATTTCATGGAGGAAGAGGCTCAGGGAATTCTGCTCAATATTGACCCAGAGCAGAACTCCAATGTATAGTTAGCAGAGTGAAACCTAAACACATTGCAGGATTCCCCCGAAATAGACCAGAGGCAATTATTTATCATCCAGCAGAGCTTTACTGCTACTGAAGACAAATGAGGATACGGGTCCCAAATCCAAAACGTTCAGGATTGGCCCTCTCCATCAGAAATCCAGTTGCAGCAGCCTTAACCTAAACTTACCACAACTTATAATAAGTCTAAACCTCATCACTCAGCATACTATGTACAGAACACCAGAAGGAAGAGAGAGAGAGAGAGAGAGAAACCCAGTCTCCTTCTGGCCTCTTCTTATAGTCAGCATGACCTTGACAGAAGAGATGACAGAACCTCTTTAACCCAGCTGTACTCAGCTTCTCTGAAGGAATAACCCAAACACCAGAAACTTTCTGCTTGTTTCTTTTATGCAGAGAAGTTTCCGGAACCCTCTTGAATTAAATAGTATAGGAAATATCAATATCAGATCCATCCTTTCTGCACTAAGAAATGCAAACTGACAGACCCTCAGGGAATGAGCTGCTCTTCTCATTCGGCCTGAAACTCAGCCAAGACTGTGAATATCGTGTTCCTGCTGATAAAGAGTTAACTCCAGCTGTGAACTGTGGGATTTCCTGCCCAGATAACTCTGTCATACCAGCCTTCTGAATGTTGCCAGTAGGATTCATCTGTTGTTGCAGTTTTCATGGAATCCTAGAGTTGAAAGGGACCCGAAGGGTCATCAAGTCCCACCCCCTGCATTGCAGGAATCTCAGCTAGATCACCCAAGACAGATGGCCATCCAATCTTGGCTTCTTTTATTTCTATATTCATCAGTGAATGCTAAAATAGGCTTTTAAGCAGTGGACAAACGAGAACAAATAGAGGCCAGGATTCACCTAGCCCTCCCCATCTGATGCAAAATATAGCCTGCCCCCCACTCCTCGATGCCCCCATGAACCCCTTGAATTTGCCTCTAGGGCACTGGGAGGGATCCTCCCCAGAACAACTCACTAGGAGAGGAGAAAGTGGATCCTTCCATCAGGGAAACTGGGATTCTTGCTGTCAGAGCTGCCACCCAGTCCCAGCTCACATAGGACCAAGTCCGCCAGCGTTCACTTTATAAGAGTCTTTATTAAGTTACAGGTTTCATTTCCGAACTGCAGCGTGCAGCTCTACACCTTCTGCCCTAGGTCGGCGAAGACCCGTCTGAGTCCCCGCCTCTTGCACACCAGCTTAATACCCTAGCCTTGCTCCACCTCCTTCGCCTCTCCCTACGTCTCTGGGTCCTTCTGCCCCCCTGGGCCTCCTCCCTTCTACTCTCCTCTGACGCTGACCCCCCTGATCCTTCTGCCTCCTTGCGGCGGGCTTTGGGACCTGGCTCACTCTCCGGGCTGCTTACTGCTCCAGCTTCCGTTGCATTTGAACTTGGCGCGCGCGCCCAACTCTCTACTTTCCTCTTAACCGTTGCCTCGCTCTCTGAGGAGGGCGTGACCACCCCTGACTCGTGCCCTCCCTCCTGCTGACAGCCTCCGGAACCCGATGCCTGGCTACCTTCCTCCCTGCTGCTCTCAGTCTTGAGCGTGGGTCCCGACTTCCAGCTGCTGCCGCCCTCAGTTATGAGCGTGGGTCCCGACTTCCAGCTGCTACTCTCTGAATCTCCTCTGTTCCCTTCCTCCTGGGGTGTCCCCCCGGATCCCCCCCTTGCTCTGCTCACTGGGGCTCCCTTTTGGGAGTCCTCTGACTCACTGCTTAGGCTTGGAGATCTCGGGTCGTCATCATCACTCATTTTCCCTTCGGATTCCTCCCCCTCGCTCTCTGCTTCCTCCCTTCTCTGCGTCTCTGCTCCTGAACCCCTGACATCCATCCCCCCCTCGAAGCCCCCCCTTCCCCCCTCCCCGCTTTCAGGTGTGGGTGCTGGGTGCTCCATCATCACGGGAGGGAATGCCGGATACAGTTCGCTCCCCGTGGTTGGCCGCCAACTGAAGACCTCCGAGTCTTCCTCCTCGCGGTCGCCGACGTTGACCTGTTCCGCTTCCATCTCTGTACCGCCGTGCTCGAACCCAAGGTCCTCCCCGAACACGTCCATGTCAGTCTCTGCGTCGATCGCTCGACCTGGCATCTCCAGCCACTTCCGGCGCCATTGCTCCTCCGGTCGATCGTCCCACCAATACGAGGTGTCTGACGCCGAACCCGCCGGCGATCCTTCTGGGGAACGGGTGCTCAGTGCGGGTTCCCCGTCCGAGTCGAAGCCATGGAACGTGCTGGAAGAAAGTGTGGGCGTGAACAGCCAGTCGTCGAAGAAGCTCGCTGGCATGGGTCTGTGTGGGAAAAGGGCATGAAACTCGTCCTTGAGCAGGGGTTCCTCCAAAGCGTAGTCTGGCACCCAGCTATTGGCGCTGGCCCGGGTGCCCTCTCTGGCTAGGAGGTATTCGACTCCCTCTTCCCCCCATCTGGAGTCCAAAATCTCCGTGACCTCGTTGATGGGGTCTTGCTGCGTCACCCCTCGCGTCTCCGTCCGCTCCCGGAACGGACTCGGTGCCGTCCCTGGCTCCTGGAATCTGTGAGGTGCCTTGTAGGGAGTGAGCACCGACCTGTGGAACACCGGATGCATTCTGGAACCCTCCGGCAGCGCCAGTCGGAAGGCTACCGGGTTGATCTGTGCTTCGACTTGGTACGGACCAATTTGCTTGTGCCCCAACTTCTTCTTGGCTAGTGACCTGGTCGGCACTGCGTGGGCTGCCAACCAGACCCAGTCTCCCACTTGGATCTCTTCGCCAACCCGCCTGTGCTTGTCAGCTTGCACCTTGTAGGCGTGCTTAGCTAGCTCCAGCTGCCGTCTGAGTTGATCGTGTACCGCCTGCAACTCTGACGCGAACGCGTCCGCCGTCTGTGGTTCTCCGTCCCCCACTCTCTCCCGTCCCGGGAAGGTTCTGGGATTCCTCCCATTGTTGGCGAAGAACGGCGTCACCCCTGTGGACACGTGCTTCGTGTTGTTGTAAGCGAACTCGGCGAGCGGCAGGTAATCCACCCAGGTCGCAGGTTGTTGATTGGCATAGCATCTCAGGTACTGCTGCATGATGGCATTGACCCTCTCTGCTTGCCCGTTGGTCTGCGGGTGTCTTGCTGATGCCAGATCGACCTTGACATTTAGAAAACTCATCAGCTTCTGCCAGAAATTCGAGACGAACTGGCGCCCGCGGTCGGACAGGATAGACCGCGGCAGACCATGCACTTTGAACACGTGATCTATGAACAGTTTGGCGGTTTGTTCCGCCGTGGCCACCTTCGCACACGGAATGAAATGTGCCATCTTGGTGAACAAGTCCACCACCACTAGTACAGCTGTCTTGCCTCTCGAGCTGGGTAGATCCGTAACAAAGTCCAGGGCCACCCTCTCCCACGGTTCAAACGGCGTTTGCAGCGGTTCCAGCAGTCCCGCCGGTGGTTTGTGCACCGGTTTGGCCCTCTGGCAGGTGTCGCACCTCGCAACGTAGTCCGCGACTTCCCCTCTCAGTCTGGGCCACCAAAAGTCCCTTGCGACTAATTCCACCGTTTTTTCCGTGCCAAAGTGCCCGGCCGTGGGTGCGTCGTGCAGCTGCTGCAGTACCCTGGCGCGAAGTTCGTCTCCCGGCACGTAGATGGCCCCTTTACGTAAGAGCAAGCCGTCTCGTATCTGGAACTCGTCGCCCCTCGCCGTGCCCTTGTGCACCTCTGCCATCTTCGCCTGCGCGAAGGAGTCGTCCTGCAACGCCCGCCGCACCGCATCCAGGTCTACTGTGGCTGAAGCGCACGCCCACGCTGTTGGCGCGAAGATGTGCATGGCTGCCGCTGGCGTCGCCTCTTCGAGGTATTGCGGTTTGCGGGACAGTGCATCCGCCATGACGTTGGTGTCGCCTGGGACGTACTCTATTCGGAAATTGAAGTCAGCAAAGAACTCCGCCCAACGTATCTGCCTCTGGTTCAGGAACTGAGCCGTGCGCCAGTGCTCCAGATTCTTGTGATCCGTGCAGACCTGCACCGTGTGCTTGGCGCCGATCAGGAAGTGCCTCCACGCCTTGAAAGCTGCATGAATGGCCAGCAACTCCCTGTCCCAGATGGTGTAGTTCTGCTCCGACTTGCTGAGCTTTCTGGAGTAGAACGCTCCCGGCCTCCAGACCCCCTGTG
The DNA here is from genome assembly GCF_965113315.1 of Podarcis vaucheri. Taxonomy (NCBI): domain Eukaryota; kingdom Metazoa; phylum Chordata; class Lepidosauria; order Squamata; family Lacertidae; genus Podarcis; species Podarcis vaucheri. The sequence goes on along the minus strand of NC_138762.1, from coordinate 1,267,218 downwards.
GGTCCCTTTGCAGCAGGACAGCTCCCACTGCTCTATCGGACGCGTCTGTCTCTACCCGCATCGGTCTGCTGGGGTCGATATGCAGCAGTTGCTCTTCCGACGCGAAGAGACGCTTGAGTGCCTGAAAGGACTGCTCCGCCTGCTCCGTCCAGATGAATTTCTTTTTCTTGGAGCTTAGCGTGTCCGTAATGGCCGCCGTCTGCATCGCGAACCCCTTGATAAACTTGCGATAGAAGTTGGCGAAGCCGACAAACCGCTGGACCTCCTTCCGGTTGCGCGGGCTCTTCCAATCCAACACCGCACGAACCTTGGCGCTGTCCATGGCTAGCCCCTTGTCTGACAACTTGTAACCCAAGAAATCCACCTCCGTCGTGTCGAACTGGCACTTCTCCAGTTTGGCGTACAGTCTATGCTGCTGCAGCCTCTTCAGCACCTCCCGAACATCTTGGTCATGGGCTTGCTGCGATTCGGAGAATATCAGGATGTCATCCAGAAAGCAGACGCACTTCTTGTAAAGGAGTCCCGCCAACACATGATGCATGAAAGCTTGGAAACAGTGAGAACCGTTTTGCAATCCAAACGGCATCACTCTGTATTCGTAGGTGCCCAGAGGCGTGAACATGGCCGTCTTCCACTCATCGCCCTCCCTCATGCGGATGAGATTGTACGCACCTCGCAGGTCCAACTTGGTGAACACGCGTCCCTTGCGCACCGTCGCTAGTAGGTCGTCAATCCTGGGCATGGGGAAATCAGAAGGCTTGGTCATCTTGTTTAAGAGGCGAAAATCCACCACCAGTCTTTTTTGGGGCGTGTCTTTCTTCTTCACGAAGAAAACAGGACTGCCCCCTACTGCCCTGGACTCCCGGATGAAACCGCGCTGCAAATTGTGATCTATGAACTGTTTGAGTTCCTGTAATTCGTCCTCAGACATGGAATACAGCTTCCCTTTCGGCAGCGTCGCCCCTGGTAGGAGGTCAATCTTGCAGTCATATTGCCTGTGCGGTGGTAGCTTGTCAGCCTCTTTCTCGCAGAAGACCTCCAGAAAGTCTGCGTATTTGTGGGGGACTGCTTGCAACGTTCCCAACTGCAGTTGTGATTCCTCCTCCTCTCCCTCCTGTCTGGGCAGGATGCAGTGTTCTGCACAATAAGAGGAGCCGAAGATCAGCTGTCTCTGGTACCAAGCCAGTGTCGGACTGTGCCTGTCCAGCCAACTCATGCCCAACACAATGGGCGTGTCCGACAGTTGGGTGACATTAAAACTGATGACTTCCCTGTGGTTGCCAAGGCGCATCACCATCGGTGGCGTTTGCTTCACCACCTGCCCCCCTAGCAACTCTCTGCCATCCACTGTGACGACTTGCAGGGGCAGAGTGGCAGGCAGTAGCTGTATAGCGTGCTGCTCCACAAAATCCTGCGCTATAAAGTCTGCGTTGCTTCCAGAATCCACAGAAAGCGGCACTTCGATAGTGACGCCATCGGGTAGCTGGAGAGATGCTGTGAGCTGCACTACTGGTTTGGGTGGGAGGGGGTCCGTGGGTTGCAAGATCGCTGGGGACTGCTTCACTGATGCGTCTGGCTGGGCCCCAGTGCCTCTGTCTCCAGCCAGACATCGTCGTTTCCCTGCTGTGGTTCTCCTTGCTGCGTTGCTGCAGTCACCATTGCTGAGGCTGCAGTGTGCTTGTGGAGCCTCCGGGGACACTCTTTCGCCAAATGGCCTGGATCCTCGCAGATGTAACACTTCCTGTTCCCTCTAGGAGGCTTCGCTTTCACTGCTGTCGGTGCTTGGGCTCTGGCTGCTGACTGAGCCCTTGCACCTCCAACCTCCATCGGTTCCCCTCCCCCTCCAGGCGGAGGTGTGGATTGCGCACGCGCTGCTTCTCTTGGAACGAAAGAGAAACTTCTCGCTGCTTCGCGCCCTCCACGTCCTTCATCTCTGCACCATGGACGTTCTTCCAGCCTCACCCCCACAGTCAGCGCCCTTTGGACCACCTCCTGCGTGCTTCGGGGCCTCTCCCCCCTTGCAATTTCATCCTTGACCGCAGAGCTTAGACCCTCCCAGAACAGGTCTCTGACAGGGGGCGAATCCCGGTCCCACTCTAAGGCACTGACCAGCGCAAAAAAGCGGGCGTGGTACTGCCGGACGCTTGCCCTCCCTTGTTTTAGTCCATGAATCTCCCGTCGGGCAAGATCCACATCAATAGTAGACAAAAAACACGCATCCATCGCTTTGATAAAGGCATCTGCATTCTGAAGCGCCGGATCTTTATCCCTCCACAAATTGCGTAGCCACGCTTTAGCATCCCCATGCAAATGGGATAGTATGAACCCCACTTTCTCTTCCTCATCTCTAAAGTCTTTTGCCAGCAGTTGCAGTGCGCACATTACGTCTGCTCGAAAATTGGGGTACTGTTGTAAATTCCCATCGAAGTGAGCCACAAGCCCTCCTGCTCTCCGTGCCAACCCAACCCCCTCCGGTCTGGGTCCTGGCTGCCCGTGTTTAACCCATGCTTCAAACCTGGCGTGGAGATCTCTGTAGGCGGCTGCCGCATCCTCCTCCCTCTTCTTGGATGCCAGTACCTCCGCGTTCAATTGGGTAACTGCCTGTTGCAGCGCTGCAACTGTCTCTGCTTCCGTCATCTCTGCTAACCGTCGTGAGCTTGCTCCCAAACACCGATCCCCTCCTCCAGCTGCCTCTCTCTCCGCTGCGAGATATCAGGTGTCCGAAGCTTTTCGCAGACGGGTCTTACTGTCAGAGCTGCCACCCAGTCCCAGCTCACATAGGACCAAGTCCGCCAGCGTTCACTTTATAAGAGTCTTTATTAAGTTACAGGTTTCATTTCCGAACTGCAGCGTGCAGCTCTACACCTTCTGCCCTAGGTCGGCGAAGACCCGTCTGAGTCCCCGCCTCTTGCACACCAGCTTAATACCCTAGCCTTGCTCCACCTCCTTCGCCTCTCCCTACGTCTCTGGGTCCTTCTGCCCCCCTGGGCCTCCTCCCTTCTACTCTCCTCTGACGCTGACCCCCCTGATCCTTCTGCCTCCTTGCGGCGGGCTTTGGGACCTGGCTCACTCTCCGGGCTGCTTACTGCTCCAGCTTCCGTTGCATTTGAACTTGGATTGAACCTGGGATCGATCTACTGCATGCAAAGCAGCAGCGCTCACACTACATGGGAATATATATATATGGGGTTCAAGACAGCCTCCATGTTCCGTAGTCTTAGATGCATGTGGGCCAGCTAAAATCTGACAAGTCAGTCCTGGTCTTTCTTGTGAAGATTTATTGCTTCTCCGTCCAGTTACGCTCCGCTTCGAGTGTCTGCCGGCTTCTGTCCTCAGCGTGATCACGGGAGAAAGCAAACGTAGCAGAATGCACAGCGAAATGTGAGAAGGACAGTAAATCAGTCCAAACAGCTTCTTCTATTCTAGAAGCTTTATTGTACAGCAAATAGCTTATTTACAATCCATCAAAGACCATCAGTGTCCAGCTGCATTTTCTCTGACTCCTCACATCCTCAGTGCAGCGACCGATCTGAAATCGAAAGCACTCTCTTCACAGCATAACAAGCGGTTGACGTAAGGTCCTGGCTTACTTCCTTTGTAAGCCCTTTCCCCCTCGAGCTTGAGACACAGAAGGTGTTCACTACACCCAACAGTCTTAAATTGTCCAAGCAAAATGGCCTAGCTTTGTTGGGATACTGCCGGGGAGACGGAGGCATCAGGCAGGCCCCCAGCTTGCTCCGGACGATCACTGGTCTCCCGTGGAACAGCATCAATCAGTTAGCGACACGAGCCTCAGTTATGCTCCAAGACCCGTGTATAAATCATCTCTCAGCAGAGTGTATAAATCATCCACAACGAAAGAGGCGGACAGAGAAATATGTGCAAGCATAATTTACAGCATTTATTCAGTGTAGTGCAGGAACAAAGGAAAACATGACTGCTTGCCTTTGTGTCCAGTGAAACAGCAGTAACACAAAACCTACATATGACAGAAGTTGCCAGCAGTGCTGGGAGTAAACAGGCATGTGATACACAAACATCATGCCTGTACCCTTGTAAGGTGGAATGGAACTATATCCTAACAAGCCTAACCTGGCACAAAAATGAGGAAAAAGTGCTGAACTTCGATATACCTCAGTCAGTAAAGCATGAGACTCTTAATCTCCAGGTTGTGGTTTCAGTCTTGGGCAAAAGATTCCTGCATTGCAGGGGGTTGGACTAGAATCATAGAATCCTAGAGTTGGAAGAGACCACAAGGGCCATCGAGTCCAACCCCCTGCCAAGCAGGAAACACCATCAGAGCACTCCTGACATATGGTTGTCAAGCCTCTGCTTAAAGACCTCCAAAGAAGGAGACTCCACCACACTCCTTGGCAGCAAATTCCACTGTCGAACAGCTCTTACTGTCAGGAAGTTCTTCCTAATGTTTAGGTGGAATCTTCTTTCTTGTAGTTTGGATCCATTGCTCCGTGTCCGCTTCTCTGGAGCAGCAGAAAACAACTTTTCTCCCTCCTCTATGTGACATCCTTTTATATATTTGAACATGGCTATCATATCACCCCTTAACCTCCTCTTCTCCAGGCTAAACATGCCCAGCTCCCTTAGCCGTTCCTCATAAGGCATCGTTTCCAGGCCTTTGACCATTTTGGTTGCCCTCCTCTGGACACGTTCCAGTTTGTCAGTGTCCTTCTTGAACTGTGGTGCCCAGAACTGGACACAGTACTCCAGGTGAGGTCTGACCAGAGCAGAATACAGTGGCACTATTACTTCCCTTGATCTAGATGCTATACTCCTATTGATGCATCCCAGAATTGCATTGGCTTTTTTAGCTGCCGCGTCACACTGTTGGTTCATGTCAAGTTTGGGGTCAACCAAGACTCCTAGATCCTTTTCACATGTACTGCTCTCAAGCCAGGTGTCACCCATCTTGTATTTGTGCCTCTCCTTTTTTTTTGCCCAAGTGCAATACTGTACATTTCTCCCTTTTAAAATTCATCTTGTTTGTTTTTGCCCAGTTCTCTAATCTGTCAAGGTCGTTTTGAAGTGTGATCCTGTCCTCTGGGGTGTTAGCCACCCCTCCCAGTTTAGTGTCATCTGCAAATTTGATCAGGATGCCTTTGAGTCCATCATCCAAGTCATTGATAAAGATGTTGAATAAGACCGGGCCCAAGACAGAACCCTGTGGCACCCCACTAGTCACTCTTCTCCAGGATGAAGAGGAACCATTGATGAGCACCCTTTGGGTTCGGTCAGTCAGCCAGTTACAAGTCCACTGAGTGGTAGCATAGTCAAGACCGCATTTTACCAGCTTCTTTACAAGAATATCATGGGGCCCCTTGTCAAATGCCTTGCTGAAATCAAGGTAGGCTACATCCACTGCATTCCCTTCATCTACCAGGCTTGTAATTCTGTCAAAAAACGAGATGAGGTTAGTCTGACATGACTTATTTTTCAGAAATCCATGCTGACTATTGGTGATCACAGCATTCCTTTCTAGGTGCTCACAGACTGTTTGCTTAATGATCTGCTCCAGAATCTTCCCTGGTATTGATGTCAGACTGACTGGGCGGTAATTATTTGGGTCCTCTCTTTCCCCCTTTTTGAAAATAGGGACAACATTTGCCCTCCTCCAGTCTGCCGGGACTTCACCTGTTCTCCAGGAATTCTCAAAGAGGACTGCCAGTGGTTCTGAGATCACATCTGCCAGTTCTTTTAATACTCTTGGATGCAGTTCATCTGGCCCTGGAGACTTGAATACATCTAAACTAGCCAAGTATTCTTGTACTATCTCCTTAGTTATTCTGGGCTGTGTTTCCTTTGCTGAATCATTTGCTCCAAATTCTTCAGGTCGGGCATTGTTTTCTTTATCGGAGAAGACTGAGGCAAAGAAGGCATTGAGGAGTTCAGCCCTTTCTGTGTCCCCTGTTTGCATTTCACCATCTTCTCCTCTGAGTGACCCCACTGTTTCTTTGTTCTTCCTTTTGCTACGAACATACCCATAAAAGCCTTTTTTGTTGCTTTTAACCTCTCTAGCAAGCCTGAGTTCATTCTGTGCTTTAGCTTTTCTGACTTTGTGTCTACACGTGCTGGTTATTTGTTTGAATTCCTCTTTGGTGGTTTCCCCCCTTTTCCATTTTTTGTACACATCCTTTTTTAATCTTAATTCAGTTAAAAGTTCTTTAGATAGCCACCCTGGCTTCTTTAGGCACCTTCTCATTGGTATTGCCTGAAGTTGTGCTTTTACTATCTCCCTCTTAACAAACTCCCAGACATCATGAACTCCCTTTCCTTTTAGTATTACTGTCCATGGGATCTCACCCAGCACTTCCCTAAGTTTTATGAAGTTAGCTTTCTTAAAGTCAAGAAATTCAGTCCTAGTATGCTTGGCTGCTCCTTTCCGCTGTGTAGTAAACTTCAGAAGAGCATGATCACTCGCGCCTAATGATCCTTCCACTTCTACCCCACTAACCAGCTCATCAACATTGGTTAGGACCAGATCTAAAGTGGCTGTTCCTCTTGTTGCTTCTCCCACTTTCTGGACAATGAAGTTGTCTGCAAGGCCAGTGAGGAATCTGTTTGACCTTATGCTCTTGGCTGAGTTTGACGTCCAACAAATATCCGGGTAATTGAAGTCCCCCATTACTACTATCTCCCTTCCTTTTGCATGCTTGGCCATCTGTTCCAGGAAGGCATCATCTATGTCCTCCGTTTGGCTTGGGGATCTATAGTAAACTCCCACAATGAGGTCCCTGTTATTCTTCTCTCCCTTAATTTTGACCCAAATGCTCTCACTTTGGCTTTGAGGTTCTAGATGGCCCTGGTGGTTCCCTCCATCTCTGTGAAGGGTTCTGCTATTCTGTTGTATCTGAAGGGCTGTTCACAGAGAAGATGGAGAGATCCTTGTGCTGTGATTCCTGCACTGGAGGGGGTTGGTCTAGAGGACCCTCGAGGGTCCCTCCCAACCATCCAGTTATGCGGTCCTATGGTTAAAATACTCATGGGATGGGATGTGCCCTGCCAAACCACCCTGTAGCCCAAACCGCATTCACCAGGCCAGACCCGGTGAGCCAAAGGAGCGCTCCGCAGTGGGAATGGAACTGCCCAGGAGACAGTTTGGGGAGAGAGAGAGTCAGAGGGGTTGGAGGGAGGGAGAAGTGGCTCTGATCTGAGTGGATCCTCCGCTCTGAGGAGAATATCTATGGAGCCAGAGGCAGGAGCCTCACAGCTGAGATGGGGAGACCATGTTGAGGGTCTGGAGGGAGTATTCAGATGGGAGAGAAGCTGGAGGGAGAAGCTGTGGGAAGGCTCTCCTCTTCTTCTTCTTCTTCTGGGGTCTCCTTCCAGTCAGGAGGAGAGAGATCTTCTAGGAAAAGGAGATTCCCAAGTCCGTGGCAAGGGCTGAGAGGATCCCCTGGGTCTGGCATACAATGGAAAATACCTCAGGGAGTGGGATTGCTAAGAGAGAGGGGAAGCGAGGAAAAGTGGCCCCTCGCCGTGAAGGAAGCTGGGCTGTGTCCAAAGTACCTCCCAGAAATCGAGTTGGACTCGATGGCCCTTGTGGTCTCTTCCAACTCTTATGATTCTATGATTCTATGACCCCTCATAACTAAGGGAGGGGATGAGAGAGAAGCCGCAGAAAGAGAGTTCTGCCTTTCACCACCTATTCTGGAAACCTGAACATCTCCCTGAAGTGTGACAACTGAATTGGAGGGAAGCTGTGCCTGCAGAACCGTCTTTAATCCTGAGACATTTAGCTGAAGTAGTAAGTTAACTTCTACCTGAAAGAACACATCTCCTGTCTTCACTTTGTTTCACCATTCTCTCTTTTTTGTAAATAAAACTTTCCTTGTCTCATTATCTCCTGCCAGAGACTCCCTGGATCGCAGTTTCCCTCACACAAGACGCCTGGATTTAATTTGGGACAATTAGCAGGGAGACTCTGCTGCGCAGGGGACACCGGACTGACTAGCAGGACATGCGAAAAGGATCTCGGGGTCTTGGTGGATCCCAAGCTCCACTGCTTGATGCAGCAGCAAAGAAGGCAAATGTTCTTCTCGGCTGCATCCACAGAAGTGCATCGTGTCCAGATGGAGGGAAGTCTGAGTCCTGCTCTCTTCTGCCTTGGTCAGAATCCATACCTGGAATCCTGTGCGAAATTCCGGCTGCCATGATTCCAGTTTCTTCAGTTTGGTTTGCTTAGGGAATATCTATCCCTTTTGATCTTGCAGAGCTTTGAAGTAGCCTCAGAAGCTGCCTTCTGCTGAGCCCGACCAAGGGCTCCCTCTAACCCTGTAGAGTCCACACTGACTGGCAGCAGCTCCCCCCAGTTTCAGGCAGGGGTCTCCTCCAGCCCTTGCGGGAGATGCCAGGGGCTGACCCTGGGACATTCTGCATGCCAAGCAGATGCTCTTGTTTCCCCATATTTCACTAGCCTTTCAACGTTATTCTGTTAGCAACCGTGGAGATTCCACCTGCCTCTTTCCAAAGGAGAAAACTCAGCTGATTAAAGGATTTGAGGTGATGCATCATTTGTATACTTTTTATGAGTTCTATGTTTTCAACATCCCTGAGATCTCTCAATGAAGGGCGGTATATCAATTCAATTAACAACAACAACAATTATTATTATTATTTATTCATTCATTTATACCCCGCCCATCTGGCTGGGTTTCCCAAGCCATTCTGGCCGGCTTCCAACAAAATATTAAAATGCAATAGTCCATCAAATATTAAAAGCTTCCCTAAGCATAACAACCATCCATTTTTAGTCCACTGAATTAGAAATTCAGCATTTCTGAGAGGGGAAATGGCATACTATTGAGTGTTTTCATAGCAACATGCTTAAGAAAGTTTTGGTTATTCATGATGAGAATAGGATTTATTTATTATGATATTCACTGGGTTCCTCCTCGGCAGCCAGTGTGATTGTTTCAGCAGTGCTGGAACTCAGGCCCCGCTGCCTTGAGGGACATCTAAGAGCAGTTGGGCAGGGAAAGGTCTCCCTTGGGAGGTGGTGGACTCTCCTTCCTTGGAGGTTTCTAAGCAGAGATCGGACGGCCATCTGCCATGGATGCTTAAGCTGAGATTCCTGCATTGCTGGGGTTGGACTAGATGACCCTGGGATCCCCTCCTATCTCTCCACTCCGGAATTCTAGGAGGAGCTTCCTTGCCTCCTGCAAAGCCCTTTTCCCTGCAGGCTCTTCCTCTGGTTTCCGGCCAAGGGAGGGAGATTCTCAGAGCCCAGCCAAGAGCCAACCCCCCCCCAAAGGGACCGAGGGAGATACTCAGAGCCCAGCCAAGAGCCAAAGGCCCCCCCCCAAGGGACCGAGGGAGATGCTCAGAGCCCAGCCAAGAGCCAAAGGCCCCCCCCCAAGGGACCGAGGGAGATGCTCAGAGCCCAGCCAAGAGCCAAAGGCCCCCCCCAAAGGGACTGAGGGAGATGCTCAGAGCCCAGCCAAGAGCCAAAGGCCCCCCCCAAAGGGACCAAGGGGGGATGCTCAGAGCCCAGCCAAGAGCCAAAGGCCCCCCCAAAAGGGACCGAGGGAGATGCTCAGAGCCCAGCCAAGAGCCAAAGGCCCCCCCCACGGGACCGAGGGAGATGCTCAGAGCCCAGCCAAGACCCAAAGGCCCCCCAAAAAGGGACTGAGGGAGATGCTCAGAGCCCAGCCAAGAGCCAAAGGCCCCCCCCCAAGGGACCGAGGGAGATGCTCAGAGCCCAGCCAAGAGCCAAAGGCCCCCCCCAAAGGGACCGAGGGAGATGCTCAGAGCCCAGCCAAGAGCCAAAGGCCCCCCCCAAGGGACCGAGGGAGATGCTCAGAGCTGATACGGAACGGGGGGGGGCAATGTCTTCTTCACTACAATATATTTGCTCAATTTCTCTAGGACTCCATCACCCCTCCCCTGTCCTCCATAATCTCTCAAGTAATACTGTCAAATCACTCTGCCAAACCTTTCCTCCGGGCAATGCCAGGTGACAGACTATGCGTACATGGACCATTGTCTTCTCAGGATGTGCTTATCTGCGCATATCTCCAGCTCCCTGCATATTCCCCCTCCCTCCTCCATATGTTAATCTGTGTAACCCAACCTTTCCTTAATGTATTCATGATGTAACTGGGATGTATTTTGCACTGTATTCTGGGATATGGAGGGAAATTTCAAAAGTTCATGTCACCCCTTTCTCACTGTTCAATCTCGCCTTGAACCTGTTGCGCAATAAACTTGGACCTTCTGCAGTTTGCTCCTGTGTCCGGCTGAGCTCATTTTCTTCCGCAGGGACCCACGGACTTAGTCCGATGAGCTGGGTGGCAGAGTAACCCCGCACCCAGATTTTAGCCGTAACAGTTGGCTGCCCAACATGGGGCTTGCGGTTCTCCCGAGCTGCTGACTGGGGGCCCCGAAATCTTCAGCCGGCTCCGGGCCATTTTGCCTGGGAAGATCCTTTTGGACCCCCAGCCATCTTCCGGGCGGTAATCGAAAGCCCTAGGAGTTCAGCCGGGGAGCAAAAGAGGGATCCAGCCGGCTTATTCATCGATCCCGGGATCATCATAGAAGACGCGTGAGTATAAGGAAAAAGGAAAATCCAGTGCACTGGTGGGAAGGGGGTGGAATCTCCTGGCAACTGAATTCTCTGCCCTCCTCTCTATCGCTCCTTCTTGCCTTTCTCTTGGTCCGGTTAGTGAGAGAGACCGTGGACCGCTGCTCAACCCGAAAGGGGGGTTCTGAGCTCTATCTCTTTTCCTTAAAGTCTCCAGCCAGCCGCACCAATTGGGAGCCCGAAAGTAAGACGGAGAGACCCGGCTTGGAAAGACAGCCGACTTTCCGCAACGGGCATCCCAGTTGAAAGCAAGGGGCTGGAGTTCTTCTTCCGAACTTCCCGAGCGCCCTTACGGAGGGGGCAGGAAGGGGTCTGGCTTTCTATCCCAATCCCAGCCGCACTGGTCGGTGCCACGTAACACGTGTATCGTGCGTGAGCCCGCTTCCAAAAGCAAGGGGGATTTTCAGTTCGAAATTCTATCCAGGGACCACCCGATCTGGCACTGCATGGCGCGGGCGTCCAGTAGGGCCCCTTTTCCTGAGATGTGACGATAGGTAGGAGGTTGCCAGGAGGGATAGCCCATGAGGAATTGGGCAGGACCGGCAGAGTGGAAAGAGACCCCAGGTTATAGGAAATAAGGAAATGAGGAAATAAGGAAATAAGGAAATAGGAAATAAGGAAATAGGAAAGGGAACGCAAGGAACCGGATAGCTAGAGCTCTCTAAAACCCACTAAGGAAGTTGCCAGGCAACTAGAAGCCCCTTCTCTTCTTTACTATACGTCCCTGTACTAAGCATACCAAACCCCTAGACATACCAATCCTAATCAACCCCTCTCTTTCCCCCTTCTCTATCCCAGACACACACCCCCTCAAAAAAAGGCAAAAGCAAAAAAAAAGAGCAACAACAGCAACGCATGCATCTATAAAGGGGTACCCAGTCAACCAAGCGTTGTGAGCCCTACCAGTTTGATTAACTGGTGGTGTGTTTGAAGAGGCAAGGAGGCTCATAAAACCATGTGGGATCTTCCTACTAATTTCACTTAATGAAGCCAAAGGTAGTGGCCCAACTCCTTGCAATAACCAACTAAAGGATGAGAATATGTATGTTTACATGTTGTCTGTTATGTGTGTTGTCTGTTAATACATATATGAGAATATGTATGTTTACATGTTGTCCGTTATGTGTGTTGTCTGTTAATACATATATGAGAATATGTATGTTTACATGTTGTCCGTTATGTGTGTTGTCTGTTCCTTCTGTCTCTGGCAGACTGCCTTTCTTAAGTGTGCATAGTTTAAACTGCAAGCTTGCTTCAAAATTTTAAATCTAAGGAAACCATGCTGGACCTTAGCAGTCCTAAATAAGACAAAAATTGAGAATGAAGTGTGCAGATATTTGTTATTTGAGAGGGGCTCCAAAAGAGAATTTTCCTCCCAAGTGGTAAAACCTAATGTTTCTGCTGCAAAAGCCTAGTTGAGCCAACTGCTCTCAAGCTAAAATGCAGTGTATGTATTTCATTAAGCATATGCCTATGAAAGTATGGTGTTCCTTCTAAGAAAATTATGTGAGTCCAGTTTTAACTTTGATTTGGTTATTGTGAGAGTTATTGTAAGGCTCCTGATATCAGTCTCTATAAGACGTCCTGGCCTCTTTTCTTAGAAAATGCCCCCCCCTTGTTTCATTCTGTCTCTTTCAGGGTTTTCCCCCCCTTCTCCTTCTTATTCTGTGCCAGGTAAATTTACTCCCGAGTAAGCTTCCTTTAAAGGAAACTGCAAAGGGGGGGGCATAGATTAGACTTACTATTCCTCTGCAAGTTCAGGAAAATTGTCACTTTTGTATTCCTTTTAAATCAAATCTATGGCTGTTTTAACTATGCTTTATAAGAGATCCTCTCCCTATCTTAGGAAAAATGTTCACTTCAGTCTTTAAAGATAATTTATCTAGGAACTTTCACTCTTTAGTCTAAGGAAGTAAACTCCCACTCAAACTAGCTTCAAGATCTGCTAAAAGGGTTCTGTATAGAATTGGGTACTTTTATTTTCCTCTTCCTTAGTACATGATAGGCGCATGGCTTGTGATCTCTTCTCCAGTTGTGTCTGTGTACATAAGTATGTGTGTGCTTCTGGTAGTACAAATCTTGCTATGAACCCTGTATTTTAGGGTTGGACTAGATGACCCCAGGTCCCTTTCAACTTTCCCAATTTGTGGCTGATGAGTTGAAATTCAGCCCAGATTTGCTCTTTGTTTTTTAAAAGGTGTGAGGTGAAGCCATGATGTTTGAAGCAGAACTGGTGATATCAGGCATTTAAGTGATTACAGTGTTTATCGTTTTGTCTATTATTTTAAAAAAATCAAACTTAAAAGTCTATTAAAAGTTTAAGCACCTAAAAAATTCATATAGTCAAGTAGAATTAGCCTTGACCAATCCTGTAAATAAAGGGCAGTAAAATTTGTCTGCAAATGGTAAGGCTGAAGTGACTGAGAATGCTAAAAAAAAAAAAAAAAAACCCTATGAATTCTAACTCTCTGGCCATTTTTACTCATAAATGAGAGAGCGGTTGATTGTTCCGCGAATGACCAGATAAAATGACCAATAATGATAGCCCTTTCCTATACATAAAGGAAGCAGTCCCTTTTGCTTGGGCTGAAATTGCTAGTTTTGGTGAATACTTAAATTGCTGAGTTTCTCTTTTTTTGTTTAAAATCAAACCCTATTTTCAAAATCTACTCCTTACCCTTCCCTTATTCAAATGGTAATTTAGCCAAAGGATGCAACATTTTCAATAGTATAAAACGTTTGCTGAGACATGAACTCTGCACATGCACAGAGGCTAGATTAGCTAAAGAAGAGAGAGAGAGGAAGGGGGAACTGGAAGGGGGGAGAAGAGGTTTCTTCGAGAACTGCAGAGACAAATTTATCCAAATGCAAAAACTTGGAACCATTGAGGGAAATCACCCTAAATGTTTCTTTGCTCCAGGGGCTACGTAAGACAAAAGGCTTTAAAAAAAACCAACAACAACAAAAAACAACTAGCCCATCAAAAGTCAAGAGCTTTCCAGGTTCCAAATCTTAACATGCCAAATTCTTTTCACAGGTAAATATCAAAGCATTCCCCCCCCCCAATGGGAATTTTAGGAACAGCATTTCCTGACAGGCTTCTCACATGAAATAATTTTCCCTTTTAACAGGATATGTGAACCCCGATAACAAAGTGTTTGTCCCTTTTTCCTCCCACAGCAACTTTCTTTCTGTTCTGTGAAACTATATTAGTGACTTCCATCTCTTTGTGGCTTTGACACTCTTTTAAGTTACAAATAATCTGTTTTCATTTATTTAATCCGTTTCTCCATGATGTCTATGAAGTTAATCGAAGCATAACCAAACATTGTTTGTGGACTGGTACTTGTTTACCTTCGGCCTGAGCATTTCTTATTAATTCTGTCATTTTGGCTAGTGCAAGGTACCCGCACAACTTTAAATTGCCATTCATTTTTTCTTGGTATTAACTCATTTCCCAGTATTCCGCCATTAACATTACAGCTGATGTTGTCACATCATTTGGGATGTTAATGTGGCTGTTTGTTGACATCCGTGACTCCCGCTAATTGATTTGCGAACCTCAATTAGCGATTTATGGCCGCCCGGCACACTTCTGCTCCGGCTCTCCGTCACGGCTTAGCAGAGCTTCGCACAGCGGTGTAAAACTGTCACGTAGCTTGTCTCAGCTCTCAGACAAACACACAGAGTCCAGTTTGTCTATTTACAGCTGTTTATTCCAACATTTCCTCAGATAAACCAGGACTGCTTTCTTCCATCTCTAAGCCTGCCCTTTTCCCTCACAGCATACAGTGAGACTGACAAACTCCTCCCAAGCTCCTCCCACGCTTCGAAAACTGACGTCAGAATGGTGTGGCATCCTGGGAAGAACTTAACCCGTTAAGTTCCAACCCCAACACCCCCCTTTGCCGCACATTCTGACAAGACCCTTTTGAGTTCAACACCTTCCCCTTTGCCTTGTGCCCCTTCCCGGCATCTTTCCCAGGCACCTGTTGAACCCCTTCAACACTTCCAGACTCACACTGTGCGAATTTCGCCCACGCACTTGTTGCTTGGTACCTTTCAGGTGGAATGCCCTTTGTTGCGCGACTTGACCTTCTGGGCATAAACTCAGATGTTACCTCTGACTCACTGCCACCAGGAAATGTGTCCTCAGCATCACGGGATTCCCCCTCTGACTTAAAACGTTTTCGAATCCTCTCCATTACACTCACAGGAGAACTGGGCTCGCTTTTGGGTGTTCTCTTAACATCTTGTGGAGAAACTACCGATACCTCCTCCTGTTCCTGACTTTGGTCAGTTACCTGATCGTCATCATCAGACTCAGCCTCTCCTTCCTCCCCCTCAGAATCTTCCTGTTCTGGATCAGAGAGACACTCTGAAAGAACATCACGCTTGACAGCAGCTTGTGACTTTTTATCCTGCTCATAGAACTCAGTGTGTTTACTGATCAGCAACTTACTCTGATCACCTGATGGAAACGCAAACCTCCATGCACACGCTGTTGGCTCATACCCACAGAAGATCATTTTTCGGAACCTGGATCCATCTGGCCCCTGCAAAGCAGCAGGTACCGGCACAGACGCATGTGACCCGAACATACGCAAAAAATGAATCTGGGGTTTTCTGCCATGCAACAAACCAAATGGTGTGTCTCCTACCATGGAATTGTAGGTGCGATTCCAGGTGAAGCTTACATACTTGATTGCCTCCAGCCAAAACCTTGGAGGTAACCCAGAATCTTCCAGCAACACCTGTGCAGTTTTAACCAGAGCCTGACACTTCAGCCCTGCCACCCCCCACTTATTGGGTGAAGTCACTGTGTGACGTATCCCTTTCTTGCGAAAGTACTTCTGCAAAGCAGAACCTGTAAACTCAGCTCCTCTGTCACTTGTGACAGCTTGCACTTTGGTGGAAAACCTTTGTTCCACCTCCTCAATCCATCCTTTGATCAGCTGTGCTGTATCATCTTTGGATTTGAGACCGTGTGTCCAGGAATTCTGCGTAAAATCCTCCTGCATCGTAAGCAGATACCTTGACCCTCCCAGACTTGGTTCCTTTACAGGACCCCACAAATCTATATGAATCAGTTCAAAAGGTTTTGTTGTTATCCTCTCTACTTTTGGATAACTGCAACCTTTTACCTTTGCCAGCTTGCAAGTTTCACAACTTACAGCATGTCCACATTCTGAGATCTTACACCCTTTAGAAACTTCCGGCAGCACCTGTAGTTCTTCCAGAGAACTATGGGCTGTACGTGTATGCCAAGCATGTACGCATGAATCATGATTGGGAATTGTAGCACGCAGTGCTTGTGCTTTCTCAACCTTCCCACCACCCTCCAGAGACGTTTTAAGAATGAAGAGATCATTCTGCCCCTTTTTAACCTTGGCAAGCATCCTCCCTTCTTTGGAGATTGTGCACACATCACCCTGAAAACAAACCGTAAATCCCTTTTTCAGTAAATAAGGCACAGATAAAAGACAGTGGTGCATCCCAGGAACAGTACAACACTCCAACGTTTCCTGTAAAATAGAAAAATGCACATTTACAGCATTAGTCATATTTCTTTTCTGTCCATTTGCAAAGAGAACAGTTTTCCCAGCCGGAATTGCCTTGCAATTCCACCCCTCGACAGCAGGTGTCTCTGGAATCAAATTGCGATTAGCTGCAGAGTCAATAACAAAACTTAGCTCTGTCCCACAGCTGTCTTCAGCCAACGCCAGACTAGCCGTGATCTGAAAAGTCTCTTCCTGGCACCTGGCACGTCCACCAGCCTCAGTCCCACGCCTGGTTGTTTTCCCAGACCGGTTGCCATGGAAACCCACCTGATTCCCATGAGAAGTGTCCTTGAAAACATCCTGCCTTGCCTCTCTGCTCCGGTGGGGGCAATCTCGACGCAGATGTTCAGTAGAATTACACACGTAGCACCGACGAACTCCAGTGGAAAAACACTGCCTGGGGCTCTTTTCAGCTGGCTTGGCCCTCCTTCTTCCGGAAAAGCACTCCTTGCCAGATCCGCCAGATCCGCCCCCCTTGAACTCCACTCCAGCAGGCACAGTGGAAAACTTTTCAAACTTGCCTTTGGAACTTTCCGCCCCCCCGACTTGCTCACTAGCACTCCTTGAGGCTAAATCATCAGGAACAGGGGCTACAGCCATCTCTAGGCTCTCAGCTTCCATCTGCCCTTGGCCTCCTGCTGAGTCTTCACACAGACGTTTCAGCACACGCCAAGCCTCACACGCAGATTCAACGCTTTCCAGGTGATGCCGCAAACTAGCATGAACACCTGCTCTTAACATGCAGATCTCAGCTCTCTCCCTCTGCATTTTCTCCTCCAGAGAAACAGACTTCAGCTTTCCTGCATCTCTGTCCACCAGTTGCACTGGTTCCCTCTGGGAAATGTCCCAAACTTCCGTGGCTATGAACCACGCTCTCACCCATCTTGCCCAGGTATTCCACGCTTGGGCGGTGAGTTCCTCAAGCTGTTCAAACGGAGCTTGAATCACCTCCTGGCCATCTGCCATCTTCTCCCGTTCTCCCAAAACGCCCCAAGCTGTACTCACAAGATCACCAGCTCCCCTGGCGTGGAGAAACGATTCCTTGCTGCTCTCAGCTCTTGGCAACACAGGCACTCTCTGCGTCTTTCAGCTAGCCGCTTGCCTCCGCCTCCTGCCGTGCGTCTCTGCTCGACACCGCAGATTTCAAAGCTCCCGGCAGCCTCCCGTGACAGGTTTACGATAGGTGATTAAGGTTACCCATAACCTGTGGCTGTTTGTTGACATCCGTGACTCCCGCTAATTGATTTGTGAACCTCAATTAGCGATTTATGGCCGCCCGGCACACTTCCGCTCCGGCTCTCCGTCACGGCTTAGCAGAGCTTCGCACAGCGGTGTAAAACTGTCACGTAGCTTGTCTCAGCTCTCAGACAAACACACAGAGTCCAGTTTGTCTATTTACAGCTGTTTATTCCAACATTTCCTCAGATAAACCAGGACTGCTTTCAGCCATCTCTAAGACTGCTCTTTCCCCCTCACAGCATACAGTGAGACTGACTAACTCCTCCCAAGCTCCTCCCACGCTTCGAAAACTGACGTCAGAATGGTGTGGCATCCTGGGAACAACTTAACCCGTTAAGTTCCAGCCCCAACAGTTAAAAGGCCAAAACAGATTACTTCAGGTTACTTCAAGTTTCTTATTAATTGCGTGTCTTAGCATTTATTTACTTTTGGTTCCTCATAGGTAATTTTGTGTGTGTGTGTTCTACTTTGGGGACATGTTCATCACATGTTGAAAGTCAGTTTCATGAAGTTCTTTTATCAGATAGCACATGGTGAATTTAAAGTTTTTTCCCCATGGTTTTCCCATTTTTTTCAGTCTAGTAGTAATCTGCGTGGTTTTGATAATATATTTAATAATAATTCTTTTCTAAATCTGATGTCTTTGTGTCAAGTTTGTTTTCATCTGACTGGTAATCTAATTTTTTGCTTTCTTTTGTATTTTTTAACCTTTGTATTTTTTACAGTTCTCTTTCTATACATGTGGAGTAATTTTTATTTTATAATATGAAAAGAACAACAACAACAAAACCAAGTGAAGGAAAGCAAACAAACTTAGCAGATAATAACAGTAATTATATGGAAATGTGATAATGAATAAAATGTTTAATCCACTAAGATTGTTATTATTTGCAGCTTCCCATGGAAACTGGAGGACATCCCTTTTGCCTTTTGCCCTTTCCTTGTCTAACTGTGTTTTAAGTCGCCCGCCCCCCCCCAAAAAAAACCCTGCCCCTTACAGGATATCACTTCTACAGATGTGCAATGATGAAAAGCAGCAACAACCCCTCAACTTAGCCATCACAAGACCTGCAACACCAGAGTTTTCAAAGTGGCCACAGCTATCTCTTTCAAAGGATATAGACTGCCAGGGGAGTGGGGCTGACAAAGGGGGGAGGAGTTGACTTGCAAGGACATTTTTTCACTTGAACCTCAAGCCTCTGTGCTCCAGGATTCAAAAGATACATGCGTAAAAGATCACAATTGTGTCAAGATATGCAACTGATATTTAATTAGTTTGTTTTGTATTATGTGTTATTATGTAGGAATGTTGAAATGTGTCTGACAGTGTGATTTCCACAAAGGGGGGGGGAGGTTATTTTTGTGTGTAATTGTTTTTATGTTTAATGTCTTATTCCTTACACCCCAGTGGAGGATTCTCATGCATTTTATACTTTCTAATAGCTCACACTATTGTGTAGTCCAATGTTTAGATAACCACAATTCGTTGTCCCACCTGGCACTATGCCAAACTTCCCTACCCATTTTAAAATGTGCTAAAACTCGCTTTACCAAAGAGAAGCTGATAAGATACATGAAGGTGCATATGCTTTGGTTTAGCAGGAATGATCCCTTATAGAGTTAAATTGTCTTATTTGGACAAAGTGCCCTTTTAGGAATGGTTTTCATTTAACAGACTGGTTTGAAAGGTTGAGAACCATTGGCACATAAATTCAAATTGGACTCAGTTTGAATTGGGCAAGTGTATCCAGGCTGCAATTAGCTTTTTGGTCCCTAAAGTGCAAGTGAGCAACTTCCCAGGACTGCAAGACCAGAGCTTGTAATAATAATAATAAGAAATCCCATGGATTTTGGCCAAGGCAAAGACACTTCTCTCAGGACGTGTCCGAAACCTGTGCCAGCTGTGGTGGGTGCCAGGCTACATGATAAATATGAAAGCCCTAAGTGGATTCACCAGGGATTGCCACTATTGCGACACCATGCCGATGTGAGACCACAGAAGAGCTACCTTGACACCTGAGAACACACAAATGGCGGGGGGGAAGCAAACTGCACTTTTCAGTCATTAGTGGACCTTCCTGCCTAAATGTAAAGCATAGATCACTATTGAGAAAATATTTCTTCCAAGGTGCTAGAATACCACAAGTAACTGAGCAACAAAATATTAATTTACGTGATATCCTATGTCTAACTATGTGCAATGCAAATATCCTTAAAGTGGCATGGCTTGCAAGTCCCTTTCAGGTTTGCATAAAGCCACACATCCCATTCACCGAGATTTAGGGTGCGGAGAAAAGATTTGCAAGTTCTTACAGAACTTTAATGCAAATCTATCTCCGAATGGGGGACTGATACGGAACGGGGGGGGGGCATGTCTTCTTCACTACAATATATTTGCTCAATTTCTCTAGGACTCCATCACCCCTCCCCTGTCCTCCATAATCTCTCAAGTAATCCTGTCAAAATCACTCTGCCAAACCTTTCCTCCGGGCAATGCCAGGTGACAGACTATGCGTACATGGACCATTGTCCTCTCAGGATGTGCTTATCTGCGCATATCTCCAGCTCTCTGCATATCCCCCCCCTCCTCCATATGTTAATCTGTGTAACCCAACCTCTTAATGTATTCGTGATGTAACTGGGAGGTATTTTGCACTGTATTCTGGGATATGGAGGGAAATCTCAAAAGTTCATGTCACCCCTTTCTGGCTGTTCAATCTCGCCTTGAACCTGTTGCGCAATAAACTTGGATCTTCTGCAGTTTGCTCCTGCGTCCGGCTGAGCTCATTTTCTTCCGCAGGGACCCACGGACTTAGTCCAATGAGCTGGGTGGCAGAGTAACCCCGCACCCAGATTTTTGCCGTAACATTTTCCATTTTCTCTTCCTCTTCCTTGTTGTCATTTTTCTCATGGACTTCTAAAAAACTGCTTTGGGGGGAAATGGGGAGAAACCTGCTTTTCCTCCATTTTTTCTGGCCTTCACATAGGCCCTGTTCTAAGAGCTGCATTTTATAGTACTCACTTGGGAAAGATGGAGGGCGCAAGGAGAAGGGGACGACGGAGGACGAGATGGTTGGACAGTGTTCTCGAAGCTACCAGCATGAGTCTGACCAAACTGCGGGAGGCAGTGGAAGACAGGAGGGCCTGGCGTTCTCTGGTCCAGGGGGTCACGAAGAGGCAGACACCACTAAATGACTAAACAACAACAACATCTGTTTATTCAGCCCACGCATGTTAGCAATGAAAAGAAAGAAAATGTGTTGTATTCTTATTGCAGTTATCAGCCTCTAGGAAGGCGACATCTTTTTATATGGTCTATAGAGATCTTGCTCGTCCTGCCTGGGTGCCTCCATTCCTAGTCTTTGCTCTCTAAGAAAAGATGGAGCTGGAATTTTTATCCCTTTTGATCTTGCGGAGTTTTGATGAAGCCTCCAAAGGAACATCGGAAGATGCCTTCTGCTGAGCCCGACCAAGGGCTCCCTCTAGCTCTGCATTGTCCACACTGACTGGCAGCAGCTCCCCCCAATTTCAGGCAGGGGTCTCATCCAGCCCTTGCGGGAGATGCCAGGG
Source organism: Podarcis vaucheri (assembly GCF_965113315.1). Taxonomy (NCBI): domain Eukaryota; kingdom Metazoa; phylum Chordata; class Lepidosauria; order Squamata; family Lacertidae; genus Podarcis; species Podarcis vaucheri. The sequence continues at coordinate 1,246,251 of NC_138762.1, read as the reverse complement.
GCTGACCCTGGGACATTCTGCATGCCAAGCAGATGCTCTTGGTTCTCCATATTTCACTAGCCTTTCAACGTTATTCTATTAGCAACCGTGGAGATTCCACCTGCCTCTTTCCAAAGGAGAAAACCCACCTGATTAAAGGATTTGAGGTGATGCATCATTTGTATACTTTTTATGAGTTCTATGTTTTCAATATCCCTGAGATCTCTCTCTTGGTGAAGAGCGATATATCAATTCAATTAATATTTATTTATTTATACATACATACATACATACATACATACCCCACCCATCTGGATGGGTTTCCCCAGCCACTGCGGGTGACTTTCAACAAAATATTAAAATACAATAGTCCATCTAATATTAAAAGTTTCCCTAAACATAACAACCATCCATTTTTAGTCCACTGAATTAGAAATTCAGCATTTTTGGAAGGGGAAATGGCATACTATTGAATATTAGCAAAAAAAAAAAAAAAAAAAGCATGCATAAGAAAGTATTACTCATTTATGATGACAATGTGATTGATTTATTTTGAACTTCGCTTGGGTCCTCCTTGGTAGCCAGTGCGTTTATTGCAGCAGGGCTAGAAATCAGGACCTCCAGCTGTGAACTGTGGGATTTCCTGCGCAGATAACTCTGTGACACCAGCCTTCTCAATATCACCAGTAGGATCCTGACCAGAAATTTTAAAAATACCTCTATGTGACGAACCTCATATATTTCCACAGGGCTCAACAGCGCCCCCTACAACACCTGGGAACCTTACACCCCCCACTAGAAGCAGTAAATTACAGTTCTTTTCTGTGAACCATCTTCCTCCAGTTCTGCCTTTTTATACCACGATTGGGCTGGTCTGAACTGCCCAGGCATCTTAAATGTCTACTTACAATAGAGGCCAAAATTGTGGAAACTTTTTGGGAAAGGGGGATGCTCATCACATTTGCAGACAACACCAAATGGGGAGCGGAGGCCAATGTCGCAGAAGGCAGAATCAGATCAAGGGCAGGAATAAAGGTAAAGGGACCCCTGACCATTAGGTCCAGTTGTGGCCGACTCCGGGGTTGTGGCACTCATCTCACTTTATTGGCCGAGGGAGCCGGCGTACAGCTTCCGGGTCATGTGGCCAGCATGACTAAGCCGCTTCTGGCAAAACCAGAGCAGCACACAGAAACGCCATTTACCTTCCCGCTGGAGCGGTACCTATTTATTGACTTGCACTTTGACGTGCTTTCGAACTGTTAGGTTGGCAGGAGCAGGTTGCCTTGGTCAGACCCTACCCAGAATACTGTGTTCAGTTCTGGGCATCACAATTTATGTATCCAAAAGGTGGGGGAACACAATCCGTATTCCTTTTATAACACGTGGTCAATGTTTATTGAATACATAAATTGTGAAGACTGTTGCCGGAATCTACCCAGCACTCGTGGGAAAATGTGGCGTGATCTTTTAGAGTAATCAATTGAAACTTTAACACATGGCAGGATGAAAGTCTGCAATTCCACGAGGACAATCTATTTGTTGTTTACTGTTGTAACCATTGCTTTCTTTAAAATTATCTTTTGTACCATGAAAATAAATAAAAGCAATATTTTTTATTTAAAAAAAGAGGTGGGGAAATCATGTGTACTATTCCATTAATCTGCTTGCAAGTATGTGTGTTATTTTGAGTCTGTAACTCCCAGTTATTTCACATTATCTATGTGTTTCTGTGTGTTCAGCACACATGATTGCAGGTGAGACTGAATAAAACACTTCCTAGGAAATTCCCTTTGACTGCTTCTGTATTGTTTCAAATGTGACTTCACTTACACATAAGATCATATTTATTGCTGAAAAATCATGTCATCTTTGGCTCCTTAATCTCTACCCCAACAAACCCTGCACTTAACATGAGTAACTTCTTTCCTGCAATTAGGTGGAAATAACTGATATTGGAAAGGAAGAAACGAGGTACAGCTTTTCCCTCAAACTTTTGTTTTTTTTTCAAGAGCTTTTATTTATTTATTTTATAATCATGTTTATTGAAATTTCCAATAATAACAAAATAAGAAAAATAGAAGAGATAAAGTAAATAAAGAAAAAAGAGAAACAAGTTTAGACCCTTCTTTTCATAGCCTTCTTTCTGGGACTCCCTCCTTCCCCACCCGACTGTATTCCCCTTTCCCTAAGTTGGTTCCACAAGCTCTCATTCCCAATTTAAACCTAATATATTTTACTCATAAACCAATTTAAATTTACACAATCTTAACATCACTCCTCATCTTATAATAAAACAAGATTTTTCCCCCAAGATCAGCTCTCATTTCCTTCCACGAGTTCCCCCTTTCTTAAAAAAGAAAAAACAAAAACATATAAGATCAAAGTTATAAAGAATATAAGATAGAAAATATAGAAAAGTTCAAAAAGTTGGTTACATAGCCTTTGGATTCTAAGATTCCCCCTCCCTTCCCCGGTTTAGATTCCCCATGTCCATCTGTCTGTATGTTGTCGGCCTGGAGATCTTAAGTCCACAGCCAAATTTTTCTCAGTCCATCTTGCCGGTTTCTTTAGATTTGGTTGTTTTAATAATATTTAACTTCAAAAATCCAGTCTGATAGAGGCCTTTAATTTTCCTTAATCATTTGTTGCTCCTCCCGTTGTTCTTTCCGTGTCGTAGTTAGTTCTTTGCTCTTTTATTTCTTACTTTTTCAGGTTTCTATCTTGTTCAGCTGTTCAACCATTCTTATTTCAAGGTTTAGTGTCTCTACAGAGGTTTGTTATTCAGGGACAAAGACTTACGTCCAGTTCCTTCCTTGCTTCAATAGAAAATTCTATTGTATTATAGTCACCTCTGTAGACAAAATAATATTTCAGTTTTACAGCTTTCCCAGGAGATAAGACCTGTACACATCCCAGAGTAGTTTTCCACGTACAACACTTGTAATGTCCCGAAACCCCTCTAGGGGGATTGCAATAACTTTGTATCCTCTAATCCAAAAGTCAAGTTGTTATTTCTTTTTCCCCCGACAGTTTATATCCATATTGTATCGAATTGTAACAAAATTAACCAGCAAAATACTTGTAACAAAGTCCTCTTTATATTCTCTAGCTTTGACAGCTCTTTTGACAGCTGTCAAATTCTCTGTCTCTCTTCGCCAGGCTCTCCGAATCGCCCCGGTTCCCGGGGGGTGGTTGCCTTTTCCTCTCACCCTCCACTCTTCTCCTCCAGCACAATTCTTGTAGTTTCCCATCGTGGGGTTAATAGTTTTGTCATCAATAAGCTTCTGAATCGATCTTGGTTTCCCAGTCCTTGTTTTAGCATGTTTACAATCGGGGGGGGGGGACTGACTTCCTTTTTAGATCCCCCCCGCTCGTACCGAATCCGAAAAAAATTCCCTTTTTTTTCTCCTTTTGTACCCGGTTACCCAATTACTCACGGGTTGTCGCCAATTGTCCAAATTTCCAAAGGAAGAAGCCAGCGCTCTCCGTCGAATGGCATGCGGCTGCGCTCGGCAGGGGAAGCAGAGGACTCACAGCACCACGCCGCTCCCCGGCACCCGATCCGTAGCCTTTAAAAAGGCTCCTTCACGAGTCGGGAGGGCGCTAACGGTGCCAGCCGAGTCACCATGTCCACGGGCTCTGTGCCCGTGGTTTTTAAGGGTCCCCGCGTCGCCGGCGCGGTAGGACCCAGCCCCTGCCGAGCCGACTCCCTCCGGAGCTCGGAGGGAGTCCGCCATTCGGCGATGGCGCCAACCAGGAAGTGCAGCTTTTCCCTCAAACTTTTGGAGGAGGTTAAAGTGGGAAATCCCAAGGGAGATTTTGCTTAACCGAGCTTCAGTTCAGCAGTTGAGACTGGATTTTCACAGGGCACAGCTACAAAACAATGATAGAAAGTTCTCCAACCTTGGCAGGTGGGCAGAATTTCTTGTCAATTGTTTTTATTGATTTTTCCAGATTATTACAAGTCATTGCCAAATTAATTCAATTCAGTACAATTTTCCAAAACATGTTTCCCACTCTCCTTGTAGGATATTGTACTAATCATTCACTTCTTTCAATGCCAGCATCCATCTGTTGCAATAGGACAGAGCTCACTCAATGTGCTAGTTAATCTCAACCCCAACAAACCCTGCACTTAACGTGAGCAGCTGCTTTCTTCCCATTTCTTAGGTGTAAATAACTGATAACAAAAAGGAAGAAGGGTGATAGACCATTTCCCTCAACCTTTGGAGGTCTGGGGGCTTCATTTCACCCGTTAGTCCTGCTCCTGAAAGCTTGGCAGATGTGGAGTATTTGCTCACACTCTGACATGACTTAAAAAGCAACCTTTTAAAGAAATGGTATTGCAGTGCTGAAAAGGCTCAAGAAAGCAATTCCTGTAGGATTTGGCATCTTAGCGAGCCCAGTGCCACTCACTCCCAGCTACCTAATCTGGAAAGCTGTCCTGTCATCTCTGCAAGGACTTCAGTGTCCCCTGAATTAGCAATTCAGCATTTCTGGAAGGGGAAAAGATATACTTTTGTATATTAGCATTAAAAGCATGCATAAGAAAGTACCTTCACTGGTGGCAGCAGCTGAGCACTCGGGCTGCAGCCTCCAGGTCAAGTCAGCAAGCAGGGCAGAAATGAGGGGGGCAGGCTCTCTGGGTCCTGGCATGGCTGTAGCTCTTCAACTCCCCTCCTCACACATAAGCAACCCCCCACAATTGGGGCTGCCGGCTTCTGAGTCGCTCTCTCCACTCATCCCTTCTAGGATCAGGTGCTTAAGGCGTCTGTTCAGACGCTGCAAAAGGGTGCCCCCCCCAGCAAGGCCCGGAGCAGCCCGTGCAGTGGCATAGCGTGGGGGTGCAGGGGGGCCCAGCCACACTGGGCGCATCATCTGGGGGGGGCGCTCGCAGTGCTAAAATCAGTGCTAAAATCCATGGGTTAGGGGGCGCAAATTACTTGCCTTGCCCCGGGTGCTGACAACCCACGCTACGCCACTGAGCCCGTGGCACCAGGTGAGCAAGTGGCCCTCCTTTTTGGGACAGAGGAGGGCAGGAATGGGCATGGGGGCAGCTAGTGAAAAGATGCAAAGAGCCAGATAGCTGGATCCGACCCAAGGTCCATCTGGGCCAACGGCTGGAAACCCAATCCACCAATGGCCAACCCCTTTTGTGGAGTCTGGTGGAGGAAGCAGGGGGCTGGGCTGGGGGGCAAGGCTGGGGGGCAGTTATCTGCCGGAGGGGCACCTTCCCTGGGGAGCCACGTTCTGGGGGAAGGAGGCCAGGATTGACCCCCAAGGGTTGGGATGTCCCTCCTTCCCTGCCATAGGACTTGAAACCCAGGAGAAAACTCTTGGAATAGCCTTGCCAGGTGCTCAGGGATGGACTCACCTGTCCCCATGTCCTTCTCTTTGCAGATGTGCTGCGGTTGCACATCCCTCTCCCAGGGGTGAGTATTGGAGAGAACCAGATCAGGGACTCAGACCTGCCCTCCTTGCCCCCCCCCCACTCTGCACTCTCGGATGTGGAGAAGCCCTCCCTTCGTGAGGAACTGACAGCCTGACTTTTGCCTTTCAGCTGCTGGAGGAAGATCAGCTGTACCTGCTGGAGGAGATTCACAACTGCCAGGCAGCTCAGCTCAGGGGGCTCTGAGGCCATCCTGGTGAGTGATGGGTGGTGTGGGAGACCCCCATGGGGAAGTGGGGGAGGGAGGGGCTTTGGGGACGGGGTTGTCCGTCTGCCAGAGAGGAGTACCCTACTGGCCTAGGTTCACGTATCCTGTTTGAAAGGGGAATCATCTGAGGGACTTCTTGTGAAAATCTGGGTCAGGAATGCTGTTCCTGGAATGGACAAACACACAAGATGTAACTGGGTGTGCAGTCACATAAACAATACTCTTCTATATATTCTTATCACAATATCAAATGTTTATCTTGCACATAAACAACACATAAAGTGCAATAATATAGACGAGAGCCAGGGACTCTGTGGTGGGAGCAGCGGAGGGCCGTTTTGGCCCAGACTGGCCCCTGACCCTGAGATGCTCTTTCCTCCCGCAGGACCTCTGATGTTACGCCCTTTGGGAAAGTGGGGAGGAACAGAAACCAGCAGCCAACAGCATCCCTTCTCTGCTGGCCTTTGTCCTAAGATCCCCCCATCTCAGAGCAAGTAGCTCTCCCTCGTGGATTCAGTCCTTTCATCACTTCCATCTCCCCAAGAGACTCCCAAAGCTACTCATCCTCTGCAGTAGATAACAGACCTGACTGAAAAGAACGGCTTTCTCTTCTGGTGACACCAGAGAATTCTAGAAGACATTCACCCTTTCCATAGCATTATGGATGCACGATTCCCACAGACAAGTTTCTTGGCAAGACAAGGGCCTTCTCTGGCCACTTGAGTGTCCTCCTCAGCATCTCCAAAGAAGGAGCTGGGTTGCAAGAACTGCAGCAAGGGGGGGGCAACCCAGGCTAATGGGGGGGGCTGTCTAGCTAGGAAAGCAAGACCCAGAGACAGTTGTGGGAGACCCAGAGACCGGCTTCCTCTGTGCCGGAGCCAAAGCTGCGACAGATGGAGAAGCCTGACCTGCTGGGGGTGTCCATGCTGTGAGCCCCTCCATCCTACACTCTGGTTGTATATGTGAGTAAATGAAACTACATATCATAAAGATGCCACAGACTCCGCTGACCTTCATTCCAAGGAAATTGGATCTTTGGTCAGTGCCTGGGAGCCCTGGAATCTCAGATACAGGGGTAGTTTACAAATACAAAACACAAACACACACAATCATTTGTGCCTGCGTTCCTAACCAAGTGTGAAGGGTGCATTGCATGCTTCAGCAACAGCCCTCCTGTAAATGAGGAAATGCAACCTCCATTGACTCACAGAAGCAACGAGGGAATCTTCTCCGGTGTCCCAGGAGGTCTGAGGGCCCTGAAAGAACGAGGAGCCATTTCTGCGCCCTGAGACCCCAAAAGGTCAGCAGACCTCCCTGCGAATCCTGCGGAGCTGAGCTCCTCCTCCCGTCTTCCCCAGGGCCTGTTCCCATTTTCTGCATGGGGGGGGGGGTCTGCCTGCTTTGCCCTGCACCAGCCACAGGCACCAAGCTTCTCTCCTTGCCTGCCCACCCCCCATATCTGCACCAGATGAACCCCCAGAGACAGTAGTTTATTTTTTCCCCTGGCCCTAATCACAGTCTTCTGCTACCTGGTGCCCTTTGGACTTTGGGCTCCAACTCCCATCAGCCCCAGCATCATCGGGGGTGGGGTGGGGTGGCGTGGCTAATGGTATTTGTTGTCCAGAGGGGGCCACGTTTCAGAAAGCCAAAGCATTGCAATAAATGAGTCTGAAAAGATGGGTTTTTTTCCTTCCCATTTGGCTATATATAGCCATGTTCAAATATATAAAAGGATGTCACATAGAGGAGGGAGAAAGGTTGTTTTCTGCTGCTCCAGAGAAGCGGACACGGAGCAATGGATCCAAACTACAAGAAAGAAGATTCCACCTAAACATTAGGATGAACTTCCTGACAGTAAGAGCTGTTCGACAGTGGAATTTGCTGCCAAGGAGTGTGGTGGAGTCTCCTACTTTGGAGGTCTTTAAGCAGAGGCTTGACAACCATATGTCAGGAGTGCTCTGATGGTGTTTCCTGCTTGGCAGGGGGTTGGACTCGATGGCCCTGGTGGTCTCTTCCAACTCTATGATTCTATGATTTATTGCTTTCTTAAAAGCATTACTATAATGTGCATAAAAAATAATTACACAAATGTAGAGGGGAAATCTAAAACATCCTATCCTTTTTTTTTCTTCATTCTTAAATCTCGCTGTATGGTGATGTGTCTTCCCCAAAATTAAGATGAAACAGGCGTGAAGATGACATTCGCCCACTTTGCATACAGCCTTGTATACCTGCTTTATGAACAACAACTGCAGTTTAACACAAACCTTCTTTGGAACTTCCCTTCCTGGAGAAATGAGCCTGGCTCCCTCCTTAGGGTCTTTGGCCGGCAGGTCAAGACTTCCTTGTCCCAAGAGGCTTTGGGGAAGTGACGGCTTTGCATGAAACGCTGGTGACATGCTGCTTCTATGGGAATGTTCTAAATTATTTCAATATACTATTAATTCCATTAATATGTAATTGTTTCTTAAATTATTACTCTTTTTCTATGTGTTTAGCTGTTTCTATCTTAAGTGTAAGCCATCTTGAGTCCCTGTCAGGGAGAAAGGCAGGATATCATCATCATCATCAACAACAACAACAACAACAACAACAACAACAATTCTTGTGCACATTGTCAAAAAGTTATTGTTCCTCCTCCTCTTCTCCTCCCAACTGTGCTGCAGTGAATCAGGCCAGAGTCCAGCTTGCCAGGATCACAGAATGACACAATTATGAATCAGACCATCGGTCCATCTACCTCAGGGCGGCCCACACTGACTGGCAGCGACAGCTCTCTGGGGTTTCTCTCCCAGCCTTAGCTGGGGCTGCCAGTGGGGACTGAAGGTGGGACCTTCCTCTGAGCTCTGTCCCTTCACCACATTGGATCTCTTAGGATCAGAACAAAACACTCAGATCCCGTATCCGAATTCCCACTCAACAGATTGTAGGAATGCAAAATAGAATCGTGGAGTGGGGAGGGACCCTGGGGGTCATCTAGTCCAACCCCCTGCAAGGCAGGATAATCAGGAGACATTGGACAAAGGCGCCCTTTTGGAGAACAACAACTGCAGGATCCTCCTGCGCAACTCCCGGGTCCGGATGCCGTAAATTATGGGGTTGAGCACCGGGGGCAAAATGACGTAGAGGTTGGCAATGAGGATATGTGCATAATGGGGGATGTTGTGTCTGAAGCGGTGGGTGAGGAAGGAGAAGAAGGCAGGAGTGTAGAAGACACAAATCACAGCCACATGGGAACCACAAGTGCCCAGGGATTTGAGCCGGGCCTCTTTGGAGGGGAGCCGGAAAACAGACTGCAAGATCAGCACATAGGACAGAATAATGAGGACCAAATCTAGCATGAGGAAGGCAATGGCGAAGAGGCCGTAGATGACATTGACCCGGATGTCGGCGCAGGCCAGCTTGGCGATGCCCATGTGCTCACAGTAGGTGTGGGCAACGATGATGTGGTCGCTGCAGAAGGGCAGGCGGAGAGTCAAGAGGGCAATGGGCAACACCAGCATAGAGGGTCTCAGAGCCACGCCAGCGCACATCCAGGCGAGCCGTGGCTTGGTCAGGATGATGGTGTATCTCAGAGGGTCACAGATGGCCACATACCTGTCAAAGGCCATGGCTAGCAGCACGACAGACTCCATCCCCGTGAAGGTGTGGATGAAGAACATCTGGGCGAGGCAGGAGCCAAAGCTCATCTCCCCAAGGCCAAACCAGAAGATGGCCAGCATCTTGGGCAGGGTGGAGGTGGAGAGGCCCAGGTCGATGGTCGAGAGGAAAGAGAGGAAGAAGAACATGGGCTGGTGGAGGCTGGCTTCTGTTTTGATGATGAAGAGGATGGTACAATTGCCCAGGAGAGCGATGACGTAGCCGAGGCAGAAGGGGATGGAGATCCAGGAGTGGAGAGCTTCCAGCCCCGGGACCCCCAGCAAGATGCACGTGGGGGAATGAAAGTGGGTGGCATTAGACAGTGGCATTCTCCTCCTGCCTCTGGCCAGGTGTGGGTCACTTCATCCCTGCCAAGGAAAAAGAAACAGGCTAGCAGGTAGAACCATTTGGACACGAGTAGAGATGCCTGAAGATGGCCATGGTGACCTATGATGGCAGCCAAGGGACCCGTCTCACATTCAGGAGTCAAGAGGAGCATGGAGGCAAATGGGAATAGGTGAGCGACTGTAGAAAGGGGGTAGGAGTCAAGAGGGACAAGGAGGAAGCTAGAGCCAACACTGCAGGGGGTTGAACTAGATTACCCCTCGGGTCTCATCCAACTCTACAGATCTATGACTCTATGATTATTGCAAGCATGAAAAGGGTTACAGGTGCAGGAGTGTGAAATGTCTGGGTCTCAGCTTTTGCACATAACCTCCCGTTGCCTTGGCAACCAGTCTTCCGTGAGGGGCCACTGGCATCCCTTCCTACATCTTTCTCCCTGGCTTGTCAAAACACCCTAGCAAAACACCCTGAGTCCTTCTAGGGTCAGATAAGGCCGCCATTCAGTGCAGGAGGAAGGCATGAGAGCTGCAGAAGGCAGGCACACAGGAATCAAAACGTTCATTGGTACATTCTTTCTCTCTCTCTAAAAAAAAAGGTTAAATGCACAGCATTGGAACAGTTAGAACAAAGTCTGTATCAGGAATCAGGAATTTTTTACGTCACAAGCAACTGGCATTCAGATGCCCCGCGGCCTCCCCATGTGGAGGCAGAGAAGAGCCATTCTGGCGAGAGCGAACCCTCTCACCTGCAGAGCCACAGGGAGGTCTGTCAATCACCAGGAGAGCATCTGCTTCACAAGCAGGTCTGGTCCTCAGCAACTCCAGGCAGGGGGCTGGAGAGACTCCCTCCCTGAGACCCTGAAAAGCCACCGCAGCCACTGCGGTCCACCTCTAGGTTCAGGTGTCGTTCGGCTCAGCCTGAGGCAGCTTCTCCTGCTCCTGAGCTTCCTGGTGGAGTTTTGCAAGCAGCTGCATCCTGCGCAGAGCATCCCTCTGAGGCCACCTGGCTGAGCGGGAAGCAGCCTTTATGGTGTCTCTGTGGAGAACGAGGGAGGGGGCATCTCAAGGGGCTGTTCAGAGACATTTTCCATCCCAAACAGGTCCATTGCGCCAAGGTATGCCCAGCTGTGGGGCATCTCTCCAAGGCCACTGGGTCGGGGGATTAATCATTGAGTCCCTCCAGCACAGTGCTGCCCCCAGGGTTTGATGACCACAGGGCTGGGGGATCTGTGGCCCTCCGGGTATCCATGCAACCCATCTCCCATCACCTTTGACCACGAGCTGTGCTATTTGGGACTGAGGGAAGTCAAAGTCCCAATATATCTGGAGGACCACGGTGTCCCCATCCTGGGCTGCAGCCTCTAACTCCAGCGAGTCAAAGTGGAAGAAGAGAGGAAGGCCAGCCTGGATTTGAATTGCTTGAAGTTTCAGGCTAGCCTTCCTCTCTTCTTCCACCTGGAAGAGGGAAGAGGTGTCCGCAAGGATGCAACAGAAGAAGCTCCTCCATCCCTTTTGGGGTCTATGCCTCTGGAGCAGCAGAAAAACAAGGTTGCTCCATCTTTTATGAAACAGCCCTTCAGATACTTGAAAATAGCCACCATAGAATTGTAGAGCTGGAAGGGACCCACAGAGGTCATCCAGCCTGACCCCCCTGTGATGCAGGAATCTCAACTGAAACACCCATGGCAAATGGCCACCCAACCACTGCTTTAAAACCTCCAAGGAAGGAGAGTTCCACTGCCGAACAGCTCTTAATCCAGCAAAAGCGTGTGCATTTAGGGTTCACTAGATTCCTCACCACCTCCATCGGAAGCCTCTGGTTCCTGCCTCCCTCCCTGTTCCCCAACGCTGCCCCTTGCCTTGGCAGGGAGACACACAGCCCTGGTCAGGCATCCCTGAGCCCCTTGGGGATTTCTCTTCAGAAATTGTTCCAGGGGAGACAGGAAGCCAGAAGGACTGACTAAGGGATGGCGTAAAAGTGCCTCCTCTGCAGAGGCTCGTATCAGTTGCAACTGCCCACACCTGGACAACTCTTCCACTCAAAGGCTGAGTGTGAGCCCAGGCATAGAGATATCTCCCCCATCCAGGCACTTAGAGCACAGATGTCAAGGAAATAAACAACTACTAGACTTTTAGAAGACATCTGAAGGCAGCCCTCTTTAGGGAAGTTCTTAATGCTTGACTGTCTCGTGGTTTTATAAATTGTTGAGAAAGCCGCCTAGAGTGGCTCAGGCAACCGTGTCTGATGGGTGGGGTACAAATAAAAAGATGGCGATGCTCCATGTCTCTTTTAGTTGAGGTTCTTTAGTTGAGTTGCTTTAGCTGAGATTCCTGCACTGCCGGGGGTTGGACTAGATGGCCCTCAGGGTCCCTTCCAACTCCTCAGTTCTGTGGTTCTATGATTCCTTCTCCAGGGCAAAGACCAAGTCAAGTGCTTCTGAAGTAGCCAGTAATTTAAGAATTCTGAAGTCCTCAGCTGAGTAGCACATTTTATTTGTTGCTATTGTTGTTGTTTAGCCATTTAGTCGTGTCCGCTTCTTCGTGACCCCATGGACCAGAGCACGCCAGGCCCTTCTGTCTTCCACTGCCTCCCGCAGTTTGGTCAGACTCATGCTGGTAGCTTCGAGAACACTGTCCCACCACCTCATCCTCTGTCTTCCCCTTCTCCTTGTGCCCTCCATCTTTCCCAACATCGGGGGCTTTTCCAGGGAGTCTTCTCTTCTCATGAGGTGGCCAAAGTCTTGGAGCCTCAGCTTCAGGATCTGTCCTTCCAGGGAGCACTCAGGGCTGATTTCCTTCAGAACGGAGAGGTTTGATCTTCTTGCAGTCCATGGGACTCTCAAGAGTCTCCTCCAGCACCAGAATTCAAAAGCATCCATTCTTCGGCGATCAGCCTTCTTTATGGTCCAGCTCTCACTTCCATACATCACTACTGGGAAAACCATAGCTTTTACTATACGGACCTTTGTTGGCAAGGTGATGTCTCTGCTTTTTAAGATGCTGTCTAGGTTTGTCATTGCTTTTCTCCCAAGGAGCAGGCGTCTTTTAATTTCGTGACTGCTGTCACCATCTGCAGTGAGCATGGAGCCCAAGAAAATAAAATCTCTCACTGCCTCCATTTCTTCCCCTTCTATTTTCCAGGAGGTGATGGGACCAGTGGTCATGATCTTCATTTTTTTGATGTTGAGCTTCAGCACCTTTTATTAGAACCATCCCAAAAGTCACCAGCCGTTTGAGGTCTCCATGGCCTCCAACTTGGGGGGCTTTGAAAGAGGATTAGACAAATTCGGGGGGGGAGAGGGGTCTTGAGGGCCAATAGTGCTAAGGAAGTATCAAAACTTGGGGTTTCCCAACTTTTTTGGCCCTGCGGGTCCAAAATTGGTCAGGTTCAAGCAAGAGACCACAGCCCAGTTAAAGAAGCCAAAGAGTGGCTATTAAGCCTGATCATTTATTTGTTGCAACTATTTGTAATTTTCCACTCCTAAGCAAGCAAAGAATAACCCAGAGCAAAAGGCTACATCCAATTCAAATGTTCCCATGATTTCCCATACAACATTTCAAGAAGCTTAATCGGAGATGTCAGAATCATGTCAGAAGAGAGGTGTGGTGCCAGGTAGAAAGTCCCTGTCCCTCAGGGCTGCAATTATTCATTCCCTTCCAAGGAAACATTCCTTTACTATCTTGAATCAATTGGCACCACTTACTCTGGCTGCACCTGGTGACCTTCCAGCCTGCATTGCGTTTCCCCAATGTGCCTTGTGAAGGTGATGGGCTTCTGTCTGGCTCTTTGCCATGTGGGCTCTTGCCCAATCTGCCAGGCAGGAGGGGGATTTGGGGATTGCGGCTGACCCTGACCCACCCACAGGGCAACGCGGGTCTTCTCCCCTCTTCTCCTCTCCAACATCATTACTACCTTTGGAACTAAATTTTTTTTAAATGGCTATTTGGGGTGAACTTCAGTGTTTCATAGGGTTCCCTTGCCTTATTCTGATAAGATGGCCATAAGCATTGGTTCTTGAGCATTTGAACGGGTGCGCTCTCTCTCTCTCTCTCTCTCTCTCTCTCTCTCTCTCTCTCTCTCTCTGTGTGTGTGTGTGTGTGTGTGTGTGTTGCTTTGTTTTGAGTCCCTGCAATGTTTCAGATGCCTTGCTTGGGTGCCCCTGCTTTTGTCTTTAAATAGCATCAGTTGGCGGCGGCAGGGCTTCTAAATGCCAGTCGCCAGAAAGGGCAGGAGGGGAGAGCAGCTCTTGGGCTCAGGTTCTGCTTCTTGTTTTCCCCCTTGGGGCATCTGGTCGGCCACTGTGAGACCAAGAGGCTGGGCTGGCCGGGCCATTGGCTTGACCCATCAGGCTCTCCTTCTGTCCTTCTCTCTGTTCTTCCCCAGAAGCTGTAGCAGAACTCCAGGATCCAGATGAAAAAGGCAGACCAAGGAGGTCCACTCAGCCTCCCTGCTGATGGAGCTGCATCTGTGGTAGCTGCTGGTGTGAGAATGTTGTGGATAGTGGGAGAGGATGTATGGATTCAATATTATCCTTCCTCACTCACGCTAGTGAGCTGGTAGGAGAGCACATTCCCTAGTACACAGCAGGAAACTAGCTGACAGATTCGTTAAGGTAAAGGTACCCCTGCCCATACGGGCCAGTCTTGACAGACTCTAAGGTTGTGCGCTCATCTCACTCTATAGGCCGGGAGCCAGCGCTGTCCGCAGACACTTCCGGGTCACGTGGCCAGCGTGACAAGCTGCATCTGGCAAGCCAGAGCCGCACATGGAAACGCCGTTTACCTTCCCACTGGTAAGCGGTCCCTATTTATCTACTTGCACTTTGACGTGCTTTCGAACTGCTAGGTTGGCAGGCGCTGGGACCGAGCAACGGGAGCGCACCCCGCCACGGGGATTTGAACTGCCGACCATGCGATCGGCAAGTCCTAGACGCTGAGGTTTTATCCACAGCGCCACCCGCGTCCCGACAGATTCGTTAGAACCATATAAATTGAGCAATCTAGTCTGGCTTGTCCAGATTGGATTGCTCCTGGTAAATTCCCCTTTAGTTCCCTCTTAAAAAGAATGATGACACAACAGTCTTCTTTTAAAAGTAATGATAAGCATGTTCCAGCAGCCTTAAGGCTTTTCAATGCAAAATCCATTTCCCAACTCCTGTACGCTGCAAATGTCTGGCATAATGAGGACCTGCCTGAGCTAGAAGGCTTTCAGGCAAAATTTACGATCTCTGCTGCAGGTACGCAACTGTTTCCCCAACTCCGTACTTCTGTTAGAAGCTGGTGAATGCACAATCTCAACTAAAGCGTGGTGGGCTGCCCTAAAACATTGGCTCAGGATTTCAGTGTTTGATCTAGGGAAGGAGTTTGTCAGCAAATGGCCAATGAGGAGTTTGTCAGCAAATGGCAGAAAACCATGGCTAGAAAAGCTACCTCTATTGGTCTGTCACACCCCAACTGTATTACCTGGGTTAAGAAGGCGCCCTAAAGACATTAAAGCAAAGATTATGGGATAATACAAACAGTGACTTGTGATCTCCATCACACACAGTCTGTAGTCCGTTGGCAGTAGGAGTACAATATGGGCATGTCTTTAAGTTAACATCTTACATTAAAAACCTGGCAGTACCAAATTATTGAAGATTATTCACCAAAGCCAGACTAAACGTCTTTCCTTCTGCAGTGTTGGATGGCAGGTTGAGAGGAGTTTCCTACCAGGACAGACTTTGCTCGTGTGCTCAAGACATTGATTCTATAAAACATATTTTGCTGCACTGTGCAAAATACGAGCAAGCCAGGGCTGAACTGATACTACCCTTGCTGGTACCTTTCCCGGGAAAAACAGAGGCTCACTATGTCAGGTTCTATTGGAAGACTGGACAAACGCTAGAACATTAGCAGTGGTGAAGTTTTTATCAGTGGTTGCAAGAACCAATGATCCCCATCTTTAAATCAGAACGAAATGCTTGTTTAACCTGGAGGTAGGCTGTATGAATTGTGCATTGCTTTGTAATGATTTGTTGGGTCTCTGGACTGTAATAAAGATTGATGGTGATGCTAAGCTTTGCTTACATTCAGTTCACAGTGTGGTCCTGAAGGCAGGCTTGAGCTTTTAGTTACAGGTACAGAGAAAGGTGTGGCTTCATCCTCTGTGAGGGATGACCCCATGCGCTGCTGGCTGAGAGCCGGCAGACAGCAGAAGGCAAAATGGAGAGGAGGGATCAAGAGAGAGCAGCATAAGAGGAAGATGGCTGCATGACCAGCCCCTTTGTAGGGTCTGCCAGGGTCACACCTATCTACCTGGTCACATGCAGGGGGAGAATGCTCCAGACCAGGTGTGACAGGAAGTCTTCTCGGCTGGAGCAACATTCGCCTGTGTGTCCACTCTGGGCAAATAGGAAACATTGTATTTGACTGCTTTGATGTTACTTCCCACACTGGGAGAGGTCCGCCTTTTCCTCCCTGTGCAGTGATATGGAGGGGGGGGGCATGTCTTCTTCACCTCCTTCTTCGCTACAATATATCCATTTATTTCCGAGTCCAATTGTCAATGTCAAAAGGGACTAAAATCTATAAAATTCATAGAAAATCAACGTGCCAATTTGCTCAATTTCTCTAGGACTCCATGACACCTCCCCTGTCCTCCATAATTCCTCAAGCAAGGTGTCAAGACCCTAATCCTGTCAAATCACTCTGCCAAGCCTTTCCTCCAGGCAATGCCAGGTGGCAGACCATGCATACATGGACCATTGTCTTCTCATCACCGGTACTCAGGATGTGCTTATCTGCACATATCTCCAGCTCCCTGCATATTCCCCCCTCCCTCCCCCATATGTTAATCCTGTGTAACCCAACCTCTTCTTAATGTATTCATGATGTAACTGGGATGTATTTTGCACTGTATTCTGGGACATGGAGGGAAATTTCAAAAGTTCATGTCACCCCTTTCTCGCTGTTCAATCTCGCCTTGAACCTGTTGCGCAATAAACTTGGACCTTCTGCAGTTTGCTCCTGTCTCCGGCTGAGCTCATTTTCCTCCGCAGGGACCCACCACGGACTTAGTCCGACGAGCTGGGTGGCAGAGCAGCCTCGCACCCAGATTTTGCCATAACAGCAGACATGTGTAACACCAGCTTCACCTGCCTTCCTCTTTCCTCCTGGTCGGGATCCTGGGGCTGGAGTCCCTTGACGTCTGACTCTCCATCCCTTACGGCTGCGTGGACCTCACAGCCTTGCTGGGGAACGTCTCCCTCCTGCTGGTCTCCCCAGCCTCCACCAGCCCATGTTCCTCTTCCTTGCCATCGTGGCCCTGACCCACCTGGGCCTCTCCACCTCCATCATGGCCAAGCTGCTGGGCATCTTCTGCCTTGGCACCAGGGAGTCCTGCCTGGCGCAGACGTTCTTCTTCCTGCACACCTTAATGGCCACAGAGTCGGGTGTCCTGCTAGCCATGGTCTTCGACCACCACGTGGCCATCAGCACCCCACTCAGGTACGGAGCCATCCTCACTCCCCTCTGGTGCTGGCCCAGAGAGTGGTGCTGACTGCGGTGCCCTCCCAAGGCAGCCCAGCGCAAGGCCCTTGGCACCTGTCATTCCCACAGCACCATCACCCTCAGTTTCTGCATCTCTGGGCTTTACTCTTTCCTGACATCATCCTCTCCATCCTCTACCTGTTGGTGCCCCCATGCTCAGCCCCATCATTTAGGGGGCCAAGGCCAAGCAGGTACGGACCAGGCTGCTGTTCCTGCAGGCAAAAGCGAAACTCTGAAGCTCCCACCTTGCGGAAGAGAGAGACAAAGATTTCATGGAACAGAACTGTAGACTTCAAAGGGACCTCAAGGGTCATCTCGCTCAACTCCACTTCCTGCTTTGTGCCTGAACAAGGATCCCAGTAATCTACCTTTGAAAATGAGGCTTGAAGCCTTCTCAGGACAAAATGTGTCTTGGCCTCTGATGGTCACCAGCCTAGATGGATTAGACAAATTCATGGAAGAGGAGAGGGCTATCGGTGGCTATTAACCAGGGTGACCATCCACAGTCAGAGACAGCCATGCTTCTGAAGACCAGCTGCTGGAAGCCACAGGAAGGGAGAGTTGCTCTTGTGCCCTCGGATCCTGCCTGCGGGTGGTTTCCATCTGGTTGGCCGCTGTGAGAAGAACAGGATGCTGGCCTAGGCAGGCCATTGGCCTCATCCAGGAGGCTACACTCCCACCTCCCACACCAGCTACTTGTATTTACCAGAACATGCACATGTTCTGCACAATTTGCATGCTCAACAAGGTGCGCAATAATCACATTCACATCGTTAAATTAATGCCCCTTCTAGTCATCTCTAGTTATCTCTCACTTGGACTACTGCAATGCACTCTACATGGGGCTACCTTTGAAGGTGACCCGGAAACTGCAACTAATCCAGAATGCGGCAGCTAGACTGGTGACTGGGAGCGGCCGCCGAGACCACATAACACCGGTCTTGAAAGACCTACATTGGCTCCCAGTACGTTTCTGGGCAAAATTCAAAGTGTTGGTGCTGACCTCTAAAGCCCTAAACGGCCTTGGCCCAGTATACTCTGAAGGAGCGTCTCCACCCCCATCGTTCTGCCCAAACACAGAGGTCCAGCTCCAAGGGCCTTCTGGTGGTTCCCTCCCTGTGAGAAGGGAGGTTACAGGGAACCAGGCAGAGGGCCTTCTCGGTGGTGGCGCCCGCCCTGTGGAATGCCCTCCCACCAGATGTCAAAGAGAGAAAAAACTCCCAGACTTTTAGAAGACATCTGAAGGCAGCCCTCTTTAGGGAAGCTTTTAATGTTTAATAGGTTATTGCATTTTGGTGTTCTGTTGGAGGCCACCCAGAGTGGCTGGGGAAACCCAGACAGATGGGCGGGGTATAAATGATAAATTATTATCATTATAGTTGGGCTGAGTGGAACCGGAATGTCAAGCATCAGAGCTGAGTCAAAAGTTTTCCCTCCCTCAAAAGGAGTCATGCACAGTTCCTTGGAAAGAGGTGGGTGGCCGAGACTGGCAGGTTTTAGCCTCGGGGAAGCGGGTGTTTCCCCAGGTTCTTCCTTCCTTGTGCATCTCAGGAGTGCCCAGGTCTCTTCTAGGCAAGCCATAATTGGGAGAGTTACTAAAGTAAAGGTACATGACCCCTGGACAGTTAGGTCCAGTTGAAGGCGACTATGGGGTTGCGGCGCTCATCTCGCTTTCAGGCTAAGGGAGCTGGTGTTTGTCCACAGACAGTTTTCTGGGTCATGTGGTCATAGAATCATAGAATCATAGAATCCTAGAGTTGGAAGAGACCACAAGGGCCATCGAGTCCAACCCCCTGCCAAGCAGGAAACACCATCAGAGCACTCCTGACATATGGTTGTCAAGCCTCTGCTTAAAGACCTCCAAAGCAGGAGACTCCACCACACTCCTTGGCAGCAAATTCCACTGTCGAACAGCTCTTACTGTCAGAAAGTTCTTCCTAATGTTTAGGTGGAATCTTCTTTCTTGTAGTCAGCAGGACTAAACTGCTCCTGGCGCACAGAGGACTGTGATGCCCCTTCTTCCCCAGGGAATGCGACCGTTGAGGTCTGCTATGGCCTCACAAGGGGTTGCGATGGAATTTGGGAGCAGGCAGCCAGGCAGCCCCCTTCTCCTTGCCAGCAGCAGTTCCCTCCTCTGTCAGAGATGGGATGTGTCTCCTCATGCCAGAGTTTGATGAGCAATGCTCCTTCCCACATGACGCCAGCCTTGGCCGTCAGCCACCTCTGCACCTGATGTTGCCCAAGAAGAGGTGGGGGCTGCCTGAGAATAAAAGGTGTGTTTCCCGTCCCTCCCTCGTTCGGCTCTCTTGCTTCAGACCTGCTGCACATCTTCCTTCAGAGCCACCATGAGTCTTGGAGGATTATCCCCCACCAAACCGGCCACTCCTGAGATTCAGGCAATCGCTGACCAGGTGAGCTGCCCTCTCCCCACAGATTCCTCTCCCCCTCCACCACCACCAGGCAGAGAGAGGGGCTCTGGGGCTCTGCCTCTTCTGCAGACTGAGTAGAGGTGGAGAAGTCTGGCTTCCAGCCTCATTGCACTAAGAGGCTTTTCTTGACTCGCTGTGGAAAATGACGGCCGTGTTGAGGCCTGTTTCTCAAGGATTCCCAAATGTCAACACTAGCTGTACATGTAAAAAGGATCTAGGGGTCTTAGTGGACCACAAGCTCATCATGAGTCCACAGTGTGACGCAGCAGCAAAAAAGGCTAATTCTATTCTAGGCCGCATCCACAGAAGTCTAGTGTCCAGATTAAGGGAAGTCATAGTCCTGCTCTCTTCTGCCTTGGTCAGACCACACCTGGAACACTGCACTCACTTCTGGGCACCACAGTTGAAGAAGGATGTGGACAAGCTGGAAGGTGTGCAGAGGAGGGAGACCAGGATGATCAAGGGTCTGGAAACCAAGCCTTATGAGGAGCGGTCGAAGGAGCTGAGTATGTTTAGCTTGGAAAAGAGGAGACTGAGAGAAGATATGTTAGCCATCTTCAAATATCTTATGTGCTGTCACATGCAAGAGGGAGCAAGCTTGTTTTCGCCTGCTTTAGGGGTTAGGACATAGGTAGGCAAACTAAGGCCTGGGGCTGGATCTGGCCCAATCGCCTTCTAAATCTGGCCCGCGGACGGTCTGGGAACCAGCGTGTTTTAACATGAGTAGAATGTGTCCTTTTATTTAAAATGCACCTCTGGGTTATTTGTGGGGCGTAGGAATTAGTTCATTTTTCTTCTTCAGAATATAGTCTGGCCCCCCACAAGGTCTGAGGGGTAGTGGACCGGCCCCCTGCTGAAAAAGTTTGCTGACCCCTGGGTTAGGACTTGAACCAATGGCTTCAAGTTACGAGAAAAGAGATTTTGGTTTTCAGACAGTAAGAGATGTTTGATGGCGGACCAGTCTCCCTGGGGAGATGGCGGACTCTCCGTCCCTGGAGGTCTTTAAGCAGAGGTTGGGTGGCCCTCTGTCCTGGATGCTTGAGCTGAGATCCCTGCATTGCAGCAGGGGGTTGGACTAGATGCCCCTTGGGGGCCCCTTTCCAACTCTACAAGTCGATGATTCTATGAAAGCCTTTGGGGGCCTTGTGCTCTCCAAGTGTACAACTCCAACCAGCTCCTGGCCAGGATGGCCAAAGCACTAGGAGGGCATCCAATGGGGAGGGGCTGGTGCTAAAAGCTTTCCCCCCCTTGCCTGCCCCAGGGAACCTCCAGCGGCCCCTTCTGGCCCCCATGAGTGAGCCAAGCCTCTCTCCTCCCACCCTCGCGGCCCTTTCAGCTTCCTGCTGCCACAACCATCAGCCTTTGCCTTCTTCCCGCAGGTGAAATGTCAGCTGGAAGCAAAAGTGAACCAGGCATTCAACCTCTTTGAGGTTATTGAGTTCAGGACTCAGGTGGTGGCTGGAACCAACTACTTCCTCAAGGTCAGTAGTGGCCCTTTCCTGGCTGGTTTATTTATTGCCTCTCTATATCAGCTTTTCCTCTAAGGACCTCCAGGGGGCAGGCATGGCTCTCATCCTGCTAAGAGACACCAGGCTGTTTTGAGACATTCTCCAAGGAGAATCTGAGTATGGTAAATCTTAGGAATAAATTTCTGAGGGCAAGAGACATCTGACAGTAATGGACTCCCATGGAAAGTGATGGCCTCGCCTTCCCTGGAGGTTTTTAAACAGATGTCAGATGGATATACAACCCAGCACAACACAACATTTTTATTAAGTCTCCAACAATATTTCAAAGCATTTATCATCATATACACAGCAGGTGGCGCTGTGGGTTAAACCACAGAGCCTAGGACTTGCCAATCAGAAGGTCAGTGGTTCGAATCCTTGTGACGTGGTGAGCTCCCGTTGCTCGGTCCCTGCTCCTGCCAACCTAGCATTTCGAAAGCACGTCAAAGTGCAAGTAGATCAATAGGTACCTCTCTGGCGGGAAGGTAAATGGCATTTCCGTGCACTGCTCTGGTTTGCCAGAAGCAGCTTAGTCATGCTGGCCACATGGCCCAGAAGCTGTACGCCGGCTCCCTTGGCCACTAAAGCTAGATGAGCGCCGCAACCCCAGAGTCAGCCATGACTGGACCTAATGGTCAGGGGTCCCTTTACCTTTACTATGTTTCTTTTTTACTTTCCAACCCTCCTTGCCTGATGTTTGTTTTTCACTCATTTTTATTAGCTGTTTTATAACACAAATATTTTTATCATCTAAACCCAACTGCCATTCAATCTTTCGTTCAGTCACTGCTCATATTTCAATTCCTGCCCATGACTTCATAACTGGGTGATAATTTGAGAGGTAATCCACCAGCTTTTCCCATTCCTCCTTAAACGCTTTGTCATTACGTCCTCTTAATTTGGCACTTTATTATTTTTATTTATTGGATTTATATCCTGCCCCATACCCAGAGGTCTCAGGGCAGTTCACGGAGCAAAATCTCACCATTTCAGAATATTCCATCAGTTTCACAAGCCATTTCTCCTTCATTGGTTGTCCTTTCTCTTCCCACTTCTGTACATACAAAGTTCTAGCTGCTGTTGTCGTGTACATAAACAGAGGAACCATCGGTCAGGCGGTCTCTGCTGGTGACACCCTTTCTGTCTTCTTCCCTCCTCCTCCTCCTCCTCCTCACAGGTCCGGTATGCGGAGGACAAATACGCCCACCTTCGTGTGTTCCAGAACCTTTCAGGCGACCTCACGCTCCACGGTTATGAGTTGAACCACACCAGGACGGACCCCATCAACTACTTCTAGCAGCAGCGGAGAGCTTGAGAGCTTTAGGAGCTCCATCAATAAAGAGGAGGTCTTGGAAAGAGTCTCTGCCTTTGAGAAGTTGTGCAAGGGGAGGGAGAGGGAATGAGCTGTGGGGTGAGAGGAAGGCCCCCAGCAGCCCCTGGAAGGGGAAGGGAGAGAGAGAGAGAGAAAGGTGGCATTTATGGGGAGGAAGCAGGTGCAGCAAGGAACAGCTGTAATGGAGGTCGCCTTCGATGCCCCCCCTTCCACGAATGCCAGTCTGGGGAGGGCAGCGGTGAGAGAGGCTCTCCGGGAGACCTCCCTTTGGGTGGGGCAAGAGGGGCGATGTGGGGGGCTTGGTCTTGGATAGAGTGTCATCGGGGGTACATTTGATTTCCAAAGAGGAAAGCTGGTGAGAAGGAAGTTGGAAAGTCAAAACCTAGAGGGGCAAATCACTCTGAAACTCTTAAAAATGTAATATGAGAAGCAAACTGGAAGGCAGAATGTGGCCATAAAAAAGTGCAAGCAGACGGGAAAGGATGCTCAAAAAGACTCTGAGGAACACATGGCCGAAAACATAAAGACCAACAACACAAAGTTCCTTGAAAACAGTAGTAGCAGGAAGCCATCGAGGGAGGCGGCTGGTGCCACCCGTTCCCTTTGCTCAGGCAGCGAATGCCACCCCCCCCCTCAGAAGCTCCTGGCGCCAGAGGCTGCGGTCTCCTCCTCCGCAGAGCTATCAGGAGGGGCCGCCTTTATCAGCCGCCTGCCAGGAGGCGCCTCCTGCCTGATATCCCCCAAATCTCCCCCTAACAGGTCTCCTCAGAGGCACCCGGGCCTGCTCCACTCCCACACCCTCCTGCTGCACCCACAGCCCCAGGCGAAGTCCTCCTCCAGGTCCTCCAGGGGCCCGTCAGCCGGGTGCCATGACTTGGGAAGCGTGGCCTCCACCCCACCTGGACGTGCCCCACAGGGCTTCGCCCACACTCACAGAGAGCCAAGGAGAAAAGGGGGGGTTGTTCCTTCCCCACCCACCTTCCCACTTGCCAGTTTCCCCAGGCGGAAGGGCAGGGAGAGCAGGGAGGGCACCCAACCCCAAGGACTTTGGAGGGTGTTTTCCTTAGGCTCAGTGAGGTGGGGGAGACATCGCATTCAAGCCTCTTCCTGTCAAGGGGGGGGGGGGGCAGAGAGAGCCAGTGCTAAAGACGGGCACAAATGCCAGTTTTGGTCCTCTCAGTTCCTCAGGTTTCCAACGTTAAATTCAGCTTCCTGCATTTCTGCCACAATTTGCAGTGTTAGTCTTTAAAATCCCCAGTAAAATTTGCCAGCAGTTCTATGCGAATTTCCCCTGACGTACTTGTCGTTTAGTCGTTTAGTTGTGTCCGCCTCTTTGTGACCCCATGGACCAGAGCACGCCAGGCCCTCCTGTCTTCCACTGCCTCCCGCAGTTTGGTCAGACTCATGCTGGTAGCTTCGAGAACACTGTCCCACCATCTCGTCCTCTGTCGTCCCCTTCTCCTTGTGCCCTCCATCTTTCCCAACATCAGGGTGTTTTCCAGGGAGTCTTCTCTTCTCATGAGGTGGCCAAAGTCTTGGAGCCTCAGCTGCAGGATCTGTCCTTCCAGTGAGCACTCAGGGCTGATTTCCCTAAGAATGGATACGTTTGATCTTCTTGCAGTCCATGGGACTCTCAAGAGTGTCCTCCAGCACCATAATTCAAAAGCATCCATTCTTCGGCGATCTGCCTTCTTTATGGTCCGGCTCTCACTTCCATACATCACTACTGGGAAAACCAGAGCTTTAACTATACGGACCTTTGTTGGCAAGGTGATGTCTCTGCTTTTGAAGATGCTGTCTGGGTTGCCCCACAGGGCTGGCCCAAAACAGTCTGGAGAGCCACATGGGGGGCCCTGGGGGCCCTCATGCGCTCCTCAAGCCGGACCCCCCCCCCGTCCTAAAGAGTCCAGACAAACAGACAAGCTCTCGCTCAAAACAAAATTTAAAAATTCCTTCCAGGAACACCTTGGAGACCATCACTGGAAGATGCTGCTGGAAGGAATTTTTAAATTTTGTTTCGACTACCTTACCTGTAACCTCTCTCTCTTTCTCAACGTAAGAAGAGCAGGCTGGGTCAGGCCAAAGGGGGCCCAATGAGTCCAGCCTCCTGTTCTCCCCAAGGGGATGCGCAAACGCAGGATCCGGGCCCCAGAGCAAGTCTCTCCTCCTGCAACTCCAGCACCTGGCATTCAGAGGCATCGCTGCATCTGACTGTGGAGGCAGAGAAGAGTTTGGGTTTGATATCCCGCTTTATCACTCCCCTTCAGGAGTCTCAAAGCGGCTAACATTCTCCTTTCCCTTCCTCCCCCACAACAAACACTCTGGGAGGTGAGTGGGGCTGAGAGACTTCAGAGAAGTGTGACTGGCCCAAGGTCACCCAGCAGCTGCAGGTGGAGGAGCGGGGAATCAAACCCGGTTCCCCAGATTACGAGACTACCGCTCTTAACCACTACACCACACTGGCTCTGGTGGGTTCTGGGAACATGGCCAGAGATGCCCCCCCAGGCCCTGGGGGCAGCAACAGGGCTCCCCCACCTTAGGACCCCCCCCCAAGTCCAGTTGAGTCGCTGCACAAGTCCAGGAAACTTCTGTCTCAACCAGCCTCCCTTTTCCAAGCATCTGCCGGCCACTTGCCCCCAGGGGACCGCGGAGATCTTGGGTGCCAAGGAGGAGGAAGGCTGGTGTCTGTGGGGAGAAGCAGCAGAGGGCTCTGCCCAGGGGGGCCCAGGGGGGGCCTCCGTGGGGCCTGGCCAGAGAGGACCAACTGGATGCTCAGGGGCCCAGAAGTCTCTGGGTGGCCCAGGGGAGGGGAGACTCTCCTGAGCCCCCTGGCAGAAAAGAGGAAGGAGGGAGAGAAGGTGGAACTGTGCGGCTTATATACCTCAGCCAACTGAGCCTGATCTGCTGGGTCTTCTCTGCAAAGTGTGTGGGGTTTGGAGAAGGGGCCGAGGTCTCATGCCAGGAATCCCTGCAGCCCCTGCCCTGATCCTGTGAGCCAGGGCAGCGCAGCACCATGGGTGGGCATCATGAGCCCTTTGATGGGGGTCGGGGAGCCAATGGGTGGGCGGTGGGGATGCTTTGAGTGGGGAAATGGCTGGCATGGCATGGAGGGAACCCCTGCTTCGCCCACACTCACAGAGAGCCAAGGAGAAAAGGGGAGGTTGTTCCTTCCCCACCCACCTTCCCACTTGCCAGTTTCCCCAGGCGGAAGGGCAGGGAGAGCAGGGAGGGCACCCAACCCCAAGGACTCTGGGGTGTGTGTGTTTCCTTAGGCTCAATGAGGCAGGGGAGACATCGCATTCAAGCCTCTTCCTGCCAAGGGGGGGGGGCAGAGAGAGCCAGTGCTAAAGACGGGCACAAATGCCAGTTTTGGTCCTCTCAGTTCCTCAGGTTTCCAACGTTAAATTCAGCTTCCTGCATTTCTGCCACAATTTGCAGTGTTAATCTTTAAAATCCCCAGGAAAATTTGCCAGCAGTTCTATGCGAATTTCCCCTGACGTACTTGTTGTTGTTTAGTTGTTTAGTCGTGTCTGACTCTTCGTGACCCCCTGGACCAGAGCATGCCAGGCACTCCTGTCTTCCACTGCCTCCCGCAGTTTACTCAAACTCATGCTGGTAGCTTTGGGAACACTGTCCCACCATCTCATCCTCTGCCGTCCCCTTCTCCTTGTGCCCAACATCAGGGTCCTTTCCAGGGAGTCTTCTCTTCTCATGAGGTGACCAAAGTCTTGGAGCCTCCTTCTCCAAACCCCACACACTTTGCAGAGAAGACCCAGCAGATCAGGCTCAGTTGGCTGAGGTATATAAGCCGCACAGTTCCACCTTCTCTCCCTCCTTCCTCTTTTCTGCCAGGGGGCTCAGGAGAGTCTCCCCTCCCCTGGGCCACCCAGAGACTTCTGGGCCCCTGAGCATCCAGTTGGTCCTCTCTGGCCAGGCCCCACGGAGGCCCCCCCTGGGCCCCCCTGGGCAGAGCCCTCTGCTGCCTCTCCCCACAGACACCAGCCTTCCTCCTCCTTGGCACCCAAGATCTCCGCGGTCCCCTGGGGGCAAGTGGCCGGCAGATGCTTGGAAAAGGGAGGCTGGTTGAGACAGAAGTTTCCTGGACTTGTGCAGCGACTCAACTGGACTTGGGGGGGGGTCCTAAGGTGGGGGAGCCCTGTTGCTGCCCCCAGGGCCTGGGGGGGCATCTCTGGCCATGTTCCCAGAACCCACCAGAGCCAGTGTGGTGCAGTGGTTAAGAGCGGTAGTCTCGTAATCTGGGGAACCAGGTTCGCTTCCCTGCTCCTCCACCTGCAGCTGCTGGGTGACCTTGGGTCAGTCACACTTCTCTGAAGTCTCTCAGCCCCACTCACCTCCCAGAGTGTTTGTTGTGGGGAAGGAAGGGAGAGGAGAATGTTGGCTGCTTTGAGTCTTCTCTTCTCATGAGGTGGCCAAAGTCTTGGAGCCTCAGCTTCAGGATCTGTCCTTCCAGTGAGCACTCAGGGCTGATTTCCTTAAGGATGGATACGTCTGATCTTCTTGCAGTCCATGGAACTCTCGAGAGTCTCCTCTAGCACCAGAATTCAAAAGCGTCCATTCTTCGGCGATCAGCCTTCTTTATGGTCCAGCTCTCACTTCCATATATCACTACTGGGAAAACCATGGCTTTTACTATACGGACCTTTGTTGGCAAGGTGATGTCTCTGCTTTTGAAGATGCTGTCTGGGTTGACGCACACATTTCTGCAAAGCCATTTTCCACAATACAATACATTTTTAATCCTGTTTTTTGATCTGTGCATTGGCTTTACCTTGCTATGGTAGCTTCACAGCAGAGTGGCAGGTGCAAAGGGGGTTTTCCTGCCATTGCAAGGGCATGGAGGAGTCAAGGAATGGCACGATTGGGAGGGACCCCAAGCGTTCATCTAGTCTGACCCCCCTGGAAGTCCTCCTTACCCAGCCACACACACCCCCCCCCGGTATGCCTGAAGGGATGGGGGGGGAAGAGGCAGGATCCATGCAGCGTTTCTCCTGACACCTGCCTGTCTTTTGTCTGTGCCCCCCTCCAGGCTGCGGAGAGCGGTGCCACCCCCTGAGCCTCTCCAGAGCCCCCCCTCCAGCAGCAGCTGACTCAGTGGCCCTCAACCTCTCCCTCGGCCCTCCTCTGCCTCCTTCCTGCTGACGGGCATCCCAGTCCTAGAGCGGCTCCACGGCTGACTCTCCATCCCCTTCTGCGCCATGTTCTCCATTGCCCTCCTGGGCAACTCAGCCGCCATCCTGGTGCTGGCGAAGGAGCAGGCCCTCCACCAGCCCATGTAGATAGAATCATTGAATCATAGTGTTGGAAGAGACCACAAGGGCCATCGAGTCCAACCCCCTGCCAAGCAGGAAACACCATCAGAGCACTCCTGACATATGGTTGTCAAGCCTCTGCTTAAAGACCTCCAAAGAAGGAGACTCCACCACACTCCTTGGCAGCAAATTCCACTGTCGAACAGCTCTTACTGTCAGGAAGTTCTTCCTAATGTTTAGGTGGAATTGCTCCGTGTCCGCTTCTCTGGAGCAGCAGAAAACAACCTTTCTCCCTCCTCTATGTGACATCCTTTTATATATTTGAACATGGCTATCATATCACCCCTTAACCTCCTCTTCTCCAGGCTAAACATGCCCAGCTCCCTTAGCCGTTCCTCATAAGGCATCGTTTCCAGGCCTTTGGCCATTTTGGTTGCCCTCCTCTGGACACGTTCCAGTTTGTCAGTGTCCTTCTTGAACTGTGGTGCCCAGAACTGGACATCTTCAGTTCTGGCCATGCTGGCCCTTAACGGCGTGGCTCTCTGCCTGGTCATCGTCCCCAAGGCGCTGGCCATCTTCTGGTGGCGAGCGGAGGAGATCTCCTTCCAGGGCTGCCTGGCCCAGATGTTCTTTGTCCACGCCTTCTTCCTCTCCGAGTCGGCCATCTTGCTCACCATGGCTTTTGACCACTTCGTGACCATCTGCTGGCCACTGCGGTACATGGCCATCCTCACTGGCACCACCCTGGCCAGGATCGGGGCCAGCCTGGTGGCCAAGAGCATCTGTGCGGTGGTCCCGGGGGTCTTCCTCCTCCGCAGGCTGCCCTACTGCCGCACCAATGTGATCCGCCACACCTACTGCAAGAACATGGGCATCGCCAAGCTGTCCTGCACAGACGTCACCCTCAACAGCGCCTACGGCTTGGCGGCCACCTTCCTGACCACCGGCCTGGACGCCATCTTCGTGGTGGTCTCCTATGTCCTCATCCTGCAGGCCGTCCTGAGGCTGCCGTCCAGAGATGCCCGTCTCAAGGCCTTGGGCACCTGCGGGTCCCACGTGGGCGTCCTGGCGGTCTTCTACAGCCTGGCTTTCTTCTCCTTCTTCACCCACCACTTTGGCCACAGCGTCCCCCACCACGTCCACATCCTCCTGGCCAACCTCTACCTCTTGGTGTCACCCATGCTCAACCCCATCGTCTACAGAGTGAAGACCAAGGAGATCCGGGGGCATGTCCTTGGCCTGCTGAGACGGAAGGGCAGCGCCCCCTAGTTTGGGGTCTGAGGGACAGACGCCTCGGCCTCTGGGCACTGGGTGGCAGAGCCCTTTTGCTGCCCGAGGCTGAGGACAAGATGGTGCACAACATCCGACTGGAGCAGTAACTGGTTCTCACCTGAGTGCTGGAGATGGGGCAGAGTTCTCCTCTGACCCCAAAAGCAGCCGGCTGGCTATGGGGCTGCAGGGCAGACCAGGGGGCACACAGTTCTAGGGGGAGGCGGGAGGATTGGGGTGTTGGCAGAGGATTCTCGCCACCTGAGTCTTTTCCCTTCCTTGAAAACTCAGCTGCCAGTATCCGAATGCCACCCTACAAATCTGTGCTGCAGCAGCTGGAAGATTGTGCCCAGTTCTGGTTGCCTCACATGAAAGCGGACATTGCAGAGTTGGAGAAGGTTTAGGAAAGGACACCCCAAATGATCCAGGGGAGGGGGCAGCTGCCCTGTGGGGAAAGGATGGCGTTTGGGGGCCTTTTTGGTTTAGAGAAAAGGGGAGAGTAAAAGGCGAAACGACAGAGGTTTATAAACCGACGCCTGGCCTGGGGAAAGTGGAAGAGAGAAGCTTTCCTCCCTCTCTCCTAACACTAGAACTTCTGACATGTCAGGAAGAGATTCAGGTCTGATTACAAAGCCCTTCTTCATGCAGCACGGAGTTAATCTGTGGAACTCCCTGCCACCGGAGGCAGAGATGGCCACCAACTTGGGTGGCTCTGAAAGAAGATCGGACAATTTCGTGGAGGAAGAGGGGGCTGCCAGTGGCTCCTGCCAGGAGGGCTCTGCTGTGGCTCCGCAGTCGGTTGGAGGCAAAGATCCTTCGGAGGAGGGGAGAAAGGGCCTCCTGGGCTCGGGTTCTGGGGGCTGGTTTCCCTTGGGAGAATTCTGGCCCATCCTGTGGCCAATGTGGGCATGCTGGCCACCTCAGAAGGGCCTCATCCTGTCTGGCCAACCTGGTGTCTCTTCTGCAGCCCTCTCCCCACCCAGCTTCCCTAGGGAAGGAGTCAGGTAGACTGCCTCTGCAGCTGGAGGCATTGCGTGGCCACAGAGACAAATGTGGCAAGTTACTTTAAACTCTTGTTTATTATTATTATTAGTAGTAGTAGGAGTAGTAGCTATTTATATCTTGCCCACCGGGCTGGTTTCCCCAGCCACTCTGGGTGGCTCCCAACAGAATATTAAGAATAATAAAGCAATAAAACACCAAACATTCAAAACTTCCCTAAAGAGGGCTGCCTTCAGATGTCTTCTAAAAGTCGGACAGTTGTTTATTTCCTTGACATCTGGTGGGAGGGCGTTCCGCAGGGTGGGGGCGCTTTGAGCTTGCAGCCCCTCCTGAGACCTTGCCGGGAAGGGCGGATCATAAATAAATGATCTCCCTGCACCAGCCTCTCCATGAAGCTCCAAGCGCTGCACGTCACAGTCAATGAGAGACACACGGCAGAGAGCCAACTGTGAACATTCGCAGACCTTCTTCTCCAGCTCTGGAGTCTAGTCTCTCGGTGCTTGAAAGCCATCCGCTCCCAGCTCTGTTTCCTCCCATGGAGCTGGCATGGCTGGCTTCAGGGGCTCTTGCCAGCCCAAGGAAGGCACAGGGCAGAGAGCTAGCTCTTTCTTGCCCAATATAACACTCGCTAGGATGCAGCTGTTCCCAGGTCTGCACTCTATGGGCAGCTGCAACAACAGGGGCGACTCTCCCTCCCTCCGTTTATGCTCCTCTCAGCCAGAGACTGCGCCTGCACGGAAGCTCCCTCTGCCCTTCCCTCTTCAGTCCCCTCCTGGTTCTGGGAGACGGAGGTTCAGGAGAAGGTGGGGAAGCCCCTGGCCCTTCCCTGGCCTGGCCAGCCTCATCCTCCTCTTCCTCCAGCTCTGAAGCATCCCCTGCCTCCGACGCTTGCCTCCCGACTGACCCAGTTCCCCACAAATCACTGCCCCCTTCTTTCAAGCCAGACTCCAGCCCCTCTTCCCCCGGCGTCCTGCCAATCGTAGACACCCCCTTTTTGGAGGCTCATTGAGGGAAGCTCTGGGTTTGAGTCATCGCGGACATTTCCCTTGTGGTTCCCATTGTGCCTTCATCTGTGCAATGGGTCTAAATGCCACATGAGATCTATGGGGTGTGTTTTGCCCTTGCAAAATGGCTCTCGGACTGTGAGCTTCCAGGGAGTCTCCTCGGCTGTGTGCTCAGTCCTGGTCCTGCTGCTTGCGAGGAGATGATAAAGAGAGCAGCTGGGGCCTGATGTCTTCTAGAGAGAAGCAGCTATCTGGGGCCTCCTGCTCGGCCCAGGGCGCCACACCCCACGGCCAGCCTCTTCCCCCCTCCTGCTCCTCAGCCCCACCAAGCTGGGCCCCAGAGGAGGAGGAGGAGCTTTGGCCCAGGGTATAAAAGGCTCCAGCCCTGGAAGGAGCTCCAGCTCAGCCCAGAAGGTTTTCTCCAGCAGCCGAGAGAAGCTCACAGCCAGCCATCATGGTGCACTGGACCGCCGAAGAGAAGCAGCTCATCAACACTTGCTGGAGCAAAGTGGACGTGGCCGCCTTGGGTGGGGACACCCTTTCCTGGTAAGGCCAGGGGTGGTTCCCTCTCTGGGCAGGCTGGGCAGGAACTCCTCTTTCCACCTGGAGAATGACCATCCATGCCTCTCCCGGTGTGGTGTAGTGGTTAAGAGTGGTGGACTCGTAATCTGGGGAACCGGGTTCGCGTCTCCGCTCCTCCACCTGCAGCTGCTGGGTGACCTTGGGCCAGTCACACTTCTCTGAGTCTCTCAGCCCCACTCACCTCACAGAGTGTTTGTTGTGGGGGAGGAAGGGAAAGGAGAACGTTAGCCGCTGTGAGACTCTTTCGGGTAGTGATAAAGCGGGATGTCAAATCCAAACTCCTCCTCCTCTCTTCTTCTTCTTTCTCCTTCCTTCCTTCTCTCCAGCTTGCTGATCGTCTTCCCCTGGACCCAGAGATTATTCACTCACTTTGGGGACCTCTCCAGCCCTGCCGCCATCTGTGCCAACGCCAAAGTCAAGCAGCACGGCCACAAGGTCCTGGCCTCCTTCGAAGAGGCCATCAAGAACCTCGACAAGATCAAGGAGACCTTTGCCAAGCTGAGCGAGCTTCACTGCGACAAGCTCCACGTGGACCCCGTCAACTTCGGGGTGAGCCTGCCTGCCCCCAAGGGCTGCCTGGGGGAGGGCGGGGGGGATGGGTGCCTGAGGTCTCCTCTGCAGGGTCACAATCCCCACACACGAATCATAGAACTGTTCTGTTGGAAGGGACCCCGAGGGACATCTAGTCCAACCCCCTGAGGGAATCTCATGACAGACGGCTCCTCACCCTCTGCTTAACAACCTCCAGTGAAGGAGGGTCTTCCAAGGGAGTCCGTAAAAGCTCCTAATCTTCAGAAAGTTCCTCTTAATATCTAATGGGAATCTCCTTTCTTGTTGTTTAAATCCATTGGTTCGGATCCTGCCCTCTTGCGCACCAGAAAACAAGTTCCAGCCTTCTCTTCTCTCATGCGTTTAACTTGTTTTGAACTTTTTGTGATTTTACCGTATTATTTTTATGTGATGCATTTTTTATGGAGCAGCAATATAGAGATATAAATAAATGAATTTTAACTAAACCCACATACCCAAGTAGAGGAGAGTTCCTGGCTATCTTTCACAATCCTCGTGGCGTCATCTCCTGGCGAGTCAGAGTGGGCTCCCCTCATCCGCGGGCACCTTCAGCCACGCCCTGAGCAAGCCAACCCCTTTACCTCGGAAAGAAGGGCAACTCGATGGACTCTCTTGCCTTCTGGCCCTTCAAATGGAGCCTGTGGCCTTTGCCCTTCCTCCTTCTGACTGGTCCCTGGTCAAGCGAGGATCTGTCCGGCTAGCAGAGGCCGAGCCCAGGAGGTCCCTGGCAGGGGCCAGTTTGCTTCTTGGCACCAAACCTCTCCTGGCATGGCAATGCCAGCCTGGGACGGTGTGGGGTTCTGTCTGTTGCCTCCTGGACCAGCCTCCTTCCAGGGGACCCCAAACCCCTTCATCCATCCCAGCTGGCCTTTGGGCTTGACCCCACAGCCGCCAGCTGTGGCTGTGTGGGGTGGGGCTTGTGGGGAGAGGGCGTTCCGCACACGGGCCCCCGGCGGAAGGAGTCACCCCCTGTTTTCTCTTCCAGCTCCTGGGCGAGGTCCTCATCACCATGCTGGCCGCGCGCTTTGGGAAGGAATTCACCCCTGCTTACCACCATGCCTTTCACAAGCTGGTCAAGGTGGTGGCACATGCGTTGGCCCTCCGGTACCACTGAGGCACCCCCAGGGAGAAGCGGCCATCTCCTGCTGGTCTCGCCACCCACCGGGTGGGGTGGGGGCCACCCCTTCCTGCCCCCATGTGACGCTTGACCCTCTAATAAATCCTCCCTCTGCAATCTGACCTGGCTTCCTGTGTCTCTTTCTCTGGGATGGGGGGGGGAACAGGCCTGGGGGGAAGACCCCTCCTGTTAGCTGGCTGGCGGTGGGCTAGGAAAGTGGGGGGGGGCTTCTCTGTCCTCTGTCACTCAAGAGGAACCATTGAGCACCAGTGGGGGGGGTTCAGGGTGCTCTGGCACTTGCAGAGTTGGAAGGGACCCCCAAAAACCATCTAGTCCCCTTCCCACCATTTCCTGGTCCTTTCCCCTGGCCAGTTGTCCTCCTTGTTTTCCCTCCTGGGGAGACTTGAGAGACTCGGTTGGAGATCCCAGCTCTGCCCCACCCCCTGCTCTGCATTCAGCCCCTGCCAGTCACACACTTGATGCCTCCCCCCCCCCTTATGGAAGACACCCTCTGCCACCTGGCCTGGTCTCTCTCTCTCCGCTCCTCCAGTCCCACCAAGGTGTGGCAGCTGCCCCAAGTCTGCCCCCTTTGGCGTGGCTTCTTTGTTGCAGAGCAAACAAGCCTCAAAAGAGAGACCAGGTGGGGTGGTGGTGGAGAGGGTGGGGGGGAGACGCCTCCTGTTAGCTGGTGGGGGTCTGGGAAAGTGGGGGGGCTCTCTGTCACTCAAGAGGAACCATTGAGCACCGGTGGGGGTGGGTGGGGTTTCAGGGCACTGTGACACTTTCCCCTTGACACTCCTGGCAGGCTCCCTTCAATGCTCCAAGGTCCAACGTCCTTGTCTTCCTTCTTTCGCCTTCTGGGGAAACCAGGGGGGCCGCTGCCTGCTCTGGCTTCAGCCCCCTCCTGCTGGGGGGCACCCAACCAGTGCACCAGGGACACAAAGTGCACCCACCCAGCCCCTCAGGAGTAAGGGCCTTCTGAGCTGAGGACTAGACAACGGCGTGGCACCAGAGCAAAGGATCATGCTCGGCCGTGCATTCTTGACAAGAATGCATGCGCACACAGCAGCATCAGCCCTGTGACTCATGCGCACATTCTCCTTGCCAAGATAAGGCCAGGAAGCTTCATTCCCCCCCCATCTGCAACCAACGGACCAATCAGAAGCTGTTCTGTTTGACAGCTGGCCAATCAGGGCCCATTTCACCTTTAAATCTCCCTTATGGAACAGCAGCCCCTGCAGGGGGGAAATGCAAATGACAGGCTGGACTGCAAAGGAGCTGGGCGGCTTCTGCAAAAAGGAAGGAAGTCTCCACTCTGAGCCTCCAATGAATGGGAAAGACACGGAAATTCAACAGAAATCTGGTTAATGCAAGTTTTTATCCCGTTCCAGTGGTAATAAGGTTGTTATCCAGAGGTACAGGGTGTTACAGGGAAATTAGACGGGAGAGTCTTGCACATCACCAAAACCTCATTCGTTCAGGTTCAAGCCTCCATTCACAAAGTGCCTGTCTAATCAGAAACTGCAGGTCCCTGAGAGCAGCGCCGAATGTCCAGAAAATTAAGAGCAACACATCTGCAAGGGACACTCAGCTCAGTTTGCAGAAGGAGCCCCTGACCCCCCCCCCCCCAGCCCCAGGTCTCCAACAAAGGAAAACAGGGGAAGTGTCAGAACCAAATCTGATAAATGCATCTATGTACAGGCTCAATGGGAAAACTCTCACAAGACATCGCTTGCTGCATCCATCTTCTCAGTTCCAACGGCATTTAGGACCCAGGGAAGTGAGGTATAAGGGGCGGGGTGAGAGAGCCCACCATAATCCACAGATGTACAGTCACATCTGCAGGGCCTTCCAGATGAGTTGTGATGGTGATATCCTGTCCCAAGAGTGTCAGACAGATCACCATCTCAATCGCAATGCCTACCTGCCCCATAGTGGTACACTATGGTCTGCCCTGCAGAGGACCTTAAGGTCCATGAATAACCATAATTTAGAGGTCCCGGGCCCTAAGGAAGTCAGACTCTCCTCCCCCAGGGCCAGGGCCTTCTCAGTGGTGGCTCCGACCTGGTGGAATGCTCTGTCCCATAAGACCAGGGCCCTGCAGGATTTAACCTCCTTTCATCGGGCCTGTAAGACAGAGCTATTCCGCCTGGCTTTCCATTTGAACTCAGCCTGATCTTTTATTCCCCTTCCTCCCCTTTTTATGAACATTACCCGCTCTGAGACCCCACAGCTAATTCTCCCCTGGTCTCCTCCCTGGCTCAAATAGGACTAATTTAGCCAGCTAGCCCTGGTGATCATCTAATGTTTATTGGATGGATTTCCCCCTGAAACTGATTTTTGAATTCTGAATTGATTGCTATTCACGTTTTACACTGTATTTTATGCTGGTTTTCGTTGCATCAATTAAGTGTTTAAAATTTGTTGTTAGCCGCCCTGAGTCCTGTTAGCTGTTTTCTGAACCGGAAAGGGCGGGGTATAAATAAAAAAATATTATTTATTATATTATCTACAAGACAAAGGGGTGTCCCTCAGGGACCCGGGAACTGCACATGTTTTCCTCTGTACTGTGATGGAGTATGTGTGAAAGGCTGTATTTGATTGACAGGGGCCTGCCTGGATCTCTACCTGTGACCACACCTTTTCTGTGACAATTCTATGGTTCCTTGATGACGCATCTTGAGATGTATTATGGGAAACTTTGAAATGCGGATGAAACCGATTGTTTGGCGCTTCTGGCTGCCTCGTCTTTGTGGGAGTGGGAAGTCTTGTTGCAACAATAAATATCAAGCCTGCTGGCTGCTCTTTTTGCTTCTATCTCCTGGCTGAAGTCTCTTGCATGTGACCCCAAACCTGAGTCAAGGTCAGGCAATGTTGGGGGGCTCCAAGGACCCCCTTTTACAGTGGAAGGAGACGGGAGTCGTGGCATGAACACAACGGGGAAGCCATAATCCCTATGTGCACAGGATCCCCTCCTGACTGGCCGATTGGGCAAGATCCCACATGGCAAAGAGCCAGAGAGAAGCCCATCACCTTCGCAATACATGTAGGGACCTCCAACGCAGGCTGAAGTTCACCGGGTGCAGCAAGAATAGATTTCCCCAACTGATTCAAGGTAACAAAAGGGAAGGTAAAGACTTTCTTTGGAAGGTGAAAGGCAGGAGAATAATCGCAGCCTTGAGGGACAGGACTCTGTCTGGGACTCAGATTTCTGCCTGACAACGCACCGCCTTCTCTGACTTTTTTTTTATGATGCTTCTTGAAATATATTATGGGAAATTGTGGGAACTTATAAAAGCGGATGTAACCTTTTGTTCTGGGTTCTTCTTCTTCACTGGGGCTCAGGAGTGGAAAATTAGTTGCAACAAATAAACGATCCGGTTTACCAGCCGCTGTTTAGTTCCTTTAACTGGGCTGCAATCTCCTGCTTGAACATGACCACTCTTAGACCCAGAGGACCAGATTCTAACAAAGTTGGGGAAAACTTTTAAGTAAGGTACCCCAAGTTTTGAAACTTCCTTAACAGGCCCCTGGTGTGATGCCTCGCCCCCTAATAAAAGCCACCCTCTGCCGTCTCAGGCAGCAATTCTTCCCTGCTGCTCCCTGGGGCAGCTTATTATCATTATTATTATTATTATTATTATTATTATTATTATTATTATTACCCCGCCCATCTGGCTGGGTTTCCCCAGTCCAGCCACTCTGGGTGGCTTCCAACCAAATATAAAAATACAGTAGTCCATCAAACATTAAAAGCTTCCCTAAACAGGGCTGCCTTCAGATGTCTTCTAAGTCTGGCAGTTGTTTTTCTCTTTGACATCTGGTGGGAGGGCGTTCCACAGGGCGGGAGCCACCACCGAGAAGGCCCTCTGCCTGGTTCCCTGTAACTTGGCTTCTCGCAGGGAGGGAACCGCCAGAAGGCCCTCGGTGCTGGACCTCAGCGTCCGGGTAGAACGATGGAGGTGGAGACGCTCCTTCAGGTATACTGGGCCTTTGAGGCCGTTTAGGGCTTTCAAGGTCAGCACCAACACTTTGAATTGTGCTTGGAAACGTCCTGGGAGCCAATGTAGGTCTTTCAAGACCGGTGTTATGTGGTCTCGGGCGGCCGCTCCCAGTCAGCAGTCTAGCTGCCGCATTCTGGATTAGAAGTAAGCCCAGCAGGGCTTACTTCTGAGGAGACATGCAGAGGCAGGTGGGACTGGAGCTGCTGCCTGGACATGCGGAGCGTGACTCGTCCTCTGACTAGGAAGGAGCAGCTTGCCAGCAGTTAACTCCTTGCACACTGGAAGTCCTTCCCCTGGAACGGAAACTGGCCCTTTGCACAGAAACAGACAGGAGAAGCCCCAACTAAAGAGGAATGGCTTCAAAAGTTGATGGACTATGCAGAAATGGAGAGCAAAAATAAGAGATAAAAGAGGCAAAGTGTTCCTGGAAGAGTGGAGACTATTTGAAGAACTGTTATGGTCAAATGGAAACATGGGCAGGGTCCGAATTGTGAGCAGCAGAATGAAAACAACAATAAGTGAAATTGAGGCTAATTGTATTAAAGGATGGCATATAAAAAAGGGACACGGGTGGCACTGTGGGTTAAACCACAGAGCTTAGGGCTTGCCGATCGGAAGGTCAGCGGTTCGAATCCCCGCAACGGAGTGAGCTCCCATTGCTCGGTCCCTGCTCCTGCCAACCTAGCAGTTCTAAAGCACGTCAAAGTGCAAGTAGATAAATAGGTACCGCTCTGGCAGAAAGGTAAACAGTGTTTCCATGCGCTGCTCTGGTTCACCTGCTGGTCCTGCTGGCCACATGACCCGGAAGCTGTCTGCAGACAAATGCCGGCTCCCAAGGCCTATAGAGAGAAATGAGTGCCGCAACCCCAGAGTTGTCCGCGACTGGACCTAACGGTCAGGGGTCCCTTTATCTTTATGGCATATAAAGCAGTAAGTTTAAGGTGGGAATAAAAATATGGAAGTAAAGGTGGCAGCCCTCTCCTCCTCCATGAACTTGCCCAGGCCACTTTAAAGCCATCCGGGTTGCTGACCAGTGTTTAACTATGCGCTCTGTGAAAGGTGGCGAGGGAGAGATAAGTGTGCCATCTAACAATGGTGGCAACCGGTCCAGGGCCTCCCTGTGTGCCAGTGGTCCAGCCTGGGCACCTGCGTGTGAGTGTGGCAGAGGGTTGGGCTAGATGACCCCTTAGGTCCCTTCCAGCTCTACAATTCTGCTGACCCCACAGCCCTTTCCCCCGACACTCAGCAGTGGGGAGGGGGGTGTCCTCAAAGCAAACCCCCAACCCCCCCGAGACCTGCTTCTCCTGCCCCCTTGGCCCCTCTCCAGAGGATATCCGGTTGTTTTGTGCCTCCGCTTCCTTCCCAGAGACTTGGGACAAGGCGTCTGGATCCCGGTTTCAGACAGGATCCCACCCGCTTTGGCCTGAAGCCCAGAGTCCTGGCCTGCCGTCATCTCCTGGACAAACAGGATCTTGCCAGCCCCCTGCAGGAAGGCAGAAGCAAAGGAGTTAAAAGGTCCATGAAAGCCGGAAGGGCTTTGGAACTCACTGCCACTGGATTCAAGGGGAATGCAAGCAGGTTCAAAAGCCAGTGTGTTTTCTGGAAGTGCATTTCCTCGGGAAAAGCTTGGTTTCCTTCTCATGTTCAGGGTCCGGAATAAGTCGCAAAGGCGGTTCTGGGTTGGGTCTCCTGGTAACCACTGAAATGCCAGTCTGGGGGTTAGCTGGTGTGCTGCAGCAGTCAAGAGTGTGGGACCAGGACCTGGGAGATCAGAGTTCGAATCCCACCCCCACCCCCCGGGCCTGAAGCTCAGTGGGTGACCTTGTGCCAGCTACTCACGACCCCTTTGACTGGCAGAAGGGGCACTGCCAGAGGCGACACCTGCTGCCCCTTCTGCTTTTGTAAGCCCTCCGTATTTCAGTGTGGCAATCCTTGCACTTTGGGACTTCCTGCCACATGACATGAGACGGGTGCTTTTGCAGGGCTCTTTCCAGCACCTTCTCAGCTCCAGGGAAGGCCCCCCAGACGCTCCCAAAGTCAGTGCCAGCCTGGATCTGTTTTTTCCAGCCTGTCGTTGTTCCAGCTTTCCAAAAGTCTTACATTCTCGCTGCTAATTCTCCTGATGGATAATTTCACTGTTTTTACGTTTTTTGGAAAGCGCTTTGAGGTTGCTATTGTTTTACGATCAAGTGGTGAGTAAATTTCATGGAATAAGTAAATACTGGAAGAAGATTATTATTTTTTTACATTTTAACAATGTATCATCATGAAAAAGAGAGGAAAGGATGCGGGGGGGGGAATGAGCGGGGCTTTTTGGTCTTTTATTTAGGGATCTTGCAGGCCCCCCACCCTGACCTCCGCGCACCATCCAACCAGCGAAGAGCCAATCCAGGCCTTGTCACCCCCCCCCACCCAGGGACCCCTTTGCAGACCCGGGTCCCAATCCCTTGCCAGACCAGCGCCTCCCCCCCCCAAAGGAGCCCAGGCTCAGCAACGGGGACCAGGCGGGAGTTGCAATTGGGGTTGCAATTGGGGGCCGAGACTTACTCCCTAGGAAACGCGCTCGGCACGCGCTCAGAGGCGCCCTCGCCCGCGCTCGTGCACGGAGGGAGGGAGGGCGGGGGGGGGTCCCCGCGGGGCCGCCTCCCCCTTCCTGTCTCCCGGCCGGAGCGAGCGGAAGTTTGGCGGCTGCCCGGCCAGCCGAGGAAGGAGGAGGAGGAGGAGGAGGAGGAGCAGGTAAGCCGGATTGGGGCGGGGGGGGGGAGAGGAAAAAGACACGTTGCTGGGGGGGGCAGGGAAATCTGGCCCCCTTGCAGCGCCCCTCCCCCCAAAAGGAGCCCCCCCCCGAAAAAGCTGCCCATTCTGCAGCCCCCCCCCCCGACAGACAGGCGTCCACTTCTCTCCCCCCCCTTGAGCTCTTCAGGCGCCCCCTTTTTGCTCCCTCCCCGTTGCGAAGTGGGGGTGCGGGAGGACGGGGGTCTTCATTTCCTCTCCCCCCCCCAATTCCTCTTCTGAGCTCCGCCTCCCTGCAGGGCTGGACCGTCCTCGCCTCGCCAGCCCCGGGTGCGAGGCGGGGGGGGTCACACATGCACACGGGGGTCTTGTGGGGAGAGGCCCGGCCGCGCCGCCCCCCCCCTCCCGCCGTCCCCTCCCGCCCTACAAGCCCTCCGGCCTCGCTCCGCGAAATGGCCCCATTTCACAGCTTCCGAGGGAAAGTCGAGGCTTGGCTCCGTCTTGCCCCCCCCCCCCCATGGATCCTGCATTCTTCGGCTTGCAGAGCCTGCTCTCTCTCCCCCCCCCCAGCCCAGCCCAGCCCCCCCCGCTCCTCGGGCTTCCTGCTCCGTGCAGGCAAGACCAGGCAAGACTCGCCCTGGGCAATCTCTCCACCCCCCCCCCGCCCTTTCCTGCCTCCTTCCTTATAAATACCGCGGCGGCGGGGGGGGGGGGCAGAGGGAGTGTCTCCCCATTGCACAAGGTGCGGCTGGGCATGTCTGCAGCGGAGGGACTGGCCCGGCCTGGCAGGGGTGGAGGTGCGCCCCCCCCCGGCATGCAACAGCCCTTTCCTTCTTGTGGGGGGGGGTGAGCTCCAGGGCTGGGGGTGCGGAAGCACATCCTGGTCCCCTCGGTTGGGTCTGATGGGGAGAGGGAGGGAGCCGGCATCCTGCTTCCCGCCCCCCCCCCGGGCGTCGACAGCAAGAGCACCTTGGGCAGGAGGGGGTTACTGGCCCGGCTGGTGAGGGTGGGGTGGGGGGGGATGAATCAGCATCCGCTGCTCCTGCCGAGGCAGCCGCCCTCAGCACCCTGACCGGCGGGGGGGGGGCCCCTTGGGTGCCAGCAGAAGGAAGAGACCGGCCGCAGGAGGGGGAGAGATTCTGGCAGCAAAGGTCAGCCAGTGTGGGGGGGCATGGAGGCGTGGGGTGCTGTCCAGTTCAAAGAAGGGGGTGCCATGGGTAGGACGGTCAGACTCAGACCCTTGACTCCATTGAGTTCAGTGCAGCCTGTTCTGACCGGCAGCAGTGGCCCTCCAGGGACCTTTCTCCCATTGGGAGCCTTCTGCGCTCCATGCAGGCGTTTGGCCTTTCCTTCCAGCCCTGGGGCCACAGAAAGCTGACTCAGGCACCCAGCCCATCTGGTGCAACACGGCCAGCACTGGCTGGCAGCTTCTCTCTGGGTTTTTGGGCAGGGTGCCCCCCCCCAGGCCTCCCCAAAGATGCCGCCAACTGGGGTTTGTGCCGGCAGGGACCTTTTGCGCTTTCCCACTCCGCTGCCACCCCTTGCCTCTGAGGAAGCCCAGCAGAGCGTGAGATCCTCAGGGCCGTGGGTTCAAGCAGCGGGTTGGGCAGAAGAGCCCTGAACGGCAGCGGGTTGGGCTGGATGACCCTTGGGGTCCCTTCCAAGTCTCCCATTCCTGTTAGTCCTGGTTCTTTAGGAAAAGCTGCTTGGTAACGGAACAGAGGAGGTCAGGCCCTGGGGGGAAATCAGTGTTGCTTATTCTGACTGGCAGCAGCGGGGGGGGGGGGTCCTGTCTACCAGCCTGGATTGGAATTCTGCCCTTGTGCCCCTTCCCCCCGTCACCTGGCTCAACCCTCTCTCTCTCTCTCTCTCTCTCTCTCTCTTTCTTTCCTAGGCTTCTCCCCCACCCTACTTCCCAGCCCCCCACCTCGCCTGCGGAACCGGCCCTGACCCCTCCCTCGGTGCCACCACCGCCCGGACCCCGCCATGCCCCGGGCCTGGCATGGAGCCCTCTGGCAGCCTGCTTCAGGGCAAGCCCTTCTACTGCCGGGAGTGGGCGCTGGGCCGGCTGGCGCTCAGCCTGGAGGGGGGCGGGGGGGTGCTGGTGACGGGGGGCCCGGGCAGCGGCAAGACGGCCCTGTGCACTGAGGCCCTGTGGCCCACCTCCGAGGCGGGGCGCCGGGTGGGGCTGGGCGAGAGCGCCTTGGCCTGGCACTTCTGCCAGCCCCACGATGGCGCCACCTGCTCCCCCCGAGGCTTCCTCCTCCGGCTGGTGGCGCAGATCCGGCGCTGCCCCCTGCTGCCCGGGTACGGCGAGCGCCTGGGACGGGCGGATGCCCAGAGCACCCTGGAGAACGCGCAGTGCAAGAAGGACCCGGACGAAGCCTTTCGCAGGTGAGAGAGAAACCCCCGCCCTGCCCCCCGGGGGGGTGGCATCCTGGTCACCCCACCGTCCGGAGGGCAGGACCCCCCTCCTCGTCCTGGATCAGGCCCATCGAGCCGGGCATCCTGTTCTCACAGTGGCCGAAAACTCCTCAGAATACCTGGAAATTGAGGTAGACTGCCCCTGCACCTGGAGGCTCCACAAAAGCGCTAGAAGAGTCTGGTGGCTCTCAAGGGGGCAGGGTGGGGGGAAACGGATGGATTTTTTAAAAAATTTAAATCCTATTTTGAAAATAAAATGCTTTCGGAGGAAAAATCATTCTGAAGATAGTTTTCTAGTTAAGTTACATTATAGTCCAAAGGGCTATTCATTAGGAAATAAGGATTTTGTTTTTCATGTGTGTTAAAACTCAGTTTTTTGTTTGTTTGTTTAACCACATCAGTTAACCAACATGGATACGTTTGCTAGAACGTTATTGTTTTAGTTAAATAAATTGTTATTAAGGAAATGGTTGTTTTCCCCCCTCCTTCCAGTAAAGTACAGCAGAAAAGTTGTCCAAATATATAAACAGTTAACTTATTAAACCTCACAATAATTTCACAGTTATCTATGTATTTCTAATAGTATAACCAAAGTAATTTTTGATATACCGTATTTTTCGCCCTATAGGACGCACTTTTTCCCCTCCAAAAATGAAGGGGAAATGTGTGTGCGTCCTATGGGGCGAATACAGGCTTTCGCTGAAGCCTGGAGAGTGAGAGGGGTCGGTGCGCACGGACCCCTCTCACTCTGCAGGCTTCAGGAAGCTCTGCGCAACCCTCGGGAGACCGGCGGGAGTTCCTGCCAGGCTCCGCAGGCTTGCGGAGAGCTGCCTGCAGCCCGAAGCCCAGGGAGCGCAGCGGAGTGCGCCCCGGGCTTCGGGCAGATATCCGCAGGCCTGGGGAGACCGGCAGGAGTTCTGGGGTCGGGGGAAGCTCGGGCTTCCCCCATCCCAGCCCCGTACCTGGGGGGGCGGGAATAAATATATTTTTCTTTATTCCCCCCCCAAAAAAAAACTAGGTGCGCCCTATGGGCCAGTGCACCCTATAGGGCGAAAAATACGGGTAAGTGTAAAAAACTACTCTGGAAATTTATTATTTCAGAAATGAAACCTTCATCTGGTTGTAAATATTAAGATTATACCAGCAAGAATGCGTCTTTATGAAAAAAAGATTATTTAAATCAAATCCCCCGCTGCCCGCAAGCAAGATCTGAGCCCAGGAGCTGCCTTGCTATCCTGTTGCCACTTAACTCACCTTTCTTCCAGACTAACCCCCCCCCCCCCCGTTGAATTGATCTTAATGCTGCCCCCGTTTTCAGCTCCCCATATATTCAATAAACGTTTTCCACTCTCCTCTAAACATTTTTTCTTCTTGTTCTTTTATTCTACATGTTAAGTCTGCAAGCTGCACATATTCCATCAAGTTGCCGTCCTCCTTTGGTTCTCCTTTTTTGGGCTAACGAAACACGGGCCGCAGTATTGGCATACATAAATAACCTTTTTTGACACCTGGGAATTCCAGTCTGAATTATCCTCAACAGAAAAGACTCTGGGTTTTTTGGGGGGAAAGTACTTTG
The DNA here is from genome assembly GCF_965113315.1 of Podarcis vaucheri. Taxonomy (NCBI): domain Eukaryota; kingdom Metazoa; phylum Chordata; class Lepidosauria; order Squamata; family Lacertidae; genus Podarcis; species Podarcis vaucheri. The sequence continues at coordinate 1,202,281 of NC_138762.1, read as the reverse complement.
AAACATTTTTTCCAATTCATTATAAATTATTTAATAAAGATTTATTTTTTAAAAAAATTAAATTATTTCCCATTTTTTTACCCTTTTACAAGTTGACCACATATGAAAGAATGTCTCTGGGTGTTCCCCATTTGCAATATTCAATTGTGTGCCCCCCCCAACATAACAATTTATCAAAGATACATCATCCTCATTTCCTCCCCCCCCCCATTTTTTCCCTCCCCGAAAAATAAAAACCCTCCCTCCCCCCCCCCCGACTTCCCTCAGCTCCTCTCTCTGGTTTTTCATCACGTTTTTCTCTGCATATTATAAAATTGTAAAGATCCTTAATTTATCTATATATACGGTATGTTACCAATATATGCTCTGGTCCATGGGGTCACGAAGAGTCGGACACAACTAAACAACTAAACACAACAACAAACATGTTACCAATAAAAAGTTTGTGCATGTTTATTCAAAACCTGCCAAGGAGTCCAGTTCATTTTGTTGTTTCTTTAAGTAATTTGTAAAAGGTTCTTTAAAGTCACAGTTGTCCTTATCACATAGTTTATGAGTCAATTTCGCCAATTCCGCTTTGTCCATCGGTTTCTCTTGCCACAGTTCTTTGGTCGGGATTTCCATCCTTGTCCTATTAAGACTCTTGCTGCCATTGTCGCATACATAAGATATTTTTCAGTTTCCTTGGCAGGTCTTTTCCTAAAATGCTTCGGGCTTTTTTTTACAAATGTTAATTGGAACATTTCCTTCAACTCGCTGTACATCATTTCCCACTTTTTTTTTAATTCCACCCTTCCTTCCTTCTTCCACCCACAGGGCCGTCCTGCTGCCCCTTCTGGACCTGCCGCCCCCCGCCAAGCCCCTCCTGCTGGTGGTGGACGCTCTGGACGCCGGCCAGGCGGAGCACGAGGAGGAAAGAGCGCCCCCTCCGGGGCCCAGCCGGACCATCGCCCAGCTGCTGGGGGGCCACCTACAGCTGCTGCCCCCCTGGCTGCTCCTGGTCTGCACTGCCCGCTCCCACAGCAAGGGGGTGCTGCGCCTCTTCAATGGTGAGGGGGGGCCCGGCCAAAGGGAAGGGGGGCCAGGGACTTGGGTCCGCCTGGGTCTCTAAAAGCCGGGCGGCTCTTCAGAAATGGCCCCAGTGCAATGCCCGATATGCAGCTAACTTCTCTTTAACGTTAATCTTCTTTAAAGTTGCATATCACCCTTCATCTGGGATAGCTCCGTTGGAAGAGCATGAGACTCTTACTTTCAGGGTTGTGGGTTCAAGTCTTGTGTTGGGCAAAAGATTATTGCTGGGGTGGGTGGGGCGTAAATAAATAAATATTATTATCATTGCATTGCAGGGGGTTGGACTGGATGGTACCTTCCAGTTTTACAGTATGATAATTTAGAACTTAGATAATTTAGAATTTAGTTGCGGGTGGCGCTGTGGGTTAAACCAAAGAACCTAGGGTTTGCTGATCAGAAGGTTGGCGGTTCGAATCCCTGTGACGGGGTGAGCTCCCGTTGCTCAGTCCCACCCCTCCCAGTTTGGTGTCATCTGCAAATTTGATCAGGATGCCCTTGAGTCCATCATCCAAGTCGTTGATAAAGATGTTGAATAAGACCGGGCCCAAGACAGAACCCTGTGGCACCCCACTAGTCACTCTTCTCCAGGATGAAGAGGAACCATTGATGAGCACCCTTTGGGTTCGGTCAGATAAATAGGTCCCGTTCCGGCGGGAAGGTAAACGGCATTTCCGTGTGCTACTCTGGTTTGCCAGAAGCGGCTTAGTCCTGCTGGCCACATGACCCGGAAGCTGTACGCCGGCTCCGTTGGCCAATAAAGCGAGATGAGCACCGCAACCCCGGAGTAGGCGACAACTGGACCTAATGGTCAGGGTCCCTTTACCTTAATTTAGAACAGTGTTTCCCAAGCTTGTGTCTCCAGCTATTTTTGGACTACAGTTCCCATCCTCCCTCACCACTGCTCCAGATAGGTTGGGATGATGGGAGTTGTAGTCCAAAAACAGCTGGGGAACCAATCTCCAATTGGAAAACTTTTATTGAATATATGGGCAATAATTGTTTACGGCTGAAAATGATGGCAGCATTAAGATAAATTCAACAGGGTAAATAAGTTTTGGTGGATGCAATAATGGAATACTGATTGGTATAGTTTTTGTAAAATATGCAGGGATTTATGATACGTAAAATGAACCATGGAAAGAGAAGAAGGGCAGTCTTGATATATGTAAAACGAGTATTTTAAATTGTAAAACAGAAAGTTTAATAAAAATTATTAGAAAAACAGCTGGAGACCCAAGTTTGGGAAGCACTGATCTATAATAATCTATAATAATGATCCTGAAACAGTTCACAGCATAAAAATTCAGAATAAAACCACAATGTAACCATAATCTTTAGTATTTTTAAAGCTTTTAGTAGTGAAAAACCACCTTGAGCCTTGAGGAAAAGATGGCATATACAGGATATTATTACTATTTCGTGGCACTTTCCAGGGTGCCCCTGTGGGTGCCAAGTGCAGCCGACTGTTGACATGCTATCCCCACTTTTGGGGGGGGGCTCACATTTTTGTGGGGGGGCTTTCTGGGGGGAGACCCAGCCCCTTCTCACCCCTCGGTTGTCCCCTCGATGCCCCGCAGGGTTCCGGCGCCTGTGCCTGGACGACCTTCGCCGGGAGCCGGTGGTCTGCGATGTCCAGCAGTACATCCTGGCGCGTCTGGACCGGGAGGAGCCCCTCCGGCGCCACCTGACCCGCGACACGGCCGAGGCCCTGAGCCAGCTGCACATCAAGAGCAACGGGTGCCTGCTGTACCTGGAGCGGGTGCTGGACGGCGTGGCGGGCGAGCTGGTCACCCTGCGCGAGGTGCGCCACATCCCGGGCACCCTCTACGGCCTCTACCTCTGGCTGTGCCAGCGTCTCTTCCCGGGCCAGGACTTTGCCCTTGTCCGCCCCCTGCTGGAGGCCCTCCTGGCTGCACCGCGCCCCCTGCGCCCCATGGAGCTGTACGCCGCGGTGTGGACTCGCCGCCCGGTGCCCCGGGAGGAATTTGAGGGCTGGCTGGCATCCCTAGCGCCGCTACTGCACCAGGGACCCAGTGGCACCTGCATCCTCTTCCACGCCAGCTTCGCCGAGTGGCTCTGCGACGTCAAGCACTGCACCCAGAGGTACCTCTGCTGCCCGGCTCGTGGGCACGCCTCCCTCGCCATGAGCGCCTCGTGCCGCGCACCTGCGCTGCTGCCTGAGCAGGTGCATGAACTGGCACACCACCTGCTGCACGCCGAACTGGGCATGGAGGCTTGGCAGCTGGCGCTGTGGCTGGTGTGGTGCGGGGCGCCAGTCGAGCGCTGCCTGGAGCCTGAGGAGGCGCTGCTGCTGCTGCCCCTGGCGCCCGCGGTGCTGGAGCTCCTGGTGCTGGCGGGGGCACGGATGGGTTCCCAGGGGCCTGGGCCGTCGCTTCAACAGGCCCTCGAAAGGGAGGACTCAGTGCGGCTGCTCCTGGAAAACGGCGCCAGTGTCAACCAGCGGGACGTCACAGGGCGCACCCTGCTGGCCAGCGCCGCTCACAGCGGCAACCACGAGGTGGCGGGTCTCCTCCTGGCACGTGGGGCAGAGGCCGAGGTTCCGGACCGGCACGGACAGACGCCCATGACCCTGGCTGCCCGCCAGGGCCACACCAAAGTCCTGCTCTGTTTGCTGGCACACGGCGCCCAGGTAGATCGCCCTGACCGGGAGGGCTGGACGGCACTGCGGGCAGCCGCCTGGGGGGGCCACGGTGAGGCCGTGGGGGTCCTGCTACGAGCCGGCGCCAACGTGGACTGTGCTGACGCCGAAGGGAGGACGGCGCTGAGGGCGGCGGCCTGGGGTGGCCACGAGGAGATAGTTGCCACACTGCTGGAGCACGGAGCTGATCTCAACCGGGCAGATACAGAGGGACGCACGGCACTCATTGCGGCAGCCTACATGGGGCACCGCGAGATTGTGGCGCTGCTGCTGGCACACGGAGCCCACGTGGACCACGCTGACGTGGACGGGCGCACGGCCCTGTCGGTGGCGGCCCTGTGCGTGCCTGCCAGCCGCGGCTACGCCAAGGTGGTGGAGCTCCTCCTGGACTACGGGGCGTCCCCGGGGCACAAGGACCGGGATGGCATGACCCCCTTGCTGGTGGCCGCCTACGAGGGCCACGCCGACGTGGTGGAGCTGCTGCTGGAGGCCGGGGCGGACGTGGACGAGGCCGACGGGGCTGGTTGTGCCCCTCTGCTGGCAGCCGCCTCCATGGGCCACCGTGCTGTGGTGGACACCTTGCTTCTCTGGGGGGCGGCCGTCGATGGGCTGGACGGCGAGGGCCGCACGGCACTGGGTGTGGCCGCTGGGCAGGGCAGCGAGGCGGTGGTTCGGGCGCTGCTGGAGAGAGGCCTGGACGAGAACCACCGGGACGCCCTGGGCTGGACCCCACTGCACCTAGCCGCCTGGCAGGGCCACGCCAGGACGTGCGCCGCGCTCCTGGAGGCTGGGGCCCGTGTGGCGGAAACGAACCGAGATGGGAGGGTGCCCCTGATGCTGGCTGCCCAGGAGGGCCACACGGACACCGTGCAACTCCTGCTGGACCGCGGCTCCCCCATCGACCATCAGGGCTACGACGGGCTCTCCGCCCTCTCGCTGGCCATGCTGGGTGGCCACCGATACACGGCCGAGCTGCTCCTGCGCAAGGGGGCCGACGTCAACCTCTCGGACGCCGAGGGGCGCCCCATGCTGTACCTGCTGGTGCTTGAGGGGCGCCTGGAGATGGCGGAGCTGCTGCTGGAGAATGGGGCTGGGCTAGAGGGGCAGGACGCCCAGGGACGCTCAGCCCTGCACGTGGCCTGCTGGCAGGGCCACTCCGAGGCAGCGCAACTGCTGCTGAGCTATGGGGCCGACGTGGATGCGTTGGACACGGAGCGCCGTTCTGCCCTGCACCTGGCAGCCTGGAGGGGCCACACCCAGATCGCCCGGCTGCTGCTGGAGGGCGGTGCTCAGCCTGACCATGCCTGCAACCAGGGGGCCACAGCACTGGGCATCGCCGCCCAGGAGGGGCAGGCAGAGGTGGCAAAAGTCCTGCTGGAGCATGGGGCCAGCCCTGGCGTCCTCGACAGAGCCGGCCGGACCCCGCTGCGTGTGGCGGCCAAGCGGGGCCACCGGGACGTCCTGCGGCTGCTGGAGGGGCATGGGGCTGCGCCTGGCTCCCCGGGCTCCGTGGGCAGCTCCCCCTCGGCCTCGCTGGGCTCGGCGGCAGGCGAGCACCCCAAGTCGCAGGCCTCCCTGTGTTCCTCGGGCGCCGCCACCTCCTCCACTTTTCACTCGCTGGCCACCGCACAGACGGTCCCCGTGGACACCCTCAGCTTTGCCCAGCAGATCCAGCAGCACTCACTGCCTCGCCGGCGGCAGGCTGCCCTCGCTGCCCCGCCCCGACCCATAGTGGCTCAGGACAAGCACAACGGGGAGGCTGTGGGGAGCCCCTTGCTCCTCTCCATCGACACCCTGGACCCCCACCTGCACCTCAAGGCAGCTATCAAGCTGCAGTTTGAGGGCCCCACCTGCGGCTACGAGTACAAGCAGGAGACGCCCCTCTGACAGGCACTGGGGGGGACAGGGGCATTTTCGTGAGTGGGTCTGCTAATGCACAAAGGCCTTGGTGATGGGCACTGCCACCACTTGGGGGTGGAGAGGCAGAGTGTCTGGTTGCCTCCCCCAGGACAGCACTAGTGAGGAAACGGGTTGTGGGGTGTGTGGGTTAGGTTCATGGTCTGGGGGGCAGAGACCAGAAGGCAGAAATCAAGCACAAAGGATCACCATTTAGGGGGCCGAGCAGAGAGGGGCACTTTCCCCACGGCTCCCGGCAACACAGTCAAGGTGCCTTGGACTCCAGGTTGCCAGTTTGGGAAGGTGGACAGAACACATGAAAAGGGTTAACAGCTCCTGAACGTGAAGTTTGGGGCTGTGGAAATGGTGTTTGGGGTTGGACAAGAGCCAAATTCTGTGGTTAGAATTTCAAGGGAGAGGAAGGCTGGGCATGCACAGAGTGTCTTTTAGCAGGGAGGTGCCCGCTGCGTGTTCCTGTGCTGGCTTGAGGTCCAATGCCAGGCTTGCCTTAACCACCTTGCCCTCTCTCTCACTGGGAGATGGCGCCTGCTCTGCCATGGGGTGCAGTCGAGGGGGCCATATCAGTGGGAGCCCATCCCCAAAGGGGTTGCGCACCACCTGTGCAACAGTAGACTGCCTGCTGCCACCACCTCTAGGCCCAAACAGAAGTAGAGGCGGCCTCTAGCTCTCCAGAGCGGGACTGGCAGTGCAGGTTCTCGGCTTCTTTCCCTTCAGTGCCCCCGTGGTTGTGTTTCAGAACTTGCAGAGTCGGGAGGGACCACCGGGTCATCTAGCCCAACCCCACGCAATGCCAAGACGGGCTATTGGTGGCCCTTGGAGAAAAAGCACAGGGGACCTTCTCCGCAGCCGCACCCCAAGAAATACACATAGCCCACCTCTCCCGGGGTCCCTGGCTCAAGCCCTGCCTTTGGGCCCCGTGGCCCTTGGGTGCCTGTAGGTGGCCAGCCCCTCCCCCACCCCTGGTGCTGTGACCATATGCTGCCTTCATTGGTGTCTTAACCACTTCTTTAATGAGTTGCCACAAGTGACTTTGGAACCACTGGATACCAAAAATGGCTGGTGGGAGGGAGAGCGCCCGCCCTCTTTCCCTTGTGGGGCAGCCCCCTCCCTGCCCAATGCCTCCTGCCTGCCTCTGGGAGTCGGCCAGCCATTCTAGGGGGGGGTCGCCTCCTTGCTGGGGCCCAAGATGCTGATCATGGTGCTTCGTTGCTTCTCCAGGGACCCTCGTGGCTCTCCTTGATTTGCAGAACTCCCACCATCAATAAAGGTCCAAATCTGGAAACATTCTTGTCCTGGCATCTGTTGGCAGGGTGGGTGCGGGGAGGACTCAAAGGGTGGGGAACGTCCTTGCGTGCAGTGGCCTAGCAAGGGTTGCCAGGGCCCGGAGCAAAGCAACCGGTATGGCGCTCAGATCAGAAGACCAGTTCCAGACATTTTGAGCTGGCAAGACATCTTGCCAGCTGGGGGGCAGGTCTGGGGGGCTTCCTGACCCAGAATATCATGGAAAAGTTCATTTATTTCAGTAATTCAACTTAAAACTAATATATGAGGTTAGAAAATTAGAATATTAAATGAGGCATCATATATTAGTTTCACCTTTTAAGTTGAATTACTGAAATAAATGAACTTTTCCACGATATTTGAATTTTTCGAGTTTCACCTGTATCTAACGTATCGTGATATTTAGATAGATAGATAGATAGATAGATAGATAGATTCTTTATTGTCATTACACTAGTGCAACATTGCACAAGTGCAACGAAATTGGATGCCAACCCTTAAAAACAACAAAAGCAAAACAACAGCAACAACCAAACAAACCACCTTCCAACCACACCCACACCCACACCCATCAAACTCCCAGGTCTCACTATCGAGTTACAGCATTCAAAAAGGCCATGGCTCTTGGATAGAAACTGTTTTTTAGTCTATTTGTCCTTGACTTGATGTTTCTATACCTCCTGCCAGAAGGCAGTAGTGCAAACAGACTGTATCCCGGGTGAGATGGATCCCGCAGGATGTTGTTTGCTTTCCTAAGGCAACGGGAACCGTACAGTTCTTCCAAAGGTGGGAGAGGGTGACCAATAATCCTTTGGGCTGACCTTCTGGAGCACCTTCCTCTCCCTAGCTGTACAACTGGAGAACCAAGCACAAATACAGTATGTAAGAATGCTCTCTATGGAGCCTCGGTAGAAGGACACCAGCAGTCTCTCACTCAGATTGTTCTTTTTTAAAAGTCTGAGGAAATAAATTCTCTGCTGGGCCTTCTTCACCAGAGCAGTGGTATTTGCGCTCCAAGTCATGCCCTGATCCACAGTCACTCCCAAAAACCTGAATTCCGCCACCCTCTCCACCCGTTCCCCGTTGATATACAAGGGCTGAATGTCCGCCTTTTTCTTCCTGTAATCCACCACCAATTCCTTGGTCTTAGCCGTATTGAGAGCCAGATTGTTCTCTCCACACCAAACACAGAGCCGCTCCACCTCGTCCCGATAGGCGGACTCATCCCCTCCCGAAATGAGCCCCACCACCGTAGTGTCATCAGCAAATTTGATGATTTTGTTGCTGGAGTAGATATTCGATATTCGAATTTTTCGAGTTTCACCTGTATCTAACGTATCGTGATATTTAGCCGCTGATCTCTTGCAATGCTCAGAGGCCCAATGGGAAGCCCAAAACCAGGATCCCGAGTGCAGAAGCAACTTGCTGCTATTACTCCATGGAGGCAGAGCTGAACCACTGAGAGCCCCCGCCATTCAAATTCTATTCAAATTCTGGTTGCGTTAGAATTCATCCGATGCAACAGAAATCAAGCCAAATCTGAAAATTTCAAAGGCAGCAGATTATTGTTCCAGATGCAAAGAACACTGAGAGCAAGAATAAGGATATCTTTATTCATTCAATTTCTATACCACCCTTTAGCCAAATGTACAATATTTAGAACGTTACTTTATGCAGCATAATAATAAAAGCATAATGCAGAACATAATAATATAATCACACAAACACATTTAAAGGGCTGCTGAATATGAATCAACCAAAGGCCTAGTGGAAGAGGAACATTTTCACCTGGTGCCTAAAAATGTATAATGAAGGCACCAGGCAAACGTCCCTGGGGAGAGCATTCCACAGACGGGGAGCCACTGCGGAGAAGGCCCCGTTCTCAAGGAGGAGGCAAACCAAGGAGGGCCTCAGAAGATGATCTCAAGGTCGGTTCATTTGAAGAGAGGCGATCCTTAAGGTATTGCAACCCTGAGGCTTTATAGGCCAAAACCAGCACTTTGAGTTGGGCCCAGAAAATAATTGGTGGCCAGGGCAATCGGCTCAAACTGGTGAGCAACCTGACTGCCGAATTTTGCACCAACTGAATTTTCCAAACCGTCTGCAGAGGCAGCCCCATGTATAACAGTAATCTAAAATCTAAAATAATAATAATAATTTATGTGTACCTCGCCCATCTGGCTGGGCTTCCCCAGTCATTCTGGGTGGCTTCCAACAAAAATTAAAAATACATCAAAATGTCACACATTAAAAACTTCCCTAAACAGGGCTGCCTTCGGATATTTTCTAAAGTGTCAGGTAGTTGTTTTTCTCTTTGACATCCAATGGGAGGGCGTTCCACAGGGCGGGTGCCACCACTGAGAAGGCCCTCTGCCTGGTTCCCTGTAACTTGGCCTCTCGCAGTGAGGGAACTGCCAGAAGGCCCTCAGTGCTGGACCTCAGTGTCCGGGCTGAACTATGGGGGTGGAGACGCTCCTTCAGGTCTACTGGGCCGAGGCCGTTTAGGGCTTTAAAGGTCAGCACCAACACTTTGAATTGTGCTCGGAAACGTACTGGGAGCCAATGTAGGTCTTTCAGGACCGGTGTTGTGTGGTCTCAGCAGCCGCTCCCAGTGACCAGTCTGGCTGCCGCATTCTGGATTAGTTGTAGTTTCCGGGTCACCTTCAAAGGTAGCCCCACATGGAGCACATTGCAGTAGTCCAAGCGGGAGATAACCAGAGCATGCACCACTCTGGCCAGGCAGTCCACCTAGAGGTTACCAGAGCAGAGATGACGGAATTGAGGTTATCCCTGGCCAGACACAGGCCTAGCTGGGCCACCAGCTGAAGCTGATGGAAGCCCTCCTGGGCCACCGAGGCCACTGGAGTCTCAAACGACAAGAATGGCTCCGGGAGGAAACCAATCTATGTACCTGCTCAGCTCCTTTTTTTAGGGGTCCCAGGTGGGGGAGGGGCAAGGCAGGAAGGTGTCTTGGTCCTGGGAGTCCCAGCTCTCTCCCCGCTGTAATAAGACATTGTGGGGCACCCCCCACAAGCATCCCTTCTCAGTTTGGGGGAGCAGGAGTCAGGGTCTTGCACCCCACTGTGGGTGGGGGGAGCCAGACTTGGCCCTCTTTCAACAGTACTGGAAGGTTTTCAGGCAGTGGTGCATGCTGTCTGCCACCACTAGGTGGCGCTCCCCGAGAAGGGCAACCCCCCGGGGGCTGCTTAACCCCTCGGTGGCCACGGCCCAACCCCTCCCTCGCGGAGGGTAGCAGAAGACGGCGTGGGAGAGGCGCCCCCAGTCGGCCACCACCACCCGCCCGGCCTCGTCCAGGGAGACCCCCCAGGGGTTGGTGAGCAGCGGGGGGCGGGCCTGCCCACCCAGCACCCTCAGGAGCTGCCAGGTGGGGGCCAGCACCTTGACGCAGCAGCCCCCGTCCAACCCCCGCTCAGAGACGGCCACCTCCCCCCGGCTGTTGGTGGCCACCAAGTAGGGCTTGGTGAAGCCCCCCACAGCCTCCCTCCGCACCAGCCGGCCCCTGGACACCCCCAGGACATGCAGCGCCCCCAGACGCGTGTCAGCCACCAGGAACTCCCCCCGGGGGGCAAGGGCAATACCCCGGGGGCTCTGGAAGCCCTCAGCCAGGGCTTGCAGGAGGCGGCCTCGGGCGCTGTAGAGCTCCACACGGCGCCAAGAGGGGCTGGTCAGTGCCACGCAGCCCCCCCTGCCTTGGGCCACGTCAAAGTAGGCCTTCCGCGGCAGGGGCATAGCCCGCCCCCCAGCCCGCCCCACTTCCTGCAGCCGGCAGTTCCCAAAGTCCACCACAAAGAGGGAGCCAGCGGGGGCGGCACACAGCCCATGCGGGAAGCACAGCTGCCCCTCATGGCTGCCCCATGCCCCCCATTGCCCCACCAGCCGGTTACAGGGAGGGCTGGGGGATCCCAGGTGGTGGGGCACAGCTGGGGCGCACTTTAAATGTGGACTTGGGGGCTCCCCCCACCCCAGCCGGGTCCCCTTGAGGAAGGCAACCCTCTCCGCTCCGCGCCCCGCCAGCTCCAGACAGCTGCCCCCCAGCTGCCCCCTGCCTCTCTGCAGCCGCCCCAGGGACTCCGCTGAGGCCCACCGGGGCAGGGGGCCCCTGGCTGAGGGCGCCCGGCTGCCCAGCACAGCCACCTCCCGGAAGGGGCCCGGTGCCCCCATCTCCCCACTGCTGCTGCTGTCAGAGGCGTCTTCTTGCACCCAGACTGCCCTGGCACGGAAGAGGGTGGCAGGCTCCAAAGGCAAGGGTGTGCCAGGGGCGTCGGCCGGGTCGGGGGACCCTTCTGGAAGGGACAGGCCTGGCCTGGCTGTGCCACCTGCTTCCTCAGGCCCTGACGAGCAACTCATGGGCGCCGCCGCAGAGACGGCGGGCATTGCCTCTGCTGGCAGGGCTCCCTCGCTGCCCTCTGCCTCCCTCACAGCAACCTCTGCCACAGCCCCCATCTCCTCTGCCCAGCTGCACATCTCCCCCCGGGATGCCAGTCCAGCCTCAGCAGTCGGGGCCCCCCCTGGCAGCTCCGAGGGGCAGCTCTCGCTTGCCTGCTCCTTGTTGCCACCCTCTGGGCTGCTCCCTTCCGTGGGCCCAGCGGGGCCTCCTCCACGCCCTTCTCCATTGCCCCTGGCCAGGACCTTGCTTGGGGCCAGGCTGAGTACCCTCTCCTCCAGCTGGAGCTGCCCCAGAATGTGCGTCGGCCATCCCTGCGGAGGTGGCATGAAGCGGGCACAGGTGAGATGGAGGGAGAAGGCGCTGGCACGGGCAAGCAGATCCCGGGCCTCCTGCGCCCTCTGGGTGGAGGGTGCTGCCAGGAGGCAGGTATGGAGGTGCCTCAGCTGCTGCCGCAGGGCCTGGATCCTGGCTGCGCCCACTCGTGCCGCCTCCTCGTTGGCATCCTGGAGAGCAGCCAGCTCTCTTTGCAGCCGCAGCCGCTCTGCCCGGGCGCGTGCCCACAGCCGCTCCTCTTCCTGCAGCCCTGCAGCCAGGGCCTCCTCCAGGGAGCGCTGGGCCCCCGCCAGGCCCACCAGGTGGCGCTGCTGCAGGGACTCCAGCCAGTCCTGGGCGCCACTCAGCGCCAGCGCCAGCGCCTTGTGGTCCACAGGGCTTTGTGCCATCTCCTAGGGACCAGGGAAGAAAGAGAGGGAGAGATGGTCAGGGGGGGTGTTACGGAAATTACACAGGGGGGGCACATCTTTAAAGTTGTTAAATGTCACAAATATGATGCCTGAATGTATCCTTTCAACTTGACAGCTCAGGGAAGTCACCTAGCTTTAAAAATAATATAAAATCCACTCCTTTCCCAGTTCCCCCCATTCCAAAGCTATTTCCCCTTGCAAAGGACTCCAGGAAGTGCCCAGAGGTGACAATTGCTGGGCTCATTGTTAGCCAAGGGAAGCCAAGTCTCATCACCTGACTTGCCTCAGGCTCCAGACATGCAAAGGAACTTCTATTGTACTTTGGGTGGTGGGACTTCAGAGGTGTTTGCCTATGCTAATCTTATACAGTGGTACCTCAGGTTAAGTACTTAATTCGTTCCGGAGGTGTACCTAACCTGAAACTGTTCTTAACCTGAAGCACCACTTTAGCTAATGGGGCCTCCTGCTGCCGCTGGAGCACGATTTCTGTTCTCATCCTGAAGCAAAGTTCTTAACCTGAAGCGCTATTTCTGGGTTAGCGGAGTCTGTAACCTGAAGCGTATGTGTCAGGGGTTCAGGAGCAGAGGCGAGGGCAAGGGAGGAAACAGAGAGCCAGGGGGGCAGAGGGACCCAGAGGAGAACTGTCAGGCGGAAAAGGTGGAGCAGGGCTAGGATATTAAGTTGGTGCGCAAGGGGCGGAGACTCAGACGGAGCTTCGCCGATCTAAGCATAAGACGTAGGGTTGCACGCAGCAGCTCGAGAATGGAGACTGTAACTCAATAAAGACTTTTATTTAACGATCGCTGGCTAGCGTGATCCTCTGTGAGCTAGGATCTGGAAGTAACCCTGACAGTAAGCTCCGTCTCATCAAATTGTGGGCATCCACGGCCTCGCGGAGAGGAGGGAAAGCGGGTGCCTACTAGAGAGCTCACGAACGGCAGACAATATGACGGCCGAACAGCAAATAACGGAACTCAGAGAAGCAGTTTCACGACTGAATGCCGAGGCGCTGGCGTCCAGGAAGAGAGAGGAGGAAGCAGCTGCCGCCTACAGGGATCTCCAGGTCAGGTTGGACGTGCTTACGAAGCAAGGGCAACAGACACCCAAATCAGAGGGGATTGGGTTGGGGAGACGCACAGGCGGTCTAGTCTCGCACTTCGATGGGAATTTGCAACAGTACCCCAACTTTAGAGCAGACGTAATGTGTGCACTGCAACTACTGCACAAAGACTTTAGAGATGAACAAGAGAAAGTGGGGTTCATCATGTCCCATTTGCATGGAGACGCAAAAGCATGGCTGCGCAATTTGTGGAGAGATAAGGATCCTGCGCTCCAAAATGCGGACACCTTTATTAAAGCGATGGATGGCTGTTTTTTATCAAGCATTGACGTGGATCTTGCCCGAAAGGAGGTGCATGGACTAAGGCAAGGGAGGGCCAGCGTAAGGCAGTATCATGCCCGCTTTTTCGCTTTGGTCAGTGCCCTGGAATGGGACAGAGATTCGGCTCCTGTCAGAGACCTTTTTTGGGAGGGCTTGCACAACTCGGTTAAAGATGAGATTGCGAGGGGGGAGAGACCCCGGACCACGCAGGAGATCGTTCAGAGGGCGCTGGCGGTGGGGGTGCGGCTGGAAGAACGTCCGTGGAGCAGGGACGAAGGGCGCAGCGGGCGCGAACCAGCCAGGGGCTCCTCCTTCCTTCCCAGAGAAGCAGCGCGTGCGCAATCCACGCCTCCAACAGGGGGAGGGGTGGAACCGATGGAGGTTGGGAGTGCAAGGGCTCAGTCAGCAGCCAGAGCCCTAGCACCGGCAGCAGTGAAAGCGAAGCCTCCTAGAGGGACCAGGAAGTGTTATATCTGCGAGGATCCAGGGCATATGGCGAAAGAGTGTCCCCGGAGGCTCCACAAGCACACTGCAGCCTCAGCAATGGTGACTGCAGCAACGCAGCACGGAGAACCACAGCAGGGAAACGACGATGTCTGGCTGGAGGAAGAGGCACTGGGGCCCAGCCAGACGTGTCAGTGAAGCAGTCCCCAGAGATTTTACCGCCCATGGACCCCCTCCCGCCCAAGCCAGTAGTGAGGCTCACCGCATCGCTCCAGCTACCCAATGGAATCACCATGGACGTGCCAATCACCGTCGACTCGGGAAGCAATGCAGACTTCATAGGGCAGGACTTTGTCGACCGGCACGCTATACAGTTGCTGCCTGCCACGCTGCCCCTGCAGGTTGTCACGGTGGATGGCAGGGAGCTGCTAGGGGGGCAAGTGGTGAAGCAGACGCCACCTATGGTGCTGCGGCTTGGAAATCACAGGGAAATCATCAGCTTCAACGTCACTCAACTCTCGGACACGCCTATTGTATTGGGCATGAGTTGGCTGGACAAGCACAGCCCGGCGCTGGCTTGGTACCAGAGGCAGCTGACCTTCGGCTCTTCCTTTTGTGCTGAACACTGCATCATGCACCGGCAGGAAGGGGAGCAAGAGGAGTCACAGCTGCTGCTAGGCACGCTGCAAGCGATTCCCCACAAGTACGCAGAATTTTTGGAGGTTTTCTGCGAGAAGGAGGCAGACAAGCTACCCCCCCACAGACCATATGACTGCAAAATTGACCTGCTGCCGGGGGCGGCGCTGCCCAAAGGGAAGCTGTATTCCATGTCTGAAGACGAACTGCAGGAACTCAAAGAGTTCATAGATCATAATTTGAAGCGCGGTTTCATCCGAGAGTCCCAGGCAGCGGGGGGCAGTCCTGTATTCTTTGTGAAGAAGCGAGACACGCCCCCAAAAAGACTCGTAGTGGACTACCGCATTTTGAACAGTGTCACCAAGCCATCGGACTTCCCCATGCCCCGAATCGACGACCTCCTCGCAAAAGTACGCAAGGGCAGCGTGTTCACCAAGTTGGACCTGCGAGGGGCGTACAACCTCATTCGCATGCGGGAGGGAGATGAGTGGAAGACAGCCATGTTCACACCCCTGGGCACCTACGAATATAGAGTTATGCCTTTTGGATTGCAAAATGGCTCCCACGTTTTTCAAGCTTTCATGCATCACGTGTTGGCGGGGCTCCTCTACAAGACGTGCGTCTGTTTCTTGGATGACATCCTGATCTTTTCGGAATCGCAGCAGGAGCATGACAGACACGTCAGGGAAGTGCTGAGCAGGCTCCAGCAACATAGGCTTTACGCCAAGCTGGAGAAGTGCCAATTCGACGTGACGGAGGTGGATTTCCTGGGCTACAAGTTGTCTGACAAGGGGCTCGCCATGGACAGCGCCAAGGTTCGAGCGGTGTTGGATTGGAAAAGCCCACGCAACCGGAAGGAGGTCCAACGGTTTGTCGGCTTCGCGAACTTCTATCGCAAGTTCATCAAAGGCTTCGCTATGCAGACAGCGGCCATCACGGACACGCTCAGTTCCAAGAAAAAGAAGTTCATCTGGACAGCACAGGCGGAGCAGTCTTTTCAGGCACTCAAGCGTCTTTTCCCGTCGGAGGAACAGCTGCTTCATGTCGACCCCAGCAGGCCGATGAGAGTTGAAACAGACGCCTCGGACAGGGCCGTCGGAGCAGTCCTGCTGCAGAAGGACCCGCAGGGGGTTTGGAGGCCCGGAGCGTTTTACTCCAGGAAGCTCAGCAAGTCCGAACAGAACTACACCATCTGGGACAGGGAGTTGCTGGCTATTCATGCAGCGTTCAAAGCATGGAGGCACTTCCTGATTGGAGCCAAGCACACGGTGCAGGTCTGCACGGACCACAAGAATCTGGAGCACTGGCGCACGGCACAGTTCCTGAACCAGAGGCAGATACGTTGGGCTGAGTTCTTTGCGAACTTCGACTTCCGGATAGAGTATGTCCCGGGGGACACCAACATCATGGCGGACGCGCTCTCCCGTAAGCCACAGTATCTGGAGGACGCCACGCCAGCGGCCGCCATGCACATCTTCGCACCAACAGTGTGGGCGTGCGCTGCGGCGACAGTGGACCTGGAGGCGGTGCGACGAGCGTTGCAGAATGACTCCTTCGCGCAAGCAAAGATGGCAGAGATGCAAAGGGGCACGGCAGCGACCGACGGGTTCCAGCTGAGAGATGGATTGCTCATCCGCAAAGGGGCCATCTACGTGCCGGGAGACGAACTTCGCGCCAAGGTACTGCATCAGCTGCACGATGCGCCCACTGCCGGGCACTTTGGCAAGGAGAAGACGGTGGAATTAGTCGCCAGGGATTTCTGGTGGCCCGGAATGAGAGGGGAGGTCGCGGACTATGTGGCGAGGTGCGACACCTGCCAGAGGGCCAAACCAGTGCACAGACCGCCGGCCGGACTGTTGGAACCGCTGCAAACTCCGGTCGAGCCATGGGAGAGAGTCGCCCTGGACTTCGTCACGGATCTGCCCAGCTCGAGGGGCAAGACGGCCGTGCTGGTGGTGGTGGACTTGTTCTCCAAGATGGCACATTTCATCCCGTGTGCGAAGGTGGCCACGGCGGAACAAACCGCCAAACTGTTCATAGACCACGTGTTCAAGGTTCACGGTCTGCCACGGTCTATTCTGTCCGACCGCGGGCGGCAGTTCATCTCGAATTTCTGGCAGAAGCTGATGGGCTTCCTAAACGTCAAGATCAACCTGGCGTCGGCGAGACACCCGCAGACCAACGGGCAAGCGGAGCGGGTCAATGCCATCATGCAGCAGTACCTGAGATGCTATGCGAATCAACAGCCGGCGACGTGGGTGGATTACCTGCCGCTCGCCGAGTTCGCCTACAACAACACGAAGCACGTGTCCACGGGGGTCACGCCGTTCTTCGCCAACAACGGGAGGCACCCCAGAACCTTCCCGGGACTGGAAAGACTGGTGGAGGGGGAGCCGCAGACAGCAGATGCGTTCGCGTCGGAGTTGCAGGAGGTCCACGATCAGCTGCGGCGGCACCTGGAGCTGGCCAAACACGCATACAAGGTGCAGGCAGACAAACACAGAAGGGTTGGCGAAGAGATCCATGTGGGAGACTGGGTCTGGTTAGCAGCCCACGCAGTGCCGGCCAGGTCGTTGGCCAAGAAGAAACTAGGGCATAAGCAACTGGGGCCCTACCAAGTCGAAGAGCAGGTCAACCCGGTGGCTTTCAGGCTGGCGCTTCCGGAGGGTTCCAGAATGCATCCGGTGTTCCACAGATCGGTGCTCACTCCCTACAAGGCACCGCACAGGTTTCAGGAACCCGGAACGGCGCCGAGTCCGCTCCGAGAGGGAACCAGGCAACGGGGAGTGGCACAGGAGGTGCGCCTCAACGAAGTCACGGAGATTTTGGACTCCAGATGGGGGGAAGAGGGGGTAGAATACCTTCTCGCTAAGGAGGGCACCCCGGCCAGTGCCAACAGCTGGGTGCCGGGCTACGCTTTAGATGAACCTCTGCTCAAGGAAGAGTTTCATGCCCTCTTCCCCCATAGGCCAATGCCAGCGGACTTTTTCGACGACTGGCTTTTCACGCCCACGCTTTCAGCCAGCACGTTCCGGGGGTTCGACTCGGATGAGGAACCGACACGAGACGCCCGTTCCCCGGAGGGGTCGCCCTCGGGATCTGCTTCAGAACCCTCGTATTGGTGGGATGATCGACCGGAGGAGCAGTGGCGCAGGAAGTGGCTGGAGGGTCCAGGACGAGCAACGCCTCCAGAAGGAAGCGAGGGAGAGACGGACATGGACGTTTTCGGGGACGACCAGGGTCTCGAGCACGGCGGCACAGAGATGGAAGCAGAGGTGACCATCGTCGACGAGAGCAGGGAGGAAGAACCGGAAGACTTCGGATGGAGGCCCGCCACGAGAAGCGAACTGTACCCGACATTCGTCCCTTTGACACTGCAGCACCCAGTTCCCGCACCGGAAGGAGGGGAGGGGGGAAGAGGGGGCTTCGAGGGGGGGATGGATGTCAGGGGTTCAGGAGCAGAGGCGAGGGCAAGGGAGGAAACAGAGAGCCAGGGGGGCAGAGGGACCCAGAGGAGAACTGTCAGGCGGAAAAGGTGGAGCAGGGCTAGGATATTAAGTTGGTGCGCAAGGGGCGGAGACTCAGACGGAGCTTCGCCGATCTAAGCATAAGACGTAGGGTTGCACGCAGCAGCTCGAGAATGGAGACTGTAACTCAATAAAGACTTTTATTTAACGATCGCTGGCTAGCGTGATCCTCTGTGAGCTAGGATCTGGAAGTAACCCTGACAGTATGTAACCTGAAGTACCAGAGTACTGGGTCTTGCTCTGACATGCCTGCTTATGCTAAGGACTCGTCTGAACATGTTTGCCAAGGTTGAACTAGTGTAACCCCTGTCTACCCCTCCCCTTTGGTGACATGTCAGTGATGTAGCAAGGATGCTGTACGCACTGTATTCTGGGATATGGTGGGAAAGTTTTAAAAGTCCTTGTCATCCCATCCTCGGGGTTCAAAATTCCTCTTTGAACCTGTTGCGCAATAAACTTTGGTCTCCAGCTATTTCCTCCGGTTGGTGGCTGGACTCCTTCCTTTATTCCGCAGGGACCCGCGGGCTCCGCTCAACCAGCTGGGGGACTGAGCAGCCTCACACCTAGATTTTTCTGTAACAGGTGGCATCAGCCTCGCCAACAAACAGGCTCCCGGGGGGGGGGGGGGGTGAGATGCAAAGGCTTGGCTGGCCAAGCGCAGTTAAACTGCGGAACTCCCTTTTTAAAAAGGTTATTCCAAAACTTTTTCAAAAGACTAGAGGCATTTCTGTTAAGCATTGTTGGCTGGGACATCCCAAAGGCCTTTAGGGAGGGATTCTTATATGCAACGGCTGTGGCTCGGACTTGGGTGGAAGGAAGAAGAAGCCCCGACAATAACGGACTGGCACTATAAGCTAGAAGAATTCGCTGACAAATAGCCTGAGAGGCAATTCAAATCAAAAAATTATGGGGAAATGGGATAGATATAAAACATACATTCAAAAATACAGTAAAGGTTCGTTATCTATGCTAGCATTTGATTGATGTTGGAGAGAGACTGAGTTGAGAAATAAGATCAAGAGCACATATTGTTATAGGAAAGTATTAGATAAAATGTAAAAGAAATATACAATAATATGAGTACATTCATTTGTAAAAAAAAAGGAATATACAATGGGATAGACAAGAAGTCCAATGTGTTGGTACATATATGATTTGAGGGGGATTGTCTTTGTTTTTTCTCTTTGTTTTTCTTTTATTTCTTTTCAGGTATATAAAGTTTGTATATAATCTTGGTATACATGTTGGAAAATATATTATGATAAGCTCTGTAATGTACAGTGGTACCTCGGGTTACAGACGCTTCAGGTTACAGACTCCACTAAGCCAGAAATATTACCTCGGGTTAAGAACTTTGCTTCTGGATGAGAACAGAAATCGTGCTCCAGCGGCACGGCAGCAGCAGGAGGCCCCATTAGCTAAAGTGGTGCTTCAGGTTAAGAACAGTTTCAGGTTAAGAACAGACCTCCAGAACGAATTAAGTACTTAACCTGAGGTACCACTGTCATATGGCAATGTTTACCAGTGTAATATAAGAATGTTAATAAATAAATAAAACTGGGGGGGGGGATGAAAAAATCAAAAAACAGACTGTGGAACTCCCTCCCACAGGAGACACAGATGACTAGCAGCTTGGCTCTGCTCTGCTTCCACGGTCAGAGGCAGTGATGCTCCAAAATGCCAGTTGCCAAAAACCACAGGAGGGGGAAGGGCTCAGATCCCACTTGTGGGTTTCACACAGGCATTTGGTTGGTCACTGTGAGGGCAGGAGGCTAGACTGGGTGTTCCCCCTTTGGCCTGATCCAGAAGCCTCTTTGGACGTTCTTGTGGAACCTCCAGCCCCAGAGGCAGTCTACCTGCACTGCTAGGTTCTTGGGAGTATTTGGCCTGTGCGAGAACAGGGCGCTGGACTTAGCTGCTGTATTATTCACTCCATAAGATGCACTTTTTTCTTCCTAAAAAGTAAAGGGAAATGTCTGTGCATCTTATGAAGCGAATGTGTGATCCCTGGAGCTGAGTTGCCCAGGGGAGAAAAGCAGATCATGCTTTTTTTATATATATAAAAAAGAGGGAAGTGGGTGTTGAAACAAAACTACTGATAGTTTGCCGATCGGGGAGAGAGATAAGGGACCCTAGCGATAAAGGAGGCTGCCTGGGAGGGGGGAGGTAAAAGTCCATGGATCCTCAGGATTTTTGCATTGGGTCACCCCAAATTCACCCCAAATTCACCATCAGATCACATAGCATGTCCACCCAAAAAAATCACACATACACTGTTGCGTGGGACCGCAATGGTGAAAAAACATGGTTACAAAGCACGGATCCGCATTGATCCTCAAGATTTTTGCATTGGGTCACCCCGAATTCACCATCAGGTCACATGTCTGTGGCCACAGCATGAACCACAACTATCATACATCCACTGTTTCGATCAGAATATTTTTTTTCCTTGTTTTCCTCCTCTAAAAAACTAGATGCGTCTTATGGTCAGGTGCATCTTATGGAGCGAAAAATACGGCAGTTAAGCGTCGCCATTCGCATCTCCAAAGAAGTTGCTTTGTGCTCTAGGACACACAAGGCGGGTCTTCCCCACCTCACCTCCCTGCCAGGTAAGAGAGCGAGAGGCAGAGTTTGGGGGTGGGATCTGAGCCAGAAGATGGGAGACAGAGACCGTCTCGCTCTGCTCTGGAGCCAAAACAGCAACTACTACAAAAGCAAGATCTCCTGGGGTGCTGCTGCTGGGAGCCTCTTCATCCTTCACTCAGGTTGTATGTAAATAAAATAATATAGTCCAAAGACGCCACCGTCTCCACTGACCTTTCCCCCAAGGAAACCAAAGATGGATCTGAGACACCTGCCGTCTCTCACCTCTCAGAGACTTGGCTAGGCAGGTAACATTATCATTATGCATTATATCTTGCGCTGCCCCTTATATAATGAAGCAAGAGAACGATTTTTAGCACCTATAATGACCAGGTCCCCTGGCCAGAACCCCTCTGACATTTTATATCTCTTCACAGACCTGGCATGTAGCGCTCTTTGCAACTGCCGCTAGGAAAATTAGAGCAAATTATATAGCCAAGGTAGCCACCAACTGTAAAGGAGATGAATTTATTTGGCCCTATCTACATCAAGCTATATTACCAAACTCCGAATATAATTGCACATTGTATTAATTAACACTATTTTTTAAATATATTAGTGGCCATGTGATAATTTTAGCCTACAATTTTTATTGTTTAATGTCTTAACCTGTATATTAAGGTACTTTTATAGCTCTGTTTAGAGTAGGTAATGCCTTGTCTTGAGTTTTTTGTATCAATCCAGTATATTTTCTTTTAATTGTTGAATGATTCTGTGTATATTGCAGCAGCCTTTGGCTATGTGCAATAAAACTGACTGATTACTGCTTTATTGCAGTTTACGGCCAGCTGCCAGGGAAGCTTTTGAGGTGATTCCTGTATTGTGGGGTGTTGGAATCGTTGGCCGCTGGGACCCCTTCCAGCTTCACTATTTCCTGTGAGTTTCGCCCACTACTTTGGGGTCCCAGGGCAGGTTGCACCAACTGAAACACAACGTTATTGTGCAAGTACAACATTGCATAGCACTGGATTCAATACCTGCGGGATCAGAGATTCTCAGAAGACTGGGGTAAATTTACAGACTATTTGAAAAGTAATTGTGATCGACAGATTATGCTAGTAGGTTTGCAGGAAGTTTTGTAAGGTGAATTATTTGAAACATTGCAAAAAAGACAATGAGGGAAATTATTAAAGATAATTAAAGGTAATATGAAATTATGAAATGCATAATAAGAAGAGAAATTCATCAGAGGTGTTGACGGAAGTCCGAAAAATATTGTATAAGATGTGTGATTCTGTGGTATGAATGTTAATTAATATGTTAAATACTAGTAAAAATGTATTTTAAAAAAAAAAAAACACCACAATATTGCAAAGCACTAAAAATAGCAGGAAAAGACTCCAGAGGGTGGAATTAAGCTGGTCCTAAGAGCATCCGCTGCATCTCTGGCTGCCAGGAACCAGGGATGGGGGGGGTGAGGGCAGCATGGCAGCTGCTGTCTCAGGTGTCCCCATGAATATCTCATGAGCCCTGGCAGGCTCTCTCTGTCTCTTTCCCCACGGCTGCCCCATTCCCAGGCCAGCCTGCTAGGCGCTCAGTTCCTTTGGGGCAGGCAGATCCGCAGGGGTGGTGGGAGCCTGAAAGGAATTGGGGGTGAGCTTGTGGAGGAGCTATGCAGGAGACAGAATTATTGGGGTGAGGGTAAAGGCCCCCATGTGCTATGGGGTGGCTGGGACCTCCCCCTCCTGCGGGTCCCCAGGGCCCCATGAGGAACTCACCTTCTCCCTGAAGCAGCAGGAAGATGCCCCAGGAGGGTGAGGGGGCTTCGGCCCAGGACAGGTGAGAGGGAGAGTGGGGAGAGGGAGGAACGGGCAGGCAGGTGGAGGCAGGTGGGGGCAGAGAGGCGTCACGTGATCCTGGAGGCTCCGTCTGGGGGCAGGCTGGGTTGGCAGCCTCTGCAGGGAAGCTCAGAGCAGGAGGGAGGGGGGACAGGTGGGGGCACGGGCTGCCCCATCATCTTCGCAAAGGCACCTGAGCGGGACGCTTTAGCTTAGAGAAAAGGCGAGGAAGAGGCGAAACGATAGAAGCTTATAAGATTACAGCGTGGAGAAAGTGGAGAGATCAAGCTGAATGTGGGAAGATTCAGGGTGGATAAAAAGAATGACATGCAGTGCAGTGACTGTGGAACTCCCTCCCACAAGAAGCAGGGATGGCTACAAACCTTGATGGTTTTACAAGAGGACGGGAGGCAGCCCTGTTTCCGAATGCCAGCTCCTGGAAAATGCAGGAGGGGAGAATTGCTCTGGTGCTTGTGGGTTCCGCTTTGGGGCAGCCGTTGACCCCTGAGAGGAAAGGAGGCTGCACTAGGTGGGCCGCCTTTGGCCGGATCCAGCTGAGCTTCTCCTGTGGAGATGCAGCTGCAAATTCCATAAAGAGGGCTGCCATGTTCTGAAGAGCAAAAAAGAGCCATGACCCTCAGGGTCCCTTCGGGCTCTGCAGTTCTACGATCCAGGAACCCCAAGAGGCAGAGACATCTGGAGGGAGGGAGGGAGGGAGGGAGGCTGGCTTCTGCTGGGCTGAACAATCGGGTCTACACACCGAGTATTACATGCACAAAAGGCACGGATCCTTCCTTTGCAGAAACCTGCCCACCCCTCAGCTCCCTCTGAGCCCGCAGCTATGCACCACCAAGGTAAAAAAGGTCAAGGACTCCTGGATGGTTGAGTCCAGTCCAAGGCGACTCTGGGGTTGTGGCGCTCATCTCGCTTTCAGGCCGAGGGAGCCGGCATTTGACAGATTTCCGGGTCATGTGGTCAGCAGGACTAAACCACTCCTGGCGCAACAGGACACTGTGACAGAAACCAGAATGCATGGAAATGCCGTTTACCTTCCCACTGCAGCAGTACCTATTGATCTAGGTGGGTGGCGCTGTGGGTTAAGCCACAGAGCCTAGGGCTTGCCAATTGGAAGGTTGGCGGTTCGAATCCCTGCAACGGGGTGAGCTCCTGTTGCTCGGTCCCTGCTCCTGCCAACCTAGCAGTTCGAAAGCACGCCAGTGCAAGTAGATAAATAGGCACCACCAAGGACCAGAAGCTGAGCAGTGGCTCACCAGGAACCGTGGCAGCCTGGCAGGCCCAGCTCAGGAGCAGGTGGCAGGAGCCATTGTCCAGCTGTGGCACCAGGTGCTGCTCAATGGTCTCCTTAAATCTGAAGGTTCATTATTGTTCCACAAGATGTGTGTTTCTTTAAGGGCCAGAGCAAATAACGTGACCTAGTTTTACAGCTGTGAAGCAGTATAGAAGGTGCTGTTATGTTAATTAAGCTGTTGGGTATGGTATATAAAGATCAGCATGTCACTCTCTCAGTACCCTGGCGGATGGGTCATGCTTATTGATTTATTGTAAAATGTGTTTTTGTTATTAAAACCTAGCAAACCTTATTTTTGCATTCCTTGTAATTTATGGTCTCCCCAGCATGCCTTCTGCCGTGCAACTAATCTGCAAATAGCCAACAGGTGCAGGTCCCAGCGGACATCGCAGAAGGGAACCCCCCCCCCAGCCCCCTCCTCCATCACCCTGCTCTGCCTCGGCTGTGTCCATCCCCTCTGCCAACTGGACACCAGAGCTGCGCTTCAAGGTTCTGCTCTTCAGACAGGCCCTGATAACAGAAAGCGGCAATTCTTGCTCTCACGAAGAAAACAGACGTTTAGCAAAAATTTAAAAATCCGCCTGGAGGACATGTCCAACAGAAACAGGACATATGGCAGAGGTTTTCAACCTTTGGGGTCCACAGCTCCCTTGACCAACTCCCTTCTTTCTGCGGCCCCCCTGTGGGGCTCAGGAGCCCAGTTGTGCCCCCCCTTGCCTGCAGAGCTGGCAGCCTCTCCCCCTTTTGGAACCCCCTTCCTTGTGGAGTGGTCCCTCAGCCTCCACCGCCCCAGGTCTCTGAGCCAAAGAGAGGTGCTTCCTCACACTTCCCCACAAGGGCCTTAGTGGCCCAACGCAGACAGGCCAAAGCTCAACGTGAGTGTGGCGGTCAGGTGGGATTGCTATGAGTAATTATGAAAAATGAAGCACGCCACTGTGTCAGCGATGACCTAGCAGTTCCTTCCTGCTGCCCCTGAAAAAAAAGAAAAGAAATAAATCTTCTTTGTTGGAGGCCAAAGCTGAGTGTGGCAGGCCTCCTGGCCCTGTGGCAGCCCCTAAACTGGCAGAAGACGGGGGGGGGGGGGACAAGGTCCAGGTGCCAGGCCCATTGGCTCCTGGGTGTGGGGGAGGGAATGGGGGGCAAAATCTTATCCCATGTCCTGGGACAGCTCTGCCTCCTTGGCGTCTGAATCTTCTGCCCATCCATTTCTTGGGCTATTCTGCACTGAGACCCCACAAGGAAATTGCAAGGTAAGTGGGGGGGGCTGCTGCCCTCTGCTCCCCCCTCACTCACCTCAGGCCTCCTCAGCTGCTCCACTTCCTGATGGGAGCAGGCGGGGGTCTTTATCTTAGGCCTCCCAGCACAATGCTTTTCTAGATCCTTCTCAAATATATGTTGCCCAAGAAACCGCTTTTGCAGCCAGCCTGGCCATAAGAGCACTGGAAGGAGCTGTTGGATCCAGTCCAGCCCTCTGATCTCACAGCGGCCAACCAGAGGCCCACGTGGGACCCCCCCCCCAGCAGGATTCCAGCAGAAGAGGCCCCCCTCTCTCCTCCTGTGGCTTCCAGCAATTGGTCTCCGGAAGCCTTGCTTCCATCGACAGCCCTCTCCTCCTCCATGAATTTGCCTAATCCTCTTTTCAAGCCATCCAAGCTGTCTCCTCTGGCAGGGAGTTCCAGAGGTTAACGATGCGCTGCGTGACACAAGACTTGCTCTTCTCTGTCCTGAACCTTCCAACATTCAGCTTAAATCTTTCCTCTGCCCACCCTCCTTTCTCGTCTGCAAAGGCGGCACCAAAACGTGCCTCCCTGCCTTGCCGCGGGCTCTCTCCCCCTCCCTCTGGGCTGCTGAGATGCAGCCCCCTGGGGTGATGGCGGCAGGGGGCCCTTTGTGACCTCACAGGCCAGCCCGGCCTTCTGCTGCTCCAGCTCCAAGCCTGCTCACCTTCCCAGCCGCTGAACAGCCCCTCCATGCCCAGCCCCATGCCCTTGGCCTTGCCCATGCCCACACTCTCTTGCCACCCTCCCGGACCCCTCTAGGCCTTGTCCAGTTGCTTGCAAGATGGACGGCGGGGTCCAAACCCTGCAGATTGGGGAGGCGGATGCCAATTGGGAGCTGATCCGGGACAAGGTGAGGAGGAGGAGGAGGGGGGGAGCTGTCCTGGCGAGGGGCGTCCTGGAAAGGAGGGGCGAGTCTGCAGGACGGGCTTCCTGGGTGCCCCTCACACCAAGACCCCCAGCGCAGTACCAGGGGGGCCCTGCTCCACCTCCTCGGGCGGGGAGAGCGATGCTTCTGAATGCCAGTGCCCAGAGACCCCAGGAGGGGAGAGATGCTCTGGGACTCGGATCCTGCGTGCAAGTTTCCCATTGGGGCATCTGTCTGGCCCCTGAGAGAGCAGGAGACGGGCCTGATTCTGCAGGCACTTCCCTGGAGAGGGGCAGCAGAGCTAACCTGACCTGGGGGCTCTCATGTGACGCCTTGTGGGGTCCTCAGTTTAAGGAGGAGTATGGATCATCATCCTGGTCCCCCTCCTCTGCCCACCTTCCAGCTTGTCAAACATCCTCCTTAAATTGTGGTGCCCAGAGGTGGACACAAGACTCCAGGTGTGGTCTGACCAAGACAGAATACAGTGGTACCTCTGGTTACATAGTTAATTCGTTCCGGAGGTCCATTCTTAACCTGGAACTGTTCTTAACCTGAGGTACCACTTTAGCTAATGGGGCCTCCCGTTGCCGCCGCTGCACAATTTCTGTTCTCATCCTGAAGCAAAGTTCTTAACTCAAGGTACTATTTCTGGGTTAGCGAAGTCTGTAACTTGAAGAGTCTGTAACCCAAGGTACCACTGTAGATAGAGTGGGACTATGACTTCCCTGGATCTGGACACTAGACTTCTGTGGATGCAGACTAGAATAGCATTAGCCTTTTTTGCTGCTGCATCACACTGTGGACTCATGTTGAGCTTGTGGTCCATCAAGACCCTAGATCCTTTTCACAGGTAGTGCTAGTAAGCCGGGTCTCCCCCATCTTATATTTGTGCACCTGGTTCTTGCTGCCTAAGCGCACAACCTTACTTTTGAAACAATTTTTTTTAAAAATAAAAAAAATCCTTCCAGTAGCACCTTAGAGACCAACTAAGTTAGTTATTGGTATGAGCTTTCGTGTGCATGCACACTTCTTCAGATACACTGAAACAGAAGACACCAGACTAACTAACTTAGTTGATCTCTAAGCTGCTACTGAAAGGAATATTTTAATTTAATTTAATTTGTTTCGACTACGGCAGACCAACACGGCTACCTACCTGTAGCTGGAACCTTACTTTTGTCCCCACTGAAATTCATTTTGTTAGCCAGCACCCGGTTCTCCAACCTGACAAGCTCATTTTGAATTCAGATTGCGCCTTCAGTCTCTCTCCAGCTGTGACCCCCGGGGAGGGGTTGCCCTAGATGCCCCTCGGGTGCCCCTCCCCACGCCGCCCCGTCCTGACCCCCCCCCCAATCTCTCTGGGCAGGTGGTGGAGGAGCGCTTCGGCCCCACGGTGGTCCCGGTGCCCTTCCTGGAAGACGCCGCCTCCTACGACCTGTTGACGGTGCTGATCAAGAAGCCCCCCCTGGGGCAGGGTCGCCTCCGCCGCCAGCGGTGCCTGGTGCCCGTGGGGCCCCTGGAGAGCCTGCTGCGGGAGGACACCCCCGCCCGGGAGCTGACCCACGGCACGCGCGAGTACAGCGCCCGGGTGCGCGGCGAGTCGCGCTACGAGGAGACGCGGCTGGTGGCGGGCGCGCTGCGCCACCTGCGCCTGACCATGTCGGGGGTCCACAAGAAGGTGGCCTTCCTGGTCCTGCGCCCCGGGAGCGTGGCCCTGCGCCCGGATTTGCCCTGGCTGCGCTCGCAGAGCAGCCTCTACGTGGTCTACGAGGTCTTCTACTGCGCCAGCCTGGCCCTGGCCGTCACGCAGGGCGCCGAGCGCAGCATCTTCCACCGCCAGCAGCCGCTGCCCGTCGCCTTCTCCTGCCTCAAGTTCGCCCTCGGAGCCAAAGGGGTGCTGGGCTCCCAGAAGCCCACCGGCCACAGCTTGCCTGCCAGGGCCGCCTGGGTCCGCATGGCGGTGCTGGAGCCCCCCGGGACCCCGGCCCCCCAGCCGCCCCTGGAGAGCCCCCGGCCCAAGGAGGAGGGCAAGGCTGTCCGCAAGCGCTGGAGACCCCTCGGCAAGCCCACGAGGACCCTGGCAGGTGAGGCAGACGGGGGCGCAGCTCGCCCTACGAGGAAGCCCCCCATTTCGCTGGGTCAGGGATGCTTGAGCTGAGATGGGGTGGGAATGGATGACCTCGGGGGTCCCCTCCGACTCCGCGATTCTGATTCTACGAAGAGAGGGCAGTGCGCCCTGCCTCTACAGCTGGAGGAAGTTTACAATGTTTGGTGCTTTCATTATTGGGGGCAGCCGTGTTTCTGGGTCCCAGGTGCCGGAAGTCGCAGGAGAGGAGAGCTGTGTTCGAATCCTGCTTGTGGATTTCCCATAACGAGCAGGAGGCTGCCCTGCGTGGCCCCCCCTGACCCAGACGAAAGCCTCTTCTTCTCTTTCTGGGGTTTGCAGCTGTGCCTTCCAGTGGGGCTAAAAATAAGGCCCCTATGTTTCACATCTGGCAACCCATGAGCCCCTTTGGTTTCAGATAGCACGTGGGAAGAAGAGTCCCAAAAAGCCCAGGACACAAATTTCCAGCGGCCTTCTAGGGGCTAAATGCCTCCGTCTCAGTTTGCTGGCATCTTTGCCCGCCATTTCTCAAGGGCACCCCCCCTGCCACGCTGCCTGGCGCCCCCTTCCAGCGACTTGGCTCCCTGCATTGCAGGGAATTGGACTAGAATCAGCAGTTCTCCACCTGTGGGTCCCCAGATGTTGTTGGACTACAGCTCCCATCATCCCTGAGCTCTGGCCTTGCTAGCTAGGGGTGATGGGAGTTGTAGTCCAACAACATCTGGGGACCCACAGGTTCATTGTGTGTGTGTGTGGAGGGTGCTATTGCTTGTGTCTTTCCCTGTTCAAAATTGCCCCCCCCCAAAAAAAATAATACAAGGCAGCTGTATTAGCTGCGATTCTTGTACTGCAGCGGGGTGGACTGGATGATCCTTGGAGGGCCCTCCCAACTTTACAATTCTCTACTTTTCCCATGGGGGGGGTAGCACTTTGGGGGGAGGGCCACTCTTGCTCCCAGCCAAGCCCCCACTGGCAAGAGCCCCACACCAGCCCCTACAGAGGCCTCTGCCGGGCTTCTCCCCCTATGCCCAGCTAGTGGGGCTGAAATGTGGGGAGAGGTGGTGGTTTGGGAATGCCCAGCGGATGGCAGGGCACCTCCTAGGAAGGTCTAGGAAACCAGGGGCTCCTGCGTCACAGGGGGCTGGGCTAGATGCCCTCAGGGAGCCCCACCCAACTCTTTTATGCTGCGATTCTTCTGGTCCCCACAGGGAAATGGCCCTTCCGGCGCCACCGCCCCAAGTCCGGCCCGTCTACTGCCAGCCTGGCTGACGCCGAAAGGCACTCCATGTCGCTGCCCCTCCTGCAGAGCTCCACGGCCGAGAGCGACACCGAAGAGTGAGCCCAGAGACGCCGCCAATAAAGAGCCCTTTGCACCCAGAGCCAGGCGTGTGGCCCCGATTGGAGGGGGAGGGCAGGCGCAGGAAGCGGGGGGGGGGCAGCAAGCCAAGGGAGAGAACCTGCAAGGGGGGGGCAGTCCCAGAGGAGGAGCCGCCTCATGCTCTTGGGGGCACCCAGAGGCCATCTAGTAGTTTAGAGGTCCTGGGCCCTCAGGAAGTCAGACTCTCCTCCCCCAGGGCCAGGGCCTTCTCAGTGGTGGCTCCGACCTGGTGGAATGCTCTGTCCCAGGAGACCAGGGCCCTGCAGGATTTAACCTCCTTCCGTCAGGCCTGTAAGACAGAGCTATTCCGCCTGGCTTTCAATATGAACTCAGCCTGATCTTTTACTCTCCTTCCTCCCCTTTTCATGAAGATTCCCCGCTCTGGGATCCCACAGCTAATTCTCCCCTGGTCTCCTCGCTGGCCCAAGTAGGACTAATTTAGCCAGCTAGCCCTGGGGATCATCTCATGTTTATTGGATGGATTTCCCCCCTAAACTGATTTTTGAATTCTGAATTTATTGCTATTCACGTTTCATACTGTATTTTATGCTGTTTTTTTGTTGCATCAATTAAGTGTTTTAAATTTATTGTCAGCTGCCCTGAGCCCAGTTTTCTGAACCGGGAAGTGCGGGGTATAAATAAAAAAATTGTTATTATTATTAGTAGGAACACACTTGGCTGAGGCTCCTTCCAGCGCCACCCATTGGTCGAAGTAGCTGAGAGCCCGGGGGGGGGCTGTGTGTGCGAAGCCCCACACTGAGCAAAAAGCTGAGCGTTACAAAATTCAGGACAGAAGAGAGCCCTTCATGCCACTGGAACTCCCTGCCACAGGAGACAGTGCTGGTCACCAACTTGGACGGCTTTAAAAGGGGATTAGACAAATTCAAAGAGGGCTGTCAAAGGCGACTTGGCAGTTTGGGGCAGTGTAGGAGTGCAAATATCCAGTGTGTGGGGGGGATCAGATGGGATTACTATGAGGAATTATAAAATATGCACCAGGCCATTGTGTCCACTATGAAAGCATGGTGTTGACCGGGTTCGATTCATTGACAAGGATTTTTGATTAAATCCCACAAGCTTCTGCATCTCTGGCCATTTTCTCCACTGTTCATTTTCTATGCCTGACAGGCGCGCATCCGCATTCCAATACACAGGCCAGTTGCTTCATCAGGCATCCTCAGTACATAAAGATACAGTGGTGCCTCACAAGACGAAATTAATTCGTTCCGCAAGTTTTTTCTTCTTGCAAGTTTTTCGTCTTGCGAAGCACGGTTTCCCATAGGAATGCATTGAAAATCAATCAATGCGTTCCTATGGAGACCGTCCGGGGATAGAGGGGAAGCACCGCGGGCCTTCCCCTCTGTCCCCGGACCTGTTTTAAAGCAAGGGAAGGAGCAGCGGGGAGAATCGCTTCTCCCCGTTGCCGCCCCTTGGTTCAAAAGGGGTCCGGGGAGAGAGGGGAAGGCGCGTGCGCACCTTCCCCTCTGTCCCCGGAGATTGCGGGGCTGGCAACGGGGAGAAACGATCTTCTCCCCGCCACCCCTTGCTTCAAAAGAGGTCCGGGGTGCGGGAGCAAGCTTCGTTTTGCGAAGCAAGCCCATAGGGAAATTCGTCTTGCGAAGCAACTCAAAAACGAGAAAACCTTTCGTCTTTGCGAGTTTTTCCGTCTCGCGAGGCGTTCGTCTTGCGGGGCACCACTGTAGTACGCAGTTTCTTTGATGTACCCTTCCTTGGTGTTGTTAATCTTAGGGCCTGGAAATAGTTTCACAGGAAGGTGATAAAGATCCCTATCTCCTTGCCACCCTTCCTCTCGTGTTTATTGCTCTTTATGACCTCCGGAGTTTCCGAAAAGCATTCCTCTAGTCCTGTTTTATTTATGCATACTCAGAGTTGTCTCTGCAGTCACTTTGTCCCACGTGGGGCTTTTTGAAATCTGACTGGTTCTTACGAACACTGTGTAAAAAGTTCCTTTGTGAATAAAACGACCTGGGCCAGAGGGTGGACAGGAATTATTATACGCACCCCTCCCAGAGTCCTGCTGGTCCAGCCTCCATGTGCATTTTATCAGAGTCCAATCCTTCCTTTGCTTTGGGAACGCCTCACGGCAGCCCAAATACCAGCCACTGGAAATGGAAGGGGAGAGCTGCTCTCGCACCCGGGTCCTGCTTGCGAGAGGAGGCTGGACCAGACGAGCCCCCTTGATCCAACTGGGCTCCTCTCAGCTCCCCCAATTCTCTGTCCTTGGTTGGGGGCAGGAGGCCGAGGAGGGAGCTTTGGGGCTGGGTGCCCCACTGCCAGCGAGGCTTCAGCTGCGGTTCCTGCCCTGCAAAGGGCTGGGCTGGAGGACCTCTGGAGGGCCCTTGCAACCCTGCAATTCCACAGCGGGCACAAAGGGCAAGTGACGGGCGCCCCCTGCCCTCTCCCCCCCCAATGCAAAATCACCCAGGCCACATCCAGCACAGAGAGAGAGAGAGCTTCTTTTATACATATTGCAACGAATTCTCCAGAAAAAAAACATTCATTCCCAATAAATTAAAAAGGTCCATGTCCTGGTACGGAGTTTTCTTTAAAAAGGTGCCCCCCACCCGCCCCACGGGGTGCCCCCCACAGGCTCCCCGATTAGTGCAGACCCAGCCAGGGCTGAGCCGGGGGGGTGGGGGAGAGTCGGGGGAGATTCCAGTTAAGAGCCCCGGACGGGGGTGGGGGGGGCGTGGAGTGGAGTGTTCGGGAGGGGGAGCAGGCGGGCAGTGGAGGGGGGGTGTCCCGGCCGCGCTCACTCCGGCCCCCCTGCCTCGGCCTTCTCGTCGGGGGGCTCCAGCAGGAAGGGCGAGGTGACGGCGTGCGCCTGGGCGATGGCGGCCAGCTCCTTCAGGAACTCGGCGAAGATGACGGCGCAGTAGACGGCGTTCTTGACCCGCAGCGCCTCGCTCTGCTTCTCGGCCGAGGTGCGGAAGAGGGAGCCCCCCGCCAGCGCGTGCATCACCGGCCCCTCGCGCATGTGCTGCAGCGCCAGCTGGGCTGCCTGCCGCGCCCGCGTGGGGCTGTTGGTGTGGCGCATGATCAGCTCCCCAATGGACGGCTTGCGGCTCTTCACTGCGGGGGGGGGGGGAAAGGGGAGGGAGTCAGCGCCAAGTAGAGTTTTTTTGGGGGGGAGAGCCCCCTGGCAAAATCCCCCCCCCCGAAAACGCCATGGGGAAAAATCAGATTTCCCAGTTCGCACATTTCAAGAAATAAAAGCCCTGAAACGGCAGCTGCAAAATACAGAAATGGCAACGTTAAACTGCGGAACTGCCTGCCACAGGAATCAGTGCGGGCCTGGCTGGCTCTCAAAGGAGATCAGGCCAATTCATGGCGGGGGAGAGAAGGTTCTGCTCCAGCAACCGCAGTCGGAGGCAGAGATGCTTCTGGGTGCTTGGGGCCGGGACCTCGTGTTCAAATCCTGCTTGGGGCACCTGGTGTGGGAACAGGAGGCTGGGCTGGACGGTCCCCCTTTGGCCTGACCCAGCAGCCTCTTTGGGTTTCCTTGTGGCACCTCCAGGCCCAGAAGCAGTCTACCTGCACTGCCAGGTTCATGGGAGTATTTGGCCTCTGTGAGAAGAACAGGGCTCTGGACTTAGGTGGTTAAGCATCACAATTCGCATCTCCAAAGAAGTGGCTTTGTCTTCCCAGATGAGCCTGTGGCTGGGAGCGAGGGCGGCAGGCCAGGAGACCCCCCAAGCCCACGCAAGACAGCTACCCTATAGCCACACACCATAAATACTCCACAGGTCAGCAGCTGGGGGGGGGTCCAGCCCCGTCGTGCCACAGCTGGGCCTGATCCAGCAGGGTCTCTTTGGATGGTCTGGTGGAGCCTCCAGGCCCAGAGGCAGCCTACCTGGAGTCTGAGGCCGCTGGGGCCATTTGAGCACTGCGAGGAGAGCAGGACGCTGGGTCAGATGGGGCCCCCAGGGCTTGATCCTGCGGTCTCCTTTCCCACTCTGAACCACAATAATCAGCTGCCCAGAGTGGCTGGGGCAACCCAGTCAGATGGGCGGCTTATTATTATTATTATTATTATTATTATTATTATTATTATTATGATACCTTGGTTCTCAAAACGCTGAAAACCCAGAAGCGTGTGTTCCAGTTTTCAAACGTTTTTCGGAAGCCGAACATTTGACGCGGCTGTCGGCTATTGTTTCTGTGGCGCCTGCACCAATCAGAAGCTGTGACTTGGTTTCCAAACATTTCGGAAGTCAAACGGACTTCCGGAATGGATCAAGTTTGGCACTTTTGTTTTTGCTCTTTATTTTGCGTTTTTGTTTCTGAGGCTTTTTCGGTTCATTTCTTTTCCTGGCTGCGTGGAACCTAGTTCAGCTACCTTTCTATGGGAAAACACACCTTGGTTTTGGAACACTTTGGTTCTGGAACGGACTTCCGGAACAGATTAAGTTTGAGAACCAAGGTAGCACTGTATTATTATTATTATTATTATTATTATTATTATTATTACTACAGTCATACCTCATGTTACGGCCGCTTCATGTTACGTTCTTTCAGGTTATGTCCCATGGCGACCCGGAAGGGGTTACTTCCAGGTTTCGCCGCTCACGCATGTGCAGACGCGCAAAATGACGTCACGCACATGTGCAGAAGCAGCGAATCGCAACCTGTGCACGCGCAGACGTGGGTTGCGTTCTTTTCAGGTTGCGAACGGGCCTCCACTAACAGAGGTAAAAGGTAAAGGGACCCCTGACCATTAGGTCGAGTCGAGGACGATTCTGGGGTTGCGCCGCTCATCTCGCTCTATAGGCCTTGGAAGCCGGCGTTTGTCTGCAGACAGTTTTTCCAGGTCATGTGGCCAGCAGGACTAAGCCGCTTCTGGCGAACTAGAGCAGCGCACAGAAACGCCATTTACCTTCCCACCAGAGTGGTACCTATTTATCTACTTGCACTTTGACGTGCTTTCGAACTGCTAGGATGGCAGGAGCAGGGACCGAGCAACAGGAGCTCACTCCGTCACGGGGATTCGAACCACCAACCTTCTGATCAGCAAGCCCTAGGCTCTGTGGTTTAACCCACAGCGCCACCCGCTTTTAACCAGAGGTACCACTGTATAATTATTATTATTATTATTCAATAGCAGGCTTCCACGGACTCCTGTTAAGGAGTCATCCGTGCCCAGGGGACCCCTGGGGCATGGGCTCTGACCCTGAGCCGCCCCCGAGCCCCCACGGCACCCAGACTGCTACCTCCCAGGGCCCCCGCCCCGCCCCCTCTTCCTCACCCAGAGTCTCTGAGCGGCGCAGGGCGGGCGCGGCATTCTGGGCGTCTGACCAGTCCAGCTTCCCTCTGGCCACCAGGTACTTCTTGGCTTTGGAGAGGAGGGAGGGAAAGTCTTCCTGGGAGGCGGCAAAGCTCTCAATCTTGTTCTTGACCGAGCCCAGGACCTGCCGGAGGGAAGAGGGAGGGAGGGTGAGGGGCGCTGCCAGGCAAGGGGTCTGCCCCCAGGAGGGTCCCCCCTCCTCAGACTCCCGCGAGGGTCTACCTGGATGAGGGACTTGACGCTGGGCTGGAAGACCATGTTGGTGTTGAGGAGGAAGGAGCGCAGGAGCGGCTGAGGGTGGGCGGCCAGCTGGGCGATGAGCCCCGTCAGGAGGAAGTTGACGTAGAGGGAATTCTGCAGCATGTTCTCCAGCTTGGCCAGCAGCACCGCCACAAAGGGCCCTGCCAGGGAGGACAGCAGGGGGTCAGCCAAGGGAGGTCCACCCCCCGCAGAGCCACTTCCAAGGGAGCCCGGTTTCCTTCTTCTCAAAAATAATTTCTGTTAAATTTTCTGCTTCGCAATTTAAACAGCCTTAAAATACCAATGACTTCCCTTCTCCTCTCTCCGTGGTTCATCTTGCATATCACAAATCCCTGCATATTTTACAAAAGCTTTACCATTCGGCCAGGGCCGGATTTCAGTTTGATGCGGCCCTTGGCTCCTGGAGGGAATGGGGCCCTTTATGTGTCCAGCTCTCCTTTGTCAACAACAAATCACCGCTGTTTTTAGTGTTGAATATAAGCGAGATGGTAATTGATGGAGCTAAGAGGTATCTCAAGCCATTTGCACATTACAAAAGATGTATCAAAGTCATTGTTGAACTGAAATACAATTAAGTAGATTATCTTATAGCTTGGAAATGTACATCCAGTTTTTTCCCCCTCAAAATTTTTTTGGGGGCCCCTAAGCTATAGCTTGTTTAGCTTATACGTAAATCGGGCAATATTCCCTTATCACATCCATCAAAACTGTTGAATTGATCTTAATGCTGCCCACCTTTTCAGCTGTACACAATTCCCCCCCATATATTCAATAAATGTTTTCCACTCTTCTTGTTCTCTTACTCTATATGTTAAGTCTGCAAGCTGCACATATTCCATCAGCTTAAGTTGCCGTTCTTCTTTGGTTGGGACTTCACTCATTTTCCGTTTTGGGGGCTAACGAAACACGTGCCACAGTATTGGCATACATAAATAACCTTTTTTGGCACCTGGGGATTTTGGTCTGAATTATCCCCAAGAGAAAAGACTGGGATTTTGGGGGCGGGGAAGTACTTTTAAACATTTTCTCCTTCCTTGCAGCTTTTAAAGCAGGTTTTGTGATTCTGTGAGCCCATTTGGTGCAAACAGGGCCAAAGACCCGACAGGGGATTGCAGAAATGTAGAAGCCGCCCCCCCCCCGGATCATTTAGGTTCCCCCCACCCACCCGCAATGCATATGCCCAAGGTCTCCTTGGCATGCACAAAAGCACCTGCAGCTTCAAGAAAAGGGCCAGCGCTCTCTCTCTGCCCAAGAGCCTCCGGAGACACTGGGGGCTGGATGTCCCAATGGGGGGAGACGGGATGGAGCAACATCAGCCATGTTGCTCTGCAAGGGAAAGGCCCCCCCCCTCCCAGATGGGGTCACGCCAAGGGAGAAGAGGCCCCTGTGTGTCACCAGCGCTGCCCCTTGGGGCTGCCCCTTGGCAGGCTCTGGCTCCTGGGGGTGGGAGCCCCATCAGACCCAGAACAGCCCTGCCTGCACTGGAGAGATGCTGGGGGGCGAGGGGGGGCAGGCGGAGAAACGGCAGGAGCAGGAAAGGAGCAGCAACAACAACAACAACAACGCGCACAGACCCGGCGGGGGGGGGGTGAAGGAAGGAAAGGAAAGGAAAGGAAAGGAAGGAGAGGAAGGAAGGAAAAGAAAGATGGAAGGAAAGAGAAGAAAGAAGGAGAAGAACAATGGATGGAAGGAAGGAAGGAAGGAAGGAAGGAAGGAAGGAAGGAAGGAAGGAAGGAAGGAAGGAGAGGGAAAAGGAAAAGTAGACAGGAAAAGGAAGAAACAATAGGAGGAAAAAGGACAAAGAAAGGGGGAGCAGAGGAGAAGGAGACGGACGAAACTGGAAGCAGAGAAAGAGAAAGGAGTCACTTGCCTTTGGGAATGGAGGCCAAGGCTGGGCGGGCGAAGTGGGCAGCGGGCAAAGTGCCCATGTGCCCTGGCTCCTCCTGAAGGGAACTTGGACCCCCCCCCATCCACTGGGCCCCAACCATCTGCTGCCCAGGTCTGACCCCTCTGATCCCCTCCAGAAGTTCCTCTGGGGAAGCCCCGCTCAGGCTAAATTCCCACCTTGCGCAGCAGACTTAGCCTTGGGGGGCAAGGGGGACCCCTGGAGAGTGGGGGGCCTCCAGGAGCAGCAGGGGCCAGAGAGACCTCCAAGGAAGAGGGTGGGGAGGGGGTGCCCCAACGACTCACCTGTGAACGGCTGGCTGGGGAGGGCCCCCGGGGTGGGTGGGGGGCTGCCGACAATCTGCGCCAGGGGGTCGGCCAGGCGAGAGGGCCCCAGGCTGCCCTCGGGGGGAGCGGCGAAGCTGCGATAGGCCTCCTCTTCCTCGGGGCTGAGGGGGTCCACCTGGGGGGGCTCCTCCTCCTCCTCCCGGCCCCCGTTCGCCATCTCGTCCTCCAGGCGCCGCAGCTCCGCCGCAAACCTCTCCACGGGGTGGGCGCCCCCGTTCTCGGCTGGCGCCAGCGACTCGTCCGGGCCGGGGGTCTCGGGGAGGCCCCCGTTCTCCACCATGGCCCCCTCCTGCGGGCACCGGCGGACCTTCTTGATGAGCGCGGGCTCCGAGTGCGCCCCATTCAGCAGGGGCCCCGGGTCCTCGCTTCCGGGGGAGGCGGCAGGGGGCGAGGTGCCAGCGTCCGGGGTCCCCTTGGGGGCGGCCCCCTCCTCAGGCGGAGCACCCCGCTTCTTAGTCCGGGGGGAGGCAGGCCCCGGGTGCCCGCCGGGCTGGAAGGAGGTGTAGGCAAGGGGGTCGCCCTGGCGGGGCAGGGAGGGGTCCAGGCTGGCGGGAGGGGGCCGCTCTCCGTCGTAGGGGGCCGACCAGACGCGGCAGGCCCAGACGCAGCGGTCGACGTTCAGGCGGGCGTCGCGCAGGTATTCCAGGTAGTTGCCCTCCAACTCACAGGCCTCCTCCCAGCGAGGGGGGGTCCGGTGGGAGGGGCTGCCGACAGGGGTCCCTGGGGAGCGGGGGGAGGCGGGGCCGGCGGGATCGGGGCCAAAGCTGGGCTGGCGCATGAAGAAGGAGAGGCGGGAGGGCGTGGAGGGCTTGGGCACCGTCACCACTGAGGAGGAGTCCACGCTGGGGCTGCCGTGACCTGGGGGGGGGGGAGAGAGAGGATGGGGGGGTCACCGAATTGTGGAGTTGGAAGGGGCCCCAAGAGTCATCTAGTCCAAACCCCTGGAAGGCAGGAATCTTTTCCCCCATGTGGGGCCCACAACCCTGAGATTATTCCTGGCGCCCCCCACCGGGGCTCCTGGAAGACACGCCCTTTTTCTGCCCCTTTTGCCTGGCCTGCAAGGGAGACCCACCCCTTCTGTTTAGATGTGGGGGTGGACTAGATGAGTTTTGGGGATCCCATCACAACCTGCAGTTCAGTTAACTCCTGCTCAACACAAACAGGGAGTAGAGGAGGTTTTGCAATACCCCAGCGGGAAAATGATGCCCTCTCCCCCCACCCAAAGAGGCGTGGGTCCAGCACCCGCTGCAAATGCCCTCCAGGCTCCACTGCCCCAGACCCCCAGCGAGGATTTCGCTCCTGTACCCCAAGCCTGCAAACTGGGAGGAGGCAGAGAGGAGCCCCACAAATGTTGTCAGTGCCAAGGCCTCCCTTGCCCATTCCATGTGCCCCCCCAACCTCCAGCCCCCCTGCCCCTCCCGCCTGGCCGCGAGAGGCTCACCCTTGGACCAGGTGGCGTGCTCCTCCTCTCGCTCGGGGGGCGGGGGGCTCTCTGGGCGGCAGCACTGGGGGACGAGCGAGAGGAACTTGCTGGCCGCCTTGCCGTAGAGGTCCAGCTCCTTCACCGCCCGCCTCTGGCTGAGCATGACGTGGCTGCAGGGGATCAGGTACCTGCCGCGGAAAAGCACAGCTGCGGAGGGGAACCCAAAGGCCATCCAGCCCACCCTGACGGGGCGGGAAGCGCAGCCAGAGAACCATGGCGGCCACAGAATCGTAGCGTTGGAAGGAACCCCGGGGTCATCTATGCCAACCCCCGGAAAGGGCGGGGAGGTCGCACTATGGTTGCCAAACGTCCCCGTTTCCTGGAGACAGACCCTGGATTCACACATCTGTCCCCAGATTTCATTTAATGTCCCCAGATTTATATTTCAAGTGTTGTAGATTTATTAGTAGGGGATGAATGTTGTGTGATTGGTTCAATGGCACAACACAAATTGGAAGGGGACTTCCAGCGAGGCAACACTGCCGAGGGGGAACCGGGGACGCCCGGTGGGACAACTGGGGGAACTGCGGACCCCCCTCCTCGCGACCCAAATTGAGTCGGGAGCGAGAGAATCCAGCCACCAGTCCGACTGCCCAGTGGCGCTCCAGGGCCATGAAAACCCCGGAGCCAACGC
Source organism: Podarcis vaucheri (assembly GCF_965113315.1). Lineage (NCBI taxonomy): Eukaryota > Metazoa > Chordata > Lepidosauria > Squamata > Lacertidae > Podarcis > Podarcis vaucheri. The sequence goes on along the minus strand of NC_138762.1, from coordinate 1,162,942 downwards.
AGGGAGAAGGAGGAGAGGAGAAGGAGAAGGAAGAGAGAGAAAGAGGAAGGAGAAAAAAGAGGGGAGCTCTCTTTTTTAAAAAATAACCTTTTTTTCTCTTTTCAAAAAAAAAAGTGTCCCCGGATTCTTTGAAAAAAATCTGGTAACCTTAGGTTACCCGGAAGAGGAGGCTGATGGGTGAAGAGAGCCAATGGCGCCACCAGGGGGAGCCCCCGCACCAGCGAAGTCTCTGGTAGCAGGAACAGGGTGCCCTTCCCACCTTCACCCAACAGAGGGAGCCCACGGCTCTGTTGGAGAGAGTGGGAGGACGCCAAGGTTGCGGGTTCGATCCCCGAGGGCGGCATGTTCCTGCCTCGCAGGGGGCTGGACTAGATGACCCTCGGGTTCCCTTCCGACGACCACATGAGCCAGAGAGCCAAGGGGTCGGGTGGGGGGGGGGTCTACCTGAGCACCAGCTGCAGCAAGACGTCTTCACAGTGCAGGTTGAGCAGAGTCCGGAAGAGGCTGAGCGAGACCATGCAGAGCTGGGGGGGGGGGAGAGAAAGAGAGGAATGAAGGGGGCAGTGGGGCAGAAAGCTCCCCCCACTCCATCCCCCACCAGCAACACCCCCCAAGCCACCCCCTGGGCAACGAGGAGAAGAATCAAATTCTCCTTTTGTGGGAGGGAGGATGTCTTCCTGCCCCCCCCCCGGGACAGGGATGAGCCCACGCCCGCCCCCCCCAATCCCAGGACCCCTTTGTGTGGGGCAGGGCAGGACCTCAAAGCCCAAGGAGCAAAGAGCGGCCTTTGGGAGCCACAACAGCCCTGCAAAGTGGGACACTGGACTGCCAGGGTGCTTCTGGCACACAGCTGACTTCCAACCCCGCTGCTCCCGTCCCCTCGGGGTCTTCCCCATGCTGCCCCCCCCCTGAAGACACACCCGGGAGTTGCTGGCGATGCGGGAGACCAGTGTGTCGAGGATGGTGCTGTTGTCGTGGCGATGGAGGAGGAGGAAGCGCAGGAAGGTCTTCAGGAGGGCAGCCTCGCTGATGCTGCGCAGGAAGAGGTCCAGGTAGGCCGTGCTGGCAATCATCTCTTCAATGGAGGTCTGGGGGGGCAGGGAGGGGGGATCAGGGGGGCTGTCACACCCCAGAATAGCTCAGCCAGGTGGTACCCTGCGGGGCATCCAGCCCAACCCCCAGGAACGGCAGGGGAGCAGAAGCCGGACCAGTCCTGGCGGGGCTTATGCCTCCCCCTGCTTCAGTCCCATACATCATCTCGGCCCCTCTTTGCCCTCGCTCCCCACTGGCTTGGCGGTGAGGAGCAAAGCCAGTTCTGAGCCAGACGTGCTCCAGCAGCAGGACTGATCTGGCGGGAGAAGGCTTGCTATTCACCTGCCCCAAAGGCAGCTCCGGGAAGCCTGGGGGGGGGGAGTGGAAGTGGGTCTCTGGCCAGGCCACACAACCCCCCCACCCCAGCCCAGGCGTGAACTGACCTTGTGCAAGGCAGGGCCCAGGACCGGCACCAGGAACCCGTTGTGGATGTAATCCACCAGCTGCTTCTGGACCAGGGGGTGAGCCACCTGGGGGGGGGGCGGGAAGAGAAGAAGGTGAGAAGCGCCCCCAGGATCAGGCCAGGGGCCCAGCCAAGCCAGCGCCCTGCTCTCAGGACGCCCCATGGGGAAACTCGCAAGCGGGACCCGAGTGCGAGAACTCCCCTCCCTTCTGCTGGCTTCCAGCAACTGGAATGCAAAAATTAAGTGTGTCACCAACACGAAAAGGTTAGAAAGCTCTGGGTGCAAGTGTCGGACCCGGACCTCACAGACCAGGGTTCAAACCAAGCTTTGGCTGAATGCGACCCTGGGCCTGTCTTGTTTCAGTCTATCCTACCTGGCAGGGTCGTCGTTGCTAAATTGCCAGCTCTGACTGGCAACAAGTATCCGTGGGCAGCCCTCTCCTCCTCCAGGGATCTGCCCAACTCTCTTTTAAGAAAAATACAAAACATTAAAACAAAGCCACAAAGACTTGCGAACTCCCCAGCCTGAAATGAACTTATAATGTCTGGTTTCAATAGATTCAGCAAATCAGTCTCCTGAGCTTAAGCCAAGAAAGAGTATTCTCTATAAGATTGAATATCAATATACGTATCAAGAACGACGTGGCCCAGGGAGAGAGGGGGAAATAGTGGAAGTGAACAGCTGGCTTCGCAAATGGTGTAAACAGGAACGGTTTGGATTCTTAGATCACGGACTGCAGTTTCTGGAAGATGGACTTCTGGCAAGTGATGGGCTGCACCTCACAACGGTTGGGAGAAATGTTTTTGCCAAAAATCTCAGAAACCTCATCAGGAGGGCTTTAAACTGACTAATGTGGGGGAGCGAGACAATGCTCCTGAAGGTAGGAGTCTATCAATTAATGAAGATGATCATCCAAATGTCATAGACCAAATGGAGCAAACAGCACGCGGACCTAGTGGTGGGAGGAAAAAATCCTTAAATAAGAGACACGGGGGAATGATTAATGGACTTCAATGTCTGTACACTAATGCGCAAAGCATGGGAAATAAACAAGATGAGCTTGAGCTCTTGGTACAGCAAACTAAATATGACATAATAGGCATCACTGAAACCTGGTGGGATAAGTCCCACGATTGGAATGTAATAATGGGGGGATACAATCTATTTCAGAGAAACAGACCAGACAAGAAAGGAGGAGGAGTGGCGTTATATGTCAGGGATGTGTATACCTGTGAAGAGATCCAAGATTTAGAACCTCAAAGCCAAAGTGAGAGCATTTGGGTCAAAATTAAGGGAGAGAAGAATAACAGAGACCTCATTGTGGGAGTTTACTATAGATCCCCAAGCCAAACGGAGGACATAGATGATGCCTTCCTGGAACAGATGGCCAAGCATGCAAAAGGAAGGGAGATAGTAGTAATGGGGGACTTCAATTACCCGGATATTTGTTGGACGTCAAACTCAGCCAAGAGCATAAGGTCAAACAGATTCCTCACTGGCCTTGCAGACAACTTCATTGTCCAGAAAGTGGGAGAAGCAACAAGAGGAACAGCCATTTTAGATCTGGTCCTAACCAATGTTGATGACCTGGTTAGTGGGGTAGATGTGGAAGGATCATTAGGCGCGAGTGATCATGCTCTTCTGAAGTTTACTATACAGCGGAAAGGAGCAGCCAAGCATACTAGGACTCAATTTCTTGACTTTAAGAAAGCCGACTTCATAAAACTTAGGGAAGTGCTGGGTGAGATCCCATGGACAGCAATACTTAAAGGAAAGGGAGTTCATGATGGCTGGGAGTTTGTTAAGAGGGAGATAGTAAAAGCACAACGACAGGCAATACCAATGAGACGGAAACATGGAAGGTGCCTAAAGAAGCCAGGGTGGCTATCTAAAGAACTTTTAACTGAATTAAGATTAAAAAAGGATGTGTACAAAAAATGGAAAAGGGGGGAAACCACCAAAGAGGAATTCAAACAAATAGCCAGCACGTGTAGACACAAAGTCAGAAAAGCTAAAGCACAGAATGAACTCAGGCTTGCTAGAGAGGTTAAAAGCAACAAAAAAGGCTTCTATGGGTATGTTCGTAGCAAAAGGAAGAACAAAGAAACTGTGGGGTCACTCAGAGGAGAAGATGGTGAAATGCAAACAGGGGACACAGAAAGGGCTGAACTACTCAATGCCTTCTTTGCCTCAGTCTTCTCCGATAAAGAAGACAATGCCCGACCTGAAGAATTTGGAGCAAATGATTCAGCAAAGGAAACACAGCCCAGAATAACTAAGGAGATAGTACAAGTATATTTGGCTAGTTTAGATGTATTCAAGTCTCCAGGGCCACATGAACTGCATCCAAGAGTATTAAAAGAACTGGCAGATGTGATCTCAGAACCACTGGCAGTCATCTTTGAGAATTCCTGGAGAACAGGCGAAGTCCCGGCAGACTGGAGGAGGGCAAATGTTGTCCCTATTTTCAAAAAGGGGAAAAGAGAGGACCCAAATAATTACCGCCCAGTCAGTCTGACATCAATACCAGGGAAGATTCTGGAGCAGATCATTAAGCAAACAGTCTGTGAGCACCTAGAAAGGAATGCTGTGATCACCAATAGTCAGCATGGATTTCTGAAAAATAAGTCATGTCAGACTAACCTGATCTCGTTTTTTGACAGAATTACAAGCCTGGTAGATGAAGGGAACGCAGTGGATGTAGCCTACCTTGATTTCAGCAAGGCATTTGACAAGGTGCCCCATGATATTCTTGTAAAGAAGCTGGTAAAATGCGGTCTTGACTATGCTACCACTGAGTGGATTTGTAACTGGCTGACTGACCGAACCCAAAGGGTGCTCATCAATGGTTCCTCTTCATCCTGGAGAAGAGTGACTAGTGGGGTGCCACAGGGTTCTGTCTTGGGCCCGGTCTTATTCAACATCTTTATCAACGACTTGGATGATGGACTCAAGGGCATCCTGATCAAATTTGCAGATGACACCAAACTGGGAGGGGTGGCTAACACCCCAGAGGACAGGATCACACTTCAAAACGACCTTGACAGATTAGAGAACTGGGCAAAAACAAACAAGATGAATTTTAACAGGGAGAAATGTAAAGTATTGCACTTGGGCAAAAAAAATGAGAGGCACAAATACAAGATGGGTGACACCTGGCTTGAGAGCAGTACATGTGAAAAGGATCTAGGAGTCTTGGTTGACCACAAACTTGACATGAGCCAACAGTGTGACGCGGCAGCTAAAAAAGCCAATGCAATTCTGGGCTGCATCAATAGGAGTATAGCATCTAGATCAAGGGAAGTAATAGTGCCACTGTATTCTGCTCTGGTCAGACCACACCTGGAGTACTGTGTCCAGTTCTGGGCACCACAATTCAAGAGGGACACTGACAAACTGGAACGTGTCCAGAGGAGGGCAACCAAAATGGTCAAAGGCCTGGAAACGATGCCTTATGAGGAACGGCTAAGGGAGCTGGGCATGTTTAGCCTGCAGAAGAGGAGGTTAAGGGGTGATATGATAGCCATGTTCAAATATATAAAAGGATGTCACATAGAGGAGGGAGAAAGGTTGTTTTCTGCTGCTCCAGAGAAGCGGACACGGAGCAATGGATCCAAACTACAAGAAAGAAGATTCCACCTAAACATTAGGAAGAACTTCCTGACAGTAAGAGCTGTTCGACAGTGGAATTTGCTGCCAAGGAGTGTGGTGGAGTCTCCTTCTTTAGAGGTCTTTAAGCAGAGGCTTGACAACCATATGTCAGGAGTGCTCTGATGGTGTTTCCTGCTTGGCAGGGGGTTGGCCTCGATGGCCCTTGTGGTCTCTTCCAACTCTATGATTCTAAGACTTTGAGATTAGACCACTGAAGAAAACCATCTTGGGAGCCCCAGTTCAAGGGCCCCATTGGGGGCGAACCTCATTAACATCTATCCACAACTCCACGAGCATCTCTCGGTATTGTGAATATTGGTTGGTATCTTTATGAACTTATCTAAAAGACTGAGTTCAGCATTTGGAAAATCTATTGAAACCAGACATTTAAGTTCATTTTAAGCTGGGGAGTTTGCAAGTCTTTGTGGCTTTGTTTAATGTTTTGTATTTTTCTCAGAAGGTTGATAAAGTATGTATAATTATTGTTCTGTGCATATTAATCACCAACGTGTTGCATGAGTCGCACTACTTCTATCAGTAGCACAGGTTGCATTTTTCCTAGCAATTCTCTTTTAAAGCCATCCAGGTGGCTGGCTGGCCATGTGTCCTGCAGCAGGGAGTTCCACCGTTTAACTCTGTGCAGCCTCCACAATTGCTGCCAAGAGACCCCCAAACCCACCCAACCTTGGATTTTCCTGGTTCTGCACCCGGCGAAACCTACAGTACAACTCCATACAACCCGGCAGCCTGGGTCTGCGCGCTAGTCAACGGATTGTAGCACTGCAGAGTTGGCGGGGACCACCAAAGGTTATCCAGCCCAACCCCCTGCCGTGAAGGGTCTGCAACTAAATCCCTCTGTGTGTGGCTTTCTGTCCCAGAAAGGTCCCAGCCGTTGCCAGAGCTGTGGTTGCAGGTGTGAGGAGGCCAGCCAGCCCCTGCCCCTGCCCCCCCCCGAAGGCGGACTCACCTGGATGACGGCATTGCAGAACTCCAGCGAGTTCATGAAGAGGACCAGCGAGGGAACGCCCACCCAGTCCTCCCGCCGCAGGAAGTGCCAGTCGTCCCCCCGCACCTCCAGCTTGCGGGGCAGCGAGGAGTACAGGGCGCTCAGGCCAGTAGCCAGCACCTGGGGGGGGCGAGGAGAGAGAGGGCGTTGGGGGGAAAAGGGGCGTTCGAGATTTATCAGGCACAAAACTCCTGGCAACGCCCCGCCCCGCCCCCCCCCCCCCGGATGAGGGACTATGCAAAGAGCATGGGACACCCATGAAGGCAGCCCTGTTGAGGGAAGTTTTTAATGTTTAATGCTGCATTGTGTTTTTAATGTTCTATTGGGAGCTGCCCAGAGTGGCTGGGGAGGCCTGGCCAGATGGGCAAAGTATAAATAAATAAATTATTATTATTATTAAGAATGGGGGGGTGGGACTCTCCTTCCCTGGAGGTTTTTAAGAAGAGGTTGCTTGGTCGTCTGACATGGATGATCCAGCTGAGATTCCTGCCTTGCAAGGGGTTGGACTAGATGATCGTTGGGGTTCCCCTTCCAGCTCTATGATCCTAGGATCCTTTGAAGTGGCCTGGGGGTTGGAGACTCTGCAGATGTGCAGCCTGGGTGTCATTTTGGACTCACAGCTGTCCCCACCCCCATCGTTCTGCCCGGACACTGAGGTCCAGCTCCAAGAGCCTTCTGGCGCTTCCCTCGCTGCGAGAAGGGAGGTTACAGGGAACCAGGCACAGGGCCTTCTCAGTGGTGGCGCCCTCCCATCAGATGTTAAGGAAATATACTGACTTTTAGAAGACATGTGAAGGCAGCCCTGTTTAGGAAAGCTTTTAATGTTTGACTGGAAGCCGCCCAGAGTGGCTGGGGAGGCCCAGCCAGATGGGCAGGGTATAAGTATTACTCTTGCTATTATTATTATTATTACGTCTACAACCTACACAGGATTGTATCTGGGGCAGGACCAAAACTGGGGAGGTTGGAACAGAAGCCTTGGCATGTAGGATTCCGACTGCAAGGTTTTACAAAGATTTTGCTGCTTGCGTATTGTCGCTCCATGTGCCTAGTCCTCATGGGGGCACCCTGGAAAAGCCTCTCAGGCCAGGGCACCCGTGCTCTGCGGTGCCCAGAGCGCCTTCCACGCTCCTGCTGCCCCAGGCACTCACAGAATCACAGAGTTGGAGGGGACCCCAGGCGTCATCCAGTCCACCCCCGCAACGCAGGAGCCACAGCTGATTCGGGGCAAGGCTTCTGCCCCCGCCTCCCCTCCCCCGCTGCCCCCTTCCTTACCGGGCAGAAGAAGGAGTTGTCGGTGATGTATCGGGCGACGGTGTGGCTCCCGGCGGACAGGGCCATGAGGAGGAGGAGGGCGTCTCTGGCCTGCTGCCCCACCAGCCCCTCGCGGTGGATGAAGGGCACCAGCAGGGAGAAGACTAGCAGGTTGGCGGGGGGGCCCGGCTCGCCCGCCGCGGGGGGGCTGTGGAAGAAGAGCTCCAGCAGGGGGGGCTCCCGGGCGGCCGAGACGCAGAGCTGGTGCAGCAGGAGCACCAGGCTGCCCTCCAGGGCGGGCGAGGCCGGGCCGGCGCACAGGCCCAGCAGGCGCAGGAGGGGCCCCAGGACGGGCCGGTGGCGCAGGAGGGGCTGGTGCGCCTGGCCCAGGAGCATCTCGTAGAGCTTGAGCAGCTCAGCCTTGCGCTCCCCGGGGAGCTCCCCCCGCCGCAGGTGCCAGGCCAGCAGCCGGCCCAGGACGTTCTCGGCCAGCGCCAGCTCCAGGATGGGGCCCGGGGAGCCCTCCGCCCGGGGGCGCTCCTCCGCCAGCAGCGTCAGCATCTGCAGCGTGTGGTTGCGCACAGCACTCAGGTCGTCCGCCGCGCCCCCCTGCGCCCCCCGCGAGGCCGGGCTCTTCTCCAGGATGCGCAGCACCTGCAAAAGGGGGGGGGGAGAGTCAGACGGAAACCAAGGTAGACTGCCTCCGCGGCTGGAGGCTCCGCAACAGGAACCTCTGCTCTCACGGATGCCCCCAAACTCTCCTGTAGCGTTCCCAAAGCAAGGAAGGAGTGGACTCTGATTACTAGAATACACACGAGGCTTGACCAGTGAGACTCTGGGAGGAGTGCCAATAATAATAACCCTCTCCCGCCCCCCTTGGCCCAGGTCGTTTTATTCACAAAAGAACTTTTTACACCGTGTTCATAAGAACCAATCAGACTCCCTCTGAGCATTTCAAAAACCCCACGTGGGACAAAGTCAGATCAGAAGAAATTCTTTTAACCACAAAGAAACTATTTCCTACTTGAGCATGCATCTGTAGTTCAGAGTCAATAAAACAGAAATAAAAGGAAGAATGCTTTCAGCAAAACCACGGAGGTCATAAACAGGACAGGCAGGATGGCAGAATTTACCATCTCCTTGTGAGCTCTCTTCGTGGCCCTTAAGATCTGTCTAAAGATTAAACAGCATCAAAGCTACCTTCTACCTTTATGACCCAGGATGCCTGATGAAGCAACTGGCCTGTGTTTAGAATGCTTGTACGTGCCTGTCAGGTGTAGAGAACGCAAATGGCAGAGGAGGAGAGGCTTGTGGGATTTGATCAGAAACCATCGTCAATGAATTAAACCCAGTCAACGTGATGCTTCCACCGCGGACACAATGGCTTGCTTCGTTTTTCATAATTCCTCATAGCAATCCCACCTGACCCCCCCCCCACACTCTGGATATTTGCACCACCAAACTCTCCCCCTCCTGTCCATACACAGGGGCACAAACAGGGAGACATTGCGGAGACTTTTCTAAAATACAGTGGTACCTCGGTTTTCTAACATAATCCGTTCCAGAAGACCCTTCGATTTCTGAAACGCCCGAAAACCTAAAACTCAATAGCCAGCAGGCCCCAGGAACTTGTACTCAGTGGAAGCCGCACGGCATGTTCGAAAACCGAAGCATTTACCTCTGGGTTTATGGCATTTGATAACCAAAATGTTCAAAAAGCAAGCTACCACTGTACATCGTAGGGCAGAGCTTTCCAAACTGTGTGTCTTGAGACATTTGTGTGTCGGCTGCAATGTGCAGGAGCGTCACACACACTCCGCCCTCCTTCCGAAGCTGGAAAGAGGTTAGTTTAACCTCCGGTTTACCTGTAAAACTGAATTACTGTGTCGCAAAATGATGTGCGTCTAAAAAGTGTGTCAACGACAAGAAAAGCTGGGAAAGCTCTGCAGCAGCTTGTAAACAAATGCATACCAACCCTGGATGAAATCTTCACGTCTCGCATCTTGAAGAAGTCACACAATATCCTGAGAGATCCCACCCACCCTGCTCACAACTTCTTTGAACTATTGCCTTCGGGCAGAAGATATAGGACAATGAAAACACGAACCACACGCCTTCTGAATAGTTTCTATCCAAGAGCTCTGATTGCACTAAATAATGATCTCAGGGCCAGTTGCAAGGTTTAGTAGGTAGGGAGTAGAAGGAATGAGATAGGTTTTAGGTTATGTTATGCCTTTAATAGGTCATGCTATATTCTGGATTATGTTATGTTTTATAGATTATGTTTAAATAGGATGAGATACGTGCAAATGTATATGTGAACCCGGTCTTTGGGTGGGTGTTTGATTTTCGTTGTTGTGTATACTGTGTATATACGGACAATGACAATAAATTTATCTAATCTAATCTAATCTACCGTGTTTTTAGCTCCATAAGACACACGTAGTTGTTAGAAGAAGAAAACAAGAAAAAATATATATTCTAAACGAAACAGTGATCTGATGGTGAATTTGGGGTGACCCAATGCAAAAATCCTGAGGATCCATGTGGATCTGTGCTTTGTAACCACATTTTTGCACCAATGAAGCCCCAGGAAACAGTGGATGCCTGATTTTTTTTGGTGCAGGCTATAGCCAGGGACAGGCTATGATGGTGAATCTGGGGTGACCCAATGTAAAAATCCTGAGGATCCATGGGCTTTTACCTCCCCCCCCTCCCAGTGGTTAAGAGCGGTAGACTCGTAATCTGGGGAACCGGGTTCGCGTCTCCGCTCCTCCACCTGCAGCTGCTGGGTGACCTTGGGCCAGTCACACTTCTCTGAAGTCTCTCAGCCCCACTCACCTCACAAAGTGTTTGTTGTGGGGGAGGAAGGGAAAGGAGAATGTTAGCCGCTTTGAGACTTCTTAAAAGGACTGAAAAGCGGGATATCAAATCCAAACTCTTCTTCTTCTTCTTCTTCCCCCTCCCAGGCAGCCTCCTTTATCTCTAGCCTCCCTTATCTCTCTCCCCGATCAGCAAAGGATCAGGCTTTGTTTCAACACCCACTTCCCTCTTTCAAAAAAAAAGCATGATCTGCTTTTTGCCCCTGGGCAATTCGGCTCCAGGGACCACACATTTGCTCCATAAGATGCACAGACATTTCCCCTTACTTTTTAGGAAGAAAAAGGTGCGTCTTATGAAGCATAAAATACGGCGATTTGTATAATTTTTGAATAATATTTGTATAATTTTTGATATTATATTGAGAGAGAAAATACACACACTCACACACAAAAACATTTCTCTTCCTGTGGTTCCCAACACCCAGGATGCAGAACGTTGCTGCCCCTGTTTTGGGGGGGCAGAGCAGACCCCCTGTAGCTACTAGCCCTCAATAGCCCTCTCCTCTTCCTCCATGAATTCCTCTGATCCTCTTAAAGCGGCCATCACAGTCTCCAGTGGCAGTGAGTTCCACAGCTGTCCATGCACGCCCCCCCACCCCGAAGCATCTCTTGGGGGGAACATCCCCTCCCCCCACCCCCCCACCCCGCCAGCCACTCACCTGGACCCAGTGATTCTTGAAGACCATGAGGCAGGTTTCGGGGTCGGCCGCCATGGGGCTTTGCAGGCTGGCGCCACGGGTTCCCCGGTGCCCCCCGGCCCCCGCCCGGGGGTTCAGCTTGCTGAGCCAGCTCATCCTCTCCATCGGGAAGGGCAGCGCTGCGTGGGGTGGGGGGGTCACAGGGGGAGAGGCTGTGGCGGGCAGTCAGGGGTCACAGGCGGCCGTGCGCTGGACTGGCTCCTCCGAGGGCGGCTGCTGGGCATGGGGCGGGCAAGGAGGGGGGGTGGCAGGTCCTTGGGTCCAGGGGGGGCACCATGCTGCTTCGGAGGAAGCCCCGGCCTGCGGAAACAGAACGCGGGGAGGAAGGAGTGAGCGGGAGCCGTGACCTCAAACTGTGATGTCAATACTCTTTCATTATTATTATTCTTAATAATCTTTCTTAATTTAAATTACACACTTATACAAAGAATTTACAATCTCATACTACAAAAAGAAAATTAAAGAACAAACAATTAAGAAGAAACAGAAGAAGAAACAGCAAATTTATGTACATAAAGAAAACACTTAACCCTCCTAATTAATACTTAATTAAGCACTTAAGTGCTTAATTCTGACAAAACGAGTCTCCCAATCATTCTCATTGTACTGCTTATACTGTCGTTTCCCCCCGCACAGTTTTATATTCTTTCATACTGTTCCCGTCTACTCCACAAACGGTCTTTGTTGTGTTTGCAAGCATCACTCAAGTTCTGCTAATATGGTGTGGTTGGTACAATATGATCTTATATAATCCTTAAATATTCTCCATTCTCCAAATATTTTCTGGTTCAATACTCCTCTAACTCTTCCCCCCAGTTTTGCTGGTTGTAAATATTCTAACATGAGTATCTGCCAATCTGTGATTGTTGGTATTGTTTCATTTTTCCACTTCCTTGCCACCAGAATTCTTGCTGCTGTGGTGGCACACATGAACAGTGGTCTTGTGTCTTTTTTAATTTCTAATGGTAAAATGCCTAAAAGGAAGATCTCTGGGTTTTATTTTGAAAGGTAAGTCTGAAAAATTTCTTAAATACATTATAGATATTATCCCTAATGATTGCACAAGTCCACCACATGACCCCACATCTATTTTACATCTCCAACAAATCGGTGACCCCCCTTTATACATTTTCGCTAGTTTCAAGGGAGCACAATGCCATCTATATAACATCTTCATGATGTTCTCCCTAATCATGCTGTAAATTTAATATCTACCTTCCACAATCTCTCCCATTGATCCATATATATATATATATATATATATATATGCTTTCGTAGGTTCCTGTATATATGCAGGTTTTGGTGTCTTCGGGTGTCTTCCCGTGTAAGAGTCGGGGTGTCTGTGCGACGTTTCGACGAGGTCTCACTCGTCATCTTCAGGCTGGTGCTTTCGGCTTCTTGTTACTGGAACAGAGCAGAGTCTGGTGTTTGAGTTCCTATAAATACTGTTGAGGGGTGTGGTGTATAGCCTCCAACGTTCTGGGCAGAGAGGAAGTTCCTAGATTAGTGTGCCTTTTCTTCTTTTGTTCCTTAATTACTTGAGGGATATCTTGAGTGATTTCATGAGTGATATTCTGAATACCACTGGGTGGGTCATTAAGTGTAGATTAGTTGCTAAAGCTTTCGTGTCTTGACCTCTTGAGCTTGTGAAGAGTTTTTCTGAGAAGATGGCTGTGCTGCATTTAGTTGTGCTCTGGCTTGGCTTCGTGTATAGGGGCAAGCTGTGGTTTTGTGCCTTGTGCCAGCCAGATCTGTGTAGGGATTGCAGGGGGGTGCAGCATCCGGAGGTCCCTCAACAGTATTTATAGGAACTCAAACACCAGATTCTGCTCTGTTCCAGTAACAAGAAGCCGAAAGCACCAGCCTGAAGATGACGAGTGAGACCTCGTCGAAACGTCGCACAGACACCCCGACTCTTACACGGGAAGACACCCGAAGACACCAAAACCTGCATATATATATATATATATATATATATATATATATGTTGTACCCAAAACTCTTTCAAAGGAATTGCAAAATTGTAGGGTCGGAAGGGACCTCGAGGGTCATCCAGCCCAACCCCCGGCAGTGCAGGAAGCCCCGCTAAGGAATCCCCAACAGACGGCCATCCAAACTCTGCTTGAAAATCTCCAAGGAATCATAGAATCATATAGCTGGAAGGCACCCCGAGGGTCATCCAGTCGACCCCCTCCAATGCTGAGCAACTCCCCCCCCCTTTTTAATTTTTTAAAAATTTTATTTAACATAATTATTACAAAATACAAGCAAAGTACATACAAGCATATATTTTTCAGATAAGCAGATAGGAAGTGCAGTGTAAGCGATGGAAGTCAATCAATGAAGTTTTATTATTGAGATATTTGTAGAATAAATTTTGAAGAAATTCTTCCAATTTTTCTTCTTATTTTTTTCTTTTTCTTTTCTTCCTTTTTTCTTTTTTTTTGATACCATATTTTTCGCTCTATAAGACACACTTTTCCCCTCTTAAAATCTAAGGGGAAATGTCTGTGCGTCTTATGGAGCGAATGTGTGGTCCCTGGGGCTGGGGGGGGGACCTGGTCTCCCCCCGCCAGCCCCACCAAACTCCTGAGCAGCTCTGGGGTAGCCCATGAAGCCTCCGCAGGACAGCGGGGAGCCTTCATCCCGCTGCCCTGGGGAGGCTTCACGCGGCTATCCCTGGCTTTTGTGGGAGTTGGGCTCTCTCACTTCCCCCACCTCCCACAAAAGCCCCCAACAGCCTTGCTCCCTTTAAAGAGCCGTGCGGAGCGTGTGTGTGGCTCTTGGGGGCTTCTTCCCGAGGAGGGAGAAAGGCAGACCGCCAAAGGCCTGGGGAGAGAGGGGTGCCAGGCAAGCCTCTCCGGGGAGAGGGCCCCCAAACCAGGGAGCCACCGCAGAAAAGGCTGTTCTCTTGCTGCCGCCCTCCGGACCTCTCTGGGAGGGGGCCCCATAGAGAAGGGCCTCAGGGGACAGGCGGAAGGTCTGGGTAGGTCAGTCCTGAAGGTCTGGAGGCCCTGAGCCACGTAGGAGCCACGGATCTCCCTCCATGAATTTATCTCATCCTCTCTCAAGGCCATTTGAGTTCTTGGCCATCCCTACCTCCTGCGGCAGGGAGTCCCCCAGTTTATCCCTGCGCTACATGAAAAGGGACTTTCTTTTATTCCCTCTGAATCTTCCAACATTTCGCTTCCCGGGAGTTCTCGTGTCCGGCCTCTTTTCCCGCTGGTCCTCTTGGGAACGGGTTCGGGGCCAAGCTGCAGATTTATGCTGAATTTTGCTAGCTCTGCTCTGGAGGCCCTTCGGCCAACAGCCATTGCGAAACATTCACGTCTTCCAGGGAAACAGCTGCATGATCATAGCTGTCAATGCTTCCCCTTTTTTAAAGGGAAATTCCTTATTCCGAATAGGATTCCTCACAAGAAAAGGGAAAAGTTGATGGCTATGTGCATTATGCAAAGCCCTGCATCAGCCTGCAACCAGGGACTCCCAAGAGCCACTTACTCTCAGGTAGACCTGCCAGGGCTTTGGCTGCCAGCAACCGCAGGGGATCCAGCAGCTGAGACCAAGGGGGAAGGGTCTTGGGGGGGGCAGCCCTCCCCTTGGCCTTCTCTCTGAGCCCCTCTGACCTAGAGATCAAGGATTTATTGCGGGAGACACTTAATTCCCCCCACTTCTTTTTTAAAAGCCATTTCTGCTTCTGGTGGTTTATTTCAGTCCCGGAAGAGGAACGAGGCGCTGCTTTTAATTGCATTTCTCCTTATTGTGCTGGGTCTCTTTCTAGGGAAGCTTCCCCAAATGCCACAAAAAAGAGGAGCAGGATCAGTGCAGCCCGTCTGCCTGGTATCTCCTTTCCCCGCCAAGGGGAGGCTGAGCTGGGGGGGCGGGGAGGCAGAATGCCAGGCGACCCACGGCTGCCAAGCCAAGTTCTCACCTTACAAACAAGCAGGAGGAACGCAGGCCAAGGAGGAGACTGGGTGTCGTCCCCCCCCCCCGGGGGTTCCTCTTGGCAACGGAGAAGCAGCCGCAGCAGCTGCCGCCCTTGGCAGCAGGATCAGGCCCTGCCCTCACCCACAAGCTCTCCCTCCCTCCCGCCACTGGCAAGGGTGGGGCTCTTCGGCGCAAGTCAGAGGCCCGGGAAAGGCGTTTCCACGTATCCCAAACACGTCCTTCCTGGCCAGATGAAACAAACCGGGGGAAATTCCTTCCGCCTCAAGGCCAGGGAAAGTCTAAAGTCTGCCGCCTTCTGCAAGAGAGGGAGTGGCGGAGGTCTCTGGGTTGCAACAGGCTGGGCACAGATCCCGGCTGCCTGGCGGGTCTGGCATGGGTAGCAGGGTCTCAGGCCAAGAGGGGGTCCCAAGCCCACCACCCTCTTCTCACAGGGCCCAGCCAGATGTGCCCCCAAAAGGACATGGGCAAAGCAACAGCCCCCTCCTGCCCATCCCAGCAACTGGGGCTCGGAAGGATTGCAGGTGCCCATTGCGGAGGCAGAGTAGAGCGGGGGGGGGGGGCAAGACCTCGTTTCCAATATTGTGATTGATCACCAGCTAAACATCGCGATATACCGGTTATCTCATCACAATGTCTGAAATAGGGATGGAGCTACAAAGAGGCACCGACTGGCTTCACGGCTTTCCCTGAATGGTGATTTTTGCATAGCACACAAACATACATCATGATTCGCGATATATTGCCAGCTCCAAAATTATGAAATCGTTATCACAATATGGATTTCAAACAGGATTTGGACGCGATATCAATAGATGGCCCAGCCCTGTTATTTGTCATGGATAGCCCTTTCCGCCTCCATGAACTGGCCTGCTCCCCCTTTAAAGCCCTCCAAGTGGGTGGCCCTCATGGCCTCTTGTGGCAGGGAGTTCCACAGTTCAACTCTGCATGAAGAAGGGTCTTCCTTTCTCTACCCCGAATCCTCCAACATCTGGCTTCACTGGACGCCCAGAAGTCCTGGCATTGGAAGGGAAAGGGGATTTTTTCTCTCTAGCCCCTTTCTCCAGCCCAGGCATCATTTTATAAGCTTCTAGCACCTCTTCCCCGGCCTTTCACTGAGCTATAAGCCCTTGGGCAACCACTGCACCCCCCTGATCACTTGGGGGGGCTCTTTTCTGAACTTTTTCCAATCCTACAACATCCTTCTTGAGGTGATCAGAACTGAGCAGAGTATTCTATAGATACCAGACATCCCCATTTCCTGGGGACAGTCCCCAGATTTACAAATTTGTTCCTGGACAAAATCCGCCCCCGGATTTCATTTAATGTCCCCGGAATTATATTTTAAGTGTTGTAGATTTATTAGTAGGGAATGAATGTTGCGTGCTTGGTTCAACAGCACAAGACACATCATATGGGGACTTCCAGGGAGGCAACATGGCGGTGTCACGGCAGCGAGCAGCTCCTGAAGCTACTAGGCTAGCTCTGGGCTGCTGAGACTGCCGCTGCCGCCACCACTACCAAAGGGGAACTGGGGACGCCGGTGCGTCAACTGGGGGAGCCCAAATTGAGCCGGGTGCGAGAGTGCCCGGCCACCCGGTCGACTTCCCAGCAGCGCTCTGGGGCCAGGCAAACCCCAGAGCCAACGCAAAAGGAAAGGGGAGAGGAGAGGAGAAGGAGGAGAGAGAAAGGAGGAGGAGAAAAAAGGAAGAAGTCCCAACCTTGCACCACAACAGCACCTCAAAGTTGGCAGATTTTTGTTCAGCTCCTTTTCGAATGATCCCAAGCATGGAATCTGCTCAAACAGAACAGCCTTTGCCTTTTAATGACCCACTCGCTGCATTTGGAGAGAGGCCCTTATGGAACGCCTTGCAATCTCTGTTGGTTTTAATGGCCCCGAACAATTTGGCACCCTCGACAAATGTGGCCCCCCTAGGGTCATCTAGTCCAAAGCAGGAATCTCAACAAAAAGCATTCATATATTTCCTGACACTCTCACAGAACTCCAAAAAGTTTTAGTTACAGGTAGGTAGCCGTGTTGGTCTGCCATAGTCGAAACAAAATAATAATAAAAATTCCTTCCATTAGCACTTTAGAGGCCAACTAAGTTTGTTCTTGGTATGAGCTTTTGTGTGCATGCACCCTTCTTCAGATACCAGCGCCTACCAATAACAAACTTGGTCTCTAAGGTGCTACTGGAAGGATTTTTTATTACTATTTTGTTCCAAAAAGACATGACTTCTCCTTGCCGTAGCCATGCTGACTCCGCTTCAGCAAGGCTTGTTCTTCTATATGCTTGGTTATTTTATCTTTAACAATACATTCCACCACTTTTCCCAAGACATGAATTAAGCTAAGCAGCCTGCAATTCCTAGCATCCCTTTTTAAAAACGGGTGTTACGTTGGCTACTTTCCAGTCCTCAGGTATGCAGGCTGATCCAAGGGACAAGTTACTTATTTTTGTTTGACCAGCAATTTCCCGTTTCTTTGAGATCTTGCAGGAATGCCATCCGGACAATTTTCAGTCTTTCTCTACCAGCCAAGAATTCCTCCCTCCTCCCCACTGTCTGCCTCAGTTTCTCGGACAGACGCACAGAACTGCTTTGGCTTCTCTGCAGTTTTCTCCTCCTCCTTTAGCCCTCCTTCGTCTCCCCCATCATCCAAGGGCCCAAAAGTCTCCTTGGGCAGTCCCTGTCTTTCAAAAGGCTTTGTGAGTGAGTTACTCAAAGGCCCTTAAGATCAGCCTCTGAGCCCCTCCACACATCCCTCAAAGGGCAGCCCCATTAAACTGGCGGGGGCCAGAGGCAGGACCTTTTGGGGGGCAGCCCCACATCCTTGCCCCTCTCTCTCCAGGCATGCCTTCCCACATGGGCTCCGGGGCCAAACAGCCGTTCCTTAATACTTTGGCTGCTTTCAGAGTTAACCGCTGTTTAAAACTCAGTTTCTGCTCGCTGCTCGTATTTTACTGCTGCTATTTTCAGAAGCTTTGGTGTTTTCTAGAGTGTGGTTTGCAATTCCACGCAGAACAGATTTCGCGTTTCCAGCTATGCCACCTCAGGTGGCTCAGTCCCCCAAAAGGCGACCTGTAGCATCAACACGGATCAAATCCCAACACTTCCGACAAAGAGGTGAGCCTTAATCTCAGAGTCCCAACCCAACTGCAGCTACCGGCCAGAGCTGGAGACGGGCCAAAATCCACACCCAGAACTGAGATTGGAGGCCCCAAAGTCGTGCTCTCTGGGTCAAGGGCAGACTTCCTGCCCCCTCCATCTTAACCAGCCCAAAGCTGGATCCTGCCTTGGGGGCAGGCGTGCCCCCTTTAAGGCCCAAGGTGAAGGGGAACCAGGCAGAGCAGCTACCTGTCCGCCCCATCCTCCATCTCCTGGCTGGCTGCATTCTCAGGTAGGTCATAATCCCCGCTCGGCAGGTGAACCTCAGCCCTCCGTGCCTGCCACCCAAAGCTCAGAGCCCCACGGCACACGCCTGCCCCCCCCCCACAGCTGCCACACGGCGAAAGAGGAGGCCCCCCCAGCCCCAGTGTGGAGGAGCACCACAGAGCTGCCCCTTCCCCAGAGACGCTACTCACCGGTTGCCCAAAGAGAGAGAGGGAGGCAGGGAGCAAAGGCGGAAAAGCAGCTCAGCCGCTGCCCCACACACCCCCAGCGTGGACTCTGCCCCTTGCTAGGGCAGGGCAAAGCCAGGAGGAGGCAGCCTCGTCCGGACGCTCCACAGCCACGGGGACAGCCAGGGATCTATGGGGCGGCTGCGCTGGGTGGGAGCCCTGCCTTCGATGACTCAGTTCAGAAAAGAGATTGCAGAGCAGAAAAAGTTCGAAAAATAGCAATTGAGATGATCGAAGTAACTCCTGCGAGGAAAGTGTGGGGCGTTTGGGAATCTTTAGCTTGGAGACAGGACAGACACTTGTCGCATTTGATTGACGTTGGAGTGAGGCCAAGTAGAGAAATAAGACTAAGAGCACATATTGATATAAGAATGTATTAGATAAAATGTACAGAAATATATAATAATAAGAGTACATTCATTTGTAGAAGAGGAATATAGAACGGTATAGACAGGAAGTTTAGTGTGTTGGCATGTGTATGATTTTTGGGGGGGGAATTGCTTTTGTTTTTTCTCTTTGTTCTTTCTTTTTTGTTTCGTTTTCTTTCTAGGTATATAAAATTTGTATATAATTTTTGTATACACGTTGGAAATTATATGACAGTAAGTCCTGTAATGTAATATGACAACGTTTACCGATGCAGTATAAGAATGTTAACAAATAAATAAAATGAAGAGGGGAAAAGGATAGGTACTTGTAGAATTATTCACAGCAAGGAGAACCTGCAGACCTCCAGCTGAACTTGGGGAGGTTCAGGACAGACCAGAGGGAGTGGGACTGTGGAACTCGCTGCCACAGGAAGCCCCCAGCCTAGATAGCTTTAAAAGAGTGTCCAACCAACTGAGGGAGGAGGAGGAGGAGGAGGAGGAGGAGGAGAGGGCCACCGAAGGCGACTAGCCAGGCTGGCCCTGTTTTCCTCCCTCTCTCCTAATTCCAGAAGGCTGAAGGTTGGAGGGTGTGGGGCAGATGGAAGGAAGGGCTTCCTCCCGCCCCGTCCGCCAGCCGGGAGCCAGGCCCCAGAGGATCGTGTTCCTGCCTTTCCTCCAGGAATAGCAGGAGCCGAGACGGCAGCGAAATCCCAGGCAGGCAGTCTGCCCAGGAGGAGAGGCAGCAGGTGGGGAGAGACGGTGCCCAGATTCACCTGTCTGCCGAGGATGGGAGTCCTTCCTTTTACCTGCCCCCAATCTCCCAGAAATCACCTTACTGGCTCCCACCCTGTCGCCGCTTCCTGGCCTTTTCTCCAAACTAAAAAGTCCCCAATGTTTCCGCCTCCCTTCACAGTCACTCCATCCCTGGCTCCCTTCCTGAACCTTTTCAAACTCTGCCATCTCCTCTTTGGGGATGTTTATTTGGAACAAGCCGGGTTTCGAGAGGCGCAAAGGGAAGCCTCGGGAGACTCGAATCTCTCTCCCCCCCCCCATAACTCTGCCTGAAGCCAAGTGTGTTTTGCAAGGGGGGTGGGGAGAGGTTGCTAAGATCCACTCCAGGCACCATATCCCTCAGGATCAGCAGTCCCACGGGCTTTGCAGGGCAGGTTCCCTTTTGCAGCAGCAAGAGCTCTGGGGCTGGGAGGCGAGGGGGAGACAACCACCCCATAGCGCTGCTCTTCGGGGTTTCCGTTCCCCCACCCCCCCCACCACCACAGCCCCCCCAGCTGCTCTGAACTCTGAAATCTCCTGCAGGAGATCAGGGGGACCCTGCTCTCGTTCAGGACCTGGTTCTAAAACCGGGCAGGGTGCCGACGACCGCTGGCTCCCAGGGGGCAGAAGGCCCCCCCCCGGGCAGGGCCAGGAGAGAGGGAAGGGACCCCCAGGGCCATGTCACCCGCCCCCCCCCCCCCGGGCAGGTGGCCACCCCACCTCTGCTGAAACATCTCCCAGGAAGGAGTATTGGGCATTGTGGGGCAGGCGCTGTGGCTGCCAAAGGGAGGGAGGGAGGGAGGGAGGGAGGGAGGGAGGGAGGGAGGAAGGAAGGAAGGAAGGAAGGAAGGAAGGAAGGAAGGAGAGGAAAGAAGGAGAGGAGAGGGAAGAAGGAGAGGAGAGGAGAGGAGAGGAGAGGAGGAAAGAAGGAACGAAGGAAGGGAAGGGAAGAGATAAAAGATGAAGGAAGGAAGGAAGGAAGGAAGGAAGGAAGGAAGGAAGGAAGGAAGGAAGGAGATAAAAGATGAAGGAAGGAAAGAAGAAAGAAGAAAGCAAGGAAGGAAAGAGGAAGGAGAGGAAGGAGAGGAGAGGAAAGAAGGAACGAAGGAAGGGAAGGGAAGGAAAGAGATAAAAGATGAAGGAAGGAAAGAAGAAAGCAAGGAAGGAAAGAGGAAGGAGAGGAAGGAAGGAAGGGAAGGAAGGAGGGAAGGAGGCCTCCTGCTCTGAGTGTCAGACAAGACGCCCCCCCCCCTCAGGCACAGAAGCAGGGGGCTGGGGAGGACCCAGCAGTGACCTCCTCCAAGCCACACAAACTCCCGGCCTCCACAAGGACTCACAAGGGCCTCAGCCGCCTGTTCTCACAGCAGCCGAACGGCCCTCTCAAGCCAGGAACCCAGATAGACTGTCCCTGGGCCAGGAGGCTCCATCGGAAGAGCCCGTTGGGCCAGGCCAGGGGCCACCGAGTCCAATCTCCGGGCAGATGCCCGAAGGGAACGTGCAATGCTCTCCCCGCCTGGGGCTTCTGGCGGTGGAGTCAGAGGGCAGCCAGCCTGGCCAGGAGCCCCCAAGAGCCCCTCTCTCCTCCCAGTGTGGTGTAGGGGTTAAGAGCGGTAGACTCGTAATCTGGGGAACCGGGTTCGCGTCTCCGCTCCTCCACCTGCAGCTGCTGGGTGACCTTGGGCCAGTCACGCTTCTCTGAGTCTCTCAGCCCCACTCACCTCACAGAGGGTTTGTTGTGGGGGAGGAAGGGAGAGGAGAATGTTAACCGCTTTGAGACTCTTTCAGGTAGAAAATAATAATAATAATAATAATAATAATAATAATAATAATAATAATAATAATATTTTATTATTTATACCCTGCCCTTCCCGGGCTCAGCTAACAACAAATTTAAAACACTTAATCGATGCAACAAAAAACAGCATAAAATACAGTATGAAACGTGAATAGCAATGAATTTAGAATTCAAAAATCAATTTAGGGGGGAAATCCGTCCAATAAACATGAGATGATCACCAGGGCTAGTTGGCTAAGTTAGTCCTGTTTTGGCCAGCGAGGAGACCAGGGGAGAATTAGCTGTGGGGTCTCAGAGTGGGGAATCTTCATAAAAAGGGGAGGAAGGGGAATAAAAGATCAGGCTGAGTTCAGATGGAAAGCCAGGCGGAATAGCTCTGTCTTACAGGCCCAACGAAAAGAGGTTAAATACTGCAGGGCCCTTGTCTCCTGGGACAGAGCATTCCACCAGGTCGGAGCCGCCACTGAGAAGGCCCTGGCCCTGGGGGAGGAGAGTCTGACTTCCTGAGGGACCTCTAAACTATGATTATTCATGGACCTTAAGGTCCTCTGCGGGGCAGACCAGGAGAGGCGGCCCCGTAAAGCGGGATATCAAACCCAATCTCTCCTCCTCCTCCTCCTCCTTGAATAGGTGTGGTCCTCTTTCGAAGCCCCCCAAGCCAAGCCAGGAGGCCAAGCATGACCCCCAGCCCCCTCGCATTGCGGTGGGTTGGGCTGGATGACCTTTGGGGGGACCTGTGCTGCGATGAACGACTCCAGGCAGGGGCACCTTAATCCTCATTTCGCTTGGGGGAGCCGGCATGTCCGGCGAAGTGGGGGGAGCACTGCAAGCCAGGACTCCTGGGTCCCAGCGAAGCAGCCCTCCCCCGCCTCCTCCAAAGAAACACCCCCCCCTGGAAGAAGAGGCGAGGGCGAACTCTGACACGGGCTGAGCCCGCCCAGCCCACAGGAATTGCGGCACATTCCACAGGGCGCTGGGCTGGGCTGGGGGCCAAGGAGGCTGGGGGGGGGAGGCTGGAGTCTTGAGAAGAAAGAGAGAGGGAGAGGGAGAGGGAGAGAGAGAGAGAGAGAGAGAGAGACATGCGCTCTGGCCCAGACAGTGGCTCAGGGGGGGGCAGAGGGCACTCTGCGCGCGTGCAGAGGCTCTGACTCCTCACGGGCATTCATGCCCGCTCTGGCCTGGCCCCCCTGCAGAATGAGGCCCCAGGAGTCTGGCTAAGGAAACTGGGGGGGGGGGCTCCCCAGAACTAATAATAAATAATAACAATAAATTTTATTTATACCCCACCCTCCCCGGCCAGAGCCAGGCTCAGGGCGGCTAACAGAAATAAAGTAAAATCACAGTAAAACATAATAGGGGGGGGAAGAGAGGGAGAAATAAAAAACCCCAGTTTAAAATACAGGTTAAAATGCAGCCTCATTTTAAAATAGCAGATAAACCTAGGCAGAAACAGAACTGTGGAGCTGGAAGGGGTCCCCCAGAGGCCATCTAGTCCAACCCGCTTCAAGGCAGGAACCGCAGGGGGAGAACCGGGCCCCCCCCAAGCCGTTTGGAGCACTTCAGGAAAACTGAGCCAGCTTCTTGAGAATTGGGGGTGTCAATCACTTCTGGGGGCATCTTCAGGGACCAGATACAAATCTTCCATCAGCTGCCCCCAAAATACCCTTCTCAGACCTCCTCCCCTGCCCTCTGGCCCAGCAGGCAGGCTAAAGGCTGCCACCCATGCCGGCGGGGGGGGGGGCACACACTAAATATAGCCCACACTGGACCCTTCCTTGGGGTCAGAAGGGGGGGGCGAGGGTGGCATTCCTGAGATCCCCCCACCCAACCCACATAACCTTCTGCCACAGAGGCAGAGCTAAGCAGAGGGCGGTGAGAAACAGCAGGAATCTCCCCCCCCCCAAAGGACATGCTGTATTTGGATCTCAGAGGCGCCAACCGACTCCCCCTGCCCCCCCCCCTGAGCTGTGAGTCAGGCCAGCCAGAAATAACCCTTTGCAGCAGGAGGAGCATGCTGGGAAGGGAAGAGGGGGGGCTCAGCTTGGCCCAGGACCCCCCCTTTCTTTGCAATATTGACTTTATTCCATGCTTGCCAAATGGTGGGGTTTTGAATTTCCGGGTGCGGTGCGATCATGGTTTCGAACGTCGGCAACCAATCAATCAATCCCACCCCAAAAGGCATGGGGGGCAAGGAATTTGGGGGGGTCGCCTGCCCCCCGCGTTTGCCAGCCTGGTGTGGGCACAGCACTTTGGGGGAGAGCCCAGTCCTTTGGGGGGCAGGGCGACCGGGGCCCAGAGGGGAACAGGGCCAGGGGGTCTCTGCAAGGAGCTCCCCCCCACACACCCTACCCTGCCCCACATATTAACCCCCCTGCTGAAGACCCATTGGTGGCCAGAGCCCCTCTACCTCTCTCCTGGCGCTCAAACTCAAACTTCCATCCTATGAAACGGCCCCAGTTCCCTCCCGAAAACATCCCTGTTCACACACCCTGGTATAGATGCTTAGGAAGCGGAAGGAATTCTAATCCCTTTCGGTCGCCATTCTTCCTGGGTTTTCTTATCTTTTTGTAAACCGCTCAATCATAATCAATACTGTTTTTATGCCCTGCCCATCCGGCCGGGTGGCCTTGAGGTTTGGTTTTTGTTTACCAATCAAGCAGTGCATAAACCTCGCGAAATAAACAAATGAATCTCAGGGCTGGAAGGATTCAGGGCAGAGGAAAGAAAGCGCAGAGTTGTGCTGGGGAACTCCCTGCCACAGGAGAAGGCGAGAGCCACATAATCCAGGCAGCCCTTTCAGAGAAGGCGGGACAAATTCGCGGAGGAGGAAAAGGCTCCTGAGTGCCAGCGGGATAAGTGGGGAAGGGGCTCTGGTGCCCAGCGCCTCTGCAGGAAGGAGCCCGTGCCAGGCGGGCAAGGCAGAGGGTGCCTGCCAGGGCAAAGCGGGCCTCCCACGTCGACCAAAGGCCTCGGGATCAAAGCCCTGCTTAAAGCTGCCCAGCGGGCGGCTGCCCCGGTGCCCGCTGCCGGGCCCCATGCCCAGGGAGGGAGCTGCCAACGGGCGGTGCCAGGCCAGGACGCCTTCCAAGAGGCTGCCTCTCCTCCTCCCTGCCAGGCCAGGGTGACGAGGGCCGGTTTGCCACACCCTGGCGGCTAAATTTAGCCTGGAAGAGGCTCTTCGGGGGCCGGGATGTCCTTGAGAACAGCTCTGGAATCAGAGGGCTGGAGCGATGGAAGGGACCCCAAGGGTCATCCAGACCAACCCCCCCAAAAGGCAGGAATCTCAGCACAGTTGGCAGGGCTGCCGGAGCAGCAGCAGACCGAGGGGGGGGACAGGGAGGGGGGGCACAACAGCCTGACAGGGCGGGCCAGGGTCTTCAGCTGAGCCAGCTCCATCTAGCTCCATACTGCCCACACAGACTGGCAGCAGCCGTCCAGGGTTTCAGGCAGGGGTCTCTCTCCCAACCTGCGGATTGAATCTTCTACATTCCAAGCACCTGCTCTGTCCCTGAGACCGAGGAAGGCAGAAAGCTGCCGTGCTGGGGGAAGAAAAACACTCTGCACATGGCCAGGTACCCTTTCCGCCCACGGATATTCAAAAGGCAACGGCTGGGAATTCAGAGGGCAGGGCTGGCACAGGTGTGCGCAAACGCCCATTCAGGCAGGCGCCCCCTTGGAGGCCGCCCCCCCCGCCAAAGAACCCCACTCTGTCTGGGCACGTTGTGCAGGCGGCTGTGTCCCAACATGACCCTGGCAGCTCAGCTCACTCGGGAAAAATGACGGAGGAGGAGGAGAGGCAGAGCAAGATTGGCCCCTTTCCCTCCCCACAACGCAGCTGGCAGGAGGCAGGGAAAAGGGGGGACTCCCCCCAGCACCCCAAAACCAAGGCGCAGGATCTGAGCCCCAGAGCCCCTCCCAGAATGCAACTGGTCTTTGTCTCCACCTAGGAGCCACGTCCAGCCCTCTCCTCCTCCTCCACGAACCTACGCAATCCTCTTTCAAGGCCATCGCAGTCTCCTGTTGCAGGGAGTTCCGCAGATTAATCTTTTTAAAAAACTTTTTTTGAGAAAGATCGGCTACTGATCGGCTTCTTAGGGCAACCCAGAGCAGCCAGACTCCCCCCCCCCCACGGGGCACCCACAAGAAAACAGGGGGCCCTCACCCCGGGGGGGGCACACAAAACAGAAAAGAGGTTCCGTGGACCCTTTGATGCGCCTGGTGTCAGGCCCACAAGGATTATATCGCAGCCCCACACTTAGGGGCTCTATGGAGGGCTGCCCACCCCACACAAAAGAGGGAGAACGCAGGGGGTCTGCATGCACCCCCCACCCACCAAGAAACTTTGCAAGTCCTCTGTCAGGAAAAGCCTCTTTTTCAGGCGACAGCACCCCCCAAGTCACCAAGGGGGGATTTGAACCTTGCTCAACAAGAGGCTAGTCCTCATTTCATCGCTGCCACAACAACCACCAGTGCCGGGCTCCCAAGGTCACATCCAATGAGCTTGGAAGTGGGGGGGGGTGTGGAGCCCTGGTGTCCCCCCACCCCAGATCGTGGTAGCATGACACTCGAACCACTACGCCACGTTGTCATGAGCTGCCCTCAATCCAGTTTGCACCACCCCATCCCAATTGCCACTCCCCACAAAACTCACCTTAGCCGGCTTCTGGGGGGTGGCCTCCTGACCCCCTTCTTTCTTTTCAGGGGGGCCGCCAAGCAGGGCCGCTCCCCCCCACAATCCAAGAGGCCTCGGGGCTGACCCCCACCCACCCACAAAGCCCCCTCCCCACCGGAAAGCCCTCTGACGCTCACCTTGCAGTGTAGGCTCCTAGGGTTCGGGTCCCATCCAGACAGCAGCTATGGGGGAAAGGAGGGCAGGAAGGTGGGGGTCAGGGTGGAATCCCCTTTGCTGGCGCCCCCACCCCACCCCTGGTCCTCTTCCACCCAAAGCCCCCTTTCTGCCCTGCGGGGGGGGGTCCCACAGACCCCCCCTCCCCACCAGGTAGATCAGCACGGAGATGCCCCCCTATTGCTGGAGGGGGGGCCCGGGGGGGGGTGGGCTGCCAGGCCAGCCTGCTCTTTCCTTACAAGGAGGGGGGGTGGGCGACCCTTGGCCCTAAGGACCCCCCCCCACCCGGGGGTCCGCCTGCAGGCCGGGGATCCCCCCCCCACCTGAGGGACGGAGCAGCCCCCCCCAAAGAAGCTTTGCCCCAGGAGCCTCCTCCTCGGGGGGGGGGGAGATAAAGGGAAGGCATCCCTCTCCCTCCGCTTACGCATCTGGGGGGGGGGAGAGGGAGGGAGGGGCTCCGCTCCACAAATAGACAGGACCCCCCCCCTGGACACGCGGGGGAGGGGAGGGGGCTCGTGGCAGGAGGGGGGGAGATGGGGAGGGGGGTTCCGAGGCCCAGCAGCCCCCCCCACCCCACGGAGAGAGAGGCGCACCAGACTCTGCCCCCCCTTGGAAGGGGGGGCACCAGAGGGAGCCCCCCCTCCACTCCCCTCCTCCCGGGGGCCCCGATCCTGCCCGCAGTGGGGCCCGATCCCCCCGGGCGATTGCCCCCCCCCCCGCCGGGCACCTGAGTGTCGCCGCCTCCGCTGCCGCCGCCGAGCCGCCATTTTCCTTCCTCCGCCGCCGCCGCCGCCGCCCGGCCAGGCCACGCCCACGGGGCGGGCCCCCTCCCGCCGCAGTCTCCGCCCCCACCTGCCAGCCCCGCCCCCCCAGCGCCTCCCAGGTGCGGCCGGGGGCCTCTCTGCGCGTGCGCGGGGAGGGCGCGGAGGGCAGGGCGCCTCTGGGCATGGGCAGAGGGCGCCGGGGAGCAAAAACGGAGGAGCGCCTCCTGGGGGTCTCGGGGGCAGGACAGCTGCGCAGGAGTCCAGATCGGCTCCTTCTCGCGCGGAGTTGGGCGGCTGCGGGGTTTTCCAGTCTCTTCCAGTCCAGCCGGAGCTCTTCTTTCCCTCCTCCCCATTCTTAGCTTTCCTTACTGGGATGCTGTGAACCGCACGGGGACCTCTGGCCTTATGCAAATTTAATTAATAATAGCAACAATTAATAATCATCACAGCACCTTGCCAACAAAGGTCCGTATAGTTAAAGCTCTGGTTTTCCCAGTAGTGATGTATGGAAGTGAGAGCTGGACCGTCAAGAAGGCTGATCGCCGAAGAATGGATGCTTTTGAATTCTGGTGCTGGAGGAGAGTATTGAGAGTCCCATGGACTGCAAGAAGATCAGACCTCTCCATTCTGAAGGAAATCAGCCCTGAGTGCTCACTGGAAGGACAGATCCTGAAGCTGAGGCTCCAAGACTTTGGCCACCTCATGAGAAGAGAAGACTCCCTGGAAAAGACCCTGATGTTGGGAAAGATGGAGGGCGCAAGGAGAAGGGGACGACAGAGGACGAGATGGTGGGACAGTGTTCTCGAAGCGACCAGCATGAGTTTGACCAAAGTGCGGGAGGCAGTGGAAGACAGGAGTGCCTGCTGTGCTCTGGTCCAGGGGGTCACAAAGAGGCAGACACGACTAGACTCAACAACAACAACAATAATAATCAGTGCTTTTTTTCTATAAAACGTTTAGGGGTCCTCTTTTGACTCAAGAAAATCACAATTTTGTAGTTCGAATTGGGGGAAATAAATACAGTCATACCTCATGTTACGGTTGCTTCAGGTTACGTCCCACGGCGACCCAGAAGTACCCGAAAAGGTTACTTCCGGGTTTCGCCGCTCGCGCATGCGCAGACACGCCAAACGACATCATGCACATACACAGAAGCAGTGAATCGCGACTTGTGCACGCGCAGACACAGGTTGCGTTCTGCTCATGTTGCGAATGAGCTTCCAGAACGGATCCCGTTTGCAACCAGAGGTACAGTGGTGCCCCGCAAGACGAATGCCTCGCAAGACAGAAAACCCGCTAGACGAAAGGGTTTTCCGTTTTTGAGCTGCTTCACAAGACGATTTTCCCTATGGGCTTGCTTCGCAAGACGAAAATGTCATAGAATCATAGAATCATAGAATCATAGAATCATAGAGTTGGAAGAGACCACAAGGGCCATCGAGTCCAACCCCCTGCCAAGCAGGAAACACCATCAGAGCACTCCTGACATATGGTTGTCAAGCCTCTGCTTAAAGACCTCCAAAGTAGGAGACTCCACCACACTCCTGGGCAGCAAATTCCACTGTCGAACAGCTCTTACTGTCAGGAAGTTCTTCCGAATGTTTAGGTGGAATCTTCTTTCTTGTAGTTTGGATCCATTGCTCCGTGTCCGCTTCTCTGGAGCAGCAGAAAACAACCTTTCTCCCTCCTCCATGTGACATCCTTTTATCTATTTGAACATGGCTATCATATCACCCCTTAACCTCCTCTTCTCCAGGCTAAACATGCCCAGCTACCTTAGCCGTTCCTCATAAGGCATCGTTTCCAGGCCTTTGACCATTTTGGTTGCCCTCCTCTAGACACGTTCCAGCTTGTCAGTGTCCTTCTTGAACTGTGGTGCCCAGAACTGGACACAGTACTCCAGGTGTGGTCTGACCAGAGCAGAATACAGTGGCACTATTACTTCCCTTGATGTCTTGCAAGTGTTCCGATTTTTTTTCGCTTCCCCCCCTTTTTCTAATCCGCTAAGCCGCTAATAGCCTTTTAGCCGCTAATCCGCTAAGCCTTTAATAGCCGCTAAACCGCTAATAGCGCCAAGCCGCTAATAGGGTGGCTTCGCAAGACGAAAAAACCGGTAGACGAAGAGACTCGCGGAACGGATTAATTTCGTCTTGCGAGGCACCACTGTACCACTGTACAGTAAATGGACAAAAGTGCAAAGATTCACAAAATGTTTAGGGGCATGCGTACCCCTGGGTACCCCCCAGAAAAAAGCACAAATAATAATAATAAATTATTTGGGGGGGGGGTTGCGAGTTTGGCCCTGCCTCTCAAGTGTTTGCCAGCACAGCATCTTGAGTCAAACTACGTTTGGTTGCAAAGGTTTGCTTCACCCTGACATACCTGAGATGTCATTCTCTGCAGATTTCCAAAATATTTGGGCTTGGGGACAATTCCAGAGAAACGCAGCCTGCTTCAAGGGAGCCGCCTGTCCACCTTGGTCAGATCCAGGGCCGGATTTTGGTTTGATGTGGCCCTCAGCGCCTGAAGGTAATGGGGCCCTTTCTGTGTCCAGCTGTCCTTTGTCAACAACAAATTGTTGCTGCTTTTTGTGTTGAATATATGCTGTGTGGTAATTTAAGACCTAATGGGTATCTAAAGCCATCTGCGCATAACAAAATATGTATTTTATCAAATTAATTGATGAAGTGAAATACAATTAAGCAGAAGCATATTAATAGTGAAATAATTATTAAGCTCTAACTTTAAATGATTGGGGGCCTATTCCTTACATCACAGGAGCCTACACAACACAAAATACTGTTGCTGTATGTAGGTTTTATTTTATTTCTTTTTTATCTTATATTTTGGAAATGTACATCCAGGTTTTTGACCTGGGGGGGGGCAAGAGAGTGGGGCCCTAAGCTATAGCTTCTTTATATACGTACGTAAATCCTGCACTGGTCAGATCCAAGGCTATATATTGAGGTTAATCTACAGGGTGATAAAGTCTAAAAAGAATTTCCTCTTGCACTTGGGTCTCTCTCGCTGCTTCCGTTTGGGGGAGCAGGCTGACCCCTGGGGGAAAGAGGGTGCTGGCCCGGGGGGGGCCTCTTGGGGGCCCCGACTCTGCCTGTGACGCCTGTGTGTTCCTGATGTGGAGGAGAATGTCACCAGAGAAATGTTGGAGGGGATGTGTCTGTGGGACCCCTCTAGGATGCCCTATAATAATAATACAATAATTTATTATTTACACCCCGCCCATCGAGTGTTAAAAACAATACAGCATTAGCTATTAAAAACTTCCCTCAACAGGGCTGCCTTAAGGTGTCTTATAAAAGTCAGGTAGTTGTTTATTTCCTTGACATCTGGTGGGAGGGCATTCCACAGGGCGGGCGCCACCACCGAGAAGGCCCTCTGCCCGGCTTCTCACAGGGAGGGAACCGCAAGAAGACCCTCGGATCTGGACCCCAGTGTCCAGGCTGAACTATGGGCTGGAGACGCTCCTTCAGGTCTCCTGGACCGAGGCCATTTAGGGCTTTAAAGGTCATCATCAACACTTTGAATTGTGCTGAGAAACATACTGGGAGCCAATGTAGGTCTTTCAAGACCGCTGTTATGTGGTCTTGGCGGCCGCCCCAGTCACCAGTCTAGTTCCCGCATTCTGGATTAATTGTAGTTTCCGGGTCACCTTCAAAGGTAGCCCCACATAGAGAGCATTGCAATAGTCCAGACAGTCTGCGGGCAAGGAGGGTCTCATCCTGCGTAGCAGATGGAGCTGGTAGACAGCTGCCCTGGATACAGAATTGACCTGCGCCTCCATGGACAGCTGTGAGTCCAAAATGACTCCCAGGCTGCGCACCTGGTCCTTCAGGGGCACAGTTGCCCCATTCAGGACCAGGGAGTCCCCCACACCTGCCTGCCCTCTATCCCCCAAAGAGTACCGTATTTTTCGTCCCATAGGACGCACCGGTCCATAGGACGCACCTAGTTTTTTGGGGGGGAATAAAGGGGGGGATTTATTTTTCCCCCAGGCGTGGGGCTGGGGCGGGGGATGCCCGAGCTTCCCCCGACCCCAGCGCCCAAACAGGCTGCTATCCGCAAGCCTAGGAAGCCTGGCGGGAAGTCGCGCCTGTCTCCCCAGGCTTGCGGATATCTGTCCCCAGTGCCAGCCTCCGAACCAGGTCGGGGAACAGGGGGTTGCCGTGCTGCACCTCCCCGCTGTCCCCCGAGCTTGTGGGGCTGCCCGACATCTGTCCGAAGCCCGGGGTGCGCTGTGCAGCGTGCCCCAGGCTTCGGGATGCAGGCTGCTATCCGCAAGCCTTGGGAGCCCGACGGGAACTCCTGCCGGGCTCGCAAGGCTTGCGGATAGCTTCCTGAAGCCTGCATTTGCCCCATAGGACGCACACACATTTCCCCTTCATTTTTGGAGGGGGAAAAGTGCGTCCTATAGGGCAGTGTTTTTCAACCACTGTTCCGCGGCACACTAGTGTGCCGCGAGATGTTGCCTGGTGTGCCGTGGGAAAAATTGAAATTGAAATATTTTTTTTTTATAAAAAAGTCAAATTTTCGCCCACTGTGTCCACCCTATTTCCCATCCATCCTGGGTGGGGATCAGATCGGATGAGAGCGGACAGGCGATTCCCCATAGAGAGCAGCGGGGCTCTGAAATCTCCCTCTCCGCACACAGTGGTGGTGTGCCTCGTGATTTTTTTCATGAAACAAGTGTGCCTTTGCCCAAAAAAGGTTGAAAAACACTGCTATAGGGCGAAAAATATGGTACTTCTGTCTTGTCAGGATTCAACCTCAATCTGTTAGCCGCCATCCATCCTCCAACCGCCTCCAGGCACTCACACAGGACCTTCACCGCCTTCACTGGTTCCGATTTAAAGGAGAGGTAGAGCTGGATGGGGGGGGCAAGGCCTGCACAGCTTGGTCTGGGCCCCCACCCCCCTGCCTGCTTGCCTCGCCCTGGCCTGGCAGCCGCCCTGCCCCCCCTGCTCTCCCCAGGGTCCTCATCAGCGCTGCTCCCTCCCTGATTGGGCCCTTTAGGGTTGCACCTGCCGGCTCAGGTGTGTGGCTGAGCCCCAGGGGGGGCGGACGGGAGGGGGGAGCCCTGCTGCGTTGCTAGGCGCCCGTGCGCCTGGATGCAGAACGCCAGCCAGAGAAGGAGAGAGAGGCTCTGCTGTGGGGCAGAGAGGGGGCTGCGGCCTTGCTTGGACCAGGAGCCTGCAGCTGCCAGCCCGTGCCAAGATGAATAGGCTGGCCAGGGTCTTCCGAGGCAAGGACAGGGAGGGGGAGGCGAAGCTCATCAAGACGGAGGAGAGCACCCCTGGAGCAGCCCCCAAACCGCGGTGAGTGGGGACCGGCCCAGGGCGGGGGGGGCGTGAGTAAAGGCAAGTATTGGGGGGCAGGGAGTGGGAGGCCCCATGGCAGCAGGCACTGTGCAGGGCGCAGGTTGGGCAAAGGGGTGGCGTGGAGTAGGGGAAGCATAGCACTGGAGAGCTGGCAGGGACCCCAAGAGTTTCCCATTAATTTTTGTTTCCACTCCGAATTTTTTCAGCCTTTCCAGTTTGAGGCTGTTAAAATTCTTGCGGACACTCTAGCATGTAAAAATAATTCCCCTACATTCTTTGGTATGTCAGAGCCTAATATTCCAAGAAGGAAAGCCTCTGGTTTTTTGTTTTATAAACGAGATCTTTAAAACATTTTTTTAAAGTTCCATATAGATTTCATCCCAGAACTCCTTATATTTTTTTTGCATGTGCACCACATGTGATTCTCCACATCTCCAACACTTGTTTGATACATTTTCATTCCTTTTTGGTGATTTTAATGGCGTCAAGTACCAACAATACTGCATTTTCAAAAAAAATTCTCTCGGTGTGTAACAAGCAGTGAATTTCATAATGATTTCCCAGAGGTTTTCACAATCTTTCATTAAGATATTATATCCAAAGTCCTATGCCCATTTTATCACAACAGATTTCAGCTGCCACTCTGGGCGGCTTCCAACAAAGATGAAAAATACATTAAAATGTCACACATTAAAAACTTCCCTGAACAGGGCTGCCTTCAGATGTCTTCTAAATGTCAGGTAGTTGTTTTCCTCTTTGACATCTGATGGGAGGGCGTTCCACAGGGCGGGTGCCACCACCGAGAAGGCCCTCTGCCTGGTTCCCTGTAGCTTTGCTTCTCGCAATGAGGGAACCGCCAGAAGGCCCTCAGCGCTGGATCTCAGTGTCCGGGCAGAATGATGGGGGTGGAGACGCTCCTTCAGATATACTGGACCGAAGGTGAAAGGCTGAGCTCTTTTTCTGCTGCTTCTCTTTCATTCCCTTCCTTGGTTATAGGAGGTGTTTCCGTGAAATACTTTTGACACAGCCCAGTTTCCTTCACGGCTTCATACTTTGGCCCATGAGCAAGGAGCTGGACCTCAGCGTCTGGGCAGAAAGATGGGGGCGGAGGGGATTGAAACCGGGAAAGGGGGGGGGCGAGAGTTTTGGAATCCAAAGGGTGTATAATTGTATGTTGTTTTCGGTTATTATGTTTGGTAATTAATATATAAAACTGGGAAATTTGTGGAAGGGAATTTGGGTCGACCTTAGAAAAGGAGGTAAAAGATGGGTATTGTTGTTTAATTGAGGTTTATAAGTTAAATTTGGTTAACCAAGAAGAATTAAGTAAAATATTAATAAGGTAAAAGTAGGAGATAAGAACTTGCTGAGTTAACTATGGAATTGGGATGCAAGAAGGGGAGGTGGGGGAAGTCAGGGGAAGTGGTTAAGAAACTAAGGATTTGAAATTATATGTGTTTGTTTTTGTGTTTGTATGTCTGTATCGTGTATTGTGTGTGTTTATATAAATTGTGAAAACCCAATAAAAATTTTATAAAAAAGAAAAAAGAAAGATGGGGGTGGAGACGCTCCTTCAGGTCTACTGGCCACCCATCTTCAGTCCAGATGGCCACCCCTCTTAAAAACCTCTGGTGAAGGTCTACCCCCTTCTGAAGGATAATTGGTTCAGGTCCTGCTATCTGGACCCGCAGAAAACAAACTTGTTCCGTCTTCCAGGTGGCAGAGATTTGAAGATGGCTCCCACATCTCTGAGTCTCCCCTTTTTCCAGGCTAAACAAACCCAACTCCTTTGACCGTTCCTCAAAAAGAAGGTTTGGTTTCCAGACCCTGGGTCACCTTGGTCTCCCTCCTCTGCCCCTGTTCCAGCTTGTCCACATCCTTCTTCAATGGGGATGCCCTGAACAGTCGCTGGGCAGAGGCCCCAGCTGCTGTGTGTGAGAGAGATCTGCAGCCCCTCTCTCCCTGTGCCCCCCCCAGTCTTGGGGACACGCCTCAAACCAGGCTTTGCCCACCTGGTGCCTTCTCCCATCACACACACATACCCCAGACACAGCTGTGTTGCAGGCCCAAACCTAGGGAACTCCCTGCCACAGGGATAGCCCCTGATTCGGAAGGACTGGACAAATCCTGCGAAGGTGGAGAGGGCTCCTTCCAAGGCCTCCAGGCCCCAACGGCCGTTCTCTGCCCCCCACCCCCAGAAACAGCCATGCCTCTGAATCCCAGTTGCTGGAATAAGCCTCCCTGATCTCTCTCCCCATCGGCAAACAATCAGGAGCTTTGTTTCAACACCCGTTTCCCTCTTTCAAAAAAGAAAAGAAGGGGAAAAAAGCATGATCTGCTTTTTGCCCCTGGGCAATTCAGCTCCAGGGACCACGCTTTTACTCCATAAGAAGCAGAGACATTTCCCCTTACGTTTTAGGAAGAAAAAAGTGCATATTATGGAGCGAAAATACGGTATTTGATCTTCCTGGTTTCGGATCTTCCTCATCAATTTTGCCATCTCCGCATACTCCCATCAGTTTTGCCTGCCATTCTTCTTTTGTTGGTACTTCTCCTTCCTTCCATCTCTGGGCTGGTAGCATCCTTGCTTCCGTCGTTGCGTACATAAAATGTATTTTATCTTCTCCTGGTAGCCATTCACCTATTATACCTAAGAGAAAGGCTTCTGGGTTTTTTAAACAAATGTATTTTTAAACATTTTCTTTAGTTCATAAAATATCATTTCCCAGAAGGCCTTTACCAATGTTCTCCCCACTCCTCTGCTCTGCTCTCAGCCAGGAGAAGAAACGGATCCTGGACCCATCAGGGGACTATTATTACTGGTGGCTGGTCACCATGGTGTTCCCCATCATGTACAACTGGATCATCCTCATCTGCAGGTGGGCGGAGGCGGGCTGGGCTGGATCCGCCTGTGGGGAGGGGGCCGGGGGCTCAGGGAAGCCACGGAGGGGGCCCAGCCCTGGGGCCAAGGCTCTCCGGCCGGGAGCATCAGCAGAATCACGAGGGAAGGAAAGCAACAGAAACCCCTTTTGGATTCCTCCCTCCCTCCCTCCCTCCCTCCCTCCCTCCCTTCCTTCCTTCCCTCCTTCCTTCCTTCCTCCCTCCCTTCCTTTCTTCCCTCCTTCCTTCCCTCCTTCCTTCCTTCCCTCCTTCCTTCCTTCTTTCCCCCCTCCCTCCTTCCCTTCCCTCCTTCCTTCCTCCCTCCCTTCCTTCCCTCCTTCCTTCCTTCCTTCCCTCCCTCCTTCCCTCCCTCCTTCCTTCCTTCCTTCTTTCCTTCTTTCCTCCCTCCCTCCCTCCCTCCCTCCCTTCCCTCCTTCCTTCCTTCCTTCCTTCCTTCCTTCCTTCCTTCCTTCCTTCCTTCCCTTCCTCCTTCCTTCCTTCCTTCCTTCCTTCCTTCTTTCCTTCTTTCCCTCCTCCCTCCCTCCCTCCCTTCTTTCCTTTGCTTCTGCATCTGCCAGTCATCTCCTTCCACGAAGAGGAGAGCGAGCCCAGGGGATGACCAAAGAAAGAAAAATAGTAAAGAGCAGGAGGCCTGGGAAGCAGACTCCGACACTCCAGCCGGCGGGGGGGGGGGGGCAAACATTCAGCAAAAAGGCATTTGGGTGAAGTCATGGAAACAGAGAAATGTAGGGCTGGAAGGGACCCCCGAGGGTCATCGGATAATAAAAATAATAATTTTATATCCTGTCCATCTGGCTGGGTTTCCCTCTGGGTGGCTACCTGAAAAATATTAACAATAATAAAGTGTCAGACATTAAAATCTTCCCTGAACTTCCCTGTTCCAACCACTACCCCTTCTGTCCTCCAAGCCCCCCAATTCAGGAATCCCAGCTAAAGAATTCTTGACAGGTGACCATCAAGCCTCCATTGAAGGAGAGCTGAGCATCTTGGAAGGTCTTCTGTGCTGCTGTCAAAGGGCTCTTGCTGCCCGGAAGTAGTTCCTCCTAAAGTTTGTTTGCAATTTCCTTCCTTGTTTTTTGAATCCAGGAGTTCAGGACCTGGCAAAACAAGAAAGCAGTTCTGGGGGGGGGGTCCTTTTAGGAAGGGAGGGAGTTTCAGAGCAAACTGCCTCCCATTTTCATTTTGGGGATATTCCTGGGGGGAAGGGGAGAGCTGAGTGGGGGTCTGCGGGGGGGGTGGAGCAAGGGACAAGGAGAGAGCTTGGAGGGGGCTGCCTGGCCTTTGGGGCAGCTGCTGATGCAGTGGGTGGGTTGTGGGTTCGGATCCTGCCACCCATCTCTCTCTCCTTCCCTCCTGCGCAGGTCCTGCTTCCCTGAGCTGCAGCGCAAATACCTCTTCCTCTGGCTGGCCCTGGACTACCTCTGCGACCTGCTGTACCTGCTGGACATCGGGGTCCACTTCTACACGGGTCAGTGGCCTTTCCGCCTCGGGGCCTGTCTCCTCGCCCCTCCTTGTGGCCCCCTCTCACCCCTTCTTCCCCTTCATCCAGTGAAGCTAAACGTTGAGAGCTTCAACAGAGAGAAGAAAGTCTTTGGTCCCGTGACGCGTAGTTAGACTATGGAACTCCCTCCCACAGTACGCAGGGTTGTCCAGCAGCCTAGATGGCTTTAGAAAAGATTGGACCAATTCCTGGAGAAAGATATCAAGGGCTCCTGGCCAGGATATCTTTGTTCTTCTGGATCCCAGTCGCTGGAAACATCCGGAAGGGAAGAAAGCAAACGTCCAACGGGGGCTTCTGATTGGAGCTTCCAGCAGCCAATCAGAATCCGTGCTTTGGTTTCTGAATGTTTTGGAAGTCTAACGGACTTCTGGATGGGAATCTGTCTGACTTCCAAGGTACGACCGTACATATTTAAAAGTTGACTTCCCAATAATAACTGGAAATTTGTAACAGAGAAATATATAATGTGGGAACAAAAACACTAGGAAATGTCTGTCCATAAGATCTGTTCAGGGCCGGATTTAGCTTTGATGAGGCCCTCAGCTCCTGAAGGTAACGAGGCTCTTTATATGTCCAGCTGTCCTTTGTCAACAACAAATTGTCGCTGTTTTTGTGTTGAATATATGCTAGATGGTGATTTATGGACCTAATTGGTATCTAAAGCCATTTGCACATGTTGCCCTGCAATCAGCCCATGCAGAATGTAGGCACCCTATATATAGAAAGGAGCAAACCAGGGATATTTGAGGGAGCAGGCTAGCAGGCGGGGGCCATTGCTTACATCAGAGGAGCCTACACAACACAAAACACGGTTGCTGTAGGTAGCTTATATTTTATTTGTTTTTTTAATCTTATATTTTGGAAATGTACATCCTGTTTTTTCCCCTTTAATTTTTTGGGGGACCCCTCCAAAAAAGTGGGGTCCTAAGCTATAGATTGTTTAGCTTAGACATAAATCTGGCACTGGATCTGCTGTAATAGTTGGCCTATTCCTTGGAAGATCAGGTTCCAGCTGACCAGGCCCTGGTGCTGACGGAGAGGCAGGCGATCCTGGCTGCTTTCCTATCAAGAGTGTCTCTCTGACCCCCACATCTCCCACCTTTGAAGGGTGAGGGGATCGGATGGGACCCTCTGGCCCAATCCAGCTGGACCTTCTTAGGTTGTTCCGTTTGTTGGAGAGGAATGGAGATAATAATAAATAATTTTTATTTATACCCCGCCATTCCCGGTTCAGGAAACCGGGCTCAGGGCGGCTAACAACAAATTTAAAACACTTAATTGATGCTACAACAAAAAACAGCATAAAATTCAGTATAAAACATGAATAACGATAAATTCAGAATCAATTTAGGGGGGAAATCCATCCAATACAGGGCTAGCTGGCTAAATTAGTCCTATTTGGGCCAGCGAAGAGATCAGGGGAGAATTAGCTGTGGGATCCCAGAGCGGGTGATCTTCATAAAAAGGGGAGGAAGGGGAGTAAAAGATCAGGCTAAGTTCAAATGGAAAGCCAGGCGGAATAGCTCTGTCTTACAGGCCTGACGGAAGGAGGTTCAATCCTGCAGGGCCCTGGTCTCCTGGGACAGAGCATTCCACCAGGTCGGAGCCACCACTGAGAAGGCCCTGGCCCTGGGGGAGGAGAGTCTGACTTCCTTAGGGCCCGGGACCTCTGAACTATGGTAATTCATGAACCTTAAGGTCCTCTGCCCGGGGCCGAGGGTCTCCTCTGACCCATCTCCTTCCCCCCCTCCGCCCCCCCAGGCTTCCTGGAGCAAGGCATCCTGATCCAGGACCGCTCCAAGATCTCGCGCCACTACACCTGCTCCTCCGCCTTCCTGCTGGACCTCCTCTCGGTGCTGCCCACCGACCTCCTCTACCTGCGCCTGGGCCTGGCCACCCCCGCTGTCCGGGCCAACCGCTTCCTGCGCAGCCCCCGCCTCTTCGAGGCCTTTGACCGCATCGAGACGCGCACGGCGCACCCCAACTCCTTCCGCATCTCCAAGCTGATGCTCTACGTCTTTGTCACCATCCACTGGAACGCCTGCGTCTACTTTGCCCTCTCGGGCTACGTGGGCTATGGGGCGGACGAGTGGGTCTACCCCAACGTCAGCATCCCCGGCTTTGAGCGCCTGCTGCGCCAGTACCTCTACAGCTTCTACTTCTCCACCCTCATCCTCACCACGGTGGGCGACACGCCCATGCCCCACCGCGAGGAGGAGTTCCTCTTCATGGCGGCCGACTTCCTGCTGGCCGTCATGGGCTTCGCCACCATCATGGGGAGCATGACCTCGGTCATCTCCAACATGAACCAGGCGGACGACGCCTTCGTCCCCAACTCGGACCTGGTCAAGGGCTACCTGCGCACCCACTGCCCCAACCGCCGCCTCCAGAACCGCGTGGTGGAGTGGTACCAGCACCTGCAGATGGAGAAGAAGATGACCAAC
This sequence comes from Podarcis vaucheri, assembly GCF_965113315.1. NCBI lineage: Eukaryota > Metazoa > Chordata > Lepidosauria > Squamata > Lacertidae > Podarcis > Podarcis vaucheri. Next base: position 1,123,662 of record NC_138762.1, on the reverse strand, counting down.
GAGCTGCAGATCCTGCAGCACCTCCCCGAGCGCCTGCGGGCTGAGGTGGCCGTCAGCGTCCACCTGCCCACCCTCCGCAAGGTGCAGATCTTCCAGAGCTGCGAGCAGAGTCTGCTGGAGGAGTTGGTCCTCAAGCTCAAGCCCCAGGTCTACAGCCCCGGCGAGTACGTCTGCAAGAAGGGCGACGTGGGCCGGGAGATGTACTTCATCCGGGAGGGGAAGCTGGCCGTGGTGGCTGACGACGGGGTCACCCAGTACGCTGTGCTGGGAGAGGGGCTCTACTTTGGGGAGATCAGTATCATCAACATCAAAGGTGAGCTTGGAGGGGGGCAGGGAGAAGTGGAGGTGGGGGTGTCGTGTGTGGAGGAAAAACTGAAACACATTGCAGAGTTCCCCCAAAATAGACCAGAAGCAACTTCATCCAACAGAGCTTCTGAAGGCAAATGAGCATAATGGTCACAAATCCAAAATCCACATCAGAAGTGTGCATACATACGAAAGCTCATACCAGTAACAAACTTAGGTCGTCTCTAAGGTGCTACTGGAAGGAGTTTTTTTATTTTGTTTCGACTATGGCAGACCAACACGGCTACCTAAAGGGTAAAGGTAAAGGGACCCTGACCATTAGGTCCAGTCGTGGCCAACTCTGGGGTTGCGGCGCTCATCTCGCTTTACTGGCCAAGGGAGCCAGCGTACAGCTTGCGGGTCATGTGGCCAGCATGACTAAGCAGCTTCTGGAGAACTAGAGCAGCGCACGAAACGCCATTTACCTTCCCGCTGGAGCAGTACCTACTTTTCTACTTGCTCTTTGATGTGCTTTCGAACTGCTAGGTTGGCAGGAGCAGGGACAGAGCAATGGGAGCTCACCCTGTCCTGGGGATTCGAACCGCCGACCTTCTGATCGGCAATCCCAAGAGGCTCAGTGGTTTAACCCACAGCGCCACCCGTAAACAAATCCGAAACATTCAGGATTGGCCCTGTCCTTCAGGAATCCAGTTGCAGCAGACTTAAACTAAACTTAACAATAACTTATAATCAGTGCTTTTTTTCTATGAAAAAAATGTTTAGGGGTACTCACCTTTCCCTACTCATATTGAAATACTGCCCTTCAAGGAGGCCAAACTTAGATTCACAAAATGTTTAGGAACAAAATAAAAAAAAATTCCTTCCAGTAGCACCTTAGAGACTAACTAAGTTTGTTATTGGTATGAGGATTTTTAAAATTTTGTTTCAACTACGGCAAACCAACATGGCTACCTACCTGCAACTAAAATGTTTAGGGGTATGCGTACCCCTGCGTCACCCCAGGAAAAAAAGCACCGCTTATAATAAGACTAAACCTTAACACTAAGCATACAGAGCAGAACACCACAGCCAGAACAAAGGGACAGACAGAGAAAGTGAGAGAGCCAGGCTCCTCCTGGCCTGACTATTACAGTCAGCATGATCTTGACTACTAGAAGGATAACAGGAGCACTTTAACCCAGCTGTACTCAGGCTCCCGTTGTTTGGTCCCAGCTCCTGCCAACCTAGCAGTTTGAAAGCACGTCAAAGTGCAAGTAGAAAAGTAGGTACCGCTCCGGCGGGAAGGTAAATGGCATTTCTGTGCGCTGCTTTAGTTCCCCAGAACTAGAGTTTCCTGCACAGCTGCCTCCCACTGGGATGGCAGAACAGGGCCATTCTGGCTAGTGGCCTTTGATAGCCCTCCTCCTCCTCCTCCTCCTCCTCCTCCTCCTCCTCCTCCGTGCATTGGCCTAATCCTCTTTTCAAGCCAGGAGTCAGCCAGCAGTAAATCACACTGTGCAAGTTGGAGTTAACTCCTTGTCAGCAAAAACAGGACCGACACAGGAGTGTCAGGCCCAGTGAGTATTTTATTTATACCCCACTCATCTGCCTTGGTCACTGAAAAGCCAATAAACGCCGTAGTGCAGGCACCCCCAAACTCAGCCCTCCAGATGTTTTGGGACTACAACTCCCACCATCCCTAGCTAACAGGGCCAGTGGTCAGGGATGATGGGAGTTGTAGTCCCAAAACATCTGGAGGGCCGAGTTTGGGGATGATGCCACAGACAGAGGGGATTCCCAGAATCACTCATTTATTCTGCTGAGTGAAACAGAGCGGACAAGCCACACTCGCCCGCGTGATGGTGAAGCTGCGCCAAATAGCCTTTGTTCATGCTTTTTATAGGCCTCCCCCCTCCCTTCCCTCCCCCTTCGAGGTTCCTTGCACTGAGGGAAACAGGAGACCCTGCCTGGAGACCTGGACGGGGAGAGTTTTCCTGAAATCGCCTAGCAACGTTATCTGGTCTTCACATGAGTGTGGCTCACCCTCCTAAATTCTAAAGGAGGCAGTTTTTTACAGAAGCAAAATCAGTTAGGCTAACCAAAGAACAGGCCTCTGTGGCTTTTCCTGAGACTCCCACAATACTACTAATAATAATTTTATTATTTATCCCCTGGCCCATATGGCTGGGTTTCCCCAGCAACTCTGGGTGGTTCCCAACAGAATATTAAATATGATAAAAGATCAAACATTAAAAACTTCCCTAAGCAGGACTGCCTTCACATGTCTTCTAAAAGTCAGATAGTTGCTTCTTGCCTTGACATCTGGTGGGAGGGCGTTCCACAGGGCGGGTGCCACCACTGAGAAGGCCCTCTGCCTGGTTCCCTGTAGCTTTGCTTCTCGCAGTGAGGGAACCGCCAGAAGGCCCTCGGAGCTGGACCTCAGCGTCCGGGCATAACGATGGGGGTGGAGACGCTCCTTCAGGTCTACTGGACCGAGGCTGTTTAGGGCTTTCAAGGTCAGCACCAACACTTTGACTTGTGCTGGGAAACGTACTGGGAGCCAGTGCATGTCTCTCAGGACCAGTGTTATATGGTCTCAGTAATACTTTATTTTACAGAAAGGTTCAACCTCACTGGCATCCTCTTAATACACTTTGAATTGTGCTCGGAAACGTACTGGGAGCCAGTGTAGGTCTTTCAAGACCAGTGTTATATGGTCTCAGCGGCCGCTCCCAGTCACCAGTCTAGCAACACATAAGCATCTTGTCTCCGGTGGGTCTTGCCCCCGTGATGGAAGGCCCCCCCCCCCGCCGCTGCCTCAGCCCCCTCCTCTCCGAGGTTTCTCCCAAGGAATTCCAGGCGGTACCTGTGTGTCCCCAACCTCTCCTCCGCCATTTCCATGCCTCTTCTGGAGACTGAGGGGGGGAGGGGAGCTTGTCTCAGCAGGAGGGGGAGACCCCCCTGGCTTCTTCACCAGCCGGACTCCTCTCTGCCTCTTGGCCTCTTTCCTCCCACCCCCAGGGGCCCGATCCTGCATGCTCCGCTTATGTTCTCAAGGCCCCCACTGACCCCATTGCGCCCCTTCTCCCCCCCCAGGGAACAAGTCCGGGAACCGCCGCACGGCCAACATCAAGAGCATCGGCTTCTCGGACCTCTTCTGCCTGTCGAAGGAGGACCTGACGGAGGTGCTAGCCGAGTTCCCCAGCGCCAAGGCCATGCTGGAGGCCAAAGGCAGGGAGATTCTGCTCAAGATGGACAAGCTGGACGTCAACGCCGAGGCGGCCGAGATCGCCCAGCAGCAGGAGGAGGAGCGCCGGACAGCCGCCCTGGAAGAGGGCCTGGACGCCCTGCAGACCAAGCTGGCCAGAATCCTGGCAGGACTCGAATCCAGCGCCTTTAAGGTGGCTCTGCGCCTGGAGCGCCTGGAGTGGCAGATGCGGGAGTGGGGGGCTGAGGAGGAGGCAGAGAGGGAGGGGGCCGAGCCTTAGCCACCCCCCACCCCACCTGAGGCAGTGAGGAGGCTGCCCACCCCACAGCTACAGCTGCCAGGCTGAGTCCTCCGGCCTACGATGCACGTGGCCCCTGGTGCAGCCTGGGGGCTGGCGTGGGGGGTGGGATTCCTGCGTTGCAGTCTAGATGAGCCTCGGGGGTCCCTTCCATCCCTACGGTTCAGGGATTGGCTTTGGGCTTCAGAGCAGAGGCTGGACGGCCGTCCATCAGGGATTCTGGAGCTGCGATTCCGGCCTTGCAGGAATGACCTCTGGGAGTCCCTTCTGACCCACGATTCTGTGTGCCTCCACTCACGAATGCACTCGGCATAAGAGCCATCTCTGCCCACGTAATTACACAAGACAAATGAAATACCGAGGAAATCCCTGAAAGGAGTAGTAATCGACTAGAAACGTTATCTTACAGAAATAAACTAAATAATAAAAATCAAAAAGTTTAAGGAAAACCTAGAATTATACAAAGCCTTAATGGGATGCCATAACTCTAGGTTTCCCTTAAACTTTTTAATTTTTATTATTTAGTTTATTTCTATAAGATAACATTTCTAGTCGATTTTCAGGGATTTTCATGGTATTCCATTTGTTTTGTGTAATTTCTCGGTTCCGTGACTGCCTTTTTTGTGGCCTTCTGCCAGGAAGGAGAAGTCTAGCCGCAACTTGTCCCTGGCATTCTGGCTTTTGAGGTGCAGTGAGGGAGGGGAGAAGAGGAAGGTAGGGGGAGAGCCCCCCCCCCGCCCCGAGCTCCGGCCTCCGAGTGGAGACTGATCCCTCCCTCCTGGCAGGTGGAGGGTAAAGAGGCAGTTAAGGGCTCTTTCCCTTTTTGCTTCCTAAGCACCAGTGATGGGCGTTGCTAGGCAACCTCCTCCTGCTCAGCCAATGCTTGGCTAGTTCTGGCCCTGTGGTCCAGATAAATGTCCCCTTTATGTGGGGCATCTTCCTGGCTTCTAACTCTCCCCCCCCCAGCTTGCCTGCACCCCCCCCAGGACTGTTGCAGCGAATGCAGGTTTTTCTGCCAGCCCAGGATCAGGGCCTTTAAGCTTTGGGGTGGGGGTGGCACAGGGAGGGCTGGGGTCCAGGTGCAAGCTGGCATCCCTCAGGAGAGCAGAGACCTGGCCAGCTGCATCAGGGCCAGGGAGGGGCAGGGAAGCCCCCCTGCCCCCCCCAAAGTTGGGTCTGACTCTGACATGCCTGAAAGGGAGGCGGAGCTGGATGGATCATCCATAATACTAATCTGGGGTGTGTGTGTGTGTGTGTGTGTGTGTGTGTGTGTGTGTGTGTGGAGATGATGCAAAGCTTTGAGCAATAGACTGGCTCTTTTTGTGGTCCCCCCTTCCCCAGGTGGGGGCAGGTGCTTTTCAGGTGAAGGCAGCCCAGAGCTTCCTTGAGGAGGACAGAGCCACGGGGTTGTCAGGTTGGAAGGGACCCAGAGAGTCATCTAGGCCAACCATAGCTGTCAACTTGCAGATTTGAAAATAAGGGATTTTGCTATTGTAAAGAGTTACAAACATTGGTAGGATTGACAGATGCTGTCAATCCGGCATGAGGCGGTTGTGGCGGCGTCACGGCGCAGCCGCTGAAGTGCCACCCTTCTGCGTCCCTCCTCATCCCCTCCTCTTCCTCCTCCCTCAGGCCGCCTCCTCAGCTGCCACCACCGCTGCCGCCTCCGGGCTTGTGGGTGGCGTGGGTGAGAGTCTCTCTCCCTCCCCCCCTCTCTCTCGGGCGGAGAAGGGCCAATGGAACTCCTCGCACCAGGACGATGGCGCCAGAAATTTAAGGGACATCATCAATAAAGGACAGAAGCGGGACACGGCGCTGGGATAAGGGAGTTTCCCGCCAAATAAGGGACAGTTGACAGCTATGAGTCCAACCCCCGGCAGGAATTGAATTTCACAGTCTTCCCTTCCTGCCTCTTTGTTAATGGTTGCTGGAGGTCCCTCGGTGTCCTGACAAGTCTGTTATGGGCCTGGGGGGGGGCAAGGGGTGTCGGGATTCAAGCCTATATAAGTAGAAGCTGGCAACTCTCCAGGCACACGGCTTGATCTCCTGTTGACCTCCCTGTCTGCATTCCTCAGCAAGATCCAGGCAGAGGTCGCGATAGGCGATCCTTCTCAGCGTGAGAAGAACACCCCCCCCCTCTTTCTTGCCCCCCGGCATGGGGAAAGAGATAGACAGAAACGTATTTACATGCCTTTATTTCTGTCTTTGCAGCATTACAAAAAACATGACTGCTCTCTTCAAACTCCAGCAGTCGAGTGACTAACACTTCCTGTACAGGGAATCATATTACACTTTGCACTGTGAATTGACTGTCCCTCTGTTTCCCACGGACAGTCCCAACATCATGTGATGTTTTCAAGCTAGCAGCTCGCAGCTGCATTGCTTCTATATCACAACAGGGGGATGTGTCCCTGGGGGGCCTTGCAAGCCTGGCTCTTCTCTTGCCCCGGCCCAACTGTTGAATATCTGTGTGAATCGAGAGCCCTGCTGAGATTTGGGCTGGGCTGGGTGTGTGTGTGGAGGTTCTCCAGATTGTCCTGGGCTCAAAAACGTTAGGAGATCCAGAGCTGCTCTTGCCGCAGCCTTGACTCAGGCTCAGTTCCCTTTGGGAAAAGGCGGCTGAAGTCTTTAGGGGCACTTTGTGTTCACCAGGGTCAGGGCCTTCTCAGTGGTGGCTCCGACCTGGTGGAATGCTCTGTCCCAGGAGACCAGGGCCCTGCAGGATTTAACCTCCTTCCGCAGGGCCTGTAAGACAGAGCTATTCCACCTAGTTTTCAATTTGAATTTAACCTGATCTTTTATTCTTCTTCCTCCCCTTTTATGAAGATTGCACGCTCTGGGACCCCACAGCTAATTCTCCCCTGGTCTCCTCCCTGGCCCAAATAGGACTAACTTAGCCAGCCAGCCCTGGGGATCATCTAATGTTTATTGGATGGATTTCCCCCCAAAATGATTTTTGATTTTATTGTTATTTATGCTTTATATTGTATTTTATGCTATTTTTTTGTGTGTGGCATCAATTAAGTGTTTTAAATTTGTTGTTAGCCGCCCTGAGCCCGGTTTCCTGAACCAGGAAGGGCGGGGTATAAATAAAAATTTAATATTATTTTTTATTTACTGTTGGAGCACAGATGGAGGAGCACAGCAAAAGCGCCCCCCTCCCCCCCCCCCCGGAACATGCTGCTCCTGTATCAGATCCCAAGGGGACACCTAGAGCCATCTATCCGCCAGGGATTCTTTTGCTGTGATTCCTGTCTCGCAGGGGGTTGGACTAGATGACCCCTGGGATCCCTCCTGACTCTGCAGTCCTGTGATTCTGTCTGACTCTCTGACTCTCTCTCCCCCCAAACTGAATTGGTTTTTATTATTACGGTCACAGACTTACAATATCAGGAAAATCATAAAACACAACAAGAATACATTGAATTGCAATTGGGTATAACAGAGACAATTCAGATATAGTGGTAGTTAAAAATGTATATTAAATCTTGATCACTAAAATATAACCTAAAATTGGGGTACAGCAATCATCATCTCAATATACAAGAAAGGGAGCAGATTGGACCCTGCTAATTACAGGCCAATTAGTCTTCTAAGCATTATCAGTAAACTATATGCTGCCTAGGGACGCGGGTGGTTTAACCCACAGCACCACCCGCGTCCCTAGGCAGCATATAGTTTACTGATAATGCTTAGGAGACTAATTGAGATGATGATTGTTGGACCCCAATTTTAGGTTATATTTTAGTGATCAAGATTTAATATATATTTTTAACTGCCGCTATATCTGAATTGTCTCTGTTATACCAAATTGGTATAAACCAGAGCAGCGCACGGAAATGCCGTTTACCTTCCCGCCAGAGCGGTTCCTATTTATCTACTTGCACTTTGACGTGCTTTCAAACTGCTAGGTGGGCAGGAGCAGGGACCGAGCAACGGCGTTTCCATGCACTGCTCTGGTTCGCCAGAAGCGGCTTAGTCATGCTGGCCACATGACCCGGAAGCTGTACGTCGGCTCCCTCAGCCAGTAAAGCGAGATGTACGCCGCAACCCCAGAGTCGGTCACGACTGGACCTAATGGTCAGGGGTCCCTTTACCTTTATATGCTGCCCACTTATGTAATAAACTTGAGGACTGGATGGAGCGAGAACATGTCCTTACAGAAGCACAAGCTGGTTTCAGGGCAAACGTCAACTTTAGACCAAGGCCTATTACTCCAACATCTTGTGGAAAAATATATCTCAAGAAACGGAGGATCCCTCTACGCAGCTTCCATAGATTTTAAATCTGCCTTTGATTTAGTATCACAAGACAGGCTTTGAGAAAAACTAAGCGCCTCAAACATAGACAGACGTCTACTGTGTCTTATCCTCCCCAAACTGTCTCGTGTGGAGACTTGTTCCAAAGTGGCAGAAGACCAGCAAGAGTTCCATCCTGACGCCTCTAACCACTGAGCAGGCTGGCCATTGAGAGCCAAAGTGGGCCTGCCAAACTAGGCCAGAGATGAGGACCCCCCAAAAAAGAATTTATCTATCATAATCTTAGCAGCATTTGTAAGGTTGATCACTATCTCTCAGACTTTTTTCGAGATAACATCCCAATAGAACCAAGCAGAAATATTGTAGGTTCTGACAGTATGTGATACTCTAATGTATCCGAGATACCAACCTGAACACATTTCCAAAATATTTGTATTTGAGAGCAGTTCCAAAAGACATGTTTGTCTGATCTCAGCATATATATTAAGTTTCATCTGCAAAGTGTTAAGTACAGCTCATACTTGGATTCATCCAGCCCAGCCTTTCGCATGATGAATTCTGCATATAGGTTAAATTAGCAGGGAGACAATATACAGCCTTGCCGTACTTCTTTCCCAATTTTGAACCAATCAGTTGTTCCATATCCAGTTCTAACTGTAGCTTCTTGTCCCACATAGAGATTTCGCAGGAGACAGATGAGGTGATCAGGCACTCCCATTTCTTTAAGAACTTGCCATAGTTTGCTGTGGTCAACACAGTCAAAGGCTTTTGCGTAGTCAATGAAGCGGGTGCTTAAGGTGCCTGGGACCAAATCTGATAAGCGGAGCAAGTTGATGAACTTGGGGAAACCTCAAGATTCCCCCTCCCTCTTTATGACCTGTTGATGATGTGTCAGTGATGTGTCAGTGATGCTTCTGGGAAGGTATTATGGGAGGGGGGAGGTCTTAAAAGAGTGTGTCACCTGTGTTCAGGGTTATGAATCTGTGTTGGGACCTCTTGCACAACAATCAAGATAGTGGTCTACTGACTGCTGTTTTGCTCCAAATTCCTTGGCTGGAACTTCCTTCTTGTACTGACTGTGCTTGCACCCCGAGGAGCTGGGCTGTTAAGAAGTCTCTCACCCCGGAATTTTTCCTTATCAGGACTGAGAGACCTTTCTCCCTCCAGCTCGAAATCTGGGGCCAAACGGGACCGCGGATCGGAGCCCTCTCCAAACGCTTTGTGATCAAGGCACTGAAAGAGTTCTTCCTCTTCCTTTCCTGAAGCATTTAGGCATAAGCTGATTACTCATTTATGTCATCATGAAAATTGACATTTTAAGATGACAATGCGTGGACAGGGGACCCGCAAGAGCAGGAGAAATGAAGCCACCGAAAGGGGGACGAGGTGGGTGGGGGTGAGCAGAACCAGGGACGCCCCCACCCCAGCTTGGCTCCTGCTGTTGTCTGTGGGGGCGGAGGAGGGGGGCACGACTCGCCCCGTTTGTGCCAACCACAAATGCCCAGAATGCCTCTGTCGGAGGAGATCTGGCCTGGCACATCAGAAACAGCTTTTCTCTCTCCTGGGCTGAATGCCCTTCGCCCCCGGGACCCCGAGAGAGCTGGCTCAGCAGGCGCCTCGCCCATGAGCTGTGGGGCTGACCCTCTGGGGGCCTCCGAGGGTCGCTGGTGCCCATGTCAGAAACACTTAAGGAACCTCTGAGCTCCAGGAGTGCCTCTGCCAGCTCTTGCCTGTCTGCATCATGATGTCAAGGACCGGCATGTGGAGGCTGCGAGAGAGGCAAATGCTACGCTAGAGGTCTTTAGCAAAGGAATTGAGCAGAAAACTGCCAGGGCCATGATGCCATCATCAAACGCGAAGGATGGCAGCTGACAGATTGAGGCTGAATCCTGACAAGACAGACGTCCTGTTTTGGGAGGACAGGCAGGTGTGGAGGAGGACTCCCTGGTCCTGAATGGGGTAACTGTGCCCCTGAAGGACCAGGTGCGTAGCCTGGGAGTCGTTCTGGACTCACAGCTGTCCATGGAGGCTCAGGTCAAATCCGTGTCCAGGGCAGCTGTTTACCACCAGCTCCATCTGGTACGCAGGCTGAGACCCTCCCTGCTCACAGACTGTCTGGCCAGAGTGGTGCATGCTCTAGTTATCTCCCGCTTGGACTACTGCCATGCGCTCTACATGGGGCTACCTTTGAAGGTGACCCGGAAACTACAACTAATCCAGAATGCGGCAGCTAGACTGATGACTGGGAGCGGCCGCCGAGACCACATAACACCGGTCCTGAAAGACCAACATCGACTCTCAGTACGTTTCTAAGCACAATTCAAAGTGTTGGTGCTGACCTTTAAAGCCCTAAACAGCTTCAGTCCAGTATACCTGAAGGAGCGTCTCCACCTCCATCGTTCTGCCCGGACACTGAGGTCCAGCTCTGAGGGCCTTCTGGCAGATCCCTCACTGTGCAAAGTGAGGTTTCAGAGAACCAGGCAGAGGGCCTTCTCGGTGGTGGCGCCCGCCCTGTAGAACGGCCTCCCATCAGATGTCAAGGAGATAAACAACTGTCTGATTTTTAGAAGACATCTGAAGGCAGCCCTGTTTAGGGAAGTTTTTAATGTTTTATTCTGTTTTTAGTGTTCTGTTGGGAGCCACCCAGAGTGGATGGGTAAACCCAGCCAGAAAGGGGGGGGGTATAAATGATTAATAATAATAATAACTATGTTACTCCGTTGAAGTCTCCCACGATGATCATACTGTCATTACTGTATTCTAATAGCTTATCTTATTGGGGTTTTTTTTTAAGAAGTTTGTTTTATTTCCATTTGGGGCATATATCCAGGGCCGTCTTTACCAGGCGGTGCAAGTGGCCCGTTGCGCCAGGGCTCCAAGTTCCAGAGGGCGCCTAGTTGGGAGTCCGGGCCGAGTTGGAGTCGTCTGGGGTTCCGGGAAGAGCCGAGAGCCGAACGGAGCACAGCTCTTCTGCTGAAGCATTGCGTTGACTGGGTTTGAGACATTTTGATATGACTTCTGATCAATCCACGCCTCTGCTTCCCTGTCCTATTACTCTCGCTTGACAAGACACGAACACAGCCCAGTTGCCAGCTGCTTCCCTGGGCATCCTCAGACTGTCAGATGGCCGTTGCGGTTGCTCGAGAGTAACCAGGCAGGACTCCAACCTGTCATTCACAGGCTTTATTTTGGTGCAAACTATTTACAGTGAAGAGCCCCAAAGCTCATGTCTGGCTCAATCGCTAGCAGAATCCGGGAGTGGTCTTTTTTGGACCTCCCCCAACACAAGAGTTTCATTACAACCCAGCCTTCTCCTTCCCTCTTTGCGCCTTAGACTACTGCGCAGGATGGCAATGGCAAGGGGGTGTTTCCCTCTGTGATAGGAATTTTATGGTCTTAGATATATGGTAATGTTCATAAGTGTACCAACCAAGCACATACATAGATCAGCACAGGAAGGCCAACCTGGAACCATTTCGATTCCTAAACTGAGCAAATCTTTTCTCTGCAAGGTCAAACTGGAAAAGCCTCCCCATCGTCTTTTCCTTCACAAATCCTGTCTTAAGGGCATGTCTGTGTTTGAATAGGGTGTGAGCCTGTGACCTGGCCCAGGAACTAAGTATACAGGGCAGCAGTTGAAGAAGGAGCAAAAAGGGTTTTCTTGTGTGTGTGTGTTTCTTTGTGGCTGATTAGCTGTTCTCCCTGTGTAAAGGTCAGAGGGGGCAGGGTTTCTGTTGAGGCAGGGGATTAGCTGTGGGAGGAGCTTATCAGAGTTTGTAGGGCAGCGGCGCGCGCCTAGCGGCGCACGCAGTTATACCCATCTTTTAGATTTAGGGGAGCTAGTCTCAAACGTTTGTTGGGGGAGACCTAGGTTTTTTTTTGTGGGGGAAGTTATTTGTCCTGTCTTCAAGCTTTTTATGATGGAGGACCTCTGTAGCCACCCCCAACGACACGATCTCAAGATGGAAGGGGAGGGAACAGCTGCAGTCGCCTGCGATTCCTGCGCAATGTTTGCCATCTTGCCAAAGGTTGCAGGCAGCTTTACCTGCAGCAATTGCATGTTGATTGCCCTTTTAAAAGACAAAGTCCAGCAACTGGAGGAACGTGTAGCTACGCTCCAAAGAATTAGAGAGCTGGAGCTCTTCTTGGAAGCAACAGAGCACACCGTCCCCACCAAGGAGGAGACAGGGGACTCCCCTGAGAAGGAGGCTAGTTCACCAACACAGGAGCCAGATATATGGAGAAACGTGACTCAAAGAAGTAGGAGGCCCAGGGTTCACTCTGATTGTTTAGAAATACACAATCACTTTGAGGTCCTCTCCCCTAGCAGACTCCATTTGAGGATCTCTCCCTCATTACAGTCGATCAGGTATATGAAGACAAGCAGCAAAGTCAGTCCTCAGGGAATGTGCAGGCGACCTTGGAACGGACAGCTCACGGAAGAACCCCGACCAAACCTAAGAGGAGGCGTGTAGTGGTGATAGGGGATTCCCTACTGAGGGGAACAGAAGCAGTGATCTGTGGGCCTGACAAGATGTCTCGGGAAGTGTGCTGTCTCCCCGGGGCTAAGATCCAAGATGTAACTGAATGACTGCAAGGAATCATAAAACCCACTGACAAATACCCCTTCCTCTTGGTTCATGTGGGAACCAATGACACTGCAAGCAATAGCCTCCAGAAGATCAAAAGAGACTACGAGGCTCTGGGCAGGAAATTGGAAGCAATTAAATGCACAAATTGTCATCTCATCTGTCCTCCCAGTTGAACGACGTGGCCCAGGGAGAGAGGGGAAAATAGTGGAAGTGAACAGCTGGCTTCGCAAATGCTGTAAACAGGAACGGTTTGGATTCTTAGATCACGGACTGCAGTTTCTTGAAGATGGACTTCGGGCAAGTGATGGGCTGCACCTCACAACGGTTGGGAGAAATGTTTTTGCCAAAAATCTCAGAAACCTCATCAGGAGGGCTTTAAACTGACTAATGTGGGGGAGGGAGACAGTGTTCCTGTAGGTAGGAGTCTATCAATTGATGAAGATGATCATCCAAATGTCATAGACCAAATGGAGCAAACAGCACGCGGACCTAGTGGTGGGAGGAAAAAATCCTTAAATAAGAGAAACGGGGGAATGATTAATGGACTTCAATGTCTGTACACTAATGCGCAAAGCATGGTAAATAAACAAGATGAGCTTGAGATCTTGGTACAGCAAACTAAATATGACATAATAGGCATCACTGAAACCTGGTGGGATAAGTCCCACAATTGGAATGTAATAATGGGGGGATACAATCTATTTCAGAGAAACAGACCAGACAAGAAAGGAGGAGGAGTGGCGTTATATGTCAGGGATGTGTATACCTGTGAAGAGATCCAAGATTTAGAACCTCAAAGCCAAAGTGAGAGCATTTGGGTCAAAATTAAGGGAGAGAAGAATAACAGGGACCTCATTGTGGGAGTTTACTATAGATCCCCAAGCCAAACGGAGGACATAGATGATGCCTTCCTGGAACAGATGGCCAAGCATGCAAAAGGAAGGGAGATAGTAGTAATGGGGGACTTCAATTACCCGGATATTTGTTGGACGTCAAACTCAGCCAAGAGCATAAGGTCAAACAGATTCCTCACTGGCCTTGCAGACAACTTCATTGTCCAGAAAGTGGGAGAAGCAACAAGAGGAACAGCCATTTTAGATCTGGTCCTAACCAATGTCGATGACCTGGTTAGTGGGGTAGAAGTGGAAGGATCATTAGGCGCGAGTGATCATGCTCTTCTGAAGTTTACTATACAGCGGAAAGGAGCAGCCAAGCATACTAGGACTCAATTTCTTGACTTTAAGAAAGCCGACTTCATAAAACTTAGGGAAGTGCTGGGTGAGATCCCATGGACAGTAATACTAAAAGGAAAGGGAGTTCATGATGGCTGGGAGTTTGTTAAGAGGGAGATAGTAAAAGCACAACGTCAGGCAATACCAATGAGACGGAAACATGGAAGGTGCCTAAAGAAGCCAGGGTGGCTATCTAAAGAACTTTTAACTGAGTTAAGATTAAAAAAGGATGTGTACAAAAAATGGAAAAGGGGGGAAACCACCAAAGAGGAATTCAAACAAATAGCCAGCACGTGTAGACACAAAGTCAGAAAAGCTAAAGCACAGAATGAACTCAGGCTTGCTAGAGAGGTTAAAAGCAACAAAAAAGGCTTTTATGGGTATGTTCGTAGCAAAAGGAAGAACAAAGAAACTGTGGGGTCACTCAGAGGAGAAGATGGTGAAATGCAAACAGGGGACACAGAAAGGGCTGAACTCCTCAATGCCTTCTTTGCCTCAGTCTTCTCCGATAAAGAAAACAATGCCCGACCTGAAGAATTTGGAGCAAATGATTCAGCAAAGGAAACACAGCCCAGAATAACTAAGGAGATAGTACAAGAATATTTGGCTAGTTTAGATGTATTCAAGTCTCCAGGGCCAGATGAACTGCATCCAAGAGTATTAAAAGAACTGGCAGATGTGATCTCAGAACCACTGGCAGTCATCTTTGAGAATTCCTGGAGAACAGGCGAAGTCCCGGCAGACTGGAGGAGGGCAAATGTTGTCCCTATTTTCAAAAAGGGGAAAAGAGAGGACCCAAATAATTACCGCCCAGTCAGTCTGACATCAATAGCAGGGAAGATTCTGGAGCAGATCATTAAGCAAACAGTCTGTGAGCACCTAGAAAGGAATGCTGTGATCACCAATAGTCAGCATGGATTTCTGAAAAATAAGTCATGTCAGACTAACCTGATCTCGTTTTTTGACAGAATTACAAGCCTGGTAGATGAAGGGAACGCAGTGGATGTAGCCTACCTTGATTTCAGCAAGGCATTTGACAAGGTGCCCCATGATATTCTTGTAAAGAAGCTGGTAAAATGCGGTCTTGACTATGCTACCACTCAGTGGATTTGTAACTGGCTGACTGACCGAACCCAAAGGGTGCTCATCAATGGTTCCTCTTCATCCTGGAGAAGAGTGACTAGTGGGGTGCCACAGGGTTCTGTCTTGGGCCCGGTCTTATTCAACATCTTTATCAACGACTTGGATGATGGACTCAAGGGCATCCTGATCAAATTTGCAGATGACACCAAACTGGGAGGGGTGGCTAACACCCCAGAGGACAGGATCACACTTCAAAACGACCTTGACAGATTAGAGAACTGGGCCAAAACAAACAAGATGAATTTTAACAGGGAGAAATGTAAAGTATTGCACTTGGGCAAAAAAAATGAGAGGCACAAATACAAGATGGGGGACACCTGGCTTGAGAGCAGTACATGTGAAAAGGATCTAGGAGTCTTGGTTGACCACAAACTTGACATGAGCCAACAGTGTGACGCGGCAGCTAAAAAAGCCAATGCAATTCTGGGCTGCATCAATAGGAGTATAGCATCTAGATCAAGGGAAGTAATAGTGCCACTGTATTCTGCTCTGGTCAGACCACACCTGGAGTACTGTGTCCAGTTCTGGGCACCACAGTTCAAGAAGGACACTGACAAACTGGAACGTGTCCAGAGGAGGGCAACCAAAATGGTCAAAGGCCTGGAAACGATGCCTTATGAGGAACGGCTAAGGGAGCTGGGCATGTTTAGCCTGGCGAACAGGAGGTTAAGGGGTGATATGATAGCCATGTTCAAATATATAAAAGGATGTCACGTAGAGGAGGGAGGAAGGTTGTTTTCTGCTGCTCCAGAGAAGCGGACACGGAGCAATGGCTCCAAACTACAAGAAAGAAGATTCCACCTAAACATTAGGAAGAACTTCCTGACAGTAAGAGCTGTTTGACAGTGGAATTAGCTGCCAAGGAGTGTGGTGGAGTCTCCTACTTTGGAGGTCTTTAAGCAGAGGCTTGACAACCATATGTCAGGAGTGCTCTGATGGTGTTTCCTGCTTGGCAGGGGGTTGGACTCGATGGCCTTTGTGGTCTCTTCCAACTCTATGATTTTATGATTCCCCTGTATGAATTTTGTGATGGGAAGTGAGATGGGTGCTCTGACTGAAGCTCTTTCCACATTCCACACACTGATAGGGTTTCTACGCTGTATGAATTCTCTGATGGGAAGTAAGAGAGGAGCTGTGCCTGAAGCTCTTTCCACATTCCACACACTGATAGGGTTTCTCCCCTCTATGAATTCTTTGATGGGAAGTGAGATGGGTGCTCTGACTGAAGCTCTTTCTGCATTCCACACACTGATAGGGTTTCTCCCCTGTATGAATTCTCTGATGAGAAGTGAGATTGGAGTTATGAGTGAAGCTCTTTCCACATTCCACACACTGATAGGGTTTATCCCCTTTATGAATTATTTGATGGGAAGTGAGAGAGGAGCTTTTACTGAAGCTCTTTCCGCATTCCACACACTGATACGGTTTCTCCCCTGTATGAATTCTTTGATGGGAAGTGAGATTGGAGCTCTGACTGAAGCTCTTTCCACATTCCATACACTGATAGGGTTTCTCCCCTCTATGAATTCTCTGATGGGAAGTGAGATGGGTGCTCTGACTGAAGCTCTTTCCGCATTCCACACACTGATAGGGTTTCTCCCCTGTATGAATTCTCTGATGGGAAGTGAGATTGGAGTTATGAGTGAAGCTCTTTCCACATTCCACACACTGATAGGCTTTATCCCCTTTATGAATTATTTGATGGGAAGTGAGAGAGGAGCTTTTACTGAAGCTCTTTCCGCATTCCACACACTGATACGGTTTCTCCCCTGTATGAATTCTTTGATGGGAAGTGAGATTGGAGCTCTGACTGAAGCTCTTTCCACATTCCATACACTGATAGGGTTTCTCCCCTCTATGAATTTTGTGATGTGAAGTGAGATTGGAGTTATGAGTGAAGCTCTTTCCACATTCCACACACTGATAGGGTTTATCCCCTTTATGAATTATTTGATGGGAAGTGAGAGAGGAGCTTTTACTGAAGCTCTTTCCGCATTCCACACACTGATACGATTTCTCCCCTGTATGAATTCTTTGATGGGAAGTGAGAGAGGAGCTTTGACTGAAGCTCTTTCCGCATTCCACACACTGATAGGGTTTCTCCCCTGTATGAATTCTGTGATGGGAAGTGAGAGAGGAGCTGTGCCTGAAGCTCTTTCCACATTCCACACACTGATAGGGTTTCTCCCCTGTATGAATTCTTTGATGGGAAGTGAGAGAGGAGCTGTGCCTGAAGCTCTTTCCACATTCCACACACTGATAGGGTTTCTCCCCTGTATGAATTCTTTGATGGGAAGTGAGAGAGGAGCTTTCACTGAAGCTCTTTCCGCATTCCACACACTGATAGGGTTTCTCCCCTGTATGAATTCTCTGATGGGAAGTGAGAGAGGAGTTATCAGTGAAGCTCTTTCCGCATTCTACACACTGATATGGTTTCTCCCCTGTATGAATTCTATGATGGGAAGTGAGATTGGAGTCATGAGTGAAGCTCTTTCCACATTCCACACACTGATAGGGTTTATCCCCTTTATGAATTATTTGATGGGAAGTGAGAGAGGAGCTTTTACTGAAGCTCTTTCCACATTCCACACACTGATAGGGTTTCTCGCCTGTATGAATTCTGTGATGGGCAGTGAGATGGCAGCTCTGACTGAAGCTCTTTCCACATTCCACACACTGATAGGGTTTCTCGCCTGTATGAATTCTTTGATGGGCAGTGAGATGGCAGCTCTGACTGAACCTCTTTCCACATTCCACACACTGATAGGGTTTCTCGCCTGTATGAATTCTGTGATGGGAAGTGAGAGAGGAGTTCTGACTGAACCTCTTTCCACATTGCACACACTGATAGGGTTTCTCCCCTGTATGAATTCTTTGATGGGAAGTGAGATTGGAGCTCTGACTGAAGCTCTTTCCACATTCCATCCACTGATAGGGTTTCTCGCCTGTATGAATTCTGTGATGGGAAGTGAGAGAGGAGCTTTTACTGAAGCTCTTTCCACATTCCACACACTGATAGGGTTTCTCGCCTGTATGAATTCTGTGATGGGAAGTGAGAGAGGAGCTCTGACTGAAGCTCTTTCCACATTCCATGCACTGATAGGGTTTCTTTCCAATGTGATTTCTTTGATGGGATGTAGAATGGGAGCTGTGACTGCATCTCTCTCCACACTCCAAATTTTTCCGTGGCTTCTCCTCTCTGGGGATGTTGTTGTGGTCACCTTTGTTCTCAATTTCCAATTCATCACAATCTGTAATGGAGACAAAAAGGGATTAGAGCCTCAGGAACAAATGAAGAACTGAAGGGAGTTGGGTGAGTGTTCATTACCTTTGTTGTTTGTCATTAACCAACATATTTATTATTAGATTCTGATGGGTTGTTGAATGTTGCTTTGTTTGATATACAGTAGTGGTAAAATTCTCGAAGCCACAAACATGAGTCTGACCAAACTGCGGGAGGCAGTAGAAGACAGGAGTGCCTGGCGTGCTCTGGTCCATGGGGTCACAAAGAGTCGGACACGACTAAACAACTAAACAACAACAGTGGTAAAATTGTGGAAGCCTTTTGGGGGAAGGTGTATTTCAGAGGTTTGGTGGCTCATAACACCGGCTCATAACAGCACTTCTTTTGGAGTAATATCGTGAAATTATTTATCAATGGAAATATACTTTAATCAAGAATGTAATGCAACAAAGTTTGTTCAATTATGTGAATTCAAATCAAAAGTTATAGCAAAATAACCAGAAAAAGGAAGCACAACTTGCTTAGGATGACTTTTGTCAGTGTTACAGGTAGGTAGTTGTGTTGATCTTCCTTAGCCGAAACAAAATAAAAAAATTCCTTCCAGTAACACCTTAGAGAGCAAGTAAGTTTGTTATTGGTATGAGCTGGTATCTGAAGAAGTGTGCATGCACATGAAAGCTCATACAAATAACAAACTTTGTTGGTCTCTAAGGTGCTACTGGAAGGAATTTTTTTATTTTGTTTTGTCAGTGTGTTATGTGATTGCTATCAAGTTGTTGTTGGTTCTTTTGTGTTCTTTCATTTAGCGAGTTTGCAGAACATGATAAAAAATTTAAAATGGCACAAAGAGTTGACTGGTCAACCATAAAGCAATGTAAAATAGTACTATTAAGTGAACAAGGCTATAGTTATGGAGAAATTAGAAGCAAGATTGGGGGAAACGTAACAAAAGCTGGCCTTTCCAAATTTTTGAAGAGGTATAAGGAGACTCAGTCACTACAAAATCAGACTGGTAAAGGCAGGAAAAGGTGCACAACAGCAAGTGACAATTGAAAATGGAGAGACTGCGAATGTGACAGGAGAATGGAGAGTCTGTGCCTACAGGACAGAAGGAAATCATCTGGGTGTCTACAAGATGACATGGCGCAATGTAATGTGAATCTGAGTGCAAGGACTGGTCTGAATGCTAGAATTCCAAGGGAAAAACCATTATCTCTCAAGCAAAGGTGGAAAAGATTAAACTGGGTTAAAACCCTTGGTAACTGGACAGCGGAACAATGGGATAGTGTTCTTTGGAGTGATGAGACCCAAATCTCCTTGCTTGGTACTGATGGCATGAAATATGCGAGCAAAAGGTGTGGGAAGAATTTGTGTCATCAAAGGAATGTAAATGCTCCAAAATGCATAAATGAAATACTTGTGCCCAAACTGAAGCATTCCACATGTGATCTTTTCCCAGATACTGAACCTTTTTATTTATTTGTTTGTTTTCTATTTCAGCAGGATTCACCTCCAAAGGGTGCTCATCAATGGTTCCTCTTCATCCTGGAGAAGAGTGACTAGTGGGGTGCCACAGGGTTCTGTCTTGGGCCCGGTCTTATTCAACATCTTTATCAACGACTTGGATGATGGACTCAAGGGCATCCTGATCAAATTTGCAGATGACACCTGTCAGAGCTGCTTCCAGATCCCAGCTCACAGAGGATCACGCTAGCCAGCGATCACTTTATAAAAGTCTTTATTGATTTACAGATTCCATTTCCAAGCTGCAGCGTGCAGCTCTACGTCTTAGAAGCTAGACCGGCGATGCTCCATCTGATTCCCCGCCTCCTGTGCACCAACTTAATACCCTAGCCTTGCTCCACCTCTTACGTCTTTCCTTCCTCCTCTGGGTCCCTCTGCCCCCCGTGGTCTCTTCCTTCCTGGACTCTTCTGACGCTGACCCCCCGGACCCTTCCGCCTCCTTGCGGCGGGCTTTAGGACCTGGCTCCCTTTCCGGGCTGCTTACTGTGCCGCCTTCCTGTGTATTTGAACTTGGCGCGCGCGCCCAACCTTCCACTTTCCGCTTGACCGTTTCTTCGCTCCCCGATGGAGGTGTGGCCACTCCTGACTCATGCCCTCCCTCCTGCGGCGAGCCGCCGGATCCCGATGCCTGACGCCCTTCCTCCCCACTACGCTCTGTTGGGGACGCTGCCCCCGATTTCCAGCTGCTGCTCTCTGAATCCCTTCTGGTCTCTTCTTCCTGGGGTGTCCCCCTGGGTCCCCCCCTTGCTCTGGCCACTGGCGCTCCTTTCTGTGAATCTTCCGATTCACTGGAAAGACTCGGAGATCTCGGGTCGTCATCATCACTCATCTTCCCTTCGGACTCCTCCCCCTCGCTCTCTGTTTCCTCCCTTTCCCGCGCCTCTGCTCCTGAACCCCTGACAACACCAAACTGGGAGGGGTGGCTAACACCCCAGAGGACAGGATCACACTTCAAAACGACCTTGACAGATTAGAGAACTGGGCAAAAACAAACAAGATGAATTTTAACAGGGAGAAATGTAAAGTATTGCACTTGGGCAAAAAAAATGAGAGGCACAAATACAAGATGGGGGACACCTGGCTTGAGAGCAGTACATGTGAAAAGGATCTAGGAGTCTTGGTTGACCACAAACTTGACATGAGCCAACAGTGTGACGCGGCAGCTAAAAAAGCCAATGCAATTCTGGGCTGCATCAATAGGAGTATAGCATCTAGATCAAGGGAAGTAATAGTGCCACTGTATTCTGCTCTGGTCAGACCTCACCTGGAGTACTGTGTCCAGTTCTGGGCACCACAGTTCAAGAAGGACACTGACAAACTGGAACGTGTCCAGAGGAGGGCAACCAAAATGGTCAAAGGCCTGGAAACGATGCCTTATGAGGAACGGCTAAGGGAGCTGGGCATGTTTAGCCTGGAGAAGAGGAGGTTAAGGGGTGATATGATAGCCATGTTCAAATATATAAAAGGATGTCACATAGAGGAGGGAGAAAGGTTGTTTTCTGCTGCTCCAGAGAAGCGGACACGGAGCAATGGATCCAAACTACAAGAAAGAAGATTCCACCTAAACATTAGGAAGAACTTCCTGACAGTAAGAGCTGTTGGACAGTGGAATTTGCTGCCAAGGAGTGTGGTGGAGTCTCCTTCTTTGGAGGTCTTTAAGCAGAGGCTTGACAACCATATGTCAGGAGTGCTCTGATGGTGTTTCCTGCTTGGCAGGGGGTTGGACTCGATGGCCCTTGTGGTCTCTTCCAACTCTATGATTCTATGATTCCATGTCATGTTGCTGCTGTGTGCAAAAGGTGGATTCAAGATAATCATATTCTGCTGCTGGAATGGCCTGGGAATAGCCCAGACCTTAACCCAATCAAAAATCTATGGAGCCAACTAAAGAAACGTGTTAGAAGCAACCCAGCAATAAAGCCCAATTAATAGAGGCAATAATTCTATCTTGGTTTCACATTATCACAGCAGCAGAACTAAGAAACTTGCTTTACTCCATGGGAAGACGTTGCAAGGCCAGAATTAAAGCTAAAGGGTAACAAACTAAGTATTAATTGACATGGTGAGAATTTCTGTTAGAAGATTGGCAGATGAAAATGATGGACTTTGCAGATCTGGTGACACTGACAGGAAAAATTCAAAACCAGCACGATTAAGTATTCCAAAAGGGTTGGAGTAAATTTATACAATATCTGAAAGATTATTGTAAGCAATTAACATCACTAGCAGGGTTGTCTGAAGACTTGTAATGAGAAATTTTCTACCTTTCTATATTTAAATTTTAAGCCATTCTGTAATGAGTGAAATAGGAACTGGAAAATGTACAAATTGCAATGATATAAAGGTTAATTTTGAAAGCCATGAGGCGGCAGGGAAGGAAGTTGAGGCTCCAAAGAGCCAGGGTGGTATAGCGGATAATGATGATGCGAATGCATAATGTTAAATGGAAAACAAATAAAATTATATTACTTTTATAATATAATTATAATTATAATTACTTTTAAAAATTATATTACTTTTTTTTCCAAAAAAAGAGATGTGGCTCTGTCCTCTTGGCTTCAAAAGACAAAGAACTCGCTTACGCTTGTAACTGGAACAACTGGTGGTTAGAGCATGGCTTACGTCAACAGACAAAGAGGCATAGAGGCATTGACCAAAAAAGGACAATGGTAAATATGAGGGGTGGATAGCAGAATTCAGGGTGAGGGCAGATGTCAACAAGGGTGGGTATTTTAGCATTTTAATTGTGATGATGATGATGATGATGATAATAATAATAATAATAATAATAATAATAATAATAATAATAATAATAATAATAATAATAATAATAATTTATTATTTATACGCTGCCCATCTGGCTGAGTTTCCCCAGCCACTCTGGACAGCTTCCAATCAAGTGTTAAAAACAATACTGTCAGGGAAGAGTTAGACGTTTCCAGTTTCCCAGAGGGAGAAAGCATTCCCCAAGGGGGAAGGAGAGCAGTGAATCTAACAGAAGAGAGCAAGAGGAACAAGAGGGATGGACCGGCTGTTCCCAGGAAAGGCAAGGCTTCAGTTCTAGCTCAGATTGGGAGGAGGGGAGTGAGGAGATTTCACCCCTCCCATACCCAAGAATCTCCTGACCATCTCCTGATGGTCTCTGCTGACTCCACAGAGAGCAGGAGGCGTGTCCTGCCTATCTACTTATTCTGCCCAGCAACATATCTGTGTGTGTGAGAGAGAGTCAGTCAGTCAGTGTATCGGAGAAAGTGAGAGTGTTAGAGATCCTAGAGATAAGATTGCTGCTAAGAGCAGCTGCAGACTCTCAGTGTAGCATTGATTTATGCTTAGAATATTCAGGTCTGTATATAGCTTTGTATCATAGTTGTAGTTATAGAATAAAAGGAAGATATTCTACAGAGCTGCTCTCCGAGTGGTTTATACTCTGCAAGACTCTGCAAAACTCTGCTGCGCAACGACTGTATTATTGAGACAGTGAATCCGGTGCTCTCAGCTCTGAGCTGTGAGTCCACAGCACTGTGACCTGTTCCTGCGAGAAAGGAGGTCTCTGGCGGTGCTTCCCAGCTCGCCCAGTCCAGTCGGGGTTGAGGTGCAAGAGTCCAGTTGGTGCACTGGCTCTAGGGCGATGCTGACAGGGAGAGACAACCCAGCTCTAGCCAGGAGGGTAGGAAAAAGAGCGGGCAAGCGAAAGGAACAAGGGCGCCTTCGCCATGTTGAGAGTGGCTGGTCACCGAGAAGCAGATCTGAAAGAAGTGACTCTGAGGAAGAAGAGTTAAGAACCGTTTATAAGATTGTTTTGTTAATACGCAATAAAAAGTTTTATAAAAGAACAAGAAGCGTGTTTGTGTGGTGATCTGAAGAGGACAACGACCAGGCCTGACAAATACAGCATTAAATATTAAAAACTTCCCTAAACAGGGCTGCCTTCAGATGTCTTTTAAAGAAAAGATAGCTGATTATTTCCTTCACATCTGGTGGGAGGGCGTTCCACAGGGAGGGGGCCATTACTGAGAAGGCCCTCTGCCTGGTTCCCTGTAACTTGGCTTCTCTCAGTGAGGGAACTGCCAGAAGGCCCTCGGCGCTGGACCGGGCAGAACAATGGGGGTGGAGACTCTTCTTAAGGTCTACTGGACCCAGGCCGTTTAGGCGGCTTTCAAGGTCAGCACCAACACTTTGAATCGTGCTCGGAAATGCACTGGGAGTCAATGCAGATCTCTCAGGACCGGTGTTATGCGGTCCTGGCAGCCGCTCCTAGTCCCCAGTCTAGCTGCTGCATTATGGATTAATTGCAGTTTCCGAGTCACCTTCAAAGGTAGCCCCACGTAGAGCACATTGCAGTAGTCCAAGCGGGAGATAACTAGAGCATGCACCACTCTGGTGAGGCAGTCTGCGGGCAGGGAGGGTCTCAGCCTGCATACCAGATGGAGCTGGGAGACAGCCGCCCTGGACACAGAGTTAACCTCCATAGTCTGTAAACCCTGCGCATGCCCTGCCAATGGGGAAACAGGAGAAAGAACTTGCACTGCATGTAGCTTGTGTTTTGCTAAGTTTGTGTGTGCCTACTTTTGGACACCCGTGCTTGCAAGGATGTCTATGTAACCAATAAACTCTTTGCTGCTTCACCAATTTTGTTCAGATTTTATTTTGAGGGTCTCAAACCCACCTGTCCAGACTGAGAAATCAGTGGTCAGCATATTCTGCTGTGGGCAGTGAGGACATCCAGTCCTCATCATAATCCCGTTTTTAATGGGACTTGCATGTACCTCTGAAAACCTTGGGATTCCCCCAAACCTAGTGACTCCCTCTTGTGTGTGGATGGGGATGGATGGTTTGGCTACATGAGGAAGATTCCCACTTCAAGAATACCGTATTTTTCGCTCTATAGGGCGCACCTGACCATAGGGCGCACCTAGTTTTCAGAGGGGGAAATCATGGAAAAATATATGATCCCCCCAAGCTCTGGGTGCAGCCTGTCCGCTTCTCCCAGACCTTCTCCCTGCTATTGCGGGAGGTGGGGGAATCCCCCCATCTCCCGCAAAAGCCCACAGGAGGGAGAAGGGACTGACTCAGCCAGTCAGTCCCTTCTCCCTCCTTGGGGAAAAGCCCCCAAGAGCGGCACACGCTTTAAAGGCTGCGTGGCTCCTGCGGGCTTTTCTACGAGGTGGGGGAATTCCCCCATCTCCCGCAAAAGCCCACAGGAGCCACACACCCAGGTCCAGGAGCAGCGCGAAGGCGTCGCACGAGCCTGTGGGGCTGGCGGTGGGGGCAAGCGCTGCCTCAAAGACCAGACTCTCCTGGCTTCAGCGAAAGCAACGCAAAGCCTCCGGAGCGCAGGCTTCGGAGGCTTCGCGTTGCTATCGCTGAAGCCAGGGAGCCTGCATTCACTCCATAGGATGCACACACATTTCCCCTTCATCTTTGGAGGGGGAAAAGTGCGTCCTATAGAGCGAAAAGGGACGCGGGTGGCGCTGTGGGTAAAAGCCTCAGCGCCTAGGGCTTGCCGATCGAAAGGTCGGCGGTTTGAATCCCTGCGGCGGGGTGCGCTCCCGCTGCTCGGTCCCAGCGCCTGCCAACCTAGCAGTTCGAAAGCACCCCCGGGTGCAAGTAGATAAATAGGGACCGCTTACTAGCGGGAAGGTAAACGGCGTTTCCGTGTGCGGCTCTGGCTCGCCAGAGCAGCGATGTCATGCTGGCCACGTGACCTGGAAGTGTCTCTGGACAGCGCTGGCCCCCGGCCTATAGAGTGAGATGGGCGCACAACCCTAGAGTCTGGCAAGACTGGCCCATACGGGCAGGGGTACCTTTACCTTTACCTTTATAGAGCGAAAAATATGGTAACTTGGCTCAGAGGGCATGAGGTAAAATTTTGTGTGTCTTGCTCATTCGTAGTGCCTGGATGACTGGCAAAGCATATTTGGGTCGGGCTAGAAATGGTCCATGAGGCCAGATCTATGACCTGATCATCATCTTTTAGAAGACATCTGAAGGCAGCCCTGTTTAGGGAAACTTTTAATGTTTAATAGACTATTGTATTTTAATATTCTGTTGGAAGATGCCCAGAGTGGCTGTGGAAACCCAACCAGATGGGCGCGGTATAAATAATAAATTATTATTATTATTATTATTATTATTATTATTATTATTATTATTATTATTATTACTATTATTATTATTATCTCCTGCCCCAGAGTGATGGATCTGTGCCAATTCCCAACTGGAGGCCAAAAGCAGACTCCATCAATTATGGCTCCCAAGACGGGACCATCTTGCCAGGGACTCCTCCGAGAACAGAGCCCAGTTTACTTAATCCTGTCGGGCACAACAGCATCCTTCAGACCCTGCTGGGCCCTTCGATGCTTCTCAGCGCATCAAGGTAGGTAAAACTGTGGCCTCTATTCCTAAAGGTGGATGCTGAAATGAAAAACCTGACAGGAGCTACCTATCTTTCCTAACAACTCTGAAGCTGACATTTAAGAGGCCTGGGCAGTTCAGACCAGCCGAATCGTGGTATAAAAAGGCAGAACTGGAGGAAGATGGTTCACAGAAAAAGCTGTAATTTACTATTTCTTGTGGGGGTGTTAGGTTCCCAGGTGTTGTAGGGGGCGCTGTGAAAATATATGAGGTTAGTCACATAGAGGTATTTTTTGAATTTCCAGGCAGATAGGACGATCCCACAGGGAGCCTTACCAAGAGAGGCCACGATCCCACGATTCTCCTCCATGACGTCCTTATGCAGAGCTCTCTGGTCAGGATCCAGCAACGCCCACTCCTCGTCCGTGAAACAGATATGTCTTCAAAGCACACTGGATCCTAAAAGAAAAGGGAAATGTCCTCCTCTGAGACAGCAGAAATATGATCTGCTACACAATGTTCTCTTGTTTCCTTCCTGTTAATTGCTGCGTTGTTTCAATAGGATTGCTTTGCTGCACATTTTTATTATGGATGTCTATTTTGACGTTTTAATTGAATTATTTTATTCAGCTTTTAATTATGGGTATTCATCTTTGTGCACATAGGTGGTTCTCTTCCTTGTGGATTTCAAGTCATCCTGCCTACGCAGGGATTCCAGTTTCCCAGATGGGAGGATCCACTTTCTCCTCTCCTCATGTCCTGTTCTGAAGAGGATCCCTCCCAGTGCCCCACAGCCAGATTCCAGGGGTTCAAGGGGGCATGGAGAGGGGGAGGAGTGGGGGGCAGGCTATATTTCACAGCAGATGGGGCTGGCTAGGTGAATCCTGGACACTATTTGTTCTCGTCTGTCCACTGCTTTGAAGCCTATTTTAGCACTCAGTGATGAATATAGAAATACAAGAAGCCTAGTTTGGATGGCCATCTGTCTGGGAGGATCTAGCTGAGACTCCTGCAATGCAGGGGGTGGGACTTGATGACCCTTTGGGTCCCTTTCAACTCTAGGATTCCATGAAAACTCTAGGATTCCATGAAAACTCTAGGATCAACTCTAGGATTCCATGGAGCCCTGCCCAGTTGCTATGCCAACCCTGATGATACCAGACAGAAGACCATCAAGATCACAAAGAACTTGCATATGGGAGTGGATTCAGCATGGACTGAAACAAAGGACAATGATCAGATCTTCCCTCTGGGGCAGGGGTCTGCAACCTTTAAGACAAAAAGAGCCACTTGGACCCGTTTCCGGAAAAAAACAAAAAACTGGGAGCCGCAAAACAAGCCAAATGTAAATAACCACACATTCTTCCCCTTCCCCCATTCTCTCTCTTTTCCCTGAGTCTATTTCAGATAGCAAAGAGGGGTATGGTACCTCTCATATCCATTTTTTGCAAAGCACCATGTGCATAGAGGGCATTATACAAATTAATACATAGAAAAGTGTCTGTCCCTCCCTGCAGTTCAACTCCCTCTCTTTTTACTAACAGCACATATCCATTCCTTCTGCTGGTGCAACTTTCTCATCATTTCTACATAGCAGCATTTATAAACCAGTGCCAGAGAAACTGGGTGAAAGGAAGGTGAGAGGGAAGAGATATAAATATTTATGTGTGTATATGTATACATACACACACCTACACAATTACAGGTTTGAAGCCAACTTAAAATAAAAAGAGCTGGTAAGCAAAGGAATCTGTGGTGCTTTCCATGGGATCCGGGGACATGTCAGCTAATACTCTTCCCTTTCTTCTTCATTTGCTTGTCTCTGCAGCAAATCTCGAGGGGGAAGGGAGAAGGGCAGGAATTGCATAGGCACCAGAGAACGGGGGAAATCCCGCATGCAGGATTTTGGTGCCTAACAGCCCCCCCTCCCTCTGCAATTGCTCTCGTGCTCCCCCGCCTCTCCTGCTGGCTACCTCTGGACCCCCTCCTCGTCACTGGCGTAATTCACCCCTTCCTCCCTGACAGGGAGGGCGGACCCATTTTGTGGTTCACCTCAGGTGCTCTCCCTCAACTCGGCGGCCACTCAGAAGCAAGGCACGGAAAAGGATCCCGAAGCACCACCGCCACCCCCCCCACAAAGACACACAAAAACCCCGCCCCGCCATTTCCCTCAAGCGCGCGCGGTCTCTCTCCCTCGCCTCAGGTGCCTCGCACGCGGGGCTGAGGAGAGCGTGGCCTGGGTGGGCGGCTCTCGATGTCGCGCGGCGCGCAGGGCCTAAGGGCGGGCGGGCTGCCGCGATGGCGAAAGCAAGCGCGCCTGCGTGTGGCAGGTGCCGGCGGTGGCAGTGGCAGCCGCGTCCACCTGAGGGGAGAACCGTCGCTGCGCCCTAGCACACCTTCCTGCCACCGCCCTCCTCCTCTTCCTCCTCGCTCCCTGCACCATGAGGGAAGAGGCGCCGCCGTGAGCTGCTCGGCCGGTTCCTCACCGTCCTCCAGACGAGGCATCCCCCTCGCCGCCCGTCCTACCCCGGGGGAAGCTATGAGCCATGAAGCCGCCTGGCAGAACTTCCCTCCGGCGGCAGCAGCAGCAGCCCTTCTCCGGCCGCCGGCGCTGCCTCCTCCTCCATCCCAGCAGCCGCCACCTCTCGAGCTCCGCCGCCGCCGCCTTGCTTTGCCCGGCTGCCCAGCTCCATCCCCCTCCTCTTTTTGGCGCTTCTGCTTTTCTGCTCAGGGTCCCCGAGGATCTGCGGAGCCGCCGCAGGGGTGTAAAAGAGCCGCATGCGGCTCCGGAGCCGCGGGTTGCCGACCCCTGCTCTGGGGGCAGGAAACTGCAAACTCCCCTTTGTCTCCTGGAAGTGACTCAAGGGGTAGGGGGGAAAGGGGGAACCAGCCAGGTGACAAGACACTCAGGTTACCACCAACTCCCCCCTCAACCCCTCCTTTCTGTAATGTATACATGATGTTTCTGGGGGTGGGCTTGAGCTAGAGGAGGGGAATTTCAAAAGTTTTTATAAGACCTTGCACACTATTTTTCTGGGTCTTTCCTCTCACCTGCAAGTGAGGGGAGCACCCTGTCGCGACAGTCTTTCTTCAATAAAGACCAAGCCTACAGGCTGCTGATTTGCTTCAATTTACTCTGGTTGGTGTCTTTGCTTTTTGTCCAAGGGGGAGCCCTCGGATTTTTCCAGTAACAGGGTCCTCATCCGGGGGTCCTCAGGAGTTGTTCTACCCCCACCCCCACTTCAGGGCACACTTCCCCCCTGCTTCAGTCTCCTTTTCTTGCACTTGGACTCTCTGCCGCTCTCAAGACAGACTCCTGGGGTGGGGTCTCTTTTTCTTTGCTCTGAGGGCCAGGTATGTATCTAGTCAACCCCCTGAGGGCCAAGTGGGCGGGGCCAAAGACATATCCCTTGAAATTTAGGCAGGCAATTTATTACTATTATTCTCTTAGATGGCTTAACACACATAGATTCCAAGGTCCCCGGAGGCTCAGTGAGTAGCAGCGCCCATTTCCGGCCGGTTTTCCAGCAACAATCCCTTTGGGAGAGAGAGGATGTGGTCCTGGGATGCCCTGCTCTGGGTGCGAGGGGATTGCTGCAGTGGCCTCCGGGGGGAGCTGCCCTGGGAGACACTGGGAAACTGGTCCCCAATGAAACAGCCAGACTTTCCTTCCTTTCTCCCCATGGGTGTTTTTTTTTGGGGGGGGTGTCTAGTCCACCTCCTCGTCCAGCTTTGGAAAACCATTTGCAGATATTTCCTCTGTTCTGCAATGGGACTCCTTTGTTTAAAGAAGGAGATTGGGGGGGCGGAGGGCCAACTGAGTTTGGGACCCTCTGATCTGCAGGAAGGAGAGCGTGGCAGACCTGGCCCCTCCCTGGCAGGACCCTCTCCTCCCCCCTGACTTGGGGACCCCCCCCTCTCTCCTTCCCTGACCTTCCTCCTGGGGAATCTGGCAAAAAGCTCTGGCTCTCAGCCCCGGGGCTCCTTCCTCCTCTGGGTAGCAGGAGCACACGGGGGGGGGGTCTTTGCACCCCTGACCCTCTCCTCCCTGACTCCCTCTCCTCTCCCCCCCCCTGCAGGAGCAGATCAGCCCCCCCCCCGCCTCCTCCCCTGCTGCAGCCCTGAGACCCCCACCAGATCCCAGAGAGAGAGAGAGGAGACTCACCAGATCCCAGGAGGGGAGAGCGAGGCAGCCCTTGCAGGAGAGACACCCAAGCAGGAAAGGACTGGGGAGGGAGGGGCCTTGGCTCTGGAGGACCTGCCCCCCCCCGTCCGCTTCCTGTCCTCTCTAGGAAGGCAGCTCGGTTCCCTTTAACCCTTGCAAGGCCAGTCCCCAATCTCAGCCCCCCCCCCCGCATTGCACACTCGCTTAGCCAGGGCAGAACTCTGATCTCTATTCATTTCTGTCATTCTGAATGACTCTAAGGGGGCAGCTTCCTCCTGGATCCGCCTATGGCAAGGGATCATTTGGGGGGGGGCCTTTGGCTCTTGGCTGGGCTCTGAGCATCTCCCTCGGTCCCTTTGGGGGGGCCTTTGGCTCTTGGCTGGGCTCTGAGCATCTCCCTCGGTCCCTTTTTTGGGGGGGCCTTTGGCTCTTGGCTGGGCTCTGAGCATCTCCCTCGGTCCCTTTTTTGGGGGGGCCTTTGGCTCTTGGCTGGGCTCTGAGCATCTCCCTCGGTCCCTTTTGGGGGGGCCTTTGGCTCTTGGCTGGGCTCTGAGCATCTCCCTCGGTCCCTTTGGGGGGGCCTTTGGCTCTTGGCTGGGCTCTGAGCATCTCCCTCGGTCCCTTGGGGGGGGGGCCTTTGGCTTGTTACGGAAAAATTCTGGGTGCGGGGTTACTCTGCCACCCAGCTCATCGGACTAAGTCCGTGGGTCCCTGCGGAAGAAAATGAGCTCAGCCGGACGCAGGAGCAAACTGCAGAAGGTCCAAGTTTATTGCGCAACAGGTTCAAGGCGAGATTGAACAGCGAGAAAGGGGTGGCATGAACTTTTGAGATTTCCCTCCATGTCCCAGAATACAGTGCATGAAACGTCACGAATACATTATGGGAAGGTTGGGTTTCACAAGTTACATCATGAATATACTTTACACGTCATGAATACATTATGAAAAGGTGGGATTACATTAATTAGCATTTTCGGATGAGGGAGGGGGGATATGCGGAGCGGGAAATATACATAGATACACATTTATTGAGTACCGGTGGTGGCAAGACAATGGGCCAGGAATATACATCGTCTGTCACCTAGTATTGCCCGAAGGAAGGATTTGCAAAACTATCTGACAGGATTAAGAAGTTCCTGCGTACGTGACCTGCCGCTTTGGGGATTATGGAAGTAGGGACAGCATCATGGAGTCCAAGGGGAACTGAGTTGAATGGCACCGAGAACGAGCAGATCAGAACCACGGCTGATTTTATATCAATTTTTGAAGATTTCAGTGATTTCTAAGCCACTCTGTACTAGAGAGCAAAAGCAGAAACAGAGTGGATACATTGTGACAGGATTTTGACAGTATTACTTGAGAGATTATGGAGGACAGGGGAGGGGTGATGGAGTCCTAGAGAAATTGAGCAAATATATTGTAGTGAAGAAGACATTGCCCCCCCCCGTTCCGTATCAGCTCTGAGCATCTCCCTCGGTCCCTTGGGGGGGGGCTCTGGCTCTTGGCTGGGCTCTGAGCATCTCCCTCGGTCCCTTTGGGGGGGGGCCTTTGGCTCTTGGCTGGGCTCTGAGCATCTCCCTCGGTCCCTTGGGGGGGGGGGCTTTGGCTCTTGGCTGGGCTCTGAGCATCTCCCTCGGTCCCTTTGGGGGGGCCTTTGGCTCTTGGCTGGGCTCTGAGCATCTCCCTCGGTCCCTTTGGGGGGGGGCTTTGGCTCTTGGCTGGGCTCTGAGCATCTCCCTCGGTTCCTTTGGGGGGGCTTTGGCTCTTGGCTGGGCTCTGAGCATCTCCCTCGGTCCCTTTGGGGGGGCCTTTGGCTCTTGGCTGAGCTCTGAGCATCTCCCTCGGTCCCTTTTTTGGGGGGGGCCTTTGGCTCTTGGCTGGGCTCTGAGCATCTCCCTCGGTCCCTTTTTTTGGGGGGGCCTTTGGCTCTTGGCTGGGCTCTGAGCATCTCCCTCGGTCCCTTTTTTTGGGGGGGCCTTTGGCTCTTGGCTGGGCTCTGAGCATCTCCCTCGGTCCCTTTGGGGGGGCCTTTGGCTCTTGGCTGGGCTCTGAGCATCTCCCTCAGTCCCTTTTTTTGGGGGGGCCTTTGGCTCTTGGCTGGGCTCTGAGCATCTCCCTCGGTCCCTTGGGGGGGGGCCTTTGGCTCTTGGCTGGGCTCTGAGCATCTCCCTCGGTCCCTTTGGGGGGGCCTTTGGCTCTTGGCTGGGCTCTGAGCATCTCCCTCGGTCCCTTTGGGGGGGCCTTTGGCTCTTGGCTGGGCTCTGAGCATCTCCCTCAGTCCCTTTTTTTGGGGGGGGCCTTTGGCTCTTGGCTGGGCTCTGAGCATCTCCCTCGGTCCCTTGGGGGGGGGCCTTTGGCTCTTGGCTGGGCTCTGAGCATCTCCTTCGGTCCCTTTGGGGGGGGCCTTTGGCTCTTGGCTGGGCTCTGAGCATCTCCCTCGGTCCCTTTTTTTGGGGGGGCCTTTGGCTCTTGGCTGGGCTCTGAGCATCTCCCTCGGTCCCTTTGGGGGGGGGCCTTTGGCTCTTGGCTGGGCTCTGAGCATCTCCCTCGGTCCCGTGGGGGGGGGCCTTTGGCTCTTGGCTGGGCTCTGAGCATCTCCCTCGGTCCCTTTTTTTGGGGGGGCCTTTGGCTCTTGGCTGGGCTCTGAGCATCTCCCTCGGTCCCTTTTTTTGGGGGGGGCCTTTGGCTCTTGGCTGGGCTCTGAGCATCTCCCTCGGTCCCTTTGGGGGGGGGCTTTGGCTCTTGGCTGGGCTCTGAGCATCTCCCTCGGTCCCTTTGGGGGGGGGCCTTTGGCTCTTGGCTGGGCTCTGAGCATCTCCCTCGGTCACTTTGGGGGGGGGGCCTTTGGCTCTTGGCTGGGCTCTGAGCATCTCCCTCGGTCCCTTTTTTGGGGGGGCCTTTGGCTCTTGGCTGGGCTCTGAGCATCTCCCTCGGTCCCTTTGGGGGGGGCCTTTGGCTCTTGGCTGGGCTCTGAGCATCTCCTTCGGTCCCTTTGGGGGGGGGCCTTTGGCTCTTGGCTGGGCTCTGAGCATCTCCTTCGGTCCCTTTTTGGGGGGGCCTTTGGCTCTTGGCTGGGCTCTGAGCATCTCCCTCGGTCCCTTTGGGGGGGGCCTTTGGCTCTTGGCTGGGCTCTGAGCATCTCCCTCGGTCCCTTTGGGGGGGGCCTTTGGCTCTTGGCTGGGCTCTGAGCATCTCCCTCGGTCCCTTTGGGGGGGGGCCTTTGGCTCTTGGCTGGGCTCTGAGCATCTCCCTCGGTCCCTTTGGGGGGGGCCTTTGGCTCTTGGCTGGGCTCTGAGCATCTCTCTCGGTCCCTTGGGGGGGGGCCTTTGGCTCTTGGCTGGGCTCTGAGCATCTCCCTCGGTCCCGTGGGGGGGGGGGCCTTTGGCTCTTGGCTGGGCTCTGAGCATCTCCCTCGGTCCCGTGGGGGGGGCCTTTGGCTCTTGGCTGGGCTCTGAGCATCTCCCTCGGTCCCTTTGGGGGGGCTTTGGCTCTTGGCTGGGCTCTGAGCATCTCCCTCGGTCCCTTTGGGGGGGGGCCTTTGGCTCTTGGCTGGGCTCTGAGCATCTCCCTCGGTCCCTTTGGGGGGGCCTTTGGCTCTTGTCTGGGCTCTGAGCATCTCTCTCGGTCCCTTTTGGGGGGGGCCTTTGGCTCTTGTCTGGGCTCTGAGCATCTCTCTCGGTCCCTTTGGGGGGGGGCCTTTGGCTCTTGGCTGGGCTCTGAGCATCTCTCTCGGTCCCTTTGGGGGGGGGCCTTTGGCTCTTGGCTGGGCTCTGAGCATCTCCCTCGGTCACTTTGGGGGGGGCCTTTGGCTCTTGGCTGGGCTCTGAGCATCTCCCTCGGTCCCTTTGGGGGGGGGGTTTGGCTCTTGGCTGGGCTCTGAGCATCTCCCTCGGTCCCTTTTTTGGGGGGGCCTTTGGCTCTTGGCTGGGCTCTGAGCATCTCCCTCGGTCCCTTTGGGGGGGGCCTTTGGCTCTTGGCTGGGCTCTGAGCATCTCCTTCGGTCCCTTTGGGGGGGGGCCTTTGGCTCTTGGCTGGGCTCTGAGCATCTCCTTCGGTCCCTTTTTTGGGGGGGCCTTTGGCTCTTGGCTGGGCTCTGAGCATCTCCCTCGGTCCCTTTGGGGGGGGCCTTTGGCTCTTGGCTGGGCTCTGAGCATCTCCCTCGGTCCCTTTGGGGGGGGCCTTTGGCTCTTGGCTGGGCTCTGAGCATCTCCCTCGGTCCCTTTGGGGGGGGGCCTTTGGCTCTTGGCTGGGCTCTGAGCATCTCCCTCGGTCCCTTTGGGGGGGGCCTTTGGCTCTTGGCTGGGCTCTGAGCATCTCTCTCGGTCCCTTGGGGGGGGGCCTTTGGCTCTTGGCTGGGCTCTGAGCATCTCCCTCGGTCCCGTGGGGGGGGGGCCTTTGGCTCTTGGCTGGGCTCTGAGCATCTCCCTCGGTCCCGTGGGGGGGGCCTTTGGCTCTTGGCTGGGCTCTGAGCATCTCCCTCGGTCCCTTTGGGGGGGCTTTGGCTCTTGGCTGGGCTCTGAGCATCTCCCTCGGTCCCTTTGGGGGGGGGCCTTTGGCTCTTGGCTGGGCTCTGAGCATCTCCCTCGGTCCCTTTGGGGGGGCCTTTGGCTCTTGTCTGGGCTCTGAGCATCTCTCTCGGTCCCTTTTGGGGGGGGCCTTTGGCTCTTGTCTGGGCTCCGAGCATCTCTCTCGGTCCCTTTGGGGGGGGGCCTTTGGCTCTTGGCTGGGCTCTGAGCATCTCTCTCGGTCCCTTTGGGGGGGGGCCTTTGGCTCTTGGCTGGGCTCTGAGCATCTCCCTCGGTCCCTTTGGGGGGGGGCCTTTGGCTCTTGTCTGGGCTCTGAGCATCTCTCTCGGTCCCTTTGGGGGGGCCTTTGGCTCTTGGCTGGGCTCTGAGCATCTCCCTCTGTCCCTTTGGGGGGGGCCTTTGGCTCTTGGCTGGGCTCTGAGCATCTCCTTCGGTCCCTTTGGGGGGGGCCTTTGGCTCTTGGCTGGGCTCTGAGCATCTCCCTCGGTCCCGTGGGGGGGGGGGGCCTTTGGCTCTTGGCTGGGCTCTGAGCATCTCCCTCGGTCCCTTTGGGGGGGCTTTGGCTCTTGGCTGGGCTCTGAGCATCTCCCTCGGTCCCTTTGGGGGGGCCTTTGGCTCTTGGCTGGGCTCTGAGCATCTCCCTCGGTCCCTTGGGGGGGGGCCTTTGGCTCTTGGCTGGGCTCTGAGCATCTCCCTCGGTCCCGTGGGGGGGGGGCCTTTGGCTCTTGGCTGGGCTCTGAGCATCTCCCTCAGTCCCTTTGGGGGGGCTTTGGCTCTTGGCTGGGCTCTGAGCATCTCCCTCGGTCCCTTTGGGGGGGCCTTTGGCTCTTGGCTGGGCTCTGAGCATCTCCCTCGGTCCCTTTGGGGGGGCCTTTGGCTCTTGGCTGGGCTCTGAGCATCTCCCTCGGTCCCTTTTTTGGGGGGGCTGTGGCTCTTGGCTGGGCTCTGAGCATCTCCCTCGGTCCCTTTGGGGGGGCCTTTGGCTCTTGGCTGGGCTCTGAGCATCTCCCTCGGTCCCTTTTGGGGGGGGGCCTTTGGCTCTTGGCTGGGCTCTGAGCATCTCCTTCGGTCCCTTTGGGGGGGGGCCTTTGGCTCTTGGCTGGGCTCTGAGCATCTCCTTCGGTCCCTTTGGGGGGGGGCCTTTGGCTCTTGGCTGGGCTCTGAGCATCTCCCTCGGTCCCTTTGGGGGGGCCTTTGGCTCTTGGCTGGGCTCTGAGCATCTCCCTCGGTCCCTTTTGGGGGGGGGCCTTTGGCTCTTGGCTGGGCTCTGAGCATCTCCTTCGGTCCCTTTGGGGGGGGGCCTTTGGCTCTTGGCTGGGCTCTGAGCATCTCCTTCGGTCCCTTTGGGCTGGGGCCTTTGGCTCTTGGCTGGGCTCTGAGCATCTCCTTCGGTCCCTTTGGGGGGGGCCTTTGGCTCTTGGCTGGGCTCTGAGCATCTCCCTCAGTCCCTTTGGGGGGGGGCCTTTGGCTCTTGGCTGGGCTCTGAGCATCTCCCTCGGTCCCTTTGGGGGGGGCCTTTGGCTCTTGGCTGGGCTCTGAGCATCTCCCTCGGTCCCTTGGGGGGGGCCTTTGGCTCTCGGCTGGGCTCTGAGCATCTCCCTCAGTCCCTTTGGGGGGGGCCTTTGGCTCTTGGCTGGGCTCTGAGCATCTCCCTCGGTCCCTTTGGGGGGGGCCTTTGGCTCTTGGCTGGGCTCTGAGCATCTCCCTCGGTCCCTTTGGGGGGGGCCTTTGGCTCTTGGCTGGGCTCTGAGCATCTCCCTCGGTCCCTTTGGGGGGGGCCTTTGGCTCTTGGCTGGGCTCTGAGCATCTCCCTCGGTCCCTTTGGGGGGGGCCTTTGGCTCTTGGCTGGGCTCTGAGCATCTCCCTCGGTCCCTTTGGGGGGGGCCTTTGGCTCTTGGCTGGGCTCTGAGCATCTCCCTCCGTCCCTTTGGGGGGGGGCCTTTGGCTCTTGGCTGGGCTCTGAGCATCTCCCTCCGTCCCTTTGGGGGGGGCCTTTGGCTCTCAGCTGGGCTCTGAGCATCTCCCTCGGTCCCTTTGGGGGGGGCCTTTGGCTCTTGGCTGGGCTCTGAGCATCTCCCTCTGTCCCTTTGGGGGGGGCCTTTGGCTCTTGGCTGGGCTCTGAGCATCTCCCTCTGTCCCTTTGGGGGGGGCCTTTGGCTCTTGGCTGGGCTCTGAGCATCTCCCTCTGTCCCTTTGGGGGGGGCCTTTGGCTCTTGGCTGGGCTCTGAGCATCTCCTTCGGTCCCTTTGGGGGGGGGCCTTTGGCTCTTGGCTGGGCTCTGAGCATCTCCTTCGGTCCCTTTGGGGGGGGGCTTTGGCTCTTGGCTGGGCTCTGAGCATCTCCCTCGGTCCCTGGGGGGGGGCTTTGGCTCTTGGCTGGGCTCTGAGCATCTCCCTCGGTCCCTATTGGGGGGGCTTTGGCTCTTGGCTGGGCTCTGAGCATCTCCCTCGGTCCCTTTGGGGGGGCCTTTGGCTCTTGGCTGGGCTCTGAGCATCTCCCTCGGTCCCTATTGGGGGGGCTTTGGCTCTTGGCTGGGCTCTGAGCATCTCCCTCGGTCCCTGGGGGGGGCCTTTGGCTCTTGGCTGGGCTCTGAGCATCTCCCTCTGTTCCTTTGGGGGGGGGCCTTTGGCTCTTGGCTGGGCTCTGAGCATCTCCCTCAGTCCCTTTGGGGGGGGCCTTTGGCTCTTGGGTGGGCTCTGAGCATCTCCCTCGGTCCCTTTGGGGGGGGGCCTTTGGCTCTTGGCTGGGCTCTGAGCATCTCCCTCTGTCCCTTTGGGGGGGGCCTTTGGCTCTTGGCTGGGCTCTGAGCATCTCCCTCAGTCCCTTTGGGGGGGCCTTTGGCTCTTGGCTGGGCTCTGAGCATCTCCCTCGGTCCCTTGGGGGGGGCGTTTGGCTCTTGGCTGGGCTCTGAGCATCTCCCTCGGTCCCGTGGGGGGGGCCTTTGGCTCTTGGCTGGGCTCTGAGCATCTCCCTCGGTCCCTTGGGGGGGGCCTTTGGCTCTTGGCTGGGCTCTGAGCATCTCCCTCGGTCCCTTTGGGGGGGCTTTGGCTCTTGGCTGGGCTCTGAGCATCTCCCTCGGTCCCTTTGGGGGGGCCTTTGGCTCTTGGCTGGGCTCTGAGCATCTCCCTCGGTCCCTTTTTTGGGGGGGCTGTGGCTCTTGGCTGGGCTCTGAGCATCTCCCTCGGTCCCTTTGGGGGGGGCCTTTGGCTCTTGGCTGGGCTCTGAGCATCTCCCTCGGTCCCTTTTGGGGGGGGGCCTTTGGCTCTTGGCTGGGCTCTTAGCATCTCCCTCGGTCTCTTTGGGGGGGCCTTTGGCTCTTGGCTGGGCTCTGAGCATCTCCCTTGGTCCCTTTGGGGGGGGGCCTTTGGCTCTTGGCTGGGCTCTGAGCATCTCCCTCAGTCCCTTTGGGGGGGGGGCCTTTGGCTCTTGGCTGGGCTCTGAGCATCTCCCTCGGTCCCTTTTTGGGGGGGCCTTTGGCTCTTGGCTGGGCTCTGAGCATCTCCCTCGGTCCCTTTGGGGGGGGGCTTTGGCTCTTGGCTGGGCTCTGAGCATCTCCCTCGGTCCCTTTGGGGGGGGCCTTTGGCTCTTGGCTGGGCTCTGAGCATCTCCCTCGGTCCCTTTGGGGGGGGCCTTTGGCTCTTGGCTGGGCTCTCAGCATCTCCCTCCAGCTTCCCGAGGGAGACCTTTCCCCTGCCCAACTGCTCTTAGGTGTCCCTCAAGGCAGCGGGTCCTGAGTTCTAGTCCTGCTGAAACCATTGCACTGGCTGCCAAGGAGGAACCCAGTGAATATCATAATAAATAAATCCTATTCTCATCATGAATAACCAAAACTTTCTTAAGCATGTTGCTAGGCAAACACTCAATAGTATGCCATTTCCCCTCCCAGAAATGCTGAATTTCTAATTCAGTGGACTAAAAATGGATGGTTGTTATGTTTAGGGAAGTTTTTAATATTTGATAGACTATTGCATTTTAATATTTTGTTGGAAGCTGCCCAGAGTAGCTGGGGAAGAAACAGCCAGATGCGCGGGTTATAAATGAATGAATAAATAATAATAATAATTGTTGTTGTTAATTGAATTGATATACCGCTCTTCATCAAGAGATCTCAGGGATACAAGATCTCTCTCCTCCTGACTGGAAGGAGACCCCAGAAGAAGAGGAGTCTTCCCACAGCTTCTCCCTCCAGCTTCACTCCCATCTGAATACTCCCTTCAGACCCTCAACATGGTCTCCCCATCTCAGCTGTGAGGCTCCTTCCTCTGGCTCCATAGATATTCTCCTCAGAGCGGAGGATCCACTCAGATCAGAGCCACTTCTCCCTCCCTCCAACCCCTCTGACTCTCTCCCCCCCCCCAAACTGTCTCCTGGGCAGTTCCATTGCCACTGCGGAGCGCTCCTTCGGCTCACCGGGTCTGGCCTGGTGAATGCGGCTTGGGCGACAAGGTGGTTTGGTAGGTCACATCCCATCCCATGAGTATTTTAACCATAGGACCACATAACTGGATGGTTGGGAGGGACCCTCGAGGGTCCTCTAGTGCAGGAATCACAGCACAAGGATCTCTCCATCTTCTGCTCTGATGGTGTTTCCTGCTTGGCAGGGGGTTGGACTCGATGACCCTTGTGGTCTCTTCCAACTCTATGATTCTATGATTCTAGTTGGTTCTCTCTAGTTCTCTGGCTTTACATGTGTCAGAGCTGCTTCCAGATCCTAGCTCACAGAGGATCACGCTAGCCAGCGTACACTTAATAAAAGTCTTTATTGAGTTACAGTTTCCATTTTCAAGCTGCAGCGTGCAGCTCTACGTCTTATGTGCTAGACTGGCGAAGCTCTGTCTGAATCCCTGCCTCCTGTACACCAACTTAATACCCTTGCCTTGCTCCACCTCTTACGTCTTTCCTTCCTTCTCTGGGTCCCTCTGCCCCCCATGGTCTCTTCCTTCCGGGACTCTTCTGACACAGACCCCCCGGACCCTTCTGCCTCCTTGCGGCGGGCTTTATGACCTGGCTCCCTTTCCGGGCTGCTTACTGTGCCGCCTTCCGCTGCATTTGAACTTGGCGCGCAAGCCCAACTTTCTACCTTCCTCTTGACCGTTTCCTCGCTCCCTGATGAGGGCGTGACCACTCCTGACTCATGCCCTCCCTCCTGCTGAGAACCTCCGGAACCCGATACCTGGCCCCCTTCCTCCCCGCTGCGCTCAGCCGGGGACGCTGGCCCCGATTTCCAACTGCTGCTCTCTGATTCCCCTCTGGTCCCTTCTTCCTGGGGTGTCCCCCTGGGTCCCCCCCTTGCTCTGACCACTGGCGCTCCTTTCTGTGAATCTTCCGATTCACTGGAAAGGCTCGGGGATCTCGGGTCGTCATCATCACTCATCCTCCCTTCGGACTCCTCCCCCTCGCTCTCTGTTTCCTCCCTTTTCTGCGCCTCTGCTCCTGAACCCCTGACAACATGTTTTTGAGAAAGCCATGCTTTCATCCTGTATGTTTATAGTGTGAAATCTTCAGATGTAGGGTACATAAATTTTAAATATGAAAATAAATAAGGATAATGATAAGTTGGAACATGTTCAAAGGAAGGCGATTTATGTCTTTATTTAATTTGTATACTACCCGACCCGGTGGTGCTGAATTGAATAAAATATTGGTGGGGGGCCAGGTAAGGCCCGCCTAGCACAATCAATCACATGATGCATGCATGCCATTGGCATGGCAATGCCTATCAACTGGGTGGGTGCCCCCTCAAATATTTTATTGGGGGGCGGCAAAGAACCCTCGGCCTCTAAGAGGTGGCTTCTATTCCCTACACCCCTAGGTCTAAGGATAGTTACAACATAAAAGCACAATATAAAAACACAATACACATCTGTAACCCCCCTCCCCACCACATTTGAAAAGGACATTACATGTCAATCAGCCAGAGGCCTGGTTTAAAAGGTGCTGATTTGCCTGTCTCCTAAAGCTGTATAATGGGTTTTCCAACCTTTGTATGAAATCTTCGATGGGAAGTGAGAGAGTAGCTCCGACTAAAGATTTTTCCGCATTACATACACTGATAGGGTTTCTCCCCTGTATGAATTCTGTGATGGGAAGTGAGAGAGGAGCTTTTACTGAAGCTCTTTCCACATTCCACACACTGATAGGGTTTCTCCCCTGTATGAATTCTTTGATGGGAAGTGAGAGAGCTCTGCCTGAAGCTCTTTCCACATTCCACACACCGACAGGGTTTCTCCCCTCTATGAATTCTGTGATGGGAATTGAGATCAGAGCTCTGACTGAGGCTCTTTCCACATTCCACGCACTGATAGGGCTTCTCCCCTGAATGAATTCTTAGATGGGAAGTGAGTTTGGAGTTTTCAGTGAAGCTCTTTCCACACATTGATATGGTTTCTCCCCTGTATGAATTCTCTGATGGGAAGTGAGATTGGAGTTCTTATTGAAGCTCTTTCCACATTCCACACACTGATAGGGTTTCTCCTCTGTATGAATTCTCTGATGGGAAGTGAGATTGGAATTACTATTGAAGCTTTTTCCACATTCCACACACTGATAGGGTTTCTCCCCTGTATGAATTCTTTGATGGGAAGTGAGAGAGGAGCTTTTACTGAAGCTTTTTCCACATTCCACACACTGATACGGTTTATCCCCTGTATGAATTCTGTGATGGGAAGTGAGAGAGGAGCTCTGACTGAAGCTCTTTCCACATTCCACACACTGATAGGGTTTCTCGCCTGTATGAATTCTTTGATGAGAAGTGAGAGATGCACTATGACTGAAGCTCTTTCCACATTCCACACACTGATGGAGTTTCTCCCCTGTATGAATTCTTTGATGAGAAGTGAGAGAGGAGCTTTTACAGAAGCTCTTTCCACATTCCACACACTGATAGGGTTTCTCCCCTGTATGAATTCTTTGATGCAAAGTGAGAGATGCACTATGACTGAAGCTCTTTCCGCATTCCACACACTGATACGGTTTCTCCCCTGTATGAATTCTTTGATGAGAAGTGAGAGAGGAGCTTTTACTGAAGCTCTTTCCACATTCCACACACTGATAGGGTTTCTCCCCTGTATGAATTCTGTGATGGGAAGTAAGAGAGGAGCTCTGACTGAAGCTCTTTCCACATTCCACACACTGATAGGGTGTATCCCCTGCATGAATTCTTTGATGAGAAGTGAGACTGGTGCTCTGACTGAAGCTTTTTCCACATTCCACACACTGATAGGGTTTCTCCCCTGTATGACTTCTTTGATGGGAAGTGAGAGAGGAGCTTTTACTGAAGCTTTTTCCACATTCCACACACTGATACGGTTTATCCCCTGTATGAATTCTGTGATGGGAAGTGAGAGAGGAGCTCTGACTGAAGCTCTTTCCACATTCCACACACTGATAGGGTTTCTCCCCTGTATGAATTCTTTGATGGGAAGTGAGAGAGGAGCTATAAGTGAAGCTCTTTCCACATTCCACACACTGACAGGGTTTCTCCCAACTATGAATTCTGTGATGGGAAGTGAGAGAGGAGCTCTGACTGAAGCTCTTTCCACATTCCACACACTGATAGGGTTTCTCCCCTGTATGAATTCTTTGATGCAAAGTGAGAGAGGAGCTTACAGTGAAGCTCTTTCCGCATTCCACACACTGATACGGTTTCTCCCCTGTATGAATTCTCTGATGGGAAGTGAGATTGGAGTTCTTATTGAAGCCCTTTCCACATTCCACACACTGATACGGTTTCTCCCCTGTATGAATTCTTTGATGAGAAGTGAGAGAGGAGCTTTTACTGAAGCTCTTTCCACATTCCACGCACTGATAGGGTTTCTCCCCTGTATGAATTCTCTGATGCTTAGTGAGAGAGGAGCTTTTACTGAAGCTCTTTCCACATTCCACACACTGATAGGGTTTCTCCCCTGTATGAATTCTTTGATGGAAAGTGAGACTGGCGCTCTGACTGAAGCTTTTTCCACATTCCACACACTGATAGGGTTTCTCGCCTGTATGAATTCTTTGATGAGAAGTGAGAGAGGAGCTTTTACTGAAGCTCTTTCCACATTCCACACACTGATGGAGTTTCTCCCCTGTATGAATTCTTTGATGAGAAGTGAGAGAGGAGCTTTTACTGAAGCTCTTTCCACATTCCACACACTGATAGGGTTTCTCCCCTGTATGAATTCTTTGATGCAAAGTGAGAGATGCACTATGACTGAAGCTCTTTCCACATTCCACACACTGATAGGGTTTCTCCCCTGTATGAATTCTGTGATGGGAAGTAAGAGATGAGCTCTGACTGAAGCTCTTTCCACATTCCACACACTGATAGGGTTTCTCCCCTGTATGAATTCTTTGATGGGCAGTGAGATGGCAGCTCTGACTGAACCTCTTTCCACATTCCACACACTGATAGGGTTTCTCCCCTGTATGAATTCTTTGATGGGAAGTAAGAGAGGAGCTTTGACTGAAGCTCTTTCCACATTCCACACACTGATAGGGTTCCTCCCCTGTATGAATTCTTTGATGGGAAGTAAGAGAGGAGCTTTGACTGAAGCTCTTTCCACATTCCATGCACTGATAGGGTTTCTTTCCAATGATATTTCTTTGATGGGATGTAGAATGGGAGCTGTGACTGCATCTCTCTCCACACTCCAAATTTTTCCGTGGCATCTCCTCTCTGGGGATATTGTTGTGGTCACCTTTGTTCTCGATTTCCAATTCATAACAATCTGCAATGGAGACAAAAAGGGATTAGAGCCTCAGGAACAAATGAAGAAGAACTGAAGGGAGTTGGGTGAATGTTCATTACCTTTGTTGTTTGTCATTAACCAACATATTTATTATTAGATTCTGATGAGTTGTTGAATGCTGCTTTGTTTGATATACAGTAGTGGTAAAATTCTCGAAGCCACAAACATGAGTCTGACCAAACTGCGGGAGGCAGTGGAAGACAGGAGTGCCTGGCGTGCTCTGGTCCATGGGGTCACGAAGAGTCGGACATGACTAAACGACTAAACAACAACAGTGGTAAAATTGTGGAAGCCTTCTGGGGGAAGGTGTATTTCAGAGGTTTGATGGCTCATAACACCGGCTCATAACAGCACTTCTTTTGGAGTAATATAGTGAAATTATTTATCAATGGAAATATACTTTAATCAAGAATGTAATGCAACAAAGTTTGTTCAATTATGTGAACTCAATCAAAAGTTATAGCAAAATAACCAGAAAAAGGAA
This sequence comes from Podarcis vaucheri, assembly GCF_965113315.1. Lineage (NCBI taxonomy): Eukaryota > Metazoa > Chordata > Lepidosauria > Squamata > Lacertidae > Podarcis > Podarcis vaucheri. Next base: position 1,079,613 of record NC_138762.1, on the reverse strand, counting down.
GCACAACTTGCTTAGGATGACTTTTGTCAGTGTTACAGGTAGGTAGCCATGTTGATCTACTTTAGTCAAAACAAAATAAAAAAATTCCTTCCAGTAGCACCTTAGAGAGCAACTAAGTTTGTTATTGGTATGAGCTGGTATCTGAAGAAGTGTGCATGCACACAAAAGCTCATACTAAGAACAAACTTTGGTATGAACAAAATATGTGAGCAAAAGGTGTGGGACGAATTTGTGGCATCAAAGGGAATGTAAGGACTTCCGGGTTAGCGCCATCAGTAATGGTGGAATTCCTCTGACTAAGAGGAATTTGCTCCCTGGGAACCGGGTCTGGCTGCCACGGTGAAGGTGGGGACCCTCCCAAAATCACAGGCGGGTGAAGCCTGTGAACGTGGGATTCGGCGGGCACCTTTTGCGCCTCCCCTACTCTCAAGGAAACCTGATTTCGGGGCTCCGGAGCGAAGTGGGGTGAGCAGTGCGGTGCTGTGAATCGATTGCTTCTTCCACGGAGCGAAGCCACTCAGCAGTTGCCGGAGAAGCACTGATTTTTTCCTGTGAACAATCGGACTCTAAAAGTAACTACCCGTGAGTAAAGCAATTTGGAAACTTCTAAAGGGAAAAAATAAGACTCAATTCGGTACTCTAGTGGGAAGGCATAAACAGGAAGTCCGCCTTCCGCTTTTTGTAATTAGATCAAAGCAAAGAGGCTGCAAGCTAAAGTCTTGGAAAGCCGATCGGAAAGGTTAAATTCTTCAACATCAAAAAATAGTAAATCGCCCCCCCCCCTTGGAAGCAGGAGAAGAGGGGGGGAGTTACCTGCAAGAGAAAGGGAAGGAAGCTAAAATTCCACCGCTCAGAACCTGGGAACAGGCTGCCAACAGGACAATAAGACTGCTGTACTTTGAAATGCACACTGACGGCGAATAGATCACTCGTTGACAGCTAGCTCAGTAAGAGAGATACATTGTTTTTAATTGTCTCACTCTGATCTTTAAAAGGAGGAAAAATAACTGAAAATTGAAACTAATTTTCCTGTTTGAGCTGTGTTTTGAAAAACACTATTTTGGATCAATATAAGTACAGATTGTAACTGTTTCCCCCTAGAGGAAGCTTCTGAAACTGTTACAAGAGCTGGTTCAGGGGAATTTTCCACTCGTAAGATAAAACTCTGTGACTGTGGGGCTGACCTTAGACTTTTTAAGTGCTATGGCAGATGGGAAAGAAAAAGTAGATTTGTCATTCCCAGACAAAACATTAAGATCTGGGAAGTCCTTGCGAAGAGCGTCAACATCTGGTCCTTCTGTTCCACCTGCAGCCGTACTGACACAATCTAAACCGAGAGGAATGTCATCAGAAGAAGCTTTAGTGATTGCATTAGGTAAGATAAATGAATCTTTGGAACAACTTAACAAGAAAGCAGATGCAACAAATGTGAAAGTGGATGCTACAAATGCGAAGGTGGATGCTGGAAATATTAAAATTGATTTAAATACAGAAAGTATAAATAACTTTTATATGCCTGTTGTCTTTGTCCATGGAGTTTTCTTGGCAGGGATACTGGAGAGGCTTGCCGGTTCCTCCTCCAGGTGGATCACGTTTGGTCAAAACTCTCCACTATGACCTGTTCATCTTGGGTGCCCTGCTCAGCATAGTTCATAGCTTCTCTGAGTTCTTCAAGCCCCTTTGCCACGGCAAGGCATTGATAACTTGGGACAAAAGGTGAATGCTAACATAGAAACTATTCAGAAGCTGATACAGGAATCTACTTCGATCCAACAGACTGCAGAGGAAGCCAGGGAAAAAGTTGCTGCCATGGAAGTTAAGGTAACACAATTGGAAACACAGAGAGGCCCAGATCTGCAGAGGCAACTTGAGGACCACAAGTTGATGCTTTCTACGTTTGAGCTTAAGGAAAAACAGTCAGATTTGAAGATCAGAGCTGTACCTGAATTGGAGAAGGATAGATTGATAGATGCAGGAATTTGCAGAGTTTTGGGATTTGGATTTGGAACAAGAAGAATTTAAAATTGTGAGTGCCTTTAGACTTGGAAGAGGAGGGAAGAAGAATAGAGTAAGAGACTGTTTGATTACTCTCCGATCTAAAGAAGAGAGAGATAAAATTTTGGGTAGGCACTATCAGAACACCTTGGTAATACAGCAGTCAAGAGTGGAAATATTCAAAGATATCCCGAAACATCTTTTGGAGCTTAGGTCCAATTATGGAGATCTGGTTGTCTTGCTGAGAAAGAACAGAATCATTTTCAGTTGGGAATTTCCCCAAGGCCTATCCTTTAGTTTTAAAGGAAGGAAAATAAAAATAAGATCATTTGAGGACAAAGAAAAGTTTCTGAGTAATTATAAAGAAGATCTGCAGAAGGAACTTGGAAAAGAGCCAGGAGTGGACAGAAGACCACCAGACAGAGAATCAGAGAAAGTACTGGACGGAAGATCACCAATACTGGACATAGCAACACTACCCTTTGGATTGGACAGCCCAGGGAAAGTGATACCAACACCACCGACAGAACAAGAGCAAGAATTGGGTGCAGTAGGAGGAAAATCAAAGTAATTACATCATGGCACTGCAAGCATTAAGTTGGAATGTTAATGGACTGAACTCCCCGGAAAAGAGGCGAAAAGTCTTTCATTTATTGAAAAAAGAACAATTGGACTTGATTTGTCTACAAGAAACACATGTGATAAGGCTACACAGGAAAGTATTGAGTAATAAAAGATTGGGACTTGAATTTATCTCATCAGACAAAGTTAAAAAAAGAGGAGTAGTACTTTATGCAAAGGAGAGCCTATCACCGAAATTTCTATTTAAAGATGACCAAGGAAGATTTGTTGCAATTGAAATCCAATCACAAGGAGAGAAATTTCTGATAGTAGGTATCTATGCACCAAACGAAGAAAAATCGGAATTTTTAAAAAAGTTACATGAGACTTTGATGGACTATATGGATTATAATATGATTCTGATGGGGGACATGAATGGAGTAGTGTCTACAAATATGGACAAGGCACAGAGACAGGTAGTTACCAAGGATGGTAGACTACCAAAAACCTTTTTCGATATAACTGACAATATGGATTTGGTTGACATCTGGAGAAAGAAGAACCCCTTGGGAAGAGAGGGAACTTTCTTCTCTGAGGCCAAAATGACATGGACAAGAATTGACCAAATTTGGGTAACTAGAGGGCTGGCTCTGAAGACTAGAAAGGTGGAAATTTGCCCTAAAACTTGCTCCGACCATAATGCTGTGAAGATGGAAATGAAACTAACACCAACTGGTTCCTTCAGATGGAGGATGAATGACACTTTGTTCAGGAAGTGACAAAGAAGTGACAAAGAAGGCCCAAAAAACTTTGAGAGATTATTTTGAGATAAATATGAACACCACTGTTGAAAAAAGAGTAATTTGGGACGCAAGCAAAGCGGTTATGAGAGGATTTTTGATACAACAATGCGATTAAGAAGAGAGTTCAAAATGAGAAAAAAGACAAGATTTTGGAGAAAATAAAGGGAAGGAGAGAAGAAACTGAGAGTAAAACCAAAGTTGCAGGAGATCCTGAAAGAGATAAAGAATTTGTCAAGAATGTATAATCTGCTGTTGAAATGGAATACACAAGATGAAACAGTTAAATCAGCTATGATTAAGTGGGTACAAGATATTGGTCATAATATCATGTTTGCTGACTGGGAAAGGTTGTGGAACACCGGTATTAAATTTACGGCATGTAATGCCCTAAAGGAAAATGTTATGAAAATGATCTATAGGTGGTACATGACCCCAGTCAAGCTAGCAAAGATTTACCATTTGCCTGATAACAAATGTTGGAAATGTAAAGAAACTGAAGGTACCTTTTACCACCTTTGGTGGACGTGCCCGAAGATTAAGGCTTTCTGGGAAATGATATATAATGATATATAATGAAATGAAAAAGGTATTTAAGTATACTTTCCTTAAGAAACCAGAGGCCTTTCTCTTGGGCATTGTCGGCATTGTCAACCAATTGGTGCCAAAGAAAGACAGAACTTTTTTTATGTATGCAACAACAGCAGCAACAATACTCATCGCAAAGTATTGGAAGACACAAGATTTACCCACCCTGGAAGAATGGCAGATGAAAGTGATGGACTATATGACACTGGCTGAGATGACCGGCAGAATCCGTGATCAGGGAAAAGAGACTGCGGAAGAAGAATGGAAGAAATTTAAAATTTATCTTAAGGACTACTATAAACTTGATGAATGCTAGAATGTCGAGGCTTTTAGAAAGAAAGGGCTACAGTGAAACAAGATTAGATTAAAGAAAGGATTAAAATGAAAGAGGTTGGAAAGAAATAGTTATAAGTTGCTAAAAAACTATGGACATAGGGATGCAGAAAGGGGAGGTATGGGGAAGTCCGAGAAAAGAAGTTTATGAAAATACGTTTTGAAATAATGCATGTTTTGTATGTTTTGTTTATATGTTTGTTTGTCATAAAAAAGTTGGAAAATCATTTAAATTTTTTTTTTAAAAAATGAAAGAGATAAAGTTATATCAAGTACGATATATGAAAATGATGAACCAGGAAATAGAATGGAAAATTAAACAGATGAGACAAAAGACATTTGAATCAGCAAATAAATGCAGAAAACTGCTGGCTTGGCAAATGAAAAAAAAAAGACAAAAACTTAATACCATTACAAATCTGGAAGTGGAAGGAAAGAATATACAAAATCCAGTGGAGATCAGAAAGTGTTTCCAGAGGTACTTTAAACAATTATATACACAGGAGATGCAGAAAGAAATAGACATTGACCGATTTCTGAAAACAAATGGACTACAAAAAATCTCTCAAGAAAATAAGCTAATGTTGAATTACAAAATAACGGAACAGGAGGTAGAAGGGGCCATTCAGAACATGCAATTAGGTAAGTCTCCAGGACCGGATGGTTTGACTTCAAGATATTATAGATCCCTGAAAGAATGGTTAGTACAACCTTAAAAGGAAGTCTGTAATGAAATATTGGAAGGGAAAAGGGCACCAGAGTCGTGGAAGGAAGCTTATATTACACTTATACTGAAAACAGAGTCTGAGAAGACACAGCTTAAGAACTACCGCCCCATACCTTTGCTTAATGTGGATTATAAAATTTTTGCAGATATTTTGGCTAAAAGATTAAAAAAGGTACTAGTAGAAGAAATTCATAAAGATCAAGCGGGCTTTCTCCCAGGCAGACACTTGTCTGATAATACAAGAAACATAATTAACATTTTAGAGAAATTACAAGTGAATATTAACACCAAGGCTGTTTTGATATTTGTGGATGCGGAGAAAGCCTTTGACAATATTTCCTGGAGTTTTATGAAGAACCTACAGGGGATGGGAGTTGGTCAAGGTTGTGGAAATGGTATAAGTGCAATATACTCTGAACAAAAGGCTAAACTAATTGTTAATAATGTGGTGACAGAGGAATTTAAGATAGAGAAAGGGACACGACAAGGTTGCCCAATTTCCCCATTGCTTTTTATATCGGTCCTGGAGGTCCTGTTAAATATGATTAGAAGGGACCAATTGGTTAAGGGTATACAAGTCGGAGCCAAACAGTACAAATTGAAAGCATTTGCAGATGACTTAGTATTGACATTACAGGAGCCAGAATCTAGTACTAAAAGAGTATTGGAACTGATTCAAGAATTTGGTCAGGCTGCAGGATTTAAGTTGAATAAGTTAAAAACCAAGGTTTTAGAGAAAAATCTAACAGTGATTGAGAGAGAGAGGTTTCAGAGGGAGACAGGTTTAACTTTGGTTAAGAAAGTGAAATACCTAGGGGTTAATATGACTGCTAAGAATGTGAATTTATTTAAAGATAACTATGAAAAATGCTGGATGGAAGTGAAAAAAGATTTACAAATTTGAAGCTTTCATTGCTAGGCTGTAAAAATGAATGTATTGCCAAGAATGTTGTTTTTGTTTCACTTTGCAAATTTTGGATAAAATGGACTGTTTCAAGAAGTGGCAGAGAGATATTTCTAGATTTGTCTGGCAGGGCAAGAAGCCCAGAATAAAATTTAAAATACTAACGGATGCAAAAGAAAGAGGCGGATTTGCCCTGCCAAACCTCAAACTTTTTTTATGAATCAGCCACATTTTGCTGGCTGAGAGAATGGCTGCTTCTTGAAAACATAGACATTTTGGATTTAGAAGGTTTTAATAATGTATTTGGGTGGCGTGCATATTTGAGGTATGATAAGGTCAAAGCACATAAAGCATTTAAAAATCATATTGTCAGGAAAGCACTGTTTAATGTCTGGACAAGATATAAGGACCTACTTGAAAATAAAACCCCAAGGTGGTTGTCACCGATGGAAGCGAAGGCTCAGAAAAACCTCAATATGGAGGCCAAATGGCCGAAATATTGGGAAATTCTGGAACAAGAGGGAGATAAATTGAAATTGCAGAGCTTTGAAAAACTAAAAAATAAAGTGTGAGTTTGGCTTCATTATTATCAAATAATGGAGGCATACAATTTAGACAAGAAAATTGGCTTCCAGGTGGAAAAATCAAAATTGGAAACAGAACTGTTAGATCCTAAAACTAAAGACTTTGTCAAGGATGTATAACTTGCTGTTGAAATGGAATACTCAGGATGAAACGGTGAAATCTGCTATGATTAAATGGGCAAAAGATGTTGGACATAACATTATGATGGCTGACTGGGAACAGTTATGGACCACAGGTATGAAGTTCACGGCATGTAATGCCTTAAGAGAGAATATTATGAAAATGATATACAGGTGGTACATGACACCAATCAAGCTTGCAAAAATTTATCATTTGCCCGATAATAAATGTTGGAAATGTAAAGAAACTGAAGGTACATTCTTTCACCTTTTGTGGACGTGCCCAAGGATCAAGGCTTTCTGGGAGATGATCTATAATCGACTACAAGGGAAGGAAGGTGAAAATAAAGACAATACAAGATAAAGAGAGATTCTTGGAAAGAAACAGAGAGGACTTACAAAAGGGAACTGTGGATCCAATAGCAGAACAGAGGAGAGCACTAGACATCCTGAACCTATCGTTTGGACAGAACCCACCACCATCAGAGGAAGAGCAACAACTTGGAGCTGTTGGAGGAGCAATAGAAAAATAATAAGATGGCCCTGCAATTCCTAAGCTGGAATTGTAATGGGCTCAACATGCCTTTGAAGAGACGACAAGTTTTTCATATTTTGAAAAGAGAACAACTAGATTTAATATGTTTACAAGAAACCCATGTAACCAGAGCCCATAGGAGATTACTCATAAATAAAAGATTAGGACAAGAATTCATCTCATTGGATAAAGTCAAGAAAAGAGGAGTTGTGATCTATGTAAAAGAGAAGTGGGCCCCAAAAATGATGTTCAAAGATGAACAAGGAAGATATTTGGCAGTTGAGATACAAGTACAAGGAGAAAAATTTCTAATAGTTGGAATTTATGCACCAAACGAAGGCAAGGCAGAATTTTTTAAGAAACTCCATGAAACTCTGATGGATTATTTGGACTATAATATGATAATTATGGGAGACATGAATGGCGTGGTCTCTACAAACATGGACAAAGCACAAAGGCTGACAATCTCCAAGGAAGGGAGACTTCCGAAGGCCTTCTTTGAAATGACAGAGAATATGGACCTAATAGACATATGGAGAACAAGGAACCCTCTTGAGAGAGAGGGGACTTTTTTCTCCCAAGCAATGATGACCTGGACCAGAATTGACCAAATTTGGATTACTAGTGGGATGGCTCCAAAGATTAAGAAGGTAGAAATCTGCCCAAAAACTTGCTCCGACCATAACGCCCTGAAGATGGAAATGAAACTTACAACAACTGGCCAATTCAGATGGAGGATGAATGACACCCTATTTCGAGATAAGGAGATCCACATGAAGGCCCAAAAAACTTTAAAGGACTATTTTGAAATAAATCTAAAGGCAGATGTGGAGAAAAGAGTGATCTGGGACGCAAGTAAAGCTGTGATGCGAGGATTTTTGATTCAACAAAACTCATTAAAGAGGAGAAAACAGAATGAGAAAAAGGAAAAGATCCTGGAAAAGATAAAAGAAGGAGAGAAAAAATTGAGATCAAAACCTAAGTCCCAGGAGATTTTGAGAGAGATTAAGTTACATCAAACACAATATATGGAATTGATGAATCAAGAGATTGAATGGAAGATTAAGCAAATGAAACAAAAGACATTTGAATCGGCAGATAAATGTGGCAAACTTCTGGCATGGCAATTGAAGAAAAGGCAGAAATTAAATACAGTTACAAGCCTAGAAGTGGATGGAAAGAACATATCTAAACCTAATGAGATTAGAAATTGTTTTCTGAGTTATTTTAAAAAACTTTATTCTCAAGGACCACAAAATGAAGAAGACATAGATAAATTCCTTAACAAATATGGATTACAAAAAATCTCTCATCAAAGCAAGGTGGATTTAAACCAGAGAATAACAGAACAAGAGATATAGGGTGCCATTCAGAATATGCAACTGGGCAAATCTCCAGGGCCAGACGGACTGACTTCCAGATATTATAAATCTTTAAAGGAGTGGTTGGTTCAACCGTTAAAGGAAGTCTGTAACGAGATCTTAGAGGGAAAAAAGGCACCCGAATCGTGGAAAGAAGCGTATATTTCACTCATACCAAAGACAGAGACTGAAAAGACTCAACTGAAGAACTACCGCCCAATATCATTACTTAATGTGGATTACAAAATTTTTGCAGACATTTTGGCAAAAAGATTTAAAAGAGTGTTGATGGAGAAGATTCATAAGGACCAAGCAGGCTTTCTCCCAAAAAGACACCTATCAAACAATGTAAGGAATATAATAGACATTTTGGAAAAGTTAGAGGTGAATATAAACACTAAAGCAGTGTTGATTTTCGTAGATGCGGAGAAAGCCTTTGACAATATTTCTTGGAGCTTTTTGAAAAAGAATCTTCATGGGATGGGGGTGGGCCAAGGATTTGAGAATGGTATGGGTGCGATATATTCTGAACAAAAAGCTAAGCTGATTGTAAACAATGTGATAACTGAGGAGCTTAAGATAGAAAAAGGAACACGACAGGGGTGCCCAATTTCCCCATTGCTTTTCATTTCTGTTCTGGAGGTGTTGCTGAATATGATTAGAAATGACCAGCAGGTTCAAGGTGTACAGGTCGGAGCTAAACATTACAAGTTAAGGGCATTTGCAGATGACCTAGTATTGACTTTACAAGAGCCAAACACTAGTACGAAAAGAGTGTTAGAAATAATTCAACAATTTGGCCAGGTAGCCGGATTTAAACTGAATAAACAAAAAACTAAGGTTTTAGGGAAAAACTTAACAGATATGGAAAAGGAGAAATTTCAAGAAGACACAGGTTTGACAGTGGTTAAGAAGGTGAAATACCTAGGGGTTTACTTGACATCTAAAAATTTGAATTTGTATAAGGATAACTATGAAAAATGTTGGTCAGAAATTAAAAAAGATCTGGAAATATGGTCAAATTTGAAATTGCCAATGTTGGGCCGAATTGCAGTTATTAAGATGAATGTATTGCCTAGAATGCTATTTCTGTTTCAAACTCTGCAGATTCTTGACAAGATGGACTGTTTCAAGAGGTGGCAGAAAGACATTGCGAAATTTGTCTGGCAGGGCAAAAAGCCCAGAATAAAATTTAAAGTACTTACAGATGCAAAAGAAAGAGGGGGATTTGCCCTGCCGGACTTAAAACTTTACTATGAAGCAGCAGCATTTTGCTGGCTGAAAGAGTGGATGCTCCTCGAGAATACAGATATCTTGGATTTAGAAGGTTTTAATAATATGTTTGGTTGGCATGCATATTTATGGTATGACAAAATCAAAGTGCATAGGGCCTTTAAAAATCACATTGTCAGAAAAGTGTTGTTTAATGTTTGGATAAGATATAAAGATTTGTTGGAAAACAAAACCCCTAGATGGTTTTCACCCTTGGAGGCTAAGACACCGAAGAAACGCAATATGGAGGTCGGATGGCCAAAGTATTGGGAAATTTTGGAACAAGACGGAGATAAATTGAGATTACAGAGTCATGAGAAACTGAAACCTAAAGTACGAGATTGGCTCCATTATTATCAAATAATGGAGGTTTATAAACAAGATAGGAAAATTGGCTTCCAGGTGGAAAAATCAAAATTAGAGACTGAACTGTTAGAACCCAATACCAAGAATTTGTCAAGAATGTATAATTTGCTGCTGAAATGGAATACACAAGATGAAACAGTCAAATCAGCAATGATTAAGTGGGCACAGGACATTGGTCATAACATTATGTTTGCTGACTGGGAATGGTTGTGGAACACCAGCATTAAATTCACGGCATGTAATGCCTTAAAGGAAAATATTATGAAAATGATTTACAGGTGGTACATGACTCCAGTCAAGCTAGCAAAAATTTACCATTTGCCTGATAATAAGTGTTGGAAATGTAAAGAAACTGAAGGGACTTTCTATCATCTTTGGTGGACATGCCCGAAGATTAAGGCTTTCTGGGAAATGATTTATAATGAAATGAAAAAGGTGCTTAAATGTACTTTCCCTAAGAAACCAGAGGCTTTTCTCTTGGGCATTGTCGGCCAATTGGTGTCAAAGAAAGATAGAACTTTCTTTATGTACGCAACAACAGCAGCAAGAATACTTATCGCAAAGTATTGGAAGACACAAGATCTACCCACCTTGGAAGAGTGGCAGATGAAAGTGATTGACTATATGACATTGGCCGAGATGACTGGCAGAATCCGTGACCAGGGAAGAGAGACGGCGGAAGAAGAATGGAAGAAATTTAAAATTTATCTTAAGGACTATTATAAACTTGATGAATGTTAGAATGTCGAAGTTTTGAGAAAGAAAGGGTTGCAGTGATATAAGATTAGATTGAAGGGAAGATTAAGAGGACAGAGGTTGGACGGAAATATTTAAAAGTTGCTTAAAAAATTTGGACATTGGGATGCAGAAAGGGGAGGTATGGGGGAGTCGGAGAAAAGACGTTTATGAAGAAAAGGTTATGAAATTATACGTGTATGTATGTCTTTTTATATGTTTGTTTTGTTTGTTAAAAAATTTGTAAAAACCAATAAAAATTTTATAAAAAAATATATATATAATGAAATGAAAAAGGTATTTAAATATACCTTCCTGAAGAAACCAGAGGCCTTCCTCCTGGGCATAGTCGGCCAATTGGTGCCAAAGAAGGACAGAACTTTCTTTATGTATGCCACAACAGCAGCAAGAATTCTCATCGCAAAGTATTGGAAGACCCAAGATCTACCCACTTTGGAAGAATGGCAGATGAAGGTGATGAACTATATGGAACTGGCGGAAATGACTGGCAGAATCCGAGACCAGGGAGAAGAGTCGGTGGAAGATTGGAAGAAATTTAAAGACTATCTACAGAAATATTGTAAAATTAATGAATGTTAGAATGATGTTGGATAAGAAGTTAAGTGGTTCTAGCAGCAATGTTACAAAGGAGTATGCAAAAATGGATTGCTAACATGTGAGAATCTAAAGTTATAATACATTAAGATAATGGATTAAGATAAAAATAAAGAGGGAAAGGATTTGCTGATTTAACTAACTGAACTGGAATACAAAAAAGGGAGGTGTGAGGAGGTCAGGGAAACAAGTAAATGAAAGACAAGATATGGAAAGATTGATTTGTTTTTAATTGTTTTTATTTTTCTGTATCCTGTATTTTCTTTGTTTTTGTTTTTTAATCATTTTCTTATTATTGTAATATTTTTTTTGAAACTTAAAAAAAAAGGAGACTCCCATGAACTGCAAGATCAAACCTATGCATTCCGAAGGAAATCAGCCCTGAGTGCTCACTGGAAGGACAGATCCTGAAGCTGAGGCTCCAATGATTTGCCCACCTCATGAGAAGAGAAGACTCCCTGGAAAAGACCCTGATGCTGGGAAAGATGGAGGGCGCAAGGAGAAGGGGACGACAGAGGACGAGATGGTGGGACAGTGTTCTCGAAGCTACCAGCATGAGTTTGACTAAACCGCGGGAGGCAGTGGAAGACAGGAGGGCCTGGCATGCTTTGGTCCAGGGGGTCATGAAGAGTCGGACACGACTAAACAACTAAACAACAACATAAGGAGACTCAGTCACTACAAAATCAGACTGGTAAAGGCAGGAAAAGGTGCACAACAGCAAGTGACGATCGAAGAATGAAGAGACTGTGCCTACAGGACAGAAGAAAATCATCTGGGTGTTTACAAGATGACATGGCGCAATGGAAGGTGAAGCTGAGTGCAAGGACTGGTCTAAACGCTAGAATTCCAAGGGAAAAGCTATTATCTCTCAAGCCAAGGTGGAAAAGATTAAACTGGGCTTAAACCGGTGTTAACTGGACAGCGGAAGAATGGGACGGTGTTATTTGGAGTGATGAGACCCCAATCTCCTTGCTTGGTAGTGGGGGATGAAATATGCGAGGAGGAGAATCGGAGAAGATTTACATCCTACTTGCATTATACTGACCGTGAAACACCCAGACAGTGTGATGATCTGGGGTTGTATGACAGCAAAAGGCAGAATTTGTGTCATTAATGGGAACGTAAATGCCCCCAAATACATAAATCAAATACTTGAGCCTGAATGTGAAATCATATTCCACTGCTGGAATGGCCTGGGAATAGGCCAAGCGAAATGAGGGTGTGAGGGACCAACTCCCTTCTCTTGCCACTGCCTTCCGTTAAGAGTTTGGGTGTAATCCTTGACGCCTCCCTTAACAAGGAGGAACAGGTTACAGCAACAGCCAAGGCAACATTTTCCCACCGTCGCCGCATCAAGCAGTTGGTCCCTTACCTCTCCCGCCCCGACCTGGCCACAGTGATCCATGTGACGGTCATCTCCAGGCTTGACTACTGTAATTCGCTCTACGTGGGGCTGCCCTTGAAGCTGTCCCAGTAACTCCAGCGGGTGCAGAATGCTGCAGCGAGGCTCCTCCCGGGGTCTCTGCCATGGGAGCATATTCACCCAGTGCTTTTCCAGCTTCACTGGCTCCCGGTGGAGTACAGGGTCAGGTTTAAGGTGCTGCTTTTGACCTTTCAAGCCCGGAGGACCTTAAGGTCCATAAATAGCAACACCCTAGAGGTCCCGGGCCCTAAGGAAGTTAGATTAGCCTCAACCAGAGCCAGGGCCTTCTCAACACTGGCTCCAGTCTGGTGGAACGCTCTGTCTCATGAGACCTGGGCCCTGCAGGATCTGATTTCTTTCCGCAGGGCCTGTAAGACAGAGTTGTTCCACCTGGCCTTTGGCTTAGATTCAGTCTGATTCCCTCCCCCTCTTTCTTTTTCCTTTCTCCTCCCTTGAAGAGGCTGCATCCTAATGTTTTAATGTTGTATCTTAATCTTTTAAATTGTATATGAATCAACTTGTTTTTTTTATTGGTTGTTAGCCACCCTGAGCCCGGTCTTGGCTGCGGAGGGCGGGGTATAAATAAATTATTATTATTATTATTATTATTATTATTATTATTATTATTATTATTTCCATCTTGGTTTCACATTATCACAGCTGCAGAACTAAAAAACTTGCTTCACTCCACGGGAAGGCGTTGTAAGGCCGGAATTAAAGCTAAAGGTTATCAAAGTCAGTATTAATTGACATGGTGAGAATTTCTGTATATCTCCTTTTTTCTTTGTGTCTCACATTTCTTTTTTATGACTGCTGTTCTAATAAATACTGCTTCATAAAAGTTATTGCATTGCATTCCTCATTAAATTATCTTTCCTATGGTATTACTCCGAAAAATGTGGTGTTATGAGCCATCAAACCTCAGAAACACACTTTTTAAAAAGTTTCCACGATTTTAGCCACTAATGCATTTTTTATATGGGATCAGATGGTTATTATTAATGTTTCATGTGTATGTATGTGTTGGAAGCCACCCAGAGTGGCTGGGGCAACTCAGCCAGATGGGCAGGGGATAAATAAAAATTATTATTATTATTATTACTGCTACTACTACCTGAGATTCAATAAGCCTGGCTCTTCTCTGGGACGGAATCATGGCATCCCCTCCATCTCCAATGTCAGGCGTCTCTTGGGTCAACCCAAGAAAACAAAAACAGAAAACCTGACAGAAGCTACTTATCTTTCCTAACAACTCTGAAGGTGACATTTAAGATGCCTGGGCAGTTCAGACCAGCCAAATCGTGGAATAAAAAGGCAGAACTGGAGGAAGATGGTTCACAGAAAAAACTGGAGTTTGCTGTTCAAGCTTTCTTGTGGGGGTGTTAGGTTCCCAGGTGTTGTATTGGGCGCTGCTGAGCTATGTGGAAATGTATGAGGTTTGTCACACAGAGGTATTTTTTGAATTTCCAGGCAGATAGGACGATCCCACAGGGAGCCTTACCAAGAGAGGCCACGATCCCACGATTCTCCTCCATGACGTCCTTATGCAGAGCTCTCTGGTCAGGATCCAGCAACGCCCACTCCTCGTCCGTGAAACAAACAGCGACATCTTCAAAGCACACTGGACCCTAAAAGAAAAAGGGAAATGTCCTCCTCTGAGACAGCAGAAATATGATCTGCTACACAATGCTCTGTTGTTTCCTTCCTGTTAATGCAGCCGCTGGGAGAGATCATCAGGGGGTTTGGGCTGGGTGTTGATCAATATGTGGATGATACCCAGCTCTACCTCTCCTTTAAATCAGAACCAGTGAAGGTGGTGAAGGTCCTGTGTGAGTGTCTGGAGGTGGTTGGTTGGTGGACGGATGGTGGCTAACAGATTGAGGTCGAATCCTGACAAGATAGAAGTACTGTTTTGGGGGGACAGGAGGCGGGCGGATGTGGGGGACTCCCTGGTCCTGAATGGGGTAACTGTGCCCCTGAAGGTCCAGGTGCGCAGCCTGGGAGTCATTCTGGACTCACAGCTGTCCATGAATGCACAGGCCAATCCTGAACGTTTTGGATTTGTGACCATTATGCTTATTTGCGTTCAGTAGCAGTTAAAGCTCCGCCGGATGAAATACAATTGCCTCTGGTCTATTTTTGGGAATCCTGTAACATGTTTAGGTTTTCCTCTGCTAACTATACATTGGAGTTCTGCCTGGATCAATACTGAGTAGAATTCCATGACAGGGTCTTCCTCCATGAAATCAGCTGCCAAAAGAGAAGGCCCCTAGCTCCCCACAGCTTTCCAAGTCCCCTCCTCTCTGGGGTTTCTGGCAAGCGATTGAACAGTGCGCCAGTGTGCAGCCTGCCTTTGCTCCTCCATTGTCAGACAACTCCTGGCTCAGAGAGACAAGCAGGGAGGGTGGCTTATGGCAGAAGGAGAGGGAGCCTCCGGTGGCTCCTCCTTCTCCTGACTCACCTCTGCCTCTCGACCTCCCTCCTCCCACTCGCCTCCTTCCTCTTCTGCCTCCGATTCTTTTTTTTTTTTAAATATTTTTATTGCTTTTTTTCCAGATAAAGATTATTCAGCAAGTTATACAAAAAACTTATACATTTACAAAAAAGAAAAGAAAAAAAGAAGAAAAAGAGAAAAGAGAAAAAAGTTGATTATTTCCAAGCTTAGTTCCAGTCTACTATCGAACTTCCCCATGTCTCCCCCGCGTTGCATTCTTAACAAATAAAATTTCAACAAATTATACCCTTGTTTCATACGTTTCTTTCTTTTACCTTAAAGCTTACATTTTAGTTTAAATTACTTATTGTCATGTTACTTTAATCAGCCAATATAATAACCTTTCCAACCTTTAAACATTTATTCCTTTCATTAATTCATTATTTAATTTCAATGTCCTTCACTCTCATTGCTGGAGCTGTTTTCTCCAAATCGTGCGAAATCTTATAATTCATATAATTTATAGAACTTTTGCAAATAGTCCTTAAATTTTTTCCAATCCTCCTCCATTGCTTCTTCTCCCAAGTCTCGGATCCTGGCAGTCATCTCAGCCAATTCCATATAGTCCATCAGCTGCATTTGCCATTCTTCCAGTGTGGGCAAATCTTGAGTCTTCCAGTATTTTGCGATAAGAATCCTTGCTGCTGTAGTTGCGTACATAAAAAACGTTCTATCCTTCTTTGACACCTTTTGGCCGACAATGCCCAAGAGGAAGGCCTCTGGTTTCTTAGGGAAGGTGTACTTAAACACCTTTTTTAACTCATTATATATCATTTCCCAGAAGGCCTTCACCCTAGGGCACGTCCACCACAGGTGAAAGAATGTCCCTTCGGCCTCTTTACACTTCCAACATCTATTGTCAGTCAAATGGTATATCTTTGCTAGTTTGACTGGGGTCATGTACCACCTGTATATCATTTTCATAATGTTTTCTTTCAGGGCATTACATGCCGTAAATTTCATACCGGTGGTCCATAACCTTTCCCAGTCTTCAAACATGATGTTGTACCCAATATCTTGAGCCCACTTTATCATGGCCGATTTAACTGTCTCATCCTGGGTGTTCCATTTAAGCAGCAAGTTATACATTCTAGATAATAACTTAGTCCTTGGTTCTAACAATTCTGTCTCTAGTTTCAATTTTTCCACCTGGAAACCTGTTTTTTTTTTATCCGTCTTAAATACCTCTTGAATTTGGGCGTAATGGAACCAATCTTGCACCTTATCTTTTAATTTTTCAAAACTCTGTAATCTCCAGTTGTCTCCAATTTTTTCTATTATTTCCCCATATGTCGGCCAGCCGGCCTCCATATTGGGTCTTTTCCGCGCCTTGGCCTCCACTGGTGAAAGCCACCTCGGGGTCTTACTTTCTAGCAAGTCCTTATATTTTGTCCAGACCATAAAGATTGCTTTTCTGACAATATGGTTTTTGAACATTTTATGTGTTTTTACCTTGTCGTACCACAAATAGGCATGCCATCCTAAAGAGTTGTTAAACCCTTCCAGATCTAGGACATCAGTGTTCTTAAGCAAAAGCCAATCTTTCATCCAGCAGAAGGCTGCAGCTTCATAATATAACCTTAAGTCTGGCAGGGCAAACCCCCCTCTTTCTTTTGCGTCAGTTAATATTTTAAACTTTATTCGGGGCTTTTTGCCCTGCCAAACGAACTTCGAAATATCCTTCTGCCACTTCCCAAAACATTCCACTCTGTCCACGATCTGTAAGGTTTGAAACAAAAATAACATCTTTGGCAACACATTCATTTTTATCGCTGCTATTCGGCCCAACAAGGAAAGTTTCAATCTTGTCCAAATTTCTAGATCTTTTTTCACCTCTGTCCAACATTTTTCGTAATTATCTTTAAACAAATTCAGGTTTTTTGAAGACAAGTTAATCCTCTTCTGCCTCCGATTCTGCACTGCATTCTGCCACAGAGTCTCCCGGCTCACTAAGCCCTGTTGCCCCTTCAGCTTCTGACACCTCCTCTTCCCAGACTTCTCCCTCTTCCCCCTCTCACTGCCCATCCTTCCTCCACCTCCACTCCTTCGGCTCTGAGCCGTCTTCCCTTCCTGCTTCCCCGGCTGCTTCCTCCCACCATTCCTCTGTGCCCAACCAGTCCATGACATTGCTCCATCCCTCAGCCTCTGTCCCCACAAGGCAGCTTCCCCTGACCTGATCTGGTTCCACAGCCGCTGCTTCCCTTCTGCCCCCATGAAAAGATGGATCAGGAGGTCTTGCTGGCATCATTCTGTCACCTGCAAGAGAAAAAAGGTAAGCAGGATGCCAGGAGTGCCTGCTTCTCTCAGAGGTGTCACAGGGCATCTCTAACGACAGATGGGCCTTTCAGAAAGCCTTACCTACTGAGTGCATTTGGACATTTGTGCAAATTTCATGTTAGTTGTGCAAAAATACATCTCCCCTCCGCTGGACCCTTGGTCCCAACCTTCCCCCCCCCCAAAAAAAAAAGATGAAAAGAATGCACAGATTAGTTGGGAAAGCAACAGAATGAGAAAAGCCACCTTCCTCCTTACCCAGTGGCCTCTCTCTGGTGTCCAACGGAGGCCTCTCTGCCTCACAGGAATCCAGGTCCATTTCTGCTAAACGATCCCTTTTCTGAAAAAGCAACAAGGATTCAAAACAGAGAATGAATGGCGAGAAATGTTAGAAAGAGAATGACAAAGACAGAATCTTTAAGGGTGTTAGATCTCATCCCATGGATGCCTTCCCAGGAAAAGGAAGGGCCAACAGTAGAGCATTATGGGATGTTCTCCATCCTCTTTGGAGCCCCTTGTGAGTATCCAGAGGAAAGTCTCTCTCACCTGCTTTCTCTCTGCCTGCTTTCTCTCCTCTGCCTGACTCAGGAGGAAACCTTCGGCCAGGGCCACCGCCTGGGAACTGGTCTCCGCTCCGCATTCCCTCACCCAGCTCTCCATCTCTGGTGGAAGGACAGCCAGGAACTGCTCCAAGATCACCAGGTCCAGCATCTCAGCTTTCGTGTGCCTTTCCGGCTTCAGCCACTGGTGGCAAAGGTGGTAGAGTCGGCTGCAAACCTCTCGGGGTCCTTTGGCCTCCTGGAAGCAGAACTGCCTCAACAGTTGGCTCTGCACCTCTGAGTGGAGGGTGTCCTCCTCACCCAGGATCTTCTGCACAGGGTTTTCCCAGAATCCCCCACTGCTCCCAGTTTGGATGGCATGGCCTCTTCCTGCTCCAGAGCCAGCTGAGTCTCGCTCATCCATCTGTGCTCTCAGGAAGCCTCTCAGAGATCGGAAGGAACCCTTTGGTCTTCTGCCAAGTTCTGTCTTAATGAGAAGCTCTTGCCAATCCTACAAAGCAAATGCTTTGTTACGTAAAAGTTTTTTATTATTATTAGTAAATATTTTTATTTTTTGTATAGTTTGTATAGTTTTGTTCTTTAGGTGAGAGGGTCAGGGCTGTCTGGGAGTCGGCCCCATTCAACAGAATGGCAGGGGGCGGGTTCCCCGGGGGGGGGATGTACTGGGACACCCAATCACAGTGATCATGGGTAGGAGGAGGAGTTAAACTATGACCAGACCACGTCATTACCGAGGAGGCAGGTTTAGCCATTGTTTGAGGACTATCCCTGCCTCCGGGTCTGGTCTTGACCGGGTGGATACTGGAATCAGCAAGGGAGACCCACGTGACCTGAAGGGGCTGCTGTGCAATGCCAGGTCAATGATTCATGAGACGACTGCCATACACGACTTGGATGGATGTGGGTGATCTGACACGAAGTGAAACCAAAACAAAAGAAGTGTCATGGTCGGATCACTTCCTGGTGCAACTGGACTTCTCCACAACCCTTTCCCTCTGCAGGGAGGTGGGACTGATTTGGATGGCCCACCCCCGGTACTTAATGGATCCAAATGGTTTCCAGAAAGGAGGAGGGCATGTTTTATCCCATGTTGATGGCCTTTCAGCTTATTTCCTTGTGGCGCCTGGACAGCCCCGTGGTTTTTCCTGGAGCTGAGGACGATGAAAAAAATACTGAGATGGCTAGAGTGTCGGCGGCAGAAAACACACTCTGAATCTGACCAGATATGGGTTAGAGCTCAACGTCGAGCCTACCAAGTGGCAATAGCAATGGCTTTCTTCACTGCCTCTATTGCATCTGCAGAAAACAACACCAGGAGACTCTTTCAGGTGGTTCGCAATTTAGTGGAACCACCTGCGTCATTGGGGCCTCAAAAGGACCCTAAGATCTCCTGCAATGATTTGGCAAAGTTTTTTGCAGTTAAATTGACCCAGATTTGGAAAGAGGTAGACTCCACCATGGGAGCAGGGCAAGGGTGGGAGAGTGCTAGAGTCCCGTCTAGTCAGGTTGCGTGGGATCAGTTCAAGTTTGTTACCTCCATGGATGTGGACAGGCTGCTTGGACAAGTGAAACTGACCACCTTTCTCCTTGATCATCCTGGCTCATAAAAGTGAACCGGGAAGGGATGGGCGATGGGCTTCGTGGGGTGGTGAATGCTTCCCTCTGTGAGGGAGCCTTCCCAAACCCGCTGAAAGAGGTGGTCATTAAACCGCTACTTAAAAAAACATCTTTAGACCCAGCCAATTTGGCCTGGCATGCTCTGGTCCAGGGGGTCGTGAAGAGTCGAACACAACTAAACGACTAAACAACAACAACAATTTGGCCAACTATCGCCCAGTCTCAAATCTTCCATTCTTGGGCAAGGTGATTGAGCGGGTGGTTGCCAAACAACTCCAAGCACACCTGGAAGAAGCGGACCATTTGGATCCCTTCCAGTCGGGATTCAGGCCTCATCATGGGACTGAAACTGCCTTGGTCGCGCTGGCTGATGATCTCCGACAGGCTAGGGACAAAGGTGAGAGCTGTTTCCTAGTTCTGCTGGATCTCTCAGCGGCCTTTGATACAATCGACCATAACATCCTTCTGGACTGGCTTGAGGGGCTGGGAGCTGGGGGCACTGTTATACAGTGGTTTCGCTCCTTCCTCCTGGGCCGTGTTCAGAAAGTGGTGGTGGGGGATGAGTGTTCAGACCCCTGGGCTCTCACTTTTGGGGTGCCTCAGGATTCCGTCCTCTCCCCCATGCTTTTTAACATACATATGAAGCCACTGGGAGAGATCATCAGGGGGTTTGGGCTGGGTGTTCATCAGTATGCGGATGATACCCAGCTCTACCTCTCCTTTAAATCAGAACATGTGAAGGCGGTGAAGGTCCTGTGTGAGTGTCTGGAGGCGGTTGGAGGATGGATGGCGGCTAACAGATTGAGATTGAATCCTGACAAGACAGAAGTATTGTTTTGGGGGGGGACAGGGGGTGGGCAGGTGTGGAGGACTCCCTGGTCCTGAATGGGGCAACTGTGCCCCTGAAGGACCATGTGCGCAGCCTGGGAGACATTTTGGACTCACATCTGTCCATCGAGCTGCAGATCAATTCTGTGTCCAGGGTGGCTGTTTACCAGCTCCATCTGGTACGTAGGCTGAGACCCTATCTGCCAGCTGACTGTCTCGCCAGAGTAGTGCATGCTCTAGTTATCTCCCGCTTGGACTACTGCCATGCGCTCTACGTGGGGCTACCTTTGAAGGTGACCCAGAAACTACAACTACCGCAATCCAGAATGCGGAAGCTAGACTGGGAGCTGGTGACTGGGAGTGGCCGCCGTGACCACATAACACCAATCCTGAAAGACCTACATTGGCCACCAGTACATTTCCGGGCACAATTCAAAGAGTTGCTGCTGACCTTGAAAGCCCTAAACGGCCTCATCCCAGTAGTCCTGAAGGAACATCTCCACCCCCATTGTTCTGTCCGGACACTGAGGTCCAGCGCCGAGGGCCTTCTGGCGGTTCCCTCATTGCGAGGAAAGAGGTTACAAGAAACCTGACAGAGGGCCTTCTCAGTAGTGGCACCCGCCCTGTGGAATGCCCTCCCGTCAGATGTCAAGGAAATAAACAACTGACTTTTAGAATACATCTGAAGGCAGCCCTGTTAGGGAAGTTTTAAATGTTTGATGTTTCATACTGTTTTTTGTATTCTATAGGGAGACACCCAGAGTGGGTGGAATATTATTATTATTATTATTATTATTATTATTATTATTATTACCAGGGCTGGACTGCATAACAGCCCAAACCATGAGGTATCTGGAGGAGGAGGAAGAGAAGGAGGAGACGAAGGAGAAGAGGAGGAGGAGGAGGAGGAGAGGAAGAAAGCAGCCGCTAGCTCTCCTAGAAAGAAGATTGCAATGCAGAATGTGGAGGAACTGAAGGGATTTCTGGGAGATGAGTCAGCCTGGTTTCTGCTGCTTTCCAGTCAATGCATGAAGTCAGAACTGACTGACAAGGGAGTCATTTGTATCTTGTAGGAAATGGATGCCTGGCTCTAGTGGGGGGTCCTCACTTGGGGGTCCTCAGGAGTGGCTCTCCCCCCACCCCCACGCTTCTGTCTCCTGGGATGCCCTGCTCTGGGTGCGAGGAGATGGCTGCAGTGGCCTCCGTGGGGAGCTGCCCTGGGAGACACTGGGAAACTGGTCCCCAATGCAGCAGCCAGACTCTGGGCTGGGATCCCTCTCTTTACTCCTCTCCTTTCTCTCCCACCTTTTCTTTGATACGGAACGGGGGGGCAATGTCTTCTTCACTACAATATATTTGCTCAATTTCTCTAGGACTCCATCACCCCTCCCCTGTCCTCCATAATCTCTCAAGTAATACTGTCAAAATCCTGTTACAATGTATCCACTCTGTTTCTGCTTTTGCTCTATAGTACAGAGTGGCTTAGAAATCACTGAAATCTTCAAAAATTGATATAAAATCAACCGTAACTCCGATTTCTTCACTCTCTGTGTCATTCAACTCAGTTCCCCGTGGACTCCATGATGCTATCCCCACTTCCATAATCCCCAAAGCGGCAGGTCACGTACGCAGGAACTTCTTAATCCACCCAGATCCCCAGATCGTTTTGCCAAACCCTTCCTCTAGGCAATATTAAGTGGCAGACGATGCATATCTCTGACCCATTGTCTTGCCACCACCGGTACTTAATAAATGTTTATCTATGTATATTTCTTCCTCCGCATATCCCCCCTCCCTCATCCGAAAATGCTAATTAATGTAATCCCACCTTTTCATAATGTATTCATGACGTGTAAAGTATATTCATGATGTAACTTGTGAAACCCAACCTTCCCATAATGTATTCGTGACGTTTCATGCACTGTATTCTGGGACATGGAGGGAGTTTCAAAAGTTCATGTCACCCCTTTCTCGCTGTTCAATCTCGCCTTGAACCTGTTGCGCAATAAACTTGGATCTTCTGCAGTTTGCTCCTGCGTCCGGCTGAGCTCATTTTCTTCCGCAGGGACCCACGGACTTAGTCCGATGAGCTGGGTGGCAGAGTAACCCCGCACCCAGATTTTTCCGTAACAGTTGGCTGCCCAACGTGGGGCTTGTGGTTCTCCCAAGCTGCTGACTGGGGGCCCCGAAATCTTCAGCCGGCTCCAGGCCATTTTGCCTGGGAAGATCCTTTTGGACCCCCAGCCATCTTCTGGGCGGTAATCGAAAGCCCTAGGAGTTCAGCCGGGGAGCAAAAGAGGGATCCAGCCGGCTTATTCATCGATCCCGGGATCATCATAGAAGACGCGTGAGTATAAGGAAAAAGGAAAATCCAGTGCACTGGTGGGAAGGGGGTGGAATCTCCTGGCAACTGAATTCTCTGCCCTCCTCTCTATCGCTCCTTCTTGCCTTTCTCTTGGTCCGGTTAGTGAGAGAGACCGTGGACCGCTGCTCAACCCGAAAGGGGGGTTCTGAGCTCTATCTCTTTTCCTTAAAATCTCCAGCCAGCCGCACCAATTGGGAGCCCAAAAGTAAGACGGAGAGATCCGGCTTGGAAAGACAGCCGACTCCCCGCAACGGGCATCTCAGTTGAAAGCAAGGGGCTGGAGTTCTTCTTCCGAACTTCCCGAGCGCCCTTACGGAGGGGGCAGGAAGGGGTCTGGCTTTCTATCCCAATCCCAGCCGCAATGGTCGGTGCCACGTAACACGTGTATCGTGCGTGAGCCCGCTTCCAAAAGCAAGGGGGATTTTCAGTTCGAAATTCTATCCAGGGACCACCCGATCTGGCACTGCATGGCGCGGGCGTCCAGTAGGGCCCCTTTTCCTGAGATGTGACGATAGATAGGAGGTTGCCAGGAGGGATAGCCCATGAGGAATTGGGCAGGACCGGCAGAGTGGAAAGAGACCCCAGGTTATAGGAAATAAGGAAATAAGGAAATAAGGAAATAGGAAATAAGGAAATAGGAAAGGGAACGCAAGGAACCGGATAGCTAGAGCTCTCTAAAACCCACTAAGGAAGTTGCCAGGCAACTAGAAGCCCCTTCTCTTCTTTACTATACTTCCCTGTACTAAGCATACCAAACCCCTAGACATACCAATCCTAATCAACCCCTCTCTTTCCCCCTTCTCTATCCCAGACACCCCCCCTCAAAAAAAAAAAAGGAAAAAGCAAAAAAAGCAACAACAGCAACGCATGCATCTATAAAGGGGTACCCAGTCAACCAAGCGTTGTGAGCCCTGCCAGTTTGATTAACTGGTGGTGTGTTTAAAGAGGCAAGGAGGCTCATAAAACCTGGCCCAACTCCTTGCAATAACCAACTAAAGGATGAGAATATATATGTTTACATGTTGTCTGTTATGTGTGTTGTCTGTTAATACATATATGAGAATATATATATGTTTACATGTTGTCTGTTATGTGTGTTGTCTGTTCCTTCTGTCTCTGGCAGACTGCCTTTCTTAAGTGTGCATAGTTTAAACTGCAAGCTTGCTTCAAAATTTAAATCTAAGGAAACCATGCTGCATCTTAGCAGTCCTAAATAAGAGAAAATGAGAATGAAGTGTGCAAATGTTTACCCCACCTCTTGCTTTGCCCCAACTTTTGAGATTGTGGGTCTACAGTCTTATTTTGGAAGGTGCTGATAACCTAATGTTTCTGCTGCAAAAGCCTAGTTGAGCCAACTGCTCTCTCAAGCTAAAATGCAGTGTATGTACTTCATTAAGCATATGCCTATGAAAGTATGGTGTTCCTTCTAAAAAAATTATGTGAGTCCAGTTTTAACTTTGATTTGGTTGGACAGAAGAGTTATTGTAAGGCTCCTGATATCAGTCTCTATAAGACGTCCTGGCCTCTTTTCTTAGAAAATGCCCCCCCTTGTTTCATTCTGTCTCTTTCAGGGGTTTCCCCCCCCTTCTCCTTCTTATTCTGTGCCAGGTAAATTTACTCCCGAGTAAGCTTCCTTTAAAGGAAACTGCAAGGGGGGGGGCATAGATTAGGCTTACTATTCCTCTGCAAGTTCAGGAAAATTTTCACTCTTATATTCCTTTTAAATCAAATCTATGGCTGTTTAAACTATGCTTTATAAGAGATCCTCTCCCTATCTTAGGAAAAATGTTCACTTCAGTCTTTAAAGATAATTTATCTAGGAACTTTCGCTCTTTAGTCTAAGGAAGTAAACTCTCACTCAAACTAGTTGGGTACTTTTATTTTCCTCTTCCTTAGTACATGATAGGCGCATGGTTTGTGATCTCTTCTCCAGTTGTGTCTGTGTACATAAGTATGTGTGTGTTTCTGGTAGTACAAATCTTGCCATGAACCCTGTATTTTAGGGTTGGACTAGATGACCCCAGGTCCCTTTCAACTTTCCCAATTTGTGGCTGATGAGTTGAAATTCAGCCCAGATTTGCTCTTTGTTTTTTAAAAGGTGTGAGGTGAAGCCATGATGTTTGAAGCAGAACTGGTGATATCAGGCATTTAAGTGATTACAGTGTTTATCGTTTTGTCTATTATTTAAAAAAAAAATCAAACTTAAAAGTCTACTCAAAGTTTAAGCACATAAAATTCATATAATCAAGTAGAATTAGCCTTGACCAATGACTGGCCATTTTTACTCATAAATAAGAGAGCGGTTGATTGTTCCGCGAATGGCCAGAGGGATATTAGCCCTTTCCTGTACATAAAGGAAGCAGTCTCTTTTGCTTGGGCTGAAATTGCTAGTTTTGGTGAATACTTAAATTGCTGAGTTTCTCTTTTTTGTTTAAAATCTAACCCTATTTTTAAAATCTACTCCTTACCTTTCCCTTCCTTATTCTAATTGAGCCAAAAGATGCAACATTTTCAATAGTATAAAAGGTTTGCTGAGACATGAACTCTGCACATGCACAGAGGCTAGATTAGCTAAAGAAGAGAGAGAGAGGAAGGGGGGAACTGGAAGGGGGAGAGGAGGTTTCTTCGAGAACTGCAGAGAGAAATTTATCCAAATGCAAAACTTGGAACCATTGAGGGAAATCACCCTAAATGTTTCTTTGCTCCAGGGGCTACGTAAGACAAAAGGCTTAAAAAACAACAACAACAACAACAAAAAACAACTAGCCCATCAAAAGTCAAGAGCTTTCCAGGTTCCAAATCTTAACATGCCAAATTCTTTTCACAGGTAAATATCAAAGCATTCCCCCCCCTCAATGGGAATTTTAGGAACAGCATTTCCTGACAGGCTTCTCACATGGAATAATTTTCCCTTTTAACAGGATATGTGAACCCCGATAACAAAGTGTTTGTCCCCTTTTCCTCCCACAGCAACTTTCTTTCTGTTCTGTGAAACAAGTCTGAATCCCTGCTATATTAGTGACTCCCATCTCTTTGTGGCTTTGACACTCTTTTAAGTTACAAATAATCTGTTTTCATTTATTTAATCCGTTTCTCCATGATGTCTATGAAGTTAATCAAAGCACAACCAAACATTGTTTGTGGAATGGTACTTGTTTACCTTCGGCCTGAGCATTTCTTATTAATTCTGTCATTTTGGCTAGTGCAAGGTACCCACACAACTTTAAATTGCCATTCATTTTTCTTGGTATTAACTCATTTCCCAGTATTCCGCTATTAACATTACAGCTGATGTTGTCACGTCATTTGGGATGTTAAAATGCCAAAACAGATTACTTCAGGTTACTTCAAGTTTCTTATTAATTGCGTGTCTTAGCATTTATTTACTTTTGGTTCCTCATAGGTAATTTTGTGTGTGTGTGTTTTACTTTGGGGACATGTTCATCACATGTTGAAAGTCAGTTTCATGAAGTTCTTTTATCAGATAGCACATGGTGAATTTAAAGTTTTTTCCCCATGGTTTTCCCATTTTTTTCAGTCTAGTAGTAATCTGCGTGGTTTTGATAATATATTTAATAATAATTCTTTTCTAAATCTGATGTCTTTGTGTCAAGTTTGTTTTCATCTGACTGGTAATCTAATTTTTTGCTTTCTTTTGTATTTTTTAACCTTTGTATTTTTTACAGTTCTCTTTCTATACATGTGGAGTAATTTTTATTTTATAATATGAAAAGAACAACAACAACAAAACCAAGTGAAGGAAAGCAAACAAACTTAGCAGATAATAACAGTAATTATATGGAAATGTGATAATGAATAAAATGTTTAATCCACTAAGATTATTATTATTTGCAGCTTCCCATGGAAACTGGAGAACATCCCTTTTGCCTTTTGCCCTTTCCTTGTCTAACTGTGTTTTTAAGTCACCCCAAAACCCTGCCCCCTTACAGGATATCACTTCTACAGATGTGCAATGATGAAAAGCAGCAACAACCGCTCATGGCTAAGGGGAGGAGTTGAATTGCAAGGACATTTTCTCACTTTTGAACCTTAAGACTGTGCTCCAGGATTCAAAAGATACATGCATAAAAGATCTCAATTGTGTCAAGATATGCAACTGATATTTAATTAGTTTGTTTGTATTACGTGTTATTACGTAGGAATGTTGAAATGTGTCTGACAGTGTGTTATTAGTGGGGAGGTTATTTTTGTGTGTAATTGTTTTTATGTTTAATGTCTTATTCCTTACACCCCAGTGGAGGATTCTCATGCATTTTATACTTTCTAATAGCTCACACTATTGTGTAGTCCAATGTTTAGATAACCACAATTCGTTGTCCCACCTGGCACTATGCCAAACTTCCCTACCCATTTTAAAATGTGCTAAAACTCGCTTTACCAAAGAGAAGCTGATAAGATACATGAAGGTGCATATGCTTTAGTTTAGCAGGAATGATCCCTTATAGAGTTAAATTGTCTTATTTGGACAAAGTGCCCTTTTAAGAACGGTTTTTCTTTAACAGACTGGTTTGAAAGGTTGAGAACCATGGGCACATAAATTCAAATTGGACTCAGTTTGAATTGGGCAAGTGTATCCAGGCTGCAATTAGCTTTTTGGTCCTTTAAGTGCAAGTGAGCAACTTCCCATGCGTGCGAGACCACAGCCTATAATGGAATCCCATAGCTAAAGGCCAAGGCGAAGAAATCTCCCTCACGAGATGCCCAAACCTGTGCCAGCTATGGTGAATGCCAGGCGACATGGTTAAATGAAAGCCCCGAGGGGATTCAACAGACAGGATGTGTTGCTGTAGCACTATGTCAGTGTGAGACCACAGAAGAGCTAGCTTGACACCTGAGAAACACACAAAAATGGCGAAGGACAAAACACCAACTGCATTTTTCAGTCAATTAGACCTTCCTGCTAAATGTAAAGCATAGATCACTATTGAGAAAATATTTCTTCCAAGGTGCTAGAATACCACAAGTAACTGAGCAACAAAATATTAATTTACGTGATATCCTATGTCTAACTATGTGCAATGCAAATATCCTTAAAGTGGCATGGCTTGCAAGTCCCTTTCAGGTTTGCATAAAGCCACACATCCCATTCACCGAGATTTAGGGTGCGGAGAAAAGATTTGCAAGTTCTTACAGAACTTTAATGCAAATCTATCTCCGAATGGGGGACTGATACGGAACGGGGGGGGGCAATGTCTTCTTCACTACAATATATTTGCTCAATTTCTCTAGGACTCCATCACCCCTCCCCTGTCCTCCATAATCTCTCAAGTAATACTGTCAAAATCCTGTTACAATGTATCCACTCTGTTTCTGCTTTTGCTCTATAGTACAGAGTGGCTTAGAAATCACTGAAATCTTCAAAAATTGATATAAAATCAACCGTAACTCCGATTTCTTCACTCTCTGTGTCATTCAACTCAGTTCCCCGTGGACTCCATGATGCTATCCCCACTTCCATAATCCCCAAAGCGGCAGGTCACGTACGCAGGAACTTCTTAATCCACCCAGATCCCCAGATCGTTTTGCCAAGCCTTCCTCTAGGCAATATTAGGTGGCAGACGATGCATATCTCTGACCCATTGTCTTGCCACCACCGGTACTCAATAAATGTGTATCTATGTATATTTCCTGCTCCGCATATCCCCCCTCCCTCATCCGATAATGCTAATTAATGTAATCCCACCTTTTCATAATGTATTCATGACGTGTAAAGTATATTCATGATGTAACTTGTGAAACCCAACCTTCCCATAATGTATTTGTGACGTTTCATGCACTGTATTCTGGGACATGGAGGGAGTTTCAAAAGTTCATGTCACCCCTTTCTCTGGGTTCAATCTCGCCTTGAACCTGTTGCGCAATAAACTTGGATCTTCTGCAGTTTGCTCCTGCGTCCGGCTGAGCTCATTTTCTTCCGCAGGGACCCACGGACTTAGTCCGATGAGCTGGGTGGCAGAGTAACCCCGAACCCAGATTTTTCCGTAACATCTTCCTCCCTCCCCGTGGGGTTTTTTTTTTGGGGGGGGGGCTAGTCCACCTCCTCGTCCATCTTTGGAAAACCATTTGCAGATGTTTCCTCTGTTCTGCAATGCTGCTGAGCGACGTCACACAGAGTTAAAGTCCCAGGGACTCCTTTGTGTAAAGAAGGGAGATCTTTTCTGAAAGGGGGGGGGCGGAGGGTCAAATGAGTTTGGGACCCTCTGATCTGCAGGAAGGAGAGCGTGGCAGACCTGGCCCCTCCCTGGCAGGACCCTCTCCTCCTCCCTGACTTGGGGTCCCCCCCCCCGCAGGAACAGATCAGGCCCCCCAGGTCTCCTCCCCTGCTGCAGCCCTGGGACCCCCACCAGATCCCAGAGAGAGGGGAGACTCACCAGATCCCAGAGAGAGAGAGGAGACTCACCAGATCCCAGAGAGAGAGAGGAGACTCACCAGATCCCAGAGAGAGAGAGGAGACTCACCAGATCCCAGAGAGAGAGGAGACTCACCAGATCCCAGAGAGAGAGAGGAGACTCACCAGATCCCAGGAGGGGGCAGCGAGGCAGGAGAGACACCGAAGCAGGAAAGGACTGGGGAGGGGGGGCCTTGGCTCTGGAGGACCTGCCCCCCCGTCCGCTTCCTGGTCTCTCTAGGAAAGCAGTTCGGTTCCCTTTAACCCTTGCAAGGCGAGTCCCCAATCTCAGCCCCCCCCCCCGCATTGCACACTCGCTTAGCCAGGGCAGAACTCTGATCTCTATTCATTTCTGTCATTCTGAATGACTCTAAGGGGGCAGCTTCCTCCTGGATCCGCCTATGGCAAGGGATCATTTGGGGGGGGGCCTTTGGCTCTTGGCTGGGCTCTGAGCATCTCCCTCGGTCCCTTTGGGGGGGCCTTTGGCTCTTGGCTGGGCTCTGAGCATCTCCCTCGGTCCCTTTTTTGGGGGGGCCTTTGGCTCTTGGCTGGGCTCTGAGCATCTCCCTCGGTCCCTTTTGGGGGGGCCTTTGGCTCTTGGCTGGGCTCTGAGCATCTCCCTCGGTCCCTTTGGAGGGGCCTTTGGCTCTTGGCTGGGCTCTGAGCATCTCCCTCGGTCCCTTTTTTTGGGGGGCCTTTGGCTCTTGGCTGGGCTCTGAGCATCTCCCTCGGTCCCTTTGGGGGGGGCCTTTGGCTCTTGGCTGGGCTCTGAGCATCTCCCTCGGTCCCTTTGGGGGGGGCCTTTGGCTCTTGGCTGGGCTCTGAGCATCTCCCTCTGTCCCTTTGGGGGGGGGCCTTTGGCTCTTGGCTGGGCTCTGTTACGGAAAAATTCTGGGTGCGGGGTTACTCTGCCACCCAGCTCATCGGACTAAGTCCGTGGGTCCCTGCGGAAGAAAATGAGCTCAGCCGGACGCAGGAGCAAACTGCAGAAGATCCAAGTTTATTGCGCAACAGGTTCAAGGCGAGATTGAACAGCGAGAAAGGGGTGGCATGAACTTTTGAGATTTCCCTCCATGTCCCAGAATACAGTGCATGAAACGTCACGAATACATTATGGGAAGGTTGGGTTTCACAAGTTACATCATGAATATACTTTACACGTCATGAATACATTATGAAAAGGTGGGATTACATTAATTAGCATTTTCGGATGAGGGAGGGGGGATATGCGGAGCGGGAAATATACATAGATACACATTTATTGAGTACCGGTGGTGGCAAGACAATGGGCCAGGAATATACATCGTCTGTCATCTAGTATTGCCCGAAGGAAGGATTTGCAAAACTATCTGACAGGATTAAGAAGTTCCTGCGTACGTGACCTGCCGCTTTGGGGATTATGGAAGTAGGGACAGCATCATGGAGTCCAAGGGGAACTGAGTTGAATGGCACCGAGAACGAGCAGATCAGAACCACGGCTGATTTTATATCAATTTTTGAAGATTTCAGTGATTTCTAAGCCACTCTGTACTAGAGAGCAAAAGCAGAAACAGAGTGGATACATTGTAACAGGATTTTGACAGTATTACTTGAGAGATTATGGAGGACAGGGGAGGGGTGATGGAGTCCTAGAGAAATTGAGCAAATATATTGTAGTGAAGAAGACATTGCCCCCCCCCCGTTCCGTATCAGTCCCCCATTCGGAGATAGATTTGCATTAAAGTTCTGTAAGAACTTGCAAATCTTTTCTCCGCACCCTAAATCTCGGTGAATGGGATGTGTGGCTTTATGCAAACCTGAAAGGGACTTGCAAGCCATGCCTCTTACGGTCATTTGCAAGTATATCAGTGCAGGTAGCTGCATATAGGGTATTATATAAAGAACACCTCTTGTATTTTGTTGCTAAATTACTTGTGGCATTCTCAGTAGTGTTTTATGCTTTACACCTAGCAGGAAGGTCTAATTGACTGAAAAATGCAGTTGGTGTTTTGTCCTTCGCCATTTTTGTGTATTTCTCAGGTGTCAAGCTAGCTCTTCTGTGGTCTCACACTGACATAGTGCTACAGCAACACATCCTGTCTGTTGAATCCCCTCAGGGCTTTCATTTAACCATGTCGCCTGGCATTCACCATAGCTGGCACAGGTTTGGGCATCTCTGAGGGAGATGTCTTCGCCTTGGCCTTTAGCTATGGGATTTTATTATAGGCTGTGGTTTTGCACGCATGGGGGTTGCTCACTTGCACTTAAAGGACCAAAAGGCTAATTGCAGCCTGGATACACGTGCCCAATTCAAACTGAGTCCAATTTGAATTTATCTTGCCCCATGGTTCTCAACTCTTCAAACCAATCTGTTAAAAGAAAACCATTCTTAACAAGGGCAGTTGTCCAAATAAGTCAATTTAAGTCTATAAGGAATCATTCCTGCTAAACGAAAGCATATGCACCTTCATGTATCTTATCAGCTTCTCTTTGGTAAAGCGAGTTTTAGCACATTTTAAAAATGGGTAGGGAAGTTGGGAAGTTGGCAGAGTGCCAGGTGGAACAACGAAATGTGGTTATAAATTTATCTAATTCCAAACATTGGACTACATAATAGCCTGACCTATTAAAAGCATAAAATGTATGAGAATCCTTCACTGGGGTGTAAGGAATAAGACATTAAACATAAAAACAATTACACACAAAATAGCCCCCCCCACAAATAACACACTGTCAGACACATTTCAACATTCCTACGTAATAACACGTAATACAAACAAACTAATTAAGTATCAGTTGCATATCTTGACACAATTGTGATCTTTTACGCATGTATCTTTTGAATCCTGGAGCACAGAGGCTTGAGGTTCAAGTGAAAAGATGTCCTTGTAAGTCAACTCCACCCCCCTTTGTAAGGCCCACTCCCCAAGCAGTCTCTGTTGTCTGTTGTTGCTGGTCTTGCGATGGCGAAGTACTGAGTTGAGGGGTTGTTGCTGCTTTTCATCATTGCACATCTGTAGAAGTGATATCCTGTAAGGGGGCAGGGTTTTGGGGTGACTTAAAAACACAGTTAGACAAGGAAAGGGCAAAAGGTAAAAGGGATGTCCTCCAGTTTCCATGGGAAGCTGCAAATAATAACAATCTTAGTGGATTAAACATTTTATTCATTATCATTATTGGACTATTTTGATTGTTGTTAGCCGCCCTGAGCCCAGCTTCGGCTGGGGAGGGAAGGATAGAAATAAAATTTACTATTTAGTATTATTTATTATCACATTTCCATATAATTACTGTTATTATCTGCTAAGTTTGTTTGCTTTCCTTCACTTAGTTTTTGTTGTTGTTGTTCTTTTCATATTATAAAATAAAAATTACTCCACATGTATAGAAAGAGAACTGAAAAAATACAAAGGTTAAAAAAAAAAAAGAAAGAAAGCAAAAAATTAGATTACCAGTTAGATGAAAATGGACTTGACACAAAGACATCAGATTCAGAAAATAACTATTATTAAATAGTACAAAGATATTATCAAAACCACACATATTACTACTGGACTGGAAAAAATGGAAAAACAATGAGGAAAACTTAAAATTCACCATGTGCTATTCAATAAAAGAACTTCGTGAGACTGACTTTCAACATGTGATGAACATGTCCCCCAAAGTAAAACACAAACACACAAAAATGAGCTATGAGGAACAAAAAATAAATAAATGCTAAGACACACAATTAATAAGTGTTACGGAAAAAATCTGGGTGCGGGGTTACTCTGCCACCCAGCTCATCGGACTAAGTCCGTGGGTCCCTGCGGAAGAAAATGAGCTCAGCCGGACGCAGGAGCAAACTGCAGAAGATCCAAGTTTATTGCGCAACAGGTTCAAGGCGAGATTGAACAGCGAGAAAGGGGTGGCATGAACTTTTGAGATTTCCCTCCATGTCCCAGAATACAGTGCATGAAACGTCACGAATACATTATGGGAAGGTTGGGTTTCACAAGTTACATCATGAATATACTTTACACGTCATGAATACATTATGAAAAGGTGGGATTACATTAATTAGCATTTTCGGATGAGGGAGGGGGGATATGCGGAGCGGGAAATATACATAGATACACATTTATTGAGTACCGGTGGTGGCAAGACAATGGGCCAGGAATATACATCGTCTGTCACCTAGTATTGCCCGAAGGAAGGATTTGCAAAACTATCTGACAGGATTAAGAAGTTCCTGCGTACGTGACCTGCCGCTTTGGGGATTATGGAAGTAGGGACAGCATCATGGAGTCCAAGGGGAACTGAGTTGAATGGCACCGAGAACGAGCAGATCAGAACCACGGCTGATTTTATATCAATTTTTGAAGATTTCAGTGATTTCTAAGCCACTCTGTACTAGAGAGCAAAAGCAGAAACAGAGTGGATACATTGTAACAGGATTTTGACAGTATTACTTGAGAGATTATGGAGGACAGGGGAGGGGTGATGGAGTCCTAGAGAAATTGAGCAACAGGTTCAAGGCGAGATTGAACAGCGAGAAAGGGGTGGCATGAACTTTTGAGATTTCCCTCCATGTCCCAGAATACAGTGCATGAAACGTCACGAATACATTATGGGAAGGTTGGGTTTCACAAGTTACATCATGAATATACTTTACACGTCATGAATACATTATGAAAAGGTGGGATTACATTAATTAGCATTTTCGGATGAGGGAGGGGGGATATGCGGAGCGGGAAATATACATAGATACACATTTATTGAGTACCGGTGGTGGCAAGACAATGGGCCAGGAATATACATCGTCTGTCACCTAGTATTGCCCGAAGGAAGGATTTGCAAAACTATCTGACAGGATTAAGAAGTTCCTGCGTACGTGACCTGCCGCTTTGGGGATTATGGAAGTAGGGACAGCATCATGGAGTCCAAGGGGAACTGAGTTGAATGGCACCGAGAACGAGCAGATCAGAACCACGGCTGATTTTATATCAATTTTTGAAGATTTCAGTGATTTCTAAGCCACTCTGTACTAGAGAGCAAAAGCAGAAACAGAGTGGATACATTGTAACAGGATTTTGACAGTATTACTTGAGAGATTATGGAGGACAGGGGAGGGGTGATGGAGTCCTAGAGAAATTGAGCAAATATATTGTAGTGAAGAAGACATTGCCCCCCCCCCCCGTTCCGTATCAATAAGTAACCTGAAGTAATCTGTTTTGGCATTCTAACATCCCAAATGAAAATAAAAGTGTTTCTTGATGTGACATCAGCTGTAATGTTAATAGCGGAATACTGGGAAATGAGTTAATACCAATAAAATG
Source organism: Podarcis vaucheri (assembly GCF_965113315.1). Lineage (NCBI taxonomy): Eukaryota > Metazoa > Chordata > Lepidosauria > Squamata > Lacertidae > Podarcis > Podarcis vaucheri. The sequence goes on along the minus strand of NC_138762.1, from coordinate 1,044,847 downwards.
AATGGCAATTTAAAGTTGTGCAGGTACCTTGCACTAGCCAAAATGACAGAATTAGTAAGAAATGCTCAGGCCAAAGGTAAACAAGTACCATTCCACAAACAATGTTTGGTTGTGCTTCGATTAACTTCATAGACATCATGGAGAAACTGATTAAATAAATGAAAACAGATTATTTGTAACTTAAAAAAATGTCAAAGGCACAAAGAGATAGAGGTCACTAATACAGCAGGGATTCAGACTTGTTTCACAGAACAGAAAGAAAGTTGCTGTGGGAGGAAAAGGGACAAACACTTTGTTATCAGGGTTCACATATCCTGTTAAAAGGGAAAATTATTTCATGTGAAAAGCCTGTCAGGAAATGCTGTTCCTAAAATTCCCAATCAGGGGGGAATGCTTTGATATTTACCTGTGAAAAGAATTTTGCATGTTAAGATTTGGAACCTGGAAAGCTCTTGACTTTTGATGGGCTAGTTTTTTTTTTGTTTTTTTTTTGTAGCCTTTTGTCTTAAGTAGCCCCTGGGGCAAAGACAGATTAAGGGTGATTTCCCTCAATGGTTCTGACTTTTCTTTTACATTTGGAAGAAACCTCCTCTCCCTCCTTACAGTCCCCCCCCCCGTCCTCTCTCTCTCTCTTCTTTAGCTGATCTAGCCTCTGTGCATGTGCAGAGTTCATGTCTCAGCAAACCTTTTGTACTATTGAAAATGTTGCATCCTTTGGCTAAATTAACATTTGAACAAGGGAAGGGAAGGGTATGGAGTAGATTTTGAAAACAGGGTTTGATTTTAAACAAAAAAGAGAAACTCAGCAATTTAAGTATTCACCAAAACTAGCAATTTCAGCCCAAGGAAAAGGGACTGCTTCCTTTATGTACAGGAAAGGGCTAATATCCCTCTGGCCATTCACGGAACAATCAACCGCTCTCTTATTTATGAGTAAAAATGGCCAGAGTTAGAATTCATAGGATTTTTAACATTCTCAGTCATTTCAGCCTTACCATTTGCAGACAAATTTTACTGCCCCTTTATTTACAGGATGGATGGTCAAGGCGCCTATGTATTCGTATGTGCTGAAACTTTGAGTTGACTTTGAAGTCTGATTTTTTTAAATAGTAGACAAAATGATAAACACTGTAATCACCCAAATGCTTGATGTTACCAGTTGTGCTCCAAAAAATAATGGCTTCATCTCGCACCTTTTAAAACTAAAAAAGCAAAGCTAGGCTGAATTTCAACTCCATTACCACACCAGAATTTAAGAATTACCCTCCAATGCTTGCAGACACATGGCCTTCCACACAGCCACAAATTGGGAGAGTTGAAAGGGACCCTGGGGTCATGTAGTCCAACCCTCCAAAATATAGGGTTCACAACAAGATCTCACAGCAAGATTTGTACTACCAAAGAGACATACACATTTAAGTACAGATTTACAGCTGGGAAAGGAAACATCTATGCTCATATCATGTACTAAAGAAGAGGAAAATAAAAGTACATAACTTTACACAGAACCCTTTTGCAGAACTTGAGATAGTTTGAGTGAGTTTGCTTTCTTAGATTAAAGAATGCAAGTTCCTAGAGAAATAAAGGAAGATTGAATTGAGCAGTTTTCCCTAGGATAGGGAGAGGATCTTTTATAAAGCAAAGTTAGTTCAATTGATATAACCACTCACAAATAATTAAAACAGCCATAGATTTGATTTAAAAGGAAGACAAAAGTGACAATTTTCCTGAACTTGCAGAGGAATAGTAAGCCTAATCTATGCCCCCCCCTTGCAGTTTCCTTTAAAGGAAGCTTACTCGGGAGTAAATTTACCTGGCACAGAATAAGAAGGAGAAGGGGGGAAAAACCCTGAAAGAGACAGAATGAAACAAGGGGGGGGGGCATTTTCTAAGAAAAGAGGCCAGGACGTCTTATAGAGACTACTGATATCAGGAGCCTTACAATAACTCTCACAATAACCAAATCAAAGTTAAAACTGGGCTGACATAATTTTATTAGAAGGAACACCATACTTTCATAGGCATATGCTTAATGAAATACATACACTGCATTTTAGCTTGAGAGCAGTTGGCTCAACTAGGCTTTTGCAGCAGAAACATTAGGTTTTACCACTTGGGAGGAAAACTCTCTTTTGGAGCCCCTCTCAAATAACAAATATTTGCACACTTCATTCTCATTTTTTTGTCTTATTTAGGACTGCTAAGGTCCAGCATGGTTTCCTTAGATTTAAATTTTGAAGCAAGCTTGCATTTTAAACCATGCACACTTAAGAAAGGCAGTCTGCCAGAGACAGAAGGAACAGACAACACACATAACGGACAACATGTAAACATACATATTCTCATATATGTATTCACAGACAACACACATAACAGACAACATGTAAAGATATATATTCTCATCCTTTAGTTGGTTATTGCAAGGAGATGGGCCACTACCTTTGGCTTCATTAAGTGAAATTAGTAGGAAGGTCCCACATGGTTTTATGAGCCTCCTTGCCTCTTCAAACACACCACCAGGTAATCAGACTGGTAGGGCTCACAACGCTTGGTTGACTGGGTACCCCTTTATAGATGCATGCGTTGCTGTTGTTGCTTTTTTTGCTTTTTCTTTTTTTGGGGGGGTGTCTGGGATAGAGAAGGGGAAAAAGAGGGGTTGATTAGGATTGGTATGTCTAGGGGTTTGGTATGCTTAGTACAGGGACGTATAGTAAAGAGGAGAAGGGGCTTCTAGTTGCCTGGCAACTTCCTTAGTGGGTTTTAGAGAGCTCTAGCTATCCGGTTCCTTGCGTTCCATTTCCTATTTCCTTATTTCCTTATTTCCTGTAACCTGGGGTCTCTTTCCACTCTGCCGGTCCTGCCCAATTCCTCATGGGCTATCCCTCCTGGCAACCTCCTACCTATCGTCACATCTCAGGAAAAGGGGCCCTACTGGACGCCCGCGCCATGCAGTGCCAGATCGGGTGGTCCCTGGATAGAATTTCGGGTCGAAAATCCCCCTTGCTTTCGGAAGCGAGCTTACAGTACACGTGGTATGTAGCTCGACCGGTGCGGCTGGGATTGGGATAGAAAGCAAGACCACTTCCTGCCCCCTAGAAAGGACGCTCGGGAAGATCGGAAAGAGAGCTCCAACCCCTTGCTTTCAACTGGGATGCCCGTTGCAGAGAGTCGGCTATCTTTCAAGTCGGGTCTCTCCGTGTTACTTTCGGGCTCCCAATTGGTGCGGCTGGCTGGAGATTTTAAGGAAAAGGGATAGAGCTCAGAACCCCCCTTTCGGGTTGAGCAGCGGTCCCCGGTCTCTCTCACTAACCGGACCAAGAGAAAGGCAAGAAGGAGCGATAGAGAGGAGGGCAGAGAATTCAGTTGCCAGGAGACTTCCACCCCCTTCCCACCAGTGCACTGGATTTTCCTTTTTCCTTATACTCACGCGTCTTCTATGATGATCCCGGGATCGATGAATAAGCCGGCTGGATCCCTCTTTTGCTCCCCGGCTGAACTCCTAGGGCTTTCGATTACCGCCCAGAAGATGGCTGGGGGTCCAAAAGGATCTTCCCAGGCAAAATGGCCCGGAGCCGGCTGAAGATTTCGGGGCCCCCAGTCAGCAGCTTGGGAGAACCACAAGCCCCACGTTGGGCGCCAACTGTTACGGAAAAATTCTGGGTGCGGGGTTACTCTGCCACCCAGCTCATCGGACTAAGTCCGTGGGTCCCTGCGGAAGAAAATGAGCTCAGCCGGACGCAGGAGCAAACTGCAGAAGATCCAAGTTTATTGCGCAACAGGTTCAAGGCGAGATTGAACAGCGAGAAAGGGGTGGCATGAACTTTTGAGATTTCCCTCCATGTCCCAGAATACAGTGCATGAAACGTCACGAATACATTATGGGAAGGTTGGGTTTCACAAGTTACATCATGAATATACTTTACACGTCATGAATACATTATGAAAAGGTGGGATTACATTAATTAGCATTTTCGGATGAGGGAGGGGGGATATGCGGAGCGGGAAATATACATAGATACACATTTATTGAGTACCGGTGGTGGCAAGACAATGGGCCAGGAATATACATCGTCTGTCACCTAGTATTGCCCGAAGGAAGGATTTGCAAAACTATCTGACAGGATTAAGAAGTTCCTGCGTACGTGACCTGCCGCTTTGGGGATTATGGAAGTAGGGACAGCATCATGGAGTCCAAGGGGAACTGAGTTGAATGGCACCGAGAACGAGCAGATCAGAACCACGGCTGATTTTATATCAATTTTTGAAGATTTCAGTGATTTCTAAGCCACTCTGTACTAGAGAGCAAAAGCAGAAACAGAGTGGATACATTGTGACAGGATTTTGACAGTATTACTTGAGAGATTATGGAGGACAGGGGAGGGGTGATGGAGTCCTAGAGAAATTGAGCAAATATATTGTAGTGAAGAAGACATTGCCCCCCCCCCCGTTCCGTATCAGCTCTGAGCATCTCCCTCGGTCCCTTTGGGGGGGGGCCTTTGGCTCTTGGCTGGGCTCTGAGCATCTCCCTCGGTCCCTTGGGGGGGGGCCTTTGGCTCTTGGCTGGGCTCTGAGCATCTCCCTCGGTCCCTTGGGGGGGGGCCTTTGGCTCTTGGCTGGGCTCTGAGCATCTCCCTCGGTCCCTTTTGGGGGGGGCCTTTGGCCCTTGGCTGGGCTTTGAGCATCTCCCTCGGTCCCTTTGGGGGGGCCTTTGGCTCTTGGCTGGGCTCTGAGCATCTCCCTCTGTCCCTTTGGGGGGGGGCCTTTGGCTCTTGGCTGGGCTCTGAGCATCTCCCTCGGTCCCTTGGGGGGGGGCCTTTGGCTCTTGGCTGGGCTCTGAGCATCTCCCTCGGTCCCTTTGGGGGGGGCCTTTGGCTCTTGGCTGGGCTCTGAGCATCTCCCTCTGTCCCTTTGGGGGGGGCTCTGGCTCTTGGCTGGGCTCTGAGCATCTCCCTCGGTCCTTTTTTGGGGGGGCCTTTGGCTCTTGGCTGGGCTCTGAGCATCTCCCTCGGTCCCTTTTGGGGGGGCCTTTGGCTCTTGGCTGGGCTCTGAGCATCTCCCTCGGTCCCTTTGGGGGGGGCCTTTGGCTCTGGGCTGGGCTCTGAGCATCTCCCTCGGTCCCTTTGGGGGGGCCTTTGGCTCTTGGCTGGGCTCTGAGCATCTCCCTCTGTCCCTTTGGGGGGGGCTCTGGCTCTTGGCTGGGCTCTGAGCATCTCCCTCGGTCCTTTTTTGGGGGGGCCTTTGGCTCTTGGCTGGGCTCTGAGCATCTCCCTCGGTCCCTTTTTTTGGGGGGGCTGTGGCTCTTGGCTGGGCTCTGAGCATCTCCCTCGGTCCCTTTTTTGGGGGGGCCTTTGGCTCTTGGCTGGGCTCTGAGCATCTCCCTCGGTCCCTTTGGGGGGGGCCTTTGGCTCTTGGCTGGGCTCTGAGCATCTCCCTCGGTCCCTTGGGGGGGGCCTTTGGCTCTTGGCTGGGCTCTGAGCATCTCCCTCGGTCCCTTTGGGGGGGGCCTTTGGCTCTTGGCTGGGCTCTGAGCATCTCCCTCGGTCCCTTTGGGGGGGGCCTTTGGCTCTTGGCTGGGCTCTGAGCATCTCCCTCGGTCCCTTTGGGGGGGGGCCTTTGGCTCTTGGCTGGGCTCTGAGCATCTCCCTCGGTCCTTTTTTGGGGGGGCCTTTGGCTCTTGGCTGGGCTCTGAGCATCTCCCTCGGTCCCTTTGGGGGGGCCTTTGGCTCTTGGCTGGGCTCTGAGCATCTCCCTCGGTCCCTTTGGGGGGGGCCTTTGGCTCTTGGCTGGGCTCTGAGCATCTCCCTCGGTCCCTGGGGGGGGCCTTTGGCTCTTGGCTGGGCTCTGAGCATCTCCCCCGGTCCCTTTGGGGGGGGTCCTTTGGCTCTTGGCTGGGCTCTGAGCATCTCCCCCGGTCCCTTTGGGGGGGGCCTTTGGCTCTTGGCTGGGCTCTGAGCATCTCCCCCGGTCCCTTTGGGGGGGGTCCTTTGGCTCTTGGCTGGGCTCTGAGCATCTCCCTCGGTCCCTTTGGGGGGGGCCTTTGGCTCTTGGCTGGGCTCTGAGCATCTCCCTCAGTCCCTTGGGGGGGGCCTTTGGCTCTTGGCTGGGCTCTGAGCATCTCCCTCGGTCCCTTTGGGGGGGGGCCTTTGGCTCTTGGCTGGGCTCTGAGCATCTCCCTCGGTCCCTTGGGGGGGGCCTTTGGCTCTTGGCTGGGCTCTGAGCATCTCCCTCGGTCCCTTTGGGGGGGGGCCTTTGGCTCTTGGCTGGGCTATGAGCATCTCCCTCGGTCCCTTTGGGGGGGCCTTTGGCTCTTGGCTGGGCTCTGAGCATCTCCCCCGGTCCCTTGGGGGGGGGCCTTTGGCTCTTGGCTGGGCTCTGAGCATCTCCCTCGGTCCCTTTTGGGGGGGCCTTTGGCTCTTGGCTGGGCTCTGAGCATCTCCCTCGGTCCCTTTGGGGAGGGCCTTTGGCTCTTGGCTGGGCTCTGAGCATCTCCCTCGGTCCTTTTGGGGGGGGCCTTTGGCTCTTGGCTGGGCTCTGAGCATATCCCTCGGTCCCTTTTGGGGGGGCCTTTGGCTCTTGGCTGGGCTCTGAGCATCTCCCTCGGTCCCTTTGGGGGGGGGCCTTTGGCTCTCGGCTGGGCTCTGAGCATCTCCCTCGGTCCCTTTGGGGGGGGGCTTTGGCTCTTGGCTGGGCTCTGAGCATCTCCCTCGGTCCCTTTGTGGGGGCCTTTGGCTCTTGGCTGGGCTCTGAGCATCTCCCTCGGTCCCTTTGGGGGGGGGCCTTTGGCTCTTGGCTGGGCTCTGAGCATCTCCCTCGGTCCCTTTGGGGGGGGGGCCTTTGGCTCTTGGCTGGGCTCTGAGCATCTCCCTCGGTCCCTTTTTGGGGGGCCTTTGGCTCTTGGCTGGGCTCTGAGCATCTCCCTTGGTCCCTTTGGGGGGGGCCTTTGGCTCTTGGCTGGGCTCTGAGCATCTCCCTCGGTCCCTTTGGGGGGGGCCTTTGGCTCTTGGCTGGGCTCTGAGCATCTCCCTCGGTCCCTTTGGGGGGGGGCCTTTGGCTCTTGGCTGGGCTCTGAGCATCTCCCTCGGTCCCTTTGGGGGGGGGCCTTTGGCTCTTGGCTGGGCTCTGAGCATCTCCCTCGGTCCCTTTGGGGGGGGCCTTTGGCTCTTGGCTGGGCTCTGAGCATCTCCCTCGGTCCCTTTGGGGGGGGGCCTTTGGCTCTTGGCTGGGCTATGAGCATCTCCCTCGGTCCCTTTGGGGGGGGGGCCTTTGGCTCTTGGCTGGGCTCTGAGCATCTCCCTCGGTCCCTTTGGGGGGGCCTTTGGCTCTTGGCTGGGCTCTGAGCATCTCCCTCGGTCCCTTGGGGGGGGGCCTTTGGCTCTTGGCTGGGCTCTGAGCATCTCCCTCGGTCCCTTTGGGGGGGGCCTTTGGCTCTTGGCTGGGCTCTGAGCATCTCCCTCGGTCCCTTTGGGGGGGGCCTTTGGCTCTTGGCTGGGCTCTGAGCATCTCCCTCGGTCCCTTTGGGGGGGGGCCTTTGGCTCTTGGCTGGGCTCTGAGCATCTCCCTCTGTCCCTTTGGGGGGGGCCTTTGGCTCTTGGCTGGGCTCTGAGCATCTCCCTCGGTCCCTTTGGGGGGGGCCTTTGGCTCTTGGCTGGGCTCTGAGCATCTCCCTCGGTCCCTTTGGGGGGGGCCTTTGGCTCTTGGCTGGGCTCTGAGCATCTCCCTCGGTCCCTTTGGGGGGGGGGGTCTTTGGCTCTTGGCTGGGCTCTGAGCATCTCCCTCGGTCCCTTTGGGGGGGGGGCTTTGGCTCTTGGCTGGGCTCTGAGCATCTCCCTCAGTCCCTTTGCGGGGGGGGGGCCTTTGGCTCTTGGCTGGGCTCTGAGCATCTCCCTCAGTCCCTTTGGGGGGGGGCCTTTGGCTCTTGGCTGGGCTCTGAGCATCTCCCTCGGTCCCTTTGGGGGGGGCCTTTGGCTCTTGGCTGGGCTCTGAGCATCTCCCTCGGTCCCTTGGGGGGGGGGGGCCTTTGGCTCTTGGCTGGGCTCTGAGCATCTCCCTCGGTCTCTTGGGGGGGCCTTTGGCTCTTGGCTGGGCTCTGAGCATCTCCCTCGGTCCCTTTGGGGGGGGCCTTTGGCTCTTGGCTGGGCTCTGAGCATCTCCCTCGGTCCCTTGGGGGGGGCCTTTGGCTCTTGGCTGGGCTCTGAGCATCTCCCTCGGTCTCTTGGGGGGGCCTTTGGCTCTTGGCTGGGCTCTGAGCATCTCCCTCGGTCCCTTTGGGGGGAGCCTTTGGCTCTTGGCTGGGCTCTGAGCATCTCCCTCGGTCCCTTTTTTGGGGGGGCCTTTGGCTCTTGGCTGGGCTCTGAGTATCTCCCTCTGTCCCTTTGGGGGGGGCCTTTGGCTCTTGGCTGGGCTATGAGCATCTCCCTCGGTCCCTTTGGGGGGGGCCTTTGGCTCTTGGCTGGGCTCTGAGCATCTCCCTCGGTCCCTTTGGGGGGGGCCTTTGGCTCTTGGCTGGGCTCTGAGCATCTCCCTCGGTCCCTTTGGGGGGGGCCTTTGGCTCTTGGCTGGGCTCTGAGCATCTCCCTCGGTCCCTTTGGGGGGGGCCTTTGGCTCTCGGCTGGGCTCTGAGTATCTCCCTCTGTCCCTTTGGGGGGGGCCTTTGGCTCTTGGCTGGGCTCTGAGCATCTCCCTCGGTCCCTTTGGGGGGGGCCTTTGGCTCTTGGCTGGGCTCTGAGCATCTCCCTCGGTCCCTTTGGGGGGGGCCTTTGGCTCTTGGCTGGGCTCTGAGCATCTCCCTCAGTCCCTTTGGGGGGGGAGCCTTTGGCTCTTTGCTGGGCTCTGAGCATCTCCCTCGGTCCCTTTGGGGGGCCTTTGGCTCTTGGCTGGGCTCTGAGCATCTCCCTCGGTCCCTTGGGGGGGGCCTTTGGCTCTTGGCTGGGCTCTGAGCATCTCCCTCGGTCCCTTTGGGGGGGGGCCTTTGGCTCTTGGCTGGGCTCTGAGCATCTCCCTCGGTCCCTTTGGGGGGGGGGGCTTTGGCTCTTGGCTGGGCTCTGAGCATCTCCCTCGGTCCATATGGGGGGGGGGCTTTGGCTCTTGGCTGGACTCTGAGCATCTCCCTCAGTCCCTTTGGGGGGGGCTTTGGCTCTTGGCTGGGCTCTGAGCATCTCCCTCGGTCCCTTTGGGGGGGGCCTTTGGCTCTTGGCTGGGCTCTGAGCATCTCCCTCGGTCCCTTTGGGGGGGGCCTTTGGCTCTTGGCTGGGCTCTGAGCATCTCCCTCGGTCCCTTTGGGGAGGGCTTTGGCTCTTGGCTGGGCTCTGAGCATCTCCCTCTGTCCCTTTGGGGGGGGGCTTTGGCTCTTGGCTGGGCTCTGAGCATCTCCCTCGGTCCCTTTGGGGGGGGTCTTTGGCTCTTGGCTGGGCTCTGAGCATCTCCCTCGGTCCCTTTGGGGGGGGGGCTTTGGCTCTTGGCTGGGCTCTGAGCATCTCCCTCAGTCCCTTTGCGGGGGGGGGGGCCTTTGGCTCTTGGCTGGGCTCTGAGCATCTCCCTCAGTCCCTTTGGGGGGGGCCTTTGGCTCTTGGCTGGGCTCTGAGCATCTCCCTCGGTCCCTTTGGGGGGGGCCTTTGGCTCTTGGCTGGGCTCTGAGCATCTCCCTCGGTCCCTTGGGGGGGGCCTTTGGCTCTTGGCTGGGCTCTGAGCATCTCCCTCGGTCTCTTGGGGGGGGCCTTTGGCTCTTGGCTGGGCTCTGAGCATCTCCCTCGGTCCCTTTGGGGGGGCCTTTGGCTCTTGGCTGGGCTCTGAGCATCTCCCTCGGTCCCTTTGGGGGGGAGCCTTTGGCTCTTGGCTGGGCTCTGAGCATCTCCCTCGGTCCCTTTTTTGGGGGGGCCTTTGGCTCTTGGCTGGGCTCTGAGTATCTCCCTCTGTCCCTTTGGGGGGGGCCTTTGGCTCTTGGCTGGGCTCTGAGCATCTCCCTCGGTCCCTTTGGGGGGGGCCTTTGGCTCTTGGCTGGGCTCTGAGCATCTCCCTCAGTCCCTTTGGGGGGGGCCTTTGGCTCTTGGCTGGGCTCTGAGCATCTCCCTCAGTCCCTTTGGGGGGGGAGCCTTTGGCTCTTGGCTGGGCTCTGAGCATCTCCCTCGGTCCCTTTGGGGGGCCTTTGGCTCTTGGCTGGGCTCTGAGCATCTCCCTCGGTCCCTTGGGGGGGGCCTTTGGCTCTTGGCTGGGCTCTGAGCATCTCCCTCGGTCCCTTGGGGGGGGGTCATTGGCTCTTGGCTGGGCTCTGAGCATATCCCTCGGTCCCTTTTGGGGGGGCCTTTGGCTCTTGGCTGGGCTCTGAGCATCTCCCTCGGTCCCTTTTTTTGGGGGGGCCTTTGGCTCTTGGCTGGGCTCTGAGTATCTCCCTCGGTCCCTTTGGGGGGGCCTTTGGCTCTTGGCTGGGCTCTGAGCATCTCCCTCCCTTGGCCAGAAACCAGAGGAAGAGCTTGCAGGGAAAAGGGCTTTGCAGGAGGCAAGGAAGCTCCTCCTAGAATTCAGGAGTGGAGAGATAGGAGGGGACCCCAGGGTCATCTAGTCCAACCCCAGCAATGCAGGAATCTCAGCTAAAGCATCCCTGGCAGATGGCCGTCCGATCTCTCCTGAGAAACCTCCAAGGAAGGAGAGTCCACCACCTCCCAAGGGAGACCTTTCCCTGCCCAACTGCTCTTAGATGTCCCTCAAGGCAGCAGGTCCTGAGTTCCAGCACTGCTGAAACCATTGCACTGGCTGCCAAGGAGGAACCAAGAGAAGTTCAAAATAAATAAATCCTATTCTCATCATGAATAACCAAAACTTTCTTAAGCATGTTGCTAGGCAAACACTCAATAGTATGCCATTTCCCCTCCCAGAAATGCTGAATTTCTAATTCAGTGGACCAAAAATGGATGGTTGTTATGCTTAGGGGAGCTTTTAATATTTGATGGACTATTGTATTAATATTTTGTTGGAAGCCTCCCAGAGTGGCTTTGGAAACCCAGCCAGATGCACGGGGTATAAATGAATGAATTAATAATAATAATAATAATAATAATAATAATAATAATAATAATAATAATTGTTGTTCATAGAATCATAGAATTGGAAGAGACCACAAGGGCCATCGAGTCCAACCCCCTGCCAAGCAGGAAACACCATCAGAGCACTCCTGACATATGGTTGTCAAGCCTCTGCTTAAAGACCTCCAAAGTAGGAGACTCCACCACACTCCTTGGCAGCAAATTCCACTGTCGAACAGCTCTTACTGTCAGGAAGTTCTTCCTAATGTTTAGGTGGAATCTTCTTTCTTGTAGTTTGGATCCATTGCTCCGTGTCCGCTTCTCTGGAGCAGCAGAAAACAACCTTTCTCCCTCCTCTATGTGACATCCTTTTATATATTTGAACATGGCTATCATATCACCCCTTAACCTCCTCTTCTCCAGGCTAAACATGCCCAGCTCCCTTAGCCATTCCTCATAAGGCATCGTTTCTGTTGTGTATTGAGTCAAAGGATTTTATATTTGTATTATTATTGTCTGTATTTGCATTAGGGTAAAGTAACTGCCTTTTGGTTTCAGAGGGTACAGCTATCTCAGCTCACAGTCAGAGGTAAACTGGCCTCCCCTGGGCAATTGAGTGAGATACTTGTTTACCTTCCGTCTGCTACTCCCGGCAGGCTAGGTCGTAAACCGGCGATTCTCCTCATTAGACGTGAGGAGAACACACCCTCTGCTTCTCTCTCCTTGCTTTCCCCCCAGGGAGGGGAAATGAGACAGACAGGAGTCCTATTTACATGTTTTATTCCTGTCATTCAGCAGTACATAGTCTTATATCGCTGTATCCCTTTCTTACTCAAACCTCAACATTCTAACATTCATCAAGTTTATAATAGTCCTTAAGGTAGATCTTGAATTTCTTCCATTCTTCTTCCGCCGTCTCCTTTCCCTGATCGCGGATTCTGCCAGTCATCTCAGCTAATGTCATATAGTCCATCACTTTCATCTGCCATTCTTCCAGGGTGGGTAAATCTTGTGTCTTGTGATTCCCAACCTCTGGTTGGTGCTGCAGGGATGGGGTTTTCAATTACCTCAAAAAGCCTCTGATTCTGCAGCAGGGCCTTCATCTTTACAGACCAAGATGAATAATTGTCATTAGTCGGGGGGGTGGTGGATAAGGCAGGCCCCCTGCCTTCTTGGCATCCATCTTGAAGCCAAGCCCTCAGCTCACACTCTCAAGCAAGCTGTAAAATCCAACAGTTGTTTCCTGCCTTCTCTAGCAGGCAGACTACAAGTTGTTTATGCTTTTGGCACCTGGCAGCTAAACGTTGGCTGCTATGGAAAGTCCCTTCCAAGAGCTCGTAAGTTGTAGCCAAAACACTCCGTGGTTTTGTTTTGCTTTTCCCAGCCTCACAGTCCAGCTTCTCTGCCAGTAACTTTCCACGACCGTTACTTAGCAAGAGTGCATTCCATCAGGACAGCTTATCTTAACCACAAAAATTTGTGGAATGCAGGCTGAGCTTCTGAGCTGCAGGCCTCTCCTTCCGGAGCTGTTGTTTTTTTTCAAACGCAGCTCCCGTGAACCAAAGAATAAATCATTCTGCGTTCACACTTTTAGCCCGAAATGCAGCATACCTTGAGCTCTGTTGCTTGGAAAACACTTTCCTCTGGGTCCAGCCGTCTGTCCAGCTTCTGGCTGCTTTCAGACGCCTAATTTTCTCCCTTGGAGCAGAGGAGGACAAACCACCAGCCTCTCATGCAGATGTTCGATGAATCGCAACCATCCGAATGCTGCCATATGTCAGTATCTCAGCTCACAGTCAGAGGTAACTGGCCTCCCCCGGGCAATTGAGTGAGATACTTGTTTACCTTCTGTCTGCTACTCCCGGCAGGCTAGGTCGTAAACTGGCGATTCTCCTCATTAGACGTGAGGAGAACACACCCTCTGCTTCTCTCTCCTTGCTTTCCCCCCAGGGAGGGGAAATGAGACAGACAGGAGTCCTATTTACATGTTTTATTCCTGTCATTCAGCAGTACATAGAAAACGTGACTGCACCCTTCAGACTCCATCAGAAGAGTCACAACTCCGCCCCTGTACTTCCAGCACAGGTCAGATGACACTCTGAGCTAACATCCGGTGCTCAGTACAGAGAATAGACTCCCCCTTTTCCCCAACAGTACAGTTGCAAACCACAACATCCTGTTTTGCATTCCAGCCATCTGGAGCTGGCTTTTGCATTGCTGCTTTTATCCAACACTATTGGTTCATTTTAGCTGCTGTATTTGGATCCTCTGTCTTATTGGTTTCCTCCAAAAGGCAGGACTGTGATTGCCTGATATTGTTCCCTCCAAAATGTATCCTTTTTAGCTAGTCCCCTGTCCCTATAAATGTAGCTTTCCCCTCCTCAGATCTCAGTCTTGTTTGCTTTAATAAAGAAGTGTTACTAGAGAACTGTCTCCAGCATGTTATATCAAGAGAGCTGAAATCACAAACCCCACGACACAACAACTGGCGACGAAGGTGGCATCCGGAATGCTGAGGAGCGGTTAACCGCAGCCCTGCCTCAGAGTCCGGATTGCAGATAAGAACAAGACTCACTGGCCAGCTGAGAAGATGACCCTGCCACAGGACAATGGAGAGTCCAAGGGTATTGGAGCCCTTCCAGCCATCAGAGCCCCACACGTGGGAAGACTACGTCGAACGTTTCAAGTTCTTCGCAGTGGCTCAAGGGATCACCGATGCCAGCAAAAGAAGGGCCACATTCCTGAGCTACTGTGGGCCTGAGACCTTCAAGCTGGCCAAGGCATTGCTTGCTCCAGCGAAGCTAAGTGAGACATCTCTCAAAGATATTCTTGCCTGCCTAACAAGCCACTTGGCGCCTACTGAGACCAAGATGGCCCGGCGGATGGAGTTTCATAAGAGGCAGCAGTGTGCTGGGGAGTCTGTATCTGCATTTCTAGCTGAACTGCAGAAGCTCGCTCAGCACTGCGACTTCCAAAATCTGGAAGAGACTCTCCTGGATCGGTTTGTCGGTGGTCTGAGCAGCAAGAAAGCCAGAAGACGCATCGTGGCTAAAGAAGAGGTTACCCTTGCTTCAGCCTTGAAGGAGGCCACCGCCACGGAGAATTATGAAAGAGAGGAGCTTGATGCCAGTCGCAAGGCCCCTAAGCCACAGATAGAAGTTGTGCATGCCATGGACGAGCTAGAGGCTACTCCGAGCCAGAGCCCAGTCCGTGGGGTCAAGTCAGTGCATCAGGCCTGCACAGTGCACAAAGATCACCGAGGCAGGTGCCCAGGTTGTGGCGGAAACCATGAGTGGAAGAGTTGTCGTTTCTGGGATGCTATGTGCCGGACGTGCGGGAAGACAGGTCACATCGCCAGGGTCTGTAGATCGGCGGCGTTGGGAGCGACAGGAGCACCTAGACTGGAGCATCGCAGACCGCCCACAGCAACCCATTTTCTAAAGGACTGCCACTACGTAACGGAGATCAACGGGAGGGTCGTGCAGTTCCCAGCGCAAGGCAAGGCACACGTCAAGGTGAAGATTGAGGGTCAGCAGTGCGACATGGAGGTGGACTCCGGATCTGGATTCACTACCGTGTCGAACCAGACCGCGAGGACATTCTTCCCCAGGGGTAAGCTGCCCCCTCTGGAGCCCTTCCCGGCAACCTTGCAGTCATACTCAGCGGGCCACATCCATGTTATGGGAATGTGTGCCGTGAGAGTTCAGTTCCGGGACAAACAGGCTGTACTCAAACTGGTGATTGCGAAGGGTAGTCGCCCCAGTCTCCTGGGCACTGACTGGTTCCCCGCCCTGGGACTGAGTATATCAGGGCTTAATTCAATCCAAACCTGCCCTGAGATGAGCGAGGCATTATGCAAAGAATTTGCTGGTCTCTTTAATGGAAAACTGGGTTGTTATAAAGGGCCCCCAGTTGACTTCGGGTTGGACCCTGGGGTGGCCCCAATCCGACTCAAACCAAGGCGAGTGCCATTTGCAATGCAACCCAAGATCGAAGCAGAGCTGGATAAATTGGTCAAGCAGGGAGTTCTCTCACCCGTGGACTCTGCTAAGTGGGAGACTCCAATCGTCACGCCCCTTAAAGCAAATGGGGAAGTCAGGATCTGTGCAGATTTAAAATGTACTATCAATAAGGCACTCAGGGGAAACTCATACCCCATTCCAGTCGTATCACATCTGTTGGCTAAACTGGCTGGGGGCAAGGTGTTCACCAAAATTGACCTGGCACAAGCTTACCAACAGCTGCCAGTAACCCCACAATCAGCGGAAGCACAGACTATTGTCACACATAAAGGGGCGTTCAGATTTAACAGATTACAATTTGGAGTTTGTGTGGCCCCAGGGATTTTTCAAGGGCTCATGGAACGCCTGTTAAGAGGCCTGCCGGGGGTCTTGCCATTTTTTTATGACATTTTGATTGCTGGAAAAGACCCACAGGAACTGGTTGCGCGTGTTCGTGCAGTGTTGCTCAAGTTCAAGGAGGTGGGGTTGCAACTGAAAAAGGAAAAATGCAGTTTTGGGGTGCCAACTGTGGATTTCTTGGGGTTTAAAATTGATGCATCAGGCATCCACCCCACAGATGCTAAGATTAAGGCCATCATCGAGGCACCACGACCACAGAACAAGACGGAGTTGCAGTCATTCCTGGGACTTATTAACTTTTATCATTCGTTCTTACCCCAGAAAGCTTCGGTAGCTGAACCATTACATAGACTGTTGCAGAAAAAGAATGTGTGGCGATGGGGGCAGGGGCAGCAGAAGGCTTTTGACTCCTTGTGAGGAATGCTGAGTAGCAGGAGTGTCCTTGCTCATTATGATGAGTCAAAGCCGCTGGTCCTGGCATGTGATGCCTCTCAATATGGCCTGGGGGCGGTGCTGAGTCATAGGGAACCGGATGGGTTGGAAAAGCCCATCTCTTTCTATTCCCGTACGTTGTCGCCCACGGAGCGCAACTATACTCAAATTGACAAAGAGGCGCTTGCAATTGTGGCAGGAATCAAAAAGTTCCATGATTATGTGTACGGTCGCCATTTCACCATTGAAACGGACCACAAACCACTGTTAGGGTTGTTCAACCTGAACAAACAAACGCCACAAATTCTCTCCCCCAGAATGTTGCGTTGGTCTATATTCCTGAACGGGTTCCAATACACCTTGATCCATGTGCCGGGAAAACGGTTGTGCCACGCTGATGCGCTGAGTCAATTGCCCCTTCCTGGCGGGAGCAATGAGGATCCTGCTCCAGCGGAGCACATAATGATGCTGGAAACACTTCCAGGGGCTCCTGTAACGGCTACTGATATAGCTGAGAAAACGAGGAAAGATGCTGTTCTCTCCCGTGTGCTCACTTGGGTGGGGAGGGGGTGGCCAAGTGGTCCGCATGAAGACAAATTCAGGCCTTATGCGACTAGGCAGCACGAGTTGTCCATGCATAAGGGTTGTCTCCTGTGGGGAGATAGGGTGATCATCCCAGCACCACTGAGAAACAGGGTTCTTGAGACGCTTCCCATGGGACACCCGGGAATGGTCAGGATGAAGTCGCTAGCCCGATGTTATGTGTGGTGGCCTGGAATGGACCAGAACATAGAACAATGGGTACGAACATGCAAGGCATGCCAAGAGGTGCGGCCAGAAGTGGCCAGAGCACCAGTCCACTGGTGGGAGCAGTCCAGATCTCCCTGGAGCTGGCTGCACTTAGATTTTGCTGGGCCATTCCAGGGGAAGGTCTTTTGGTTATCGTTGATGCATATTCCAAATGGTTAGAAGTGGCGATGGTCCCTAGCATGGCAGCAGCTGCCGTAATCAAGGTGTTGAGGCAGCTGTTTGCAACCCACGGGTTACCTGAGACCATTGTATCAGATAATGGGACAGCTTTTGTATCCCAAGAATTCAGGGCATTCTTGGCTGATAACTTCATAAGAGGGGTCACATCCGTGCCCTTTCACCCATCCTCCAATGGGCAGGCTGAGCGCATGGTAAGAACAGCCAAAGAATCCATTGCGCGCTTAATGGAGGGTAACTGGTCAGCACGCATCGCGCGGATGTTATTTTTGCAGCATGGGACGCCGTGTACTGCGACGGGCAAGTCGCCAGCTGAGCTGCTCTTGGGTAGAAGACTGGTAACGGTGCTGGATTATGTCCACCTGCCAAACCGTAATTCAAGAGCAACCCCCCAGGCTGAGACTGACACAACCAGGTATCTCGCCCCTGAAGATCTGGTCTGGGTGAGGAACTATTCACGAGGTTCGCGGTGGGTGGCTGGTGTGGTCACCCGGGCTAGTGGACCTGTGTCCTATTATGTGACCTTGGAAAATGGGCAAGTTTGGAAGAGACATATAGATCAGCTGACACACCGGGCGCTCAGCAGGGAGGAGTTGGATAACGAAGCAGAGCTGCAAGACCAGAGTGAAAATGGCCCAGAGGTGCAGTCACCAGGGGCTTCAGCAAATGAACCAGGGTCTGCTAGTCCTCATGATGACGAGATACAGGTAGGGGACCCTGAGATGTCTGGGACTCCATCTGTTCCTGACGAAACCCCTAGAGTAGCCCCTCTACCACAGGTAACACCCAATCCAGAACCGGCAACACCTGTTGTCAGGAGA
This sequence comes from Podarcis vaucheri, assembly GCF_965113315.1. Classification (NCBI taxonomy): domain Eukaryota; kingdom Metazoa; phylum Chordata; class Lepidosauria; order Squamata; family Lacertidae; genus Podarcis; species Podarcis vaucheri. Next base: position 1,027,231 of record NC_138762.1, on the reverse strand, counting down.
TCAAGTAGAAGTTGTAGGACCCCACAGTACCTGAGAGATTACGTCTGCTGTGCTCACTGGGGGGGGAGGGGTGTTGTGTATTGAGTCAAAGGATTTTATATCTGTATTATTATTGTCTGTATTTGCATTAGGGTAAAGTAACTGCCTTTTGGTTTCAGAGGGTACAGCTACTATTGGTTCATTTAAGCTGCTGTATTTGGATCCTCTGTCTTATTGGTTTCCTCCAAAAGGCAGGACTGTGATTGCCTGATATTGTTCCCTCCAAAATGTATCCTTTTTAGCTAGTCCCCTGTCCCTAAAATGTAGCTTTCCCCTCCTTAGGCGTCTGTCAGAGCTGCTACCAGGTCCCAGCTCACATAGGACCACGCCACACAGCGTCCACTTTAAAAGAGTCTTTATTGAGTTACAGGTTTCATTTCCGAACTGCAGCGTGCAGCTCTACACCTTCTGCTCTAGGTCGGCGAAGACCCGTCTGAGTCCCCGCCTCTTGCACACCAGCTTAATACCCTAGCCTTGCTCCACCTCCTTCGCCTCTCCCTACGTCTCTGGGTCCTTCTGCCCCCCTGGGCCTCCTCCCTTCTACTCTCCTCTGACGCTGACCCCCCTGATCCTTCTGCCTCCTTGCGGCGGGCTTTAGGACCTGGCTCACTCTCCGGGCTGCTTACTGCTCCAGCTTCCGCTGCATTTGAACTTGGCGCGCGCGCCCAACTCTCTACTTTCCTCTTAACCGTTGCCTCGCTCTCTGAGGAGGGCGTGACCACCCCTGACTCGTGCCCTCCCTCCTGCTGACAGCCTCCGGAACCCGATGCCTGGCTACCTTCCTCCCTGCTGCTCTCAGTCTTGAGCGTGGGTCCCGACTTCCAGCTGCTGCCGCCCTCAGTTATGAGCGTGGGTCCCGACTTCCAGCTGCTGCTCTCTGAATCTCCTCTGTTCCCTTCCTCCTGGGGTGTCCCCCCGGATCCCCCCCTTGCTCTGCTCACTGGGGCTCCCTTTTGGGAGTCCTCTGACTCACTGCTTAGGCTTGGAGATCTCGGGTCATCATCATCACTCATTCTCCCTTCGGCTTCCTCCCCCTCGCTCTCTGTTTCCACCCTTCTCTGCGTCTCTGCTTCTGAACCCCTGACAGCGTCAGTCTTGTTTGCCTTAATAAAGAAGTGTTACTAGAGAACTGTCTCCAGCATATTATGTCAAGAGAGCTGAAATCAAAAACCCCACGTCACAACAGTTTCCAGGCCTTTGACCATTTTGGTTGCCCTCCTCTGGACATGTTCCAGTTTGTCAGTGTCCTTCTTGAACTGTGGTGCCCAGAACTGGACACAGTACTCCAGGTGAGGTCTGACCAGAGCAGAATACAGTGGCACTATTACTTCCCTTGATCTAGATGCTATACTCCTATTGATGCAGCCCAGAATTGCATTGGCTTTTTTAGCTGCCGCGTCACACTGTTGGCTCATGTCAAGTTTGTGGTCAACCAAGATTCCTAGATCTTTTTCACATGTACTGCTGTCAAGCCAGGTGTCACCCATCTTGTATTTGTGCCTCTCATTTTTTTTGCCCAAGTGCAATACTTTACATTTCTCCCTGTTAAAATTCATCTTGTTTGTTTTGGCCCAGTTCTCTAATCTGTCAAGGTCGTTTTGAAGTGTGATCCTGTCCTCTGGGGTGTTAGCCACCCCTCCCAGTTTGGTGTCATCTGCAAATTTGATCAGAATGCCCTTGAGTCCATCATCCAAGTCGTTGATAAAGATGTTGAATAAGACCGGGCCCAAGACAGAACCCTGTGGCACCCCACTAGTCACTCTTCTCCAGGATGAAGAGGAACCATTGATGAGCACCCTTTGGGTTCGGTCAGTCAGCCAGTTACAAATCCACTGAGTGGTAGCATAGTCAAGACCGCATTTTACCAGCTTCTTTACAAGAATATCATGGGGCACATTGTCAAATGCCTTGCTGAAATCAAGGTAGGCTACATCCACTGCGTTCCCTTCATCTACCAGGCTTGTAATTCTGTCAAAAAACAAGATCAGGTTAGTCTGACATGACTTACTTTTCAGAAATCCATGCTGACTATTGGTGATCACAGCATTCCTTTCTAGGTGCTCACAGACTGTTTGCTTAATGATCTGCTCCAGAATCTTCCCTGCTATTGATGTCAGACTGACTGGGCGGTAATTATTTGGGTCCTCTCTTTCCCCCTTTTTGAAAATAGGGACATTTGCCCTCCTCCAGTCTGCCGGGACTTCGCCTGTTCTCCAGGAATTCTCAAAGATGACTGCCAGTGGTTCTGAGATCACATCTGCCAGTTCTTTTAATACTCTTGGATGCAGTTCATCTGGCCCTGGAGACTTGAATACATCTAAAGTAGCCAAGTATTCTTGAACTGTCTCCTTAGTTATTCCGGGCTGTGTTTCCTCTGCTGAATCATTTGCTCCAAATTCTTCAGGTCGGGCATTGTTTTCTTTATCGGAGAAGACTGAGGCAAAGAAGGCATTGAGGAGTTCAGCCCTTTCTCTGTCCCCTGTTTGCATTTCACCATCTTCTCCTCTGAGTGACCCCATTGTTTCTTTGTTCTTCCTTTTGCTACGAACATACCCATAAAAGCCTTTTTTGTTGCTTTTAACCTCTCTAGCAAGCCTGAGTTCATTCTGTGCTTTAGCTTTTCTGACTTTGTGTCTACACGTGCTCGCTATTTGTTTGAATTCCTCTTTGGTGGTTTCCCCCCTTTTCCATTTTTTGTACACATCCTTTTTTAATCTTAATTCAGTTAAAAGTTCTTTAGATAGCCACCCTGGCTTCTTTACGCACCTTCCATAGAATCATAGAATCATAGAATCATAGAGTTGGAAGAGACCACAAGGGCCATCGAGTCCAACCCCCTGCCAAGCAGGAAACACCATCAGAGCACTCCTGACATATGGTTGTCAAGCCTCTGCTTAAAGACCTCCAAAGTAGGAGACTCCACCACACTCCTTGGCAGCAAATTCCACTGTCAAACAGCTCTTAATGTCAGGAAGTTCTTCCTAATGTTTAGGTGGAATCTTCTTTCTTGTAGTTTGGATCCATTGCTCCGTGTCCGCTTCTCTGGAGCAGCAGAAAACAACCTTTCTCCCTCCTCTAGGTGACATCCTTTTATATATTTGAACATGGCTATCATATCACCCCTTAACCTCCTCTTCTCCAGGCTAAACATGCCCAGCTCCCTTAGCCGTTCCTCATAAGGCATCGTTTCCAGGCCTTTGACCATTTTGGTTGCCCTCCTCTGGACACGTTCCAGTTTGTCAGTGACCTTCTTGAACTGTGGTGCCCAGAACTGGACACAGTACTCCAGGTGAGGTCTGACCAGAGCAGAATACAGTGGCACTATTACTTCCCTTGATCTAGATGCTATACTCCTATTGATGAGGCCCAGAATTGCATTGGCTTTTTTAGCTGCCGCGTCACACTGTTGGCTCATGTCAAGTTTGTGGTCAACCAAGACTCCTAGATCCTTTTCACATGTACTGCTCTCAAGCCAGGTGTCCCCCATCTTGTATTTGTGCCTCTCATTTTTTTTGCCCAAGTGCAATAATTTACATTTCTCCCTGTTAAAATTCATCTTGTTTGTTTTGGCCCAGTTCTCTAATCTGTCAAGGTCGTTTTGAAGTGTGATCCTGTCCTCTGGGGTGTTAGCCACCCCTCCCAGTTTGGTGTCATCTGCAAATTTGATCAGGATGCCCTTGAGTCCATCATCCAAGTCGTTGATAAAGATGTTGAATAAGACCGGGCCCAAGACAGAACCCTGTGGCACCCCACTAGTCACTCTTCTCCAGGATGAAGAGGAACCATTGATGAGCACCCTTTGGGTTCGGTCAGTCAGCCAGTTACAGATCCACTGAGTGGTAGCATAGTCAAGACCGCATTTTACCAGCTTCTTTACAAGAATATCATGGGGCACCTTGTCAAATGCCTTGCTGAAATCAAGGTAGGCTACATCCACTGCGTTCCCTTCATCTACCAGGCTTGTAATTCTGTCAAAAAACGAGATCAGGTTAGTCTGACATGACTTATTTTTCAGAAATCCATGCTGACTATTGGTGATCACAGCATTCCTTTCTAGGTGCTCACAGACTGTTTGCTTAATGATCTGCTCCAGAATCTTCCCTGCTATTGATGTCAGACTGACTGGGCGGTAATTATTTGGGTCCTCTCTTTTCCCCTTTTTGAAAATAGGGACAACATTTGCCCTCCTCCAGTCTGCCGGGACTTCGCCTGTTCTCCAGGAATTCTCAAAGATGACTGCCAGTGGTTCTGAGATCACATCTGCCAGTTCTTTTAATACTCTTGGATGCAGTTCATCTGGCCCTGGAGACTTGAATACATCTAAACTAGCCAAATATTCTTGTACTATCTCCTTAGTTATTCTGGGCTGTGTTTCCTTTGCTGAATCATTTGCTCCAAATTCTTCAGGTCGGGCATTGTTTTCTTTATCGGAGAAGACTGAGGCAAAGAAGGCATTGAGGAGTTCAGCCCTTTCTGTGTCCCCTGTTTGCATTTCACCATCTTCTCCTCTGAGTGACCCCACAGTTTCTTTGTTCTTCCTTTTGCTACGAACATACCCATAAAAGCCTTTTTTGTTGCTTTTAACCTCTCTAGCAAGCCTGAGTTCATTCTGTGCTTTAGCTTTTCTGACTTTGTGTCTACACGTGCTGGCTATTTGTTTGAATTCCTCTTTGGTGGTTTCCCCCCTTTTCCATTTTTTGTACACATCCTTTTTTAATCTTAATTCAGTTAAAAGTTCTTTAGATAGCCACCCTGGCTTCTTTAGGCACCTTCCATGTTTCCGTCTCATTGGTATTGCCTGACGTTGTGCTTTTAGTATCTCCCTCTTAACAAACTCCCAGCCATCATGAACTCCCTTTCCTTTTAGTATTACTGTCCATGGGATCTCACCCAGCACTTCCCTAAGTTTTATGAAGTCGGCTTTCTTAAAGTCAAGAAATTGAGTCCTAGTATGCTTGGCTGCTCCTTTCCGCTGTATAGTAAACTTCAGAAGAGCATGATCACTCGCGCCTAATGATCCTTCCACTTCTACCCCACTAACCAGGTCATCAACATTGGTTAGGACCAGATCTAAAATGGCTGTTCCTCTTGTTGCTTCTCCCACTTTCTGGACAATGAAGTTGTCTGCAAGGCCAGTGAGGAATCTGTTTGACCTTATGCTCTTGGCTGAGTTTGACATCCAACAAATATCCGGGTAATTGAAGTCCCCCATTACTACTATCTCCCTTCCTTTTGCATGCTTGGCCATCTGTTCCAGGAAGGCATCATCTATGTCCTCCGTTTGGCTTGGGGATCTATAGTAAACTCCCACAATGAGGTCTCTGTTATTCTTCTCTCCCTTAATTTTGACCCAAATGCTCTCACTTTGGCTTTGAGGATCTAAATCTTGGATCTCTTCACAGGTATACACATCCCTGACATATAACGCCACTCCTCCTCCTTTCTTGTCTGGTCTGTTTCTCTGAAATAGATTGTATCCCCCCATTATTACATTCCAATCGTGGGACTTATCCCACCAGGTTTCAGTGATGCCTATTATGTCATATTTAGTTTGCTGTACCAAGAGCTCAAGCTCATCTTGTTTATTTCCCATGCTTTGCGCATTAGTGTACAGACATTGAAGTCCATTAATCATTCCCCCGTGTCTCTTATTTAAGGATTTTTTTCCTCCCACACTAGGTCTGCGTGCTGTTTGCTCCATTTGGTCTATGACATTTGGATGATCATCTTCATCAATTGATAGACTCCTACCTTCAGGAGCACTGTCTCCCTCCCCCACATTAGTCAGTTTAAAGCCCTCCTGATGAGGTTTCTGAGATTTTTGGCAAAAACATTTCTCCCAACCGTTGTGAGGTGCAGCCCATCGCTTGCCAGAAGTCCATCTTCAAGAAACTGCAGTCCGTGAGCTAAGAATCCAAACCATTCCTGTTTACACCATTTGTGAAGCCAGCTGTTCACTTCCACCAATTTTCCCTCTCTCCCTGGGCCACGTCATTCAACTGGGAGGACAGATGAGATGACAATTTGTGCATTTAATTGCTTCAATTTCCTGCCCAGAGCCTCGTGGTCTGTTTTGATCTTCTGGAGGCTATTGCTTGCAGTGTCATTGGTTCCCACATGAACCAAGAGGAAGGGGTACTTGTCAGTGGGTTTTATGATTCCTTGCAGTCGTTCAGTTACATCTTGGATCTTAGCCCTGGGGAGACAGCACACTTCCCGAGACATCTTGTCAGGCCCACAGATCACTGCTTCTGTTCCCCTTCACCAAGAGAGAGAACTCAGGGATATTGAAAACATAGAACTCATAAAAAGTATACAAGTGATACATCACCTCAAATTCTTCAAATAGGTGAGTTTTCTCCTTTGGAAAGAGGCAGGTGGAATCTCCACGGTTGCTAACAGAATAACGTTGAAAGGCTAGTGAAATATGGGGAACCAAGAGCATCTGCTTGGCATGCAGAATGTCCCAGGGTCAGCCCCTGGCATCTCCCGCAAGGGCTGGATGAGACCCCTGCCTGAAACTGGGGGCAGCTGCTGCCAGTCAGTGTGGACTATACAGGGTTAGAGGGAGCCCTTGGTCGGGCTCAGCAGAAGGCAGCTTCTGAGGCTACTTCAAAGCTCTGCAAGATCAAAAGGGATAGATATTCCCTAAGCAAACCAAACTGAAGAAACTGGAATCATGGCAGCCGGAATTTCGCACAGGATTCCAGCTGTGGATTCTGACCAAGGCAGAAGAGAGCAGGACTCGGACTTCCCTCCATCTGGACACGATGCACTTCTATGGATGCAGCCGAGAAGAACATTTGCCTTCTTTGCTCCTGCATCACATGTTGGACTCAGGTGGAGCTTGGGATCCACCAAGACCCTGAGATCCTTTTGGCATGTCCGACTAGTCAGTCCGGTGTCCCCAGCGCAGCAGAGTCTCCCTGCTAATTGTCCCAAATTAAATCCAGGTGTCTTGTGTGAGGGAAACTGCGATCCAGGGAGTCTCTGGCAGGAGATAATGAAACAAGGAAAGTTTTATTTACAAAAAAGAGAATGGTGAAACAAAGTGAAGACAGGAGATGTGTTCTTTCAGGTAGAAGTTAACTTACTACTTCAGCTAAATGTCTTAGGATTAAACACGGTTCTGCAGGCACAGCTTCCCTCCAATTCAGTTGTCGCACTTCAGGTAGATGTTCAGGTTTCCAGAATAGGTGGTAAAAGGCTGAACTCTCTTTCTGCGGCTTCTCTCTCATCCCCTCACTTAGTTATGAGACCCAGGGGATCCTCTCAGCCCACAGACTTGGGAATCTCCTTTTCCTACAAGAGCTCTCTCCTCCTGACTGGAAGAAGACCCCAGAAGAAGAAGAGAGTCTTCCCACAGCTTCTCCCTCCAGCTTCACTCCCATCTGAATACTCCCTTCAGACCCTCAACATGGTCTCCCCATCTCAGCTGTGAGGCTCTTTCCTCTGGCTCCATATTCTCCTCAGAGCAGATGATCCACTCAGATCAGAACCACTTCTCCCTCCCTCCAACCCCTCTGACTCTCTCTCTCCCCAAACTGTCTCATGTGGAGACTTGTTCCAAAGTGGCAAAAGGCCAGCAAGAGTCCCATCTGGATGCCTCTAACCACTGAGCCAGTTGGCCATTGAGAGCTGTTAACGGAGAAATCTGAGGGCTCCCTTGGACAAAAACAAAGACACCAACCAGGATAACTTGGAGCAAAACATTGTCCTTTGTTCCAGTCCATGCTGAATCCACTCCCATATGCAAGTTCTTTGTGATCTTGATGGTCTTCTGTCTAGGACCATCAGGGTTGGCATAGCAACTGGGCAGGGCTTCCGTGGATGTGCTGGGATGGTGAAGGGATTATGGCTGCCCTGTATCAAACCTTCCCCATTTTGTAGTCCTTCCTTCATGGAGTAAAATGAAAGTGGAACAGTGCAAATCCAATGTATGGTTGATTTTCTATGAATTTATAACAGAAGCGCAGCGTGTGTAGTGTGTGTGTGAGTGTGAGTGTGTGTGTCAAGTTTGTACAAACTGAATGATTTGGGGGGGGGGGTCCTGTGACAGAGCCACTGCCAGTCCAGGATTCCCCTAGCCAAAGTGGGCCTGCCAAACCAGGCCAGAGATGAGGACACCCCCCCCCAAAAAAAAGTATTATTTTTCATCTATCATAATCTTAGCCAGCCTCTGTCTGCATCAGGATGTCAAGACCTGGCATGTGGCAGCTGCAAAAGAGGCAAACGTCACGCTAGGGGTCCTTAGCAAAGGAATTGAGCAGAAATCTGCCAGGATCATGATGCCGTCATCTATGGATGGCAGCTATGGATCGCTATGGATGGTGGCTAGCAGATTGAGGCTGAATCCCGACAAGACAGAAGTCCTGTTTTTGGGGGACGGGCAGGTGGGGGGACTCCCTGGTCCTGAATGGGTTAACTGCCCCTAAAAGACCAGGTACACAGCCTGGGAGTCAATTTGGACTCAACAGCTGTCCATGGAGGTGAAGGTTAATTCTGTGTCCAGGGCAGCTGTCTACCAGCTCCATCTGGCACACAGGATGAGACCCTCCCTGCCCGCAGACTGTCTCCCCAGAGTGGTGCATGCTCTAGTTATCTCCCGCTTGGACTACTGCAATGCACTCTACATGGGGCTACCTTGGAAGGTGACCCAGAAACTACAACTAATCCAGAATCCAGCAGCTAGACTGGTGACTGGGAGCGGCTGCCAGGACCATATAACGCCAGCCCTGAAAGACCTACATTGGCTCCCAGGACGTTTCCAAGCACAATTCAAAGTGTTGGTGCTGACCTTTAAAGCCCTCAACGGCCCAGTATACCTGAAGGAGCGTCTCCACCCCCATCGTTCAGCCTGGACACTGAGGTCCTGCTCTGAGGGCCTTCTGGCAGTTACCTCAATGAGAGAAGCAAAGTTATAGAGAAGCAGGCAGAGGGTCTTCTTGGTAGAGGCACCCACCCTGTGGAACACCCTCCCACCAGATGTCAAAGAGATAAACAACTATCTGACATTTATAAGACATCTGAAGGCAGGCCTGTTGAGGGAAGTTTTCAATGTTTTATTCTGTTTTTAGTGTTCTGTTTGGGAGCTGCCCAGAGTAGCTGGGGAAACCCAGTCAAGAGCCCCCAAGGCCTTGGGAGCTGACATTCAGAGCTGAGATTCCTGCAACGCAGGGGGTTGGAATAGAGTGTGGTTAACAGACGTCCCCGTTTCCCGAGGACAGTCCCCAGATTCAAGCATCTGTCCCCGGACTAAATCTGTCCCTGGAATGTCCCGGGATTTCATTTAATGTCCCCAGATTTATATTTTAAGTGTTGTAGATTTATTAGTAGGGAATGAATGTTGCGTGATTGGTTCAGCAGCACAAGACACATCATATGGGGACTTCCAGTGAGGCCAAATGGCGGGTGCCTCTGCCGAGGGGGAACTGGGGGAACTGCTGCTCCCCCCATGACCCAAATCAAGCCGGGAGCAAGAGCACCTGGCCACCAGTCCGACTGCCCAGCGGCGCTCCAGTGCCATGAAAACCCCGGAGCCAAGGCAGGGAGAAGGAGGAGAGGAGAAGGAGAAGAGAGAGAAAGAGGAAGGAGAAAAAAGAGGGGAGCCCCAACCTTGCCATGCCACAGCCGCCACCACCAAGGACAGGTAGGAGAGCACATGGGGGGCAAGGACACGTGGCGGAGCCCAATCCAGACCCGAGCCCACCCCACGGCAGCTAGCGTTACAAGACAGCAGGCCAGGACCCAGAGGAAGGCCGTGTGACAGAGGAGATCACAGAAGAGAAGACACTACTTCTGGGGAAAAAATAACTTTTTAAAAATAACTCCCTCCCCCCTTTTCAAAAAAGAAAAAGAAAAAAGAAGTCTCCCTGGATTCTTTGAAAAAAATATCTGGTAACCTTAGCCCACAGAACCCTGGGGCTCCCTTTCAACTCTACTATCCCCACCATCCACCCCGGCTTCTATTGCATTCGCTCAGGGGAGCAGAGGGCCAGAATGGATAGCCCACGACTGTCCTGTTCAAAGTGGGACAGGCTGGATCCCAGCAGCCGATCCCAGCTTCTCTTTGGATCCCAGAATGTCCCGTTGAAGGCGGCCACCTCTGCACGAGTCAGCAGGGTCATGCCCAAGCCGGCTGGAAGAGGGGCAGAGTGGCTCCAGTCTAGGCCTTTGGGGCAACCCTCTGATGAGTCTGTGATTTTGGGGAAATTCTACCCCCCCCCAAGGAGCCCTGACCTTTGTCACATTTGCTCAGTGGAGCAGAAGGCCAGAATGAGGCCTCATCCATGCCAGGCACTTGGCTCCTGCTGCAGTGATCATTAACACCCAGCAGAAGTCAGGAGGCAGCTGGCTCTGAGCCAAGCAGAGAGAGATGATGCAATCCTTTGTGCTTGCCCCCCCCCCCGAACCACCAGTTTGCAAACCTCAGTGGCCCCCCCAGAGGGAGGAGATGGATGTACACAAGCCCTATCAAAGAAGGGCAGAAGGAGATCCCAGGGTATTCCATAGACTGATTTTCATTTTGCATTTCTAAAAAAACAGGGTTATGGTCTGATATTGTTCTTGGCAATACAGTGGTACCTCGGGTTACATACGCTTCAGGTTACAGATTTCGCTACCCCAGAAACAGTGCTTCAGGTTAAGAACTTTGCTTCAGGATGAGAACAGAAATCGTGCTATGGTGGCGCAGCAGCAGCAGGAGGCCCCATTAGCTAAAGCGGTGCTTCAGGTTAAGAACAGTTTCAGGTTAAGAACGGACCTCAGGAATGAATCAAGTACTTAACCTGAGTTACCACTGTATCTGTATTTTTCTTACCTTCCATTCTAATTCTTTAGACACCCATATCGTATGGATTCTTGAACTGCTTTCGTATACATCAGAATGAAATGTGAATTCTCTATCTAACCAATGTTTGGTTCTCCAAATATCTATCAAATTGAAATTGTCAACCAATTCAAAGAAAGCTTTTGGAAGTCTGCCCTCCTTAGTATCCTTTTTCCTAATTGTTCTGTCCATTTCCAATGACATCACTCTGTTCAGATCGCCCATCAAAATCATTTCTAGATCTGCAAATTCCATTAAATCATTCTACAACTTTTTATAAAATTCTGATTTATTTTTCATTTGGAGCATAAATTCCTATCAATAATTTTTTTTAGCCTTTACCATTATGACTCTCCCTTGGTCATTTTTAAATATTTGTATATTATAAATTTTCACCGCATGGGCTTCAAGCAGGGACAGTTGCCAGGGTGTCAATAGTTCCAAGAGCGGCTGGCGTTTTATCCAAACTTTATAAAAGGCATTTCTTAAAATATGGTTGTTGAAATCTGTATGGGCTTTGCTCTTATTGTAACCTAAATAGGTGTGTAATCCAAACCTATTATTGTAGCTTTCCAAATCTAAGATCTCTGTTCTTTCTAGGACCATCCGGTTATCTCTAATATTTTCTCATCATTTAATAATCATCCATTCAACCTCCAACTTCTGTTTTTAATTTTCTTATATTTTAGTTCCATCATTACCAAATTATGGTCTGATATCATTTTCGGGAGGATCTCAACATTTCTTCGAAAAGGTATTAGATTATTTGAAGTCTGGATTGCATCTGATTTTTTAGCATATGAATAGAAGGTATATTGTCTGTCCCTTCTCTGTTTCTCTCTCCAAGCATCTTTTAAATTCAGATCTTCTACCAATTGATTAAATGTTATTGGGAACTTCCCTTTTCTTGATGTTACGTCTCTCTCCGTTCTATTTAGAGCCAGGGATGTTACTCCGTTGAAGTCTCCCATGATGATCATACTGTCATTACTGTATTCTAATATCTTCAAGGTTGTTTTTGAAGAAGTTTGTTTTATTTCCACTTGGTGCATATTGTTGGGATACTGCCAGGGAGACATCATCCATCAAGGCCCCACGTCGATTCCGGACGTCCATTGATCCCCCTAGACACGCAGTATCAGCAATTAGCGACACGGGCTCCAGAAATAGCTTGCCACATTCCAGAGCTAATGCACGCTCTATCAACAGATAATGTACAGCAAAAGATGCACTAAGGAGAGCATTGCTTAAGTTTATTCAGCGTTGGTCAGAACAAAGAAAAAACATGACTGCCTGCTTCAGAGTCCAGGCACAGAGAGAGAAACGAAAGCAAAGACAAAACATAAACTTCCTGTGAACAGGAAATACGCAGACTCTGTGATTCACAAAGCCTCTCCCTTTTAAGGTGGAACGGAAATATCCTAACATCCCCACCAAAATTATTTCTTCTCTGCCTTTTGTCAATTGTATTCCTAATATTCTTCCTTCATCATCTATCATCTTTAAGTAGGATTTTTGCATCTATCTTTCGGTATGTGTGTGTGTGTGTGTGTGTGTGTGTGTGTATATATATATATATATATATGCTTTCGTAGATTTTCACGGGTACAGGAATGCAGGTTTTGGTGTCTTCGGGTGTCTTCCCGTGTAAGAGTCGGGGTGTCTGTGCGACGTTTCGACGAGTGAAGATGACGAGTGAGACCTCGTCGAAACGTCGCACAGACACCCCGACTCTTACACGGGAAGACACCCGAAGACACCAAAACCTGCATATATATATATATATATATATATATTTGCTTTCGTAGATTTTCACGGGTACAGGAATGCAGGTTTTGGTGTCTTCGGGTGTCTTCCCGTGTAAGAGTCGGGGTGTCTGTGCGACGTTTCGACGAGGTCTCACTCGTCATCTTCAGGCTGGTGCTTTCGGCTTCTTGTTACTGGAACAGAGCAGAATCTGGTGTTTGAGTTCCTATAAATACTGTTGAGGGGTGTGGTGTATAGCCTCCAACGTTCTGGGCAGAGAGGAAGTTCCTAGATTAGTGTGCCTCTTCTTCTTTTGTTCCTTAATTACTTGAGGGATATCTTGAGTGATTTCATGAGTGATATTCTGAATACCACTGGGTGGGTCATTAAGTGTAGATTAGTTGCTAAAGCTTTTGTGTCTTGACCTCTTGAGCTTGTGAAGAGTTTTTCTGAGAAGATGGCTGTGCTGCATTTAGTTGTGCTCTGGCTTGGCTTCATGTATAGGGGCGAGCTGTGGTTTTGTGCCTTGTGCCAGCCAGATCTGTGTAGGGATTGCAGGGGGGTGCAGCATCCGGAGGTGCCACTATAGTTTGGCTACTGGATGGAGTCTGTAATATGTCTGTGGAGAGGGTCTGGGTTTGGGTCTGGTGTGGTTGATTGGTGACGGCGTTCTGTGTGCTTCTGGTTCTGGTGTCGGTTTTTGTGGGGAGGGCTAATTTCCAGATGTCTGGCAGGCGGGACGTGTCGTCACGCTTGTTCATGTTGTGAGGGTGTTTCTCTATCTCGATGGCTTCCATGATTATTCTCTTGTGGTGATGTTCCATGTTAAAGAGCAATTTGGAATCTGCAAAATTAATTTCGTGTCCTGTTTCTTTCATGTGTTGGAAAAGAGAGGAAGTTTTTTCTTCTTTTTTGACGGCATTCTTGTGTTCTGCGATACGTGCATTTATTCGTCTGTTTGTTTGTCCAATGTACGTGGCTGGGCAGACTTTGCAGGGTATTTCATAGACCCCTTGGTTTTCCAGCTGGATTTTGTCTTTTGGGTTTCTGAGGATATTGGCTATTTTTTGGTTGGTGCAGAAGGCTGTTTTGATATTGTGTTTATGGAGGATTTTGCTGATTTTGTCTGTAGTGCCCTTGATATAAGGAAGGAGGGCCATGCCATTGTTTTCTTCTGTGTCTTGGTTTTTGGGGGGTGTTTCTTTTTGGATTAGCTTCGTAACCCTGTTTTTCTGGTATCCATTGGCGATTAACACATTTGAGAGATTCTGTAACTCAGTTGTCAAGTGGTCTTTGTCAGCCAGGCGTTTGGTTCTGGAGATGAGAGTCTTGGCTACGGAGTTTATTTGTGCAGGGTGGTGGTGTGATTGTGCATGTAAGTAGCGGTTGGTGTGTGTTTTTTTCTGGTAGATAGTGTGTCCTAGGGAGCCATCAGGTTTTTTGTAGATTAGGACGTCAAGAAAGGGGAGTTGACGTCCTAATCTACAAAAAACCTGATGGCTCCCTAGGACACACTATCTACCAGAAAAAAACACACACCAACCGCTACTTACATGCACAATCACACCACCACCCTGCACAAATAAACTCCGTAGCCAAGACTCTCATCTCCAGAACCAAACGCCTGGCTGACAAAGACCACTTGACAACTGAGTTACAGAATCTCTCAAATGTGTTAATCGCCAATGGATACCAGAAAAACAGGGTTACGAAGCTAATCCAAAAAGAAACACCCCCCAAAAACCAAGACACAGAAGAAAACAATGGCATGGCCCTCCTTCCTTATATCAAGGGCACTACAGACAAAATCAGCAAAATCCTCCATAAACACAATATCAAAACAGCCTTCTGCACCAACCAAAAAATAGCCAATATCCTCAGAAACCCAAAAGACAAAATCCAGCTGGAAAACCAAGGGGTCTATGAAATACCCTGCAAAGTCTGCCCAGCCACGTACATTGGACAAACAAACAGACGAATAAATGCACGTATCGCAGAACACAAGAATGCCGTCAAAAAAGAAGAAAAAACTTCCTCTCTTTTCCAACACATGAAAGAAACAGGACACGAAATTAATTTTGCAGATTCCAAATTGCTCTTTAACATGGAACATCACCACAAGAGAATAATCATGGAAGCCATCGAGATAGAGAAACACCCTCACAACATGAACAAGCGTGACGACACGTCCCGCCTGCCAGACATCTGGAAATTAGCCCTCCCCACAAAAACCGACACCAGAACCAGAAGCACACAGAACGCCGTCACCAATCAACCACACCAGACCCAAACCCAGACCCTCTCCACAGACATATTACAGACTCCATCCAGTAGCCAAACTATAGTGGCACCTCCGGATGCTGCACCCCCCTGCAATCCCTACACAGATCTGGCTGGCACAAGGCACAAAACCACAGCTCGCCCCTATACACGAAGCCAAGCCAGAGCACAACTAAATGCAGCACAGCCATCTTCTCAGAAAAACTCTTCACAAGCTCAAGAGGTCAAGACACAAAAGCTTTAGCAACTAATCTACACTTAATGACCCACCCAGTGGTATTCAGAATATCACTCATGAAATCACTCAAGATATCCCTCAAGTAATTAAGGAACAAAAGAAGAAGAGGCACACTAATCTAGGAACTTCCTCTCTGCCCAGAACGTTGGAGGCTATACACCACACCCCTCAACAGTATTTATAGGAACTCAAACACCAGATTCTGCTCTGTTCCAGTAACAAGAAGCCGAAAGCACCAGCCTGAAGATGACGAGTGAGACCTCGTCGAAACGTCGCACAGACACCCCGACTCTTACACGGGAAGACACCCGAAGACACCAAAACCTGCATATATATATATATATATATATATATATATATATATATATATATATTTGCTTTCGTAGATTTTCACGGGTACAGGAATGCAGGTTTTGGTATCTTCGGGTGTCTTCCCGTGTAAGAGTAGGGGTGTCTGGGCGACGTTTCGACGAGGTCTCACTCGTCATCTTCAGGCTGGTGCTTTTGGCTTCTTGTTACTGGAACAGAGCAGAATCTGGTGTTTGAGTTCCTATAAATACTGTTGAGGGGTGTGGTGTATAGCCTCCAACGTTCTGGGCAGAACGTTTGCCCAGAACGTTGGAGGCTATACACCACACCCCTCAACAGTATTTATAGGAACTCAAACACCAGATTCTGCTCTGTTCCAGTAACAAGAAGCCAAAAGCACCAGCCTGAAGATGACGAGTGAGACCTCGTCGAAACGTCGCCCAGACACCCCTACTCTTACACGGGAAGACACCCGAAGATACCAAAACCTGCATATATATATATATATATATATATATATAAAAATAACTATTCCTCTCTTTTTGGAAACATCTGGAGCTATGTATTCTGTTCCTAATTTCTTATCTATCAAAACTCTGTCATGTTTCTTTGCTATATGTGTTTCCTGGAGACCAATGACGTCCCAATTTTTCTTTCTTAAGATACAAAAGGAAGGGGGTTTATCATGGAAACACTCTCCCAGAATGTAGGTGAAAGGCCGAACTCCACAGATAGCCTCTCAGAAATGGCTGGCCAGTCTTTGAGTATTCAAGAGCGTGGAGGGGGGTTACAGGAAAGAGGACGTGATTAGTCCCTGCATACGAATAGAAGTTTCCTCCCACATTGCATTTGTAGGATGAAACGTGACACTGAGAACTTAGTTGAGTCATCATCGTAATGGCGACCAGCTCGCGGGAGAGGAGCTCCTGGTAATCTGTTCTTTTCTTGCAATAAAACCAATTTTAAATGAACTGCACTCATGTGTGACTCACTACCATCACAACTTACTATCCCTACAGTGGTTTTCTCTAGGTACACACAGGGTTGGTGACTGACCCAGTTCTTGAAGCTATCCTATTAGCCGATCCCGCCCACAGAGGTATTTTCGCTCTGAAAGATCGGGGGGGCGGGTAGTGCTTAAGCGCCCCATATTTAATGTTTAATAACAATTACTGAGTGCTGGGTGGATTCCTACAACAGTATTAAAACTACATGTATTCAATAAACATTGGCCACAAGTTATAAAAGGAATATGGATTGTGTTTCCCCACCTTTTGATTTCTCCAGGCAACCAATATTTAAGATACTTAACTTGTGGTGCCCAGAATTGCACACAGTATTCTAGGTGGGGCCTGACCAAGGCAGAATGGAGTGGTACTATTCCTGCCCTTGATCTGATTCGGCCTTCTACCACATTGCCTTTTCTCCCTGTTTGGTGTCATCTGCAAATGTGATGGGCATCCCCTCAGTTTCTTCATCCAAGTCATTTATAAAGATGCTGAACAACAACGGGCCCAGGACAGAACCCTGCAGCACCCCTCTTGTCACTTGTCCCCAGGATGATGAGGAACCATGAAGGAGTCCTCTTTGGGTTCGGTCAGTCAAATCCGCCTAACAGTTTCCTCGTTCCGCCCACATATTACCAGCTTCCATGTAAATATTTCATGGGGGGACTTTGTCAATAGCCTTACTGAAATCAAGATGCACTATTTCCACAGCTCTCCCCTGATCAATAAAGTTTGTAACTCCATCCAAAAAAAGGGGAGGAGAGATTTCTCTGGATTTACTTGTTTTTGTGAAAGCCATGCTTTCATCCTTTGTGTTTATGTTGTGAAATCTTCAGGTGAAGGGTACATAAATTTTAAAAATGATAATGAATAAGGATATAGAAAAGCTGGAACGTGCAAACGAAGACAATTTATGTATTTATTTAATTTGCATACCACTTGACCCAGTGGTGCTGACTTGAATATAATATTGTTGGTGGGTCAGATAAGGCCTGCCTTGCATAATCAATCACATGATGCATGCATGCCATTAGAATGGCAATGCCTACCAACTGGGAGGGTGGCACCCTCAAATGTTTTATTGGGGGGCAAAAAACCCTCAGCCTCTAAAGTTTGACTCCTGTTGCCACGTGTCAGGACAGTTACAACATAAAACAATGACACAATATAAAAACACAAAATACACATGTGTAACCCTCTTCTCACATTTTTAAAAAGTGCAGATTTCCTTGTCTCCTAAAGCTATATAATGAAGGATGTCTCCCCAATATGAACTCTTTGATGACAAGTGAGAGAGTAGCTCCGAGTAAAGCTCTTTCCACATTCCACACACTGATAGGGTTTCTCCCCTGCATGAATTCTTTGATGGTAAGTGAGATGGGAGCTATAACTGAAGCTCTTTCCACATTCCATGCACTCATAGGGTTTCTCCCCTGGATGAATTCTTTGATGGGAAGTAAGATCATTACTCTGACTGAAGCTCTTTCCACATTCAAAGCACTGATAGGGTTTTTCCCCTGTATGAATTCTTTGATGGGAAGTGAGATGGGCGCTCTGACTGAAGCTCTTTCCACATCCAAAGCACTGATAGGGTTTCTCTCCAGTATGAATTCTCTGATGGGAAGTAAGAGAGGAGCTCTGACTGAAACTCTTTCCACATTCCATGCACTGAAAGGGTTTCTCCCCTGTATGAATTCTTTGATGGGAAGTGAGATTAGAGCTCTGACTGAAGCTCTTTCCACATTCCGCACACTGATAGGGTTTCTCCCCTGTATGAATTCTTTGATGGGAAGTAAGATCATTTCTCTGACTGAAGCTCTTTCCACATTCAAAGCACTGATAGGGTTTTTCCCCTGTATGAATTCTTTGATGGGAAGTGAGATGGGCGCTCTGACTGAAGCTCTTTCCACATTCAAAGCACTGATATGGTTTCTCGCCTGTATGAATTCTTTGATGGGAAGTGAGTTTGGAGCTCTCCCTGAAGCTCTTTCCACATTCCACACACTGATAGGGTTTCTCTCCTGTATGAATTCTCTGGTGCTTAGTGAGATCAGAGCTCTGACTGAAGGTCTTTCCACATTCCATGCACTGATAGGGTTTCTCCCCTGTATGAATTCTTTGATGGGAAGTGAGATAGTCGTTCCGACTGAAGGTCTTTCCACATTCTATGCACTCATAGGTTTTCTCCCCTGTATGAATTTTTTGATGGGAAGTCAGACTTTGGCTGTAACTGAAGCTCTTTCCAAATTCCACGCACTGATAGGGTTTCTCCCCTGTATGAAACCTTTGATGAGAAGTGAGATGGGAGCTCTTCATGAAGCTCTTTCTACATTCCATACACTGAAAGGGTTTCTCCCCTGTATGAATTCTTTGATGGGAAGTGAGAGAGGCCTTCAAACTGAAGCTCTTTCCACATTCCAAGCACTGATAGGGTTTCTCCCCTATATGAATTCTCTGATGCTTAGTGACAGCAGAGCTGTGACTGAAGCTCTTTCCACATTCCACACACTGATAGGGTTTCTCTCCTGTATGAATTCTTTGATGGGAAGTGAGAGAGTCGTTCCGACTGAAGGTCTTTCCACATTCCATACACTGATAGGGTTTCTCCCCTTTATGAATTCTTTGATGTTTAGTGAGATCGGAGCTCATACTGAAGCTCTTTCCACATTCCATGCACTGATAGTGTTTCTTTCCATTGAGATTTCTTTGTTGGGAACTGGAATGGGAGCTCTCTCCACACTCCAAATTCTTACGTGGCTTCTCCTCTCTGGGGATTTTGTCGTGTTCATCCTTGTTCTCGATCTGCAATTCATCACAATCTGCAATGGAGGCAAAAAGAGATTTGAGCCTCAGGAACAAATGAAGGAGAACTGAAGGGAGTTGCCTGTGTGTTCATTGCCTTTGTTGTCTGTCATTAACCAATGTATTTATTATTAGATTCTAATGGTTGTTGCATGTTGCTTTGTTTGATATACAGTAGTGGTAAAATTGTAGAATCCTTTTGGAGGAAAGTGTATTTCAGAGGTTTGATGGCTCATAACACCACTTCTTTGGGAGGGAGGCTCATTGAATTTCATTGTACACAGGTTGTACAATGACAATAAAGGTATTATTAATAATATTGTGAAATTATTTTTCAATGGAAAGATAATTTAATCCAGAATGTAATGCAACAAAGTTTGTTCAGTTATCGGTATTTGTCAGGCTGGAGCCAACAAGCGAGCAACAGCAGCTGCCAGAATTGAATGGCTGCCCAGGGGACGAAGGGAGGATTGTTATGGGAAGAACAGAGGAAAGTACAGGGGGGAGGTCACAGCCCAGAGAAATACAGGAGTTATCAGACAATAGCTTGTCTGGGCCAGTTTCCAAGCCTCTCAGAGTGCAGTAACGCAGAAGAGAAGGGGTACAAGAAAAGGGGAAATTGACGTCATAGAAGCAACAGAAGAGATTCGTCTTCACATGTTGTTTCTGGAGGAAGAGGAACAACGCTGAGGATTTAGTTGAGTCATCATAAGGGTAGCCACAAGTCATGGGGGCAGAGAGGTCTGGAGAAGAGGCAAGTTCTTTCAGGAATAAAACCAACTTTTACTTCACTGTACGTGTTCCAGTCTTGCTGCCACTACAGCATGACTCAACTCAACTGCTGCTGAGAACGAAAGCCCATCAGATAATTAAGCAAGGATGGCTGAAAAGCGACAGCAGCAGCAGCCCGTGGATATGCAAGCCGGGCAAGGAGCGGCAGCTGCGGAGGCTCCAACAGCAGTGGATCCTACACAATTTCTCTGGGCAGAGAATCAAGAATTAAAGATACTATTAGCACGACTGGAAGGAGTGACGGGAGAACAGGCAAGAGAGCTCTCTGATTTCTCCAGTAGGCAAACTGCAAAAAACCTAGTCCCCCCTCCCCCACATTTCAATGGGAATAGTGCAGAGTATGACTCCTTCCGAGCCTCCTGCTTATATTGCCTACGTCCTAAAGGGGAAGAATACACAATCGCTTTGAGGTCCTCTCCCCTAGCATGGAAGACAAAGAACAGACTCCATTTGAGGATCTCTCCCTCATTACAGTCGATCAGGTATATGAAGACGAGCAGCAAAGTCAGTCCTCAGGGAATGTGCAGGCAACCTTGGAACCGACAGCTCACG
Source organism: Podarcis vaucheri (assembly GCF_965113315.1). NCBI lineage: Eukaryota > Metazoa > Chordata > Lepidosauria > Squamata > Lacertidae > Podarcis > Podarcis vaucheri. The sequence goes on along the minus strand of NC_138762.1, from coordinate 1,006,638 downwards.
GAAGAACCCCGACCAAACCTAAGAGGAGGCGTGTAGTGGTGATAGGGGATTCCCTACTGAGGGGAACAGAAGCAGTGATCTGTGGGCCTGACAAGATGTCTCGGGAAGTGTGCTGTCTCTCCGGGGCTAAGATCCAAGATGTAACTGAACGACTGCAAGGAATCATAAAACCCACTGACAAATACCCCTTCCTCTTGGTTCATGTGGGAACCAATGACACTGCAAGCAATAGCCTCCAGAAGATCAAAAGAGACTACGAGGCTCTGGGCAGGAAATTGAAGCAACTAAATGCACAAATTGTCATCTCGTCTGTCCTCCCAGTTGAACGACGTGGCCCAGGGAGAGAGGGGAAAATAGTGGAAGTGAACAGCTGGCTTCGTAGATGGTGTAAACAGGAACGGTTTGGATTCTTAGATCACGGACTGCAGTTTCTTGAAGATGGACTTCTGGCAAGCGATGGGCTGCACCTCACAACGGTTGGGAGAAATGTTTTTGCCAAAAATCTCAGAAACCTCATCAGGAGGGCTTTAAACTGACTAATGTGGGGGAGGGAGACAGTGCTCCTGAAGGTAGGAGCCTATCAATTAATGAAGATGATCATCCAAATGTCATAGACCAAATGGAGCAAACAGCACGCAGACCTAGTGGAGGGAGGAAAAAACCCTTAAATAAGAGACACGGGGGAATGATTAATGGACTTCAATGTCTGTACACTAATGCGCAAAGCATGGGAAATAAACAAGATGAGCTTGAGCTCTTGGTACAGCAAACTAAATATGACATAATAGGCATCACTGAAACCTGGTGGGATAAGTCCCACGATTGGAATGTAATAATGGGGGGATACAATCTATTTCAGAGAAACAGACCAGACAAGAAAGGAGGAGGAGTGGCGTTATATGTCAGGGATGTGTATACCTGTGAAGAGATCCAAGATTTAGAACCTCAAAGCCAAAGTGAGAGCATTTGGGTCAAAATTAAGGGAGAGAAGAATAACAGGGACCTCATTGTGGGAGTTTACTATAGATCCCCAAGCCAAACGGAGGACATAGATGATGCCTTCCTGGAACAGATGGCCAAGCATGCAAAAGGAAGGGAGATAGTAGTAATGGGGGACTTCAATTACCCGGATATTTGTTGGATGTCAAACTCAGCCAAGAGCATAAGGTCAAACAGATTCCTCACTGGCCTTGCAGACAACTTCATTGTCCAGAAAGTGGGAGAAGCAACAAGAGGAACAACCATTTTAGATCTGGTCCTAACCAATGTTGATGACCTAGTTAGTGGGGTAGAAGTGGAAGGATCATTAGGCGCGAGTGATCATGCTCTTCTGAAGTTTACTATACAGCGGAAAGGAGCAGCCAAGCATACTAGGACTCAATTTCTTGACTTTAAGAAAGCCGACTTCATAAAACTTAGGGAAGTGCTGGGTGAGATCCCATGGACAGTAATACGAAATGGAAAGGGAGTTCATGATGGCTGGGAGATTGTTAAGAGTAGTAAAAGCACAACGTCAGGCAATACCAATGAGACGGAAGCATGGAAGGTGCCTAAAGAAGCCAGGGTGGCTATCTAAAGAACTTTTAACTGAGTTAAGATTGAAAAAGGATGTGTACAAAAAATGGAAAAGGGGGGAAACCACCAAAGAGGAATTCAAACAAATAGCCAGCACGTGTAGACACAAAGTCAGAAAAGCTAAAGCACAGAATGAACTCAGGCTTGCTAGAGAGGTTAAAAGCAACAAAAAAGGCTTTTATGGGTATGTTAGTAGCAAAAAGGAAGAACAAAGAAACAGTGGGGTCACTCAGAGGAGAAGATGGTGAAATGCAAACAGGGGACACAGAAAGGGCTGAACTCCTCAATGCCTTCTTTGCCTCAGTCTTCTCCGATAAAGAAAACAATGCCCGACCTGAAGAATTTGGAGCAAATGATTCAGCAAAGGAAACACAGCCCAGAATAACTAAGGAGATAGTACAAGAATACTTGACTAGTCTAGATGTATTCAAGTCTCCAGGGCCAGATGAACTGCATCCAAGTGTATTAAAAGAACTGGCAGATGTGATCTCAGAACCACTGGCAGTCATCTTTGAGAATTCCTGGAGAACAGGAGAAGTCCCGGCAGACTGGAGGAGGGCAAATGTTGTCCCTATTTTCAAAAAGGGGAAAAGAGAGGACCCAAATAATTACCGCCCAGTCAGTCTGACATCAATACCAGGGAAGATTCTGGAGTAGATCATTAAGCAAACAGTCTGTGAGCACCTAGAAAGGAATGCTGTGATCACCAATAGTCAGCATGGATTTCTGAAAAATATGTTATGTCAGACTAACCTGATCTTGTTTTTTGACAGAATTACAAGTCTGGTAGATGAAGGGAACGCAGTGGATGTAGCCTACCTTGATTTCAGCAAGGCATTTGACAATGTGCCCCATGATATTCTTGTAAAGAAGCTGGTAAAATGCGGTCTTGACTATGCTACCACTCAGTGGATTTGTAACTGGCTGACTGACCGAACCCAAAGGGCGCTCATCAATGGTTCCTCTTCATCCTGGAGAAGAGTGACTAGTGGGGTGCCACAGGGTTCTGTCTTGGGCCCGGTCTTATTCAACATCTTTATCAACGACTTGGATGATGGACTCAAGGGCATCCTGATCAAATTTGCAGATGACACCAAAGTGGGAGGGGTGGCTAACACCCCAGAGGACAGGATCACACTTCAAAATGACCTTGACAGATTAGAGAACTGCGCCAAAACAAACAAGATGAATTTTAACAGGGAGAAATGTAAAGTATTGCACTTGGGCAAAAAAAATGAGAGGCACAAATACAAGATGGGGGACACCTGGCTTGAGAGCAGTACATGTGAAAAGGATCTAGGAGTCTTGGTTGACCACAAACTTGACATGAGCCAACAGTGTGACACGGCAGCTAAAAAAGCCAATGCAATTCTGGGCTGCATCAATAGGAGTATAGCATCTAGATCAAGGGAAGTAATAGTGCCACTGTATTCTGCTCTGGTCAGACCTCACCTGGAGTACTGTGTCCAGTTCTGGGCACCACAGTTCAAGAAGGACACTGACAAACTGGAACGTGTCCAGAGGAGGGCAACCAAAATGGTCAAAGGCCTGGAAACGATGCCTTATGAGGAACGGCTAAGGGAGGTGGGCATGTTTAGCCTGGAGAAGAGGAGGTTAAGGGGTGATATGATAGCCATGTTCAAATATATAAAAGGATGTCACATAGAGGAGGGAGAAAGGTTGTTTTCTGCTGCTCCAGAGAAGCGGACACGGAGCAGTGGATCCAAACTACAAGAAAGAAGATTCCACCTAAACATTAGGAAGAACTTCCTGACAGTAAGAGCTGTTCGACAGTGGAATTTGCTGCCAAGGAGTGTGGTGGAGTCTCCTACTTTGGAGGTCTTTAAGCAGAGGCTTGACAACCATATGTCAGGAGTGCTCTGATGGTGTTTCCTGCTTGGCAGGGGGTTGGACTCGATGGCCCTTGTGGTCTCTTCCAACTATATGATTAAACAGAGTTGATGAAGCAAGAATAGCCACGTCTGTGGGGCTTCTGGGGGCGGCGGCTAGACAATGGATTCCCCCTTACCTGATGTCAATGACCACGTGCTCACTAATTTACCTGCCTTTTTGAAGCTCTTGGAGAACATACTCAGGAATGCTGCACAATAGGCGTAGTTGGAACAGGAGTTCCTGAACCTCAGGCAAGGAAGGAGAACAGTAGCAAAGTATTGGTCCAGTTTTATGATGCATGCCTGTCAACTGGAGTGGGAAGGGAAGGCCTTGATTGCCCTGTTCAAAGCAGGACTCTGCGAGGAGATTCACAATGAACTTGTGGAAATGCAAGGTTGAACACCTTGGAAGAGGTGGGGCAAGCCGCTCTGCAGTTAGGCCTGAGATTCCAGATGGGTTTGCTCAGAAAAAGAAAAAGAAAGAGGTGATACAAAACGGGGGAGTGATGCAAAGGATTTCACAGAGAGAGGAGGGTTGCTGTACAGAGGGGGAACCCTCTACGTCCCAGAAGGGGAACTCTGAGCCAAGGTACTCAGATGAGGAGATTTCACCCCTCCCATACCCAAGAATCTCCTTATCATCTCCTGATGGTCTCTGCTGACTCTCCAGAGAAGAGGAGGTGTGTCCTGCCTATCTACTTATTCTGCCCAGCAACATCTCTGTGTGTGAGAGAGAGTCAGTCAGTCAGTGTATCGGAGAGAGTGAGAGTGTTGGAGATCCTAGAGATAAGATTGCTGCTAAGAGCAGCTGCAGACTCTCAGTGTAGCATTGATTTATGCTTAGAATATTCAGCTCTGTATATAGCTTTGTATCATAGTTGTAGTTACAGAATAAAAGGAAGATATTTTACAGAGCTGCTCTCCGAGTGGTTTATACTCTGCAAGACTCTGCAAAACTCTGCTGCGCAACGACTGTATTATTGAGACAGTGAATCCGGTGCTCTCAGCTCTGAGCTGTGAGTCCACAGCACTGTGACCTGTTCCTGTGAGAAAGGAGGTCTCTGGCGGTGCTTCCCAGCTCGCCCAGTCCAGTTGGGGTTGAGGTGCAAGAGTCCAGTTGGTGCACTGGCTCTAGGGCGATGCTGACATCGGTTATGGGCCCAGTCGTTGTTCCAGTCGTCTGACCTGGCGTTGTTCCAGTCATCCCAAGCGTCCCAGTCGTCCCAGTCGCCAGAGGTTTCTGTTGCTGTTTGCCGGACGGTGGAACGGACGCTGCATGCTGGACTGATTTGCGGTGCCCAGAAGCAGAGCTGTTTTGGAGCAGAGTATTCAAGCTGCCGCTGTTGCTGTTGCTGCTGCTTGATTTATGGAGGTATGTTGCTGACTGCCAAAGGAAGAAGATAGCATCCCTGTTTGCCTGTTAATTGCGCTCTGAGTGGGAGAGAGAGTGGCTGAAGGAGTCAAGGCTTTATCTGTGTTGCACGAGGGAAGTGTCTTGCTCTAAGTAATAGCAGAAATGGCCTGTGCACATTCTGGCCAGATGGCTCTGTCCTTTCCTCTCCTCACGCCTGAAACCTATGGAGTTTGGCAAGTAAAGATGAAAGCGCTTTTACAGAGGGAAAAGCTATTTCACACAGTAGAAGATGACCCTCCCGATGAGGATGCTGATGATTGGGCTGAGTGGCATGCTGCAGTTATGAAAGCCGAGGGACAATTATTTTGAGTGTTTCAGACCACTTGCTGGTGAACCTAGAGGGTCAAGAGACTGCACAAGCTGTTTGGCATAAGTTGAGAGATATGCATCTGAGGCAGAATGCTGGTTCCAGTGTGATTTTCTTTAAGAAGCTGTGCAGGCTGCAGTTGGAGAAAGGTGGTGATTTGCCTAGCCATCTATCTCAATTAAAGCGTCTCAGACAGGACCTTGTTCAGCGAGACCTGGCTATTTCAGAGGCTGTGTTTGCAATGCTAATGATAATAGTTAAGAACCGTTTATAAGATTGTTTTGTTAATACGCAATAAAAAGTTATAAAAGAACAAGAAGTGTTTGTGTGGTGATCTGAAGAGGACAACGACCAGGCCTGACAAATACAGCATTAAATATTAAAAACTTCCCTGAACAGGGCTGCCTTCAGATGTCTTTTAAAGAAAAGATAGCTGATTATTTCCTTCACATCTGGTGGGAGGGCGTTCCACAGGGCAGGTGCCACTACCGAGAAGGCCCTCTGCCTGGTTCCATGTAACCTCACTTCTCGCAATGAGGGAACCGCCAGAAGGCCCTCGGCGCTGGACCTGTGTCCAGGCAGAACGATGGGGGTGGAGATGCTACTTCAGATATACTGGGCCCTTTAGTGCTTTCAAGGTCAGCACCAACACTTTGAATTGTGCTCGGAAATCCACTGGGAGTCAATGCAGATCTCTCAGGACCGGTGTTATGTGGTCCTGGCAGCCGCTCCTAGTCACTGCTGCCAAGGAGTGTGGTGGAGTCTCCTACTTTGGAGGTCTTTAAGCAGAGGCTTGACAACCATATGTCAGGAGTGCTCTGATGGTGTTTCCTGCTTGGCAGGGGGTTGGACTCGATGGCCCTTGTGGTCTCTTCCAACTCTATGATTCTATGATTCACCAGTCTGGCTGCTGCATTCTGGATTAATTGCAGTTTTCGAGTCACCTTGAAAGGTAGCCCCACGTAGAGCACATTGCAGTAGTTCAAGCGGAAGATAACAAGAGCATGCACCACTCTGGCGAGACAGTCTGCGGGCAGGTAGGGTCTCAGCCTGCGTACCAGATGGAGCTGGTAGACAGCTGCCCTGGACACAGAGTTAACCTGCACCTCCATAGTCTGTAAACCCTGCGCATGCCCAGCCAATGGGGAAACAGGAGAAAGAACTTGCACTGCATGTAGCTTGTGTTTTGCTAAATTTGTGTGTGCCTACTTTTGGACACCCGTGCTGCTCTTTGCTGCTTCACCAATTTTGTTCAGATTTTATTTTGAGGGTCTCAAACCCACCTGTCCAGACTGAGAAATCAGTGGTCAGCATATTCTGCCGTGGGCAGTGAGGACATCCAGTCCTCATCATAATCGTGTTTTTAATGGGACTTGCACTCAGAGACAATTGCCTTCCACGATGCCTCATTAGCGGGTCCCCCGATATTATTAGGGATGAGCTGGTTAGCGCAACATGATCTGGTGGTGGCGTGGCATCAGAGGACCGTCAGCTTTGGGTCTGACTACTGCCTGCAGCACTGCCTAGGAGGGGAAACGCCAAGGATGAGCGTAGCCTGAGTGGCAAGCACTGCAGTGGAGAGTAAAGGGAAGGTGCCACCACAATATGCTGATCTGAAGGAGGTTTTTAGTGAAAAGGAGGCAGATAGACTGCCACCCCACAGGCCGTTTGATTGCCAGATCAATTTGCTCCCTGGGGCGCAGCTGCCGGTGGGTAAGCTGTATGCCATGTCAGATAGAGAGATGAAGGAGTTACGGGACTTTATCAATAAGAACCTAAAGAGAGGGTTTATAAGAGAGTCAAAAGCAGTGGGGGGCAGTCCAGTATTTTTTGTGGACAAAAAGGACACTGATAAACCGAGACTGGTCGTGGACTTCAGGGGGGTAAATTTGGTGTCAGAACCTGTGACTTTCCCGATTCCCAGAATCGATGACATTCTGACAAGAGTGAGGAAGGGAAAGATTTTTACCAAGCTAGATCTGAGGGGGGCTTACAACTTAATCCGGATGAGAGAGGGGGATGAATGGAAGACCACCATGTTCACACCCCTGGGGGCCTTTGAATATCTCGTTATGCCTTTCGGATTACAGTCAGGCTCCGCCTGTTTTCAAGCGTTCATGCACCACGTGTTGGGGTCTCTGCTTTACAAGAACTGTGTAGCATTCCTGGACAACGTCTTGATTTATTCAGAAAATGAGGAGCAACATGTGAGAGATGTCAGGGAAGTGCTACAACGTTTGCAGAAACACCAGTTGTGGGTCAAGCTAGAGAAATGTCAGTTTCATGCCCGAGAGGTGGAGTTCCTGGGGTACACGCTTTCTGACAAAGGCTTAGCGATGGACCCAAGCAAGGTGCAAGCAGTATTGGAGTGGAAGACCCCAAAGACACGAAAGGATGTGCAGAGGTTCCTAGGTTTTGGCAATTTCTACCGGAAGTTCATCAAGAACTTCGCACACTTGACGGCCCCAATCACGGACTGTCTCAGTAGTAAAAGGAAGTTTGTGTTGACAGAGGAAGCCCAGCAATCCTTTGAAAGATTGAAGAAGGCATTCGCGTCGGAGGAACAATTACTACATGTGGATTTGGAGAAACCAATGAGGGTGGAAACGGACGCATCAGACAGAGCCATTGGGGCGGTTCTGTAGCAGCCCGGATGGAACCAGCAAGAATGGAAACCGTGCGCCTTCTTCTTGAGGAAGCTGAGCAAGTCGGAACAAAACTACACCGTGTATGACCGAGAACTGCTAGCAATTTACGCCGCCTTTCGTCGGTGGCGCCATTTGCTGATAGGGGTGCAGCATAAGATCCAGGTCTGCACAGATCACAAGAACTTGGAATATTGGCGGACAGCACGGGTGCTCAACCAGAGACAGATTCGCTGGGCGCAGGAGTTTTCCAAGTTTTCTTTCAAAATCCAGTATGTGCCCGGCGAACAAAACGTGAGAGCAGACGCTCTTTCGTGGAAACCAGAGTACTTCGAAGGAGAAGGGCTGCCGGAGACCTGCCACGTCATACCTGAGGTCCGATGGGTGTGTGTGGGTACTCTAGTGGGCACGAGAGAACTGGCAGGACTCACTAGGGACGATGAATTCGCCCGGACCAAAATCAGGGAACTCCAAGAGGGGAGGGGAGCACCAGAGGGGTTTGAAGAGAAGGAAGGGGTGTTGTACTACAGGGGGGTGATGTACGTACCGGGGGAGGCTCTAAGAAGAAGGGTACTCAAACAACTACATGACACCCCAGCAGCGGGACATTTTGGGCAACACAAAACCATGATGCTGGTGACCCGACAATTTTGGTGGCCACGGGTGAGGGAAGATGTATGTGAATATGTAAGAGGGTGTGACCGCTGCCAGAGGGCCAAAGGGGAACGCACGATGCCAGCAGGTTTGCTGGAACCCTTACCCACGCCAAACAAACCCTGGGAGGTGGTGTCAATTGATTTCATGACGGATTTGCCCAAATCGAGGGGAAAAACAGCAGTGATGGTAGTAGTAGACTTGCTAACCAAAATGTGCCACTTTATCGCCTGCTCACATGCAGTGACGGCGGAAGAAACGGCACGGTTGTTTGTAGAACACATTTTTAGGCTGCATGGCGCCCCCTTGAGGGTTTTATCTGACCGCGGAAAACAATTTACTTCCCGGTTCTGGAGGAAGCTCATGAGCCTACTGCAAGTCGAGGTCAGCTTCTCGACAGCGAGACACCCGGAAACCAATGGGCAGGCGGAAAGGGCCAACAGTGTACTCCAGCAATACTTACGCTGCTACGTTAGCGAAAGGCAGAATGATTGGATAGAGAAACTAGCGCTAGCAGAATTTGCGTACAATAATGCTGAACATGTGTCCACCGGTATGAGCCCCTTCTTGGCCCATTATGGGTGTCATCCCAGGGCATTCCTGGGCAATGAGGAACAGATCTGGAGTGTGCCTGCGGCTGAACAGTTTGTGGAAGAAATGGAAGCGTTACATCAACAGCTCAAGATGAACCTAGAAAGGGCCAAAGCCAGTTACAAGAAGCAAGCAGATAAACACAGGAGGGAAGGGGAAACCATAAGGGTGGGGGATCGCGTGTGGCTGTCCACTCAAGGGTTACCCTTTAAGGGAGGGTGCAAGAAGTTGCAGCCCAGAAGACTGGGCCCGTTTGAAGTTATACAACAGATAAACCCAGTGGCGTTCAAGCTCAGGTTGCCCAACAACATGAAAATACATCCCGTGTTCCACAGGTCCTTACTTTCACCACACAGAGAGGGGCGGGAATTCGAGGGGCGGGAGGTAGAAGTCTTGCCACAATCACAGGTAGAAGAGAGGGAACACCAGAGCTCGGCCACAGAGATAGTGGATTCAAGGTGGCGAGGTCGGCAAGTGTAGTACTTGGTGGCGTGGGAAGGAGAGCCCTGGTCGGAAAACACGTGGGTGCCGGCAGAGGCAGTTGGCGACGAGCATATGGTGGAAGTGTTCCACCGACGGTTCCCAGATAAACCCAAGCCCTTAGGGCGATTCTGGGAAGAACAGTTTGGCACCACAGAGGAGGAAGAGAGTTTCGAAGGGTTTTCAGAATCTGAAGAAGAATCGGATTGGGAGAGTCATTCCTTGGGTGGGAACCTTAGCAGGTGGGAAGAGGTGTTCACACCCACAGATGAGGAGGAGAGCTCTTTCAGGGGTTTTCTTGGCTCGCCGACCAGAGAAGAGGCCGCAACAGAGCACCCGGGTCGGAGGGGGAGTGAAGGGGGCCCTGGGAGGGAGGTGGATGTCAGGGAACTGCCACCAGAGGCACGGGAGAAGGAGAGGGTCTCTGATTCTGCAGGGGAAGGTCCAAGCGCTAGAGGGAGACTTAGCCGGGAAGAAGAGGAAGAGAATGAGTGTAACACCAGGGATCCAGAAGAGCAACGGGACAGGGAGGTGCAGGGGCTCCAGGACTCTTCGTTGCCCACGCCCACCCTGCGCAGGAGACTCCCGCGCAGTGAGAGGCGGAAACGATGGGGCGTCAAACAACTCTTATGTTGGCAACGCTTTCAAGAAACGCCCACAGACAGATTCTACAAGTGACTAAGGGCAGCCACGCTAATATGGGCTGCGTAGTCCGGAGGGTTTAACCAGGCAATCCGATGCTCAAACGGAGCAGGATTACGCACGAGTAACTCCCAACCACTACATCGTAGAAAAGCCCGCAGGAGCCGCACAGCCTTTAAAGAGCGTGCTGCTTCCGTGTGCTTTTGCGGGAGGTGGGGGAATTCCCCCATCTCCCGCAAAAGCCCACAGGAGCCACACACCCAGGTCCAGGATCAGCGCGAAGGCGTCGCACGAGCCTGTGGGGCTGGCGATGGGGGCAAGCGCTGCTTTCCCCCACCGCCAGCCTCAAAGACCAGACTCTCCTGGCTTCAGCGAAAGCAACGTGAAGCCTCCGGAGTGCAGGCTTCGGAGGCTTTGTGTTGCTATCGCTGAAGCCAGGGAGCCTGCATTCGCTCCATAGGATGCACACACATTTCCCCTTCATCTTTGGAGGGTAAAAAGTGCGTCCTATAGAGCGAAAAATACGGTAACAGAGGGCATGAGGTAAAATTTTGTGTGTCTTGCTCATTCGTAGTGCCTGGATGACTGGGAAAGCATATTTGGGTCGAGCTAGAAATGGTCCATGAGGCCAGATCTATGAGCTGACCATCATCTTTTAGAAGACATCTGAAGGCAGCCCTGTTTAGGGAAACTTTTAATGTTTAATAGACTATTGTATTTTAATATTCTGTTGGAAGATGCCCAGAGTGGCTGTGGAAACTCAGTCAGATGGGCGCGGTATAAATAATAATAATAAATAATAATAATAATAATAATCTCCTGCCCCAGAGTGATGGATCTGTGCCAATTCCCAACTGGAGGCCAAAAGCAGACTCCATCAATTATGGCTCCCAAGAGGGGACCATCTTGCCAGGGACTCCTCCGAGAACAGAGCCCAGTTTACTTAATCCTGTCGGGCACAACAGCATCCTTCAGACCCTCCTGGGCCCTTGGGTGCTTCTCAGCGCATCAAGGTAGGTAAAACTGTGGCCTCTATTCCTAAATGAAATGAAAAACCTGACAGAAGCTACTTATCTTTCCTAACAACTCTGAAGCTGACATTTAAGATGCCTGGGGAGTTCAGACCAGCCGAATCGTGGTATAAAAAGGCAGAACTGGAGGAAGATGGTTCACAGAAAAAACTGTAATTTACTCTTTCTTGTGGGTGTGTTAGGTTCCCAGGTGTTGTGGGGGGCGCTGTTGAGCTCTGTGAAAATATATGAGGTTTGTCACATAGAGGTATTTCTTGAATTTCCAGGCAGATAGGACGATCCCACAGGGAGCCTTACCAAGAGAGGCCATGATCCCCCAATTCTCCTCCATGACGTCCTTATGCAGAGCTCTCTGGTTAGGATCCAGCAACGCCCACTCCTCATCCGTGAAACAAACAGCAACATCTTCAAAGCACACTGAACCCTAAAAGAAAAAGGGAAATGTCCTCCTCTGAGACAGGATCAATATGATCTGCTACACAATGCTCTGTTCTTTCCTTCCTGTTAATTGCTGTGTTGTTTCAATAGGATTGCTTTGCTGCACATTTCTATTATGGATGCCTATTTTGACATTTTAATTGAATTATTTTATTCAGCTTTTAATTATGGGTATTCATCTTTGTGCAAATAGGTGGTTCTCTTCCTTGTGGATTTCAAGTCATCCTGCCTACGCAGGGATTCCAGTTTCCCAGATGGAAGGATCCCCTTTCTCCTCTCATGTCCTATTCCTTCCCAGTGCCCCACAGCCAGATTCCAGGGGTTCAAGGGGGCATGGAGAGGGGGAGGAGTGGGGGCAGGCTATATTTCGCAGCAGATGGGGCTGGCTAGGTGAATCCTGGCCTCTATTTGTTCTCATCCACCCACCGCTTAGAAGCCTATTTTAGCACTCAGTGATCAATATAGAAATACAAGAAGCCTAGTTTGGATGACCAACTGTCTTGGGTGATCTAGCTGAGACTCCTGCAATGCAGGGGGTGGGACTTGATGACCCTTGGGGTCCCTTTCAACTCTAGGATTCCATGAAAACATCAACTACAGATGAATCCTACAGGCGACATTCAGAAGGCCGGTGTCAGAGTTCTATGGGCAGGAAATCCCACAGTTCACAGCTGGAGTTTACTCTTTATCAGCAAGAACACAATATTCACAGACTTGGCTGAGTTTTGGGCTTCATGAAAACAGCAGCTCATTCCTGGAGGGTCTGTCAGTTTGCATTTCTTAGTGCAGAAAGTATGGATCTGATATTGATATTTCCTATTCAAATTACAGTGGTACCTTGGGTTACATACTGTCAGGGGTTCAGAAGCAGAGACGCAGAGAAGGGTGGAAACAGAGAGCGAGGGGGAGGAAGCCGAAGGGAGAATGAGTGATGATGACGACCCGAGATCTCCAAGCCTAAGCAGTGAGTCAGAGGACTCCCAAAAGGGAGCCCCAGTGAGCAGAGCAAGGGGGGGATCCGGGGGGACACCCCAGGAGGAAGGGAACAGAGGAGATTCAGAGAGCAGCAGCTGGAAGTCGGGACCCACGCTCATAACTGAGGGCGGCAGCAGCTGGAAGTCGGGACCCACGCTCAAGACTGAGAGCAGCAGGGAGGAAGGTAGCCAGGCATCGGGTTCCGGAGGCTGTCAGCAGGAGGGAGGGCACGAGTCAGGGGTGGTCACGCCCTCCTCAGAGAGCGAGGCAACGGTTAAGAGGAAAGTAGAGAGTTGGGCGCGCGCGCCAAGTTCAAATGCAGCGGAAGCTGGAGCAGTAAGCAGCCCGGAGAGTGAGCCAGGTCCTAAAGCCCGCCGCAAGGAGGCAGAAGGATCAGGGGGGTCAGCGTCAGAGGAGAGTAGAAGGGAGGAGGCCCAGGGGGGCAGAAGGACCCAGAGACGTAGGGAGAGGCGAAGGAGGTGGAGCAAGGCTAGGGTATTAAGCTGGTGTGCAAGAGGCGGGGACTCAGACGGGTCTTCGCCGACCTAGAGCAGAAGGTGTAGAGCTGCACGCTGCAGTTCGGAAATGAAACCTGTAACTCAATAAAGACTCTTTTAAAGTGGACGCTGTGTGGCGTGGTCCTATGTGAGCTGGGACCTGGTAGCAGCTCTGACAGTAAGACCCGTCTCTTCAAAGCTTCAGAAACCTGAAACCTCGCAGCGGGAGCAGAAGCCGCTAGGGGAGGAAGAGGGGTGTCTGTAAGCGAGCTCACAAAGGTTAGCAAGATGACGGAAGAACAGAGGATCTCCGCGCTGCAAGAGGCAGTGACCCAGTTGTCCTCAGAGGTATTGGCTTCCAAGAAACGGGAGGAGGAGACTACAGCCGCCTACAGAGACCTACACGCCAGGTTTGAAATGCTTGTTAAGCAAGGGCAACCGGGACCCAGACCGGAGGGCGTGGGATTGGCACGGAGAGCAGGAGGGCTTGTGGCTCACTTCGATGGGACTTTGCAACATTACCCTAATTTTAGAGCAGACGTAATGTGCGCACTGCAACTGCTGGCAAAAGACTTTAGAGATGAGGAAGAGAAGGTGGGGTTCATATTGTCCCATTTGCATGGGGATGCCAAAGCCTGGCTGCGCAATTTGTGGAGGGATAAAGATCCGGCGCTTCAGAATGCAGATGCCTTTATCAAAGCGATGGATGCGTGTTTTTTGTCTACTATTGATGTGGATCTTGCCAGACGGGAGATTCATGGACTAAAACAAGGGAGGGCGAGCGTCCGGCAGTATCACGCCCGATTTTTTGCGCTGGTCAGTGCTTTAGAATGGGATCGGGATTCGCCCCCTGTCAGAGACCTCTTCTGGGAGGGTCTAAGTTCAGCGGTTAAGGATGAAATTGCAAGGGGGGAGAGGCCCCGAAGCACGCAGGAGGTGGTCCAAAGGGCGCTGACTGTGGGGGTGAGGCTGGAAGAACGTCCATGGTGCAGAGATGAAGGACGTGGAGGGCGCGAAGCAGCGAGAAGTTTCTCTTTCGTTCCGAGGGAAGCAGCGCGTGCGCAATCCACACCTCCGCCAGGAGGGGGAGGGGAACCGATGGAGGTTGGAGGTGCAAGGGCTCAGTCAGCAGCCAGAGCCCTAGCACCGGCAGCAGTGAAAGCGAAGCCTCCTAGAGGGAACAGGAAGTGTTACATCTGCGAGGATCCAGGCCATTTGGCGAAGGAGTGTCCCCGGAGGCTCCACAAGCACACTGCAGCCTCAGCAATGGTGACTGCAGCAACGCAGCAAGGAGAACCACAGCAGGGAAACGACAATGTCTGGCTGGAGACGGAGGCACTGGGGCCCAGCCAGACGCATCTGTGAAGCAGTCCCCAGCAATCTTGCAACCCACGGATCCCCTCCCACCCAAACCAGTAGTGCAGCTCACAGCATCTCTCCAGCTACCCGACGGCGTCACTATCGAAGTGCCGCTTTCTGTGGATTCTGGAAGCAACGCAGACTTTATAGCGCAGAGCTTTGTGGAGCAGCACGCTATACAGCTATTGCCTGCCACTCTGCCCCTGCAAGTCGTCACAGTGGATGGCAGAGAGTTGCTAGGGGGGCAGGTGGTGAAGCAGACGCCACCGATGGTGATGCGCCTTGGCAACCACAGGGAAGTCATCAGTTTTAATGTCACCCAACTGTCGGACACGCCCATTGTGTTGGGCATGAGTTGGCTGGACAGGCACAGTCCGACACTGGCTTGGTACCAGAGACAACTGATCTTCGGCTCCTCTTATTGCGCAGAACACTGCATCCTGCCCCGACGGGAGGGAGAGGAGGAGGAATCACAACTGCAGTTGGGAACGTTGCAAGCGGTCCCCCACAAATACGCGAGCTTTTTGGAGGTCTTCTGCGAGAAGGAGGCGGACAAGCTACCCCCTCACCGGCCATATGACTGCAAGATTGACCTCCTACCGGGGGCGACGCTGCCGAAGGGGCGGCTATACTCCATGTCTGAAGATGAAATGCAGGAACTCAAACAGTTCATCGAGCATAATCTGGAGCGTGGCTTCATCAGAGAGTCCAAGGCAGTGGGGGGCAGTCCCGTTTTCTTCGTGAAAAAGAAAGACACGCCCCAAAAAAGACTAGTTGTGGACTACCGCCTTTTGAACCAGATGACCAAACCGTCTAATTACCCCATGCCCAGGATTGACGACCTCCTCGCGACGGTGCGCAAGGGACGCGTGTTCACCAAGTTGGACCTGCGAGGGGCGTACAATCTCATCCGCATGCGGGAGGGCGATGAGTGGAAGACGGCCATGTTCACACCGCTGGGCACCTACGAATACAGAGTTATGCCCTTTGGATTACAAAATGGCTCTCACTGTTTTCAAGCTTTTATGCATCACGTGTTGGAGGGACTCCTCTACAAGACATGCGTCTGCTTCCTGGATGACATCCTGATTTTCTCTGACTCGCAGCAAGCTCACGACCGAGACGTGAGGGAGGTGCTCAGCAGGTTGCAACAACATAGACTGTACGCCAAGCTGGAGAAGTGCCAGTTCGACACGACGGAGGTGGATTTCCTGGGATACAAGTTGTCGGACAAGGGGATAGCCATGGACAGCACCAAGGTTCGTGCGGTATTGGATTGGAAAAGCCCGCGCAACCGGAAGGAGGTCCAGCGGTTTGTCGGCTTCGCCAACTTCTATCGCAAGTTTATCAAGGGGTTCGCGATGCAGACGGCAGCAATTACGGACACGCTCAGCTCCAAAAAAAAGAAATTCATCTGGACGGAGCAGGCGGAACAGTCCTTTCAAGCACTCAAGCATCTCTTCGCATCGGAGAAGCAACTGCTGCATATCGACCCCAGTAAACCGTTGAGGGTAGAGACAGACGCGTCAGACAGAGCCGTGGGAGCTGTCCTGCTGCAGCGAGACCCGCAGGGGGTGTGGCGGCCGGGAGCGTTCTACTCCAGAAAGCTCAGCAAGTCGGAGCAGAACTACACCATCTGGGACAGGGAGTTGCTGGCCATTCATGCAGCTTTCAAGGCGTGGAGGCACTTCCTAATCGGCGCCAAGCACACGGTGCAGGTCTGCACGGACCACAAGAATCTGGAGCACTGGCGCACGGCTCAGTTCCTGAACCAGAGGCAGATACGTTGGGCGGAGTTCTTTGCTGACTTCAATTTCCGAATAGAGTACGTCCCAGGCGACACCAACATCATGGCGGATGCACTGTCCCGAAAACCGCAATACCTAGAAGAGGTGACGCCAGCGGCGGCCATGCACATCTTCGCACCGACGGCGTGGGCGTGTGCCTCAGCTACAGTAGACCTGGATGCGGTGCGACGTGCATTGCGGGACGACTCATTCGCGCAAGACAAGATGGCGGAACTGCTCAGAGGCACGGCTACCACGGACGAGTTCCAGGTGCGGGACGGCTTGCTCCTGCGCAAAGGGGCTGTCTATGTACCAGGAGACGACCTTCGCGCCAAGGTACTGCAACAGTTGCACGACGCACCCACGGCCGGTCACTTTGGCACAGAGAAAACGATGGAATTAGTCGCGAGAGACTTCTGGTGGCCAAGGCTGAGAGGAGAGGTCGCGGACTACGTCGCGAGGTGCGACACCTGCCAGAGGGCCAAGCCGGTACACAGACCACCGGCGGGACTGTTAGAACCGCTGCAAACACCGTTTGAACCGTGGGAGAGGGTGGCCCTGGACTTTGTGACGGATTTACCCAACTCGAGAGGCAAGACAGCTGTGCTAGTGGTGGTGGACTTGTTCACCAAGATGGCACATTTCATTCCGTGTGCGAAGGTGGCCACGGCGGAACAAACCGCCAAACTGTTCATAGATCACGTGTTCAAAGTGCATGGCCTGCCACGGTCTATCCTGTCCGACCGCGGACGCCAGTTCATCTCGTCTTTCTGGCAGAAGCTGATGGGTTTTCTAAATGTCAAGGTCAATCTGGCATCAGCAAGACACCCGCAGACCAACGGGCAAGCAGAGAGGGTCAATGCCATCATGCAGCAGTACCTGAGATGCTATGCCAATCAACAGCCTGCGACGTGGGTGGATTACCTGCCGCTAGCCGAGTTCGCTTACAACAACACGAAGCACGTGTCCACAGGAGTGACGCCGTTCTTTGCCAACAATGGGAGGAATCCCAGAACCTTCCCGGGACTGGAGAGAGTGGGGGAAGGAGAACCACAGACGGCGGACGCGTTCGCGTCAGAGCTGCAGGCGGTCCACGATCAACTCAGACGGCAGCTGGAGCTAGCTAAGCACGCCTACAAGGTGCAAGCTGACAAGCACAGGCGGGTTGGCGAAGTGATCCAAGTGGGAGACTGGGTCTGGTTGGCAGCCCACGCAGTGCCGACCAGGTCGCTTGCCAAGAAGAAGTTGGGGCACAAGCAGATCGGTCCGTACCAAGTCGAAGCGCAGATCAACCCGGTAGCCTTCCGACTGGCGCTGCCGGAGGGTTCCAGAATGCATCCGGTGTTCCACAGGTCGGTGCTCACTCCCTACAAGGCACCTCACAGGTTCCAGGAGCCAGGGACGGCGCCAAGTCCGCTCCGGGAACGGACGGAGACGCGGGAGGTGAAGCACCAGGACCACATCAACGAGGTCACGGAGATTTTGGACTCCAGATGGGGGGAAGAGGGAGTCGAATACCTCTTAGCCAGAGAGGGCACCCGGGCCAGCGCCAATAGCTGGGTACCAGACTACGCTTTGGAGGAACCCCTGCTCAAGGACGAGTTTCATGCCCTCTTCCCACACAAACCCATGCCAGCGAGCTTCTTCGACGACTGGTTGTTCACACCCACACTTTCTTCCAGCACGTTCCATGGATTCGACTCAGAAGGGGAACCCGCACGGAGCACCCGTTCCCCAGAAGGTTCACCGGCAGGTTCGGCATCAGGCAACTCGTATTGGTGGGACGATCGACCAGAGGAGCGATGGCGCAGGAAGTGGCTGGAGATGCCAGGTCGAGCGACCGACGCAGAGACTGACATGGACGTGTTCGGAGAGGACCTCGGGTTCGAGCACGGCGGTACAGAGATGGAAGAGCAACAAGTCAACGTCGACGACCGCGAGGGGGAAGACTCGGAGGTCTTCAGTTGGCGGCCACCCACGGGGAGCGACCTGTATCCAGCATTCCCTCCCATGATGATGGAGCGCCCAGCACCCACACCTGACAGCGGGGAGGGGGGAAGGGGGGGCTTCGAGGGGGGGATGGATGTCAGGGGTTCAGAAGCAGAGACGCAGAGAAGGGTGGAAACAGAGAGCGAGGGGGAGGAAGCCGAAGGGAGAATGAGTGATGATGACGACCCGAGATCTCCAAGCCTAAGCAGTGAGTCAGAGGACTCCCAAAAGGGAGCCCCAGTGAGCAGAGCAAGGGGGGGATCCGGGGGGACACCCCAGGAGGAAGGGAACAGAGGAGATTCAGAGAGCAGCAGCTGGAAGTCGGGACCCACGCTCATAACTGAGGGCGGCAGCAGCTGGAAGTCGGGACCCACGCTCAAGACTGAGAGCAGCAGGGAGGAAGGTAGCCAGGCATCGGGTTCCGGAGGCTGTCAGCAGGAGGGAGGGCACGAGTCAGGGGTGGTCACGCCCTCCTCAGAGAGCGAGGCAACGGTTAAGAGGAAAGTAGAGAGTTGGGCGCGCGCGCCAAGTTCAAATGCAGCGGAAGCTGGAGCAGTAAGCAGCCCGGAGAGTGAGCCAGGTCCTAAAGCCCGCCGCAAGGAGGCAGAAGGATCAGGGGGGTCAGCGTCAGAGGAGAGTAGAAGGGAGGAGGCCCAGGGGGGCAGAAGGACCCAGAGACGTAGGGAGAGGCGAAGGAGGTGGAGCAAGGCTAGGGTATTAAGCTGGTGTGCAAGAGGCGGGGACTCAGACGGGTCTTCGCCGACCTAGAGCAGAAGGTGTAGAGCTGCACGCTGCAGTTCGGAAATGAAACCTGTAACTCAATAAAGACTCTTTTAAAGTGGACGCTGTGTGGCGTGGTCCTATGTGAGCTGGGACCTGGTAGCAGCTCTGACACATACGCTTCAGGTTACAGACTCCGCTAACCCAGAAATAGTCCCTTGGGTTAAGAACTTTGCTTCAGGATGAGAACAGAAATCGTACGACAGCAGCAGGAGGCCCCATTAGCTAAAGAGGTGCTTCAGGTTAAGAACAGTTTTAGGTTAAGAACGAACCTCCGGAACAAATTACGTACTTAACCCGAGGTACCACTGTATGCTTAGTGTTAAGGTTTAGACTTATTATAAGTTGTGGTTAGTTTCAGTTAAGTCTCCTCTTACTGGATTTCTTATGGAGGGGGCCAATCCTGAATGTTTTGGATTTGGGACCATTATGCTCATTTGTCTTCAGTAGCAGTAAAGCTCCGCTGGATGAAATACAATTGCCTCTGGTCTATTTGGGGATCCTGCAACGTCTTTACGTTTTCACTCTGGTAACTATACATTGGAGTTCTGCCTGGATCAATACTGAGTAGAATTCCATGACAGGGTCTTCCTTCACGAAATCAGCTGCTGAGAGTGAAGGCCCCTGGCTCCCCACAGCTTTCCAAGTCCCCTCCTCTGTGGGGTTTCTGGCAAGTGCAGCCTGCCTTTGCTCCTCCATTGTCAGACGTCTCCTGGCTCTGAGAGACACACAGGGGGGGTGGCTTCTGGCAGAAGGAGAGGGAGCCCCCGGTGGCTCCTCCTTCTCCTGACTCAACTCTGTCTCTCGATCTTCCTCTCCCACTCGCCTCCTTCCTCTTCTGCCTCCGATTCTGCACTGCATTGTGCCTCAGAGTCTCCCAGCTCACTAAGCCCTGTTGCCCCTTCAGCTTCTGACACCTCCTCTTCCCAGGCGTCTCCCTCTTCTCCATCTGACCGCTCATCCTTCCTCCACCTCCACTCCTTCGGCTCTGAGACGTCTTCCCTTCCTGCTTCCCCGGCTGCTTCCTCCCACCATTCCTCTGTGCCCAACCAGTCCATGACATTGCTCCATCCCTCGGCCTCTGTCCCCACAAGGCAGCTTCCCCTGACCTGATCTGGTTCCACAGCCACTGCTTCCCTTCTGCCCCCATGAAAAGGTGGATCAGGAGGTCTTGCTGGCTTCATTCTGTCACCTGCAAGAGAAAAAAGGTAAGCAGGGTGCCAGGTATGCCTGCTTCACTCACAGGTGAAACAGGGCATCTCTAACTACAGATGGGCCTTTCAGAAAGCCTTTCCTGCTGAGTGCAGTTGGACGTTTGTGCCCATTTCATATGTTAGTTGTGCAAAACTACTTCTCCCTTCCTTTGGACCCTTGGTCCCAACTGTCCTCCCCACCCAAAAAAGAACTCAGAGATTAGTTGGAAAACCAACAGAATGAGACCAAACGGAGAAAAGCCACCTTCCTCCTTACCCAGTGGCCTCTCTCTGGTGTCCAACGGAGGCCTCTCCGCCTCACAGGAATCCAGGTCCATTTCTGCAAAATGATCCCTTTTCTGAAAGAACAACAAGGATTAAAAACAGTAAGTGAATGGTAAGTAGTATTAGAAAAAGAATGACAAAGACAAAAACTTTAAGTGTGTTAGATCTCATTCCCAGAAAAAGGAAGGGCCAACAGTAGAGCATTATGGGATGTTCTCCATCCTGTTTGGAGCACCTTGGGAGTATCCAGAGGAAAGTCTCTCTCACCTGCTTTCTCTCCTCTGCCTGACTCAGGAGGCAACCTTCGGCCAGGGCCACCGCCTGGGAACTGGTCTCCGCTCCACAGTCCCTCACCCAGCTCTCCATCTCTGGAGGAAGGACAGCCAGGAACTGCTCCAAGATCACCAGATCCAGCATCTCAGCTTTCGTGTGTCTTTCTGGCTTCAGCCACTGGTGGCAAAGGTGGTAGAGTCGGCTGCAAACCTCTCGGGGTCCTTTGGCCTCCTGGCAGCAGAACTGCCTCACCTGCTGGCTCTGCACCTCTGAGCGGAGGGTGTCCTCCTCACCTTGGATCTTCAGCACAGAGTTTTCCCAGAATCCCCCACTGCTCCCAGTTTGGATGACATGGCCTCTTCCTGCTTCAGGGCCGGCTGGGTCTTGCTCACCCATCTGTGCTCTCAGGAAGTCTCTGAGAGATCGGAAGGAACCCTTTGGTCTTCTGCCAAGTTCTGTCTGTCTGAATGAGAGGCGCTAGCAAATCCTACAAAGCAAATACATTGTTTAGTTACAGAACTAAAGAGGAAACGAAGGAGAGCAAAAAGGTTCCGTGAGCAAGAATGGATGAGTCTTTCTTGGAACCAGGGCTAACCAGCCCAAACCATGAGATATCTTAAAAAGACGGAGGAGGAGGAGGAGGAGGAGAAGGAGGAAGAGGAGAAGATGAAGAAAGCAGCCTCTATCCTCCTAGAAGGAAGATTGAAATGCAAAATGTGGAGGCAACGGAAGGGATTTCTGGGAGATGAGTCAGCCTGGTTGCTCCTGCCTTCCAGTAAATAATAATAATAATAATAATAATAGTTGTTGTTGTTGTTGTTTAGTTGTTTCCGACTCTTCGTGACCCCATGGACCAGAGCAAGCCAGGCACGCCATTATTATTATTATTATTATTATTATTATTATTATTATTATTATTACTACTACTACTACTATTACTATTTATTATTTATACCCTGCCCATCTGGCTGGGCTTCCAACAAAATATTAAAATACAGTAATTCATCAAATATTAAATGCTTCTGTAAAGTAAATGCATGAAGTCAGAACTGACTGAACAGGGAGTCATTTGTATCTTGTGAAAAAGGGATGCTTGGCTCTAGTGGGGGTCCTCATCCGGGGGTCCTCAGGAGTTGTTCTCCCCCCACCCCCACTTCAGGGCACATTTCTCCCCTGCTTCTGTCTCCTTTTCTTGCACTTGGACTCTCTGCCGCTCTCAAGACAGACTCCTGGGGTGGGGTCCCTTTTTCTTTGCTCTGAGGGCCAGGAATGTATCTAGTCAACCCCCTGAGGGCCAAGTGGATGAGGCCAAAGACACCTCCCTTGAAATTTAGGCGGGTAATTTATTATTATTATTCTCTCAGATGGCTGAACACACGCACAGCCCTTGATGCCCAGGTCCCTGGAGGCTCAGGGAGTAGCAGCGCCGATTTCCGGCCGGTTTTCCAGCAACAATCCCTTTGGGAGAGAGAGGATGTGGTCCTGGGATGCCCTGCTCTGGGTGCGAGGGGATGGCTGCCGTGGCCTCCGTGGGGAGCTGCCCTGGGAGACACTGGGAAACTGGTCCCCAATGCAGCAGCCAGACTCTGGGAAACTGGGATCCCTCTCTTTAGTCCTGGCCTCTCTCTCCCACCTTAACTTCCTCCCTCCCTGTGTGGTGTTTTTTTTTGGGGGGGGGCTAGTCCACCTCCTCGTCCAGCTTTGGGAAACCACTTGCACATATTTCCTCTGTTCTGCAATGCTGCTGAGAGACGTCACACCGAGTTAAAGTCCCAGGGACTCCTTTGTTTGAAGAAGGGAGATTTCGGGGGAGTCATTGTTTTTCTGAAGGGGGGGCGGAGGGCCAACTGAGTTTGGGATCCTCTGATCTGCAGGAAGGAGAGCGTGGCAGACCTGGCCCCTCCCTGGCAGGACCCTCTCCTCCCTGACTTGGGGTCCCCCCCCGCAGGAGCAGATCAGGCCCCCCCAGGCCCCCTCCCCTGCTGCAGCCCTGGGACCCCCACCAGATCCCAGAGAGAGAGGAGACTCACCAGATCCCAGAGAGAGAGAGGAGACTCACCAGATCCCAGAGAGAGAGGAGACTCACCAGATCCCGGGAGAGACACCAAAAAAGGAAAGGACTGGGGAGGGGGGGGCCTTGGCTCTGGAGGACCTGCCCCCCTTGCTTTCCTGGCCTCTCTAGGAAGGCAGCTCACTTCCCTTTAACCCTTGCAGTGCCGAGTCCGCCCAGCTCAGCCCCCCCCCCTACATTGCGCACTCGCTCTTAGCCAGGGCAGAACTCTGATTTCTATTATTTTCTGTCATTTTGAATGGCTCTAAGGGGGCAGCTTTTCCCTGGATCCGCCTATTGGGGGGGGGGGCCTTTGGCTCTTGGCTGGCTCTGAGCATCTCCCTCGGTCCCTTTGGGGGGGGGCCTCTGGCTCTTGGCTGGCTCTGAGCATCTCCCTCGGTCCCTTAGGGGGGGGCCTTTGGCTCTTGGCTGGCTCTGAGCATCTCCCTCGGTCCCTTTGGGGGGGGGCCTTTGGCTCTTGGCTGGGCTCTGAGCATCTCCCTCGGTCCCTTTGGGGGGGCCTTTGGCTCTTGGCTGGGCTCTGAGCATCTCCCTTGGTCCCTTTTTTGGGGGGGGGGCCTTTGGCTCTTGGCTGGGCTCTGAGCATCTCCCTCGGTCCCTTTGGGGGGGGGGCCTTTGGCTCTTGGCTGGGCTCTGAGCATCTCCCTCGGTCCCTTTGGGGGGGGGCCTCTGGCTCTTGGCTGGGCTCTGAGCATCTCCCTCGGTCCCTTGGGGGGGGCCTTTGGCTCTTGGCTGGGCTCTGAGCATCTCCCTCGGTCCCTTTGGGGGGGGGGCCTTTGGCTCTTGGCTGGGCTCTGAGCATCTCCCTCGGTCCCTTTTGGGGGGGGCCTTTGGCTCTTGGCTGGGCTCTGAGCATCTCCCTCGGTCCCTTGGGGGGGGCCTTTGGCTCTTGGCTGGGCTCTGAGCATCTCCCTCGGTCCCTTTGGGGGGGGGGCCTTTGGCTCTTGGCTGGGCTCTGAGCATCTCCCTCGGTCCCTTTGGGGGGGGGCCTTTGGCTCTTGGCTGGGCTCTGAGCATCTCACTCTGTCCCTTTGGGGGGGGCCTTTGGCTCTTGGCTGGGCTCTGAGCATCTCCCTCGGTCCCTTTGGGGGGGGGCCTTTGGCTCTTGGCTGGGCTCTGAGCATCTCCCTCGGTCCCTTTGGGGGGGGGGCTTTGGCTCTTCGGTGGGCTCTGAGCATCTCCCTCGGTCCCTTTGGGGGGGGGCCTTTGGCTCTTGGCTGGGCTCTGAGCATCTCCCTCGGTCCCTTGGGGGGGGCCTTTGGCTCTTGGCTGGGCTCTGAGCATCTCCCTCGGTCCCTTTGGGGGGGGCCTTTGGCTCTTGGCTGGGCTCTGAGCATCTCCCTCGGTCCCTTTGGGGGGGGCCTTTGGCTCTTGGCTGGGCTCTGAGCATCTCCCTCGGTCCCTTTGGGGGGGCCTTTGGCTCTTGGCTGGGCTCTGAGCATCTCCCTCGGTCCCTTTGGGGGGGGGCCTTTGGCTCTTGGCTGGGCTCTGAGCATCTCCCTCAGTCCCTTGGGGGGGGGCCTTTGGCTCTTGGCTGGGCTCTGAGCATCTCCCTCGGTCCCTTTGGGGGGGGCCTTTGGCTCTTGGCTGGGCTCTGAGCATCTCCCTCGGTCCTTTTTTGGGGGGGGCCTTTGGCTCTTGGCTGGGCTCCGAGCATCTCCCTCGGTCCCTTTGGGGGGGCCTTTGGCTCTTGGCTGGGCTCTGAGCATCTCCCTCGGTCCCTTGGGGGGGGCCCTTTGGCTCTTGGCTGGGCTCTGAGCATCTCCCTCGGTCCTTTTTTTGGGGGGGCCTTTGGCTCTTGGCTGGGCTCCGAGCATCTCCCTCGGTCCCTTTGGGGGGGCCTTTGGCTCTTGGCTGGGCTCTGAGCATCTCCCTCGGTCCCTTGGGGGGGGCCTTTGGCTCTTGGCTGGGCTCTGAGCATCTCCCTCGGTCCCTTTGGGGGGGGCCTTTGGCTCTTGGCTGGGCTCTGAGCATCTCCCTCGGTCCCTTTTTTGGGGGGGGGCCTTTGACTCTTGGCTGGGCTCTGAGCATCTCCCTCGGTCCCTTTTTTTGGGGGGCCTTTGGCTCTTGGCTGGGCTCCGAGCATCTCCCTCGGTCCCTTTGGGGGGGCCTTTGGCTCTTGGCTGGGCTCTGAGCATCTCCCTCGGTCCCTTGGGGGGGGGCCTTTGGCTCTTGGCTGGGCTCTGAGCATCTCCCTCGGTCCCTTTGGGGGGGGCCTTTGGCTCTTGGCTGGGCTCTGAGCATCTCCCTCGGTCCCTTTGGGGGGGGGCCTTTTACTCTTGGCTGGGCTCTGAGCATCTCCCTCGGTCCCTTTGGGGGGGGCCTTTGGCTCTTGGCTGGGCTCTGAGCATCTCCCTCGGTCCCTTTTTTGGGGGGGCTGTGGCTCTTGGCTGGGCTCTGAGCATCTCCCTCGGTCCCTTTGGGGGGGGCCTTTGGCTCTTGGCTGGGCTCTGAGCATCTCCCTCGGTCCCTTTGGGGGGGGCCTTTGGCTCTTCGGTGGGCTCTGAGCATCTCCCTCGGTCCCTTTGGGGGGGGCCTTTGGCTCTTGGCTGGGCTCTGAGCATCTCCCTCGGTCCCTTTGGGGGGGGCCTTTGGCTCTTGGCTGGGCTCTGAGCATCTCCCTCGGTCCCTTTGGGGGGGGCCTTTGGCTCTTGGCTGGGCTCTGAGCATCTCCCTCGGTCCCTTTGGGGGGGGGCCTTTGGCTCTTGGGTGGGCTCTGAGCATCTCCCTCGGTCCCTTTGGGGGGGGCCTTTGGCTCTTGGCTGGGCTCTGAGCATCTCCCTCGGTTCCTTTAGGGGGGGCCTTTGGCTCTTGGCTGGGCTCTGAGCATCTCCCTCTGTCCCTTTGGGGGGGGCCTTTGGCTCTTGGCTGGGCTCTGAGCATCTCCCTCTGTCCCTTTGGGGGGGGCCTTTGGCTCTTGGGTGGGCTCTGAGCATCTCCCTCGGTCCCTTTGGGGGGGGCCTTTGGCTCTTGGCTGGGCTCTGAGCATCTCCCTCTGTCCCTTTGGGGGGGGCCTTTGGCTCTTGGCTGGGCTCTGAGCATCTCCCTCGGTCCCTTTGGGGGGGGCCTTTGGCTCTTGGCTGGGCTCTGAGCATCTCCCTCGGTCCCTTTGGGGGGGGCCTTTGGCTCTTGGCTGGGCTCTGAGCATCGCCCTCGGTCCCTTTGGGGGGGCCTTTGGCTCTTGGCTGGGCTCTGAGCATCTCCCTCGGTCCCTTTGGGGGGGGGCCTTTGGCTCTTGGCTGGGCTCTGAGCATCTCCCTCGGTCCCTTTGGGGGGGGGGGCCTTTGGCTCTTGGCTGGGCTCTGAGCATCTCCCTCGGTCCCTTTGGGGGGGGGCCTTTGGCTCTTGGCTGGGCTCTCAGCATCTCCCTCGGTCCCTTTGGGGGGGGCCTTTGGGTCTTGGCTGGGCTCTGAGCATCTCCCTCGGTCCCTTTGGGGGGGGCCTTTGGCTCTTGGCTGGGCTCTGAGCATCTCCCTCGGTCCCTTTGGGGGGGGCCTTTGGCTCTTGGCTGGGCTCTGAGCATCTCCCTCGGTCCCTTTGGGGGGGGCCTTTGGGTCTTGGCTGGGCTCTGAGCATCTCCCTCGGTCCCTTTGGGGGGGCCTTTGGGTCTTGGCTGGGCTCTGAGCATCTCCCTCGGTCCCTTTGGGGGGCCTTTGGCTCTTGGCTGGGCTCTGAGCATCTCCCTCGGTCCCTTTGGGGGGGGCCTTTGGCTCTTGGCTGGGCTCTGAGCATCTCCCTCGGTCCCTTTGGGGGGGGCTCCGGCTCTTGGCTGGGCTCTGAGCATCTCCCTCGGTCCCTTTGGGGGGGGCTCTGGCTCTTGGCTGGGCTCTGAGCATCTCTCTCGGTCCCTTTGGGGGGGCCTTTGGGTCTTGGCTGGGCTCTGAGCATCTCCCTCGGTCCCTTTGGGGGGCCTTTGGCTCTTGGCTGGGCTCTGAGCATCTCCCTCGGTCCCTTTGGGGGGGGGCCTTTGGCTCTTGGCTGGGCTCTGAGCATCTCCCTCAGTCCCTTGGGGGGGGGCCTTTGGCTCTTGGCTGGGCTCTGAGCATCTCCCTCGGTCCCTTTGGGGGGGGCTCTGGCTCTTGGCTGGGCTCTGAGCATCTCTCTCGGTCCCTTTGGGGGGGGGCCTTTGGCTCTTGGCTGGGCTCTGAGCATCTCCCTCAGTCCCTTGGGGGGGGCCTTTGGCTCTTGGCTGGGCTCTGAGCATCTCCCTCGGTCCCTTTGGGGGGGGGCTCTGGCTCTTGGCTGGGCTCTGAGCATCTCCCTCGGTCCCTTTGGGGGGGGCCTTTGGCTCTTGGCTGGGCTCTGAGCATCTCCCTCGGTCCCTTTGGGGGGGGGGCCTTTGGCTCTTGGCTGGACTCTGAGCATCTCCCTCGGTCCCTTTGGGGGGGCCTTTGGCTCTTGGCTGGGCTCTGAGCATCTCCCTCGGTCCCTTTGGGGGGGGCCTTTGGCTCTTGGCTGGGCTCTGAGCATCTCCCTCGGTCCCTTTGGGGGGGCCTTTGGCTCTTGGCTGGGCTCTGAGCATCTCCCTCGGTCCCTTTGGGGGGGCCTTTGGCTCTTGGCTGGGCTCTGAGCATCTCCCTCGGTCCCTTTGGGGGGGGCCTTTGGCTCTTGGCTGGGCTCTGAGCATCTCCCTCGGTCCCTTTGGGGGGGGCCTTTGGCTCTTGGCTGGACTCTGAGCATCTCCCTCGGTCCCTTTGGGGGGGCCTTTGGCTCTTGGCTGGGCTCTGAGCATCTCCCTCGGTCCCTTGGGGGGGGGCCTTTGGCTCTTGGCTGGGCTCTGAGCATCTCCCTCGGTCCCTTTGGGGGGGGGCCTTTGGCTCTTGGCTGGGCTCTGAGCATCTCCCTCGGTCCCTTTGGGGGGGCCTTTGGCTCTTGGCTGGGCTCTGAGCATCTCCCTCGGTCCCTTTGGGGGGGGCCTTTGGCTCTTGGCTGGGCTCTGAGCATCTCCCTCGGTCCCTTGGGGGGGGGCCTTTGGCTCTTGGCTGGGCTCTGAGCATCTCCCTCGGTCCCTTTGGGGGGGGCCTTTGGCTCTTGGCTGGGCTCTGAGCATCTCCCTCGGTCCCTTTGGGGGGGGTCATTGGCTCTTGGCTGGGCTCTGAGCATCTCCCTCGGTCCCTTGGGGGGGGGTCATTGGCTCTTGGCTGGGCTCTGAGCATCTCCCTCGGTCCCTTTGGGGGGGCCTTTGGCTCTTGGCTGGGCTCTGAGCATCTCCCTCGGTCCCTTGGGGGGGGGCCTTTGGCTCTTGGCTGGGCTTTGAGCATCTCCCTCGGTCCCTTGGGGGGGGCCTTTGGCTCTTGGCTGGGCTCTGAGCATCTCCCTCAGTCCCTTTTGGGGGGGCCTTTGGCTCTTGGCTGGGCTCTGAGCATCTCCCTCGGTCCCTTTGGGGGGGGGCCTTTGGCTCTTGGCTGGGCTCTGAGCATCTCCCTCGGTCCCTTTGGGGGGGGCCTTTGGCTCTTGGCTGGGCTCTCAGCATCTCCCTCGGTCCCTTGGGGGGGGGCCTTTGGCTCTTGGCTGGGCTCTGAGCATCTCCCTCGGTCCCTTTGGGGGGGGGCCTTTGCCAGACAGATGGGCGGGGTATAAATGAATGAATAAATATTAATAATTGTTGTTGTTCTTAATTGAATTGATATACCGCCCTTCATTGAGAGATCTCAGGGATGTTGAAAACACAGAACTCATAAAAAGTATACAAATGATGCATCACCTCAAATTCTTTAATCAGGTGAGTTTTCTCCTTTGGAAAGAGGCAGGTGGAATCTCCACGGTTGCTAACAGAATAACGTTGAAAGGCTAGTGAAATATGGGGAACCAAGAGCATCTGCTTGGCATGCAGAATGTCCCAGGGTCAGCCCCTGGCATCTCCCGCAAGGGCTGGGTGAGACCCCTGCCTGAAACTGGGGGGAGCTGCTGCCAGTCAGTGTGGACTCTACAGGGTTAGAGGGAGCCCTTGGTCGGGCTCAGCAGAAGGCAGCTTCTGAGGCTACTTCAAAGCTCTGCAAGATCAAAAGGGATAGATATTCCCTAAGCAAACCAAACTGAAGAAACTGGAATCATGGCAGCCGGAATTTTGCACAGGATTCCAGGTGTGGATTCTGACCAAGGCAGAAGAGAGCAGGACTCGGACTTCCCTCCATCTGGACACGATGCACTTCTGTGGATGCAGCCGAGAAGAACATTTGCCTTCTTTGCTGCTGCATCAAGCAGTGGAGCTTGGGATCCACCAAGACCCTGAGATCCTTTTGGCATGTCCTGCTAGTCAGTCCGGTGTCCCCTGCGCAGCAGAGTCTCCCTGCTGATTGTCCCAAATTAAATCCAGGCATCTTGTGTGAGGGAAACTGCGATCCAGGGAGTCTCTGGCAGGAGATAATGAAACAAGGAAAGTTTTATTTACAAAAAAGAGAATGGTGAAACAAAGTGAAGACAGGAGGTGTGTTCTTTCAGGTAGAAGTTAACTTACTACTTCAGCTAAATGTCTCAGGATTAAACACGGTTCTGCAGGCACAGCTTCCCTCCAATTCAGTTGTCGCACTTCAGGGAGATGTTCAGGTTTCCAGAATATATGGTGAAAGGCTGAACTCTCTTTCTGCGGCTTCTCTTTCATCCCCTCACTTAGTTATGAGGGGTCATAGAATCATAGACTCATAAGAGTTGGAAGAGACCACAAGGGCCATCGAGTCCAACTCGATTTCTGTGAGGTACTTTTTGTTGGGATATTTCCGTTCCACCTTAAAAGGGAGCAGGCTTTGGGAGTCACAAAGTCTGTGCATGTCCTGTTCACAGGATATTTATGTTCTGCTGTTCCTTTCGATTTCAGTCGGTCAGAGATGCTGACTGAGAACGGTCATGTTTTTCTTTGTTCTGTTCAACGCTAAATAAAGTCTGTAAAATATGCTCTTCTGCGGTGCAACTTTTGGCTGTGTTTTCTGCTGATAGACAGTGTGCACAAGCTCTGGAATGTGGCAATCTATTTCCAGAACGGCTTCGTGTCGCTAACTGCTGGATCTGCCTGTCTACGGGAGATCAATGGACGTCCGGCAGCCGGCTTGGGGCCATGATGGACAATATCTCCCTGGCAGTATTCCCAACAACAAGGTTTCGGGCCCAGATTCACAGCACCTACAGGAGAGTAAAAGCTGCAACAGACTGCGTCAGAGAGGTATGTTGTGGGAAAAGCGAAAGAAAGGGACGCTTTTCTGTTTTACCTCGGAAGGAGTCTTTGATCTCCGGCAGGGCTTAATTGGCCTGGGAGCCAAGCCAGAGAGCTCGTGATTAATGAGCTGCCAAGATAAGGAGTCTCTGAAGTTAAAAGGACTCACGGCTAAAGCAAAAAGCTGGAATGGAGTTTTTCCACGCTTTTGAAGCTTCAGAGGCCACTCAGTGTCCTAAGTTGCATGGGCAGAATTATGAAACCTGGGCAAAATGGTGTGAGAGCTTGCTGCGTCAGTTTGGAGTGTGGCATACCGTATCTGAGCCCCCTCCGGTTCCTCTGACGGAGAAATGGAAAGGCCAAAATTCGAAGGCCATAGACGTAATAGTCTTATCCGTCTCTCTTGAGGAAATTAAGACGCTGGCTGGAAACACCACTGCACGTGGGATGTGGAATGCTTTGAAGAAAGCTGCTCATCTGCCAGTCATCCCAGCCCAGAGTTTGACTGCATCGGAGGTCCTAGCTGTTTCCCAGAATGCGAGTGAATGCAGGGATGCTGAGGGCACCGGTTGCAAGCTGCAGGGGGAGCTGACCGTCACGTCATCCCAGGCAGCATTCCAGCCTCCAGAGGGAGCCAAGGAGTCGGCAGCTGAGAGCTCTGTTTCTCGTGGGAACCAAGGTCAATGCCTTTGCAGAGGCCGGAAAGGCGAAGGTAAACATAGGCAGACATCTGCAGATGGCCCGAAGCAGAGGGAGGGTGAAGAGCCCGCGCCAGGGAAAAACAAAGCGATGTTTGCTGGTACTGCTTCACCAAAGGCTAAAGGCACGTCTGCTGACCAGAAGCAGGGGGGCAAGCTGCAAAAGCCCACGCCAGTGGAAAACAAGGTTTTGCTTGCTGGCACAGCTTCACCAAAGGCTAAAGGCACGTCTGCTGGCCAGGAGCAGGGGGGCAAGCTGCAAAAGCCCACACCGCTGGGAAACAAGGGTTTGCTTGCTGTAAAGACTGCTCCAACAGCCAAAGGCAGATTTATTATTGATTCAGGTGCGACCCGCCACATCTCGAAGGATCGGCACCTCTTTATCTCCTTCAAGCCTCAGGAAGGTGAGATCCACCTGGCTGATGGAAGGACGTTGCAAATTGCAGGAGAAGGGACTGTGAAACTTGCAAGTCTGCACACTACCATCAGTAATGCACTTTTTGTTCCAGGAGCTGCGAGCAACTTGTTGAGCGTCCCACAGCTTACTGGGCGTGGTTTTCAGATTTCCTTCAAGAGGAGCGTCTGTGTCATCAGTAAAGGCAAAGAGGACTATTTGCATGCAAAGTTTATGGATGGTTTGTTCCATATACTGTATTTTTCGCCCCATGAGACGCACTTTTTCCCCTCCAAAAATGAAGGGGAAATCGGGGTGCGTCTTATGGGGCGAATGCCTGCAAGCCTCGCGCGCCCGGCAGGAGGTCCCACCGGGTGCGCGAGGCTTGGGGCAGCAGCCTGTCGCCCGAAGCACGGGGAGCCCTCCGGAGAGCATCCCCTGCTTCGGGCGAGTGTCAGCAAGCCTCGCGCACCCAGCAGGAGGTCCCACCGGGTGCGCGAGGCTTGGGGCGGCAGCCTGTCGCCCGAAGCACGGGGAGCCCTCAGAAGGGCTCCCCCTGCTTCGGGCGAGTGTCTGCAAGCCTCGCGCACCCGGCAGGAGGTCCCACCGGGTGCGCGAGGCTTGGGGCGGCAGCGGACTGCTTGCGCGCACCTAGAAGCTTGGGGCGCGCTGAGCTCAGCACGCCCCAAGCTCCTGGTGTAGCGCAGCGATCCCCTAGCCCTGGGAGAGCCCCGCGGCTCTCCCAAGGCTAGCGGACTGCTTGCGCGCACCTAGAAGCTTGGGGCGCGCTGAGCTCAGCACGCCCCAAGCTCCTGGTGTAGCGCAGCTGTCAGGGCTGCCTCAGGTCTCAGCTCACAAAAGACCAACGCCAAGCTCTTCTTATATACAAGGGTGTTTATTGCAGTTCATTATTGGTTCCACAACCGAGGCGTGCAGCCCCGCGTCTCTTTCTCCTAGACATTAGAAGTCCCCTCTGAATCGGTCCCTCCCCTACATCAGTTTAATAAGCTAACGCTGCTCCACCTTTTTCTCTCTTTCCTTTTCCGCAGGGTCTTTCTGCCCGTCGGGGTTCCTCCCCTCCTGCTTTCTCCTGAAGCGGAGTCTCCAGACTGCTCCTGCCCCCTCCTGCGGGCTTTGGGTCCTGGCCCCTCCTCCTCCGGGCTCCCTGTTCTCCCGCGTGCCTCCTCATTTGAACTTGGCGCGCGCGCCCAACTTCTGACCTTCCTTTTGACAGTTATGCTACTCCCCTCACTGCTTTCCTCCCCTTCCGGGAGAACGGCTTGCTCTGATCCCTCCCCTTTCTCTGTCGCCGGAGCTGCTCCCTCTGACACACTGGAACCTCCCCCTCCCTCGCTGCGCTCTGGTGGGGAGGCTGGCCCTGATTCCCAGCTGCCGCTTTGGGGTCCCCTGCTGGCCCCCCGCTCCTGACACTTTCCCCCCGGGGCTCCCCTTGCCCTTACCACAGGCGCCCCTTTCTGGGAATCCTCTGATTCGCTGGAGAGACTCATGGAATCCCCTGCGTCATTGCTATCCTCTTCCTCGCTCTCCTGGGATTCCTCTCCATCGCTCTCCATTTCCTGCCTTCCCTGTGCCTCTGTCCCTGTACCCCTGACATCCATCCCCCCCTCGAAGCCCCCCTTCCCCCCTCCCGCTGCTCGGGTGCAGGTTCCGGAAGCTCCTCAGTCGCTGGGGTAGATCTTGTATACAGTTCGTCGACGTCAATCGTCTCTGCTTCCAGCTCATTGTATGTGTGCTCCAAACCAAGGTCCTCTCCTAACACGTCCATGTCCTCCCCACCCCGTCTCTTCGGACGTTGTTGTTTGCCAGGGCCCCCTCAGCAATCCCCTGCGCCACTCATCCTCTGGTTGGTCGTCCCACCAGTAAGAGCGATCCGTGTCTACCCCCGAGCACGATCCCCTTGGAGGACTCGAGTCTGGCGTGGTCTCCTCTGCTGAGGAGAACCCCCAGAAGGTGCTGCCTGAAAGTGTAGGCGTAAAAAGCCAGTCGTCGAAAAATTCCGCTGGCATGGGCCTGTGTGGGAAGAGTGCATGGAACTCGTCCTTAAGAAGGGGTTTCTCCAGAGCATAGCCCGGCACCCAACTGTTAGCACTGGCCGGGGTACCCTCTCTGGCGAGGAGGTATTCTACTCCCTCCTCCCCCCATCTCGAGTCCAGAATTTCTGTGACCTCGTTGAGTGTCTCGGCCTTCGGTGACTCCCCCCCCCTTGGGGACTCCCTGCGTGGGTCCGGTGCTGTCCCTGGCTCCTGAAACCTGTGTGGGGCTTTGTAGGGCATAAGCACCGACCTATGAAAGACCGGGTGCATTTGGGAACCCTCTGGGAGGGTCAACCAATAAGCTACGGGGTTGATCTTGGCCTCAACTTGGTATGGCCCCAGCTGTCTGTGTCCTAACTTCTTCTTGGCTAACGACTTGGTAGGCGCCGCCTGGGCTGCCAACCATACCCAGTCCCCCACCTGTATGTCTTCCCCTGCCCTCCTGTGCCTGTCTGCCTGCACCTTGTAGGCGTGTTTAGCCAGCTCTAAGTGCCATCGGAGCTCCTCGTGGACCTCCTGCAATTCTGCGGCCAAATGCTCCGCTCCCTGCGTCGCTCCCTGCACCATCGTCTCCACTCCCAGAAAGGTTCTGGGATGCCGCCCATTGTTGGCGAAGAATGGCGTCACCCCCGTGGACGCGTGCTTCGTGTTGTTGTAGGCAAACTCGGCCATCGGCAAGTAGTCCACCCAAGTCGCAGGCTTCTGATTGGCGTAACAGCGCAGGTATTGCTGCATGATGGCGTTGACCCTCTCCGCTTGGCCGTTGGTCTGCGGGTGTCTCGCTGACGCTAAGTTGATCTTGACGTTCAGGATACCCAGGAGCTTCTGCCAAAAACTGGAAACGAACTGGCGACCGCGGTCGGACAGGATGGATCACGGCAATCCGTGCACCCTGAACACGTGGTCTATGAACAGTTTGGCGGTCTGCTCCGCTGTCGCCACCTTCGCGCAAGGAATGAAATGTGCCATCTTGGTGAACAGGTCTACAACCACAAGCACCGCCGTCTTGCCTCGCGAACTGGGCAGATCAGTGACAAAGTCCAGCGCCACCCTCTCCCACGGTTGCAGTGGCGTCTCCAACGGTTCCAGCAGTCCCGCTGGTTTCTGGTGCACTGGCTTGGACCTTTGGCAAGTGTCACACCTGGCGACGTAGTCCGCCACCTCCCCTCGCATCTGGGGCCACCAAAAGTCTCTGGCCACTAATTCCGCCGTCTTTTCCTTGCCGAAGTGGCCAGCGCTGGGTGCATCGTGCAACTGCTGCAGAACCTTCGCGCGGAGATCGTCTCCCGGAACGTAGAGAGCGCCTTTACGGGTTAGCAGGCCGTCGCGTATCTGGAACTCGTCGCCCCTCGCTGTGCCTTTCCGCACCTCTTCCATCTTGGACTGTGCGAACGGATCCGTCTGCAATGCGCGATGCACCGCCTCCAGGTCCACGGTGGCTGAAGCGCACGCCCACGCCTGCGGTGCAAAAATGTGCTTGGCTGCCACAGGTGCCGCTTCCTCGAGATACTGCGGTTTCCTGGAGAGCGCATCTGCTATGACATTGTTGTCGCCTGGGATGTACTCAATCCTGAAATCGAAGTCCGCAAAGAACTCTGCCCAGCGTATGTGCCTCTGGCTCTGTAGCTTCGCTGTGCGCCAGTACTCTAGGTTCTTGTGGTCCGTGCGGACCTGCACGGTGTGCTTGGCTCCGATGAGGAAGTGCCTCCACGCCTTGAAAGCCGCGTGGATGGCCAGCAACTCCCTGTCCCAGATGGTGTAATTCTGTTCCGACTTGCTGAGCTTCCGGGAGTAGAAAGCGCAGGGCCTCCAGTTCCCCTGCGGGTCTTCCTGTAAGAGGACGGCCCCCACCGCTCTGTCTGATGCGTCAGTCTCAACCCTCATGGGTCTGCCGGGATTCACGTGAAGCAGCTGTTCTTCGGACGCGAAGAGGCTCTTGAGCCTCCTGAAGGACTGCTCCGCCTGGTCCGTCCAGGTGAACTTCTTCTTCTTGGAGCTGAGGGTGTCTGTGATAGCTGCCGTCTCCTTGGCGAAACCCCTGATGAACTTGCGGTAAAAATTGGCGAAGCCGACGAATCTTTGGACCTCCTTCCGATTTCGCGGGCTTTTCCAGTCCAACACCGTGCGGACCTTGGCGCTGTCCATGGCAAGACCCCTGTCTGGCAGCCTATAGCCTAGAAAATCCACCTCCGTCACGTCAAATTGGCACTTCTCCAGCTTGGCGTAGAGCCTGTGCTCCCGTAGCCTCTGCAGGACCTCCTTAACGTCGCTCTCGTGAGCCTCCGGCGATTCCGAGAAGATCAGAATGTCGTCGAGGAAACATACGCACTTCTTGTAGAGGAGTCCCGCTAGCACGTGGTGCATAAAAGCTTGGAAATAGTGGGAGCCATTCTGGAGACCAAACGGCATAACTCTATATTCGTAGGTGCCCAACGGCGTGAACATGGCCGTCTTCCACTCATCACCCTCTCGCATGCGTATGAGATTGTAAGCTCCGCGGAGATCCAACTTGGTGAAGATCTTCCCTTTCCGCACCGTCGCGAGCAGGTCGTCAATCTTGGGCATGGGAAAGGCCGCGGGCTTTGTCTTAGAGTTTATGAATCTAAAGTCCACGATCAGTCTTTTTTGGGGCGTGTCCTTCTTCTTCACGAAAAACACAGGACTGCCCCCTACAGCCTTTGATTCTCGGATGAATCCCCGCTGCAGGTTGTGATCTCTGAACTCTCTGAGCTCCTGCAACTCATCCTCGGACATGGAATACAGCTTCACAGGCGGCAGCGTTGTCCCTGGCAAGAGGTCAATAGCGCAATCGTAGGGCCGGTGGGGTGGCAACTGCTCGGCTTCCTTTTCACAGAAGACCTCCAAAAACCCCTTGTACTTGAGGGGTACTGCTTGCGCCACGCTGAGGCTTAGCTGCTGCCCCTCCTCCTGGCCTTCCTCCTCCTGAGCGATCTGGATGCAATGCTGCGCGCAATAGGATGAGCCGAAAGTGAGCTGCCGCTGGTACCACGCCATGGTCGGGCTGTGCCTATCCAGCCAACTCATGCCTAACACTATAGGCGTGTCTGACAGGCGGGTGACGTTGAAACTGATGACTTCTCGGTGATTGCCAATCTGCATCACCATGGGTGGCGTCTGTTGCACCACCTGCCCACCCAGCAGCTTCCTGCCATCCACTGTGACGACATCCAATGGCAGCGTGGCTGGTAGGAGCTCTATGCGATGCTGCTTGACGAAGTGCACCCCCACGAAGTCTGCGTTGCTTCCACTGTCAATTGTAATGGGAACTTCCAGGGTGCGTCCATCAGGCAGCTGGAGAGTTGCAGTGAGCTGCACCACTGGCTTGGGAGGCAGGGGGTCTGTATGCTGCAAAAGCGCTGGGGACTGCCTTACTGACTCGCCTGGCTGTGCCCCAGCATTCCTGCTTCCAGCCAGGCATTGCCGTTTCCCTGAAATTGCTCTTCACGTTGTGCTGCTGCAGTTACTGTTGCTAAGGCTGCAGTGTGCTTTTGGAGCCTCTGGGGACACTCCTTGGCCATGTGCATCGCACTGTCACAGATGTAACACTTCCTGTTCCCTCTAGGAGGCTTCGTCTTGACTGCTCCGGACGCTGGGGCTCCAGCAGCAGACTGAGCCTTTGCACTCCCAAGTTCCATTGGCTCCTCCCCTGCCTGCAGCTGAGGTGAGGGACGCGTACGTCCTAGATCCTTGGGAAAGAAAGGAGGCGCTCTAGACGGCGTGTGAAGCTGGCGACCCTCCTCATTGCGCCAAGGGCGTTCTTCGTGGCGCACTCCAATGGCGAGCGCCCTCTGCACAACTGCAGCTAGGGTTTGAGGTCTGTCCCCCCTTGCCAATTCATCTTTTACAGGGCCAGAGAGCCCCTCCCAAAACAAGTCTCTTACTGCCAGGGAGTCTTTCTGCCATCTCAGTACATTCAGCAAGGCGAAAAACCGAGCATGATACTGACGTACTGTAGCCTTGCCTTGCCTTAAACCATGCATCTCTTTGCGTGCTACATCCACATCCACGGTAGATTGGAAGCAAGCGTCCATGGCTTTGATAAATTCATCGGAGTCCCTTCGAGCAGGACAATCTTCGCGCCACAGATTGCGCAGCCAAGCCCTCGCTTCCCCATGCAAGTGGGACACAATGAAACCCACTTTCTCCTCCTCATCTTTAAAGTCATCGCGAAGCAAATGCAACGCATATTCGACGTCTGCTCGAAAACTGGGGTACTGCTTCAGGTCCCCATCGAAGTGGGCTACCAAGTTGCCTCCCCTTCTGCCCAGTCCTACGCCTGCAGATCTGGACCCCGGGAATCCCACTTGGCATGCATGATCCCACCTGGCTTGCAGATCCTGGCATCGCTTTTCCACCTCTTCCCCCTTCTTCTGGGAGACCACTACCGCAGTGGTAAGCTGGGAGACTGCGTTGCGTAGATCAGCTATCCCCTCCTCCATACTCATGGCCGCCAATCTTCGTGAGCTTCGCAAAAAAAAAAAAAATTGCGT
The DNA here is from genome assembly GCF_965113315.1 of Podarcis vaucheri. NCBI lineage: Eukaryota > Metazoa > Chordata > Lepidosauria > Squamata > Lacertidae > Podarcis > Podarcis vaucheri. The sequence continues at coordinate 968,956 of NC_138762.1, read as the reverse complement.
ACTTTTGGGAGGGGACTTACTGTCAGGGCTGCCTCAGGTTTCAGCTCACAAAAGAACAACGCCAAGCTCTTCTTATATACAAGGGTGTTTATTGCAGTTCATTATTGGTTCCACAACCGAGGCGTGCAGCCCCGCGTCTCTTTCTCCTAGACATTAGAAGTCCCCTCTGAATCGGTCCCTCCCCTATACCAGTTTAATAAGCTAACGCTGCTCCACCTTTTTCTCTCTTTCCTTTTCCGCAGGGTCTTTCTGCCCGTCGGGGTTCCTCCCCTCCTGCTTTCTCCTGAAGCGGAGTCTCCAGACTGCTCCTGCCCCCTCCTGCAGGCTTTGGGTCCTGGCCCCTCCTCCTCCGGGCTCCCTGTTCTCCCGCGTGCCTCCTCATTTGAACTTGGCGCGCGCGCCCAACTTCTGACCTTCCTTTTGACAGTTATGCTACTCCCCTCACTGCTTTCCTCCCCTTCCGGGAGAACGGCTTGCTCTGATCCCTCCCCTTTCTCTGTCGCCGGAGCTGCTCCCTCTGACACACTGGACCCTCCCCCTCCCTCGCTGCGCTCTGGTGGGGAGGCTGGCCCTGATTCCCAGCTGCCGCTTTGGGGTCCCCTGCTGGCCCCCCGCTCCTGACTCTTTCCCCCCGGGGCTCCCCTTGCCCTTACCACAGGCGCCCCTTTCTGGGAATCCTCTGATTCGCTGGAGAGACTCATGGAATCCCCTGCGTCATTGCTATCCTCTTCCTCGCTTTCCTGGGATTCCTCTCCATCGCTCTCCATTTCCTGCCTTCCCTGTGCCTCTGTCCCTGTACCCCTGACAATACCAAATTTTCCTCATCCAGTCCTTATTTTCTTTTATATCCATCTTGACAGGCCTCTGGCTCTCCTTTGCTTTCTGCAGCATTGCAGTCCCTCCTTCCTGCTCCTCCTGTTCAACATATATCTCTTTCTCCACTTCCTCAATTTTCTCAGATTTCTTTTCTTGTTCAGCTGCCTGGGTTTTGTACATCAAGTCCTTTTCCAACTCAGTAGATACATTTGCTGTTGACTTCAAAGTTATAGCGGATGTAGACAAAACATGACCTTGCTCTTGCACCTTTCGCAACTTTCCCAAGAGAAAAGCAACCTCCTCCAGGTCAGCTAGTATTTTCCGACCTATTTCCATTCTAGAGAGCCAGTGTGGTGTAGTGGTTAAGAGCGATAGACTCGTAATCTGGGGAACCGGGTTCGCGTCTCTGCTCCTCCACATGCAGCTGCTGGGTGACCTTGGGCCAGTCACACTTCTCTGAAGTCTCTCAGCCCCACTCACCTCACAGAGTGTTTGTTGTGGGGGAGGAAGGGAAAGGAGAATGTTAGCCGCTTTGAGACTCCTGAAGGGGAGTGAAAGGCGGGATATCAAATCCAAACTCTTCTTCTTCTTCTTGTAATGTCCCTGAACCCCCCTCAAGAGGGATTCTGGTTATTCGGTATTCCTTTCACTTCCAACCCAAAAGTCAAGTTAATTTGTTTCAGTTGTAACTATATTGTATCTAATGTAACCGGCAAGAACATCAGAAACAAAGTTCTCTATTTTTTCCGACTTTGACAGCTAATTTGACAGCTGTAAAAATCTTCTGTGTCTCCTCAGCAGGCTCCTCTCGTGGATCGCTCCCGTTCCCGGGAGGGGTGGCACTTTAACTCAAAAAGTTAGCTCACTTTAACTCAAAAAGTTAGCTCTTATCCTCCAGCACAATTACTTATACTCTCAATCCGTGCAATTAATAACTTTTATCCAATAAAGAAAAGGCTCTTCTCTCGACCTTAGTTGTCAAATCCTTGCTTTAAATTGTTTACAACGGGGGGGGGGGGGAGACAGACTTCCTCTTTGCACCTCCCCCGCTTGTACCTAATCCAAGAAAATTTTTAGTCCAATTTCCAAATTTACTCACGGATTGTTGTTTTTAATAATAATAATAATAATAATAATAATAATAATAATAATAATAATAATAATAATAATAATAATATCTTTATTGTCATTGCCCCCTCTCGGGGACAACAAAATTACTTGGCTGCTCCATCCACCCAGGTAGGGCACTCCACACAAAATCAAATCAACTATAAAAACACTAATTAAAACAATACAGTATAAAACAGCAAGGAAGATTAGATGACTTTCAAAGTCCAGGCTTCCCATTCAGGGCCGAGATCGCTCTGGGGAAGAAGCTGTTCTTAAGACGGCTTGTTCTTGTCTTCATCGTCCTGTATCTCCGTCCCGACGGCAGGAGCTCGAAGAGACAGTGACCAGGATGCGATGGATCTTTTACTATGTCCAGTGCCTTCCTATGGCACTTTGTGGCATAAATCTGCTCTAAGGTGGAGAGTGGGCGGCCAACAATGCTCTCTGCTGCCTTAACAACTCTGCACAACCCCAACCTGTCCCGGGTAGTACAGCTTCCGTACCACACACATAAGCCATAAGTGAGCACGCTCTCAATGGCACAGTGATAGAAGGCAAGCAGCAGTTTCTGCGGAAGATGGTTTTTCCTTAGTATTCTCAAAAAGTACAGTCTCTGCTGCGCCTTCTTCACAAGCCCCCTTGTGTTGACACTCCAGGACAGATCCTCTTGTAATTCAATGCCCAAAAATCTGAACGCTGTTACCCTCTCCACACAGACCCCATCAATCAAAAGTGGCTGGACATTGCTCTTCTGTCTCCTAAAGTCCACCACAAGCTCCTTTGTCTTCCTTGTATTTATGAGCAAGTTGTTAGCTCTGCACCACTCTGTCAGCCGCTCCACCTCATCTCTATAGTCCGTTTCACCCTCCCTTTCAGAGATGAGCCCAATCACGGTTGTGTCATCTGCAAATTTGACAACCCTATTACTAGGGTGAGCAGCGACACAATCGTACGTGTAGAGAATATAAAGGAGCGGACTGAGTACGCATCCCTGTGGTGTTCCTGTGTTAGTCCTAAGCATACTAGAGGTATAAGGGCCCAACCGAACCCTCTGGGGGCGGTCTGACAAAAAGTCCAATATCCACCCACAAAGTGATAACGGAAGCCCCAGATCTTCCAGTTTAGACATCAGACGTTGTGGTAGAATGGTATTAAATGCCGAGCTGAAATCTAAAAAAAGCAGTCTGGAATAACCCCCCCGCTGCTCCAAATGTGCAAGAACGGCATGGAGGGCAATCGCCACAGCGTCTTCTGTCGATCTTTTCGTTTTATAAGCAAATTGGAATGTGTCCAGTCCCTCTGGTAGGCAGGCAATGACATAATTTCGTACCAGCTTTTCAAAGCACTTCATGATTATAGGTGTGAGTGCTACTGGACGAAAGTCATTCAGATCTTCCGGGTTAGATTTTTTTGCTATTGGAACGATAGTAGAGGACTTTAGGCAGGATGGAACAATAGCCTGGGCTAGGGATCGATTTAAGATCCCAGTGAAAACTCCTGCTAGTTGATCTGCACAGTCTCTCAATACCCTTCCAGCTACCCCATCTGGCCCTGTGGCCTTCCTTGGGTTGATTCCCTTCAACACCTTCCTCATCTCTTCTTTTTCCACAGAGACTACTACATTCCTTTGTACTGATGATGGTGATGGTGGTGATGGTGGCAAGGCCTTCACAGGGAGTGGTGGTGGTAAAGCCTCAGCAGGTGTTGCTGCAGATGTTATTTCAAAACGGGCAAAAAAGGCATTCAAATCCTCTGCGAGGGATGCCCCTCCCTCGTCTGCCAGGGAATCCTTGGATTTATACCCTGTTAATTCTTGTACACCTTGCCACACCTGCCTGGTGTTGTTACTTTGTAGATGATTCTTGTTACGGAAAAAATCTGGGTGCGGGGTTACTCTGCCACCCAGCTCATCGGACTAAGTCCGTGGGTCCCTGCGGAAGAAAATGAGCTCAGCCGGACGCAGGAGCAAACTGCAGAAGATCCAAGTTTATTGCGCAACAGGTTCAAGGCGAGATTGAACAGTGAGAAAGGGGTGACATGAACTTTTGAGTTTTCCCTCCATGTCCCAGAATACAGTGCATGAAACGTCACGAATACATTATGGGAAGGTTGGGTTTCACAAGTTACATCATGAATATATTTTACACGTCATGAATACATTATGAAAAGGTGGGATTACATTAATTAGCATTTTCGGATGAGGGAGGGGGGATATGCGGAGCGGGAAATATACATAGATACACATTTATTGAGTACTGGTGGTGGCAAGACAATGGGCCAGGAATATACATCGTCTGTCACCTAGTATTGCCCGAAGGAAGGATTTGCAAAACTATCTGACAGGATTAAGAAGTTCCTGCGTACGTGACCTGCCGCTTTGGGGATTATGGAAGTAGGGACAGCATCATGGAGTCCAAGGGGAACTGAGTTGAATGGCACCGAGAACGAGCAGATCAGAACCACGGCTGATTTTATATCAATTTTTGAAGATTTCAGTGATTTCTAAGCCACTCTGTACTAGAGAGCAAAAGCAGAAACAGAGTGGATACATTGTGACAGGATTTTGACAGTATTACTTGAGAGATTATGGAGGACAGGGGAGGGGTGATGGAGTCCTAGAGAAATTGAGCAAATATATTGTAGTGAAGAAGACATTGCCCCCCCCCCCCGTTCCGTATCAGTCCCCCATTCGGAGATAGATTTGCATTAAAGTTCTGTAAGAACTTGCAAATCTTTTCTCCGCACCCTAAATCTCGGTGAATGGGATGTGTGGCTTTATGCAAACCTGAAAGGGACTTGCAAGCCATGCCTCTTACGGTCATTTGCAAGTATATCAGTGCAGGTAGCTGCATATAGGGTATTATATAAAGAACACCTCTTGTATTTTGTTGCTAAATTACTTGTGGCATTCTCAGTAGTGTTTTATGCTTTACACATAGCAGGAAGGTCTAATTGACTGAAAAATGCAGTTGGTGTTTTGTCCTTCGCCATTTTTGTGTATTTCTCAGGTGTCAAGCTAGCTCTTCTGTGGTCTCACACTGACATAGTGCTACAGCAACACATCCTGTCTGTTGAATCCCCTCAGGGCTTTCATTTAACCATGTCGCCTGGCATTCACCATAGCTGGCACAGGTTTGGGCATCTCTGAGGGAGATGTCTTCGCCTTGGCCTTTAGCTATGGGATTTTATTATAGGCTGTGGTTTTGCACGCATGGGGGTTGCTCACTTGCACTTAAAGGACCAAAAGGCTAATTGCAGCCTGGATACACGTGCCCAATTCAAACTGAGTCCAATTTGAATTTATCTTGCCCCATGGTTCTCAACTCTTCAAACCAATCTGTTAAAAGAAAACCATTCTTAACAAGGGCAGTTGTCCAAATAAGTCAATTTAAGTCTATAAGGAATCATTCCTGCTAAACGAAAGCATATGCACCTTCATGTATCTTATCAGCTTCTCTTTGGTAAAGCGAGTTTTAGCACATTTTAAAAATGGGTAGGGAAGTTGGGAAGTTGGCAGAGTGCCAGGTGGAACAACGAAATGTGGTTATAAATTTATCTAATTCTAAACATTGGACTACATAATAGCCTGACCTATTAAAAGCATAAAATGTATGAGAATCCTTCACTGGGGTGTAAGGAATAAGACATTAAACATAAAAACAATTACACACAAAATAGCCCCCCCACAAATAACACACTGTCAGACACATTTCAACATTCCTACGTAATAACACGTAATACAAACAAACTAATTAAGTATCAGTTGCATATCTTGACACAATTGTGATCTTTTACGCATGTATCTTTTGAATCCTGGAGCACAGAGGCTTGAGGTTCAAGTGAAAAGATGTCCTTGTAAGTCAACTCCACCCCCCTTTGTCAGGCCCACTCCCCAAGCAGTCTCTGTTGTCTGTTGTTGCTGGTCTTGCGATGGCGAAGTACTGAGTTGAGGGGTTGTTGCTGCTTTTCATCATTGCACATCTGTAGAAGTGATATCCTGTAAGGGGGCAGGGTTTTGGGGTGACTTAAAAACACAGTTAGACAAGGAAAGGGCAAAAGGTAAAAGGGATGTCCTCCAGTTTCCATGGGAAGCTGCAAATAATAACAATCTTAGTGGATTAAACATTTTATTCATTATCATTATTGGACTATTTTGATTGTTGTTAGCCGCCCTGAGCCCAGCTTCGGCTGGGGAGGGCAGGATAGAAATAAAATTTACTATTTAGTATTATTTATTATCACATTTCCATATAATTACTGTTATTATCTGCTAAGTTTGTTTGCTTTCCTTCACTTAGTTTTTGTTGTTGTTGTTCTTTTCATATTATAAAATAAAAATTACTCCACATGTATAGAAAGAGAACTGAAAAAATACAAAGGTTAAAAAAATACAAAAGAAAGTAAAAAATTAGATTACCAGTCAGATGAAAACAAACTTGACACAAAGACATCAGATTTAGAAAAGAATTATTATTAAATATATTATCAAAACCACACAGATTACTACTAGACTGGGGGGGGGAAAGGGAAAACCATGGGGGGAAAACTTTAAATTCACCATGTGCTATCTGATAAAAGAACTTCATGAAACTGACTTTCAACATGTGATGAACATGTCCCCAAAGTAGAACACACACACACAAAATGACCTATGAGGAACCAAAAATAAATAAATGCTAAGACACACAATTAATACGAAACTTGAAGTAACCTGAAGTAATCTGTTTTGGCATTCTAACATCCCAAATGACGTGACAACATCAGCTGTAATGTTAATAGCGGAATACTGGGAAATGAGTTAATACCAAGAAAAATGAATGGCAATTTAAAGTTGTGTGGGTACCTTGCACTAGCCAAAATGACAGAATTAATAAGAAATGCTCAGGCCGAAGGTAAACAAGTACCATTCCACAAACAATGTTTGGTTGTGCTTCGATTAACTTCATAGACATCATGGAGAAACGGATTAAATAAATGAAACAGATTATTTGTAACTTAAAAGAGTGTCAAAGCCACAAAGAGATGAAAGTCACTAATATAGCAGGGATTCAGACTTGTTTCACAGAACAGAAAGAAAGTTGCTGTGGGAGGAAAAGGGACAAACACTTTGTTATCGGGGTTCACATATCCTGTTAAAAGGGAAAATTATTTCATGTGAGAAGCCTGTCAGGAAATGCTGTTCCTAAAATTCCCAATCAGGGGGGAATGCTTTGATATTTACCTGTGAAAAGAATTTTGCATGTTAAGATTTGGAACCTGGAAAGCTCTTGACTTTTGATGGGCTAGTTTTTTTGTGTTTTTTTTGGTAGCCTTTTGTCTTAAGTAGCCCCTGGGGCAAAGACAGATTAAGGGTGATTTCCCTCAATGGTTCTGACTTTTCTTTTACATTTGGAAGAAACCTCCTCTCCCTCCTTACAGTCCCCCCCCCCCCCGTCCTCTCTTTCTCTCTTCTTTAGCTGATCTAGCCTCTGTGCATGTGCAGAGTTCATGTCTCAGCAAACCTTTTGTACTATTGAAAATGTTGCATCCTTTGGCTAAATTAACATTTGAATAAGGGAAGGGAAGGGTATGGAGTAGATTTTGAAAACAGGGTTTGATTTTAAACAAAAAAGAGAAACTCAGCAATTTAAGTATTTACCAAAGCTAGCGATTTCGGCCCAAGCAAACGAGACTGCTTCCTTTATGTACAGGAAAGGGCTAATATCCCTCTGGCCATTCGCGGAACAATCAACCGCTCTCTTATTTATGAGTAAAAATGGCCAGAGAGTTAGAATTCATAGGAATTTTTTTTTTTTTTTTTAAACATTCTCAGTCATTTCGGCCTTACCATTTGCAGACAAATGGATTGGTCAAGGCTAATTCTACTTGATTATCCATTTGTATGTGCTTAAACTTTGAGTAGACTTTTAAGTCTGATTTTTGTAAATAATAGACAAAATGATAAACACTGTAATCACTTAAATGCTTGATATCACCAGTTCTGCTTCAAACATCATGGCTTTCACCTCTCATCACACCTTTTAAAAAACAAAGAGCCAACCTGGGCTGAATTTCAACTCATCAGCCACAAATTGGGAAAGTTGAAAGGGACCTGGGGTCATCTAGTCCAACCCTAAAATACAGGGTTCATAGCAAGATTTGTACTACCAGAAACACACACATACCTATAGAAATTATCTTTAAAGGAAGATTGAAGTTAACATTTTTCCTAAGATAGGGAGAGGATCTTTTATAAAGCAAAGTTAATTCAATTGATATAACCACTCACAAATAATTAAAACAGCCATAGATTTGATTTAAAAGGAAGACAAAAGTGACAATTTTCCTGAACTTGCAGAGGAATAGTAAGCCTAATCTATGCCCCCCCCTTGCAGTTTCCTTTAAAGGAAGCTTACTCGGGAGTAAATTTACCTGGCACAGAATAAGAAGGAGAAGGGAGGAAAAACCCTGAAAGAGACAGAATGAAACAAGGGGGGGGCATTTTCTAAGAAAAGAGGCCAGGACGTCTTATATAGACTACTGATATCAGGAGCCTTACAATAACTCTCACAATAACCAAATCAAAGTTAAAACTGGACTGACATAATTTTATTAGAAGGAACACCATACTTTCATAGGCATATGCTTAATGAAATACATACACTGCATTTTAGCTTGAGAGCAGTTGGCTCAACTAGGCTTTTGCAGCAGAAACATTAGGTTTTACCACTTGGGAGGAAAACTCTCTTTTGGAGCCCCTCTCAAATAACAAATATTTGCACACTTCATTCTCATTTTTTTGTCTTATTTAGGACTGCTAAGGTCCAGCATGGTTTCCTTAGATTTAAATTTTGAAGCAAGCTTGCATTTTAAACCATGCACACTTAAGAAAGGCAGTCTGCCAGAGACAGAAGGAACAGACAACACACATAACGGACAACATGTAAACATACATATTCTCATATATGTATTCACAGACAACACACATAACAGACAACATGTAAACATATATATTCTCATCCTTTAGTTGGTTATTGCAAGGAGATGGGCCACTACCTTTGGCTTCATTAAGTGAAATTAGTAGGAAGGTCCCACATGGTTTTATGAGCCTCCTTGCCTCTTCAAACACACCACCAGGTAATCAGACTGGTAGGGCTCACAACGCTTGGTTGACTGGGTACCCCTTTATAGATGCATGCGTTGCTGTTGTTGCTTTTTTTGCTTTTTCTTTTTTGGGGGGGTGTCTGGGATAGAGAAGGGGAAAAAGAGGGGTTGATTAGGATTGGTATGTCTAGGGGTTTGGTATGCTTAGTACAGGGACGTATAGTAAAGAGGAGAAGGGGCTTCTAGTTGCCTGGCAACTTCCTTAGTGGGTTTTAGAGAGCTCTAGCTATCCGGTTCCTTGCGTTCCATTTCCTATTTCCTTATTTCCTTATTTCCTGTAACCTGGGGTCTCTTTCCACTCTGCCGGTCCTGCCCAATTCCTCATGGGCTATCCCTCCTGGCAACCTCCTACCTATCGTCACATCTCAGGAAAAGGGGCCCTACTGGACGCCCGCGCCATGCAGTGCCAGATCGGGTGGTCCCTGGATAGAATTTCGGGTCGAAAATCCCCCTTGCTTTCGGAAGCGAGCTTACAGTACACGTGGTATGTAGCTCGACCGGTGCGGCTGGGATTGGGATAGAAAGCAAGACCACTTCCTGCCCCCTAGAAAGGACGCTCGGGAAGATCGGAAAGAGAGCTCCAACCCCTTGCTTTCAACTGGGATGTCCGTTGCAGAGAGTCGGCTATCTTTCAAGTCGGGTCTCTCCGTCTTACTTTCGGGCTCCCAATTGGTGCGGCTGGCTGGAGATTTTAAGGAAAAGGGATAGAGCTCAGAACCCCCCTTTCGGGTTGAGCAGCGGTCCCCGGTCTCTCTCACTAACCGGACCAAGAGAAAGGCAAGAAGGAGCAATAGAGAGGAGGGCAGAGAATTCAGTTGCCAGGAGACTTCCACCCCCTTCCCACCAGTGCACTGGATTTTCCTTTTTCCTTATACTCACGCGTCTTCTATGATGATCCCGGGATCGATGAATAAGCCGGCTGGATCCCTCTTTTGCTCCCCGGCTGAACTCCTAGGGCTTTCGATTACCGCCCAGAAGATGGCTGGGGGTCCAAAAGGATCTTCCCAGGCAAAATGGCCCGGAGCCGGCTGAAGATTTCGGGGCCCCCAGTCAGCAGCTTGGGAGAACCACAAGCCCCACGTTGGGCAGCCAACTGTTACGGAAAAAATCTGGGTGCGGGGTTACTCTGCCACCCAGCTCATCGGACTAAGTCCGTGGGTCCCTGCGGAAGAAAATGAGCTCAGCCGGACGCAGGAGCAAACTGCAGAAGATCCAAGTTTATTGCGCAACAGGTTCAAGGCGAGATTGAACAGTGAGAAAGGGGTGACATGAACTTTTGAGTTTTCCCTCCATGTCCCAGAATACAGTGCATGAAACGTCACGAATACATTATGGGAAGGTTGGGTTTCACAAGTTACATCATGAATATATTTTACACGTCATGAATACATTATGAAAAGGTGGGATTACATTAATTAGCATTTTCGGATGAGGGAGGGGGGATATGCGGAGCGGGAAATATACATAGATACACATTTATTGAGTACTGGTGGTGGCAAGACAATGGGCCAGGAATATACATCGTCTGTCACCTAGTATTGCCCGAAGGAAGGATTTGCAAAACTATCTGACAGGATTAAGAAGTTCCTGCGTACGTGACCTGCCGCTTTGGGGATTATGGAAGTAGGGACAGCATCATGGAGTCCAAGGGGAACTGAGTTGAATGGCACCGAGAACGAGCAGATCAGAACCACGGCTGATTTTATATCAATTTTTGAAGATTTCAGTGATTTCTAAGCCACTCTGTACTAGAGAGCAAAAGCAGAAACAGAGTGGATACATTGTGACAGGATTTTGACAGTATTACTTGAGAGATTATGGAGGACAGGGGAGGGGTGATGGAGTCCTAGAGAAATTGAGCAAATATATTGTAGTGAAGAAGACATTGCCCCCCCCCCCGTTCCGTATCAATTCTCCAGCCGCTGTCTATACGCCTCCTTTGCTACACGGATACCTCTCTTTAAATCCGCTCTAGCTAAGCTGTACAACGACTTATTTCCACTTCTGAAAGCAGTATTTCTTGCCTTTAGCAACCCCTGAACCTCCCTTGTCATCCAGGGCTTCCTGTTTGGGTAGATCTTTATCCGGCGCCTCCATGTTACATTGTCAGTGCAGAACCTAATATAGTCCAACACTTGCTCAGTATGAGTCTCTACATCCTGTTGGGTGAACACCTCCCAATCGGTGTCATGAAAACAGTCTTGTCGTTGTTGGGATGCTTCCGCTGGCCATATTGTAATATCCCTCTTTATAGCTGGAGTCCGTTTCCTCAATTGAATATATTCAGGAGTCAGGAGCAGGGACACATGATCAGATTGGCCTAGATGTGCCAGTGGTTCGGCCTTATAGGCCTGTTTGACATTTGTATACAGCCTGTCCAGAGTCCTTTCTCCCCTGGTTGCACACTTTATGTGTTGATAGAATTTAGGTAGGACCACTTTCAAATCTGCCTGGTTGAAATCCCCGCATACAAGAAATGCAGCCTCGGGATACTTGCCTTGTTGTCTGCTGATGGCATCATGCAGAAGACCCATTGCCTCATTGATGTTCACATCAGGTGCAATGTATACTATAGTTATCAGTACTGCTGTAAATTCTCGGGGGAGATATATAGGTCTGCATTTAAGCGTCATAAATTCCACAGTTGGGGAGCAATGACTGGCTATCACAGCGTGGTTTGTGCACCAGCTGTTATTCACGTATGCACACAAACTTCCCCCCTTCTTTTACCAGAGTCCTCTGTTCTATCATGGCGGAACACTGTATAGCCTGTTAGTTCTATGGCTGAGTCAGGAATAATTGGTGTCAGCCAAGTTTCTGTAAGCAGCAGAAGACAGCATTCACTCACAGTTTTCTCCGTTGCTATCCACAATTTCCACTCCTCCAGCTTATTCACCAAAGATCTCACATTCGCATAGAAAATGCTGGGAAGCGGTAAGTTATAATAATAATAATAATAAAAAATTTTATTTATATCCCGCCCTCCCCAGCCGAAGCCGGGCTCAGGGCGGCTAACAACAATAAAACAGTACAAAGGTACAACATAAACAACATTCTAAAATCATTCATTATAAAAATTAATTAATTCAAGCCACTAGCAACCATTGGGCCAGAGCTCTGCGAAGATTGCCGAGGGAGGGAGTCAGGCTGTGCCCTGGCCAAAGGCCTGGTGGAACAGCTCTGTCTTGCAGGCCCTGCGGAAGGATGTCAAGTCCCGCAGGGCCCTGGTCTCTTGTGACAGAGTGTTCCACCAGATCGGAGCCACAGCCGAAAAAGCCCTGGCTCTAGTTGAGGCCAGCCTAACTTCTCTGTGGCCTGGGACCTTCAAGATGTTTTTATTTGAAGACCGTAGGTTTCTCTGTGGGGCATACCAGGAGAGGCGGTCCCGTAGGTACGAGGGTCCTAGGCCATATAGGGCTTTAAAGGTTAAAACCAGCACCTTAAACCTGATCCTGTACTCCACCGGGAGCCAGTGCAGCTGGTATAGCACCGGGTGAATGTGATCTCGCAGCGAAGACCTCGTAAGGAGTCTCGCTGCAGCATTCTGCACCCGCTGGAGTTTCTGGGTCAGTCTCAAGGGCAGCCCCACGTAGAGCGAGTTACAATAATCCAGTCTGGAGGTGACCGTCGCGTGGATCACAGTGGCTAGGTCAGGGCGAGAGAGGTAAGGAGCCAACTGCTTAGCTTGGCGGAGATGGAAAAATGCCGCCTTTGTTATAGCTGCAATCTGCGCCTCCATGGAAAGGGAGGTGTCGAAGATTACACCCAAACTCTTAACGGACGGTGCTGGCACTAATTGCGCCCCCGCAAGAGATGGGAGTTGCCCCCCCAATCCCATATCGCCCCGTCCCAGCCACAGGACCTCTGTCTTCGAAGGATTTAGCTTCAACCGGCTCCCACGTAACCATCCAGCCACAGCTTCCAAACATCTGGTCAGTGTGTCTGGGGCCGAGTCAGGATGGCCATCCATCAACAGATAGAGTTGGGTGTCATCGGCATACTGATGACAACCCAGCCCAAAACTCCGAACAAGCTGGGCGAGGGGGCGCATAAAGATGTTGAAAAGCATCGGGGAGAGTATCGCGCCCTGAGGTACTCCACACACCAAGGAGTGGCGCGATGACAATTCCCCCCCAAGCGCCACCCTCTGTCCCCGACCAGAGAGAAACGAGCGCAGCCATTGAAGGACTGTGCCCTGGATCCCCACGTCGGTAAGGCGGTGGTCCAAAAGTTCGTGATCGACCATGTCGAAAGCTGCTGATAGATCTAGAAGAATCAGCAGCCCTGACCCGCCTCGATCCAGCTGTCTACGAAGGTCATCTGTTAGGGCGACCAGAGCCGTCTCGGTCCCATGACCAGCGCGGAAGCCAGACTGGAATGGATCCAGAGCCAATGTTTCATCCAGAAACCCACCAAGCTGTTCAGCAACCGCTCTCTCAATCACCTTACCCAGGAACGGAAGATTCGAAACCGGGCGGTAATTGGATAGATCTAAAGGATCTAATGATGTTTTCTTTAAGAGCGGGCGCACCACTGCCTCCTTCAGTTCCCCTGGGAATGTCCCCGTGCCAAGGGACAAATTGATGATATTCCCCAGGGGGGCCCGCACCTCGTCTGGACACGCTCTAATCAGCCAAGACGGGCACGGGTCGAGAGGACAAGTGGTGGGCTTTCCAGCTCGGAGGAGTCTGTCCACATCGGCTGGGGATATCTGGTCGAAGTGGTCCAATACTGGACCCGAGGACAGTCGAGGGGCCTCCAGTTCCTTTATTGTATCCAAATTGGCAGGGAGGTCATGGCGGAGCGACAAGACCTTCTCCGCAAAAAAGCTCGCAAATGCCTCACAGCCGTGTGTCAATTTGTTATTTAAATTTGGCTGTCCCTCAAGGGACGTTAAAGACCTAATAATACTAAATAATTGCGCTGGGCGAGAGCTAGCGGATGCAATGGAGGCCGAGAAGTATGACTTCTTAGCAGCCTTCACCGCCATCTCGTAGGTTTTCATAAAAGCCCTATAAGATGTTCTTGAGGCTCCGTCACGGGCACCCCGCCATACTCGCTCTAGCCGTCTGAGGTCCCGCTTCATTTTCCGAAGCTCCTCGGTAAACCAGGGAGCCCGGTTTCTGCGGGGTCGCAGAGGGCGCTTAGGTGCGATCTCATCGATGGCTGCCAGGAGCTGGGCATTCCAGCCCTCAACAAGCTCAGTCAATGAGTCGCCAGGGGGAGCAAGGTCCCGCAAGGCTTGGCGGAATCTCTCGGGGTCCATCAGCCTCTGCGGGCGAGCCCAAATTGGCTCGCCACCTAAGCAGGGTGGGGGTGGAAAGTCAATCCTGGCTTTCAGAGCGTAGTGATCAGACCATGGCACCTTCGTCGGAGGAGACATGATCACATCTATACCGACGCCAAAGATCAAATCCAGCGTGTGGCCTGCTTGATGTGTGGGGCCCGAAACAAACTGGGAGAGCCCTAGTGTCGCCATGGAAGACACCAGGTCCAGAGCCTGTGAGGAGGGAGTGGCATCGGCATGGATGTTGAAGTCCCCCAATACCAATAGGTTAGGGAACTCCAAGGCCCAGCCGGCCTTGGAGTTCCCTAAAATGTTGTGTCTTCAACCTTAATTGCCTTAATCGCCTTCCTCCTCTGCAGCCTCTCTTCTGTTTACGGTCTCTCCTGTGTCTCTTTACTCCCCAGTTCTTTGAAGTCAAAAAATCTTCCTTGCAGACGCGGAGACACTCACAATTTGTGCAGCACTCACTCCTTAGCCGAATAGATAACATGTCCTGCCGACTATAAACAAGTCTATTTTGGCAGGACAAAAAAGCCAAATTCTGAGTTGAGGAGCAACCAGCCGCTGCATCTACACGCGCCGCCATCTTATCTCCTTAGTCCCCCCCTCCCATTTGTTTTTAGTTTTTAGTCCAAATTTTCAGAAGAAGTCAGCGCTCTCTGTCAAATGGCATGCGGCTTCACTCGGCAGGGGAAGCAGAAGACTCACAGCACTGCGCCGCTCCCCGTCCCCCGCTCTGTAGCCTTTAAAAAGGCTCCTTCGTGGGTCTGGGGGCACAAACGGTGCCCGCCGAGTCTCCAGGTCCACGGGCTTCCGCGCCCGTGGTTTTTGATGGTCCCCGCGTTGCCGGCGCAGCAGGACCCGACCCCTGCCGAGCAGATTCCCTCCGGAGCTCGGAGAGAATCCGCCATTCGGCGATGGCGCCAACCCGGAAGTTCTAACAATTCTGTTTCTAATTTTGATTTTTCCACCTGGAAACCAATTTTTTTATCTTGGTTATAAACCTCTCTTATTTGAAAATAATGTAACCAGTCTCACACCTTCCCTTTAAGCTTCTCATAGCTCTGCAATTTCAGCTTGTCACCTTCCTGTTCCAAGATTTCCCAATACTTTGGCCATTTGGCCTCCATATTAAGTTTTTTCATAGCTTTCGCTTCCATAGGTGATAACCACCTTGGGGTTTTACTCTCCAAAAAGTCTTTATATCTTATCCAAACATTAAATTTTTAAATGCCTTATGTGCTTTAACCTTGCCATACCACAAGTATGCATGCCACCCGAATACATTGCCATAACCTTCAAGATCCAAAATGTCCGTATTCTCAAGAAGCATCCATTCCTTCAACCAGCAGAAAGATGCTGATTCATAGTAAAGTTTAAGGTCCGGCAGGGCAAACCCCCCTCTGTCTTTAGCATCAGTAAGTATCTTAAATTTTATTCTGGGCTTTTTGCCCTGCCAGACAAATCTTGAAATGTCTCTTTGCCACCTCTTGAAACAGTCCATCTTGTCAATAATTTGCAATGATTGAAACAAAAACAACATTCTCGGCAATACATTCATCTTAATAACAGCAATTCGACCAAGCAAGGAAAGCTTCAAATTCGACCAGATTTCTAAGTCTTTCTTCACTTCTGACCAACATTTCTCATAATTGTCTTTAAATAAATTCGCATTCTTAGCAGTCATATTCACCCCCAGGTATTTTACCTACTTTACTAATATTAAATCTCTCTCATTCTGAAACCTCTCTCTCTCAATCGGCGTCAAGTTTTTCTCCAAAACCTTAGTTTTTAACTTGTTTAGCTTAAAGCCTGCCACTTAACCAAACTCCTGGATTAATTCTAGAGCCCTCTTGGTACTAGATACTGGCTCCTGTAGTGTCAATACAAGATCATCTGCAAAGGCTTTAAGTTTATATTGTTTAGATCTGACCTGTATACCTTGTATCAGTTGGTCCCTTCTAATCATATTTAGCAAAACCTCCAGGACCGAAATAAAAAGCAGTGGGGAAATTGGGCAGCCTTGTTGTGTCCCTTTATCAATTTTAAATTCTTCTGTCACTATGTTGTTAACTATCAGTTTAGCCTTTTGTTCAGAGTAAATCGCACCTATACCATTTTCAAAGTTTTGTCCAACCCCCATCCCTTGAAAATTTTTCTTCATAAAACTCCAAGAAATATTGTCAAAGGCTTTCTCCGCGTCTACAAATATCAAAACTGCTTTTGTATTGATATTCACTTGTAATTTTTCCAAAATATTGATTACATTCCTTATGTTGTCAGATAAATGTCTACCGGGGAGAAAGCCTGCCTGGTCTTTATTTATCATCTCTGCTAATGCTTTTTTTAAGTCTTTTCGCCAAAATGTCTGCAAAATTTTTTACTCTTTTTTCAACCATTACTCTTTTTTCAACCGTGGTATTCAAATTTATATCAAAATAGTCTCTCAAGATTTTTTGGGCCTTCTTGGTAACCTCTACATTTCTAAACAAGGTGTCAATCATCCTCCATCTAAAGGAACCAATTGGTGTTAATTTCATCTCCATTCTCTCAGCATTATGGACGGAGTAAGTTTTAGGACAAATTTCCGCTTTTCGAATTTTAGGAGCCAATCCTCTAGTTATCCAAATTTGGTCAATTCTTGTCCATGCCATTTTGGCTTCAGAGAAGAAAGTTCCCTCTCTACCCAAGGGGTTCTTAGTTCTCCAAATGTCAATCAAGTCCATGTTGTCAGTCATGTCAAAAAAGGTTTTTGGCAGTCTGCCATCTTTCATGACTACCTGTCTTTGTGACTTATCCATATTTGTGGCTCACTACCACATTTTAAAAGGGCATTAGATGTCAATCAGGCAAAGGCCTGGTTAACAAGGTGCGGATTTGCCTGGCTCCTAAAGCTTTTTAATGGTTTTTCCAACCTTGGCATGAATTCTCTGATGGGATGTGAGACTGAAGCTCTTCCTGAAGCTCTTTCCACATTCCACGCACTGATAGGGTTTCTCCCCTGTATGAATTCTCTGATGCTTAGTGAGAGAGGAGTTATGACTGAAGCTCTTTCCACATTCCATGCACTGATAGGGTTTCTCCCCTGTATGAATTCTTTGATGGGAAGTGAGATGGGAGCTCCTACCGAAGCTTTTTCCACATTCCACACACTGATAGGGTTTCTCCCCTGTATGAATTCTTTGATGGGAAGTGAGACTGTAGCCCTCAATGAAGCTCTTTCCACATTCAAAGCACTGATAGGGTTTCTCCCCTGTATGAATTCTCTGGTGCTTAGTGAGATCTGAGCTCTTCCTACAGCTCTTTCCACATTCCATGCACTGATAGGGTTTCTCCCCTGTATGAATTCTCTGATGCTTAGTGAGAGAGGAGCTCTGACTGAAGCTCTTTCCACATTCCACACACTGATAGGGTTTCTCCCCTGTATGAATTCTTTGATGGGAAGTGAGAGCGGAGCTCTGCCTGAAGCTCTTTCCACATTCCATGCACTGATAGGGTTTCTCCCCTGTATGAATTCTCTGATGCTTAGTGAGATCTGAGCTCTTCCTGAAGCTCTTTCCACATTCCACACACTGATGGGGTTTCTCTCCTGTATGAATTCTTCGATGGGAAGTGAGATGGGAGCTCTGCCTGAAGCTCTTTCCACATTCCACACACTGATGGGGTTTCTCTCCTGTATGAATTCTTCGATGGGATGTGAGAGAGGAGCTCTGACTGAAGCTCTTTCCACATTCCATGCACTGATAGGGTTTCTCCCCTTCATGAAATTTCTGGTGGGAAGTGAGATGGGAGCTCTCCCTGAAGCTCTTTCCACATTCCACGCACTGATAGGGTTTCTTTCCAATGAGAATTCTTTCTTGGGAAGTGGAATGGGAGCTCTGACTGCAGCTCTCTTCATACTCCAAATTTTTGCATGGCTTCTCCTCTCTGGGGTTTTTGTCATGTTCATCCTTGTTCTTGTTTTCCAATTCATCAAAATCTGCAATGGAGACAAAAAGGGATTAGAGCCTCAGAAACAAATCAAGAAGAACTGAAGGGAGTTGGGTCTTTGTTCATTGCCTTTGTTGGTTGTCATTAACCAACATTTTTATTCATATATTCTAATGGATTGTTGAATGTTGATTTGTTTGATATACAGTAGTGGCCAAAATTGTGGAAGCCTTTTGGGAAAAAAGTGTATTTCAGATATTTGATGGCTCGTAACACGACTTCGTTTAGAGTAATACCACAAAATTATGTATCAATGAAAAGATAATTTAATGAAGAATGTAATTATCTGTATTCTATCAAAAGTCATAGTGGAATAACCAGAAAAAGGAAGCACAAATTGCTTAGCTTGACTTTTGTTAGTGTGTTATGTTATATTGTAGAAAGTTGATATAAAATTTACAGATTGTATATTATTAAGAGAGAATTACATGAAAATGATGTATAGATGGTATATCACACCAGTGAAAATGGCAAAGATGTTTAAGAAAGAAAATAAGAGATGCTGGAGATGTCAAGAAAAGGAAGGAACATTTTATCATATATGGTGGGAATGCAAATGCATTAAAAAATATTGGGAAATGATATATAATGAACTGAAAAGAATGTTTAAAATGAGCTTTGGTAAACAGCCTGAAGCCTTTCTTTTAGGTATCTCAAATCAAGAGCTGCCAAAAGAAAAATGGACATTATTTATGTATACTTTAACAGTGGTAAGAATCTTGACTGCACAAAATTGGAAGGTGGAAGAAATACCATCAAAAGAACAATGGTAAGAAAAACTGATGAATTATGCAGAATTGGCTAAGCTAACAGAAAAACTACGAGAGAAGGACAAAAAGGATTTTAAAAGTTTGGGAACCATTTACAGGTTATTTGCAGAAACAGCAACTGGCAGGGTCTGAATAAACTTTATTATAGTAACAGAAAAATTAGAGAAATGATAGGGGAATTTACTTTTATCTAAAGCAGGACACAATAAATAAAACTAAATAACTCAGTAGAAGGGGAGTTGAGGGAAGTCCGGAGGACAGGAGGGAGAACAATTGTATATAACATGATGATTGAGATATTTTTATTTGTTATAAAATTCAATAAGCATTCATTTTAAAAAAAGAAGAAGATTGAGGAAAACTTAACCAAAGCTGGCCTTTCTATATTTGTGAAGAGGTATAAGGAGAGTCCCATGGACTGCAAGAAGATGCAACCTCTCCATTCCGCAGATAGATAGATAGATAGATAGATAGATAGATAGATAGATAGATTTATTGCGGCCATTGGCCCATATCAAAAACAATACATCAAAATTTATCCATAAACAATACAATTTAAACAGTTCCAAGTTAAAACACCCATATAAAACCAATTTTACTTCAGTTAAGTAAACACTATACACAATAAGCTCCCTCTATGTAAACCGCAATTCAAATCCACCAGATTTTGGGGGTATGCGTCTTAGTTCTGGCACTTATTGATGGTTCTTAAGTTTAGCTAAGCTGTCAGAGTCATACAGTGATCCATTTCTCCTCTTTTGAAATAAAACATTAATCAGGTATCTCGCGACTGCAAGGGATCTACTTGTATCTTCGTCGTTTAATAAGTATATTATTTGGGCTTCCTAAGGTCCGTCAGCAATTCTCGATAAATATGGGGCCAGAAACTTGGACCGTGCAGCCGAATGTAATGGACAACAGAAGATTATATGATATAACGATTCTATAGATCCACTTTTACAGTCACAGAGGAGTGAGATCTGTCCATTGGAGAGTCTGTTACCCAACACGTTTGATGGGAAAACATTGAATCTAGCCTTTATAAAGGCATACCTGTGCGTCACCACAGATAAGGTAGTTAAATAAGATGGAAGTTTCGTTGGTGGTGTTAAGCCAAGGTTTATCGGCGAACAGGTGCCACCACCTGTCGCAATATTAAATTGTAAATCCATCTCCTCTAATTTTTGAGTTATAATTCTCTTGGCAGAAATTAAATCCAATTTTAATAGTTCAGATGGAGATAGTCCTAGGGACACAAGTTTCCCATGTATTATTTTTGCCCAGGGGCTAGGGAAGTCATCTCTCCAGAGACACTGTATCAAGTGGAGATTTGGAAGTTTATGCCATAATGCCAGCCAGTAACAGAGGATGCATTTGTTGGGAAACTGCCAGGGAGATATAGTCCATCATGGCCCCCAAGCCGGCTGCCGGACGTCCATCGATCTCCCGTAGACAGGCAGATCCAGCAGTTAGCGACAGGAAGCCATTCTGGAAATAGATTGCCACATTCCAGAGCTTGTGCACACTGTCTATCAGCAGAAACACACAGCCAGAAAGCTTGCACCGCAGAAGAGCATAATTTACAGACTTTATTTAGCGTTGAACAGAACAAAAGAAAACACGACCGTTCTGTGTCAGCATCTCTGACCAACTGGCAAAAACGAAAGGAACATCAGAACATAAACATCCTGTGAACAGGACATACGCAGACTCTGTGACTCCCAAAGCCTGCTCCCTTTTAAGGTGGAACGGAAATATCCTAACATCCTCCCCCTTTCCGTGTAACCTGTTGTACCTGTGGTTCACCCAATTGCAACCTTTGTACATAAACCTTAAGTTGTTCTCTGTTAACAACCTTAGACAACAGATCAGCAGGAATTTCATTTCCTGCCATGTAGGACACCCGAATCAGACCTTTCTGAATACACTCTCTTGCACGATGTAGCTTAATCTGCAAGTACTTGGTTCTCTGCTTGCAACTCTCCGAGTTCAGCAAAGCCAAACACGATCTATTGTCTTGATACACTTGTACAGGACATTTCACAGAAACTCTGATGTCCTTAAACAGTTGCATCAACCATTCACAATCCATGAGTGAAAATGACAGAGCATTGAGTTCTGCTTCACAGGAACTTAGGCTCACTGTTGTTTGCTTCTTGCACAACCAGTCAAACAGGCAGTGGTTGTACATGTAGCATACTCCAGAAAGGCTTGTACCATCCGTGGTGTCACTTCCAAAACTAGCATCTGCAAAGATTTCAAGACCTCCAGTCTTCTGACTGGTGAACCTCAGCCTGTAGTGCAAAGTCCCTTTCAAATAGCGGGCTATGCGCTTCAGAGCTTTCCAATCCTGAACAGTAGGATTGTTGGCATGTCTGCTAAGCAGGTTACAGCTTACAGCTATGTCAGGTCTTGAACATCTGGCAATGAAATTCATCTTGCCTAGAATGCATCTGTACAGCGTTGTGTCAGAAAACGCTTCAGCAGTACTGTCTACCTGGTAACCTGTCACCATCGGTGTGTCTGCTGGGTTTGCATCAACCAAATTCAACCTGGTTAACACGTCAGCAATTTTCTGTGTTTGGTGTACCAGAAAAATACCTGCTTGGTCCTTCTCCACCTGCAGAGAAAGATAGTTGGATACCTCACCAAGATCCTTCATGTCAAAGTGCTCCTTCAGCTGAGCTAGGGTGCTTTGGTAGAAAGCCTGATTCTCCCAAAACATCAGAAGATCACCAACAAAACATAAACAATACAGTTTGTTTTGCCCCTCCTCCTTGACAAACACACATGGATCAGCTTTGCCCTGGTGAAAACCTAGAGAAAGCAACGTCTCAGTGAGCTTTGTGTTCCAACACCTAGCTGTGCTGGTCCCAGGGGTAAGGTACCGTGAGTGTAGCAGAGTCCACACGAAGCGGGGCGAGGTCCGATGCTGAGAGACGGGCGGGGAACAGGAACGCTGGAACAAAAGGCTGAGAAGGTAACAGGAACACCGGGTGGTCGGGAACAGGAGGCCGAGCAGGGAACAGGAGTACTGGATAGTCAGGAACAGGAAGCCAAGCAGGGAACAGGAGTACCGGTTAGTCAGGAACAGGAGGCCGAGCAGGGATCAGGATCACAGGAAGGTCCGAAGCCAACAACGACGTTGCTCCCGCAACCTGGGGCCGGGATGACTGGGCTTTTATCCTCTTCTAAGGTCAGGGGCGGTCCCGACCCCCAGGAGCCCCGCCTACTCTGGCCTTAAGGCGAGCACTCCTCCTGGGGGCAACTAGTTCCCTTCGCCTCTCTGCCCTAAGCCTCTGCAGATCAGGAGAGGCCGAAGGGTTACTGAGCCCTGGAGGAGGCTCACCTGTGGCCACTGAGTCATCAGGCCTCTCTGGGGCCAGGAGGACTTCACCTGGGGCCAGCTCCTGCTGCACTGCCACAGGTGCAGGCTCTTCAGCATCTAGGCCTTGCCCCAGTTCAGCCGGCCCTGGAGGCGGGGACTCCTGTGCAGGCTGGGATTCCTCTGTTTCATCCTCCGAATCCGAATCCCAGGCCATCACACTAGCACTCTGTTTGAGACCATATAAGGATTTCCGCAGTTTACAGACCATTCCCTTCTGTATCTCCATCCCATCAGGTGGAAGCATGAACAGCTCTTCGTTCAAAATCCCGTACAAAAAAGCTGTATTAATGTCATGGTGGGAAACATGCAGTTTCTCCTCCACAGCGATCTTGAGCATCAGCCGAATGCTCTCATATTTGACTGTGGGTGAGTAGGTCTCGTGGTAATCCTGTCCTGGTACCTGTGAAAAACCTCTGGCAACCAATCTGGCTTTGTGTCTGACTACCTTGCCATTCTGGTCTGTCTTGGCCTTGAAGACCCATTTGCTGCCAACCAGTCTCATTCCTGGGACTACCGGTACCAGTTCCCAAGTTTGGTTCCTGTTCAAGGAATCAACTTCAGCCTTCATGGCATTAAGCCAAGGCTCAGCATCTTTAGAGGTTAACTCCTGAACCTCTTTGAAGCTTGAAGGTTCCCACACCTTCTCTGAGCTACTAAGAATGGCAGTTGCTGTCTTAGCAAACTCATCAGCATACCTCTTTGGAGGTCTGCCCTTGGTCGCCCTTTCAGACCTACGTACTAGACGCAAGTCTTCTGGACTCATCTCCTCTTTCTTAGGAGAAAAGTGACCAATGGTGAACAGTGGTTCTTCCAGTTCATTGTCAGACGCATCAGATGGTCTGAATGAGGCCTTTGCGCTCTCGTAGTCTGCCGTGTCATCACTGTCACTGACATCAGCAGCAGCAGCAGCGCCGCCCACTGAACTGGAATCCGAACTCTGATCATCATCATCATCATCCTCATCCTCATCCTCATCAGCAGCAGCTTTCTCATTTTTAGCTGCTTGCTTGACATCACCTTCATCCACCTCTGGGTAACTCTGGAAAATTCCCACATCTTCCCCCCACTTGGGATTGTACTCAACACTCCTTGTGAACTTAATGGACTTAGAGTTAGTCATCCATACCCTGTATGCACCTTTTTCGTACCCCATGAACAAACCATGTGCCCCACGCTTCCCAAGCTTGTTGGTTTGTTGTGTGCATACCCACATGTCAGAACCAAAGATTTTCATGTGTTTGATGTTGGGTTTCTTGCCAAACATCTTCTCATAGGGGGTACAACCAATGGGTGATGACAATCTGCGATTAAAAGAATAAACAAAATTCCCCAGAGCCTCCCCCCAAAACTTATCAGGGAGATTGGCATCATGCAACAAGGTTTTGATTCCTTGCAGCAATGTTTGATTTGCTCTCTCCGCAAGCCCATTCATCCATGGCGATCTGGGCGTTGACATGTCATGCTGGATTCCCTTCTCAGTCAGGAAAGCCTCAAACTGCTGAGAAGTAAACTCCCCGCCCCGATCAGTAAACAAACAGGAAATACGTTTACCGTGCACATTCTCCAACCAAGCACAGAATGCCTTAAACTTCGGAAACGCTTGCGATTTCTGTTCGAGCAAAAACACATGAATGAACCTGGAAAAAGAATCAATCAGAATCATGAAGTACCTTGCTCCCCCTAAAGAGGGCGCTAGTGGCCCAACCAGCTCCGCATGCACTAGCTGGTAGGGTTTGGAAGCCTGCCTGCTAGACTCCTTGCCTTTTGGAGCAACCTTCACCTTGTTCTCTGCACAAGATACACATTTCATGTGAAATTTACAGGGTTTGATGTTCAAACCCTCAACCACCTCTGGCATCTTGGCCAGTGCCTTCCAAGAGAGGTGACCAAACCGTCGATGCGCATCGTGAATGCAACCTGCATGAAGAACTTTGTTAGTTTGTGCAACACAACAAGAATCAGCATTAGACACAACAGCACTAGTGTCGTCATAAGTTATATGGAACAAACCATCCATAAACTTTGCATGCAAATAGTCCTCTTTGCCTTTACTGATGACACAGACGCTCCTCTTGAAGGAAATCTGAAAACCACGCCCAGTAAGCTGTGGGACGCTCAGCAAGTTGCTTGCAGCTCCTGGAACAAAAAGTACACCACTGATGGTTGTGTGCAAACTTGCAAGTTTCACAGTCCCTTCTCCTGCAATTTGCAACGTCCTTCCATCAGCCAGGTGGATCTCACCTTCCTGAGGCTTGAAGGAGATAAAGAGGTGGCGATCCTTCGAAACGAGGCGGGTGGCACCTGAATCAACAATAAACCTGCCTTTGGCTGTTGGAGCAGTCTTTACAGCAAGCAAACCCTTGTTTTCCACCGGTGTGGGCCTTTGCAGCTTGCCCCCCTGCTCCTGGCTAGCAGACGTGCCTTTAGCCTTTGGTGAAGCTGTGCCAGCAAACAACGCTTTGCTTTTCCCTGGCGCGGGCTCTTCACCCTCCCTCTGCTCCTGGCCATCTGCAGGCGTCTGCATCTGTTTACCTTTGCCTTTCCGGCCTCTGCAAAGGCGATGGCCTTGGTTCTCACGAGAAACAGAGCTCTCAGCTGCCGACTCCTTGGCTCCCCCTGGAGGCTGGAATGCTGCCTGGGATGACGTGACGGTCAGCTCCCCCTGCAGCTTGCAACCAGTGCCCTCAGCATCCCTGCATTCACTCGCATTCTGGGAAACAGCTAGGACCTCCGATGCAGTCAAACTCTGGGCT
Source organism: Podarcis vaucheri (assembly GCF_965113315.1). Taxonomy (NCBI): domain Eukaryota; kingdom Metazoa; phylum Chordata; class Lepidosauria; order Squamata; family Lacertidae; genus Podarcis; species Podarcis vaucheri. Next base: position 943,699 of record NC_138762.1, on the reverse strand, counting down.
GGGATGACTGGCAAGTGAGCTTTCATCAAAGAATTCCACATTCCACGTGCAGTGGTGTTGCCAGCCAGCGTCTTAATTTCCTCAAGAGATACGGATAATACTATTATGTCTATTGCCTTCGAATCATCGGCTTTCCATCTCTCTGTCAGAGGAACGGGGGGGGGGGCCTCACTCACGGTATGCCACACCCGAAACTGACGCAGCAAAGATTCACACCATTTTGCCCAGGTTTCATAATTTTTCGCATCCAACTTAGGACACTGAGTGGCCTCTGAAGCTTCAAAGGCGTGGAAAAACTCCATTCCAGCTTTTTACTTTAGCCGTGAGTCTTTTATGCCTTTCAAAGACTCCTTATCTTGGCAGCCCATTAATCACGAACTCTCTGGCTCGGCTCCCAGGCCAATTAAGCCCTGCCGGAGTTCAAAGGCTCCATCCGAGGTAAACAGAAAAGCCTCCCTTCTTTCTTTCGCTTTCCCCCCCGTACCTCTTATACGCAGTCTGTTGCAGCTTTTACTCTCCTGTAGGTGCTGTGAATCTGGACCCGAAACCTTGTTGTTGGGAAACTGCCAGGGAGATATAGTCCATCATGGCCCAAGCCAGCTGCCGGACGTCCATCGATCTCCCGTAGACAGGCAGATCCAGCAGTTAGCGACAGGAAGCCGTTCTGGAAATAGATTGCCACATTCCAGAGCTTGTGCACACTGTCTATCAGCAGAAACACACAGCCAGAAAGCTTGCACCGCAGAAGAGCATAATTTACAGACTTTATTTAGCGTTGAACAGAACAAAAGAAAACATGACCGTTCTGTGTCAGCATCTCTGACCAACTGGCAAAAACGAAAGGAACATCAGAACATAAACATCCTGTGAACAGGACATGCGCAGACTCTGTGACTCCCAAAGCCTGCTCCCTTTTAAGGTGGAACGGAAATATCCTAACAGCATTTCCATAATGTGGTTTCTAGCGATGTAACATTTAGTTCCAGTCGTATAGCAGTATTGCTTACACACCTGGGTAATTTTAGCAACCTTCTTAGAAGCTGGTTTTGGATTATCTCCAAATGGGTTAGATTAACAAAGGACCCCCGTAATGGGATTGCATATGCTATTGTTGCAATCACCTTTGCCTTGAAATCTTTTAACACTGATGGAATATGAAAAGCCCCATCTGAAAAGAAAAAACGCAGTAGCGCAACGGAAAGGGCTTTAGCTTTGTTTAATACATATGTGTCAGGGGTTTAGGAGCAGAGGCAAGGGCAAGGGAGGAAACAGAGAGCGAAGGGGAGGAGGCAGAAGAAAAGATGAGTGATGACGACGACCCGAGATCTCCGAGTCTTTCCAGTGAATCAGAGGATTCACAGAAAGGAGCACCAGTGGCCAGGGCAAGGGGGGAGTCTAGGGGGGCACCCCAGGAAGATAGAGCCAGAGGGGACTCAGAGGAGAGCAGTTGGAAATCGGGACCAGCGTCACCGCCAGAGAGCAGGGAAGAGGAAGGGAGCCAGGGGGCAAGCGCTGGCAGCTCACCACAGGAGGGAGGGCATGAGTCAGGAGTGGCCACACCTCCATCGGGGAGCGAAGAAACGGTTAAGAGGAAAGTGGAAGGTTGGGCGCGCGCGCCAAGTTCAAATGCAGAGGAAGGCGGCGCAGTAAGCAGCCCGGAAAGGGAGCCAGGTCCTAAAGCCCGGCGCAAGGAGGCAGGAGGGTCCGGGTCAGCGTCAGAAGAATCCCGGAAGGAAGAAGCCCCGGGGGGTAGAGGGACCCAGAGGAGGACAGTCAGGCGGAAAAGGTGGAGCAGGGCTAGGATATTAAGTTGGTGCGCACGGGGCGGAGACTCAGACGGAGCTTCGTCGATCTAGCTACTAGACGTAGAGTTGCGCGCAGCAGCGTGAGAATGGAAACTGTAATTCAATAAAGACTTTTACTAAATGATCGCTGGCTAGCGTGATCCTCTGTGAGCTAGGATCTTCAAGCAGCTCTGACAGTAAGCTCCGTCTCCAAATTGTGGGCATCTACAGCCCCGAGGAGGGGAGAGAAACAGGTGCCTACTAGTGAGCTCACGAACAGCAGACGACATGACGGCTGAGCAGCAGATAGAGGAACTCAGAAAAGCAGTGGCACAACTGAATGCCGAGGCTCTCGCATCCAGGAAGAGAGAGGAGGAGGCAGCTGCCGCCTGCAGGGATCTCCAGATCAGGTTAGACGTGCTGACGAAGCAGACACCCCGGCAGGAGGGAATTGGGTTGGCGAGACGAACAGGCGGGCTGGTCTCTCACTTCGATGGGAACCTGCAACAGTATCCCAACTTTAGAGCAGACGTACTGTGCGCACTGCAACTGCTGCATAAAGACTTTAGAGATGAGCAAGAGAGAGTGGGATTCATCATGGCCCATTTGCATGGGGATGCTAAAGCATGGCTACGCAATTTATGGAGGGATAAGGATCCGGCGCTCCAGAATGCAGATGCCTTTATTAAAGCGATGGATGGGTGTTTTTTATCAAGTATTGACGTGGATCTTGCCCGGAAGGAGGTGCATGGGCTAAGACAAGGGAGGGCCAGCGTCAGACAGTACCATGCCCGCTTTTTCGCCTTGGTCAGTGCCCTGGAATGGGACAGAGATTCGGCCCCTGTAAGAGACCTCTTTTGGGAGGGGTTGCACAGCTTGATTAAAGATGAGATCGCGAGGGGGGAGAGACCCCGAACCACCCAGGAGGTCGTTCAGAGGGCACTGGCAGTGGGGGTGAGGCTGGAAGAACGTCCGTGGAGCAGGGACGAAGGGCGTGGAGGGCGCGAATCAGCCAGGGGCCCCTCCTTCCTTCCCAGAGAAGCAGCGCGGGCGCAATCCACGCCTCCGCCAGGAGGAGGAGCCGAACCTATGGAGGTTGGAGGTGCAAGGGCTCAGTCAGCAACCAGAGCCCTAGCACCGGCAGCAGTGAAAGCGAAGCCTCCTAGAGGGAACAGGAAGTGTTACGTCTGTGAGGAGCCAGGGCATATGGCGAAAGAGTGTCCCCAGAGGCTCCACAAGCTCACTGCAGCCTCAGCAATGGTGACTGCAGCAACGCAGCAAGGAGAACCACAGCAGGGAAACGACGATGTCTGGCTGGAGGAAGAGGCACTGGGGCCCAGCCAGACATGTCAGTGAAGCAGTCCCCAGAGATTTTACAGCCCGTGAACCCCCTCCCGCCCAAACCAGTGGTGAGGCTCACCGCATCTCTCCAGCTGCCCAATGGAATCACCATGGACGTGCCAATTACCATCGACTCGGGCAGCAACGCGGACTTTATAGGGCAGGAGTTTGTCGACAAGCACGCTATACAGTTGCTGCCTGCCACGCTGCCCCTGCAGGTTGTCACGGTGGATGGAAGGGAGTTGCTAGGGGGGCAAGTGGTGAAGCAGACGCCGCCAATGGTGATGCGACTTGGGAATCACAGGGAAATCATCAGCTTCAACGTCACTCAGCTATCGGACACGCCCATTGTATTGGGCATGAGTTGGCTGGACAAGCACAGCCCGGCGCTGGCTTGGTACCAGAGGCAGCTGACCTTCGGCTCTTCCTTTTGTGCTGAACACTGCATCATGCCCCAGCAGGAAGGGGAGCAAGAGGAGTCACAGCTGCAGCTAGGCACGCTGCAAGCGATTCCCCACAAGTACGCAGAATTTTTGGAAGTTTTCTGCGAGAAGGAGGCGGACAGGCTACCCCCTCACAGACCATATGACTGCAAAATTGACCTGCTGCCGGGGGCGGCGCTGCCCAAAGGGAAGCTGTATTCCATGTCAGAGGACGAGCTGCAGGAACTCAAAGAGTTCTTAGATCATAATTTGGAGCGCGGTTTCATCCGAGAGTCCAAGGCAGCGGGGGGCAGTCCTGTATTCTTTGTTAAAAAGCGAGACACGCCCCAAAAAAGACTGGTCGTGGACTATCGCATTTTAAACAATGGGACCAAGCCGTCGGACTTCCCCATGCCACGAATCGACGACCTCCTGGCGAAGGTGCGGAAGGGAAAAGTGTTCACCAAGTTAGACCTGCGAGGGGCGTACAACCTCATTCGCATGCGGGAGGGAGATGAGTGGAAGACGGCCATGTTCACGCCACTGGGTACCTACGAATACAGAGTTATGCCTTTTGGATTGCAAAATGGCTCCCACGTTTTTCAAGCTTTCATGCATCACGTGTTGGCGGGACTTCTCTACAAGACGTGCGTCTGTTTCTTAGATGACATCCTGATCTTTTCGGAATCGCAGCAGGAGCATGACAGACACGTCAAGGAAGTGCTGACCAGACTAAAGCAACATAGGCTCTACGCCAAGCTGGAGAAGTGCCAATTTGACGTGACGGAGGTGGATTTTCTGGGCTACAAGTTGTCTGACAAGGGGCTCGCCATGGACAGCGCCAAGGTTCGAGCGGTATTGGATTGGAAGAGTCCACGCAACCGAAAAGAGGTCCAAAGGTTTGTCGGCTTTGCGAACTTCTATCGCAAGTTTATCAAGGGCTTCGCTATGCAGACAGCGGCCATCACAGACACGCTTAGCTCCAAGAAAAAGAAGTTCGTTTGGACAGAGGAGGCGGAGCAGTCCTTTCAGGCACTCAAGCGTCTCTTCGCGTCGGAAGAGCAGCTGCTTCACGTCAACCCCAGCAGGCCGATGAGGGTGGAGACAGACGCCTCGGACAGAGCCGTGGGGGCGGTCCTGCTGCAAAAGGACCAGCAGGGGGTGTGGCGGCCGGGAGCGTTTTACTCCAGGAAGCTCAGCAAGTCCGAGCAGAACTACACCATCTGGGACAGGGAGTTGCTGGCCATTCATGCAGCGTTCAAAGCGTGGAGGCACTTCCTGATCGGCGCCAAGCACACGGTGCAGGTTTGCACGGACCACAAGAATCTGGAGCACTGGCGCACGGCACAGTTCCTAAACCAGAGGCAGATACGTTGGGCTGAGTTTTTTGCGAACTTCGACTTCCGCATAGAGTATGTCCCGGGGGACACTAACATCATGGCGGACGCCCTCTCCCGTAAGCCACAGTATCTGGAGGACGCAACGCCAGCGGCCGCCATGCACATCTTCGCACCAACAGTATGGGCGTGCGCCGCGGCCACCGTGGACCTGGAGGCGGTGCGACGAGCGTTGCAGGATGACTCCTTCGCGCAAGCAAAGATGGCAGAGGTGCAAAGGGGCAAGGCTGCGGCCGACGGTTTCCAGCTACGAGATGGATTGCTCATCCGTAAAGGGGCCATCTACGTGCCGGGAGACGACCTTCACGCCAAGGTGCTGCAGCAGCTGCACGACGCGCCCACGGCCGGGCACTTTGGCAAGGAGAAGACGGTGGAATTAGTAGCCAGGGATTTCTGGTGGCCTGGAATGAGAGGGGAGGTCGCAGACTACGTGGCGAGGTGTGACACCTGCCAGAGGGCCAAACCAGTGCACAGACCGCCGGCAGGACTGTTGGAACCGCTGCAAACTCCGGTCGAACCTTGGGAAAGGGTGGCTCTGGACTTTGTCACAGATCTGCCCAGCTCGAGGGGCAAGACGGCAGTGCTGGTGGTGGTGGACCTGTTTTCCAAGATGGCACATTTCATTCCGTGTGCGAAGGTGGCCACGGCGGAGCAAACCGCCAAACTGTTCATAGACCACGTGTTCAAGGTTCACGGTCTGCCACGGTCTATTCTGTCCGACCGCGGGCGGCAGTTCATCTCGAATTTCTGGCAGAAGCTGATGGGCTTCCTAAACGTCAAGATCAACCTGGCGTCGGCGAGACACCCGCAGACCAACGGGCAAGCGGAGCGGGTCAATGCCATCATGCAGCAGTACCTGAGATGCTATGCGAATCAACAGCCTGCGACGTGGGTGGATTACCTGCCGCTTGCCGAGTTCGCCTACAACAACACGAAGCACGTGTCCACGGGGGTCACGCCGTTCTTCGCCAACAACGGGAGGCACCCCAGAACCTTCCCGGGACTGGAAGGAATGGGGGAGGGGGAGCCGCAGACAGCAGATGCGTTCGCGTCGGAGCTGCAGGAAGTCCACGATCAGCTGAGGCGCCACCTGGAGCTGGCCAAACACGCATACAAGGTACAAGCGGACAGGCACAGAAGGGTTGGCGAAGAGCTCCACGTGGGAGACTGGGTCTGGTTAGCAGCCCACGCAGTGCCGGCCAGGTCGTTGGCCAAGAAGAAACTAGGGCATAAACAACTGGGACCCTACCAAGTCGAAGAGCAGGTCAACCCGGTAGCTTTCAGACTGGCACTTCCGGAGGGTTCCAGAATGCATCCGGTGTTCCACAGATCGGTGCTCACTCCCTACAAGGCACCGCACAGGTTCCAGGAACCCGGAACGGCGCCGAGTCCGGTCAGAGACAGAACGGGGCACGCGGGAGTGGCACAGAAGGAGCGCATCAATGACGTCACGGAGATTTTGGACTCCAGATGGGGGGAAGAGGGGGTAGAATACTTTCTCGCCAAGGAGGGCACCCTGGCCAGTGCGAACAGCTGGGTGCCGGGCTACGCCTTGGACGAACCTCTACTCAAAGACGAGTTTCATGCCCTCTTCCCACATAGACCTATGCCAGCAGACTTTTTCGACGACTGGCTTTTCACGCCCACGCTTTCGGCCAGCACTTTCCGGGGGTTCGACTCAGACGAGGACCCGACACAAGACGTCCGTTCCCCGGAGGGGTCACCCTCGGGATCTGCATCAGAACCCTCGTATTGGTGGGACGATAGACCAGAGGAGCAGTTCCGCAGAAGGTGGCTGGAAGGCCCAGGACGAGCAACGCCGCCAGGAGGAAGTGAGGGAGAGACGGACATGGACGTTTTCGGGGACGACCCTGGTTTCGAGCACGGCGGCACAGAGATGGAAGCGGAGGTGACCGTCGTCGACGAGAGCAGGGAGGAAGACCCGCGAGACTTCAGATGGAGGCCCGCCACGGGAAGCGAACGATATCCGACGTTCGTCCCTTTGCAACAGCACACCCCAGCTCCAGCACCGGAAGGAGGGGAGGGGGGAATGGGGGGCTTCGAGGGGGGGATGGATGTCAGGGGTTTAGGAGCAGAGGCAAGGGCAAGGGAGGAAACAGAGAGCGAAGGGGAGGAGGCAGAAGAAAAGATGAGTGATGACGACGACCCGAGATCTCCGAGTCTTTCCAGTGAATCAGAGGATTCACAGAAAGGAGCACCAGTGGCCAGGGCAAGGGGGGAGTCTAGGGGGGCACCCCAGGAAGATAGAGCCAGAGGGGACTCAGAGGAGAGCAGTTGGAAATTGGGACCAGCGTCACCGCCAGAGAGCAGGGAAGAGGAAGGGAGCCAGGGGGCAAGCGCTGGCAGCTCACCACAGGAGGGAGGGCATGAGTCAGGAGTGGCCACACCTCCATCGGGGAGCGAAGAAACGGTTAAGAGGAAAGTGGAAGGTTGGGCGCGCGCGCCAAGTTCAAATGCAGAGGAAGGCGGCGCAGTAAGCAGCCCGGAAAGGGAGCCAGGTCCTAAAGCCCGGCGCAAGGAGGCAGGAGGGTCCGGGTCAGCGTCAGAAGAATCCCGGAAGGAAGAAGCCCCGGGGGGTAGAGGGACCCAGAGGAGGACAGTCAGGCGGAAAAGGTGGAGCAGGGCTAGGATATTAAGTTGGTGCGCACGGGGCGGAGACTCAGACGGAGCTTCGTCGATCTAGCTACTAGACGTAGAGTTGCGCGCAGCAGCGTGAGAATGGAAACTGTAATTCAATAAAGACTTTTACTAAATGATCGCTGGCTAGCGTGATCCTCTGTGAGCTAGGATCTTCAAGCAGCTCTGACAATATGCAAGATGGACCTTCCAGCCCATGTTGTGTTGGAGAAGGACTCCCAAGTACTGAAATTTAAAGACTTGGTCAATTGCTTTTCCGTCTATTCTCCAATTATAGGTTTTTCGACTCTTGGTGAAAATTAGGACTTTGGACTTAACATGGTTAATTGTAAGAAAATTTGATTTGCAGTAAACATCGAAAATTTTTAATGCCCTCCTAAGGCCGACTCTTGAGAAGGATAGGATCACTGCGTCGTCTGCGTAGAGTAGAAGGGGGCAACGATATTGGGCAAGACGGGGGGCGTGGATCGTTTCTTGAGAATCTATCAGAGGCGCCCTCATATCACTTATAAATAGATTAAAAAGGGTCGGAGCAAGGATACATCCTTGACGAACACCTCTATTGAAAGTTACTGAGTTTGAGAGGTCGCCAGCCGAAGTGATTCTCACCCTAGTGGCCGATCCGTCATGCAATTTAGTTATTAGCCACAAAAGTCTTTTGTCTATTCCCCATCGGGCTAATTTTCCCCAAAGTAATCCTCTGGGGATGCTGTCAAAAGCGGCCTTTAAATCAATAAAGGCCGCACAAAGTTGGCCTCTATTTGGGGAAGAATATTTCCGGGCAAGGTGGTATAAAACTAAGACATGATCAACCGCTAACAGATTCGGTCTAAAACAAGCCTGTTCAGGCCCAATCAAGTTGTTCTCTTCGGCCCACTTAGTAAGCTTAGTTAACAAGAACCGTGCATATATTTTCCCAATTAATGACAATAAACTGATATTCCTGTAATTTCCCGGATCATCTGTCGAGCCCTTTTTATGAATTGGAACAATAATCACATCCTTCCATATTCTTGGTACCATCCCACTGCTGTTTACGGCATCAAAAGTAGTGGCCAGGATTTTCGCCCACCAGTCTGCGTGAAGTTTTATAGCTTCCGCCGGGACTAGGTCAGGACCGGGGGCTTTTCCAATTTTAAGATTAGAAATGAGTCCGTGGATTTCTTCCGGGTCAGTGGGTGGCCAAAGAGGGAGCTGCTCAAAGAATCCATCGATTGTATTAATATTAAGGTCTGGTAAGGCAAAATAGTTCCTTAGAAAGGATTCCCAAACTGGGGCAGGAATAACTGTTAAGGGGTATCTTTTAGTTTTTCTGTTAACCAACAGCCAGAATTTTCGGGAATTACGGGTGCTTGAGGCAGCTATAAGTGCTTGCCAGTGGTTCCGTTGCCATTCCTGTTTGGCCTTTTTTTGCACATATTTGTAAGCTGATTTTGCCTGATAGTACTCCTTGGGAAGCGTAGTCACCCCTGAGGATTTGTAATTATAAATAGCACAGAGATGTTGTTTGGCTTGTTTGCAATTACGGTTAAACCACAGTGCACCTGTCTTGGAGTGGGCCCTATTTGCCTGGTGGGATGGGACAGTAAAGAATGACGTAAGGTCATTCAACAGATTGGCAAATAGATTAATAGTTTGATCATATTCATATGAGGTTATGCCAAGGGCTGAATAGCTTTGTATGATCTCCTGCTGAAAAAATTCAGAATATTTTTGAGCCTGCGTTACAGACCACTTTATACCCTTCACTCGTAATGCCGTATTAATACCCTCTACCGGGTTTTCTGCGTTGGTATCTAGTTGAGTTGGATGACTGTGCTCGTCCCCATGCCAATCTAGGTCAAATGTAGCAGCAAGTGGAAGGTGGTCACTGAACTGAATATTGCCAATCTTAAAAGAGAGGGCTTTCGAAATCAGGTCACTCGAGGCTAAAAGGTAATCTAGTACACTGTTTGATTTTATGCCTAGGTGGGTATACTCCCCCGGTATATCAGGAGGGCAGCAACCATTCAGGGGTACTGTGATGGCCTGGGATTCCGATTCGGAGGATGAAACAGAGGAATCCCAGCCTGCACAGGAGTCCCCGCCTCCAGGGCCGGCTGAACTGGGGCAAGGCCTAGATGCTGAAGAGCCTGCACCTGTGGCAGTGCAGCAGGAGCTGGCCCCAGGTGAAGTCCTCCTGGCCCCAGAGAGGCCTGATGACTCAGTGGCCACAGGTGAGCCTCCTCCAGGGCTCAGTAACCCTTTGGCCTCTCCTGATCTGCAGAGGCTTAGGGCAGAGAGGCGAAGGGAACTAGTTGCCCCCAGGAGGAGTGCTCGCCTTAAGGCCAGAGTAGGCGGGGCTCCTGGGGGTCGGGACCGCCCCTGACCTTAGAAGAGGATAAAAGCCTAGTCATCCCGGCCCCAGGTTGCGGGAGCAACGTCGTTGTTGGCTTCGGACCTTCCTGTGATCCTGATCCCTGCTCGGCTTCCTGTTCCTGACTATCCAGTACTCCTGTTCCCTGCTCGGCCTCCTGTTCCCGACCACCCGGTGTTCCTGTTACCTTCTCAGCCTTCTGTTCCAGCGTTCCTGATCCCCGCCCGTCTCTCTGCATCGGACCTCGCCCCGCTTCGTGTGGACTTTGCTACACTCACGGTACCTTACCCCCGGGACCAGCACAGGTACTAGGTTTAAGCGAATAGCCATTTGGTAAAGAAGTACTCCAGCCTTGTTTACTTTAGAGTCTTTTGAGGCTCTCCCTAAGGCATGTCTCAAATCATAATCGTCAAGGCATGGAGCAGTCCACCATTTAGCTTTAGTTAAATCAGCCCAATTTGTCTAGTTATGGAATCCATGAAAACTCTCGTTGGAAAAATGCCAAGACTATTCAAAAACACTTTTTGCTTAATAATAAGAGAGGGGATTTTTGCAGAGTGGAAATCCAGCATCATTCTCTGAAACCCAGCCAGATGGGCGGGGTATAAATAATAAATTATTATTATTATTATTATTATTGGAAAGATGGAGGGCACAAGGAGAAGGGGACGACAGAGGACGAGATGGTTGGATAGTGTTCTTGAAGCTACCAGCATGAGTTTGACCAAACTGCGGGAGGCAGTGGAAAGACAGGAGGGCCTGGCATGCTCTGTTCCATGGGGTCACGAAGAGTCGGGACATGACTAAACAACTAAAGAACAACATAAGGAGACTCAGTCACTACAAAATCAGACTGGTAAAGGCAGGAAAAGGTGCACAACAGCAAGTGATGATCGAAGAATGGAGAGTCTGTGCCTACATGACAGAAGAAAATCATCTGGGTGTTTACAAGATGACATGGGGCAATGGAAGGTGAAGTTGAGTGCAAGGACTGGTCTAAATGCTAGAATTCCAAGGGGAAAGCCATTATCTCTCAAGCCAAGGTTGGAAAGATTAGTCTGGGCTAAAACCCATGGTAACTAGACAGCGGAAGAATGGGACAGTGTTATTTGGAGCGATGAGACCCCAATCTCCTTGCTTGGTAGTGAGGGCATGAAATACACGAGGAGGAGAATGGGAGGAGATTTACATCCTACTTGCATTACACTGACCATGAAACACCCAGATAGTGTGATGATCTGGGGCTGTATGACAGCAAAAGGTGTGGGCAGAATTTGTGTCATTAATGGGAACGTAAATGCCCCCAATACATAAATCAAATACTTGAGCCTGAAGCGTTCTGAATGTGAAATCATATTCCACTGCTGGAATGGCCTGGGAATAGGCCAAGCGAAAATATTGGGAGCCGACTAAAGAAACTTGTTAGTCAGAAGCAACCCAGCAATAAAGCCCAATTAATAGAGGCAATAATTCCATCTGGGTTTCACATTATTACAGCTGCAGAACTAAAAAACTTGCTTCACTCCATGGGAAGGCGTTGTAAGGCCAGAATTAAAGCTAAAGGTTACCAAAGTCAGTATTAATTGACATGGTGGGAATTTCTGTATATCTCCTTTTTTCTATGTGTTGCTGTTACGGAAAATCCGGGTGCGTATTTACCCTGCCACCCAGCCAGTCGGACCAAGTCCGTGGATTCTAGCGGAAGAAAAGGAAGCTCAGCCGGACGCAGGAGCAAAATGCGAAGATCCAAGTTTATTGCGCAATAGGTTCAAAGCGAGATTGAACCCCGAGGATGGGGCGACATAGACTTTTAAAAGTTCCCTCCAAGTCCCATAACACAGTGCGCGAAACGTCATGAATACATTATGGGAAGGTTGGGTTTCATGGGTTACATCATGAATACGTTACACACGTCATGAATATCTCAGAGAAAGGTGGGGTTACACTAATTTACATTTGAGGGAAGGGAGGGGGAATATGCAGAGCGAGGGTCATACACAAATATACATTTCATGAGTACCGGTGGCGGTGGGACAATGGGTTACTGATATGCACCGTCTGCCACCTGGTATTGCCTGGAGGAAGGGCTGGGCAGAACGATCTGATGGGATTAAAGAGTTCCTGTGTACGTGACTTGCCGTCTCGGGGATTATGGAGTCGGGCAGCATCATGGAGTCCTGGGGAAACTGAGTCAAATGACACCAAGAGCGAGAAAATTGGAGCTGTGGTTGATTTTATATGAATTTTGAAAGGTTCTGATAACTTTCAACCTGTTCCGTAGCCTAGATCAAAAGCGGAAGCAGAATGTATCCATTCTTGTAGAAATGGATACATTGTAACAAGGGTTTGACAGTTTTACGAGGTCGGGAGTTTCGGTTCTATTGTTCTCGCCGTGGGGGGCCGTCAGCAGCTCGTCAGGAGGTTAAATGAGGCGTGCAAGAGCTCCCTGAGCTAGCTTCTGCAGGACGAATGCATGGCTGTGATTGGCCAAAGCGCGGCCATAGGAATAAGCGGAGAAGAGAAACACTCGGTCTACTCATTCTAAGTATGGAGCGCAGATAGGCATAGGAAAGGATAGGGAATATATATATATTCGAGCTTATTTCGCTCGGGAAAAGGTCTGGGAAAAGTGTGGTGCTTGTGCAACGGTGAAGAGGGTTCGAGGGTGGGTGTGCGATGGCACCCTTGAGGTCATCGCCTCGGACAGCCAAAAGAAGGGGGGAATAGGCACCCCCCCCTCAGTCCGTATCAGTCCCCCATTCGGAGATAGATTTGCATTAAAGTTCTGTAAGAACTTGCAAATCCTTTCTCCGCACCATTTGAGCACTAAAGTTCGGTAATCTCATATTCACCTTCTCCCAAATGTCTCATTTGTATATAGTCTGGGAAAGTGGGAGCATGTCGGGAGCGGGAATAGGCTCGCAGAGGAAAGGAGCTAGCAGAAGCAGAATGACGGAGGAGAGAGCAGCAAGGGGTAATACAATGCATAGTACAACATAGGATAGAGACACAGAGGAAAACAGTTAAAATGATAAACAACACGACTTTCAATAGTTGTCTGAGCCATCCCAGCTTGGGCAACCATCCCCATAAGTCCACATCGGATAGCCCCTCATGCTGGATGTCGTGGAGCTTCCCTGCTAGTTCATGAATGTTATTTAAATGTCCAGTTATATTTAAGGTCTGGTCAGTCACGTATGTACAGCACTCTGTGCCTATTAATGCACAGGTGCCTCCTTGACTGGACAAGAGGAAGTCTGTCGCGATCCTCGTCTGTAGGCTCAATTGTCTTACCTCGGATAGTTCCGACATGAGAGAGTCTGTGATCTGAGTCGCCTCCTGCATGAACTTAAGGAGGATGTCGGTGAGTCGGAGAATATCCACGTGGTTTGAACCGGCACCGTAGGCGGGGAAGAGTGCTCGGCCTACGGTCTCTCCATTCGCAGCAACGTCTGACAGGTCTGACAGCTCCCTTTGCTCCCTTTTGTTCCGTTGTCTTCCAGGCGGTAGGTGTGGTAATATTCTAATTCCGGGAACGATGTAGCCAATGAAGCAGGATCCGGACATGTGTGGGCTCACCCATGTATAAGCGCGGTGCCCACACACCCAGAATAGGCCGCTGAGGTAAGATTCCATTCGGCCTGAAGCAAAGGTTTGTAGTAGCATGGTGTCTGTGGGTAGTGGCTTCCAGTCCAAGGGGTGTCCAACCGCAGCGGCCCAGGCAACAGTAAGGTTGGGAAAAGTTCGGGAGTCCCTTGTGTTAGAGACAGTGACTAGTCCAGTTGGTAGGATTTCCAGAGTGTTGGTGCATGTACTGGATCCGATGAAGGTTCCCTCCCCTGAGAAGCTGCGGCAAAGGGGTCCCTTCGTAGGGCCGGTGAGGTAGAGGTATTGATGTGTTAAGTTGAGTGCGGTCAGGTTCCAGGAGGTAACATTTCCGGAACGGAACTGTTCTAGAGTCACTGGTACAGGGACCAGTGGGAGGCTCTGTTGGAGATGGCTGGGTGCGTGAGCGCAAATCCAGCAGTCCGGGTAGGGTGACTCCTTCGCCACCTGGCTGAGAAGCTTAATGTAGGAGTTTTGCTCCCAGGATGACAGGAGGTCTTCTCCCGGGAGTGCCGGGTCGGCGCCGAATTGTCGGGGTGCTGTACCAACCGGATGGAGGGGGTCGGTGGTGTTCAGTAGTTGCCTATCCCTGGCGATACCGCCGCACCGCAGGGGTCCGACGTGGTCCCATGAAGGGGAGCGCGAGGGGTGTAAAGAATGGTGCCACCCTTCGAGATACTCAGCCCCTCTCCACTCATAAGTGACCCCTAAGTCCTATAGACAGCAGAACCGTCGTAGGCAGAGTCCTTGGAGTTGGGGCTTCCGGGTTTCTGGGGTGGAGCGGAGGCACTGGAAGCCGAAAATCAAGTTTCCAGAGGGGTGGCTTGATTCCGTATAAGCGTGAGTAGCCCCTCCTGTCTCGACTTCGGTCCAGTTTGGGGTTTGCGAGACCTCCCCGTTCTCGTAAAGAAGGTAAGTCCCATTTCTGCAGGTCAGCCGGTAAGAGGAGTGGTCAAGAGTGAGAGCCGCAGAGCCGATACGGTGTAGATCCTTGTCTCGGATGAAAAGTTCCCAATATTCGTTTTCGGCGAGTTGGGGAACTAGGGAATGGCGCAGCAAGGTCCGAGACTCAGGAAGGCAGAAATCAAAGTCCCCCATTCGATCAGGGTTAGACCTTCCCGTCTCGACCTCATGATAGTCCAAGAAGTGGTAGTTTGTTCGTAATCCTGTGCAGTGGTCTGATGAGGTGGACGTGACCCAGGATGAGGCAGCGAGGAGAAGGGCGGTGGTGACCAGGCGCATGGTTCGAATGCGCGTAGGGAGAGCGCAAATGGTCGAACGAACGAAGGCAATGGAGCTGTCAGATGAACTGTCAAAAGGCGAAGCTGTCAACGAAGCAAGCAGTGAATGGAACTGTCAAATGAAGCAAGCTGTCAATGGAGCTGTCAAGCGAAGGAAGCTGTCAACGGAGCTGTCAAATGAAGCAAGCTGTCAATGGAGCTGTCAAGCGTGGTTGTCGGCGCGTCTGAAACGTAGCTTGATGGTGTTGGTATCTGGGATGATTTCGGACGTCCAGTTGGGTGTCGCGGTGTCTGGTCCGGTCTGTTGGGCCCGACTTTGACCCCGATCAGCTGGTCCGGTCTGTTGAGCCTGATCTTGGCCTCGATCAGCTGGTCCGGTCTGTTGAGCCCGACCTTGGCCCCGATCAGCTGGTCCGGTCTGTTGAGCCCGACCTTGGCCCCGATCCGCTGGTCCGGTCTGTTGGTCGTCGTCGTCAATATATGAGGTCGGTAGAGCAGGTGGAGTCGAAAAGGTGAAGTCCTCGCCGTTGCTTTCTTCCGTCTCCTGTGGAGGGGGTGAGGACTTGCACCTAGTGTGATGTAACCAGGAATTCTTCTCACCTACTTTCACGGCGGTTGGCGATGTCAAGAGTACTTGGTAGGGACCTTCCCACGTGGGTTGGAGTGGTTCTTTCTGGTAGACCTTGACGAGGATCCAGTCACCCGGGTGGAAGGAGTGAGCGTGGACGTCGATGGGTAGGTTCTGTCCCTCGATGGCCGCGTAGTGGTGGAGACGCTGTAGCTGTGTCTGGAGCTGAATAACATAATTAGTAAGTTCTGCCTCCCCCAGCTCCAGTTCAGATAGTGGGAATAGAGTGTTGTAGACGGGAGGAGGTCTCCCGAATAAGAGTTCGAATGGAGAGAGTTTCAAACGTCCGGTTGGGGCGCTGCGGATGTTATGAAGAACCAGTGGGAGTGCATTCACCCATTTAAGGCCAGTGAGCTCGCAAAGTTTGCCCAACTGTATTTTTATTTCCTGGTTCATACGCTCCACTTGGCCAGAAGATTGTGGGTGGTATGGAGTGTGGAGGTCCCATTTAATTTGGAGTGTTTTGGCCACTAATTGCACCACTTCTGCAGTAAAGTGGGTCCCCCTATCGCTGTCTAGGCGACGGGGTATGCCATAGCGGGGAATAATGTCCTGTAGGAGGGCCCTGGCAACTACGGATGCGGTAGCTTTTCTGCAAGGGAATCCCTCCACCCACGAGGAAAATTGGTCAACTATAATCAGAGCATGTTTAAAGCCTTGGCATCGGGGCAGATCAATAAAATCAAGCTGCAAGTTCTCAAAAGGGACAAAGGCCCATGGTCTGGCTCCCGGCGGCCTCCTGGGTTCACGCTTAGGATTGAAGCGCTGGCAGGTAATGCAATTCTTTGATGCTGCTGCTGCTGCGGCAGCTATCCCGGGTGCGTACCAAGATCTAATTACATGTTCCATTAATCTCCCTTTTCCCCAATGTGTCCGCTGATGAAGAAACCTCACTACTTTTGGAGTCCAGGCCTTTGGAAGGACGGTTCTTCCATCGGGGAGGACCCAGATACCCTGTTGTTCGGTGGCACCTATCGATTCCCACGTAGCCTTTTCATCCCTTGGGGCAGATTTGTAAATTTCTGTGAGGTCTAGGTCTGCTGGCAGTTGGAGGGCTTGGAACTCGGATTCATTGTTAGGGATGCGTAAGGCTGCCATCTGTGCGGCTTTGTCGGCTCGTCTGTTTCCTTTAGAAACTGAGTCCCTGCCCTTGGTATGGGCCTTGCAGTGGACAACGGCTATGGCGGCAGGTAGGTGGATCGCTGTGAGAAGTCGCTCAACCAGGGCGGCGTGCAAGATTTGAGACCCGGCAGCGGTTAGAAAGCCTCTTTGGAGCCAAATTTGGCCAGTTGTGTGCACCAAGCCGAAACAGTATTTACTATCCGTATAAATGGTTATCCGCTTCCCTTCACCAATCTCGCAGGCACGCAGCAGCGCAATTAGCTCGGCGGCTTGGGCACTGTACTGAGAGTTAATTGGATTTGACTCTAGTACTTCGAAGTCGGAGACCACCGCGTACCCAGTCTTCCTAACCCCGTCGATTACTTTAGAGCTACCATCAGTATATAATATTAGGTCCGGGTTCTCCAGGGGAAGATGATCTAAGTCTTCCCGGGGCTTTTCGGCTTGCCTGACTATAGTGGTGCAGTCGTGATGCGGGGTGCCATCGTCGGGAAGAGGTAGTAGGGTAGCGGGGTTCAACGAGTTGACACGTTTAATGGTGACATTGGTTGGGGTCAGTAGGAGGGCTTCGTACCGGTTGAGGCGGGAGTTTGAGAAATGGTGACATCCTTTTAAGGTTAGGAGGGTTGAGACTGAATGGGGAACGTGGAGGGTGATTTCGTGGCCCAGAACCGTTTCTTGGGCTTTCTCGAGGAGGACAGCAGCGGCTGCAATGGCTCTGAGGCAACTGACAGCCCCTTTAGCAGTATTGTCAAGTTGTAGACTATAATATGCTACTGGCCTCTCTTGGTCGCGGAATGGTTGGGTTAGGACCCCAGAGGCTACCCCCATTTGCTCGTGGATGAACAGGTTGAAAGGGATTCGGTAGTCTGGTAATCCTAGGGCAGGAGCAGATCTGAGTTCCCGTTTTAGTCGTTCAAAGGAGGTGTAGGCTTCTTCCTCCCAGACTAAGGTGTCGGGGTGGTCCTGACGCGTCATGACAGTCAAGGGCTTCCTTATTTCACTGTAACCAGCGATCCATGCCCGACAGAAGCCGGCCATGCCAAGGAAGCCGCGGAGCTGTCGCTTTGTTCTTGGGAGGGGGATTTTAGTGACTGCCTCAATCCTGTCAGTGGCTAGACTTCTGGTCCCTACTCCCAAGATGTGTCCGAGGTACTTGACCTCTTGTTGACAATATTGGAGTTTCTTAGGAGACACTTTATGTCCCTTCTTTGCTAATTCTGATAGGAGGTATTTAGTATCTGTCTTACACGCCTCCTCACTGGTAGAACATAATAAAATATCGTCCACGTAGAGAAGCAAGGTGGAGCTGGCCGGTAGGTGGATGTCTTCTAAGTCCTGGTGTAATACGGCCGAAAAAATGGCTGGTGACTCTACGTAGCCTTGGGGCAGTCTGGTCCAAGTTAATTGGCCGGGCCCCCAGGTAAATGCAAAAAGGAATTGGCTAGCCGGATCCAGGGGTATGCTGAAGAATAATAATAATAATAATAATAATTTATTATTTATACCCCGCCCATCTGGCTGGGCCTCCCCAGCCACTCTGGGCGGCTTCCATAAAAACCAAAAATACAATAAAATATCACACGTTAAAAACTTCCCTGAACAGGACTGCCTTAAGATGTCTCCTGAATGTCAGGTAGTTGTTTATCGCTTTGACATCTGCTGGAAGGGCGTTCCACAGGGCGGGCGCCACTACCGAGAAGGCCCTCTGCCTGGTTCCCTGTAGCTTTGCTTCTCGCAATGAGGGAACCGCCAGAAGGCCCTCAGCGCTGGACCTCAGCGTCCGGACAGAATGATGGGGGTGGAGACGCTCCTTCAGGTATACTGGACCGAGGCCGTTTAGGGCTTTAAAGGTCAGCACCAACACTTTGAATTGTGCTCGGAAGGCAGAGCACAGGTCCGCAGCGGAGTACCAAGTCGTCCCTGCTGGAATGGCGTTTAGGAGGGAGTTCGGGTTGCCAACTACCGGGTGTCGGGGTATCACGAATTGGTTCACTAATCTCAAGTCCTGCACAAAACGGTACCGTATAGGTGCCCCCTCCTTAGCGGGCTTCTTGACCGGGAGAACTGGGGTATTACAGGGTGAAGCGCATGAGACTAGGATCCCCTTTTCGAGGAAGTCCTCAATCATGGGTGTTAGGCCTTCTATGGCTTCTTTGGGCAGAGGGTATTGCTTGGTGCACGGGAAGGGTAGGTCGCTTCGGTAAGTGATCTTGACCGGAGTGGCGGAGAGTAAGAGTCCTACTGAGGTTGACTCCGTGCCCCATAGGGAGGGGGGCAATTCGTTTTCCAGTTCTAAAGGGAGTTCGGGAAACTGTCGGTCCGCTTTAGATTCCTGAATGATACCCTGGAACATGGGAATAGAGTTCCCTGGCATATGTAGGTAAATGCCATCCGGGGAGCATTTTATGGTGGCGTTTAGTTTGCAGAGGAGGTCTCTGCCGAGGAGGTTGACGGGGCTGCTTGTTAAAAGGAAGGTGTGTTCCGCTAGTAATGGTCCGAGGGTGACTTTGGCCGGTCGCGAGAGCGGGCAAGTGCGGGGTATCCCATCCAGTCCCATTACTTTCTTGGTCACTGTCCCTGGTTCCAGGTGACTGTCGGTTAGGGTGGAATAGGTGGCCCCTGTGTCCAGTAGACATTGGTAGGGGTGGCCGTCTATCTCGATTGTACAGACCGGGTCTTCGGGTGACAATGTAAGGACAGGGCAGATGGTTTGGGTCTGACTGGGATCCCCTTCTAATTGTCAATAAGTGTCCTGATCATCGGGAGGTGGTTGGTTTGGAGGGTGCAAGGGAGGAGCAGTAGCATTCGCCCAAGGGTGGGCGGGCTGGTCTATGGCCGGCATTTGGGTCCGGGGTCCTGGTTGTGGTCGGGATTGAGGTATCGGGTTCGGGACCGTCGGTGGGGTATAAGCCGCTGGGTTGTGGTTGCTGTAGCCTGGAGTTACGGTGGCTTGCGGGGAGAAAGGGGGGTGAGTGATCCGTACAGGGAAAGGCTTAGGCTCCTGTCCCCCGTAGGGTGTCGCATTTAGGTAGGGGCAGAATCTTTTTATGTGTCCCTCTTCCTGGCAGTAATAGCATCCTCCAGTCCCCGGTCCCCATTGCCTATAGGGATTTGGGTTTCCTCCTCCACGGATTCCCTTTCCTCGAGGGAGTCCCCTGCCTCGATTAGGACCATAGGCAGTTTCCATGCTTAAGGCTAGTATCTGTTCGACCTCGGGCTTCGTTTCCTTCTTCTTTCTTTCATCCCGAGAGTTGTAGACAGATTTTGCGATGGACAAGATTTCACTTACGCTCTTTCCATCGTATCCAATTTGGAGATTCAGAGCTTTTCTGATATCTGGGCAAGCCTGATCCTTGAAGAACCCTTTAACGATTACTTCATGCTGTGGGTTATCGGGGTCTATTCCTCCCCATGTTTTAATGGCAGAGACCAATCTAGTGTAATAATCGGACGGGTGTTCGTTTGGTCCCTGCATGACCGACTGGACTTTGGTCCAATTAACGGTGCGTTGTCCGGCGGCCTTTACACCGTCCAAAATGGCCTTTTTAAATAGGTTTAAGCACCAAATACCGTTGGTGGTATTATGGTCCCATTCTGGTTCTACTCTGAGACATTGTGCTGTGAGCGCCTGCAATCCCTGAGGCCGTCCCCTTTGGTAGTCAGGTAGTTCTATGGCTTCCCCGGCTTTAGTTAGAATGTCCGCTTTCTCCGCCTCGTTGAAGAGGGCATTCAGAAGGACGTGGACATCGGGCCAGGTGGGATTGTGTGTGGAGAAGATTGCGCTGACCTGGCGGTGGCACTTGTCCGGGTCGTCCCTCAGTGAGGGCATCTGATTTGACCAAGTTACCAGGTCTGAGGTATAGAAGGGTTGATGCGTGTAAACCATCCGCGGGGGCCCATCAGGTTCGAGAGGGGGAATGGGCAGGGCCCTTAAGGGCATCTGGACCGCAGTAGAACTCACGGTGGAGCTTACTTGGTCAGAAGTCCCCGGGGTCTCTTTATCGCAGCCCAGGGTCCCCTTTTCGGAGCCGTGAGGTTCCGTGGGAGCGGGTTTATTCCCGACTTGGGTAGAGTCCTCAATGGTGTTGTGGTGAGTAGAGGAGGGGGTTTTAGTTTTAGCTTGTCCGGGGTTTTTAACTTGTTTGGCGCCCCCCTTGTCCTTTCTCGCTTGTAGTCGTGTGACCCTTCTATTTTCAGTGTCTTGTGCCTCATTCTCCTCCCCCGTTTCCTCCCCACTACTTGAGTCGCTGTCGCTGGATGTCGGGGCTTGCGGCGGTGGTCCTTGATAGTAAAAGGGGACCAGGGTCTGTCGTACATCATCATCTTCGTAAGGGGGGGGCATTGGCAGTCGCCCGGGATTTAATATAGGCAGTTGGTAAGAGGTTGTTCCCTTTGGGGCTTGGAGCATTCTCCTTACTGCCTCAAAGGTGGCCAGGTATTCTAACTGGCGGGGTTTTTCTTCTATCAGGGCTTTCCTTAGGTGGTTCAAGCGTTCTTCATTAAACGAACCCCCCGGTGGCCACCGCAGTTCGGGTTTGGCGGAGGCAGTCCTGGCGGGCCAGGTTTCGGAGCAGAGGTCCTCTAGTTTTTCCTTAGATAACAATTTGTGGCCAGGAATCGACTTCCAACATGCGATGACGAATTGAAGAGGAGAGTCGGGATCCTTCTGGGAACGGGATGGCTTCCGGGAAGCCTTCCTCCCAGAGTGAGTCCGCTCGTGTTTGGAAGCCTGGGTACCCATAGTATATCTCACGCGTGTCTAGATAGGAAAGAGGAAAGAGGAGGGGGTCGATAAGGATTTGTGGGTCTAGGGCTATTCGACAAGGACTTGTAAAAGGAAAGATCTTTAGTCGCTTGGCAACTTCCTAGGGAGGTTTTAAAGAGCTCTAGCTATCCGGTATTCCTTACTTCCTTTTTCCTTAACCATTCACCTGGGGTCCCTTTTCCACTCTGCCGGTCCCGCCCAATTCCTCATGGGCTATTCCCTCCTGGCAACCTCCTACCTATCGTCACAACTCAGGAAAAGGGGCCCTACTGAACGCCCGCGCCGTGTGGTGCCAGATCGGGTGGTCCCTGGACAGAGTTTTGGGTCGAAAATCCCCCTTGCTTTCGGAAGCGGGCTTACAGTACACGTGGTATGTAGCCCGACCGGTGCGGCTGGGATTGGGATAGAAAGCAAGACCACTTCCTGCCCCCTAGAAAGGACGCTCGGGAAGATCGGAAAGAGAGCTCCAACCCCTTGCTTTCAACTGGGATGCCCGTTTGCGGAGAGTCGGCTATCTTTCAAGTCGGGTCTCTCCGTCTTACCCTTCGGGCTCCCAATTGGTGCGGCTGGCTGGAGGGTTTAGATAAAGAGATAGAGCTCAGAACCCCCCTTTCGGGTCGAGCAGCGGTCCACGGTCTCTCTCACTGACTGGACCAAGAGAAAGGCAAGAAGGTACGATAGAGAGGAGGGCAGAGAATTCAGTTGCCAGGAGACTTCCACCCCTTCCCACCAGTGCACTGGATTTTCCTATACTCACGCGTCTTCCACGTCGATCCGATCCCGGGATCGATGAATGAGCCGGCTGGATCCCTTTTGCTCCCCGGCTGAACTCCTGGGGCTCCCGATTACCGCCCGGGAGATGGCCGGAGGTCCAAAAGGGTCTTCTCGGGCAAATTGGCCCGCAGCCGGCTGAAGAATTCGGGGCCTCCGGTCAGCAACCCGGGAGAACCGCTCTGCCCCACGTTGGGCGCCAAGCTGTTACGGAAAATCCGGGTGCGTATTTACCCTGCCACCCAGCCAGTCGGACCAAGTCCGTGGATTCTAGCGGAAGAAAAGGAAGCTCAGCCGGACGCAGGAGCAAAATGCGAAGATCCAAGTTTATTGCGCAATAGGTTCAAAGCGAGATTGAACCCCGAGGATGGGGCGACATAGACTTTTAAAAGTTCCCTCCAAGTCCCATAACACAGTGCGCGAAACGTCATGAATACATTATGGGAAGGTTGGGTTTCATGGGTTACATCATGAATACGTTACACACGTCATGAATATCTCAGAGAAAGGTGGGGTTACACTAATTTACATTTGAGGGAAGGGAGGGGGAATATGCAGAGCGAGGGTCATACACAAATATACATTTCATGAGTACCGGTGGCGGTGGGACAATGGGTTACTGATATGCACCGTCTGCCACCTGGTATTGCCTGGAGGAAGGGCTGGGCAGAACGATCTGATGGGATTAAAGAGTTCCTGTGTACGTGACTTGCCGTCTCGGGGATTATGGAGTCGGGCAGCATCATGGAGTCCTGGGGAAACTGAGTCAAATGACACCAAGAGCGAGAAAATTGGAGCTGTGGTTGATTTTATATGAATTTTGAAAGGTTCTGATAACTTTCAACCTGTTCCGTAGCCTAGATCAAAAGCGGAAGCAGAATGTATCCATTCTTGTAGAAATGGATACATTGTAACAAGGGTTTGACAGTTTTACGAGGTCGGGAGTTTCGGTTCTATTGTTCTCGCCGTGGGGGGCCGTCAGCAGCTCGTCAGGAGGTTAAATGAGGCGTGCAAGAGCTCCCTGAGCTAGCTTCTGCAGGACGAATGCATGGCTGTGATTGGCCAAAGCGCGGCCATAGGAATAAGCGGAGAAGAGAAACACTCGGTCTACTCATTCTAAGTATGGAGCGCAGATAGGCATAGGAAAGGATAGGGAATATATATATATTCGAGCTTATTTCGCTCGGGAAAAGGTCTGGGAAAAGTGTGGTGCTTGTGCAACGGTGAAGGGGGTTCGAGGGTGGGTGTGCGATGGCACCCCTGAGGTCATCGCCTCGGACAGCCAAAAGAAGGGGGGGAATAGGCACCCCCCCCTCAGTCCGTATCAGTTTCACATTTCTTTTTAATGACTGCTGTTCTAATAAATACTCCTTCATAAAAGTTATTGCATTGCAATTTTCATTAAATTATCTTTCCTATGGTATCACTCCCCCCAAAATTGGTGTTATGAGCCATCAAACTTTGGAAACACACTTTTAAATAAGTTTCCATGATTTTAGCCACTAGTATAAGTTGTTCATTTAAAGTTAATGTACTTTTTATATGGGATCAGATTGTTGTTATTAATGTTTCATGTTTATATATGTGTTGGCTGGGTGCAACCCAATCAGATGGTGCAGGGATAAATAAAAATTATTACTATTACTATTATTATTATTGTAGGGATCAGATGGGATTACCATGAGGAATTATAAAATATACATCAAGCCATTGTGTCCACGATGAAAGCATTGTGTTGCCTGGGTTTGATATATTGACGATAATTTCTGATTAAATCCCATAAGATTCTACATTCCTGCCCTTTTCATGCCCTTTTGCCTCTGCTGCCCTTTTCTCCTTGCTCTTCACGAATCACGTACACACTTAGACAGGCAGGCAGGCGTCCTGTGTCCTCAAAGACTGGGCAGTTTCGTCTTTGTAGTTTTCTAATAGGTAATCTTAGGATGTTAATCTTAGGGCCAGGAAACAGGTTTCACATTAAGGTGATAATGGTCACTGTCCTCCTGGCCATCCTCCTTATCATATGTATATTGCTTGTTTATTACCTCCGGGGTTGCCAGATGCTCTTCTTTGTAGTTCTGTTCTTTGTTTACCCTGTGCTTAATTAGTTTTAGTAGTTTAACTTTCTCCCCACGTGGGTTTGTTGAAATGCTCAGAAGAAATCTGATTGGTTCTTACGAACACTCTGTAAAAAGTTCTTTTGTGAATAAAACGGTGTTGGGTGTAGTGAAGGGTTAACCTTCTGTGTCTCGAGGCTGAGAGGAGGCGCTTGCAAGGGAAGTAAGCCAGGACCTGAGGAAAGCAGCTTGGAATGCTGTGAGCTGAGTGAAAAGTGAAAGTGTTTTTGTTGCGCAGCTGCAAACTGAGAGGAGGACGCAGAGAAAATGCAGCTTGAATCAGATGGAAGTTCTTGATTGTAAATACGCTACTTTTGAGCAAATAAAGGGATATTAGGACAGAAGAAACGTGTGGGACTTGTTCACTGCTCTTTCCACACACATCGCTGCGTAATTCTGCTAATTGCTTTACGACCGCCTGAAAGCCACACTGCATAAACAGAAGCTACAGAGGCTCCCAGGGGAAGCGTGGCTGGGCGCCGGACAATAAAGCAATAAATCTACCTAACAAACGGCCTGGGCCGGGGACTGCGGAGATTGGACGGACAAGCACAGAGAGACATGCACCCTTCCCAGAGTCTTGCTGGTTCAAGCCTCTGTGTGTATTCTTATTAATCAGAGTTCAATCCTTCCTTTACTTTGCGAACGCAACAATGATCACTGATTCTACTACCTGAGGTTCAATCAGCCTGACTCTTCTCTGGGACGGATTTTGTTTGGCCCAGTCATGGCTTCCCCTCCATCGCCAATGTCAGGCGTCTCTTTGGTCAACCCAAGACTGACAGCAGCAAAAACAAAAACAGAAAGAGCCAGTGTGGTGTAGTGGTTAAGAGCGGTGGACTCTTAATCTGGTGAACCGGGTTCGCGTCTCCGCTCCTCCACCTGCAGTTGCTGGGTGACCTTGGGCCAGTCACACTTCTCTGAAGTCTCTCAGCCCCACTCACCTCACAGAGTGTTTGTTGTGGGGGAGGAAGGGAAAGGAGAATGTGAGCCGCTTTGAGACTCCTGAAGGGGAGTGATAAAGCGGGATATCAAATGCAAACTCTTCTTCTTCTTCAGAAAACCTGACAGAAGCTACTTATCTTTCCTAACAACTCTGAAGCTGACATTTAAGATGCCTGGGCAGTTCAGACAAGCCCAACCGTGGTATAAAAAGGCAGAACTGGAGGAAGATGGTTCACAGAAAAAACTGGAGTTTGCTGTTCAAGGTTTATTGTGGGGCTGTTAGGTTCCCAGGGGTTGTATTGGGCGCTGTTGAGCTCTGTGAAAATATATGAGGTTTGTTACATAGAGGTATTTTTTGAATTTCCAGGCAGATAGGACGATCCCACAGGGAGCCTTACCAAGAGAGGCCACGATCCCACGATTCTCCTCCATGACGTCCTTATGCAGAGCTCTCTGGTCAGGATCCAGCAACGCCCACTCCTCATCCGTGAAATGAACAGAAACATCTTCAAAGCACACTGGACCCTGTCACGGAAAATCTGGGTGCGTATTTACCCTGCCACCCAGCCAGTCGGACCAAGTCCGTGGATTCTAGCGGAAGAAAAGGAAGCTCAGCCGGACGCAGGAGCAAAATGCGAAGATCCAAGTTTATTGCGCAATAGGTTCAAAGCGAGATTGAACCCCGAGGATGGGGCGACATAGACTTTTAAAAGTTCCCTCCAAGTCCCATAACACAGTGCGCGAAACGTCATGAATACATTATGGGAAGGTTGGGTTTCATGGGTTACATCATGAATACATTACACACGTCATGAATATCTCAGAGAAAGGTGGGGTTACACTAATTTACATTTGAGGGAAGGGAGGGGGAATATGCAGAGCGAGGGTCATACACAAATATACATTTCATGAGTACCGGTGGCGGTGGGACAATGGGTTACTGATATGCACCGTCTGCCACCTGGTATTGCCTGGAGGAAGGGCTGGGCAGAACGATCTGATGGGATTAAAGAGTTCCTGTGTACGTGACTTGCCGTCTCGGGGATTATGGAGTCGGGCAGCATCATGGAGTCCTGGGGAAACTGAGTCAAATGACACCAAGAGCGAGAAAATTGGAGCTGTGGTTGATTTTATATGAATTTTGAAAGGTTCTGATAACTTTCAACCTGTTCCGTAGCCTAGATCAAAAGCGGAAGCAGAATGTATCCATTCTTGTAGAAATGGATACATTGTAACAAGGGTTTGACAGTTTTACGAGGTCGGGAGTTTCGGTTCTATTGTTCTCGCCGTGGGGGGCCGTCAGCAGCTCGTCAGGAGGTTAAATGAGGCGTGCAAGAGCTCCCTGAGCTAGCTTCTGCAGGACGAATGCATGGCTGTGATTGGCCAAAGCGCGGCCATAGGAATAAGCGGAGAAGAGAAACACTCGGTCTACTCATTCTAAGTATGGAGCGCAGATAGGCATAGGAAAGGATAGGGAATATATATATATTCGAGCTTATTTCGCTCGGGAAAAGGTCTGGGAAAAGTGTGGTGCTTGTGCAACGGTGAAGAGGGTTCGAGGGTGGGTGTGCGATGGCACCCTTGAGGTCATCGCCTCGGACAGCCAAAAGAAGGGGGGAATAGGCACCCCCCCCTCAGTCCGTATCAGTCCCCCATTCGGAGATAGATTTGCATTAAAGTTCTGTAAGAACTTGCAAATCCTTTCTCCGCACCATTTGAGCACTAAAGTTCGGTAATCTCATATTCACCTTCTCCCAAATGTCTCATTTGTATATAGTCTGGGAAAGTGGGAGCATGTCGGGAGCGGGAATAGGCTCGCAGAGGAAAGGAGCTAGTAGGAGCAGAATGTCGGAGGAGAGAGCAGCAAGGGGTAACACAATGCATAGTACAACATAGGATAGAGACACAGAGGAAAACAGTTAAAATGATAAACAACACGACTTTCAATAGTTGTCTGAGCCATCCCAGCTTGGGCAACCATCCCCATAAGTCCACATCGGATAGCCCCTCATGCTGGATGTCGTGGAGCTTCCCTGCTAGTTCATGAATGTTATTTAAATGTCCAGTTATATTTAAGGTCTGGTCAGTCACGTATGTACAGCACTCTGTGCCTATTAATGCACAGGTGCCTCCTTGACTGGACAAGAGGAAGTCTGTCGCGATCCTCGTCTGTAGGCTCAATTGTCTTACCTCGGATAGTTCCGACATGAGAGAGTCTGTGATCTGAGTCGCCTCCTGCATGAACTTAAGGAGGATGTCGGTGAGTCGGAGAATATCCACGTGGTTTGAACCGGCACCGTAGGCGGGGAAGAGTGCTCGGCCTACGGTCTCTCCATTCGCAGCAACGTCTGACAGGTCTTGACAGCTCCCTTTGCTCCCTTTTGTTCCGTTGTCTTCCAGGCGGTAGGTGTGGTAATATTCTAATTCCGGGAACGATGTAGCCAATGAAGCAGGATCCGGACATGTGTGGGCTCACCCATGTATAAGCGCGGTGCCCACACACCCAGAATAGGCCGCTGAGGTAAGATTCCATTCGGCCTGAAGCAAAGGTTTGTAGTAGCATGGTGTCTGCGGGTTGTGGCTTCCAGTCCAAGGGGTGTCCAACCGCAGCGGCCCAGGCAACAGTAAGGTTGGGAAAAGTTCGGGAGTCCCTTGTGTTAGAGACAGTGACTAGTCCAGTTGGTAGGATTTCCAGAGTGTTGGTGCATGTACTGGATCCGATGAAGGTTCCCTCCCCTGAGAAGCTGCGGCAAAGGGGTCCCTTCGTAGGGCCGGTGAGGTAGAGGTATTGATGTGTTAAGTTGAGTGCGGTCAGGTTCCAGGAGGTAACATTTCCGGAACGGAACTGTTCTAGAGTCACTGGTACAGGGACCAGTGGGAGGCTCTGTTGGAGATGGCTGGGTGCGTGAGCGCAAATCCAGCAGTCCGGGTAGGGTGACTCCTTCGCCACCTGGCTGAGAAGCTTAATGTAGGAGTTTTGCTCCCAGGATGACAGGAGGTCTTCTCCCGGGAGTGCCGGGTCGGCGCCGAATTGTCGGGGTGCTGTACCAACCGGATGGAGGGGGTCGGTGGTGTTCAGTAGTTGCCTATCCCTGGCGATACCGCCGCACCGCAGGGGTCCGACGTGGTCCCATGAAGGGGAGCGCGAGGGGTGTAAAGAATGGTGCCACCCTTCGAGATACTCAGCCCCTCTCCACTCATAAGTGACCCCTAAGTCCCATAGACAGCAGAACCGTCGTAGGCAGAGTCCTTGGAGTTGGGGCTTCCGGGTTTCTGGGGTGGAGCGGAGGCACTGGAAGCCGAAAATCAAGTTTCCAGAGGGGTGGCTTGATTCCGTATAAGCGTGAGTAGCCCCTCCTGTCTCGACTTCGGTCCAGTTTGGGGTTTGCGAGACCTCCCCGTTCTCGTAAAGAAGGTAAGTCCCATTTCTGCAGGTCAGCCGGTAAGAGGAGTGGTCAAGAGTGAGAGCCGCAGAGCCGATACGGTGTAGATCCTTGTCTCGGATGAAAAGTTCCCAATATTCGTTTTCGGCGAGTTGGGGAACTAGGGAATGGCGCAACAAGGTCCGAGACTCAGGAAGGCAGAAATCAAAGTCCCCCATTCGATCAGGATTAGACCTTCCCGTCTCGACCTCATGATAGTCCAAGAAGTGGTAGTTTGTTCGTAATCCTGTGCAGTGGTCTGATGAGGTGGACGTGACCCAGGATGAGGCAGCGAGGAGAAGGGCGGTGGTGACCAGGCGCATGGTTCGAATGCGCGTAGGGAGAGCGCAAATGGTCGAACGAACGAAGGCAATGGAGCTGTCAGCTGTCAATGAAGCAAGCAGTGAATGGAGCTGTCAAATGAAGCAAGCTGTCAATGGAGCTGTCAAGCGAAGGAAGCTGTCAACGGAGCTGTCAAATGAAGCAAGCTGTCAATGGAGCTGTCAAGCGAAGGAAGCTGTCAACGGAGCTGTCAAATGAAGCAAGCTGTCAATGGAGCTGTCAAGCGTGGTTGTCGGCGCGTCTGAAACGTAGCTTGATGGTGTTGGTATCTGGGATGATTTCGGACGTCCAGTTGGGTGTCGCGGTGTCTGGTCCGGTCTGTTGGGCCCGACTTTGACCCCGATCAGCTGGTCCGGTCTGTTGAGCCCGATCTTGGCCCCGATCAGCTGGTCCAGTCTGTTGAGCCCGACCTTGGCCCCGATCAGCTGGTCCGGTCTGTTGAGCCCGACCTTGGCCCCGATCCGCTGGTCCGGTCTGTTGGTCGTCGTCGTCAATATATGAGGTCGGTAGAGCAGGTGGAGTCGAAAAGGTGAAGTCCTCGCCGTTGCTTTCTTCCGTCTCCTGTGGAGGGGGTGAGGACTTGCACCTAGTGTGATGTAACCAGGAATTCTTCTCACCTACTTTCACGGCGGTCGGCGATGTCAAGAGTACTTGGTAGGGACCTTCCCACGCGGGTTGGAGTGGTTCTTTCTGGTAGACCTTGACGAGGATCCAGTCACCTGGGTGGAAGGAGTGAGCGTGGATGTCGATGGGTAGGTTCTGTCCCTCGATGGCCGCGTAGTGGTGGAGACGCTGTAGCTGTGTCTGGAGCTGAATAACATAATTAGTAAGTTCTGCCTCCCCCAGCTCCAGTTCAGATAGTGGGAATAGAGTGTTGTAGACGGGAGGAGGTCTCCCGAATAAGAGTTTGAATGGAGAGAGTTTCAAACGTCCGGTTGGGGCGCTGCGGATGTTATGAAGAACCAGTGGGAGTGCATTCACCCATTTTAGGCCAGTGAGCTCGCAAAGTTTGCCCAACTGTATTTTTATTTCCTGGTTCATACGCTCCACTTGGCCAGAAGATTGTGGGTGGTATGGAGTGTGGAGGTCCCATTTAATTTGGAGTGTTTTGGCCACTAATTGCACCACTTCTGCAGTAAAGTGGGTCCCCCTATCGCTGTCTAGGCGACGGGGTATGCCATAGCGGGGAATAATGTCCTGTAGGAGGGCCCTGGCAACTACGGATGCGGTAGCTTTTCTGCAAGGGAATCCCTCCACCCACGAGGAAAATTGGTCAACTATAATCAGAGCATGTTTAAAGCCTTGGCATCGGGGCAGATCAATAAAATCAAGCTGCAAGTTCTCAAAAGGGACAAAGGCCCATGGTCTGGCTCCCGGCGGCCTCCTGGGTTCACGCTTAGGATTGAAGCGCTGGCAGGTAATGCAATTCTTTGATGCTGCTGCTGCTGCGGCAGCTATCCCGGGTGCGTACCAAGATCTAATTACATGTTCCATTAATCTCCCTTTTCCCCAATGTGTCCGCTGATGAAGAAACCTCACTACTTTTGGAGTCCAGGCCTTTGGAAGGACGGTTCTTCCATCGGGGAGGACCCAGATACCCTGTTGTTCGGTGGCACCTATCGATTCCCACGTAGCCTTTTCATCCCCTGGGGCAGACTTGTAAATTTCTGTGAGGTCTAGGTCTGCTGGCAGTTGGAGGGCTTGGAACTCGGATTCGTTGTTAGGGATGCGTAAGGCTGCCATCTGTGCGGCTTTGTCGGCTCGTCTGTTTCCTTTAGAAACTGAGTCCCTGCCCTTGGTATGGGCCTTGCAGTGGACAACGGCTATGGCGGCAGGTAGGTGGATCGCTGTGAGAAGTCGCTCAACCAGGGCGGCGTGCGAGATTTGAGACCCGGCAGCGGTTAGAAAGCCTCTTTGGAGCCAAATTTGGCCAGTTGTGTGCACCAAGCCGAAACAGTATTTACTATCCGTATAAATGGTTATCCGCTTCCCCTCACCAATCTCGCAGGCACGCAGCAGCGCAATTAGCTCGGCGGCTTGGGCACTGTACTGAGAGTTAATTGGATTTGACTCTAGTACTTCGAAGTCGGAGACCACCGCGTACCCAGTCTTCCTAACCCCGTCGATTACTTTAGAGCTACCATCAGTATATAATATTAGGTCCGGGTTCTCCAGGGGAAGATGATCTAAGTCTTCCCGGGGCTTTTCGGCTTGCCTGACTATAGTGGTGCAGTCGTGATGCGGGGTGCCATCGTCGGGAAGAGGTAGTAGGGTAGCGGGGTTTAACGAGTTGACACGTTTAATGGTGACATTGGTTGGGGTCAGTAGGAGGGCTTCGTACCGGTTGAGGCGGGAGTTTGAGAAATGGTGACATCCTTTTAAGGTTAGGAGGGTTGAGACTGAATGGGGAACGTGGAGGGTGATTTCGTGGCCCAGAACCGTTTCTTGGGCTTTCTCGAGGAGGACAGCAGCGGCTGCAATGGCTCTGAGGCAACTGACAGCCCCTTTAGCAGTATTGTCAAGTTGTAGACTATAATATGCTACTGGCCTCTCTTGGTCGCGGAATGGTTGGGTTAGGACCCCAGAGGCTACCCCCATTTGCTCGTGGATGAACAGGTTGAAAGGGATTCGGTAGTCTGGTAATCCTAGGGCAGGAGCAGATCTGAGTTCCCGTTTTAGTCGTTCAAAGGAGGTGTAGGCTTCTTCCTCCCAGACTAAGGTGTCGGGGTGGTCCTGACGCGTCATGACAGTTAAGGGCTTCGTTATTTCACTGTAACCAGCGATCCATGCCCGACAGAAGCCGGCCATGCCAAGGAAGCCGCGGAGCTGTCGCTTTGTTCTTGGGAGGGGGATTTTAGTGACTGCCTCAATCCTGTCAGTGGCTAGACTTCTGGTCCCTACTCCCAAGATGTGTCCGAGGTACTTGACCTCTTGTTGACAATATTGGAGTTTCTTAGGAGACACTTTATGTCCCTTCTTTGCTAATTCTGATAGGAGGTATTTAGTATCTGTCTTACACGCCTCCTCACTGGTAGAACATAATAAAATATCGTCCACGTAGAGAAGCAAGGTGGAGCTGGCCGGTAGGTGGATGTCTTCTAAGTCCTGGTGTAATACGGCCGAAAAAATGGCTGGTGACTCTACGTAGCCTTGGGGCAGTCTGGTCCAAGTTAATTGGCCGGGCCCCCAGGTAAATGCAAAAAGGAATTGGCTAGCCGGATCTAGGGCTATGCTGAAGAAGGCAGAGCACAGGTCCGCAGCGGAGTACCAAGTCGTCCCTGCTGGAATGGCGTTTAGGAGGGAGTTCGGGTTGCCAACTACGGGGTGTCGGGGTATCACGAATTGGTTCACTAATCTCAAGTCCTGCACAAAACGGTACCGTATAGGTGCCCCCTCCTTAGCGGGCTTCTTGACCGGGAGAACTGGGGTATTACAGGGTGAAGCGCATGAGACTAGGATCCCCTTTTCGAGGAAGTCCTCAATCATGGGTGTTAGGCCTTCTATGGCTTCTTTGGGCAGAGGGTATTGCTTGGTGCACGGGAAGGGTAGGTCGCTTCGGTAAGTGATCTTGACCGGAGTGGCGGAGAGTAAGAGTCCTACTCAGGTTGACTCCGTGCCCCATAGGGAGGGGGGCAATTCGTTTTCCAGTTCTAAAGGGAGTTCGGGAAACTGTCGGTCCGCTTTAGATTCCTGAATGATACCCTGGAACATGGGAATAGAGTTCCCTGGCATATGTAGGTAAATGCCATCCGGGGAGCATTTTATGGTGGCGTTTAGTTTGCAGAGGAGGTCTCTGCCGAGGAGGTTGACGGGGCTGCTTGTTAAAAGGAAGGTGTGTTCCGCTAGTAATGGTCCGAGGGTGACTTTGGCCGGTCGCGAGAGCGGGCAAGTGCGGGGTATCCCATCCAGTCCCATTACTTTCTTGGTCACTGTCCCTGGTTCCAGGTGACTGTCGGTTAGGGTGGAATAGGTGGCCCCTGTGTCCAGTAGACATTGGTAGGGGTGGCCGTCTATCTCGATTGTACAGACCGGGTCTTCGGGTGACAATGTAAGGACAGGGCAGATGGTTTGGGTCTGACTGGGATCCCCTTCTAATTGTCAATAAGTGTCCTGATCATCGGGAGGTGGTTGGTTTGGAGGGTGCAAGGGAGGAGCAGTAGCATTCGCCCAAGGGTGGGCGGGCTGGTCTATGGCCGGCATTTGGGTCCGGGGTCCTGGTTGTGGTCGGGATTGAGGTATCGGGTTCGGGACCGTCGGTGGGGTATAAGCCGCTGGGTTGTGGTTGCTGTAGCCTGGAGTTACGGTGGCTTGCGGGGAGAAAGGGGGGTGAGTGATCCGTACAGGGAAAGGCTTAGGCTCCTGTCCCCCGTAGGGTGTCGCATTTAGGTAGGGGCAGAATCTTTTTATGTGTCCCTCTTCCTGGCAGTAATAGCATCCTCCAGTCCCCGGTCCCCATTGCCTATAGGGATTTGGGTTTCCTCCTCCACGGATTCCCTTTCCTCGAGGGAGTCCCCTGCCTCGATTAGGACCATAGGCAGTTTCCATGCTTAAGGCTAGTATCTGTTCGACCTCGGGCTTCGTTTCCTTCTTCTTTCTTTCATCCCGAGAGTTGTAGACAGATTTTGCGATGGACAAGATTTCACTTACGCTCTTTCCATCGTATCCAATTTGGAGATTCAGAGCTTTTCTGATATCTGGGCAAGCCTGATCCTTGAAGAACCCTTTAACGATTACTTCATGCTGTGGGTTATCGGGGTCTATTCCTCCCCATGTTTTAATGGCAGAGACCAATCTAGTGTAATAATCGGACGGGTGTTCGTTTGGTCCCTGCATGACCGACTGGACTTTGGCCCAATTAACGGTGCGTTGTCCGGCGGCCTTTACACCGTCCAAAATGGCCTTTTTAAATAGGTTTAAGCACCAAATACCGTTGGTGGTATTATGGTCCCATTCTGGTTCTACTCTGAGACATTGTGCTGTGAGCGCCTGCAATCCCTGAGGCCGTCCCCTTTGGTAGTCAGGTAGTTCTATGGCTTCCCCGGCTTTAGTTAGAATGTCCGCTTTCTCCGCCTCGTTGAAGAGGGCATTCAGAAGGACGTGGACATCGGGCCAGGTGGGATTGTGTGTGGAGAAGATTGCGCTGACCTGGCGGTGGCACTTGTCCGGGTCGTCCCTCAGTGAGGGCATCTGATTTGACCAAGTTACCAGGTCTGAGGTATAGAAGGGTTGATGCGTGTAAACCATCCGCGGGGGCCCATCAGGTTCGAGAGGGGGAATGGGCAGGGCCCTTAAGGGCATCTGGACCGCAGTAGAACTCACGGTGGAGCTTACTTGGTCAGAAGTCCCCGGGGTCTCTTTATCGCAGCCCAGGGTCCCCTTTTCGGAGCCGTGAGGTTCCGTGGGAGCGGGTTTATTCCCGACTTGGGTGGAGTCCTCAATGGTGTTGTGGTGAGTAGAGGAGGGGGTTTTAGTTTTAGCTTGTCCGGGGTTTTTAACTTGTTTGGCGCCCCCCTTGTCCTTTCTCGCTTGTAGTCGTGTGACCCTTCTATTTTCAGTGTCTTGTGCCTCATTCTCCTCCCCCGTTTCCTCCCCACTACTTGAGTCGCTGTCGCTGGATGTCGGGGCTTGCGGCGGTGGTCCTTGATAGTAAAAGGGGACCAGGGTCTGTCGTACATCATCATCTTCGTAAGGGGGGGGCATTGGCAGTCGCCCGGGATTTAATATAGGCAGTTGGTAAGAGGTTGTTCCCTTTGGGGCTTGGAGCATTTTCCTTACTGCCTCAAAGGTGGCCAGGTATTCTAACTGGCGGGGTTTTTCTTCTATCAGGGCTTTCCTTAGGTGGTTCAAGCGTTCTTCATTAAACGAACCCCCCGGTGGCCACCGCAGTTCGGGTTTGGCGGAGGCAGTCCTGGCGGGCCAGGTTTCGGAGCAGAGGTCCTCTAGTTTTTCCTTAGATAACAATTTGTGGCCAGGAATCGACTTCCAACATGCGATGACGAATTGAAGAGGAGAGTCTGGATCCTTCTGGGAACGGGATGGCTTCCGGGAAGCCTTCCTCCCAGAGTGAGTCCGCTCGTGTTTGGAAGCCTGGGTACCCATAGTATATCTCACGCGTGTCTAGATAGGAAAGAGGAAAGAGGAGGGGTTCGATAAGGATTTGTGGGTCTAGGGCTATTCGACAAGGACTTGTAAAAGGAAAGATCTTTAGTCGCTTGGCAACTTCCTAGGGAGGTTTTAAAGAGCTCTAGCTATCCGGTATTCCTTACTTCCTTTTTCCTTAACCATTCACCTGGGGTCCCTTTTCCACTCTGCCGGTCCCGCCCAATTCCTCATGGGCTATTCCCTCCTGGCAACCTCCTACCTATCGTCACAACTCAGGAAAAGGGGCCCTACTGAACGCCCGCGCCGTGCGGTGCCAGATCGGGTGGTCCCTGGACAGAGTTTTGGGTCGAAAATCCCCCTTGCTTTCGGAAGCGGGCTTACAGTACACGTGGTATGTAGCCCGACCGGTGCGGCTGGGATTGGGATAGAAAGCAAGACCACTTCCTGCCCCCTAGAAAGGACGCTCGGGAAGATCGGAAAGAGAGCTCCAACCCCTTGCTTTCAACTGGGATGCCCGTTTGCGGAGAGTTGGCTATCTTTCAAGTCGGGTCTCTCCGTCTTACCCTTCGGGCTCCCAATTGGTGCGGCTGGCTGGAGGGTTTAGATAAAGAGATAGAGCTCAGAACCCCCCTTTCGGGTCGAGCAGCGGTCCACGGTCTCTCTCACTGACTGGACCAAGAGAAAGGCAAGAAGGTACGATAGAGAGGAGGGCAGAGAATTCAGTTGCCAGGAGACTTCCACCCCTTCCCACCAGTGCACTGGATTTTCCTATACTCACGCGTCTTCCACATCGATCCGATCCCGGGATCGATGAATGAGCCGGCTGGATCCCTTTTGCTCCCCGGCTGAACTCCTGGGGCTCCCGATTACCGCCCGGGAGATGGCCGGAGGTCCAAAAAGGTCTTCTCGGGCAAATTGGCCCGCAGCCGGCTGAAGAATTCGGGGCCTCCGGTCAGCAACCCGGGAGAACCGCTCTGTCCCTGTTGGGCGCCAAGCTGTCACGGAAAATCTGGGTGCGTATTTACCCTGCCACCCAGCCAGTCGGACCAAGTCCGTGGATTCTAGCGGAAGAAAAGGAAGCTCAGCCGGACGCAGGAGCAAAATGCGAAGATCCAAGTTTATTGCGCAATAGGTTCAAAGCGAGATTGAACCCCGAGGATGGGGCGACATAGACTTTTAAAAGTTCCCTCCAAGTCCCATAACACAGTGCGCGAAACGTCATGAATACATTATGGGAAGGTTGGGTTTCATGGGTTACATCATGAATACATTACACACGTCATGAATATCTCAGAGAAAGGTGGGGTTACACTAATTTACATTTGAGGGAAGGGAGGGGGAATATGCAGAGCGAGGGTCATACACAAATATACATTTCATGAGTACCGGTGGCGGTGGGACAATGGGTTACTGATATGCACCGTCTGCCACCTGGTATTGCCTGGAGGAAGGGCTGGGCAGAACGATCTGATGGGATTAAAGAGTTCCTGTGTACGTGACTTGCCGTCTCGGGGATTATGGAGTCGGGCAGCATCATGGAGTCCTGGGGAAACTGAGTCAAATGACACCAAGAGCGAGAAAATTGGAGCTGTGGTTGATTTTATATGAATTTTGAAAGGTTCTGATAACTTTCAACCTGTTCCGTAGCCTAGATCAAAAGCGGAAGCAGAATGTATCCATTCTTGTAGAAATGGATACATTGTAACAAGGGTTTGACAGTTTTACGAGGTCGGGAGTTTCGGTTCTATTGTTCTCGCCGTGGGGGGCCGTCAGCAGCTCGTCAGGAGGTTAAATGAGGCGTGCAAGAGCTCCCTGAGCTAGCTTCTGCAGGACGAATGCATGGCTGTGATTGGCCAAAGCGCGGCCATAGGAATAAGCGGAGAAGAGAAACACTCGGTCTACTCATTCTAAGTATGGAGCGCAGATAGGCATAGGAAAGGATAGGGAATATATATATATTCGAGCTTATTTCGCTCGGGAAAAGGTCTGGGAAAAGTGTGGTGCTTGTGCAACGGTGAAGAGGGTTCGAGGGTGGGTGTGCGATGGCACCCTTGAGGTCATCGCCTCGGACAGCCAAAAGAAGGGGGGAATAGGCACCCCCCCCTCAGTCCGTATCAACCCTAAAAGAAAAAGGGAAATGTCCTCCTCTGAGACAGGATCAATATGATCTGCTACACAATGCTCTGTTATAACAGATTGAGGTCGAATCCTGACAAGACAGAAAGTACTCTTTTGGGGGACAGAGGGTGGGCAGGTGTGGGGGGGCTCCCTGGTCCTGAATGGGCCAACTGTGCCCCTGAAGGACCAGGTGCGCAGCCTGGGAGTCAGTTTGGAGTCACAGCTGTCCATGGAGGCGCAGGTCAATTCTGTGTCCAGGGCAGCTGTTATCAGCTCCATCTGGTACGCAGGCTGAGACACTCCCTGACCGCAGACTGTCTTGCCAGAGTGATGCATGCTCTGGTTATCTCCTGATTGGACTACTGCCATGCGCTCTACCTGGGACTACCTTTGAAGGTGACCCGGAAACTACAACTAATCCAGAATGCGGCAGCTAGACTGGTGACTGGGAGCAGTCATTTGTTTGTAAATAGGTGGTACTCCAGTTGGTGTTTTTCAAGTAATTCCGCCTACGCAAGCATCCCAGTTTCCCAGATGGAAGGATCCACTTTCTCCTCTCCTCATGTGCTGTTTTGGGAAGTTCCCTCCCAGTGCCCTGGAGCCAAATTCAAGGGGTTCATGGGGGCATGGAGAGGGGGAGGAGTGGGGGGCAGGCCCCATTTTGCAGCAATGGGGCTGGCTAGGTGAATCCTGGCCACTATTTGTACTCGTCTGTCCGCTGCTTAGAAGCCTATTTTAGCATTCACTGTTCAATATAGAAATACAAGAAGCCTAGTTTGGATGACCAACTGTCTTGGATGATCTAGCTGAGACTCCTGCAATGCAGGGGGTGGGACTTGATGACCTTTGGGGTCTCTTTCAACTCTAGGATTCCATGAAAACAGCAACTACAGATGAATCCTACTGGCAACATTCAGAAGGCTGGTGTAAAGGTGGTGTTTCCCCTTTGCAGTAACACTCTGGCACAGTCAGCGTGGTACTTAAGAGTCTTTATTACACATATACAAGAAACAGCTACAGTTCAGAATTAGGCGTCCAAACCTGTCGAGTCAGATTCGGGGAGCAGCTTCCTACGATTCCCGCGCAAGACGTCTTTGATCCTTACGTTTCATTTCCCTTCTTGTCTGTGCTGATTTGAAAGCCCCCTCCCTTCCGGAGTCTCAGCTTCCTCCCTGAGCCTCTAGGTGGTTGAGGGGATCTTCAGCATCGCTGAGCCCCGGCTCCCCCTGACTGCTCTCCGCCCCCTGTTCTGCCTCTTCTGTCCATTACTCCTCCGAATCCTCCCTGACAGCTGGCGTCACAGAGTTGTATGGGCAGGAAATCTCACAGTTCACAGCTGGAGTTAACTATCAGCAAGAACACGATATTCACAGACTTGGCTGAGTTTCAAGCCAAATGAGAAGAGCAGCTCATTCCCTGAGGGTTTGTCAGTTTACATGTCTTAGTGCAGAAATTATGGATCTAATATTGATCTTTTCTATTCTAGTTAGTTCAAGAGGGTTCCGGAAGCTTCTCTGAATAAAAGAAACAAGCAGAAGGTTCCTGATGTTTGGGTTATTCCTTCAGAGAAGCTGAGTACAGCTGGGTTAAAGTGGCTCTCTTCTCTCTTCTGTCAAGGTCATGCTGACTGTAAGAAGAGGCCAGAAGGAGACTGGGTTTCTTTCTCTCTCTCTCTCTCTCTCTTCCCTCTGGTGTTCTGTACATAGTATGTGTTAAGGTTAAGGTTAAGTGTTAAGGTTTAGACTTAAGGCTGCTGCAACTGGATTTCTTATGCACAAGGCCAATCCTGGATGTTTTGGATTTGGGACCATTATGCTCATTTGCCTTCAGTAGCAGTAAAGCTCTGCTGGATGAAATACAATTGCCACTGGTCTATTTTTGGGAATCCTGTAACATGTTTAGGTTTTACTCTGCTAACTATACATTGGAGTTCTGCTATGGATCAATATTGAGTCGAATTTTATAACGGTGTCTTCCTCCAGAAAATCAATTGCTGAGAGTGAAGGCCCCCAGCTCCCCACAAGTTTCTAACTCCCCTCCTCTCTGGGGTTTCTGGCAAGCGATCCAACAGTGCGCCAGTGTGCAGCCTGCCTTTGCTCCTCCATTGTCAGAAGTCTCCGGGCTCTGAGACACAAGCAGGGAGGGGGGCTTCTGGCAGTAGGAGAGGGAGCCCCCGGTGGCTCCTCCTTCTCCTGACTCACCTCAGCCTTTCGACCTTCCTCCTCCCACTCGCCTCCTTCCTCTTCTGCCTCTGATTCTTCACTGCATTCTGCCACAGAGTCTCCCAGCTCACTAAGCCCTGTTTCCCCTTCAGCTTCTGGCGCCTCCTCTTCCCAGGCTTCTCCCTCTTCTCCCTCTGACCGCTCATCCTTCCTCCACATCCACTCCTTGGGCTGAGACATCTTCCCTTCCTGGTTCCCCGGCTGCTTCCTCCCACCATTCCTCTGTGCCCAACCAGTCCATGACATTGCTCCATCCCTCAGCCTCTGTCCCCACAAGGCAGCTTCCCCTGACCTGATCTGGTTCCACAGCCGCTGCTTCCCTTCTGCCCCCATGAAAAGGCGGATCTGGAGGTCTTGCTGGCATCATTTTGTCACCTGCAAGAGAAAAAAGGTAAGCAGGATGCCAGGAGTGCCCATGTCTCTCACAGGTGAAACAGGGCATCTCTAACTACAGATGGGCCTTTCAGAAAGCCTTTCCTGCTGAGTGCAGGCGGACATTTGTGCCCATTTCATGTTAGGTGTGCAGAAATACTTCTCCCCTCCTCTCGACCCTTGTTCCCAACTGTCCCCCCCCCCCAAGAACTCACAGATTAGTTGGAAAACCAACAGAATGAGACCAAATGGAGAAAAGCCTCCTTCTTCCTTACCCAGTGGCCTCTCTCTGGTGTCCAACAAAGGCCTCTCTGCTTCACAGGAATCTAGGTCCATTTCCTCAAAATGATCCTTTTCCTGATAAAGAAACAAGGATTGAAATCAGAGAAAGGTGAGAAATATTAGAAAGAGAATGAAAAAGAGAAAAACTTTATGGGTGTTAGATCTCATTCCCAGAAAAAGAACGGGCATCAGTAGAGCATTATGGGATGTTCTCCATCCTCTTTGGAGCCCCTTGGGAGTATCCAGGCAAAGTCTCTCTCACCTGCTTTCTCTCTGCCTGCTTCCTCTCTTCTGCCTGACTCAGGAGGAAACCTTCGGCCAGGGCCACCGCCTGGGAACTGGTCTCCGCTCCGCATTCCCTCACCCAGCTCTCCATCTCTGGAGGAAGGACAGCCAGGAACTGCTCCAAGATCACAAGATCCAGCATCTCAGCTTTCGTGTGCCTTTCTGGCTTCAGCCATTGGTGGCAAAGGTGGTAGAGTCGGCTGCAAACCTCTCGGGGTCCTTTGGCCTCCTGGCAGCAGAACCTCCCAAACTGCTGGCTCTGCACCTCTGAGCGGAGGGTGCCCTCCTCACCCAGGATCTTCAGCACAGAGTTTTCCCAGAATCCCCCACTGCTCCCAGTTTGGTTGGCATGGCCTCTTCCTGTTTCAGGGCCAGCTGGGTCTTGCTCATCCATCTGTGCTCTCAGGAACCCTTTGGTCTTCTGCCAAGTTCTGTCTTAATGAGAAGCTCTTGCCAATCCTACAAAGCAAATGCTTTTTTACGTAAAAGTTTTTATTATTATTAGTAAATAATTTTATTTTTTGTATAGTTTGTATAGTTTTGTTCTTTAGGTGAGAGGGTCAGGGCTGTCTGGGAGTCGGCCCCATTCAACAGAATGGCAGGGGGCGGGTTCCCCGGGGGGGATGTACTGGGACACCCAATCACAGTGATCATGGGTAGGAGGAGGAGTTACACTATGACCAGACCACGTCATTACCGAGGAGGCAGGTTTAGTCATTGTTTGAGGACTATCCTTCCCTCCAGGTCTGGTCTTGACCAGAAGGATACTGGAATCAGCAAGGGAGACCCACATGACCTGAAGGGGCTGCTGTGCAATGCCAGGTCAATGATTCATAAGACCACTGCCATCCACGACTTGGATGGAGGACTTGACCTGGCATGTTCACCTCTATGGATGTGGGTGATCTGACATGAAGTGAAACCGAAACAAAAGAAGTGTCATGGTCGGATCACTTCCTGGTGCAACTGGACTTCTCCACAACCCTTTCCCTCTGCAGGGAGGAGGGACCAATTTGGATGGCCCACCCCCGGTACTTAATGGATCCAAATGGTTTCCAGAAAGGAGGAGGGGATGTTTTATCCCATGTTGATGGCCTTTCAGCTGATTTCCGTGTGGTCCCTGGAATGTGGAGTTAACCAGGGCTACCGATGGCCTGGTTCTGAAGCGACCTCTCCGATACATGGAGCCTGGACAGCCCCGTGGTTTTCCCTGGAGCTGAGGGCGATGAAACAATCACTGAGATGGCTAGAGTGTCGGTGGCAGAAAACACACTCTGAATCTGACCAGATACGAGTTAGAGCTCAACGTCAAGCCTACCAAGTGACGATGGCTGTCTTAACTGCCTCTATCGCATCTGCAGAAAACAACACCAGGAGACTATTGCAGGTGGTTCGCAATTTAGTGGAACCACCTGCATCAAAAGGACCCTAAGATCTCCAGCAATGATTTGGCAAAGTTTTTTTGCAGTTAAAGTCACTCAGATTTGGAAAGAGGTAGACTCCACCGTGGGAGCAGGGCCAGGGTGGGAGAGTGCTAGAGTTCTGTCTAGTCAGTTTGCATGGGATCAGTTCAAGTTTGTTACCTCCAAGGATGTGGACAGGCTGCTTGGACAAGTGAAACTGACCACCTGCCTCCTTGCTCATCCTGGCTCATAAAAGCCAACCGGGAAGGGATGGGCGATGGGCTCTGCAGGGTGGTGAATGCTTCGCTCTGTGAGGGAGCCTTCTCAGACCCGATGAAAGAGGCAGCTATTAAACCACCTCTTAAAAAACATATCTTTGGACCAGGCCAATATAGCCAGCTATCGCCCAGTCTCACATTTCCCATTTTTGGGCATGGTCTTTGAACGGGTGGTTGCTGAACAACTCCAGGCACGCCTGGAAGAAGCGGACCATTTGGATCCCTTCCAGTCGGGATTCAGGCCTCATCATGGGACTGAAATTCCCTTGGTTCATGATTTCCGGCGGGCTAAGGTGAGAGCTGCTTCCTAGTTCTGCTTGATCTCTCAGCGGCCTTTGATACCATTGACCATGGCATTCTTCTGGACTGGCTAGAGGGGCTGGGAGCTGGGGGCACTGTCATACAGTGGTTAATCTCCTTCCTCCTGGGCCATGTCCAGAAAGTGGTGGTGAGGGATTAGTCTTCAGACCTTTGGGTTCTCACTTGTGGGGTGCCCCAGGGTTCTGTCCTCTCCCCCATGCTTCTTAACATATATATGAAGCCACTGGGAGAGATCAGCAGGAGGTTTGGGCTGGGTGTTCATCAGTATGCAGATGACACCCAGCTCTACCTCTCTTTTGAATCAGAACATGTGAAGGCGGTGAAGGTCCTGTGTGAGTGCCTGGAGGCGGTTGGTTGGTGGATGGATGGACAGGGGCTAAGAGATTGAGGTTGAATCCTGACAAGATAGAAGTACTCTTTTGGCGGGCAGGTGTGGTGTGCCTCACCAGAGTGGTGCATGCTCTGGTTATCTCCCGCTTGGACTACTGCCATGCACTCTACGTGGGGCTACCTTTGAAGGTGACCCAGAACTACAACTAATCCAGAATGCAGCAGCTAGACTGGTGATTGGTGACTGGGAGTGGCCTCCGTGACCACATAACACCAATCCAGAAAGACCTACATTGGCTACCAGTACATTTCCGGGCACAATTCAAAGAGTTGCTGCTGACCTTGAAAGCCCTAAACGGCCTCATCCCAGTATACCTGAAGGAGCGTCTCCATCCGCACCGTCCAGCCTGGACACTGAGGTCCAGCGCTGAGGGCCTTCTGGCGGTTCCCTCATTGTGAGAAGTGAGGTTACAGGAAACCAGACAGAGGGCCTTCTCAGTAGTGGCACCCTGCCCTGTGGAACGCCCTCCCATCAGATGTCAAGGAAAGAAACAACTATCTGACTTTTAGAATACATCTGAAGGCAGCCCTGTTAGGGAAGTTTTAAATGTTTGATGTTTCATACTGTTTTTTGTATTCTATTGGGAGACACCCAGAGTGGGTGGAATATAAATATTATTATTATTATTATTATTATTATTATTATTATTATTATTATTATTACCAGGGCTGGACTGCATAACAGCCCAAACCATGAGGTATCTGGAGGAGGAGGAAGAGAAGGAGGAGACGAAGGAG
Source organism: Podarcis vaucheri (assembly GCF_965113315.1). Classification (NCBI taxonomy): domain Eukaryota; kingdom Metazoa; phylum Chordata; class Lepidosauria; order Squamata; family Lacertidae; genus Podarcis; species Podarcis vaucheri. The sequence continues at coordinate 900,268 of NC_138762.1, read as the reverse complement.
AAGAGGAGGAGGAGGAGGAGGAGAGGAAGAAAGCAGCCGCTAGCTCTCCTAGAAAGAAGATTGCAATGCAGAATGTGGAGGCAACTGAAGGGATTTCTGGGAGATGAGTCAGCCTGGTTGCTCCTGCCTTCCAGTCAATGCATGAAGTCAGAACTGACTGACAAGGGAGTCATTTGTATCTTGTGGAAAATGGATGCTTGGCTCTAGTGGGGGTCCTCAGGAGTTGCTCTCCCCCCACCCTCCTGCTTCTGTCTCCTGGGATGCCCTGCTCTGGGTGCGAGGGGATGGCTGCCGTGGCCTCCGTGGGGAGCTGCCCTGGGAGACACTGGGAAACTGGTCCCCAATGCAGCAGCCAGGCTCTGGGCTGGGATCCCTCTCTTTACCCCTGGCCTCTCTCTCCCACCTTTCAGTCCTCCCTCCCCGTGGGTTTTTTTTTTTGGGGGGTGTCTAGTCCACCTCCTCGTCCAGCTTTGGAAAACCATTTGCAGATCTTTCCTCTGTTGTGCATTGATGCTGAGAAGACGTCACACAGAGTCAAAGTTCTAGGGACTCCTTTGTTTGAAGAAGGAGATTTTTTCTGAAAGGGGGGGGCGGAGGGTCAAATGAGTTTGGGATCCTCTGATCTGCAGGAAGGAGAGCGTGGCAGACCTGGCCCCTCCCTGGCAGGACCCTCTCCTCCTCCCTGACTTGGGTTCCCCCCCCCCGCTCTCTCCTTCCTCCTCTGGGTAGCAGGAGCATATGGGGGGGTCTTTGCACCCTGGGGTCCCCCCCTGCAGGAGCAGATCAGCCCCCCCAGCCTCCTCCCCTGCTACAGCCCTGGGACCCCCACCAGATCCCAGAGAGAGAGGAGACTCACCAGATCCCAGAGAGAGAGGAGACTCACCAGATCCCAGAGAGAGAGGAGACTCACCAGATCCCAGAGAGAGAGAGGAGACTCACCAGATCCCAGAGAGAGAGAGGAGACTCACCAGATCCCAGGAAGGGAGAGCGAGGCAGCCCTTGCAGGAGAGACCCCAAAGCAACACCCCCCATTTCTTGCAGGGAAGGACTGGGGAGGGGGGGGGCCTTGGCTCTGGAGGACCTGCCCCCCTCCGTTTCCTGGCCTCTCTAGGAAGGCAGCTCGCTTCCCTTTAACCCTTGCAGTGCCGAGTCCCCCAGCTCCGCCCTTCCTCCCTTTGCACAACCTGACCGACACGCTGCGCCCCCGAAGAGATCCCGGCTGGCGAAGGGTCTCTGTAATCCATCGCTGCAGCGCAGAAATTGGGGGGGGGGAGTGGAGATCCAGAGACGGGGAGCCACTGGGGCGGAGGGGGGGGAGCCTGTGCAACTGCCTCCCCCCCTTCACTTTCCCTCCCGGCTGGACCAGAGCAGCTTCTCCGGGGGGGGACGCGCCCCCTCTCCCACACACCCATAGATTTATTGACATATTTATGAAACCGTTTTTTAAAGCCCATTTTGCGGGGGGGGCGACTATGCCCCTGGGGGGGACTTCCTCGCTCCCCCCCCGCTAGATCCGGCCCTGATCCCTGGGTCATCATCCAGTCCCACCCCCAGCAAGGCAGGAATCTCAGCTAAAGCATCCAGGGCAGATGGCCGGCCGATCTCTGCTCAGAAACCTCTGTTACGGAAGGGGGGGGCATGTCTTCTTCACTACAATATATTTGCTCAATTTCTCTAGGACTCCATCACCCCTCCCCTGTCCTCCATAATCTCTCAAGTAATCCTGTCAAAATCACTCTGCCAAACCTTTCCTCGGGCAATGCCAGGTGACAGACTATGCGTACATGGACCATTGTCTTCTCAGGATGTGCTTATCTGCGCATATCTCCAGCCCTCTGCATATTCCCCCCTCCCTCCTCCATATGTTAATCCAGTGTAACCCAACCTCTTCTTAATGTATTCATGATGTAACTGGGATGTATTTTGCACTGTATTCTGGGATATGGAGGGAAATTTCAAAAGTTCATGTCACCCCCTTTCTCGCTGTTCAATCTCGCCTTGAACCTGTTGCGCAATAAACTTGGACCTTCTGCAGTTGCTCCTGTGTCCGGCTGAGCTCATTTTCTTCCGCAGGGACCCACGGACTTAGTCCGATGAGCTGGGTGGCAGAGTAACCCCGCACCCAGATTTTAGCCGTAACAGTTGGCGCCCAACGTGGGGCTTGTGGTTCTCCCGAGCTGCTGACTGGGGGCCCCGAAATCTTCAGCCGGCTCCAGGCCATTTTGCCTGGGAAGATCCTTTTGGACCCCCAGCCATCTTCCGGGCGGTAATCGAAAGCCCTAGGAGTTCAGCCGGGGAGCAAAAGAGGGATCCAGCCGGCTTATTCATCGATCCCGGGATCATCATAGAAGACGCGTGAGTATAAGGAAAAAGGAAAATCCAGTGCACTGGTGGGAAGGGGGTGGAATCTCCTGGCAACTGAATTCTCTGCCCTCCTCTCTATCGCTCCTTCTTGCCTTTCTCTTGGTCCGGTTAGTGAGAGAGACCGTGGACCGCTGCTCAACCCGAAAGGGGGGTTCTGAGCTCTATCTCTTTTCCTTAAAGTCTCCAGCCAGCCGCACCAATTGGGAGCCCGAAAGTAAGACGGAGAGACCCGGCTTGGAAAGACAGCCGACTTTCCGCAACGGGCATCCCAGTTGAAAGCAAGGGGCTGGAGTTCTTCTTCCGAACTTCCCGAGCGCCCTTACGGAGGGGGCAGGAAGGGGTCTGGCTTTCTATCCCAATCCCAGCCGCACCGGTCGAGCTACATACCACGTGTACTGTAAGCTCGCTTCCGAAAGCAAGGGGGATTTTCGACCCGAAATTCTATCCAGGGACCACCCGATCTGGCACCGCATGGCGCGGGCGTCCAGTAGGGCCCCTTTTCCTGAGATATGACGATAGGTAGGAGGTTGCCAGGAGGGATAGCCCATGAGGAATTGGGCAGGACCGGCAGAGTGGAAAGAGACCCCAGGTTATAGGAAATAAGGAAATAAGGAAATAGGAAATGGAACGCAAGGAACCGGATAGCTAGAGCTCTCTAAAACCCACTAAGGAAGTTGCCAGGCAACTAGAAGCCCCTTCTCCTCTTTACTATACGTCCCTGTACTAAGCATACCAAACCCCTAGACATACCAATCCTAATCAACCCCTCTTTTTCCCCTTCTCTATCCCAGACACCCCCCCAAAAAAAGAAAAAAGCAAAAAAAGCAACAACAGCAACGCATGCATCTATAAAGGGGTACCCAGTCAACCAAGCGTTGTGAGCCCTACCAGTCTGATTACCTGGTGGTGTGTTTGAAGAGGCAAGGAGGCTCATAAAACCATGTGGGACCTTCCTACTAATTTCACTTAATGAAGCCAAAGGTAGTGGCCCATCTCCTTGCAATAACCAACTAAAGGATGAGAATATATATGTTTACATGTTGTCTGTTATGTGTGTTGTCTGTTAATACATATATGAGAATATGTATGTTTACATGTTGTCTGTTATGTGTGTTGTCTGTTCCTTCTGTCTCTGGCAGACTGCCTTTCTTAAGTGTGCATAGTTTAAACTGCAAGCTTGCTTCAAAATTTAAATCTAAGGAAGCCATGCTGGATCTTAGCAGTCCTAAATAAGAGAAAATGAGAATGAAGTGTGCAAATGTTTACCCCACCTCTTGCTTTGCCCCAACTTTTGAGATTGTGAGTCTACAGTCTTATTTTGGAAGGTGCTGATAACCTAATGTTTCTGCTGCAAAAGCCTAGTTGAGCCAACTGCTCTCTCAAGCTAAAATGCAGTGTATGTACTTCATTAAGCATATGCCTATAAAAGTATGGTGTTCATTCAAAGAAAAATATTTGAATCCAGTTTTAACTTTGATTTGGTTGGACAGAAGAGTTATTGTAAGGCTCCTGATATCAGTCTCTATAAGACTTCATGGCCCCTTTTGTTAGAAAATGCCCCCCTCCCCCTTGTTTCACTCTGCCTCTTTCAGTTGTTTTCTCCCTTCTTACTTCTGTGCCAGGTAAATTTACTCCCGAGTAAGCTTCCTTTAAAGGAAACTGCAAAGAGGGGAGGGGGGGCAACACTCGTGTATTCCCTTAAAAAAAAATCAAATCTAGGGCTGCTTTAACTGTGCTTTATAAGAGATCCTCTCCCTATCTTACGAAAACTGTTCACTTCAATCTTCCTTAAATATCATTTCAAACTCACTCAAACTATCTCAAGATCTGCAAAAAGGGTTCTGTGTAAAGTTATGTACTTTTATTTTCCTCTTCCTTAGTACATGATAGGAGCATAGATGTTTCCTTTCCCAGCTGTAAATCTGTACTTAAATGTGTATGCCTCTTTGGTAGTACAAATCTTGCTGCAAAATCTTGCTGTGAACCCTATATTTTGGAGGGTTGGACTAGATGACCCCAGGGTCCCCTTTCAACTCTCCCGATTTGTGGCTGTGTGGAAGGACATGTGTCTGCAAGCATTGGAGGGTACTTCTTAAATTCTGGTGACGTGATGGAGTTGAAATTCAACCTAGCTATGCTCTTTAGTTTTAAAAGGTGAGAGGTGAAGCCCAAATGGTAATATCAAGCATTTAAGTGATTACAGTGTTCATCATTTTGTCTATTATTTTAAAAAAATCAAACTTAAAAGTCCATTAAAAGTTTAAGCACATAAAAATTCATATAATCAAGTAGAATTAGCCTTGACCATCCATCCTGTAAATAAAGGGCAGTAAAATTTGTCTGCAGATGGTAAGGCTGAGAATGTTAAAAAAAAAAAAAAATCATATGTATTCTAACTCTCTGGCCATTTTACTCATAAATAAGAGAGCGGTTGATTGTTCCGCGAATGACCAGATAAAATGACCAATAATGATAGTCCTTTCCTGTACATAAAGGAAGCACTCCTGTTGCTTGAGCTGAAATTGCTAGCTTTGGTGAATACTTAAATTGCTGAGTTTCTCTTTTTTGTTGTTTTAAAATCTAACCCTATTTTTAAAATCTACTCCTTACCTTTCCCTTCCTTATTCTAATTGAGCCAAAGGATGCAACATTTTCAGTGGTATAAAAGGTTTGCTGAGACATGAACTCTGCACATGCACAGAGGCTAGATCAGCTTTAAAAAAAAAAAAGAGAGAGCGAGAGAAAGGAGGGGGGAGAGAGAAGGTTTGGAGAGCGTGAAACCTATACAAATTTCCTTATGTAAAACTTGGAACCATTGAGCGAAATCATCCTTAATGTGTTTTGCTGCAGGGCTACTTAAGACAATAGAGTTAAGTACTGGACATGCCAAATTCTTTTCACAGGTAAATATCAAAGCACTCCCACTGTGAGTTCCTCTCTTGAGTACTTTCCCCCCCCCCCATGTGATTTAAATTTTATAACAGTTTTCTTGTGTGTGTGTGTATGTGTATATGCCTATGCATTTTAGGAACAGCATTTCCTGACAGACCTCTCACATGAAATAATTTTCCCTTTTAACAGAGTGTCCTTTCTGAGGGGATGCAAACAGTGATTTAAATACTCTATAAAAAGTAATAATTGCATTTGTTTTCCTTTTGTCTTTCTTCCCTTAAAGCCAAACAGTCACTTTCTTTCTGTTCAGCAAAACAAGTCTGAATCCCTGCTATATTAGTTGATTTCCTTCTATCTCTTTGTGGCTTTGACATTATTTTTTAGGTTACAAATAATCTGTTTTCCTTTATTAAGTTCGTTTTATCAGTTCTTCCATTATATATATGAAATTAATCGAAGCACAACCAAACATTGTTTGTGGAATGGTATTTGTTTACCTTTTGCCTGAGCATTTCTTAATTCTGTCATTTTGGCTAGTGCAAGGTACTTGCACAACTTTAAATTGCCATTCATTTTCTTGGTATTAACTCATTTCCCAGTATTCCACTATTAACATTACAGCTGATGTCACATCAAGAAACACTTTTATTTTCATTTGGGATGTTAGAATGCCAAAACAGATTACTTCAGGTTACTTATTAATTGTGTGTCTTAGCATTTATTTATTTTTGGTTCCTCATAGCTCATTTTGTGTGTTTGTGTTTTACTTTGGGGACATGTTCATCACATGTTGAAAGTCAGTTTCATGAAGTTCTTTTATCAGATAGCACATGGTGAATTTTAAGTTTTTCCCCATTGTTTTCCCATCTTTTCAGTCTAGTGGTTTTGATAATATATTTAATAATAATTCTTTTCTAAATCTGATGTCCTTGTGTCAAGTTTGTTTTCATCTGACTGGTAATCTAATTTTTTGCTTTCTTTTGTATTTTTTTAACCTTTGTATTTTTTCAGTTCTCTTTCTATACATGTGGAGTAATTTTTATTTTATAATATGAAAAGAACAACAACAACAAAAACTAAGTGAAGGAAAGCAAACAAACTTAGCAGATAATAACAGTAATTATATGGAAATGTGATAATAAATAATACTAAATAGTAAATTTTATTTCTATCCTGCCCTCCCCAGCCAAAGCTGGGCTCAGGGCGGCTAACAACAATCAAAATAGTCCAATAATGATAATGAATAAAATGTTTAATCCACTAAGATTGTTATTATTTGCAGCTTCCCATGGAAACTGGAGGACATCCTTTTTGCCTTTTGCCCCTTCCTTGTCTAACTGTTTTTAAGTCACCCCAAAACCCTGCCCCTTACAGGATATCACTTCTACAGATGTGCAATGATGAAAAGCAGCAACAACCCCTCAACAACCCCTCAACTCAGTTCTTCGCTATCACGAGACCTGCAACACCAGAGTTTTCAAAGTGGCCACAGCTATCTCTTTAAAATGATATAGACTGACGGGGGGGGCTGACAAAGGGGGGAGGAGTTGAATTGCAAGGACATTTTTTCACTTGAACCTCAAGCCTCTGTGCTCCAGGATTCAAAAGATACATGCGTAAAAGATCACAATTGTGTCAAGATATGCAACAGATATTTAATTATTTTGTTTTGTATTATGTGTTATTATGTAAGAATGTTGAAATGTGTCTGACAGTGTGATTTCCACAAAGGGGGGCAATTTATTGTGTGTAACTGTTTTTATGTTTAATGTCTTATTCCTTACACACCAGTGGAGAATTCTCATGCATTTTATACTTTCTAATAGCTCACACTATTGTGTAGTCCAATGTTTAGATAACCACAATTCGTTGTCCCACCTGGCACTATGCCAACCTTCCCTACCCATTTTAAAAATGTGCTAAAACTTGCTTTACCAAGGAGAAGCTTCTAAGAAACATGAAGGTGGATATGCTTTGGTTTAGCAGGAATGATTCCTTATAGACTTAAATTGACTTATTTGGACAACTGCCCTTGTTAAGAATGGTTTTCTTTTAACAGATTGGTTTGAAGAGTTGAGAACCATTGGGCAAGATAAATTCAAATTGGACTCAGTTTGAATTGGGCACGTGTATCCAGGCTGCAATTAGCCTTTTGGTCCTTTAAGTGCAAGTGAGCAACCCCCATGCGTGCAAAACCACAGCCTATAATAAAATCCCATAGCTAAAGGCCAAGGCGAAGACATCTCCCTCAGAGATGCCCAAACCTGTGCCAGCTATGGTGAATGCCAGGCGACATGGTTAAATGAAAGCCCTGAGGGGATTCAACAGACAGGATGTGTTGCTGTAGCACTATGTCAGTGTGAGACCACAGAAGAGCTACCTTGACACCTGAGAACACAAAATGGCGGGGGGGGGGGAAGCAAACTGCACTTTGCAGTCATTAGTGGACCTTCCTGCCTAAATGTAAAGCATAGATCACTATTGAGAAAATATTTCTTCCAAGGTGCTAGAATACCACAAGTAACTGAGCAACAAAATATTAATTTACGTGATATCCTATGTCTAGCTATGTGTACTGTTACACCATTATATTTCTGTGCAAATATCCTTAAAGCAGCATGATATGCAAGTCCCTTTCAGGTTTGCATAAACCCACACATCTGGTACGGTAGATACCAAGTTATTATTTAACGCATATATATAACACGCGTGTACATTGTATTCGTCCGTGTTGCTCCCTCTTTTGCTGCCCTGCTCAACCCACCTCCTTTCCATTAGAGCGTATTCCCACTCACAGGGAAAACCTACATTCACCGAGATTTAGGGTGCGGAGAAAAGATTTGCAAGTTCTTACAGAACTTTAATGCAAATCTATCTCCGAATGGGGGACTGTTACGGAAGGGGGGGGGCATGTCTTCTTCACTACAATATATTTGCTCAATTTCTCTAGGACTCCATCACCCCTCCCCTGTCCTCCATAATCTCTCAAGTAATACTGTCAAAATCACTCTGCCAAACCTTTCCTCGGGCAATGCCAGGTGACAGACTATGCGTACATGGACCATTGTCTTCTCAGGATGTGCTTATCTGCGCATATCTCCAGCTCTGCATATCCCCCCTCCCTCCTCCATATGTTAATTCAGTGTAACCCAACCTCTCCTTAATGTATTCATGATGTAATCTGTGTAACCCAACCTTTCCTTAATGTATTCGTGATGTAACTGGGAGGTATTTTGCACTGTATTCTGGGACATGGAGGGAAATTTCAAAAGTTCATGTCACCCCCTTTCTCGCTGTTCAATCTCGCCTTGAACCTGTTGCGCAATAAACTTGGACCTTCTGCAGTTGCTCCTGTGTCCGGCTGAGCTCATTTTCTTCCGCAGGGACCCACGGACTTAGTCCGATGAGCTGGGTGGCAGAGTAACCCCGCACCCAGATTTTAGCCGTAACACCTCCAAGGAAGGAGAGTCCCCCCCCCACCTCCCCAGGGAGACCTTTCCCTGCCCAGCTGCTCTTAGGTGTCCCTCAAGGCAGCGGGTCCTGAGTTCCAGCCCTGCGGAAAGAATCGCACTGGCTGCCGAGGAGGAACCAAGCGAAGTTCAAAATAAATAAATCCTATTCTCATCATAAATAACCAAAACTTTCTTAAGCATGTTGCTAGGCAAACACTCAATAGTATGCCATTTCCCCTCCCAGAAATGCTGAATTTCTAACTCAATGGACTAAAAATGGATGGTTGTTATGCTTAGGGGAGCTTTTAATATTTGATGGTGTATTGTATTAATATTTTGTTGGAAGCCGGCCAGAGTGGCTTGGGAAACCCAGCCAGATGGGCGGGGTATAAATGAATGAATTAATAATAATAATAATAATAATAATAATAATAATAATAATAATAATAATAGTTGTTGTTGTTGTTGTTGTTGTTGTTGTTGTTAATTGAATTGATATACCACCCTTCACCAAGAGAGAGATCTCAGGGATATTGAAAACATAGAACTCATAAAAAGTATACAAATGATGCATCACCTCAAATTCTTTAATCAGGTGAGTTTTCTCCTTTGGAAAGAGGCAGGTGGAATCTCCACGGCAGAATAACAGAATAACGTTGAAAGGCTAGTGAAATATGGGGAACCAAGAGCATCTGCTTGGCATGCAGAATGTCCCAGGGTCAGCCCCTGGCATCTCCCGCAAGGGCTGGATGAGACCCCTGCCTGAAACTGGGGGGAGCTGCTGCCAGTCAGTGTGGACTACACAGGGTTAGAGGGAGCCCTTGGTCGGGCTCAGCAGAATCTCCTCCCCCCAGACACCAGTTTAAGACTCTAGCCTTGCTCCACCTCTTCCTTTGCTCTTTCCTCCTCTGGTTCCATCCGTCCGCTGGGGTCTTGCCCTTCCTAGACTCTTCTGACGCTGAGTCCCCTGAGTCTTCCCCCTGCCTCCGGCGGGCTTTAGGACCTGGTTCCCAATCCGGGTTTTCTGCTGTCCCACGCGCCTGTACATTCGAACTTGGCGCGCGCGCCCAGCCGGCAACCTTCCTCCTGACCGTTACACTACTCCTGTCACTGCTTCCCCCTTCGGGGAGGCTAGCTGGACCTGACCTCCCCTCCATTCCCCCACTCTCCGATAGAGGTGAGGTCGGCCCTGACTCATCTTCTCTCCCTGCTGGAGGAGACGCTGGCCCTGACACATGGGACTCTTCCCCCCCACTACGCTCTGGTGGGGAAGCTGGTCCTGATCTCCCGCTGCTGCTTTGGGAGTCCCCGCTGGCCCCTTGTTTCTGGTGCGTCCCCCCCTGGGACCCCCCTTGCCCTGACCATCGGCGCCTCCTTCTGGGAATCTTCCGATTCGCTGTCATACTCCCCTACGCTGCCCTCAGATTCTTCCCCTTCGCCCTCCATTTCCTTCCTCCCCTGTGCCTCTGTTCCTGAGCCCCTGACAGCAGGTGATACAACCTTGATGGCAGAAAGTGAGGAGGAATTAAAGAACGTTTTATTGAGGGTGAAAGAGGAGAGCGCAAAATATGGTTTGAAGCTCAACATAAAAAAAACTGAAGATCATGGCCACTGGCAAATAGAAGGAGAAGAAATGGAGGCAGTGAGAGATTTTACTTTCTTGGGCTCCATGATCACTGCAGAGCTTAAAAGCAGAGACATCACCTTGCCAACAAAGGTCTGTATAGTTAAAGCTATGGTTTTCCCAGTAGTGATGTATGGAAGTGAGAGCTGGACCATCAAGAATGCTGATTGCCGAAGAATTGATGCTTTTGAATTATGGTGCTGGAGGAGACTCTGGAGAGTCCCATGGACTGCAAGAAGATCAAACCTCTCCGTTCTGAAGGAAATCAGCCCTGAGTGCTCACTGGAAGGACAGATCCTGAAGCTGAGGCTCCAAGACTTTGGCGACCTCATAAGAAGAGGAGACTCCCTGCAATGCAGGGGGTGGGACTTGATGGCCCTTGGGGTCCCTTTCAACTCTAGAATTCCATGAAAACATCAACTACAGATGAATCCTACTGTCAACATTCAGAAGCCTGGTGTCACAGAGTTATCTGGGCAGGAAATCCCACAGTTCACAGCTGGAGTTAACTCTTTATCAGCAAGAACACAATATTCACAGTCTTGGCTGAGTTACAGGCTGAATGAGAACAGCAGCTCATTCCCTGATGGTCTGTCAGTTTGCACTGTCAATCAATTAATGGACTAGTTGTCTAGGTGGAAGTTTCTTTAGTGTGGAGAGATTTGAAAAGTGAGATGATACAGGGCAAAGTTTGTTGATGTGGTCTGGTAAAGAATTGCTCTGTTGAATATTCTGTTGGAGAGATTTGCTATAAAGCGAGGTTTTCAGGTCTTGGTTTATATGTTTGAGTGGAGTTTATATACGATTAGTAAGCTAACCAAACTAAGATAAGATGATAAGGTTTATAAGATAGCTGTTTTGATGAGTGAGTTGTGTTTTTTCCTTAACTGTGTCAGGTTTCATAGGTAGCCTTTTGTTTTCTAATGTGAGGGACAACATTTAGTTTTAGGAGTCAGGATGTTGTTCTGCTGCTCACAGAAGCTTCTGGTCAGACTGTGTCATCTGCTGGTGAACTGCAGGTCTACCAACCAAAGGCTAGGATTTATTCTTGTTGAAGGAAAGTGTACATGCAATGTTTTTCCAGAGGTGTTTTGCATATCAATACTTCCTGCACTTAATAAATGGGGGGATTGTCAGTCTGCATTTCTTAGAGGAGAAAGCACTGATCTGATATGTAGAGCTCTTTCCTATTCTAGTTACCGTATTTTTCGATCTTTTGGACGCACCGGACCATAGGAGGGGGAGAATTGGAAAACATATTATTTTTTCTTGTTCTCCCCCTCAAAAACAAGGTGCGTTCATGGTGCGTTCAAGAGCGGGTTGGGGAACCTTGCCGCTGCCCCCCGAGCTTGTGGGGCTGGCGTTGGTGGGAAGCGCTGCTTTCCCCCACTGCTAGCCTCAAAGATCCCTGAAGTCTTTGGAGCACAGCTGCACTCCAAAGGCTTGAGGCTTCGGGGACATCCTTTGTAGCCTCCGCAGGGCGAAGGGGTGCCTTCACCCCGCCACCCTGCAGAGGCTTTGCGCAGCCATCCCGAAGCTGGAACAGTTAGACGAAGGGCAGCACAGCGCCCCCTCTCACTGTTTTGGCTTCGGGGACAGCAGGCTGCTATCTGCAAGCCTTGGGAGCCCGGCAGGAACTCCCACCGGGCTCTGAAGACTTGTGGAGAGCTGCCCGAAGCCCGGGGTGCACAGTGCCGCACTCCCCGGGCTTCGGGCTGCAGGCAACTGTCCGCCGGGACCTCTCTCGCGCTCCAGGCTTCAGCGAAAGCCTGCATTCGCTCCATAGGACGCACACACTTTCCCCCTTCATTTTTGGAGGGGAAAAAGTGTGTCGTATAGAGTGAAAAATACGGTAATTCAAGAGGGTTCCGGAAGCTTCTCTGTGAAAATGAAACAGTCAGAAGGTTTGTAAGGTTTGGGTCATTCCTTCAGAGTACAGCTGGTTTAAAGAGGTTCTGTCAAATCTTCTGTCAAGGTCATGCTGACCCCCGGTGGCTCCTCCTTCTCCTGACTCACCTCTGCCTCTCGACCTCCCTCCTCCCACTCGCCTCCTTCCTCTTCTGCCTCTGATTCTGCACTGCATTCTGCCACAGAGTCTCCCAGCTCACTAAGCCCTGTTACCATTTCAGCTTCTGACACCTCCTCTTCCCAGACTTCTCCTCTTCTCCCTCTGACCGCCCCTCTTTCCTCCACCTCCACTCCTTGGGCTCTAAGACGTCTTCCCTTCCTGGTTCCCCAGCTTCTTCCTCCCACCATTCCTCTGTGCCCAACCAGTCCATGACATTCCTCCATCCCTCAGCCTCTGTCCCCACAAGGCAGCTCCCCCTGACCTGATCTGGTTCCACAGCCACTGCTTCCCTTTTGCCCCCATGAAAAGGCGGATAGGGAGGTCCTGCCGGCATCCTTCTGCCATCTGCAAGAAAGAAAAGTGCAGGTGGACATTTGTGCCCATTTCATATGTTAGTCGTGCAGAAATACATCTCTCCTCCTCTCGACCCTTTTTCCCAACTCCCCCCCCCAAAAAAAAAACCTGATGAAAAGGACCCAGACATTATACGGAAAAAAGAATGAGACGGAGAAAAGCCACCTTCCTCCTTACCCAGTGGCCTCTCTCTGGTGTCCAACGGAGGCCTCTCTGCCTCACAGGAATCCAGGTCCATTTCTGCAAAGAGATCCTTTCCCTGAAAAAGAAACAAGGATACAAAACAGAGAATGGGGAGAAATATTAGAAAGAGAATGACAAAGACAAAAACATTCAGGGTGTTAGATCTCATTCCATGGATGCCTTCCCAGAAAAAGAATGCGCCATCAGTAGAACATTTTGGGATATTCACCATCCTTTTTGGAGCCCCTTGGGAGTATCCAGAGGAAAGTCTCTCTCACCTGCTTTCTCTCCTCTGCCTGACTCAGGAGGCAACCTTCGGCCAGGGCCACCGCCTGGGAACTGGTCTCCGCTCCACAGTCCCTCACCCAGCTCTCCATCTCCAGTGGAAGGACAGCCAGGAACTGCTCCAAGATCACCAGGTCCAGCATCTCAGCTTTCGTGTGCCTTTCTGGCTTCAGCCACTGATGGCAAAGGTGGTAGAGTCGGCTGCAAACCTCTCGGGGTCCTTTGGCCTCCTGGCAGCAGAACTGCCTCAACTGCTGGCTCTGCACCTCTGAGCGGAGGGTGTCCTCCTCACCCAGGATCTTCAGCACAGAGTTTTCCCAGAATCCCCCACTGCTCCCAGTTTGGATGGCATGGCCTCTTCCTGCTCCAGGGCCAGCTGAGTCTCCCTCATCCATCTGTGCTCTCAGGAAGTCTCTAAGAAATTGGAATAATAATAATAATAATAATAATAATAATAATAATAATAAATAAAATAAATAAAATAAATAATAATAATAATTTATTATTTGTACAACGCCCATCTGGCTGGGCCTCCCCAGCCACTCTGGGCGGCTTCCATAGAAACCAAAAATCCACTAAAATATCACACATTAAAAACTTCCCTGAACAGGGCTGCCTTAAGATGTCTTCTGAATGTCAGGTAGTTGTTTATCGCTTTGACATCTGATGGGAGGGCGTTCCACAGGGCGGGCGCCACTACCGAGAAGGCCCTCTGCCTGGTTCCCTGTAGCTTTGCTTCTCGCAATGAGGGAACCGCCAGAAGGCCCTCGGCGCTGGACCTCAGCGTCCAGGCAGAATGATGGGGGTGGAGACGCTCCTTCAGGTATACTGGGCCGAGGCCGTTTAGGGCTTTAAAGGTCAGCACCAACACTTTGAATTGTGCTCGGAAATGTACTGGGAGCCAATGTAGGTCTTTCAAGACCGGCATTATATGGTCTCGGCGGCCGCTCCCAGTCACCAGTCTAGCTGCCGCATTCTGGATTAGTTGTAGTTTCCGAGTCACCTTCAAAGGTAGCCCCATGTGGAGCGCATTGCAGTAGTCGAAGCTGGAGATAGCCAGAGTATGCACCACTCTGGCAAGACAGTCCGCGGGCAGGTAGGGTCTCAGCCTGCGTACCAGGTGGAGTTGGTAGACAGCTGCCCTGGATACAGAATTGACCTGCGCCTCCATGGACAGCTGTGAGTCCAAAATGACTCCCAGGCTGCGCACCTGGTCCTTCAGGTGCACAGTTACCCCATTCAGGACCAGGGAGTCCTCTACACCAGCCCGCCCCCTGTCCCCCAAAACCAGTACTTCTGTCTTGTCAGGATTCTCCAACCGTCTCCAGGCACTCACACAGGACCTTCACCGCCTTCACTGGTTCTGATTTGAAAGGGAGGTAGAGCTGGGTATCATCTGCATATTGATGGACACCCAGTCCAAACCCCCTGATGATCTCTCCCAGTGGCTTCATATAGATGTTGAAAAGCATGGGGGAGAGGACAGAACCCTGAGGCACTCCACAAGTGAGAGCCCAGGGGTCTGAACACTCATCCCCCACCACCACTTTCTGAACACGGCCCAGGAGGAAGGAGCGAAACCACTGTATAACAGTGCCCCCAGCTCCTCAAGACGGTCCAGAAGGATGTTATGGTCAATGGTATCAAACGCCGCTGAGAGATCCAGCAGAACTAGGAAACAGCTCTCACCTTTGTCCCTAGCCCGCCGGAGATCATCAACCAGCGCGACCAAGGCAGTTTCAGTCCCATGATGAGGCCTGAATCCCGACTGGAAGGGATCCAAATGGTCCGCTTCTTCCAGGCGTGCCTGGAGTTGTTCAGCAACCACTCGCTCAATCACCTTGCCCAAGAATGGAAGATTTGAGACTGGGCGATAGTTGGCCATCGTGGCTGCAATAAAGATGGTTTTTTAAGAAGCGGTTTAATGACCGCCTCTTTCAGCGGGTCTGGGAAGGCTCCCTCACGGAGGGAAGCATTCACCACCCCACGAAGCCCATTGCCCAGTCCTTCCCGGCTAGCTTTTATTAGCCAGGATGGGCAAGGATCAAGGAGACAGGTGGTTGGTTTCACGCGTCCAAGCAGCCTGTCCACATCCTCAGGGGTAACGGATTGAAATTGATTCCATGCAACTTGACCAGACAGGGCTCTAGCACTCTCCCGCCCCGGCCCTGCTCCCACGGTGGTGTCTAGCTCCTTCCGAATATGAGTGATTTTATCTGCAAAAAACATTGCAAAATCGTTGCAGGAGATCTTGGGGTCTTTACAAGGCCCCGGTGGTAAAGGAAGGAAGGAACCCTTTGGTCGTCTGCCAAGTTCTGCCTGTGCTAATGAGGTCTAGCAAATCCTATAAAGCAAATATTGTTTAGTTACAGAATTTTTAGGTCCGAAGAAGAGAAATGTCCCTTGAGCAAGCATGGATGAGTCTTCCTAGGAACCAGGGTGGGACTGTACCAAACCATGAGATATCTTCTGAAAAAGAAGACGGAAGAGGTGGAGAGAAGAAGAAGAAGAAGAAGAAGGAGAAGGAGAAGAAGAAGGAGAGGAGGAGGAGGAGGAGGAGGAGGGGGAGGAGGAGGAGGAAGCAGCCTCTAGCCCTCCTAGAAGGAAGATAGCATTGCAAAATGTTAATCAGCCAGTTTTCTCCTGTCTTCCAGTAAATGCATGAAGTCAGAACTGACTGACCAGGGAATCATTTGTATTTTGTGAAAAATGGATGCTTGGTTCAATGTGGATGCAATGCGCTCTAAGTGCGGTTGAATCCTGACAAGAGAGAAGTACTGTTTTGGGGGGACAGGAGGCAGGCGGCTGTGGAGGACTCGCTGGTCTTTCAAGACCTAACACCGGTCTTGAAAGACCTACATTGGCTCCCAGTACGTTTCCGAGCACAATTCAAAGTGCTGGTGCTGACCTTGAAAGCCCTAAACGGCCTCGGTCCAGTATACCTGAAGGAGCGTCTCCACCCCCATCGTTATGCCTGGACACTGAGGTCCAGCGCCGAGGGCCTTCTGGTGGTTCCCTCCCTGCGAGAAGCCAAGTTACAGGGAACCGGGCAGTGGGCCTTCTCAGTGGTGGCGCCCGCCCTGTGGAACGCCCTCCCATCAGATGTCAAAGAGAACAACTACCAGACTTTTAGAAGACATCTGAAGGCAGCCCTGTTCAGGGAAACTTTTAATGTTTTATTCTGTTCTTAGTGTTCTGTTTGGGAGCCGCCCAGAGTAGCTGGGGAAATCCAGCCAGATGGGTGGGGTATAAATAATAAATTATTATTATTATTATTATTACTATTATTACGGGGGTCCTCAGGAGTTGCTCTCCCCCCACCCCCACTTCAGGGCACATTTCCCCCCTGCTTCTGTCTCCTTTTCTTGCACTTGGACTCTCTGCCGCTCTCAAGACAGACTCCTGGGGTGGGGTCCCTTTTTCTATGCTCTGAGGGCCAGGTATGTATCTGTTCAACCCCCTGAGGGCCAAGTGGGTGGGGCCAAATACATCTCCTTTGAAATTTAGGCAGCTAATTTATTATTATTATTCTCTAAGATGGCTGAACACACGCACAGCCCTTGATGCCAAGGTCCCTGGAGGCTCAGTGAGCAGCAGCGCGCATTTCCGGCTGCTTTGCCAGCAACAATCCCTTTGGGAGAGATGTGGTCCTGGGATGCCCTGCTCTGGGTGCGAGGGGATTGCTGCAGTGGCCTCCGTGGGGAGCTGCCCTGGGAGACACTGGGAAACTGGTCCCCAATGCAGCAGCCAGACTCTGGGCTGGGATCCCTCTCTTTATCCCTGGCCTCTCTCTCCCACCTTTCATTCCTCCCTCCCCGTGGGGTTTTTTTTTGGGGGGGGGCTGGTCCACCTCCGGAAAACCATTTGCACACATTTCCTCTGTTGTGCAATGAGGCTGAGCGATGTCACACAGAGTTAAAGTCCCAGGGACTCCTTTGTTTGAAGAAGAGAGATTTTTTCTGAAGGGGGGGCGGAGGGTCAAATGAGTTTGGGACCCTCTGATCTGCAGGAAGGAGAGCGTGGCAGACCTGGCCCCTCCCTGGCAGGACCCTCTCCTCCCTGACTTGGGGTTGTAGTAGGAACCCCCCCCCCAATCATTCTGTTTGTACAAACTTCACACACACACTCACACACTACATATGCCACATTTCTGTTATAAATTCATAGAAAAATCAACCATACATCGGATTTGCACTGTTCCATTTTTATTTTTCTCCATATGACAAAGACTATCAAAGAGGGGTGGTGATTCTGGTCCGGCCATAATCCCTTCAACATACCAGCACATCTACAGGAGCCCTGCCCAGTTGCTATGTCAACCCTGATAATCCCAGACAGAAGACAATCAAAATCACAAAGAACAGTGGATTCACCACAGGCTGAAACAAAGGACAATGATCAGATCTTCCCTCTGGGGGCAGGAAACTGCAAACTCCCCATTGTCACCTGGAAAGTACTCATGGGGAGGGGGAAAGGAGGAACCAGCCAGGTGACAGGACACTCAGGTTACCACCACAACTCCTCCCTCAACCCCTCCTTTCTGTAATGTATGCATGATGTCAACCCCTCCTTTCTGTAATGTATGCATGATGTTTCTGGGGGTGGGCTTGAGCTAGAGGAGGGGAATTCCAAAAGTTTTTATAAGGTCTTGCAGCCCATTGTTCTGGGTCTTTCCTCTCTCTTGCAAGTGAAGGGAATACCCTGTTGCAACAGTTCAATAAAGGCCAAGCCTACAGGCTGCTGTTTTGCTCCAAGTTATCCTGGTTGGTGTCTTTACTTTTTGTCCAAGGGAGCCCTCAGATTTTTCCGTTAACAGTTGGCGACCGCGCTCAGGGACACTTGGTTCTCCTGTAAAGGTGAGAGGGGAGATAGAGGGGATCAGGCGCCACTGGGCAACCTTAGCCCAGAGATCCTTCTTCCTCTCCCTGCCTCCTCTTTGCGGGCGGTAATCAATCGTCACCAAAAGCTCAACCAGGGGAGCAAAGGCGAGGTCAAAGCCGGCTAAGGGAAAAGGATCCCGGGATCTGCGGGGGGACATCTTCGAACGTGAGTATGGTTTGAAGTAAATACATTGGGAGGGGGGTGGAAAAGTAACGTCCCCACGACAGCCAGACTTTCCTTCTTTCATTTCTGACGTTACCCTTCGGAGTCGGCCGGGTACGTTCTCTCTCTCCCCTTTTCTCCCCCGATTTTCCCCTTCGGAAAGTGGCCAGGGAAATCGCGGAACTTTTCTGTCTGACGTTATCTCTTGGGGTCGTCTAGGAACGTCAAAACCTTTCCCTTTCTCTCCCCACAAATTCTTACGCGGTGCTTGGCCGGGGAAATTGTGGTACCTTTTGCTGTTTTCCGACGTTCCCCCCCGGGCTCGTCCAGGAACGTCTTAATCTCTCTATCTCTTTTCTCCCCCGTTTTCCGTCTTGGAATTGAGTCCGGGAAAGCGTGGCTCTTTTACTGTTTCTCTGACATCCCTCTCTCGGAGTCGTCCAGAGGAGTCTTTCAAGTATTCTCTTACTCTCCACCTACCCTAACTCTGCAAATGAAGCTGCCCCTCCTGCCTGGTGACCTTTGTTAGGGATGACCCGGGTATGTGAGAACGCAAGGTCGTTTGCTCCCCTTTCAAAACTTTGTTTTCTCGGACCCCCAATCTGGCACTGCACAGCGCAGGCGTCCAGTAGGGAGCCCAAACTTAGTCTCAAAGGCTAGGCAGGAGGCTGTTGTGGAGGGTAGGTTAACAGGGTCCCCCCCCTGCAGGAGCAGATCAGGCCCCCCATACCCCCACCAGATCCCAGAGAGAGAGGAGACTCACCAGATCCCAGAGAGAGAGGAGACTCACCAGATCCCGGGAGGGACAGCGAGGCAGGGAAGGACTGGGGAGGGAGGGGCCTTGGCTCTGGAGGACCTCCCCCCCGTCCTCTTCCTGGTCTCTCTAGGAAGGCAGCTCAGTTCCCTTTAACCCTTACCAAGCCGAGTCCCCCAGCTCAGCCCCCCCCCTAAAATTGCACACTCACGTAGCCAGGGCAGAACTCTGATTTCTATTATTTTCTGTCATTCTGAATGGCTCTAAGGGGGCAGCTTCCTCCTGGATCCGCCTATGGCAAGGGATCATTTTTTGGGGGGGGGGCTTTGGCTCTTGGCTGGGCTCTGAGCATCTCCCTCGGTCCCTTTGGGGGGGCCTTTGGCTCTTGGCTGGGCTCTGAGCATCTCCCTCGGTCCCTTTTGGGGGGCCTTTGGCTCTTGGCTGGGCTCTGAGCATCTCCCTCGGTCCCTTGGGGGTCATCTCTGTGCATAGTGGTTCTGACTCCCCTGCCCACTCCTCCTGCTCTGTGGGCCTCACCGCCCAGCTGCCCCCTTGGGACCCTTCTGTCCGGCCCTCCTCCCGGTTTTCTCCCAGGAACGGTCGCTGTAGCTCACCGCAGTGGCGATGTCAGCATTGCCCCCCCCCCCGTTAGCACCTCATAATACATGGGGCAAGTCGCCCAGGTGACTGTTGCAGTTACCCATGCTGGGCCTGCCCTGAAATTCTTTCTGTACACTGGGTCCAGGGGTCCATGCTTCCCCCCGCCGCTGCCTCGTCCTGAGCTCTGTTGGGGTGAAGGTGGTCAAGTCTTGTTGTGAGGCGCCGGCCTTTAATCGTTCCGCTCTGGCTGGTTGTTGTGCTGGGGTTACTGTGCTGAGCTAGAAGGAATGTGGTGAGGTGGTACTCCCAGCCCCCTTGCGTCATGCAGCAGAGAAGAAGATGAAGAGGAGACAGACTCCTGGGGTGGGGTCCCTTTTTCTTTGCTCTGAGGGCCAGGTATGTATCTAGTCAACCCCTGAGGGCCAAGTGGGCGGGGCCAAAGACATATCCCTTGAAATTTAGGCAGGCAATTTATTACTATTATTCTCTTAGATGGCTTAACACACATAGATTCCAAGGTCCCTGGAGGCTCAGGGAGTAGCAGCGCCCATTTCCGGCTGCTTTGCCAGCCACAATCCCTTTGGGAGAGAGAGGATGTGGTCCTGGGATGCTCTGCTCTGGGTGCGAGGGGATGGCTGCAGTGGCCTCCGTGGGGAGCTGCCCTGGGAGACACTGGGAAACTGGTCCCCAATGCAGCAGCCAGACTCTGGGAAACTGGGATCCCTCTCTTTACTCCTGGCCTCTCTCTCCCACCCTTTTTTCTGGGGGGGGGGGCTAGTCCACCTCCTCGTCCAGCTTTGGAAAACCATTTGCACACATTTCCTCTGTTGTGCAATGAGGCTGAGCGATGTCACACAGAGTTAAAGTCCCAGGGACTCCTTTGTTTGAAGAAGGGAGATTTTTTCTGAAGGGGGGGGGCGGAGGGTCAAATGAGTTTGGGACCCTCTGATCTGCAGGAAGGAGAGTGTGGCAGACCTGGCCCCTCCCTGGCAGGACCCTCTCCTTCTCCCTGACTTGGGGTCCCCCCCCCCGCAGGAGCAGATCAGGCCCCCCAGGCCCCCACCAGATCCCAGAGAGAGAGGAGACTCACCAGATCCCGGGAGGGACAGCGAGGCAGGGAAGGACTGGGGAGGGAGGGGCCTTGGCTCTGGAGGACCTCCCCCCCCCGTCCTCTTCCTGGTCTCTCTAGGAAGGCAGCTCAGTTCCCTTTAACCCTTGCAAGGCCAGTCCGCCCATCTCAGCCCCCCCCCGCGCATTGCACACTCACGTGGCCAGGGCAGAACTCTGATTTCTATTATTTTCTGTCATTTTGAATGGCTCTAAGGGGGCAGCTTCCTCCTGGATCCGCCTATTGGGGGGGCCTTTGGCTCTGGGCTGGGCTCTGAGCATCTCCCTCGGTCCCTTTTGGGGGGGGGGGCTCTGGCTCTTGGCTGGTGTTACGGAAAATCTGGGTGCGTATCTACCCTGCCACCCAGCCAATCGGACCAAGTCCGTGGATTCTAGCGGAAGAAAAGGAAGCTCAGCCGGACGCAGGAGCAAAATGCGAAGATCCAAGTTTATTGCGCAACAGGTTCAAGACGAGATTGAACCCCGAGAATGGGGCGACATAAACTTTTAAAAGTTCCCACCAAGTCCCATAACACAGTGCGAGAAACGTCATGAATACATTATGGGAAGGTTGGATTTCATGGGTTACATCATGAATACATTACACACGTCATGAATATGTCAGAGAAAAGGTGGGGTTAGACTAATTTACATTTGAGGAAAGGGAGGGGGAATATGCAGAGCGAGGGTCATACACAAATATACATTTCATGAGTACCGGTGGCGGTGAGACAATGGGTTACTGATATGCACTGTCTGCCACCTGGTATTGCCCGGGGGACGGGCTGGGCAGAGCGATCTGACAGGATTAAGGAGTTCCTGTGTACGTGACTTGCCGTCTCGAGGATTATGGAGTCGGCCAACATCATGGAGTCCTGGGGAAACTGAGTCGAATGACACCAAGAGCAAGAAAATTGGAGCTGCGGTTGATTTTATATGAATTTTGAAAGGTTCTGATGACTTTCAGTCCGTTCCGTAGCCTAGATCAAAAGCGGAAGCAGAATGTATCCATTCTTGCAGAAATGGATACATTGTAACAAGGGTTTGACAGTTTTACGAGGTCGGGAGTTTCGGTTCTATTGTTCTCGCCATGGGGGGCCGTCAGCAGCTCGTCAGGAGGTTAAATGAGGCGTGCAAGAGCTCCCTGAGCTAGCTCCTGCAGGACGAATGCATGGCTGTGATTGGCCAAAGCGCGGCCATAGGAATAAGCGGAGAAGGGAAACACTCGGTCTACTCATTCTAAGTATGGAGCGCAGATAGGCATAGGAAAGGATAGGGAATATATATATACTCGAGCTTATTTCGCTCGGGAAAAGGTCTGGGAAACATGTGGTGCTTGTGCAACGGTGAAGGGGGTTCGAGGGTGGGTGTGCGGTGGTACCCTTGAGGTCATCGCCTCGGACCGCCAAAAGGAAGGGAGGAAATAGGCACCCCCCCCCTCAGTCCGTATCAGTCCCCCATTCGGAGATAGATTTGCATTAAAGTTCTGTAAGAACTTGCAAATCCTTTCTCCGCACCATTTGAGCACTAAATTTCGGTGATCTCATATTCACCTTCTCCCAAATGTCTCATCTGTACATAGTCTGGGAAAGTGGGAGCATGTCGGGAGCGGGAATAGGCTCGAAGAGAAAAGGAGGTAGCAGAAGCAGAATGACGGAGGAGAGAGCAGCAAGGGGTAATACAATGCATAGTACAACATAGGATAGAGACACAGAGGAAAACAGTTAAAATGATGAACAACACGACTTTCAATAGTTGTCTGAGCCATCCCAGCTTGGGCAACCATCCCCATAAGTCTACGTCGGATAGCCCCTCATGCTGGATGTCGTGGAGTTTCCCTGCTAATTCATGAATGTTATTTAAATGTCCAGTTATATTTAAGGTCTGGTCAGTCACGTATGTACAGCACTCTGTGCCTATTAATGCACAGGTACCTCCTTGACTGGACAAGAGGAAGTCTGTCGCGATCCTCGTCTGTAGGCTCAATTGTCTTACCTCGGATAGTTCCGACATGAGAGAGTCTGTGATCTGAGTCGCCTCCTGCATGAACTTAAGGAGGATGTCGGTGAGTCGGAGAATATCCACGTGGTTTGAACCGGCACCGTAGGCGGGGAAGAGTGCTCGGCCTACGGTCTCTCCATTCGCAGCAACGTCTGACAGGTCTGACAGCTCTTTTTGCTCCCTTTTGTTCCGTTGTCTTCCAGGCGGTAGGTGTGGTAATATTCTAATTCCGGGAACGATGTAGCCGATGAAGCAGGATCCGGACATGTGTGGGCTCACCCATGTATAGGCGCGGTGCCCACACACCCAGAATAGGCCGCTGAGGTAAGATTCCATTCGGCCTGAAGCAAAGGTTTGTAGTAGCTTGGTGTCTGCGGGTTGTGGCTTCCAGTCCAAGGGATGTCCAACCGCAGCGGCCCAGGCAACAGTAAGGTTAGGAAAAGTTCGGGAGTCCCTTGTGTTAGAGACAGTGACCAGTCCAGTTGGTAGGATTTCCAAAGTGTTGGTGCATGTACTGGATCCGATGAAGGTTCCTTCCCCTGAGAAGCTGCGGCAAAGGGGTCCCTTCGTAGGGCCGGTGAGGTAGAGGTATTGATGTGTTAAGTTGAGTGCGGTCAGGTTCCAGGAGGTAACATTTCTGGAACGGAACTGTTCTAGGGTCACTGGTACAGGGACCAGTGGGAGGCTCTGTTGGAGATGGCTGGGTGCGTGAGCGCAAATCCAGCAGTCCGGGTAGGGTGACTCCTTCGCCACCTGGCTGAGAAGCTTAATATAGGAGTTTTGCTCCCAGGATGACAGGAGGTCTTCTCCCGGGAGTGCCGGGTCGGCGCCGAATTGTCGGGGTGCTGTGCCAACCGGATGGAGGGGGTCGGTGGTGTTCAGTAGTCGCCTATCCCTGGCGATACCGCCGCATCGCAGGGGTCCGACGTGGTCCCATGAGGGGGAGCGCGAGGGGTGTAAGGAATGGTGCCACCCTTCGAGATATTCAGCCCCTCTCCACTCATGAGTGACCCCTAAGTCCCATAGGCAGCAGAACCGTCGTAGGCAGAGTCCTTGGAGTTGGGGCTTCCGGGTTTCTGGGGTGGAGCGGAGGCACTGGAAGCCGAAAATCAAGTTTCCAGAGGGGTGGCTTGATTCCGTATAAGCGTGAGTAGCCCCTCCTGTCTCGACTTCGGTCCAGTTTGGGGTTTGCGAGACCTCCCCGTTCTCGTAAAGAAGGTAAGTCCCATTTCTGCAGGTCAGCCGGTAAGAGGAGTGGTCAAGAGTGAGAGCCGCAGAGCCGACACGATGTAAATCCTTGTTTCGAATGAAAAGTTCCCAATATTCGTTTTCGGCGAGTTGGGGAACTAGGGAATGGCGCAGCAAGGTCCGGGACTCGGGAAGGCAGAAATCAAAGTCCCCCATTCGATCAGGGTTAGACCTTCCCGTCTCGACCTCATGATAGTCCAAGAAGTGGTAGTTTGTTCGTAATCCTGTGCAGTGGTCTGATGAGGTAGACGTGACCCAGGATAAGGTGGCGAGGAGAAGGGCGGTGGTGACCAGGCGCATGGCTCGGATGCGTGAGCGAACGAAGGCGCCGGACAGGGTGAGGCTGTAAAGCGAAGGTATCAAATAGCGCTGTTGAACGGTGCTGTCAGATGAACTGTCAAAGGCGAAGCTGTCAAGCGAAGCAAGGTGTCAATGGAGCTGTCAAACGAAGCAGGCTGTCAATGGAGCTGTCAAACGAAGCAGGCTGTCAATGGAGCTGTCAAACGAAGCAAACTGTCAATGGAGCTGTCAAACGAAGCAAGCTGTCAATGGAGCTGTCAAGCGTGGTTGTCGGCGCGTCTGAAACGTAGCTTGATGGTGTTGGTATCTGGGATGATTTCAGACGTCCAGTTGGGTGTCGCGGTGTCTGGTCCGGTCTGTTGGGCCCGACTTTGGCCCCGATCGGCTGGTCCGGTCTGTTGAGCCCGACTTTGGCCCCGATCGGCTGGTCCGGTCTGTTGAGCCCGACCTTGGCCCCGATCAACTGGTCCGGTCTGTTGAGCCCGACCTTGGCCCCGATCAACTGGTCCGGTCCGTTGGTCGTCGTCGTCAATATATGAGGTCGGTAAAGCCGGTGGAGTCGAAAAGGTGAAGTCCTCGCCGTTGCTTTCTTCCGTCTCCTGTGGAGGGGGTGAGGACTTGCACCTAGTGTGATGTAACCAGGAATTCTTCTCACCTACTTTCACGGCGGTTGGCGATGTCAAGAGTACTTGGTAGGGACCTTCCCACGCGGGTTGGAGTGGTTCTTTCTGGTAGACCTTGACGAGGATCCAGTCGCCCGGGTGGAAGGAGTGAGCGTGGACGTCGATGGGAAGATTCTGTCCCTCGATGGCCGCGTAGTGGTGGAGACGCTGTAGCTGTGTCTGGAGCTGAATAACATAATTAGTAAGTTCTGCCTCCCCGAGCTCCAGTTCCGATAGTGGGAATAGGGTGTTGTAGACGGGAGGAGGTCTCCCGAATAAGAGTTCGAATGGGGAGAGTTTCAAACGTCCGGTTGGGGCGCTGCGGATGTTATGAAGAACTAGTGGGAGTGCATTGACCCATTTTAGGCCAGTGAGCTCGCAAAGTTTGCCCAACTGTATCTTTATTTCCTGGTTCATACGTTCCACTTGGCCAGAAGATTGTGGGTGGTATGGGGTGTGGAGGTCCCATTTGATTTGGAGTGATTTGGCCACTAATTGCACCACTTCTGCAGTAAAGTGGGTCCCCCTATCGCTGTCTAGGCGACGGGGTATGCCATAGCGGGGAATAATGTCCTGTAGGAGGGCCCTGGCAACTACGGATGCGGTGGCCTTTCTGCAAGGGAATCCCTCCACCCACGAGGAAAATTGGTCAACGATAATCAAAGCATGCTTAAAGCCTTGGCATTGGGGCAGATCAATGAAATCGAGCTGCAAGTTCTCAAAGGGGACAAAGGTCCATGGTCTGGCTCCAGGCGGCCTCCTGGGTTGACGCTTAGGATTGAAGCGCTGGCAGGTAATGCAATTCTTTGATGCTGCTGCTGCTGCGGCAGCTATCCCGGGTGCGTACCAAGATCTAATTACATGTTCCATTAATCTCCCTTTTCCCCAATGTGTTCGCTGATGAAGAAACCTCGCTACTTTTGGAGTCCAGGCCTTTGGAAGGACGGGTCTTCCATCGGGGAGGACCCAGATACCCTGTTGTTCGGTGGCACCTATCGATTCCCACGTAGCCTTCTCATCCCCTGGGGCAGATTTGTAAATTTCTGTGAGGTCTAGGTCTGCTGGCAGTTGGAGGGCTTGGAACTCGGATTCGTTGTTAGGGGTGCGTAAGGCTGCCATCTGTGCGGCTTTGTCGGCTCGTCTGTTTCCTTTAGAAACTGAGTCTCTGCCCTTGGTATGGGCCTTGCAGTGGACAACGGCTATAGCGGCAGGTAGGTGGATCGCTGTGAGAAGTCGCTCAACCAGGGCGGCGTGCGAGATTTGAGACCCAGCAGCGGTTAGAAAGCCTCTTTGGAGCCAAATTTGGCCAGTTGTGTGCACCAAGCCGAAACAGTATTTACTATCCGTATAAATGGTTATCCGCTTCCCTTCACCAATCTCGCAGGCACGCAGCAGCGCAATTAGCTCGGCGGCTTGGGCACTGTACTGAGAGTTAATTGGATTTGACTCTATTATTTCGAAGTCGGAGACCACCGCGTACCCGGTCTTCCTGACCCCGTCGATCACTTTAGAGCTACCATCGGTATATAATATTAGGTCCGGGTTCTCCAGGGGAAGATGATCTAAGTCTTCACGGGGCTTTTCGGCTTGCCGGACTATAGTGGTGCAGTCATGATGCGGGGTGCCATCATCGGGAAGGGGTAGTAGGGTAGCGGGGTTTAGCGAGTTGACACGTTTAATGGTGACATTGGTTGGAGTTAGTAGGAGGGCTTCGTAGCGGTTGAGGCGGGAGTTGGAGAAATGGTGACATCCTTTTAGGGTTAGGAGGGTTGAGACTGAATGGGGAACGTGGAGGGTGATTTCGTGGCCTAGAACCGTCTCTTGGGCTTTCTCGAGGAGGACAGCGGCGGCAGCAATGGCTCTGAGGCAACTGATAGCCCCTTTGGCAGTATTGTCAAGTTGTAGACTATAATATGCTACTGGCCTCTCTTGGTCGCGGAATGGTTGGGTTAGGACCCCAGAGGCTACCCCCATTTGTTCGTGGATGAACAAGTTGAAAGGGATTCGGTAGTCGGGTAATCCTAGGGCAGGAGCAGATCTGAGTTCCCGTTTTAGTCGTTCAAAAGAGCTGTAAGCTTCATCTTCCCAGACTAAGGTGTCTGGGTGGTCCTGGCGGGTCATGGCAGTTAAGGGCTTCGTTATTTCACTGTAACCAGCGATCCATGCCCGGCAGAAGCCGGCCATGCCAAGGAAGCCGCGGAGCTGTCGCTTTGTTCTTGGGAGGGGAATTTTAGTGACTGCCTCAATCCTGTCAGTGGCTAGACTTCTGGTCCCTACTCCCAAGATGTGTCCGAGATACTTGACTTCTTGCTTACAATATTGGAGTTTCTTAGGAGACACTTTATGTCCCTTCTTTGCTAATTCTGATAGGAGGCATTTAGTATCTATCTTACACGCCTCCTCACTGGTAGAGCATAATAAAATATCGTCCACGTAGAGAAGCAGGGTGGAACTGGCCGGTAGGTGGATGTCCTCTAAGTCCTGATGTAACACGGCCGAAAAAATGGCGGGTGACTCTACATAGCCTTGGGGCAGTCTGGTCCACGTTAATTGGCTGGGCCCCCAGGTAAATGCAAAAAGGAATTGGCTGGCTGGATCTAGGGGTATGCTGAAGAAGGCAGAACACAGGTCCGCAGCGGAGTACCAAGTCGTCCCTGCTGGAATGGCGTTTAGGAGGGAGTTCGGGTTGCCAACTACCGGGTGTCGGGGGATCACGAATTGGTTCACTAATCTCAAGTCCTGCACAAAACGGTACCGTATAGGTGCCCCCTCCTTAGCGGGTTTCTTGACCGGGAGAACTGGGGTATTACAGGGTGAAGCGCATGGGACTAGAATCCCCTTTTCGAGGAAGTCCTCAATCATGGGTGTTAGGCCTTCTATGGCTTCTTTGGGCAGAGGGTATTGCTTGGTGCATGGGAAGGGTAAGTCGCTTCGGTAAGTGATCTTAACCGGAGTGGCGGAGAGTAAGAATCCCACTGAGGTTGATTCAGTGCCCCATAGGGAGGGGGGCAATTCGTTTTCCAGTTCTAAAGGGAGTTCGGGAAACTGTCGGTCCGCTTTGGATTCCTGAACGATACCCTGGAAAATGGGAATGGAGTTCCCTGGCATATGTAGGTAAATGCCATCCGGGGAGCATTTTATGGTGGCATTAAGTTTGCAGAGGAGGTCTCTGCCGAGGAGGTTGACTGGGCTGCTTGTTAATAGGAAAGTGTGTTCCGCTAGTAATGGTCCGAGGGTGACCTTGGCCGGTCGCGAGAGCGGGCAAGTGCGGGGTATCCCATCCAGTCCCATTACTTTCTTGGTTACTGTCCCTGGTTCCAGGTGACTGTCGGTTAGGGTGGAATAGGTGGCCCCTGTGTCCAGTAGACATTGGTAAGGGTGGCCGTCTATCTCGATAGTACAGACCGGGTCCTCGGGTGACAATGTAAGGACAGGGCAGATGGTTTGGGTCTGATCGGGATCCCCTTCTAATTGTCAATAAGTGTTCTGATCATCGGGAGGTGGTTGGTTTGGAGGGTGCAAGGGAGGAGCAGTAGCATTCGCCCAAGGGTGGGCAGGCTGGTCTATGGCTGGCAGTTGGGTGGCCGGCATTTGGGTCCGGGGTCCCGGTTGTGGTCGGGATTGAGGGATCGGGTTCGAGACCGCCGGTGGGGTATAAGCCGCTGGGTTGTGGTTGCTGTAGCCTGGGGTTACGTTGGCTTGCGGGGAGAAAGGAGGGTGGGTGATCCGTACAGGGAAAGGCTTAGGCTCCTGTCCCCCGTAGGGTGTCGCATTTAGGTAGGGGCAGAATCTTTTTATGTGTCCCTCTTCCTGGCAGTAATAGCATCCTCCAGTCCCCGGTCCCCATTGCCTATAGGGATTTGGGGTTCCTCCTCCACGGATTCCCTTTCCTCGAGGGAATCCCCTGCCTCGATTAGGACCATAGGCAGGTTCCATGCTTAAGGCTAGTATTTGTTCGACCTCGGGCTTTGTTTCCTTCTTCTTTCTTTCATCCCGAGAGTTGTAGACAGATTTTGCGATGGACAAGATTTCACTTACGCTCTTTCCATCGTATCCAATTTGGAGATTCAGAGCTTTCCTGATATCTGGGCAAGCCTGATCCTTGAAGAACCCTTTAATGATTACTTCATGCTGTGGGTTGTTGGGGTCTATTCCTCCCCATGTTTTAATGGCAGAGACCAATCTAGTGTAATAATCGGACGGGTGTTCATTTGGTCCCTGCATGACCGACTGGACTTTGGTCCAATTAACGGTGCGTTGTCCGGCGGCCTTTACACCGTCCAAAATGGCCTTTTTAAATAGGTTTAAGCACCAAATACCGTTAGTGGTATTATAGTCCCATTCTGGTTCTACTCTGAGACATTGTGCTGTGAGCGCTTGCAATCCCTGAGGCCGTCCCCTTTGGTAGTCAGGTAGTTCTATGGCTTCCCCAGCTTTAGTTAGAATGTCCGCTTTCTCCGCCTCGTTGAAGAGGGCATTCAGAAGGACGTGGACATCGGGCCAGGTGGGATTGTGTGTGGAGAAGATAGCGCTGACCTGGCGGTGGCATTTGTCCGGGTCATCCCTCAATGAGGGCATCTGGTTTGACCAAGTTACCAGGTCTGAGGTATAGAAGGGTTGATGCGTGTAAACCATCCGCGGGGGCCCATCAGGGTCGAGAGGAGGAATGGGCAGGGCCCTTAAGGGCATCTGGACCGCAGTAGAACTCACGGTGGAGCTTACTTGGTCAGACGTCCCCGGAGTCTCTTTATCACGGCCCCGGGTCCCTTTTTCGGAGCCTTGAGGTTCCGTGGGAGCGGGTTTATTCCCGACTTGGGTAGAGTCCTCAATGGTGTTGTGGTGAGTAGAGGAGGGGATTTTAGTTTTAGCTTGTCCGGGGTTTTTAACTTGTTTGGCTCCCCCCTTGTCCTTTTTCGCTTGTAGTCGTGTGACCCTCCTATTTTCGGTGTCTTGTGCCTCATCCTCCTCCCCCGTTTCCTCCCCACTACTGGAGTCGCTGTCGCTGGATGTCGGGGCTTGCGGCGGTGGTCCTTGATAGTAAAAGGGGACCAGGGTCTGTCGTACATCGTCATCTTCGTAAGGGGGGGGCATTGGCAGTCGCCCGGGATTTAATATAGGCAATTGGTAAGATGTTGTTCCCTTTGGGGCTTGGAGCATTCTTCTTACGGCCTCAAAGGTGGCCAGGTATTCTAACTGGCGGGGTTTTTCTTCTATCAGGGCTTTCCTTAGGTGGTTCAAGCGTTCTTCATTAAACGAACCCCCCGGTGGCCACCGCAGTTCGGGTCTGGCGGAGGCAGTCCTGGCGGGCCAGGTTCCGGAGCAGAGGTCCTCTAGTTTTTCCTTAGATAACAATTTGTGGCCAGGAATCGACTTCCAACACGCGATGACAAATTGAAGAGGGGAGTCGGGATCCTTCTGGGAACGGGATGGCTTCCGGGAAGCCTTCCTCCCAGAATGAGTCCGCTCGTGTTTGGAAGCCTGGGTACCCATAGTATACTTCACGCGTGTCTAGATAGGAAAGAGGAGAGGGGAGGGGGTCGATAAGGATTCGTGGGTCTAGGGTTATTCGACAAAGGACTAGTAAAATGAAAGGTCTTTAGTCGCTTGGCAACTTCCTAGGGAGGTTTTTAAGAGCTCTAGCTATCCGGTATTCCTTACTTCCTTTTCCTTAACCATTCACCTGGGGTCCCTTTTCCACTCTGCCGATCCCGCCCAATTCCTCATGGGCTATTCCCTCCTGGCAACCTCCTACCTATCGTCACAACTCAGGAAAGGGGCCCTACTGAACGCCCGCACCGTGCGGTGCCAGATCGGGTGGTCCCTGGACAGAGGTTTGGGTCGAAAATCCCCCTTGCTTTCGGAAGCGGGCTTACAGTACACGTGGTATTGTAGCCCGACCGGTGCGGCTGGGATTGGGATAGAAAGCAAGACCACTTCCTGCCCCCTAGAAAGGACGCTCGGGAAGATCGGAAAGAGAGCTCCAACCCCTTGCTTTCAACTGGGATGCCCGTTTGCGGAGAGTCGGCTATCTTTCAAGTCGGGTCTCTCCGTCTTACCTTTCGGGCTCCCAATTGGTGCGGCTGGCTGGAGGGTTTAGATAAAGAGATAGAGCTCAGAACCCCCCTTTGGGTCGAGCAGCGGTCCACGGTCTCTCTCACTGACTGGACCAAGAGAAAGGCAAGAAGGTACGATAGAGAGGAGGGCAGAGAATTCAGTTGCCAGGAGACTTCCACCCCTTCCCACCAGTGCACTGGATTTTCCTATACTCACGCGTCTTCCCGTCGATCCGATCCCGGGATCGATGAATGAGCCGGCTGGATCCCTTTTGCTCCCCGGCTGAACTCCTGGGGCTTCCGATTACCGCCCGGGAGATGGCCGGAGGTCCAAAAGGGTCTTCTCGGGCAAATTGGCCCGCAGCCGGCTGAAGAATTCGGGGCCTCCGGTCAGCAACCCGGGAGAACCGCCAGCCCCACGTTGGGCGCCAAGCTGTTACGGAAAATCTGGGTGCGTATCTACCCTGCCACCCAGCCAATCGGACCAAGTCCGTGGATTCTAGCGGAAGAAAAGGAAGCTCAGCCGGACGCAGGAGCAAAATGCGAAGATCCAAGTTTATTGCGCAACAGGTTCAAGACGAGATTGAACCCCGAGAATGGGGCGACATAAACTTTTAAAAGTTCCCACCAAGTCCCATAACACAGTGCGAGAAACGTCATGAATACATTATGGGAAGGTTGGATTTCATGGGTTACATCATGAATACATTACACACGTCATGAATATGTCAGAGAAAAGGTGGGGTTAGACTAATTTACATTTGAGGAAAGGGAGGGGGAATATGCAGAGCGAGGGTCATACACAAATATACATTTCATGAGTACCGGTGGCGGTGAGACAATGGGTTACTGATATGCACTGTCTGCCACCTGGTATTGCCCGGGGGACGGGCTGGGCAGAGCGATCTGACAGGATTAAGGAGTTCCTGTGTACGTGACTTGCCGTCTCGAGGATTATGGAGTCGGCCAACATCATGGAGTCCTGGGGAAACTGAGTCGAATGACACCAAGAGCAAGAAAATTGGAGCTGCGGTTGATTTTATATGAATTTTGAAAGGTTCTGATGACTTTCAGTCCGTTCCGTAGCCTAGATCAAAAGCGGAAGCAGAATGTATCCATTCTTGCAGAAATGGATACATTGTAACAAGGGTTTGACAGTTTTACGAGGTCGGGAGTTTCGGTTCTATTGTTCTCGCCATGGGGGGCCGTCAGCAGCTCGTCAGGAGGTTAAATGAGGCGTGCAAGAGCTCCCTGAGCTAGCTCCTGCAGGACGAATGCATGGCTGTGATTGGCCAAAGCGCGGCCATAGGAATAAGCGGAGAAGGGAAACACTCGGTCTACTCATTCTAAGTATGGAGCGCAGATAGGCATAGGAAAGGATAGGGAATATATATATACTCGAGCTTATTTCGCTCGGGAAAAGGTCTGGGAAACATGTGGTGCTTGTGCAACGGTGAAGGGGGTTCGAGGGTGGGTGTGCGGTGGTACCCTTGAGGTCATCGCCTCGGACCGCCAAAAGGAAGGGAGGAAATAGGCACCCCCCCCCTCAGTCCGTATCAGTTGGGCTCTGAACATCTCCCTTGGTCCCTTTGGGGGGGGCCTTTGGCTCTTGGCTGGGCTCTGAGCATCTCCCTCGGTCCCTTTTTGGGAGGCCTTTGGCTCTTGGCTGGGCTCTGAGCATCTCCCTCGGTCCCTTTTGGGGGGGCCTTTGGCTCTTGGCTGGGCTCTGAGCATCTCCCTCGGTCCCTTTGGGGGGGCCTTTGGCTCTTGGCTGGGCTCTGAGCATCTCCCTCGGTCCCTTTGGGGGGGCCTTTGGCTCTTGGCTGGGCTCTGAGCATCTCCCTCGGTCCCTTTGGGGGGGCCTTTGGCTCTTGGCTGGGCTCTGAACATCTCCCTTGGTCCCTTGGGGGGGGCCTTTGGCTCTTGGCTGGGCTCTGAGCATCTCCCTCGGTCCCTTTGGGGGGGCCTTTGGCTCTTGGCTGGGCTCTGAGCATCTCCCTCGGTCCCTTTGGGGGGGGGCTCTGGCTCTTGGCTGGGCTCTGAGCATCTCCCTCGGTCCCTTTGGGGGGGCCTTTGGCTCTTGGGTGGGCTCTGAGCATCTCCCTCGGTCCCTTTGGGGGGGGCCTTTGGCTCTTGGCTGGGCTCTGAGCATCTCCCTCGGTCCCTTTGGGGGGGCCTTTGGCTCTTGGCTGGGCTCTGAGCATCTCCCTCGGTCCCTTTGGGGGGGCCTTTGGCTCTTGGCTGGGCTCTGAGCATCTCCCTCGGTCCCTTTGGGGGGGCCTTTGGCTCTTGGCTGGGCTCTGAACATCTCCCTTGGTCCCTTGGGGGGGCCTTTGGCTCTTGGCTGGGCTCTGAGCATCTCCCTCGGTCCCTTTTGGGGGGGGCTTTGGCTTTTGGCTGGGCTCTGAGCATCTCCCTCGGTCCCTTGGGGGGGGCCTTTGGCTCTTGGCTGGGCTCTGAGCATCTCCCTCGGTCCCTTTGGGGGGGCCTTTGGCTCTTGGCTGGGCTCTGAAC
Source organism: Podarcis vaucheri (assembly GCF_965113315.1). Taxonomy (NCBI): domain Eukaryota; kingdom Metazoa; phylum Chordata; class Lepidosauria; order Squamata; family Lacertidae; genus Podarcis; species Podarcis vaucheri. Next base: position 866,764 of record NC_138762.1, on the reverse strand, counting down.
ATCTCCCTTGGTCCCTTGGGGGGGCCTTTGGCTCTTGGCTGGGCTCTGAGCATCTCCCTCGGTCCCTTTGGGGGGGCCTTTGGCTCTTGGCTGGGCTCTGAGCATCTCCCTCGGTCCCTTTGGGGGGGGGCCTTTGGCTCTTGGCTGGGCTCTGAGCATCTCCCTCGGTCCCTGGGGGGGGGCCTTTGGCTCTTGGCTGGGCTCTGAGCATCTCCCTCGGTCCCTTGGGGGGGCCTTTGGCTCTGGGCTGGGCTCTGAGCATCTCCCTCGGTCCCTTTTGGGGGGGGGCTCTGGCTCTTGGCTGGGCTCTGAGCATCTCCCTCGGTCCCTTTGGGGGGGCCTTTGGCTCTTGGGTGTCCAAGGGGGGGGGCTGGCTCTTTTGGTCCTGCTTGGGGGGTTCCTGGTCTCCCTCTCCTGAAGGCAACAATCTGGCCCGGAGACACACAAGTCCTTCCTTCGGTTACACTCCTCACTGTGTTGTTGCCTCATTTCATTTGTATTGCGTTTCTTTCATTTGTAGAGTACAGTCTCATATTTTACACCATTCTTTCACCTTCGAGGTCGTACATGATTCCACCAGTCTTTGGGCACACACTTTATTAACAGGATGTCGCAGGGCTGTGACAGGACCCCCCCCCCAAGGATCCTTTTACATCATCAGGCAGGAGTGGGAGGGATAGAAGGGGGAAGCCCAGGGTCATCTAGCCCCACCCCCACCAATGCAGGAATCCTATTCTCATCGTGAATGACCAATACTTTCTTATACATGGTGCTATACAAACATACACAAGTACAGTGGTACCTCGGGTTAAGTACATAATTCCTTCTGGAGGTCCGTTCTTAACCTGAAACTGTTCTTAACCTGAAGCAAAGTTCTTAACCCGAGGTACTATTTCTGGGTTAGCGGAGGCTGTAACCTGAAGCGTATGTAACCCGAGGTACCACTGTATATCATTTCCCCTTGCAGAAATGCTTAATTGTTAATTCAAGCTACTACAGGGAATGGCGTTCTTGAGCCTTTTTAGTACTGCAATACCATTTTTTATAAAATGTTGATCTTTAAGTCATGGCAATGTGTGAGCAAATACTCCACATCTGCCAAGCTTTCAGGAGCAGGACTAAGGGGTGAAATGAAGCCCCCAGACCCCCAAAGGTTGAGGGAAAGGGTCTATCTCCCTTCTTCCTTCCCATTAACAATTATTTCTACCTATGAAATGGGAAGAAAGCAGCTGCTCATGCTAAGCGCAGGGTTTGTTGGGTTGGAGATTAATGAGCGGACTGTGGTGTGATTTGTCAGCAATAAATATGATTTGTTCTTATCTGTAAGTGAAATCACATTTGAAACAATACAGAAGCAGTCAAAGGGAATTTCCTGGGAAGTGTTTTATTCAGTCTCACCTGCAATCATGTGTGCTGAATACAAAGAAACCCATAGATAATGTGAAATCACTGGGAGTTACAGTCTGCAAATAACATAAAACACATGCAAGATCTGTAGAATGGTACACATGATTTCCCCACCTCTTTTTTTAAAAAAAATTGCTTTTATTTTTGTAGGAATGATCGCTGGGTGCGGGGCACACTCCCCTCCACAGATAAAGCCACAGCTGTCTGAACATCTTGCCCTCTGTCTAACCTTTTGCGGTCTCAGTGGTCTGCAGTGTCCTGTCTGTAACCTTTGTCTCTGAGACCTTTGTCTCCTTCGTCATACATTGTGCAAGGGGAAAATGACGTGGTGGAAACAGGTGCCAAAATAGCTTTGTACCACCCCACGATCCCAGGACTGGAAGATGTGTAAAGGTCACAGCCCAAAATGTACCTGCCTGGGTTTGCATATTATGTCAATAAAAGGAGCCTCCACAGAGCTGGCCGGCAGCTTGCTTGCAGCTCACCTGTGCACAGCTCACCTGCATTATCAGCTCCTGCCTCAAGTCCTTCACTTAAATTTTCATGATGTAAAAGATAATTTTAAAGAAAGCAATGGTTACAACAGTAAACAACAAATAACTTGTCTGATGGAATTGCAGACTTTCATCCTGCCATGTGTTAAAGTTTCATTTGATTATTTTAAAAAAGATCAGGCCACCTTTTCCCATGAGTGCTGGGTAGATTCCTGCAACAGTCTTCACAATTTATGTATTCAATAACCATTGGCCATGTGTTATAAAAGGAATATGGATTGTGTTCCACCTTCTTGATACTTAAAATTGTGGTGCCCAGAACTGAACACAGTATTCTACGTTGGGCCAGACCAAGGCAGAATAAAGTGGTACTATTCATGTCCTATTAGTGGACATGAATATAGTGGTACTATTCATCCGAAATTAAAAGACGCCTGCTTCTTGGGGGAAAGGCGATGGCAAACCTAGACAGCATCTTAAAAAGCAGAGACATCACCTTGCCAACAAAGGTCTGTATAGTTAAAGCTATGGTTTTCCCAGTACTGATGTATGGAAGTGAGAGCTGGACCATCAAGAAGGCTGATCGCTGAAGAATAGATGCTTTTGAATTCTGGTGCTGGAGGAGACTCTGGAGAGTCCCATGGACTGCAAGAAGATCAAACCTTTCCATTCTTAGGGAAATCAGCCCTGAGTGCTCACTGGAAGGACAGATCGTGAAGCTGAGGCTCCAATACTTTGGCCACTTCATGAGAAGAGAAGACTCCCTGGAAAAGACCCTGATGTTGGGAAAGATGGAGGGCACAAGGAGAAGGGGACGACAGAGGACGAGATGGTGGGACAGTGTTCTCAAAGCTACCAGCATGAGTTTGACCAAACTGCGGGAGGCAGTGGAAGACAGGAGTGCCTGGCGTGCTCTGGTCCAGGGGGTCACGAAGCGTCAGACACAACTAAATGACTAAACAACAAAATTCATGTCCTTGATCTGATTCTGCCTTCTGCGACATGGGATAATGACAATAAAGATTATTGTGTTGACCTCTGCTCCGTTTTGTGTCATCTGCAAATGTCATGAGTATCCCTCTCAGGTCCTTCATCCAAGTCATTTATAAAGACGTTGAACAACAACGGGCCCAGGACAGAACCCTGCAGCACCCCTCTTGTCACTTTTATCCAGGATGACGAGGAACCATGGAGTCCTCTTTGGGTTCGGTTAGTCAAATCCACCTAACAGTTACTTCGTTCAGCCCACATTTTACCAGCTTCCTGCCAAAATTTCACGGGGGACTTTGTCAAAAGCCTTCTCCCCTGATCAACAAAGTTTGTAACTCCATCCAAAAAAAGGGGGAGGAGAGATTTCTCGGGCTTGACTTGTTTTTGAGAAAGCCATGCTTTCATCCAGTATGGTTATGTTGTAAAATCTTCAGATGAAGGGCACATAAATTTTAAAAATGATAATAAATAAGGATATTGACAAGCTGGAACATGTGCAAGGGAAGGCGATTTATGTATTTATTTAATTTGTATACCACCCAACTCTGTGGTGCCAACTTGAATAAAATATGGGTGGGGGGGCAGGTAAGGCCTGCCTTGCACAATCAATCACATGATGCATGCACACCATTGGAATAGCAACATGTACAAACTGGTGGTTTCTCCATCAAATACAGTTGGTCCTCTGGTTGTGAACGGGATCCGTTCTGGAGCCCCATTCGCAACCTGAAAGGAACACAACCCATGTCTGCGCATGCAAGGGTCGCAAGTCGCCACATCTGCGCATGCGCATGACATCATTTTGCACGTCTGTGCATGGCAAGCGGTGAAACCCGGAAGTAACCCTTTCCGGTACTTCCGGGTTGCCGCAGGATGCAACCTGAAAAGACGTAACCTGAAGCAAATGTAACAAAAGGTATAACTGTATATTATTGGGGGGGGGGCAAAGACCCACCAGCCTCTAAGAGTTGACTCCTGTTCCCACATGTCGCAGGATGGTTACAACATAAAAAGACAATATAAAAAAAACAAAATACACATCTGTAACCCCCCTCACTACCACATTTTAAAAGGGCATTAGATGTCAATCAGGCAAAGGCCTGGGTAGCAAGGTGCGGATTTGGCTGGCACTTAAAGCTGTATATTGGTTTTTCCAACCTTTGTATGGATTCTCTGATGGGATGTGAGACTGAAGCTCTTCCTGAAGCTCTTTCCACATTCCATGCACTGATAGGGTTTCTCCCCTGTATGAATTCTTTGATGGGAAGTGAGATTGGAGCTCCTACTGAAGCTCTTTCCACATTCCATGCACTGATAGGGTTTCTCCCCTCTATGAATTCTCTGATGGCAAGTGAGACTGGATCTATCAGTGAAACTCTTTCCACATTCCATGCACTGATAGGGTTTCTCCCCTCTATGAATTCTCTGATGGCAAGTGAGACTGGATCTATCAGTGAAACTCTTTCCACATTCCATGCACTGATAGGGTTTCTCCCCTGTATGAATTCTCTGATGGGAAGTGAGATTGGAGCCCTGACTGAAGCTCTTTCCACATTCCATGCACTGATAGGGTTTCTCCCCTGTATGAATTCTCTGATGGGAAGTGAGATTGGAGTTCTTATTGAAGCTCTTTCCACATTCCATGCACTGATAGGGTTTCTCCCCTCTATGAATTCTCTGATGGGAAGTGAGACTGGAGCCCTGACTGAAGCTCTTTCCACATTCCATGCACTGATAGGGTTTCTCCCCTGTATGAATTCTCTGATGGGAAGTGAGAGAGGAGCTATCAGTGAAGCTCTTTCCACATTCCATGCACTGATAGGGTTTCTCCCCTCTATGAATTCTTTGATGGGAAGTGAGAGAGGAGCTCTGACTGAAGCTCTTTCCACATTCAATGCACTGATAGGGTTTCTCCCCTGTATGAATTCTCTGATGGGATGTGAGACTGAAGCTCTTCCTGAAGCTCTTTCCACATTCAATGCACTGATAGGGTTTCTCCCCTCTATGAATTTTCTGATGGCAAGTGAGACTGGAGCAATCCCTGAAGCTCTTTCCACATTCCATGCACTGATAGGGTTTCTCCCCTGCATGAATTTTCTGATGGGCAGTGAGACTGGAGCCCTGACTGAAATGCTTTCCACATTCCACACACTGATAGGGTTTTACACCTCTGTGAATTCTCAGATGCTTGCAGAGATAAGAGCTCGTACTGAAGCTCTTTCCACATTCCACACATTTATAGGGTTTCTCCCCTGTATGAGTTCTTTGATGGGAAGTGAGATCAGAGCTCGTACTGAAGTTCTTTCCACATTCCACACACTGATAGGGTTTCTCTCCTGTATGAATTCTCTGATGCTTAGTGAGATCAGAGCTCTGACTAAAGCTCTTTCCACATTCCACACACTGATAGGGTTTCTCTCCTGTATGAATTCTCTGATGCTTAGTGAGATCAGAGCTCGTACTGAAGTTCTTTCCACATTCCACACACTGATAGGGTTTCTCTCCTGTATGAATTTTCTGATGCTTAGTGAGATAGCCTCTCTGACTAAAGCTCTTTCCACATTCCACGCACTGATAGGGTTTCTTTCCAATGAGAATTCTTTGTTGGGAAGTGGAATGGGAGCTCTGACTGCAGCTCTCTCCACATTCCAAATTTTTGCGTGGCTTCTCCTCTCCGGGTGTTTTGTTATGGTCACCCTTGTTCTTGATTTCCAATTCATCAAAATCTGCAATGGAGAGAAAAAAGGGATTAGAGCCTCAGGCACAAATCAAGAAGAACTGAAAGGAGTTGGGTCTTTGTTCATTGCCTTTGTTGGTTGTCATTAACCAACATTGTTAGTAACATATTCTGATGGATTGTTAAATGTTGATTTCTTTGATATATAGTAGTCGCCAAAATTGTGGAAGCCTTTTGGGGGAAAAGCGTATTTCAGATGTTTGATGGTTCGTAACACCACTTCGTTTGGAGTAATACCACAAATAATGTATCAATGTAAGGATAATTTAATCAAGAATGTACCTATCTGTATTCTATCAAAAGTTACAGCCAAATAATGCATTTTTTATATGGTATCAGATGGTTATTATTAATGTTTCATGTGTATGTATGTGTTGGAAGCCACCCAGAGTGACTGGGGCAACCCAGCCAGATGGGCAGGGGATAAATAAAAATTATTATTACTATCACTGCTACTACTACCTGAGATTCAATAAGCCTAGCCCCTCATCCCAACTCTTGATAAATTTTGACTCGCCCTCCAAGAGTCCCCCGCTGAGGAGTGTAACTCAGAGTTCCTTCCATCAAAACAACTCCTTACCATCTAATCCATCAATGCCGGAACTGGAGTCCTCATACTCCCCTGAGCGGCATAGACCCGACATACAAACGGTACCAGTACGCCGAACATCCCCTGTACCTTTGCCAGCATCAGGTCAGGGGAGTGTCCCAACTACTTCAAAAAATGGCCCGGATTTGATTGAAGACCCGACCGGACATATAAACCAAATGGTTTCATCCGCGACCTTTAGACCTTGCGGTGGGCCAGTCTCAGCAAATCCTGTGGAGTTTCCCACTGAAGTGTCTGCCCTTGGGTTAGCCAGCGGGAGACCCGTTTTGTCGCCCCAGTCAGAATACCTCACTACCAACTTCAAGACTAGGTACCTTCAGCAGGTGCCTGCTATGCAAAGTAAAATAACTGACTTTTTCGTGGGGTCTGCCTTGCCTCCAAAGGACTCACATCCCTCCCTGAAATGACAGCGAATTGGTTACAACAGGAACTCCCCCCTATCAGTCCTCAGCTGGAACATTGCGGGCTGGAGGGGGGAAAAACTTGACCCAGAATTCTTGGAGTATATTAACCTGTTTCATATCATCTTGTTCCAAGAATCATGGGAAGTAGAGAGAATTGATCTAAATGGCTTTGAGCTTCTAGAACTCCCTGCCTGCCCCTCCCTGAAAGGAGGCCGCCCCAAAGGGGGCCTAATAATAGGCATCTCCCTCAACTTACATTCTAAATTTACTCTAGTACAGGCCTTGCCTCCTTACGCCCTTACCGGGCTGATTGCGGGGGAAAAGATCTCACTTCTAGTTACAAATGTTTACTTGCCACCCGGGGGTTCTTCCTCCGAACTGGGCTCTAAATGGGGCTCGCTAGAAGAGCATTTGCTCTCATGCTATGTCAAGTTTCCTAACACCCCGGCCATAATAGGTGGCAATTTTAATGCCCGCACAGCAGCAAATTGGGACTCGCTGACCAAAGCCAAATGGTGGATTACCCCAAACCTTGATAATTATGATCTGGAACATATCATGAGGAGAACTTCTAAAGACCAACGAGTTAATGAGGCTGGAGTATTCCTCTACCAAATGGCCATCCGTTTAAATCTGGTCCCCCTAAATGGCACATGCCTCCCTGATATTCCAGGGGATTTCACTCACCTGAGTGTTAAATCAAACAGCGTCCTCGATTACCTGCTGGTATCCAGTGATCTACTTAAGTGTATTTCCTCCTTTAAGATCGAGAATGTACAATCTAGTGATCATCTTCCCCTTGTAGCCAAGCTTTCCCTGAATTGGCAGTCGGAGGCCTATAGACGTGCGACCCAGATGGTAACCAACGTATCTCTCCAAGTAAGAGGAATCAAATAGTCGGAGACCCAGGCTCAAAGGTATCAGGAATTCTTTCAAAAAGAAATCCTCGGGCCCCATCCCTACACAGGCTTTGCCTCAGACGAGCATAGCATAGTGTTGAAACGCTTCCACCATCATACGACTGATCTTACGTCCTTCTTCAGGTTACCACCCAAAATATTAAATCGAAACGAGTATACTTACGGTGCCCCCTGGTATAACTCTCAGTGCAAACAAGCAAGACAGCGCCTTCGTGCTATATATAATGTATATAAGACGTCCGATGCATCTACTCTGCCAGCTAGTTATGCACAAGCCAAGCAAGTTTACAAACGCACGCAGAAAATTGCCAAACGTGAGTGGCAACATAATCGCTGGCAGGCCTTGATTACTGCTTCAAAACCACATAGATCCAGGGAATTCTGGTCTCTGATTAACAGAAGGGTGAGGAAATACCCAAGGGCAGTCATCCCTGCACCGACATGGGAATTGTTCCCGAAGAAATGTTTCTCACAGGCAGATGCTCCCTCCGACCATCTGATGCATCTGTTTTCCCACCTACCTATTTGGCCTCCCACCGATCCTGACGAAATAGCCAAGCTAATAGCCCAGCTGAAATCGGGCAAAGCCCCAGGGCCCGACCTGATCCCTGCTGAAGCCATCAAACTACACCCAAAATGGTGGGCTGGCATCTTGGCCAAAACCTTCGACGCAATCAACGCTTCTGGTCTCATCCCCAAAATATGGAAGGAGGCCATTATAGTACCAATTCATAAAAAAGGTTCTCCAATGGAGCCAGAAAATTACCGTAACATCAGCCTCCTTTCGATCATAGGGAAAATTTATGCCAGCTTTTTGTTGACGAAACTATTGCGATGGGTAGATGAGACTAACCAGATTGGCCACGAACAAGCACGGTTCAGAATTAAACGCTCTACAACTGATCATGCGATAGTTTTTTACCATCTGGCACGGAAGTACTCCTCCCCTCCCCGGGGCTACCTGTGTGCTGCCTTCTTAGATCTTAAGGCAGCCTTTGACAGCGTTCCTAGAAATATTCTTTGGGAGAAACTTGCGAAACTGGGCATTGATAGAAGACTCTTATGGCTTATAAGTCAGCTCCATGAAGGTACCCTTGCCAGAGTGAGACTTACTCCTGCGGGCGACCTCACAAATTCGATACCAATAAACAAGGGAGTGCGCCAAGGATGTATATTGGCTCCCTGCCTACTCAATCTATTCATCAGCGACATGCGAGCACCCCTAGTCAACTCATCTCCAAGTACACATGCGCCTAGACTAGCGGATTACCGCTGTCCACTCCTTTTATATGCGGACGATGCGGTAATTCTATCTTATACACGTGTTGGACTAACCAGAGCTCTGAAGATCTTTGCCACGTATTGTCAACTCAACCAATTAACCATCAACCATGCTAAATCTAAGATTCTGATTTTCGCCGGAAGTCGGAGATTATACGAATGGAAGCTTGGTGGAGCAAAAATAGAGCAAGTCCTAAAATTACAAAACCTAGGAGTTATTTTTCAATACAATTTGGGGTGGAAAGCACAAATTCAACACCTACTCAACAAGGCCAAAACTCTGTCATATGCGCTCCTCCGATTTTTCTTTTCGGATGGAGCTTTGCATGTTCCCTCGGCCCTAAAGGTGTTCGAGGCAAAAGTGGTTACCGTGCTTGCTTATGCTGCCCCGCTCTGGGCCGTGATGACAGACCTTGCTCCCCTTGAGACTCTGCAAAACCAATTCCTACGTCGGCTCCTAATGCTCCCCCCGTGCGTAAGCAACGCAGCCATGCGACTAGAATTGAAGATCGCATCCTTAGAAACTTGCCTGTGGAAGCAAGTCTTCAATTACTGGTTATCATTGTGGCACAGATTACCAGACCATTACCTTGTCCAATGCTTATGGCGAGATGAATTCTCCAGCCTTTGGACTAGTAAAATTCATGCCAAACTCCTGAGCTATGGAATCTCTCCCTTAGATTCCTTAAAACTAGACCAAATCACTGCTCAAAGACTGATCCGCCAAAGACTGGATGACATCGATTTACAGCAAAATTATATGCTGGAGGGAGGTGTTTGTTCGCCCCAGAACATTGGTATCACTTTAACTTATTGCGTTCCATCATACCTCTCCTCCCTTTCGACTGTTGCCCATAGGCTGGCCTTCACCAAAGCGAGGTTTAACGTTTTTCCCTCCAATGTCCTGAGACATAGATTCTCAAAGGGCCAAGCCTCCGCCATGTGCGAATGTGATAAGGAGACGCCGGAGTCGCTTCAGCACATTATGTTCACTTGCCCCTTATTCAATGTGCCACGGGCAAATTTGTTGGGATCAATCATACAGAAACTTGAGGGTACCCCACCAAAATTCCACCTTGCCCAAATCTTGCAGGATAAGGATACCCACACGACCCTGAAAGTGGCTAGGTTCCTGGTCGCTGTCCTTACCCAAAAGCGTTGCCAAGGAGCACCACAAGCTAATTAAGGCGTAGTATGCCATTCCATCTTATAGTATTTTATTGTTATAGTAGTGTTTTAGCGGCTGTTTTTTCCCACGTGCACAAGCTGTTATTTATGTCTTGTTTTTATCTGTATGGGCCTACGGCCGTAATAAATTATTATTATTATTATAAGCCTAGCTCTTCTCTGGGACGGATTTTGTTTGGCCCAGTCATGGCTTCCCCTCCATCTCCAATGTGAGGCGTCTCTTGGGTCAACCCAAGACTGACAGCAGCAAAAACAAAAACAGAAAACCTGGCAGAAGCTACTTATCTTTCCGAACAACTATGAAGGTGACATTTAAGATGTTTGGCCAGTTCAGACACCCAACCGTGGTATAAAAAGGCAGAACTGGAGGAAGATGGTTCACAGAAAAAACTGTAATTTGCTGTTCAAGGTTTTTTGTGGGGGTGTTAGGTTCCCAAATGTTGTATTGAGCGCTGTTGAGCTCTGTGGAAATTACATAGAGGTATTTTTTGAATTTCCAGGCAGATAGGACGATCCCACAGGGAGACTTACCAAGAGAGGTCACGATCCCACAATTCTCCTCCATGACGTCCTTATGCAGAGTTCTCTGGTCAGGATCCAGCAACGCCCACTCCTCATCCGTGAAACGAACAGCAACATCTTCAAAGCACACTGGACCCTAAAAGAAAAAGGGAAATGTCCTCCTCTGAGACAGGATCAATATGATCTGCTACACAATGCTCTGTTCTTTCCTTCCTGTTAATACAGCCGCTGGGAGAGATCATCAGGGGGTTTGGGCTGGGTGTTGATCAATATGCGGATGATACCCAGCTCTACCTCTCCTTTAAATCAGAACCAGTGAAGGCCGTGAAGGTCCTGTGTGAGTGCCTGGAGGTAGTTGGTTGGTGGATGGATGGTGGCTAACAGATTGAGGTCGAATCCTGACAAGACAGAAGTACTGTTTTGGGGGGACAGGAAGCAGGCGGGTGTGGGGGGCTCCCTGGTCCTGAATGGGCCAACTGTGCCCCTGAAGGACCAGCTGCGCAGCCTGGGAGTCAGTTTGGACTCACAGCTGTCCATGGAGGTGCAGGTCAATTCTGTGTCCAGGGCTGCTGTCTACCAGCTCCATCTGGTATGCAGGATGAGATCCTATCTGCCGTGACTGTCTTGCCAGAGTGATGCATGCTCTGGTTATCTCCTGCTTGGACTACTGCCATGCGCTCTACCTGGGACTACCTTTGAAGGTGACACGGAAACTACAACTAATCCAGAATGCGGCAGCTAGACTGGTGACTGGGAGCAGTCATGTTTTGTAAATAGGTGGTACTCTAGTTGGTGGTTTTCAAATCATTCTGCCTACGCAAGCATCCCAGTTTCCCATATGAAAGGATCCATCCTTATACTCCTGCTCCCCTTCTACCAGCTAAAGGGGGGTGGAGGTTCGCCCTGGTACCTGTGTGCTGGAATAAAGGGGGACAGCAAAGAACTGGAGCCTAAAGGACACCAGATTAATCTCCTGCACCCCCTTAAACGGCCCCCACCTCCAAGGCTCTAGCTTCATGCACCTCCCTTTGAACGGCAACCCCTTTGAGGACAACCACACCTGGCCTCCTACCTGGATTTTCTCTCCCTCCCGCCTGTGTGCGTCCGAGATCCTTTTGTAACCTGCCTTTGATGCTTCCAGGTTGTCTTTCAATATCTCATGCAAGTACTCCATTTACTCCACAGACTCCTCAGCTGCTGGTACTGACAGCACCTCTTCCCTACCCAGAAAGGCCCTGGGATGCACACCATAGTTCGCCACAAAGGGGGCCATGCCCGCGGATGCGTGGACCGCATTGTTGTGCGCAAACTCGGCCAGGCTCAGCTTCTCTACCCAATCATCTTGATGGTAGCATGTATAGCACCTCAGGTATTGCTGCAGGGTGACATTGGTCCTTTCTGACTCTCGGTTTCTCTGTGGATTCCTAGCTGAAGTCAGGCTAACCTCCACCCCTAACAACTGCATCAACTTCCCAGAGAAATGCGAAGTAAACTGACTTCCGCAATCTGTGATTAGCCTTGATGGCATACCGTGCAACTTAAACACATGATCCACGAACAACCCTGCTGTCTCCTTTGTGGAAGTTATCTTAGAGCAAGGTACAAAATGCGCCATCTTTTTCAGCACATCTACCACCACCCAAATAACCGGGGTTTTTTTTCCTGTGACACTGGCAAGTTGGTGAAAAAATCCATGGATACCACTTCCCACGGTTTACTTGGGGTGGGTAACGGTTGTAACAGCCCAGCTGGGACTGTCCTTTGCCCTTTGGCTGTCTGACAGACTTCGCACCCCCTCGCGTATTCTGCGGTATCCTCCTTAATTTTGGGCCACCAGAATTTCCTAAAGGTAAAGGGACCCCTGACCATTAGGTCCAGTTGTGGCCGACTTTGGGGTTGCAGCGCTCATCTCGCTTTATTGGCCGAGGGAGCCGGTGTACAGCTTCCGGGTCAGGTGGCCAGCATGACCAAGCCGCTTCTGGTGAAACCAGAGCAGGGCCCGGAAATGCCGTTTACCTTCGCGCCGGAGCGGTACCTATTTATCTACTTGCACTTTGACGTGCTTTCCAACTGCTAGGTGGGCAGGAGCAGGGTCCGAGCAATGGGAGCTCACCTCGTCGTGGGGATTCGAAACCGCCAACCTTCTGATCAGCAAGTCCTAGGTTGTGGTAAATTTCAGCTAAGTATGCTGCAACTGGATTTCTTATGCACAGGGCCAATCCTGAACATTTTGGATTTGGGAACATTATGCCTTCACAGTAGCAGTAAAGCTCTGCTGAATGAAATACAATTGCCTCTGGTCTATTTCGGGGGAATCCTGCAATGTGTTTAGGTTTTTACTCTGCTAACTATACATTGTAGTTCTGCTCTGGATCAATATTGAGTAGAATTCCATGACAGGGTCTTCCTCCAAGAAATCAATTGCTGAGAGTGAAGGCCCCCCGATTCCCCACAGCTTTCCAAGTCCCCTCCTCTCTGGGGTTTCTGGCAAGCGATCCAACAGTGTCAATTCCATTGTCAGAAGTCTCTGGGCTCTGAGAGACAAGCAGGGAGGGGGGCTTCTGGCAGAAGGAGAGGGAGCCCCCGGTGGCTCCTCCTTCTCCTGACTCACCTCAGCCTTTCGACCTTCCTCCTCCCACTCGCCTCCTTCTTCTTCTGCCTCTGATTCTTCACTGCATTCTGCCACAGAGTCTCCCAGCTCACTAAGCCCTGTTACCCCTTCAGCTTCTGACACCTCCTCTTCCCAGACTTCTCCCTCTTCTCCCTTTCACTGCTCATCCTTCCTCCACCTCCACTCCTTCGGCTGAGACATCTTCCCTTCCTGGTTCCCCGGCTGCTTCCTCCCACCATTCCTCTGTGCCTAACCAGTCCATGACATTGCTCCATCCCTCGGCCTCTGACCCCACAAGGCAGCTTCCCCGACCTGATCTGGTTCCACAGCCGCTGCTTCCCTTCTGCCCCCATGAAAAGGCGGATCTGGAGGTTTTGCCGCCATCATTCTGTCACCTGCAAGAGAAAAAAGGTAAGCAGGATGCCAGGAGTGCCTGCTTCTCTCACAGAGGAAACAGGGCATCTCTAACTACAGATGGGCCTTTGAGAAAGCCTTACCTGCTGAATGCATTTGGACATTTCTGCCCATTTCATATGTTAGTTGTGCAGAAATACTTCTCCCTTCCTTTGGACCCTTGGTCATAACTGTACCCCCAAAAAATACAAGATGAAAAGAACCCTCAGATGAGTTGGAAAACCAACAGAATGAGACCAAATGGAGAAAAGCCACCTTCCTCCTTACCCAGTGGCCTCTCTCTGGTGTCCAACGGAGGCCTCTCTGCCTCACAGGAATCCAGGTTCATTTCTGCAAAATGATCCCTTTTCTGAAAGAGCAACAAGGATTCAAAACAGTAAGTGAATGGTAAGAAATATTAGAAAGAGAATGACAAAGACAAAAACTTTAAGGGTGTTAGAGTCCCAGAAAAAGGCTGGGTAATCAGTAGAGCATTATGGGATGTTCTCCATCCTGTTTGGAGCCCCTTGGGAGTATCCAGAGGAAAGTCTCTCTCACCTGTTTCCTCTCCTCTGCCTGACTCAGGAGGAAACCTTCGGCCAGGGCCACCGCCTGGGAACTGGTCTCCGCTACACAGTCCCTCACCCAGCTCTCCATCTCCGGAGGAAGGACAGCCAGGAACTGCTCCAAGATCACCAGGTCCAACATCTCAGCTTTCGTGTGCCTTTCTGGCTTCAGCCACTGGTGGCAAAAGTGGTAGAGTCGGCTGCAAACCTCTCGGGGTCCTTTGGCCTCCTGGCAGCAGAACCTCCCAAACTGCTGGCTCTGTATCTTTGAGCGGAGGGTGTCCTCCTCACCCAGGATCTTCTGCACAGAGTTTTCCCAGAATCCCCCACTGCTCCCAGTTTGGATGGCATGGCCTCTTCCTCTTCTAGGGCCAGCTGAGTCTCGCTCATCCATCTGTGCTCTCAGGAAGCCTCGGAGAGATCAGAAGGAACCCTTTGGTCTTCTGCCAAGTTCTGTCCGTCTTAATGAGAAGCTCTAACAAATCCTACAAAGCAAATGCATTGTTACGGAATAGTTTTTATTAGTATTAGTTAATATTTTTATTCTTTGTATAGTTGATATAGTTTTATATAGTTTGTATAGCTTTCTTCTTTAGGTGAGAGGGTCAGGGCTGTCTGGGAGTGGGCCCCAGCCAACAGAATGGCGGGGGCAGGCTCCACGGGGGGAGGGGATGTACTGGTACACCCAGTCACAGTGATCACGGGTGGGAGGAGGAGTTACACTAAGACCAGACCACGTCATTACCGAGGAGGCCAGTTTAGTCATTAGAAGGATACTGGAATCAGCAAGGGAGACCCACATGACCTGAAGGGGCTGCTGTGCAATGCCAGGTCAATGATTCATAAGACCACTGCCATCCACGACTTGGATGGAGGACTTGACCTGGCATGTTCACCTCTATGGATGTGGGTGATCTGACATGAAGTGAAACCGAAACAAAAGAAGTGTCATGGTCGGATCACTTCCTGGTGCAACTGGACTTCTCCACAACCCTTTCCCTCTGCAGGGAGGAGGGAGCAATTTGGATGGCCCACCCCCGGTACTTAATGGATCCAAATGGTTTCCAGAAAGGAGGAGGGGATGTTTTATCCCATGTTGATGGCCTTTCAGCTGATTTCCTTGTGGCGCCTGGAATGTGGAGTTAACCAGGGCTACCGATGGCCTGGTTCTGAAGCGACCTCTCCGATACATGGAGCCTGGACAGCCCCGTGGTTTTCCCTGGAGCTGAGGGCGATGAAACAATCACTGAGATGGCTAGAGTGTCGGTGGCAGAAAACACACTCTGAATCTGACCAGATACGAGTTAGAGCTCAACGTCAAGCCTACCAAGTGACGATGGCTGTCTTAACTGCCTCTATCGCATCTGCAGAAAACAACACCAGGAGACTATTGCAGGTGGTTCGCAATTTAGTGGAACCACCTGCATCATTGGGGCCTCAAAAGGACCCTAAGATCTCCAGCAATGATTTGGCAAAGTTTTTTTGCAGTTAAAGTCACTCAGATTTGGAAAGAGGTAGACTCCACCGTGGGAGCAGGGCCAGGGTGGGAGAGTGCTAGAGTTCTGTCTAGTCAGTTTGCATGGGATCAGTTCAAGTTTGTTACCTCCAAGGATGTGGACAGGCTGCTTGGACAAGTGAAACTGACCACCTGCCTCCTTGCTCATCCTGGCTCATAAAAGCCAACCGGGAAGGGATGGGCGATGGGCTCTGCAGGGTGGTGAATGCTTCGCTCTGTGAGGGAGCCTTCTCAGACCCGATGAAAGAGGCAGCTATTAAACCACCTCTTAAAAAAATATCTTTGGACCAGGCCAATATAGCCAGCTATCGCCCAGTCTCACATTTCCCATTTTTGGGCATGGTCTTTGAACGGGTGGTTGCTGAACAACTCCAGGCACGCCTGGAAGAAGCGGACCATTTGGATCCCTTCCAGTCGGGATTCAGGCCTCATCATGGGACTGAAATTCCCTTGGTTCATGATTTCCGGCGGGCTAAGGTGAGAGCTGCTTCCTAGTTCTGCTGGATCTCTCAGCGGCCTTTGAGACCATTGACCATGGCATCCTTCTGGATTGGCTAGAGGGGCTGGGAGCTGGGGGCACTGTCATACAGTGGTTAATCTCCTTCCTCCTGGGCCATGTCCAGAAAGGGGTGGTGGGGGATTAGTCTTCAGACCTTTGGGTTCTCACTTGTGGGGTGCCCCAGGGTTCTGTCCTCTCCCCCATGCTTCTTAACATATATATGAAGCCACTGGGAGAGATCAGCAGGAGGTTTGGGCTGGGTGTTCATCAGTATGCAGATGACACCCAGCTCTACCTCTCTTTTGAATCAGAACATGTGAAGGCGGAGAAGGTCCTGTGTGAGTGTCTGGAGGCGGTTCGTTGGTGGATGGATGGTGGTTAACAGATTTGAGGTTGAATCCTGGAGGCTCAGGGAGTAGCAGCGCCCATTTCCGGCTGCTTTGCCAGCAACAATCCCTTTGGGAGAGAGAGGATGTGGTCCTGGGATGCCCTGCTCTGGGTGCGAGGGGATGGCTGCCGTGGCCTCCGTGGGGAGCTGCCCTGGGAGACACTGGGAAACTGGTCCCCAATGCAGCAGCCAGACTCTGGGAAACTGGGATCCCTCTCTTTAGTCCTGGCCTCTCTCTCCCACCTTTTCTTCCTCCCTCCCTGTGGGGTTTTCTTGGGGGGGTGTCTAGCCCACCTCCTTGTCCAGCTTTCGAAAACCATTTGCACCTGTTCCCTCTGTTGTGCAGTGATGCTGAGAAGACGTCACACAGAGTCAAAGTTCTAGGGACTCCTTTGTTTGAAGAAGGGAGATTTTTTCTGAAGGGGGGGCGGAGGGCCAAATGAGTTTGGGATCCTCTGATCTGCAGGAAGGAGAGCGCGGCAGACCTGGCCCCTCCCTGGCAGGACCCTCTCCTCCTCCCTGACTTGGGGTCCCCCCCCCACAGGAGCAGATCAGGCCCCCCAGGCCCCCTCCCCTGCTGCAGCCCTGGGACCCCCACCAGATCCCAGAGAGAGAGGAGACTCGCCAGATCCCAGAGAGAGAGGAGACTCACCAGATCCCACGAAGGGGGCAGCGAGGCAGCCCTTGCAGGAGAGACCCCAAAGCAACACCCCCCATTTCTTGCAGGGAAGGACTGGGGAGGGGGGGGCCTTGGCTCTGGAGGACCTGCCCCCCTCCTGGCCTCTCTAGGAAGGCAGCTCGGTTCCCTTTAACCCTTGCAATGCCGAGTCCCCCAGCTGATCCCTCTCTCGCTTTGCACAGCCTGACCGACACGCTGCGCCCCCGAAGAGATCCCGGCTGGCGAAGGGTCTCTCTAATCCATCGCTGCAGCGCAGAAATTGGGGGGGGGGGAGTGGAGATCCAGAGACGGGGAGCAAGTGGGGCGGAGGGGGGAGCCTGTGCAACTGCCTCCCCCCCTTCACTTTCCCTCCCGGCTGGACCAGAGCAGCTTCTCCGGGGGGGGGGGGACGCGCCCCCTCTCCCACACACCCATAGATTGATTGACATATTCATGGAACCGTTTTTTAAAGCCCATTTTGCGGGGGGGGGTGCCTATGCCCCTGGGGGGGACTTCCTCGCCCCCCCCCCGCTAGATACGGCCCTGATCCCTGGGTCATCATCCAGTCCCACCCCCAGCAAGGCAGGAATCTCAGCTAAAGCATCCAGGGCAGATGGCCGTCCGATCTCTGCTGAGAAACCTCCAAGGAAGGAGAGTCCCCCCCCCACCTCCCCAGGGAGACCTTTCCCTGCCCAGCTGCCCTTAGGTGTCCCTCAAGGCAGCGGGGCCTGAGTTCTGGCCTCTGAGCATCTCCCTCGGTCCCTTTGGGGGGGGGGGCCTTTGGCTCTTGGCTGGCCTCTGAGCATCTCCCTCGGTCCCTTTTTTGGGGGGCCTTTGGCTCTTGGCTGGGCTCTGAGCATCTCCCTCGGTCCCTTTGGGGGGCCTTTGGCTCTTGGCTGGGCTCTGAGCATCTCCCTCGGTCCCTTTGGGGGGGGCCTTTGGCTCTTGGCTGGGCTCTGAGCATCTCCCTCGGTCCCTTTGGGGGGGGCCTTTGGCTCTTGGCTGGGCTCTGAGCATCTCCCTCGGTCCCTTTGGGGGGGGCCTTTGGCTCTTGGCTGGGCTCTGAGCATCTCCCTCGGTCCCTTTTTTGGGGGGCCTTTGGCTCTTGGCTGGGCTCTGAGCATCTCCCTCGGTCCCTTTGGGGGGCCTTTGGCTCTTGGCTGGGCTCTGAGCATCTCCCTCGGTCCCTTTGGGGGGGGCCTTTGGCTCTTGGCTGGGCTCTGAGCATCTCCCTCGGTCCCTTTGGGGGGGGCCTTTGGCTCTTGGCTGGGCTCTGAGCATCTCCCTCGGTCCCTTTGGGGGGCCTTTGGCTCTTGGCTGGGCTCTGAGCATCTCCCTCGGTCCCTTTTTTGGGGGGCCTTTGGCTCTTGGCTGGGCTCTGAGCATCTCCCTCGGTCCCTTTGGGGGGCCTTTGGCTCTTGGCTGGGCTCTGAGCATCTCCCTCGGTCCCTGGGGGGGGGCCTTTGGCTCTTGGCTGGGCTCTGAGCATCTCCCTCGGTCCCTTTGGGGGGGCCTTTGGCTCTTGGCTGGGCTCTGAGCATCTCCCTCGGTCCCTTGGGGGGGGGCCTTTGGCTCTTGGCTGGGCTCTGAGCATCTCCCTCGGTCCCTTGGGGGGGGGCCTTTGGCTCTTGGCTGGGCTCTGAGCATCTCCCTCGGTCCCTTTTGGGGGGGGCCTTTAACTCTTGGCTGGGCTCTTAGCATCTCCCTCGGTCCCTTTGGGGGGGGCTCTGGCTCTTGGCTGGGCTCTGAGCATCTCCCTCGGTCCCTTTGGGGGGGGCCTTTAACTCTTGGCTGGGCTCTTAGCATCTCCCTCGGTCCCTTTGGGGGGGGTCTTTGGCTCTTGGCTGGGCTCTGAGCATCTCCCTCGGTCCCTTTGGGGGGGGTCTTTGGCTCTTGGCTGGGCTCTGAGCATCTCCCTCGGTCCCTTTGGGGGGGCCTTTGGCTCTTGGCTGGGCTCTGAGCATCTCCCTCGGTCCCTTTTGGGGGGCCTTTGGCTCTTGGCTGGGCTCTGAGCATCTCCCTCGGTCCCTTTGGGGGGGCCTTTGGCTCTTGGCTGGGCTCTGAGCATCTCCCTCGGTCCCTTTGGGGGGGCCTTTGGCTCTTGGCTGGGCTCTGAGCATCTCCCTCGGTCCCTTTTTTTGGGGGGGCCTTTGGCTCTTGGCTGGGCTCTGAGCATCTCCCTTGGTCCCTTTGGGGGGGCCTTTGGCTCTTGGCTGGGCTCTGAGCATCTCCCTCGGTCCCTTGGGGGGGGCTTTGGCTCTTGGCTGGGCTCTGAGCATCTCCCTCGGTCCCTTTGGGGGGGGGCTTTGGCTCTTGGCTGGGCTCTGAGCATCTCCCTCGGTCCCTTGGGGGGGGCCTTTGGCTCTTGGCTGGGCTCTGAGCATCTCCCTCGGTCCCTTTGGGGGGGCCTTTGGCTCTTGGCTGGGCTCTGAGCATCTCGCTCGGTCCCTTTTTGGGGGGGGGGCCTTTGGCTCTTGGCTGGGCTCTCAGCATCTCCCTCGGTCCCTTTGGGGGGGGGCTTTGGCTCTTGGCTGGGCTCTGAGCATCTCCCTCGGTCTCTTTGGGGGGGGCTTTGGCTCTTGGCTGGGCTCTCAGCATCTCCCTCGGTCTCTTTGGGGGGGGCTTTGGCTCTTGGCTGGGCTCTGAGCATCTCCCTCGGTCTCTTTGGGGGGGCCTTTGGCTCTTGGCTGGGCTCTCAGCATCTCCCTCGGTCTCTTTGGGGGGGGCTTTGGCTCTTGGCTGGGCTCTGAGCATCTCGCTCGGTCCCTTTTTTGGGGGGGGGCCTTTGGCTCTTGGCTGGGCTCTGAGCATCTCCCTCCAGCTTCCCAAGGGAGACCTTTCCCCTGCCCAGCTGCCCTTAGATGTCCCTCAAGGCAGCGGGTCCTGAGTTCCAGCCCTGCTGAAATAATGGCGCTGGCTGCCAAGGAGGAACCAAGAGAAGTTCAAAATAACCTCCTAAACATCAGATAGTTGTTTATCTCTTTAACATCTGATGGTGAAGGGACAGGATACCCAAATCCTGTCTGTGAAATCACCCCAGGCCTCAAAACTGTCCAGAATTCCTTTTGTCTTCTAAAAATCCAAAACAGCTTTTCTCTGCTCTCCTCTGCTCTATCACAAGATGCTGTGGCAAAAGGCAAAATGTTATTCTTAAAGGCTAATGAATAGACTCTGTCATTGCCAAGAATACTCAGGCCTGAGAAACGAATCTGATCTCATTCAGTTGCAACACCTGTGGACATGTTGAACCGCTCTCATTCCCCCTTTCCTGGGAAGGGGGCCAAGAGTCCACAGTAGTCCCAAGACAGCTTTCTGTTCATGCTCAGAGGAACCTCAATAGGGGGCAGGACTCCTGAGGGAGGAGAAAGGGGGAGGGAACTAGAAAGGGGTATATATGTTTGTGCACATCACTGTGAACTCGTGCATGTTTTTTGTGACTTATCACACTTGCTCCTTCTACCAGTTCATGGATGGTAGAAATAAAAGCCTTTTCTCCGAACTATTCCTTGAGTGTCTGTTGACTCCCACTTCCCTTTCCCAGGCGCACTATTTTTCCCACCCGAGGGCAAAGCCTCATAAGGCTACAATGGGAGGGTGTTCCACGGCACGGGTGCCACTACCGAGAAGGCCCTCTGCCTGGTTCCTTGTAACTTGGCTTCTCGCAGTGCAGAACTGCCAGAAGGCCCTCAGTGCTGGACCTCAGTGTCCAGGCAGAACGATGGGGGGAGACGGGAGACGCTCCTTCAGGTCTACTGGGCCAAAGCAGTTTGGGGCTTTCAAGGTCAGCACCAACACTTTGAATAGTGCTCAGAAACGTAATGGGAACCAATGTAGGTCTTTCAAGAGCGGTGTTATGTGGTCTCGGTGGCCGCTCCCAGTCACCAGTCTGGCTCCCACATTCTGGATTAGTTGTAGTTTCCAGGTCACCTTCAAAGGTAGCCCTGTCCACCCCCCCCCAAAACAGTCCTTCTGTCTTGTCAGGATTCAACCTGAATGCATTAGCTGCCATCCATCCTCCAGCCGCCTCCAGGCACTCACACAGGACCTTCACCGCCTTCACTGGTTCCGAATTGAAAGAGAGGATGAGCTGGGTATCATCTGCATATTGATGGACACCCAGTCCAAGCCCCCTGATGATCTCTCCCAGCGGCTGCATGTAGATGTTGAAAAGCAGGGGGCCGGTCCACAGTCCCTCAGACCTTGGGGGGGGGCGGACAATATTTGCGGGGGTGGAGAACGAATTCCTATACCCCACAAATAACCCAGAGATGCATTTTAAATAAAAGCACACATTTTTCTCATGTAAAAACACA
Source organism: Podarcis vaucheri (assembly GCF_965113315.1). Taxonomy (NCBI): domain Eukaryota; kingdom Metazoa; phylum Chordata; class Lepidosauria; order Squamata; family Lacertidae; genus Podarcis; species Podarcis vaucheri. Next base: position 845,267 of record NC_138762.1, on the reverse strand, counting down.
CTGATTCCTGGGCTGTCAGCGGGATGGATTTAGAAGGCAATTGGGTTGGATCCAGCCCCTAGACCTTAGTTTGCCTTCCTATGATCTGGACGGTCCAGAAGGATGTTATGGTCGATGGTATCAAACGCCGCTGAGAGATCCAGCAGAACTAGGAAACAGCTCTCACCTTTGTCCCGCCGGAGATCATCCACCAGTGCGACCAAGGCAGTTTCAGTCCCATGATGAGGCCTGAATCCCGACTGGAAGGGATCCAAATGGTCCGCTTCTTCCAGGCGTGCCTGGAGTTGTTCGGCAACCACTCGCTCAATCACCTTGCCCAAGAATGGAAGATTTGAGACTGGGCGATAGTTGGCCATCGTGGCCGCATCTAAAGATATGTTTTTTAAGAGGTGGTTTAATAGCTGCCTCTTTCAGCAGGTCTGGGAAGGCTCCCTCACAGAGCGAAGCATTCACCACCCTGCAGAGCCCATCCTTCCTTCCCTGCAAAATCGGCTTTAAAACGGTTCCATGATATTAGGGTTATTCTCTGTCTTTACTTTTTCAGTTTAAACTTTGAAATTCTCTCATGTCTGTAAAACTTTAATAAATATTACTTTTTTTAAAAAAACGGTTCCATGAATATGTCAATCTGTGGGTGGGGGGGGGGGAGAGGGAGCGTGCCCCCCCCAGGAGAAGCTGATCTGGTCCAGCCGGGAGGGAAAGTGGGGGGGGGAGGGAAAGGGGGGGGAGGCAGTTGCACAGGCTCCCCCCTCCGCCCCACTTGCTCCCCGTCTCTGGATCTCCACTCCCCCCCCCCCCTTTCTGAGCTGCAGCTTCGCGAGCCGGGATCTCTTCGGGGCTGAGCTGGGGGACTCGGCATTGCAAGGGTTAAAGGGAACCGAGCTGCCTTCCTAGAGAGGACAGGAAGCGGGCGGGGGGGGCAGGTCCTCCAGAGCCAAGGCCCCTCCCCCCCAGTCCTTCCCTGCTTGGGTGTCTCTCTCTGGGATCTGGTGAGTCTCCTCTCTCTCTGGGATCTGGTGAGTCTCCTCTCTCTCTGGGATCTGGTGAGTCTCCTCTCTCTCTGGGATCTGGTGGGGGTCCCAGGGCTGCAGCAGGGGAGGGGGCCTGGGGGGCCTGATCTGCTCCTGTGGGGGGGGGACCCCCAAGTCAGGGAGGAGGAGAGGGTCCTGCCAGGGAGGGGCCAGGTCTGCCACGCTCTCCTTCCTGCAGAGCAGAGGGTCCCAAACTCATTTGGCCTTCCGCCCCCCCTTCAGAAAAAATCTCCCTTCTTCAAACAAAGGAGTCCCTAGAACTTTGACTCTGTGTGACGTCTTCTCAGCATCACTGCACAACAGAGGGAACAGGTGCAAATGGTTTTCGAAAGCTGGACAAGGAGGTGGGCTAGACACCCCCCCAAGAAAACCCCACAGGGAGGGAGGAAGGAAAGGTGGGAGAGAAAGGAGAGGAGTAAAGAGAGGGATCCCAGTTTCCCAGAGTCTGGCTGCTGCATTGGGGACCAGTTTCCCAGTGTCTCCCAGGGCAGCTCCCCACGGAGGCCACTGCAGCAATCCCCTCGCACCCAGAGCAGGGCATCCCAGGAGACAGAAGCAGGGGAGTGGGGGTGGGGGGAGCAACTCCTGAGGACCCCCAAGTGAGGACCCCCACTAGAGCCAAGCATCCATTTTTCAAATGACTCCCTTGTCAGTCAGTTCTGACTTCATGCATTGACTGGAAAGCAGCAGAAACCAGGCTGACTCATCTCCCAGAAATCCCTTCATTTCCTTCACAAAATGTGCAATCTTCTTTCTAGGCGAGCTAGAGGCTGCTTCCCCTCCTCCTTCTCCTTCTCCTTCTCCTTCGTCTCCTCCTTCTCTTCCTCCTCCTCCAGATACCTCATGGTTTGGGCTGTTATGCAGTCCAGCCCTGGTAATAATAATAATAATAATAATAATAATAATAATATTCCACCCACTCTGGGTGTCTCCCAATAGGATACAAAAAACAGTATGAAACATCAAACATTTAAAACTTCCCTAACAGGGCTGCCTTCAGATGTATTCTAAAAGTCAGTTGTTTATTTCCTTGACATCTGATGGGAGGGCGTTCCACAGGGCGGGTGCCACTACCGAGAAGGCCCTCTGTCAGGTTTCTTGTAACCTCTTTCCTCGCAATGAGGGAACCGCCAGAAGGCCCTCGGCGCTGGACCTCAGTGTCCGGACAGAACAATGGGGGTGGAGATGTTCCTTCAGGACTACTGGGATGAGGCCGTTTAGGGCTTTCAAGGTCAGCAGCAACTCTTTGAATTGTGCCCGGAAATGTACTGGTAGCCAATGTAGGTCTTTCAGGATTGGTGTTATGTGGTCACGGCGGCCACTCCCAGTCACCAGCTCCCAGTCTAGCTTCCACATTCTGGATTGCGGTAGTTGTAGTTTCTGGGTCACCTTCAAAGGTAGCCCCACGTAGAGCGCATGGCAGTAGTCCAAGCGGGAGATAACCAGAGCATGCACCACTCTGGCGAGACAGTCCGCGGGCAGGAAGGGTCTCAGCCTGCGTACCAGGTAGAGTTGGTAGACAGCTGCCCTGGATACAGAATTGACCTGCGCCTCCATGGACAGCTGTGAGTCCAAAATGACTCCCAGGCTGTGTACCTGGTCCTTCAGGGGCACAGTTGCCCCATGTAAGACCAGGGAGTCCCCCACACCTGCCCGCCAAAAGAGTACTTCTGTCTTGTCAGGATTCAACCTCAATCTTTTAATCACCATCCATCCACCAACCAACCATCTCCAGACACTCACACAGGACCTTCACCGCCTTCACATGTTCTGATTCAAAAGAGAGGTAGAGCTGGGTATCATCCGCATACTGATGAACACCCAGCCCAAACCTCCTGCTGATCCCTCCCAGTGGCTTCATATATATGTTAAGAAGCATGGGGGAGAGGACAGAACCCTGGGGCACCCCACAAGTGAGAGCCCAAAGGTCTGAAGACGCATCCCCCACCACCCCTTTCTGGACATGGCCCAGGAGGAAGGAGATTAACCACTGTATGACAGTGCCCCCAGCTCCCAGCCCCTCTAGCCAATCCAGAAGGATGCCATGGTCAATGGTCTCAAAGGCCGCTGAGAGATCCAGCAGAACTAGGAAGCAGCTCTCACCTTAGCCCGCCGGAAATCATGAACCAAGGGAATTTCAGTCCCATGATGAGGCCTGAATCCCGACTGGAAGGGATCCAAATGGTCCGCATCCTCCAGGTGTGCCTGGAGTTGTTCAGCAACCAATCGCTCAATCACCTTGCCCAAAAATGGGAAATGTGAGACTGGGTGATAGCTGGCTATATTGGCCTGGTCCAAAGATATGTTTTTTAAGAGGTGGTTTAATAGCTGCCTCTTTCATCGGGTCTGAGAAGGCTCCCTCACAGAGCGAAGCATTCACCACCCTGCAGAGCCCATCGCCCAGCCCTTCCCGGTTCACTTTTATGAGCCAGGATGAGCAAGGAGGCAGGTGGTCAGTTTCACTTGTCCAAGCAGCCTGTCCACATCCTTGGAGGTAACAAACTTGAACTGATCCCATGCAAACTGACTAGACAGAACTCTAGCACTCTCCCACCCTGGCCCTGCTCCCACGGTGGAGTCTACCTCTTTCCAAATCTGAGTGACTTTAACTGCAAAAAAACTTTGCCAAATCATTGCTGGAGATCTTAGGGTCCTTTTGAGGCCCCAATGATGCAGGTGGTTCCACTAAATTGCGAACCACCTGCAATAGTCTCCTGGTGTTGTTTTCTGCAGATGCGATAGAGGCAGTTAAGACAGCCATCGTCACTTGGTAGGCTTGACGTTGAGCTCTAACTCGTATCTGGTCAGATTCAGAGTGTGTTTTCTGCCACCGACACTCTAGCCATCTCAGTGATTGTTTCATCGCCCTCAGCTCCAGGGAAAACCACGGGGCTGTCCAGGCTCCATGTATCGGAGAGGTCGCTTCAGAACCAGGCCATCGGTAGCCCTGGTTAACTCCACATTCCAGGCGCCACAAGGAAATCAGCTGAAAGGCCATCAACATGGGATAAAACATCCCCTCCTCCTTTCTGGAAACCATTTGGATCCATTAAGTACCGGGGGTGGGCCATCCAAATTGCTCCCTCCTCCCTGCAGAGGGAAAGGGTTGTGGAGAAGTCCAGTTGCACCAGGAAGTGATCCGACCATGACACTTCTTTTGTTTCGGTTTCACTTCATGTCAGATCACCCACATCCATAGAGGTGAACATGCCAGGTCAAGTCCTCCATCCAAGTCGTGGATGGCAGTGGTCTTATGAATCATTGACCTGGCATTGCACAGCAGCCCCTTCAGGTCATGTGGGTCTCCCTTGCTGATTCCAGTATCCTTCTAATGACTAAACTGGCCTCCTCGGTAATGACGTGGTCTGGTCTTAGTGTAACTCCTCCTCCCACCCGTGATCACTGTGACTGGGTGTACCAGTACATCCCCTCCCCCCGTGGAGCCTGCCCCCGCCATTCTGTTGGCTGGGGCCCACTCCCAGACAGCCCTGACCCTCTCACCTAAAGAAGAAAGCTATACAAACTATATAAAACTATATCAACTATACAAAGAATAAAAATATTAACTAATACTAATAAAAACTATTCCGTAACAATGCATTTGCTTTGTAGGATTTGTTAGAGCTTCTCATTAAGACGGACAGAACTTGGCAGAAGACCAAAGGGTTCCTTCTGATCTCTCCGAGGCTTCCTGAGAGCACAGATGGATGAGCGAGACTCAGCTGGCCCTGGCACAAGAAGAGGCCATCTCAACGAAACTGGGAGCAGTGGGGGGTTATGGGAAAACTCTGTGCAGAAGATCCTGGGTGAGGAGGACACCCTCCCCTCAGAGGTGCAGAGCCAGCAGTTGAGGCACTTCTGCTGCCAGGAGGCCAAAAGACCCCGAGAGGTTTGCAGCCGACTCTACCACTTTTGCCACCAGTGGCTGAAGCCAGAAAGGCACACGAAAGCTGAGATGCTGGACCTGGTGATCTTGGAGCAGTTCCTGGCTGTCCTTCCACCAGAGATGGAGAGCTGGGTGAGGGACTGTGGAGCAGAGACCAGTTCCCAGGCGGTGGCCCTGGCCGAAGGTTTCCTCCTGAGTCAGGCAGAGGAGAGAAAGCGGGCAGAGAGGAAGCAGGTGAGGGAGACTTTCCTCTGGATACTCCCAAGGGGCTCCAAACAGGATGGAGAACATCCCATAATGCTCTACTGATTACCCAACCTTTTTCTGGGACTCTAACACCCTTAAAGTTTTTGTCTTTGTCATTCTCTTTCTAATATTTCTTACCATTCACTTACTGTTTTGAATCCTTGTTCTTTCAGAAAAGGGATCATTTTGCAGAAATGGACCTGGATTCCTGTGAGTCAGAGAGGCCTCCGTTGGACACCAGAGAGAGGCCACTGGGTAAGGAGGAAGGTGGCTTTTCTCCATTTGGTCTCATTCTGTTGGTTTTCCAACTCATCTGAGGGTTCTTTTCATCTTGTATTTTTGGGGGGTACAGTTATGACCAAGGGTCCAAAGGAAGGGAGAAGTATTTCTGCACAACTAACATATGAAATGGGCAGAAATGTCCAAATGCATTCAGCAGGTAAGGCTTTCTCAAAGGCCCATCTGTAGTTAGAGATGCCCTGTTTCCTCTGTGAGAGAAGCAGGCACTCCTGGCATCCTGCTTACCTTTTTTCTCTTGCAGGTGACAGAATGATGGTGGCAAAACCTCCAGATCCGCCTTTTCATGGGGGCAGAAGGGAAGCAGCGGCTGTGGAACCAGATCAGGTCGGGGAAGCTGCCTTGTGGGGTCAGAGGCCGAGGGATGGAGCAATGTCATGGACTGGTTAGGCACAGAGGAATGGTGGGAGGAAGCAGCCGGGGAACCAGGAAGGGAAGATGTCTCAGCCGAAGGAGTGGAGGTGGAGGAAGGATGAGCAGTGAAAGGGAGAAGAGGGAGAAGTCTGGGAAGAGGAGGTGTCAGAAGCTGAAGGGGTAACAGGGCTTAGTGAGCTGGGAGACTCTGAGGCAGAATGCAGTGCAGAATCGGAGGCAGAAGTGGAAGGAGGCGAGTGGGAGGAGGGAGGTCGAGAGGCAGAGGTGAGTCAGGAGAAGGAGGAGCCACCGGGGGCTCCCTCTCCTTCTGCCAGAAGCCCCCCTCCCTGCTTGTCTCTCAGAGCCCAGAGACTTCTGACAATGGAATTGACACTGTTGGATCGCTTGCCAGAAACCCCAGAGAGGAGGGGACTTGGAAAGCTGTGGGGAATCGGGGGCCTTCACTCTCAGCAATTGATTTCTTGGAGGAAGACCCTGTCATGGAATTCTACTCAATATTGATCCAGAGCAGAACTACAATGTATAGTTAGCAGAGTAAAAACCTAAACACATTGCAGGATTCCCCCGAAATAGACCAGAGGCAATTGTATTTCATTCAGCAGAGCTTTACTGCTACTGTGAAGGCATAATGTTCCCAAATCCAAAATGTTCAGGATTGGCCCTGTGCATAAGAAATCCAGTTGCAGCATACTTAGCTGAAATTTACCACAACCTAGGACTTGCTGATCAGAAGGTTGGCGGTTTCGAATCCCCACGACGAGGTGAGTTCCCATTGCTCGGACCCTGCTCCTGCCCACCTAGCAGTTGGAAAGCACGTCAAAGTGCAAGTAGATAAATAGGTACCGCTCCGGCGCGAAGGTAAACGGCATTTCCGGGCCCTGCTCTGGTTTCACCAGAAGCGGCTTGGTCATGCTGGCCACCTGACCCGGAAGCTGTACACCGGCTCCCTCGGCCAATAAAGCGAGATGAGCGCTGCAACCCCAAAGTCGGCCACAACTGGACCTAATGGTCAGGGGTCCCTTTACCTTTAGGAAATTCTGGTGGCCCAAAATTAAGGAGGATACCGCAGAATACGCGAGGGGGTGCGAAGTCTGTCAGACAGCCAAAGGGCAAAGGACAGTCCCAGCTGGGCTGTTACAACCGTTACCCACCCCAAGTAAACCGTGGGAAGTGGTATCCATGGATTTTTTCACCAACTTGCCAGTGTCACAGGAAAAAAAACCCCGGTTATTTGGGTGGTGGTAGATGTGCTGAAAAAGATGGCGCATTTTGTACCTTGCTCTAAGATAACTTCCACAAAGGAGACAGCAGGGTTGTTCGTGGATCATGTGTTTAAGTTGCACGGTATGCCATCAAGGCTAATCACAGATTGCGAAAGTCAGTTTACTTCGCATTTCTGGGGGAAGTTGATGCAGTTGTTAGGGGTGGAGGTTAGCCTGACTTCAGCTAGGAATCCACAGAGAAACCGAGAGTCAGAAAGGACCAATGTCACCCTGCAGCAATACCTGAGGTGCTATACATGCTACCATCAAGATGATTGGATAGAGAAGCTAAGCCTGGCCGAGTTTGCACACAACAATGCGGTCCACGCATCCACGGGCATGGCCCCCTTTGTGGCGAACTATGGTGTGCATCCCAGGGCCTTTCTGGGTAGGGATGAGGTGCTGTCAGTACCAGCAGCTGAGGAGTCTGTGGAGTAAATGGAGTACTTGCATGAGATATTGAAAGACAACCTGGAAGCATCAAAGGCAGGTTACAAAAGGATCTCGGACGCACACAGGCGGGAGGGAGAGAAAATCCAGGTAGGAGGCCAGGTGTGGTTGTCCTCAAAGGGGTTGCCGTTCAAAGGGAGGTGCATGAAGCTAGAGCCTTGGAGGTGGGGGCCGTTTAAGGGGGTGCAGGAGATTAATCTGGTGTCCTTTAGGCTCCAGTTCTTTGCTGTCCCCCCTTTATTCCAGCACACAGGTACCAGGGCGAACCTCCACCCCCCTTTAGCTGGTAGAAGGGGAGCAGGAGTATAAGGATGGATCCTTCCATCTGGGAAACTGGGATGCTTGCGTAGGCAGAATGATTTGAAAACCACCAACTAGAGTACCACCTATTTACAAAACATGACTGCTCCCAGTCACCAGTCTAGCTGCCGCATTCTGGATTAGTTGTAGTTTCCGTGTCACCTTCAAAGGTAGTCCCAGGTAGAGCGCATGGCAGTAGTCCAAGCAGGAGATAACCAGAGCATGCATCACTCTGGCAAGACAGTCACGGCAGATAGGATCTCATCCTGCATACCAGATGGAGCTGGTAGACAGCAGCCCTGGACACAGAATTGACCTGCACCTCCATGGACAGCTGTGAGTCCAAACTGACTCCCAGGCTGCGCACCTGGTCCTTCAGGGGCACAGTTGGCCCATTCAGGACCAGGGAGCCCCCCACACCCGCCTGCTTCCTGTCCCCCCAAAACAGTACTTCTGTCTTGTCAGGATTCGACCTCAATCTGTTAGCCACCATCCATCCACCAACCAACTACCTCCAGGCACTCACACAGGACCTTCACGGCCTTCACTGGTTCTGATTTAAAGGAGAGGTAGAGCTGGGTATCATCCGCATATTGATCAACACCCAGCCCAAACCCCCTGATGATCTCTCCCAGCGGCTGTATTAACAGGAAGGAAAGAACAGAGCATTGTGTAGCAGATCATATTGATCCTGTCTCAGAGGAGGACATTTCCCTTTTTCTTTTAGGGTCCAGTGTGCTTTGAAGATGTTGCTGTTTGTTTCACGGAAGAGGAGTGGGCGTTGCTGGATCCTGACCAGAGAACTCTGCATAAGGACGTCATGGAGGAGAATCGTGGGATCGTGGCCTCTCTTGGTAAGGCTCCCTGTGGGATCGTCCTATCTGCCTGGAAATTCAAAAAATACCTCTATGTAACAAACCTCATATATTTTCACAGAGTTCAACAGCGCCCAATACAACCCCTGGGAACCTAACACCCCCACAATAAACCTTGAACAGCAAACTCCAGTTTTTTCTGTGAACCATCTTCCTCCAGTTCTGCCTTTTTATACCACGGTTGGGTGTCTGAACTGGCCAAACATCTTAAATGTCACCTTCATAGTTGTTCGGAAAGATAAGTAGCTTCTGCCAGGTTTTCTGTTTTTGTTTTTGCTGCTGTCAGTCTTGGGTTGACCCAAGAGACGCCTCACATTGGAGATGGAGGGGAAGCCATGACTGGGCCAAACAAAATCTGTCCCAGAGAAGAGCTAGGCTTATAATAATAATAATAATTTATTACGGCCGTAGGCCCATACAGATAAAAACAAGACATAAATAACAGCTTGTGCACGTGGGAAAAAACAGCCGCTAAAACACTACTATAACAATAAAATACTATAAGATGGAATGGCATACTACGCCTTAATTAGCTTGTGGTGCTCCTTGGCAACACTTTTGGGTAAGGACAGCGACCAGGAACCTAGCCACTTTCAGGGTCGTATGGGTATCCTATCCTGCAAGATTTGGGCAAGGTGGAATTTTGGTGGGGTACCCTCAAGTTTCTGTATGATTGATCCCAACAAATTTGCCCGTGGCACATTGAATAAGGGGCAAGTGAACATAATGTGCTGAAGCAACTCCGGCGTCTCCTTATCACATTCGCACATAGCGGAGGCTTGGCCCTTTGAGAATCTATGTCTCAGGACATTGGAGGGAAAAACGTTAAACCTCGCTTTGGTGAAGGCCAGCCTATGGGCAACAGTCAAAAGGGAGGAGAGGTATGATGGAACGCAATAAGTTAAAGTGATACCAATGTTCTGGGGCGAACAAACACCTCCCTCCAGCATATAATTTTGCTGTAAATCGATGTCATCCAGTCTTTGGCGGATCAGTCTTTGAGCAGAGATTTGGTCTAGTTTTAAGGAATCTAAGGGAGAGATTCCATAGCTCAGGAGTTTGGCATGAATTTTACTAGTCCAAAGGCTGGAGAATTCATCTCGCCATAAGCATTGGACAAGGTAATGGTCTGGTAATCTATGCCACAATGATAACCAGTAATTGAAGACTTGCTTCCACAGGCAAGTTTCTAAGGATGCGATCTTCAATTCTAGTCGCATGGCTGCGTTGCTTACGCACAGGGGGAGCATTAGGAGCCGACGTAGGAATTGGCTTTGCAGAGTCTCAAGGGGAGCAAGGTCTGTCATCACGGCCCAGAGCGGGGCAGCATAAGCAAGCACTGCAACCACTTTTGCCTTGAACACCTTTAGGGCCGAGGGAACATGCAAAGCTCCATCCAAAAAGAAAAATCGGAGGAGCGCATATGACAGAGTTTTGGCCTTGTTGAGTAGGTGTTGAATTTGTGCTTTCCACCCCAAATTGTATTGAAAAATAACTCCTAGGTTTTGTAATTTTAGGACTTGCTCTATTTTTGCTCCACCAAGCTTCCATTCGTATAATCTCCGACTTCCGGCGAAAATCAGAATCTTAGATTTAGCATGGTTGATGGTTAATTGGTTGAGTTGACAATACGTGGCAAAGATCTTCAGAGCTCTGGTTAGTCCAACACGTGTATAAGATAGAATTACCGCATCGTCCGCATATAAAAGGAGTGGACAGCGGTAATCCGCTAGTCTAGGCGCATGTGTACTTGGAGATGAGTTGACTAGGGGTGCTCGCATGTCGCTGATGAATAGATTGAGTAGGCAGGGAGCCAATATACATCCTTGGCGCACTCCCTTGTTTATTGGTATCGAATTTGTGAGGTCGCCCGCAGGAGTAAGTCTCACTCTGGCAAGGGTACCTTCATGGAGCTGACTTATAAGCCATAAGAGTCTTCTATCAATGCCCTGTTTCGCAAGTTTCTCCCAAAGAATATTTCTAGGAACGCTGTCAAAGGCTGCCTTAAGATCTAAGAAGGCAGCACACAGGTAGCCCCGGGGAGGGGAGGAGTACTTCCGTGCCAGATGGTAAAAAACTATCGCATGATCAGTTGTAGAGCGTTTAATTCTGAACCCTGCTTGTTCGTGGCCAATCTGGTTAGTCTCATCTACCCATCGCAATAGTTTCGTCAACAAAAAGCTGGCATAAATTTTCCCTATGATCGAAAGGAGGCTGATGTTACGGTAATTTTCTGGCTCCATTGGAGAACCTTTTTTATGAATTGGTACTATAATGGCCTCCTTCCATATTTTGGGGATGAGACCAGAAGCGTTGATTGCGTCGAAGGTTTTGGCCAAGATGCCAGCCCACCATTTTGGGTGTAGTTTGATGGCTTCAGCAGGGATCAGGTCGGGCCCTGGGGCTTTGCCCGATTTCAGCTGGGCTATTAGCTTGGCTATTTCGTCAGGATCGGTGGGAGGCCAAATAGGTAGGTGGGAAAACAGATGCATCAGATGGTCGGAGGGAGCATCTGCCTGTGAGAAACATTTCTTCGGGAACAATTCCCATGTCGGTGCAGGGATGACTGCCCTTGGGTATTTCCTCACCCTTCTGTTAATCAGAGACCAGAATTCCCTGGATCTATGTGGTTTTGAAGCAGTAATCAAGGCCTGCCAGCGATTATGTTGCCACTCACGTTTGGCAATTTTCTGCGTGCGTTTGTAAACTTGCTTGGCTTGTGCATAACTAGCTGGCAGAGTAGATGCATCGGACGTCTTATATACATTATATATAGCACGAAGGCGCTGTCTTGCTTGTTTGCACTGAGAGTTATACCAGGGGGCACCGTAAGTATACTCGTTTCGATTTAATATTTTGGGTGGTAACCTGAAGAAGGACGTAAGATCAGTCGTATGATGGTGGAAGCGTTTCAACACTATGCTATGCTCGTCTGAGGCAAAGCCTGTGTAGGGATGGGGCCCGAGGATTTCTTTTTGAAAGAATTCCTGGTACCTTTGAGCCTGGGTCTCGGACTATTTGATTCCTCTTACTTGGAGAGATTCGTTGGTTACCATCTGGATCGCATGTCTATGAGCCTCCGGCTGCCAGTTCAGGGAAAACTTAGCTACAAGGGGAAGATGATCACTAGATTGTACATTCTCGATCTTAAAAGAGGAAATACACTTAAGTAGATCCCTAGAGACCAGCAGGTAATCGAGGACGCTGTTTGATTTAACACTCAGGTGAGTGAAATCCCCTGGAATATCAGGGAGGCATGTGCCATTTAGGGGGACCAGATTTAAACAGATGGCCATTTGGTAGAGGAATACTCCAGCCTCATTAACTCGTTGGTCTTTAGAAGTTCTCCTCATGATATGTTCCAGATCATAATTATCAAGGTTTGGGGTAACCCACCATTTGGCTTTGGTCAGCGAGTCCCAATTTGCTGCTGTGCGGGCATTAAAATTGCCACCTATTATGGCCGGGGTGTTAGGAAACTTGACATAGCATGAGAGCAAATGCTCTTCTAGCGAGCCCCATTTAGAGCCCAGTTCGGAGGAAGAACCCCCGGGTGGCAAGTAAACATTTGTAACTAGAAGTGAGATCTTTTCCCCCGCAATCAGCCCGGTAAGGGCGTAAGGAGGCAAGGCCTGTACTAGAGTAAGTTTAGAATGTAAGTTGAGGGAGATGCCTATTATTAGGGCCCCTTTGGGGCAGCCTCCTTTCAGGGAGGGGCAGGCAGGGAGTTCTAGAAGCTCAAAGCCATTTAGATCAATTCTCTCTACTTCCCACGATTCTTGGAACAAGATGATATGAAACAGGTTAATATACTCCAAGAATTCTGGGTCAAGTTTTTCCCCCCTCCAGCCCGCAATGTTCCAGCTGAGGACTGATAGGGGGGAGTTCCTGTTGTAACCAATTCGCTGTCATTTCAGGGAGGGATGTGAGTCCTTTGGAGGCAAGGCAGACCCCACGAAAAAGTCAGTTATTTTACTTTGCATAGCAGGCACCTGCTGAAGGTACCTAGTCTTGAAGTTGGTAGTGAGGTATTCTGACTGGGGCGACAAAACGGGTCTCCCGCTGGCTAACCCAAGGGCAGACACTTCAGTGGGAAACTCCACAGGATTTGCTGAGACTGGCCCACCGCAAGGTCTAAAGGTCGCCGATGAAACCATTTGGTTTATATGTCCGGTCGGGTCTTCAATCAAATCCGGGCCATTTTTTGAAGTAGTTGGGACACTCCCCTGACCTGATGCTGGCAAAGGTACAGGGGATGTTCGGCGTACTGGTACCGTTTGTATGTCGGGTCTATGCCGCTCAGGGGAGTATGAGGACTCCAGTTCCGGCATTGATGGATTAGATGGTAAGGAGTTGTTTTGATGGAAGGAACTCTGAGTTACACTCCTCAGCGGGGGACTCTTGGAGGGCGAGTCAAAATTTATCAAGAGTTGGGATGAGGGGCTAGGCTTATTGAATCTCAGGTAGTAGTAGCAGTGATAGTAATAATAATTTTTATTTATCCCCTGCCCATCTGGCTGGGTTGCCCCAGTCACTCTGGGTGGCTTCCAACACATACATACACATGAAACATTAATAATAACCATAACATTAATAATAACCATCTGATACCATATAAAAAATGCATTATTTGGCTGTAACTTTTGATAGAATACAGATAGGTACATTCTTGATTAAATTATCCTTACATTGATACATTATTTGTGGTATTACTCCAAACGAAGTGGTGTTACGAACCATCAAACATCTGAAATACGCTTTTCCCCCAAAAGGCTTCCACAATTTTGGCGACTACTATATATCAAAGAAATCAACATTTAACAATCCATCAGAATATGTTACTAACAATGTTGGTTAATGACAACCAACAAAGGCAATGAACAAAGACCCAACTCCTTTCAGTTCTTCTTGATTTGTGCCTGAGGCTCTAATCCCTTTTTTCTCTCCATTGCAGATTTTGATGAATTGGAAATCAAGAACAAGGGTGACCATAACAAAACACCCGGAGAGGAGAAGCCACGCAAAAATTTGGAATGTGGAGAGAGCTGCAGTCAGAGCTCCCATTCCACTTCCCAACAAAGAATTCTCATTGGAAAGAAACCCTATCAGTGCGTGGAATGTGGAAAGAGCTTTAGTCAGAGAGGCTATCTCACTAAGCATCAGAAAATTCATACAGGAGAGAAACCCTATCAGTGTGTGGAATGTGGAAAGAACTTCAGTACGAGCTCTGATCTCACTAAGCATCAGAGAATTCATACAGGAGAGAAACCCTATCAGTGTGTGGAATGTGGAAAGAGCTTTAGTCAGAGCTCTGATCTCACTAAGCATCAGAGAATTCATACAGGAGAGAAACCCTATCAGTGTGTGGAATGTGGAAAGAACTTCAGTACGAGCTCTGATCTCACTTCCCATCAAAGAACTCATACAGGGGAGAAACCCTATAAATGTGTGGAATGTGGAAAGAGCTTCAGTACGAGCTCTTATCTCTGCAAGCATCTGAGAATTCACAGAGGTGTAAAACCCTATCAGTGTGTGGAATGTGGAAAGCATTTCAGTCAGGGCTCCAGTCTCACTGCCCATCAGAAAATTCATGCAGGGGAGAAACCCTATCAGTGCGTGGAATGTGGAAAGAGCTTCAGGGATTGCTCCAGTCTCACTTGCCATCAGAAAATTCATAGAGGGGAGAAACCCTATCAGTGCATGGAATGTGGAAAGAGCTTCAGGAAGAGCTTCAGTCTCACATCCCATCAGAGAATTCATACAGGGGAGAAACCCTATCAGTGCATTGAATGTGGAAAGAGCTTCAGTCAGAGCTCCCATTCTACATCCCATCAAAGAATTCATAGAGGGGAGAAACCCTATCAGTGCATGGAATGTGGAAAGAGCTTCACTGATAGCTCCTCTCTCACTTCCCATCAGAGAATTCATACAGGGGAGAAACCCTATCAGTGCATGGAATGTGGAAAGAGCTTCAGTCAGGGCTCCAGTCTCACTTCCCATCAGAGAATTCATAGAGGGGAGAAACCCTATCAGTGCATGGAATGTGGAAAGAGCTTCAATAAGAACTCCAATCTCACTTCCCATCAGAGAATTCATACAGGGGAGAAACCCTATCAGTGCATGGAATGTGGAAAGAGCTTCAGTCAGGGCTCCAATCTCACTTCCCATCAGAGAATTCATACAGGGGAGAAACCCTATCAGTGCATGGAATGTGGAAAGAGTTTCACTGATAGATCCAGTCTCACTTGCCATCAGAGAATTCATAGAGGGGAGAAACCCTATCAGTGCATGGAATGTGGAAAGAGTTTCACTGATAGATCCAGTCTCACTTGCCATCAGAGAATTCATAGAGGGGAGAAACCCTATCAGTGCATGGAATGTGGAAAGAGCTTCAGTAGGAGCTCCAATCTCACTTCCCATCAAAGAATTCATACAGGGGAGAAACCCTATCAGTGCATGGAATGTGGAAAGAGCTTCAGTCAGAGCTCCTCTCTCACTTCCCATCAACTAATTCATATAGGGGAGAAACCCTATCAGTGAGTGGAATGTGGAAAGAGCTTCAGGAAGAGCTTCAGTCTCACATCCCATCAGAGAATCCATACAAAGGTTGGAAAAACCAATATACAGCTTTAAGTGCCAGCCAAATCCGCACCTTGCTACCCAGGCCTTTGCCTGATTGACATCTAATGCCCTTTTAAAATGTGGTAGTGAGGGGGGTTACAGATGTGTATTTTGTTTTTTTTATATTGTCTTTTTATGTTGTAACCATCCTGCGACATGTGGGAACAGGAGTCAACTCTTAGAGGCTGGTGGGTCTTTGCCCCCCCCCAATAATATACAGTTATACCTTTTGTTACATTTGCTTCAGGTTACGTCTTTTCAGGTTGCATCCTGCGGCAACCCGGAAGTACCGGAAAGGGTTACTTCCGGGTTTCACCGCTTGCCATGCACAGACGTGCAAAATGATGTCATGCGCATGCGCAGATGTGGCGACTTGCGACCCTTGCATGCGCAGACATGGGTTGTGTTCCTTTCAGGTTGCGAATGGGGCTCCAGAACGGATCCCGTTCACAACCAGAGGACCAACTGTATTTGATGGAGAAACCACCAGTTTGTACATGTTGCTATTCCAATGGTGTGCATGCATCATGTGATTGATTGTGCAAGGCAGGCCTTACCTGCCCCCCCACCCATATTTTATTCAAGTTGGCACCACAGAGTTGGGTGGTATACAAATTAAATAAATACATAAATCGCCTTCCCTTGCACATGTTCCAGCTTGTCAATATCCTTATTTATTATCATTTTTAAAATTTATGTGCCCTTCATCTGAAGATTTTACAACATAACCATACTGGATGAAAGCATGGCTTTCTCAAAAACAAGTCAAGCCCGAGAAATCTCTCCTCCCCCTTTTTTTGGATGGAGTTACAAACTTTGTTGATCAGGGGAGAAGGCTTTTGACAAAGTCCCCCGTGAAATTTTGGCAGGAAGCTGGTAAAATGTGGGCTGAACGAAGTAACTGTTAGGTGGATTTGACTAACCGAACCCAAAGAGGACTCCATGGTTCCTCGTCATCCTGGATAAAAGTGAGAAGAGGGGTGCTGCAGGGTTCTGTCCTGGGCCCGTTGTTGTTCAACGTCTTTATAAATGACTTGGATGAAGGACCTGAGAGGGATACTCATGACATTTGCAGATGACACAAAACGGAGCAGAGGTCAACACAATAATCTTTATTGTCATTATCCCATGTCGCAGAAGGCAGAATCAGATCAAGGACATGAATTTTGTTGTTTAGTCATTTAGTTGTGTCTGACGCTTCGTGACCCCCTGGACCAGAGCACGCCAGGCACTCCTGTCTTCCACTGCCTCCCGCAGTTTGGTCAAACTCATGCTGGTAGCTTTGAGAACACTGTCCCACCATCTCGTCCTCTGTCGTCCCCTTCTCCTTGTGCCCTCCATCTTTCCCAACATCAGGGTCTTTTCCAGGGAGTCTTCTCTTCTCATGAAGTGGCCAAAGTATTGGAGCCTCAGCTTCACGATCTGTCCTTCCAGTGAGCACTCAGGGCTGATTTCCCTAAGAATGGAGAGGTTTGATCTTCTTGCAGTCCATGGGACTCTCCAGAGTCTCCTCCAGCACCAGAATTCAAAAGCATCTATTCTTCAGCGATCAGCCTTCTTGATGGTCCAGCTCTCACTTCCATACATCAGTACTGGGAAAACCATAGCTTTAACTATACAGACCTTTGTTGGCAAGGTGATGTCTCTGCTTTTTAAGATGCTGTCTAGGTTTGCCATCGCCTTTCCCCCAAGAAGCAGGCGTCTTTTAATTTCGGATGAATAGTACCACTATATTCATGTCCACTAATAGGACATGAATAGTACCACTTTATTCTGCCTTGGTCTGGCCCAACGTAGAATACTGTGTTCAGTTCTGGGCACCACAATTTTAAGTATCAAGAAGGTGGAACACAATCCATATTCCTTTTATAACACATGGCCAATGGTTATTGAATACATAAATTGTGAAGACTGTTGCAGGAATCTACCCAGCACTCATGGGAAAAGGTGGCCTGATCTTTTTTAAAATAATCAAATGAAACTTTAACACATGGCAGGATGAAAGTCTGCAATTCCATCAGACAAGTTTTTTGTTGTTTACTGTTGTAACCATTGCTTTCTTTAAAATTATCTTTTACATCATGAAAATTTAAGTGAAGGACTTGAGGCAGGAGCTGATAATGCAGGTGAGCTGTGCACAGGTGAGCTGCAAGCAAGCTGCCGGCCAGCTCTGTGGAGGCTCCTTTTATTGACATAATATGCAAACCCAGGCAGGTACATTTTGGGCTGTGACCTTTACACATCTTCCAGTCCTGGGATCGTGGGGTGGTACAAAGCTATTTTGGCACCTGTTTCCACCACGTCATTTTCCCCTTGCACAATGTATGACGAAGGAGACAAAGGTCTCAGAGACAAAGGTTACAGACAGGACACTGCAGACCACTGAGACCGCAAAAGGTTAGACAGAGGGCAAGATGTTCAGACAGCTGTGGCTTTATCTGTGGAGGGGAGTGTGCCCCGCACCCAGCGATCATTCCTACAAAAATAAAAGCAATTTTTTTAAAAAAAAGAGGTGGGGAAATCATGTGTACTATTCTACAGATCTTGCATGTGTTTTATGTTATTTGCAGACTGTAACTCCCAGTGATTTCACATTATCTATGGGTTTCTTTGTATTCAGCACACATGATTGCAGGTGAGACTGAATAAAACACTTCCCAGGAAATTCCCTTTGACTGCTTCTGTATTGTTTCAAATGTGATTTCACTTACAGATAAGAACAAATCATATTTATTGCTGACAAATCACACCACAGTCCGCTCATTAATCTCCAACCCAACAAACCCTGCGCTTAGCATGAGCAGCTGCTTTCTTCCCATTTCATAGGTAGAAATAATTGTTAATGGGAAGGAAGAAGGGAGATAGACCCTTTCCCTCAACCTTTGGGGGTCTGGGGGCTTCATTTCACCCCTTAGTCCTGCTCCTGAAAGCTTGGCAGATGTGGAGTATTTGCTCACACATTGCCATGACTTAAAGATCAACATTTTATAAAAAATGGTATTGCAGTACTAAAAAGGCTCAAGAACGCCATTCCCTGTAGTAGCTTGAATTAACAATTAAGCATTTCTGCAAGGGGAAATGATATACAGTGGTACCTCGGGTTACATACGCTTCAGGTTACAGCCTCCGCTAACCCAGAAATAGTACCTCGGGTTAAGAACTTTGCTTCAGGTTAAGAACAGTTTCAGGTTAAGAACGGACCTCCAGAAGGAATTATGTACTTAACCCGAGGTACCACTGTACTTGTGTATGTTTGTATAGCACCATGTATAAGAAAGTATTGGTCATTCACGATGAGAATAGGATTCCTGCATTGGTGGGGGTGGGGCTAGATGACCCTGGGCTTCCCCCTTCTATCCCTCCCACTCCTGCCTGATGATGTAAAAGGATCCTTGGGGGGGGGTCCTGTCACAGCCCTGCGACATCCTGTTAATAAAGTGTGTGCCCAAAGACTGGTGGAATCATGTACGACCTCGAAGGTGAAAGAATGGTGTAAGATATGAGACTGTACTCTACAAATGAAAGAAACGCAATACAAATGAAATGAGGCAACAACACAGTGAGGAGTGTAACCGAAGGAAGGACTTGTGTGTCTCCGGGCCAGATTGTTGCCTTCAGGAGAGGGAGACCAGGAACCCCCCAAGCAGGACCAAAAGAGCCAGCCCCCCCCCTTGGACACCCAAGAGCCAAAGGCCCCCCAAAAGGGACCGAGGGAGATGCTCAGAGCCCAGCCAAGAGCCAAAGGCCCCCCCAAAAAAAGGGACCGAGGGAGATGCTCAGAGCCCAGCCAAGAGCCAAAGGCCCCCCCCAAGGGACCGAGGGAGATGCTCAGAGCCCAGCCAAGAGCCAAAGGCCCCCCCCAAGGGACCGAGGGAGATGCTCAGAGCCCAGCCAAGAGCCAAAGGCCCCCCCCCAAGGGACCGAGGGAGATGCTCAGAGCCCAGCCAAGAGCCAAAGGCCCCCCCAAAGGGACCGAGGGAGATGCTCAGAGCCCAGCCAAGAGCCAAAGGCCCCCCCCCCAAGGGACCGAGGGAGATGCTCAGAGCCCAGCCCAGAGCCAAAGGCCCCCCCAAAGGGACCGAGGGAGATGCTCAGAGCCCAGCCAAGAGCCAAAGGCCCCCCCCCAAGGGACCGAGGGAGATGCTCAGAGCCCAGCCAAGAGCCAAAGGCCCCCCCAAAGGGACCGAGGGAGATGCTCAGAGCCCAGCCAAGAGCCAAAGGCCCCCCCCCAAAAAAAATGATCCCTTGCCATAGGCGGATCCAGGAGGAAGCTGCCCCCTTAGAGCCATTCAAAATGACAGAAAATAATAGAAATCAGAGTTCTGCCCTGGCTACGTGAGTGTGCAATGTGTGTGTGTGTGGGGGGGGGGCTGAGCTGGGGGGACTCGGCACTGCAAGGGTTAAAGGGAACTGAGCTGCCTTCCTAGAGAGACCAGGAAGCGGAGGGGGGCAGGTCCTCCAGAGCCAAGGCCCCCCCTCCCCAGTCCTTCCCTGCCTCGCTGTCCCTCCCGGGATCTGGTGAGTCTCCTCTCTCTCTGGGATCTGGTGGGGGTATGGGGGGCCTGATCTGCTCCTGCAGGGGGGGGGACCCCAAGTCAGGGAGGAGAGGGTCCTGCCAGGGAGGGGCCAGGTCTGCCACGCTCTCCTTCCTGCAGATCAGAGGATCCCAAACTCATTTGACCCTCCGCCCCCCCCCTTCAGAAAAAATCTCCCTTCTTTAAACAAAGGAGTCCCTGGGACTGTGTGACGTTGCTCAGCATCACTGCACAACAGAGGAAACATCTGCAAATAGTTTTCCAAAGCTGGACTAGGAGGTGGACTAGCCCCCCCCCAAAAAAAAGGTGGGAGAGAGAGGCCAGGAGTAAAGAGAGGGATCCCAGTTTCCCAGAGTCTGGCTGCTGCATTGGGGACCAGTTTCCCAGTGTCTCCCAGGGCAGCTCCCCCCGGAGGCCACGGCAGCCATCCCCTCGCACCCAGAGCAGGGCATCCCAGGACCACATCCTCTCTCTCCCAAAGGGATTGTTGCTGGCAAAGCAGCCGGAAATGGGCGCTGCTACTCCCTGAGCCTCCAGGGACCTTGGCATCAAGGGCTGTGCGTGTGTTCAGCCATCTAAGAGAATACTAATACTAAATTACCCTCCTAAATTTCAAGGGAGGTGACTTTGGCCTCATCCACTTGGTCCTCAGGGGGTTGAACAGATACATACCTGGCCCTCAGAGCAAAGAAAAAGGGACCCCACCCCAGGAGTCTGTCTCCTCTTCATCTTCTTCTCTGCTGCATGACGCAAGGGGGCTGGGAGTACCACCTCACCACATTCCTTCTAGCTCAGCACAGTAACCCCAGCACAACAACCAGCCAGAGCGGAACGATTAAAGGCCGGCGCCTCACAACAAGACTTGACCACCTTCACCCCAACAGAGCTCAGGACGAGGCAGCGGCGGGGGGAAGCATGGACCCCTGGACCCAGTGTACAGAAAGAATTTCAGGGCAGGCCCAGCATGGGTAACTGCAACAGTCACCTGGGCGACTTGCCCCATGTATTATGAGGTGCTAACGGGGGGGGGGGGGCAATGCTGACATCGCCACTGCGGTGAGCTAGAGCGACCTGGACAGAAGGGTCCCAAGGGGGCAGATGGGCGGTGAGGCCCACAGAGCAGGAGGAGTGGGCAGGGGAGTCAGAACCACTATGCACAGAGATGACCCCCAAGGGACCGAGGGAGATGCTCAGAGCCCAGCCAAGAGCCAAAGGCCCCCCAAAAGGGACCGAGGGAGATGCTCAGAGCCCAGCCAAGAGCCAAAGGCCCCCCCCAAAGGGACCGAGGGAGATGCTCAGAGCCCAGCCAAGAGCCAAAGGCCCCCCCCAAAGGGACCGAGGGAGATGCTCAGAGCCCAGCCAAGAGCCAAAGGCCCCCCCCCAAAGGGACCGAGGGAGATGCTCAGAGCCCAGCCAAGAGCCAAAGGCCCCCCCCAAAGGGACCGAGGGAGATGCTCAGAGCCCAGCCAAGAGCCAAAGGCCCCCCCCAAAGGGACCGAGGGAGATGCTCAGAGCCCAGCCAAGAGCCAAAGGCCCCCCCCCAAAGGGACCGAGGGAGATGCTCAGAGCCCAGCCAAGAGCCAAAGGCCCCCCCCAAAGGGACAGAGGGAGATGCTCAGAGCCCAGCCAAGAGCCAAAGGCCCCCCCCCCAAAGGGACCGAGGGAGATGCTCAGAGCCCAGCCAAGAGCCAAAGGCCCCCCCAAAGGGACCGAGGGAGATGCTCAGAGCCCAGCCAAGAGCCAAAGGCCCCCCCCCAAAGGGACCGAGGGAGATGCTCAGAGCCCAGCCAAGAGCCAAAGGCCCCCCCCAAGGGACCGAGGGAGATGCTCAGAGCCCAGCCAAGAGCCAAAGGCCCCCCCCAAAGGGACCGAGGGAGATGCTCAGAGCCCAGCCAAGAGCCAAAGCCCCCCCCAAGGGACTGAGGGAGATGCTCAGAGCCCAGCCAAGAGCCAAAGGCCCCCCCCAAAGGGACCGAGGGAGATGCTCAGAGCCCAGCCAAGAGCCAAAGGCCCCCCCCAAAGGGACCGAGGGAGATGCTCAGAGCCCAGCCAAGAGCCAAAGGCCCCCCCCAAAGGGACCGAGGGAGATGCTCAGAGCCCAGCCAAGAGCCAAAGGCCCCCCCAAAGGGACCGAGGGAGATGCTCAGAGCCCAGCCAAGAGCCAAAGGCCCCCCCCAAAGGGACAGAGGGAGATGCTCAGAGCCCAGCCAAGAGCCAAAGGCCCCCCCCAAAGGGACCGAGGGAGATGCTCAGAGCCCAGCCAAGAGCCAAAGGCCCCCCCAAAGGGAGCGAGGGAGATGCTCAGAGCCCAGCCAAGAGCCAAAGGCCCCCCCCCAAAGGGACCGAGGGAGATGCTCAGAGCCCAGCCAAGAGCCAAAGGCCCCCCCCAAAGAGACCGAGGGAGATGCTCAGAGCCCAGCCAAGAGCCAAAGGCCCCCCCCAAAGGGACCGAGGGAGATGCTCAGAGCCCAGCCAAGAGCCAAAGGCCCCCCCCAAAGGGACAGAGGGAGATGCTCAGAGCCCAGCCAAGAGCCAAAGGCCCCCCCCCAAAGGGACCGAGGGAGATGCTCAGAGCCCAGCCAAGAGCCAAAGGCCCCCCCCCAAAAAAATGATCCCTTGCCATAGGCGGATCCAGGAGGAAGCTGCCCCCTTAGAGCCATTCAGAATGACAGAAAATAATAGAAATCAGAGTTCTGCCCTGGCTACGTGAGTGTGCAATTTTAGGGGGGGGGGCTGAGCTGGGGGACTCGGCTTGGTAAGGGTTAAAGGGAACTGAGCTGCCTTCCTAGAGAGACCAGGAAGAGGACGGGGGGGAGGTCCTCCAGAGCCAAGGCCCCTCCCTCCCCAGTCCTTCCCTGCCTCGCTGTCCCTCCCGGGATCTGGTGAGTCTCCTCTCTCTCTGGGATCTGGTGAGTCTCCTCTCTCTCTGGGATCTGGTGGGGGTATGGGGGGCCTGATCTGCTCCTGCAGGGGGGGGGACCCTGTTAACCTACCCTCCACAACAGCCTCCTGCCTAGCCTTTGAGACTAAGTTTGGGCTCCCTACTGGACGCCTGCGCTGTGCAGTGCCAGATTGGGGGTCCGAGAAAACAAAGTTTTGAAAGGGGAGCAAACGACCTTGCGTTCTCACATACCCGGGTCATCCCTAACAAAGGTCACCAGGCAGGAGGGGCAGCTTCATTTGCAGAGTTAGGGTAGGTGGAGAGTAAGAGAATACTTGAAAGACTCCTCTGGACGACTCCGAGAGAGGGATGTCAGAGAAACAGTAAAAGAGCCACGCTTTCCCGGACTCAATTCCAAGACGGAAAACGGGGGAGAAAAGAGATAGAGAGATTAAGACGTTCCTGGACGAGCCCGGGGGGGAACGTCGGAAAACAGCAAAAGGTACCACAATTTCCCCGGCCAAGCACCGCGTAAGAATTTGTGGGGAGAGAAAGGGAAAGGTTTTGACGTTCCTAGACGACCCCGAGAGATAACGTCAGACAGAAAAGTTCCGCGATTTCCCTGGCCACTTTCCGAAGGGGAAAATCGGGGGAGAAAAGGGGAGAGAGAGAACGTACCCGGCCGACTCCGAAGGGTAACGTCAGAAATGAAAGAAGGAAAGTCTGGCTGTCGTGGGGACGTTACTTTTCCACCCCCCTCCCAATGTATTTACTTCAAACCATACTCACGTTCGAAGATGTCCCCCCGCAGATCCCGGGATCCTTTTCCCTTAGCCGGCTTTGACCTCGCCTTTGCTCCCCTGGTTGAGCTTTTGGTGACGATTGATTACCGCCCGCAAAGAGGAGGCAGGGAGAGGAAGAAGGATCTCTGGGCTAAGGTTGCCCAGTGGCGCCTGATCCCCTCTATCTCCCCTCTCACCTTTACAGGAGAACCAAGTGTCCCTGAGCGCGGTCGCCAACTGTTAACGGAAAAATCTGAGGGCTCCCTTGGACAAAAAGTAAAGACACCAACCAGGATAACTTGGAGCAAAACAGCAGCCTGTAGGCTTGGCCTTTATTGAACTGTTGCAACAGGGTATTCCCTTCACTTGCAAGAGAGAGGAAAGACCCAGAACAATGGGCTGCAAGACCTTATAAAAACTTTTGGAATTCCCCTCCTCTAGCTCAAGCCCACCCCCAGAAACATCATGCATACATTACAGAAAGGAGGGGTTGACATCATGCATACATTACAGAAAGGAGGGGTTGAGGGAGGAGTTGTGGTGGTAACCTGAGTGTCCTGTCACCTGGCTGGTTCCTCCTTTCCCCCTCCCCATGAGTACTTTCCAGGTGACAATGGGGAGTTTGCAGTTTCCTGCCCCCAGAGGGAAGATCTGATCATTGTCCTTTGTTTCAGCCTGTGGTGAATCCACTGTTCTTTGTGATTTTGATTGTCTTCTGTCTGGGATTATCAGGGTTGACATAGCAACTGGGCAGGGCTCCTGTGGATGTGCTGGTATGTTGAAGGGATTATGGCCGGACCAGAATCACCACCCCTCTTTGATAGTCTTTGTCATATGGAGAAAAATAAAAATGGAACAGTGCAAATCCGATGTATGGTTGATTTTTCTATGAATTTATAACAGAAATGTGGCATATGTAGTGTGTGAAGTTTGTACAAACAGAATGATTGGGGTGGGGGGGGGGTTCCTACTACAACCCCAAGTCAGGGAGGAGAGGGTCCTGCCAGGGAGGGGCCAGGTCTGCCACGCTCTCCTTCCTGCAGATCAGAGGATCCCAAACTCATTTGACCCTCCGCCCCCCCTTCAGAAAAAATCTCTCTTCTTCAAACAAAGGAGTCCCTGGGACTTTAACTCTGTGTGACATCGCTCAGCCTCATTGCACAACAGAGGAAATGTGTGCAAATGGTTTTCCGGAGGTGGACCAGCCCCCCCCAAAAAAAAACCCCACGGGGAGGGAGGAAT
The DNA here is from genome assembly GCF_965113315.1 of Podarcis vaucheri. NCBI lineage: Eukaryota > Metazoa > Chordata > Lepidosauria > Squamata > Lacertidae > Podarcis > Podarcis vaucheri. Next base: position 820,484 of record NC_138762.1, on the reverse strand, counting down.
GAAAGGTGGGAGAGAAAGGAGAGGAGTAAAGAGAGGGATCCCAGCCCATCATCTGGCTGCTGCATTGGGGACCAGTTTCCCAGTGTCTCCCAGGGCAGCTCCCCACGGAGGCCACTGCAGCAATCCCCTCGCACCCAGAGCAGGGCATCCCAGGACCACATCCTCTCTCTCCCAAAGGGATTGTTGCTGGCAAAGCAGCCGGAAATGGGCGCTGCTCCTCCCTGAGCCTCCAGGGACCTTGGCATCAAGGGCTGTGCGTGTGTTCAGCCATCTGAGAGAATAATAATAATAAATTAGCTGCCTAAATTTCAAAGGAGATGTATTTGGCCCCACCCACTTGGCCCTCAGGGGGTTGAACAGATACATACCTGGCCCTCAGAGCAAAGAAAAAGGGACCCCACCCCAGGAGTCTGTCTTGAGAGCGGCAGAGAGTCCAAGTGCAAGAAAAGGAGACAGAAGCAGGGGGGAAATGTGCCCTGAAGTGGGGGTGGGGGGAGAGCAACTCCTGAGGACCCCCGTAATAATAGTAATAATAATAATAATAATAATTTATTATTTATACCCCACCCATCTGGCTGGATTTCCCCAGCTACTCTGGGCGGCTCCCAAACAGAACACTAAGAACAGAATAAAACATTAAAAGTTTCCCTGAACAGGGCTGCCTTCAGATGTCTTCTAAAAGTCTGGTAGTTGTTCTCTTTGACATCTGATGGGAGGGCGTTCCACAGGGCGGGCGCCACCACTGAGAAGGCCCACTGCCCGGTTCCCTGTAACTTGGCTTCTCGCAGGGAGGGAACCACCAGAAGGCCCTCGGCGCTGGACCTCAGTGTCCAGGCATAACGATGGGGGTGGAGATGCTCCTTCAGGTATACTGGACCGAGGCCGTTTAGGGCTTTCAAGGTCAGCACCAGCACTTTGAATTGTGCTCGGAAACGTACTGGGAGCCAATGTAGGTCTTTCAAGACCGGTGTTAGGTCTTGAAAGACCAGCGAGTCCTCCACAGCCGCCTGCCTCCTGTCCCCCCAAAACAGTACTTCTCTCTTGTCAGGATTCAACCGCACTTAGAGCGCATTGCATCCACATTGAACCAAGCATCCATTTTTCACAAAATACAAATGATTCCCTGGTCAGTCAGTTCTGACTTCATGCATTTACTGGAAGACAGGAGAAAACTGGCTGATTAACATTTTGCAATGCTATCTTCCTTCTAGGAGGGCTAGAGGCTGCTTCCTCCTCCTCCTCCTCCTCCTCCTCCTCCTCCTCCTCCTCCTCCTCCTCTCCTTCTTCTTCTCCTTCTTCTTCTTCTTCTTCTTCTCTCCACCTCTTCCGTCTTCTTTTTCAGAAGATATCTCATGGTTTGGTACAGTCCCACCCTGGTTCCTAGGAAGACTCATCCATGCTTGCTCAAGGGACATTTCTCTTCTTCGGACCTAAAAATTCTGTAACTAAACAATATTTGCTTTATAGGATTTGCTAGACCTCATTAGCACAGGCAGAACTTGGCAGACGACCAAAGGGTTCCTTCCTTCCTTTACCACCGGGGCCTTGTAAAGACCCCAAGATCTCCTGCAACGATTTTGCAATGTTTTTTGCAGATAAAATCACTCATATTCGGAAGGAGCTAGACACCACCGTGGGAGCAGGGCCGGGGCGGGAGAGTGCTAGAGCCCTGTCTGGTCAAGTTGCATGGAATCAATTTGAATCCGTTACCCCTGAGGATGTGGACAGGCTGCTTGGACGCGTGAAACCAACCACCTGTCTCCTTGATCCTTGCCCATCCTGGCTTATAAAAGCTAGCCGGGAAGGACTGAGCAATGGGCTTCGTGGGGTGGTGAATGCTTCCCTCCGTGAGGGAGCCTTCCCAGACCCGCTGAAAGAGGCGGTTATTAAACTGCTTCTTTAAAAACCATCTTTAGATGCAGCCACGATGGCCAACTATCGCCCAGTCTCAAATTTACCATTCTTGGGCAAGGTGATTGAGAGAGTGGTTGCCGAACAACTCCAGGCACGCCTGGAAGAAGCGGACCATTTGGATCCCTTCCAGTCGGGATTCAGGCCTCATCATGGGACTGAAACTGCCTTGGTCGCACTGGTTGATGATCTCTGGCGGGCTAGGGACAAAGGTGAGAGCTGTTTCCTAGTTCTGCTGGATCTCTCAGCGGCGTTTGATACCATTGACCATAACATCCTTCTGGACCGTCTTGAGGAGCTGGGGGCACTGTTATACAGTGGTTTCGCTCCTTCCTCCTGGGCCGTGTTCAGAAAGTGGTGGTGGGGGATGAGTGTTCAGACCCCTGGGCTCTCACTTGTGGGGTGCCTCAGGGTTCTGTCCTCTCCCCCATGCTTTTCAACATCTATATGAAGCCACTGGGAGAGATCATCAGGGGGTTTGGGCTGGGTGTTCATCAGTATGCAGATGATACCCAGCTCTACCTCCCTTTCAAATCAGAACCAGTGAAGGCGGTGAAGGTCCTGTGTGAGTGTCTGGAGACGGTTGGAGAATCCTGACAAGACAGAAGTACTGGTTTTGGGGGACAGGGGGCGGGCTGGTGTAGAGGACTCCCTGGTCCTGAATGGGGTAACTGTGCACCTGAAGGACCAGGTGCGCAGCCTGGGAGTCATTTTGGACTCACAGCTGTCCATGGAGGCGCAGGTCAATTCTGTATCCAGGGCAGCTGTCTACCAACTCCACCTGGTACGCAGGCTGAGACCCTACCTGCCCGCGGACTGTCTCGCCAGAGTGGTGCATACTCTGGCTATCTCCAGCTTCGACTACTGCAATGCGCTCCACATGGGGCTACCTTTGAAGGTGACTCGGAAACTACAACTAATCCAGAATGCGGCAGCTAGACTGGTGACTGGGAGCGGCCGCCGAGACCATATAATGCCGGTCTTGAAAGACCTACATTGGCTCCCAGTACATTTCCGAGCACAATTCAAAGTGCTGGTGTTGACCTTGAAAGCCCTAAACGGCCTCGGCCCAGTATACCTGAAGGAGCGTCTCCACCCCCATCGTTCTGCCTGGACGCTGAGGTCCAGCGCCGAGGGCCTTCTGGCGGTTCCCTCATTGCGAGAAGCAAAGCTACAGGGAACCAGGCAGAGGGCCTTCTCGGTAGTGGCGCCCGCCCTGTGGAACGCCCTCCCATCAGATGTCAAAGCGATAAACAACTACCTGACATTCAGAAGACATCTTAAGGCAGCCCTGTTCAGGGAAGTTTTTAATGTGTGATATTTTAGTGTATTTTTGGTTTCTATGGAAGCCGCCCAGAGTGGCTGGGGAGGCCCAGCCAGATGGGCGTTGTACAAATAATAAATTATTATTATTATTTATTTTATTTATTTTATTTATTTTATTTATTTTATTTATTATTATTATTATTATTATTATTATTATTATTATTCCAATTTCTTAGAGACTTCCTGAGAGCACAGATGGATGAGGGAGACTCAGCTGGCCCTGGAGCAGGAAGAGGCCATGCCATCCAAACTGGGAGCAGTGGGGGATTCTGGGAAAACTCTGGGCAGAAGATCCTGGGTGAGGAGGACACCCTCTGCTCAAAGATACAGAGCCAGCAGGTGAGACAGTTCTGCTGCCAGGAGGCCAAAGGACCCCGAGAGGTTTGCAGCCGACTCTACCACCTTTGCCACCAGTGGCTGAAGCCGGAAAGGCACACGAAAGCTGAGATGCTGGACCTGGTGATCTTGGAGCAGTTCCTGGCTGTCCTTCCACCAGAGATGGAGAGCTGGGTGAGGGAATGCGGAGCGGAGACCAGTTCCCAGGCGGTGGCCCTGGCCGAAGGTTTCCTCCTGAGTCAGGCAGAGGAGAGAAAGCAGGCAGAGAGAAAGCAGGTGAGAGAGACTTTCCTCTGGATACTCCCAAGGGGCTCCAAAAAGGATGGTGAATATCCCAAAATGTTCTACTGATGGCGCATTCTTTTTCTGGGAAGGCATCCATGGAATGAGATCTAACACCCTGAATGTTTTTGTCTTTGTCATTCTCTTTCTAATATTTCTCCCCATTCTCTGTTTTGTATCCTTGTTTCTTTTTCAGGGAAAGGATCTCTTTGCAGAAATGGACCTGGATTCCTGTGAGGCAGAGAGGCCTCCGTTGGACACCAGAGAGAGGCCACTGGGTAAGGAGGAAGGTGGCTTTTCTCCGTCTCATTCTTTTTTCCGTATAATGTCTGGGTCCTTTTCATCAGGTTTTTTTTTTGGGGGGGGGAGTTGGGAAAAAGGGTCGAGAGGAGGAGAGATGTATTTCTGCACGACTAACATATGAAATGGGCACAAATGTCCACCTGCACTTTTCTTTCTTGCAGATGGCAGAAGGATGCCGGCAGGACCTCCCTATCCGCCTTTTCATGGGGGCAAAAGGGAAGCAGTGGCTGTGGAACCAGATCAGGTCAGGGGGAGCTGCCTTGTGGGGACAGAGGCTGAGGGATGGAGGAATGTCATGGACTGGTTGGGCACAGAGGAATGGTGGGAGGAAGAAGCTGGGGAACCAGGAAGGGAAGACGTCTTAGAGCCCAAGGAGTGGAGGTGGAGGAAAGAGGGGCGGTCAGAGGGAGAAGAGGAGAAGTCTGGGAAGAGGAGGTGTCAGAAGCTGAAATGGTAACAGGGCTTAGTGAGCTGGGAGACTCTGTGGCAGAATGCAGTGCAGAATCAGAGGCAGAAGAGGAAGGAGGCGAGTGGGAGGAGGGAGGTCGAGAGGCAGAGGTGAGTCAGGAGAAGGAGGAGCCACCGGGGGTCAGCATGACCTTGACAGAAGATTTGACAGAACCTCTTTAAACCAGCTGTACTCTGAAGGAATGACCCAAACCTTACAAACCTTCTGACTGTTTCATTTTCACAGAGAAGCTTCCGGAACCCTCTTGAATTACCGTATTTTTCACTCTATACGACACACTTTTTCCCCTCCAAAAATGAAGGGGGAAAGTGTGTGCGTCCTATGGAGCGAATGCAGGCTTTCGCTGAAGCCTGGAGCGCGAGAGAGGTCCCGGCGGACAGTTGCCTGCAGCCCGAAGCCCGGGGAGTGCGGCACTGTGCACCCCGGGCTTCGGGCAGCTCTCCACAAGTCTTCAGAGCCCGGTGGGAGTTCCTGCCGGGCTCCCAAGGCTTGCAGATAGCAGCCTGCTATCCCCGAAGCCAAAACAGTGAGAGGGGGCGCTGTGCTGCCCTTCGTCTAACTGTTCCAGCTTCGGGATGGCTGCGCAAAGCCTCTGCAGGGTGGCGGGGTGAAGGCACCCCTTCGCCCTGCGGAGGCTACAAAGGATGTCCCCGAAGCCTCAAGCCTTTGGAGTGCAGCTGTGCTCCAAAGACTTCAGGGATCTTTGAGGCTGGCAGTGAGGGACAGCAGCGCTTCCCCCCAGCGCCAGCCCCACAAGCTCGGGGGGCAGTGGCAAGGTTCCCCAACCCGCTCTTGAACGCACCATGAACGCACCTTGTTTTTGAGGGGGAGAACAAGAAAAAATAATATGTTTTCCAATTCTCCCCCTCCTATGGTCCGGTGCGTCCAAAAGATCGAAAAATACGGTAACTAGAATAGGAAAGAGCTCTACATATCAGATCAATGCTTTCTCCTCTAAGAAATGCAGACTGACAATCCCCCCATTTATTAAGTGCAGGAAGTATTGATATGCAAAACACCTCTGGAAAAACATTGCATGTACACTTTCCTTCAACAAGAATAAATCCTAGCCTTTGGTTGGTAGACCTGCAGTTCACCAGCAGATGACACAGTCTGACCAGAAGCTTCTGTGAGCAGCAGAACAACATCCTGACTCCTAAAACTAAATGTTGTCCCTCACATTAGAAAACAAAAGGCTACCTATGAAACCTGACACAGTTAAGGAAAAAACACAACTCACTCATCAAAACAGCTATCTTATAAACCTTATCATCTTATCTTAGTTTGGTTAGCTTACTAATCGTATATAAACTCCACTCAAACATATAAACCAAGACCTGAAAACCTCGCTTTATAGCAAATCTCTCCAACAGAATATTCAACAGAGCAATTCTTTACCAGACCACATCAACAAACTTTGCCCTGTATCATCTCACTTTTCAAATCTCTCCACACTAAAGAAACTTCCACCTAGACAACTAGTCCATTAATTGATTGACAGTGCAAACTGACAGACCATCAGGGAATGAGCTGCTGTTCTCATTCAGCCTGTAACTCAGCCAAGACTGTGAATATTGTGTTCTTGCTGATAAAGAGTAAACTCCAGCTGTGAACTGTGGGATTTCCTGCCCAGATAACTCTGTGACACCAGGCTTCTGAATGTTGACAGTAGGATTCATCTGTAGTTGATGTTTTCATGGAATTCTAGAGTTGAAAGGGACCCCAAGGGCCATCAAGTCCCACCCCCTGCATTGCAGGAGTCTCAGCTAGATCCTCCAAGACAGATGGCCATCCAAACTAGGCTTCTTTTATTTCTATATTCATCACTGAATGCTAAAATAGGCTTCTATGCAGTGGACAGACAAGAACAAATAGTGTCCAGGATTCACCTAGCCAGCCCCATCTGCTGCGAAATATAGCCTGCCCCCCATTCCTCCCCCTCTCCATGCCCCCTTGAACCCCTGGAAACTGGCTGTGGGGCACTGGGAAGGAATAGGACATGAGGAGAGGAGAAAGGGGATCCTTCCATCTGGGAAACTGGAATCCCTGCGTAGGCAGGATGACTTGAAAACCACAAGGAAGAGAACCACCTATTTGCACAAAGATGAATACCCATAATTAAAAGCTGAATAAAACAATGCAATTAAAATGTCAAAATAGGCATCCATAATAGAAATGTGCAGCAAAGCAATCCTATTGAAACAACACAGCAATTAACAGGAAGGAAACAACAGAGCATTGTGTAGCAGATCATATTGATCCTGTCTCAGAGGAGGACATTTCCCTTTTTCTTTTAGGGTTCAGTGTGCTTTGAAGATGTTGCTGTTTGTTTCACGGACGAGGAGTGGGCGTTGCTGGATCCTAACCAGAGAGCTCTGCATAAGGACGTCATGGAGGAGAATCGTGGGATCGTGGCCTCTCTTGGTAAGGCTCCCTGTGGGATCGTCCTATCTGCCTGGAAATTCAAGAAATACCTCTATGTGACAAACCTCATAGATTTTCACAGAGCTCAGCAGCGCCCCCTCCAACACCTGGGAACCTAACAACCCCACAAGAAACCTTGAACAGCAAATTCCAGTTTTTTCTGTCAAAAATCTTCCTCCAGTTCTGCCTTTTTATACCATGATTCGGCTGGTCTGAACTGCCCAGGTATCTTAAATGTCAGCTTCAGAGTTGTTAGGAAAGATAAGTAGCTTCTGTCAGGTTTTCTGTTTTTGATTTTGCTGCTGTCAGTCTTGGGTTGACCAGAGAGACGCCTGACATTGGCGATGGAGGGAATGCCATGACTGGGCCAAACAAAATCCGTCCCAGAGAAGAGCCAGGCTTATTGAATCTCAGGTGGTAGTAGCAGTGATAGTAATAATAATTTTTATTTATCCCCTGCCCATCTGACTGGGTTGCCCCAGCCACTCTGGGTGGCTTCCAACACATACATACACATGAAACATTAATAATAACAATCTGATCCCATATAAAAAGTACATTAACTTTAAAATAAACAACATATAGTAGTGGCCAAAATTGTGGAAATCTCTTGCAAAAAGTATATTTCCGAGGTTTGATGGCTCAAAACACCAATTTTTGGGGGAGTAATACCATAAAATTATATATCAATGGAAATATAATTTAATGAAGAATGCAATGCAATAAGTTTTATGAAAGTGTATGTATTATAACAGCAGCCATAAATACGAAACATGAAAGACATAGAAAAAATGAGATCTACAGAAATTCTCACCATGTCAATTAATACTTATTTTGTTAACCTTTAGCTTTAATTCCGGCCTTACAACGCCTTCCCATGGAGTGAAGCAAGTTTTTTAGTTCTGCAGCTGTAATAATGTGAAACCAAGATGGAATTGTTGCCTCTATTAATTGGGCTTTATTGCTGGGTTGCTTCTTACTAACTAAATATTTATATAAATATATATAAACACTTCATTATGTGAGAACAGATCAAATGTAGAACACTTCAGTTTGGGCTCAAGTATTTCATTTATGCACTTTTGGTCATTTACATTCCCATTAATGATGCAAATTCTGCCCACACCTTTTTCTGTCATACAACCCCAGATCTATCACACTATCTATGGGGACAACCCTTCAGGCTTTGTCCAGTACGACACTTCGGCTCCCACCCTGGGGTGAGAGCATGCATTAGCAGACTTTAGCGATATCAGACTGTGCAGGGTTGTAGCATTGAGAATTTTCTTTACAGCAGAGAAAACATAGAAACAGGGCCATCTCCTCTATGTCAAAAGAGAAGGACAAAGAGAGGAAGTAAAATCATCCTAAGTTCCCTTCCCATACACCCAGCAGCAAGGAATGTAAATATAGGATCATAGGACCCTGCAATGGGAGAATGAAAATACTAACACCAACTGGGTGTTTCACGGTCGATGTAATGCAAGTAGGATGTAAATCTTCTCCCATTCTCCTCCTCATGCATTTCATGTCATCACTACCAAGCAAGGAGATTTGGGTCTCATCACTCCAAATAACACTTTTCCATTCTTCTGCTGTCCAGTGACCATGGGTTTTAGCCCAATTTAATCTTTCCAACCTTGGCTTGAGAGATAACAATAGCGACTTCCGGGTTAGCGTGAACAGCTAATGGCGGACTCCCTCCGAGCTCCGGAGGGAATCGGCTCCATAGGAACAGGGTCTTTCCGCTGCGGCGACGCGGGGACCCTTAAAAATCACAGGCAGAGGAGCCTGTGAACTTGGTGACTCGGTGGGCACCATTTGCGCCCCCCCGACCCGCGAGCCTTTTTAAAGGCTCCGGAACGGGGGACGGGGTGAGCGGCGCGGTGCTGTGAGTCGACTGCTTCTCCTGTGGAGTGAAGCCGCGGTGCCATGGCCGGAGAGCGCTGACTTCTTCTTTTGATCAATCGGACTTTAGAAAAACAACCCGTGAGTAGCATGGAAATTTGGGCTCTAAAGGAAAAATTTAAATTGGAAAGCTGAAATTATACCCCCCCTCCCGGGGCCCGGGAACGTCCCGTGAGAGAGCCTGTTGAGGAAATATTGAAGAGCTTGACAGCTGTCAAGTTAGCTGTCAAGTCGGAAAAAGAGAACTTTGTTTCTGTGGTTTCTGCCGGTTATATTTGTTACAATTTGCTGAAAATAAGGAGGGGCTGATACAAAATAACTGGACTTTTGGTCTCCAGCCAAAAAGAACATTAATGAACTAAAATCCACCTAGAGGGACTCAGTGACATTACAGGAATAGCTGGAGGAGGGAAAATCCAGGCTGAACTGGACAGAGCATTTGTTCTCTTGGGATAGTTACAAGGCCAATTTGATGTTTTGGCTACAATTGTTTCAACTTGGCGCTCAACAGCAAATAATTTTCCGGAATCGGATAAGGACTTGAAACAAGGAGCCTATTCAATTGGGCAAATAGAAGAATTTGAGAGCTTTGAAAATAAGGAGAGGGAGACATTTGTCGCCCCTGAAGAAAAGGAAGGAGGAGCTGGAATTTTTCAGATGATAAAGGAGAGTTCTACCTTGAGGCCTGACATGATGGCAATAAAGGAAAATAAAAATTTGATGTGGAAAGCTTGGCCTGAATTGGAGATCGAGAAATGGAGAGATCTTCTTTTGTGGAGATCAGAAGACCTAAGGATTACAAATGCGATTAAGGTGGAGGTTAGAGCTTTGGGGACTTTTGGATTTGAAAGGAGCAAGAAACAAGAAATGGAACACCCCATAAGCTTTATCCTTAAATATGGAGGCCTAGCTGGAAAAAACATGGATTATGTTGGGCCAGAACCTTTTCAAGATTTGGTGGTTAATATCAAGGACTATCAAAAAGACCGGCAGAAAGGAATTGAGAGACAATTAAGTGCCTCGGACGTGAGATCTCCAGGCTGATAATAGATTAAGACTGATGGATACTATTGGGGGCTGAAACTGGGAAAGGGGGGTGGAATTTGGGAATCCAAAGGGTTTATAATTACAATATATTTCATTTTGATTTTGTTTGTTATTGGTATGTAAATTGGGAAATCCATGGAAGGGAATTTTGGTCGACCTTAGAAAAAAGAAGAAGAAGAAGAGGAGTTTGGATTTGATATCCCGCCTTTCACTCCCCTTCAGGAGTCTCAAAGTGGCTAACATTCTCCTTTCCCTTCCTCCCCCACAACAAACACTCTGTGAGGTGAGTGGGGCTGAGAGACTTCACAGACGTGTGACTGGCCCAAGGTCACCCAGCAGCTGCATGTGGAGGAGCGGAGACACGAACCTGGTTTCCCAGATTACGTGACTACCGCTCTTAACCACTACACCACACTGGCTGCGAGAAGAATAGGAACCGATGTATAAGATTGATGTTTAAGTTTGGATAATGTAAAGTTGGTATATATATATATATATATATATGCTTTCGTAGATTTTCACGGGTACAGGAATGCAGGTTTTGGTATCTTCGGGTGTCTTCCCGTGTAAGAGTAGGGGTGTCTGGGCGACGTTTCGACGAGGTCTCACTCATCCAGTAACAAGAAGCCGAAAGCACCAGCCTGAAGATGATGAGTGAGACCTCGTCGAAACGTCGCCCAGACACCCCTACTCTTACACGGGAAGACACCCGAAGATACCAAAACCTGCATATATATATATATATATATATATATATATATATATATATGGAATTATACTAAATGAAAATAAGGTTATCAAAATACAAATTTAGAAGTTTAAAAGTCAAATGGTTTTCAGCAGTAATGTTTAAGTTAAAAGAAAAGAAAGGGCAAAAACTAAATGAAATTAAGGGAGAGGACTTGCTGAATAAATAATTGGAAATTGGAATACAGAAAGGGGAGGTAGGAGGAGGTCAGCGAACTAAGGTATAAGAAAATAAGGGATTGAAATTATACTTGTTTTTTGTCTGTGTTTTGTTTGTGTGTATATATAATCTTTGAAAATCTCAATAAATATCTATTATAAAGAGAGAGAGAGAGAGATAACAATGGCTTTTTCCTTAGAATTCTAGCATTTAAACCAGTCCTTGCGCTCAACTTCACATTACATTGCACCATGTCATCTTGAAGACACCCAGATAGAATCATAGAGTTGGAAGAGACCACAAGGGCCATTGAGTCCAACCCCCGGCCAAGCAGGAAACACCATCAGAGCACTCCTGACATATGGTTGTCAAGCCTCTGCTTAAAGATGATTTTCTTCTGTCACGTAGGCACAGTCTCTCCATTCTTCGATTGTCACTTGCTGTTGTGCACCTTTCCCTGCCTTTACCAGTCTGATTTTATAGTGACTGATGCTCCTTATACCTCTTCAAAAATGTAGAAAGGCCAGCTTTGGTTGTTTCCCCCAATCTTTCTTCTAATTTCTTTATAACCGTAGTCTTGTTCACTTACTAGTACTATTTTACATCGCTATCTGGGTGACAAGTCAACTCTTTGTGCAATTTCTTTAATTTTATTATGTTTTACACATTCTAAATAAAAGAACACACACAAAAAACCAACTAACATGATAGCAATCACATAACATACTGAAAAAAGTCAACCTAACCAAGTTGTGCTTCCTTTTTCTGCTTATTTGGCTATAATTTTTGATAGAATACAGATAATTGAACAAACATTTGTGCTATATGTTCATAACTAGAGGTACCAGATGTCAAAGAGATAAATAATTACCTGACATTCAGAAGACATCTTACGGCAGCCCTGTTCAGGGAAGTTTTTAATATGTAACACTGTACTGTTTTTAACACTGATTGGGAGCCGCCCAGAGTTGCTGGGGAAACTCAGCCAGATGGGCGGGGTATAAATAAATAAATAAATTATTATTATTATTATTATTATTATTATTATTATTATTATTATTCCACTGTAGATCAAACAAAGCCACATTTAACAACCCATGTGAATCTAAAAATAAATATGTTGGTTACTGACAAACAAAAAAAGGTATTGAACACACACCCAACCCCCTTCAGTTCTTCTCCATTTCTTCCTGAGGCTCTAATCCCTTTTTGTGTCCATTGCAGATTGTGATGAATTGGAAATCGAGAACAAGGGTGACCACAACAAAATCCCCATAAAGGAGAAGCCACATCAAAATTTGGAGTGCGGAGACAGCTGCAGTCAGAGCTCTCATTCCACTTCCCAACAAATAATTCACACAGGAGAGAAACCCTATCAGTGTGTGGAATGTGGAAAGAGCTTCAGGAGGAGCTCCCATCTCAGTTCCCATCAAAGAATTCATACAAGTGAGAAACCCTATCAGTGTGTGGAATGTGGAAAAAGCTTCAGTCACAGCGACATTCTCACTAAGCATCAGAGAATTCATACAGGGGAAAAACCCTATCAGTGCGTGGAATGTGGAAAGAATTTCAGGAGGAGCTCCCATCTCATTTCCCATCAAAAAATTCATACAGGGGAGAAACCCTATCAGTGTGTGGAATGTGGAAAGAGCTTCAGTCATAGCCACAGTCTCAGTTTTCACCAAAGAATTCATACAGGTGAAAAACCCTATCAGTGTGTGGAATGTGGAAAGAGCTTCAGGAAGAGCTCCGATCTCACTTACCATCAAAGAATTCATGCAGGGGAGAAACCCTATCAGTGCATGGAATGTGGAAAGAGCTTCAGTCAGAGCTCCCATCTCACTGCGCATCAAAGAATTCATACAGGGGAGAAACCACATCAGTGTGTGGAATGTGGAAAGAGCTTCAGTCACAGCCACAGTCTCACTTTCCATCAAAGAATTCATACAGGAGAGAAACCCTATCAGTGTATGGAATGTGGAAAGAGCTTCAATAAAAACTCCAATCTCACTTCTCATCAAATAATTCATACAGGGGAGAAACCCTATCAGTGTGTGGAATGTGGAAAGAGCTTCAGGAAGAACTTCACTCTTACCTCCCATCAAAGAATTCATACAGGGGAGAAACCCTATCAGTGCATGGAATGTGGAAAGCGCTTCAGTCAGAGTTCCCATCTCACTAGGCACCAGAGAATTCATACATAGTTCAGAAAAACCCTTCAGTATAGCTTTAGACATCAGGCAAATATGCACCTTTTTAAGCAGACCTTTGGCTGATTGACATCTAATGTCCTTTTAAAATGTTGGGATGGGGGTTACAGATGTGTATTTTTTGTTTTTATATTGTCTTTTATGTTGTAACCGTCCTTAGACCTGGGGGTGTAGGGAATAGAAGCCAACTCTTAGAGGCCGAGGGTTCTTTGCCCTCCCCCGTTAAAATATTTGAGGGGGCACCCCCCCAGTTGATAGGCATTGCCATGCCAATGGCACGCATGCATCATGTGATTGATTGTGCAAGGCAGGCCTTACCTGATCCCCCCACCATGATTTCATTTAAGTCTGCACTACTGGGTAGGGTGGTATACAAATTAAATACATGTATCGCCTTCCTTTGCACATGTTCCAGCTTGTCAATATCCTTATTTATTATCATTTTTTAAATTTATGTGCGCTTCGTCTGAAGATTTCACAATATAAACATACAGGATGAAAGCATGGCTTTCTCAAAAACAAGTCAAGCCAGAGAAATCTCTCCTCCCCTTCTTTTGGATGGAGTTAAAATCTTTGTTGATCAGGGGACAGCTGTGGAAATAGTGCATCTTGATTTCAATAAGGCTTTTGACAAAGTTTCCTGTGATATTTACGTGAGGAAACTGGTAAAATGTTGGCTGAACAAGGTAACTGTTAGGTGGATTTTGCTGACGTAACCTGAACAGTACTCCTTCATGGTTCCTCATCTTCCTGGTGAAAAGTGACAAGTGGGGTGCTGCAACACGTACCTGGTGCCGGTGGACTTGACCCAATCCTGTCAGCAGTTGCTGGTGGATGATGTGGAATTTGGTTGATCTGGCGCGACCCCCGCTAATTGATTTGCGATCCTCAATTAGCTCTTTACTGCCCGGCACACTTCTCCTGCCGCACGCTCTGCTCCGAGCTCTCAGTCACGCCGTAGCAGAGATAACACAGCGGTGTAAAACTGTCACGTAGCTTGGCTTCCAGACAAACACACACAGTCAAGGTTTGTCTATTTACAGCTTTTATTCCAACATTTCTCAGGAATTTCCAGGACTATTTGCAGCCATGACAAAACTGCATCCTTTCCCCACAAAGTACAGAGTGGGACTGGCATACTCTTCCCAAGCTCCTCCCAAGCTTCCAAAATTGACGTCAGAATGGTGTGGCATCATGGGAAGAACTTAACCCGTTAAGTTCCAACCTCAACACCCCCCCTTGCTGCACCTTCTGACAAGACCCTTTTGAGTTCCACACCTTTTCCTTTGCCTTGTGCTCCTTCCCAGCATCTTTCCCAGGCACCTGTTGAACCCTTTCAACACTTCCAGAATCACACTGTGCAAATTTCGCCCACGCACATGTTGCCTGGTACCTTTCAGGTGGAATGCCCTTTGTTGTGCGACTAGACCTTCTGGGCATAAACTCAGATGTTACCTCTGACTCACTGCCACCAGGAAATGTGTCCTCAGCATCACAGGATTCCCCCTCTGACTTAAAACGTTTTCGAATCCTCTCCATTACACTCACAGGGGAACTGGGCTCGCTTTTGGGTGTTCTCCTAACATCTTGTGGAGAAACTACCGATACCTCCTCCTGTTCCTGACTTTGGTCAGTTATCTGATCGTCATCATCAGACTCAGCCTCTCCTTCCTCCCCCTCAGAATCTTCCTGTTCTGAATCAGAGAGACACTCTGAAAGAACATCACGCTTGACAGCAGCTTGTGTCTTTTTATCCTGCTCATAGAACTCAGCGTGTTTACTGATCAGTAACTTACTCTGATCACCTGATGGAAATGCAAACCTCCATGCACTCGCTGTTGGCTCATACCCACAGAAGATCATTTTTCGGAACTTGGATCCATCTGGCCCCTGCAAAGCAGCAGGTACCGGCACAGACGCACGTGACCCGAACATACGCAAAAAATGAATCTGGGGTTTCCTGCCATGCAACAAACCAAATGGTGTGTCCCCTACCATGGAATTGTAGGTGCGATTCCAGGTGAAGCTTACATACCTGATTGCCTCCAGCCAAAACCTTGGAGGTAACCCAGAATCTTCCAGCAACACCTGTGCAGTTTTAACCAGAGCCTGACACTTCAGCTCTGCCACCCCCCACTGATTGGGTGAAGTCACTGTGTGACGTATCCCTTTCTTGCGAAAGTACTTCTGCAAAGCAGAACCTGTAAACTCAGCTCCTCTGTCACTTGTGACAGCTTGCACTTTGGTGGAAAACCTTTGTTCCACCCCCTCAATCCACCCTTTGATCAGCTGTGCTGCATCATCCTTGGATTTGAGGCCATGTATCCAGGAATTCTGAGTAAAATCCTCCTGCATCGTAAGCAGAAACCTTGACCCTCCCAGACTTGGTTCTTTTACAGGACCCAACAGATCTATGTTGTCAGGGGTTTAGGAGCAGAGGCAAGGGCAAGGGAGGAAACAGAGAGCGAAGGGGAGGAGGCAGAAGAAAAGATGAGTGATGACGACGACCCGAGATCTCCGAGTCTTTCCAGTGAATCAGAGGATTCACAGAAAGGAGCACCAGTGGCCAGGGCAAGGGGGGAGTCTAGGGGGGCACCCCAGGAAGATAGAGCCAGAGGGGACTCAGAGGAGAGCAGTTGGAAATCGGGACCAGCGTCACCGCCAGAGAGCAGGGAAGAGGAAGGGAGCCAGGGGGCAAGCGCTGGCAGCTCACCACAGGAGGGAGGGCATGAGTCAGGAGTGGCCACACCTCCATCGGGGAGCGAAGAAACGGTTAAGAGGAAAGTGGAAGGTTGGGCGCGCGCGCCAAGTTCAAATGCAGAGGAAGGCGGCGCAGTAAGCAGCCCGGAAAGGGAGCCAGGTCCTAAAGCCCGGCGCAAGGAGGCAGGAGGGTCCGGGTCAGCGTCAGAAGAATCCCGGAAGGAAGAAGCCCCGGGGGGTAGAGGGACCCAGAGGAGGACAGTCAGGCGGAAAAGGTGGAGCAGGGCTAGGATATTAAGTTGGTGCGCACGGGGCGGAGACTCAGACGGAGCTTCGTCGATCTAGCTACTAGACGTAGAGTTGCGCGCAGCAGCGTGAGAATGGAAACTGTAATTCAATAAAGACTTTTACTTAATGATCGCTGGCTAGCGTGATCCTCTGTGAGCTAGGATCTTCAAGCAGCTCTGACAGTAAGCTCCGTCTCCAAATTGTGGGCATCTACAGCCCCGAGGAGGGGAGAGAAACAGGTGCCTACTAGTGAGCTCACGAACAGCAGACGACATGACGGCTGAGCAGCAGATAGAGGAACTCAGAAAAGCAGTGGCACAACTGAATGCCGAGGCTCTCGCATCCAGGAAGAGAGAGGAGGAGGCAGCTGCCGCCTGCAGGGATCTCCAGGTCAGGTTAGACGTGCTGACGAAGCAGACACCCCGGCAGGAGGGAATTGGGTTGGCGAGACGAACAGGCGGGCTGGTCTCTCACTTCGATGGGAACCTGCAACAGTATCCCAACTTTAGAGCAGACGTACTGTGCGCACTGCAACTGCTGCATAAAGACTTTAGAGATGAGCAAGAGAGAGTGGGATTCATCATGTCCCATTTGCATGGGGATGCTAAAGCATGGCTACGCAATTTATGGAGAGATAAGGATCCGGCGCTCCAGAATGCAGATGCCTTTATTAAAGCGATGGATGGGTGTTTTTTATCAAGTATTGACGTGGATCTTGCCCGGAAGGAGGTGCATGGACTAAGACAAGGGAGGGCCAGCGTCAGACAGTACCATGCCCGCTTTTTCGCCTTGGTCAGTGCCCTGGAATGGGACAGAGATTCGGCCCCGGTAAGAGACCTCTTTTGGGAGGGGCTGCACAGCTCGATTAAAGATGAGATCGCGAGGGGGGAGAGACCCCGAACCACCCAGGAGGTCGTTCAGAGGGCACTGGCAGTGGGGGTGAGGCTGGAAGAACGTCCGTGGAGCAGGGACGAAGGGCGTGGAGGGCGCGAACCAGCCAGGGGCCCCTCCTTCCTTCCCAGAGAAGCAGCGTGGGCGCAATCCACGCCTCCGCCAGGAGGAGGAGCCGAACCTATGGAGGTTGGAGGTGCAAGGGCTCAGTCAGCAACCAGAGCCCTAGCACCGGCAGCAGTGAAAGCGAAGCCTCCTAGAGGGAACAGGAAGTGTTACGTCTGTGAGGAGCCAGGGCATATGGCGAAAGAGTGTCCCCAGAGGCTCCACAAGCTCACTGCAGCCTCAGCAATGGTGACTGCAGCAACGCAGCAAGGAGGACCACAGCAGGGAAACGAAGCAGTCTGGCTGGAGGAAGAGGCCCTGGGGCCCAGCCAGACGTGTTAGTGACGCAGTCCCCAGAGATTTTACAGCCCGTGAACCCCCTCCCGCCCAAACCAGTGGTGAGGCTCACCGCATCTCTCCAGCTGCCCAATGGAATCACCATGGACGTGCCAATTACTATCGACTCGGGCAGCAACGCGGACTTTATAGGGCAGGAGTTTGTCGACAAGCACGCTATACAGTTGCTGCCGGCCACACTGCCCCTGCAGGTTGTCACGGTGGATGGCAGGGAGTTGCTAGGGGGGCAAGTGGTGAAGCAGACGCCGCCAATGGCGATGCGACTTGGGAATCACAAAGAAATCATCAGCTTCAATGTCACTCAACTATCAGATACGCCCATTGTATTGGGAATGAGTTGGCTGGACAAGCACAGCCCGACGCTGGCTTGGTACCAGAGGCAGCTGATCTTCGGCTCTTCCTTTTGTGCTGAACACTGCATCGTGCCCCGGCAGGAAGGAGAGGAAGAGGAGTCACAGCTGCTGCTAGGCACGCTGCAAGCGATTCCCCACAAGTATGCAGAATTTTTGGAAGTTTTCTGCGAGAAGGAGGCGGACAGGCTACCCCCTCACAGACCATATGACTGCAAAATTGACCTGCTTCCGGGGGCGGCGCTGCCTAAAGGGAAACTGTATTCCATGTCAGAGGACGAGCTGCAGGAACTCAAAGAGTTCCTAGATCATAATTTGGAGCGCGGTTTCATCCGAGAGTCCAAGGCAGCGGGGGGCAGTCCTGTATTCTTTGTTAAAAAGCGAGACACGCCCCAAAAAAGACTGGTCGTGGACTATCGCATTTTAAACAATGGGACCAAGCCGTCGGACTTCCCCATGCCCCGAATAGACGACCTCCTGGCGAAGGTGCGGAAGGGAAAAGTGTTCACCAAGTTAGACCTGCGAGGGGCGTACAACCTCATTCGCATGCGGGAGGGAGATGAGTGGAAGACGGCCATGTTCACGCCCCTGGGTACCTACGAATACAGAGTTATGCCTTTTGGATTGCAAAATGGCTCCCACGTTTTTCAAGCTTTCATGCATCACGTGTTGGCGGGACTTCTCTACAAGACGTGCGTCTGTTTCTTAGATGACATCCTGATCTTTTCGGAATCGCAGCAGGAGCATGACAGACACGTCAAGGAAGTGCTGACCAGACTAAAGCAACATAGGCTCTACGCCAAGCTGGAGAAGTGCCAATTTGACGTGACGGAGGTGGATTTTCTGGGCTACAAGTTGTCTGACAAGGGGCTCGCCATGGACAGCGCCAAGGTTCGAGCGGTATTGGATTGGAAGAGTCCACGCAACCGGAAAGAGGTCCAAAGGTTTGTCGGCTTTGCGAACTTCTATCGCAAGTTTATCAAGGGCTTCGCTATGCAGACAGCGGCCATCACAGACACGCTTAGCTCCAAGAAAAAGAAGTTCGTTTGGACAGAGGAGGCGGAGCAGTCCTTTCAGGCACTCAAGCGTCTCTTCGCGTCGGAAGAGCAGCTGCTTCACGTCAACCCCAGCAGGCCGATGAGGGTGGAGACAGACGCCTCGGACAGAGCCGTGGGGGCGGTCCTGCTGCAAAAGGACCAGCAGGGGGTGTGGCGGCCGGGAGCGTTTTACTCCAGGAAGCTCAGCAAGTCCGAGCAGAACTACACCATCTGGGACAGGGAGTTGCTGGCCATTCATGCAGCGTTCAAAGCGTGGAGGCACTTCCTGATCGGCGCCAAGCACACGGTGCAGGTTTGCACGGACCACAAGAATCTGGAGCACTGGCGCACGGCACAGTTCCTAAACCAGAGGCAGATACGTTGGGCTGAGTTTTTTGCGAACTTCGACTTCCGCATAGAGTATGTCCCGGGGGACACTAACATCATGGCGGACGCCCTCTCCCGTAAGCCACAGTATCTGGAGGACGCAACGCCAGCGGCCGCCATGCACATCTTCGCACCAACAGTATGGGCGTGCGCCGCGGCCACCGTGGACCTGGAGGCGGTGCGGCGAGCGTTGCAGGATGACTCCTTCGCGCAAGCAAAGATGGCAGAGGTGCAAAGGGGCAAGGCTGAGGCCGACGGTTTCCAGCTACGAGATGGATTGCTCATCCGTAAAGGGGCCATCTACGTACCGGGAGACGACCTTCGCGCCAAGGTGCTGCAGCAGCTGCACGACGCGCCCACGGCCGGGCACTTTGGCAAGGAGAAGACGGTGGAATTAGTCGCCAGAGACTTCTGGTGGCCTGGAATGAGAGGGGAGGTCGCAGACTACGTGGCGAGGTGTGACACCTGCCAGAGGGCCAAACCAGTGCACAGACCGCCGGCAGGACTGTTGGAACCGCTGCAAACTCTGGTCGAACCTTGGGAAAGGGTGGCTCTGGACTTTGTCACAGATCTGCCCAGCTCGAGGGGCAAGACGGCAGTGCTGGTGGTGGTGGACCTGTTTTCCAAGATGGCACATTTCATTCCGTGTGCGAAGGTGGCCACGGCGGAGCAAACTGCCAAACTGTTCATAGACCACGTGTTCAAGGTTCACGGTCTGCCGCGGTCTATTCTGTCCGACCGCGGGCGGCAGTTCATCTCGAATTTCTGGCAGAAGCTGATGGGCTTCCTAAACGTCAAGATCAACCTGGCGTCGGCGAGACACCCGCAGACCAACAGGCAAGCGGAGCGGGTCAATGCCATCATGCAGCAGTACCTGAGATGCTATGCGAATCAACAGCCTGCGACGTGGGTGGATTACCTGCCGCTTGCCGACTTCGCCTACAACAACACGAAGCACGTGTCCACGGGGGTCACGCCGTTCTTCGCCAACAACGGGAGGCACCCCAGAACCTTCCCGGGACTGGAAAGAATGGGGGAGGGGGAGCCGCAGACAGCAGATGCGTTCGCGTCGGAGCTGCAGGAAGTCCACGATCAGCTGAGGCGCCACCTGGAGCTGGCCAAACACGCATACAAGGTACAAGCGGACAGGCACAGAAGGGTTGGCGAAGAGCTCCACGTGGGAGACTGGGTCTGGTTAGCAGCCCACGCAGTGCCGGCCAGGTCGTTGGCCAAGAAGAAACTAGGGCATAAACAACTGGGGCCCTACCAAGTCGAAGAGCAGGTCAACCCGGTAGCTTTCAGACTGGCACTTCCGGAGGGTTCCAGAATGCATCCGGTGTTCCACAGATCGGTGCTCACTCCCTACAAGGCACCGCACAGGTTCCAGGAACCCGGAACGGCGCCGAGTCCGGTCAGAGACAGAACGGGGCACGCGGGAGTGGCACAGAAGGAGCGCATCAATGACGTCACGGAGATTTTGGACTCCAGATGGGGGGAAGAGGGGGTAGAATACTTTCTCGCCAAGGAGGGCACCCCGGCCAGTGCGAACAGCTGGGTGCCGGGCTACGCCTTGGACGAACCTCTACTCAAAGACGAGTTTCATGCCCTCTTCCCACATAGACCTATGCCAGCAGACTTTTTCGACGACTGGCTTTTCACGCCCACGCTTTCGGCCAGCACTTTCCGGGGGTTCGACTCGGACGAGGACCCGACACAAGACGTCCCTTCCCCGGAGGGGTCACCCTCGGGATCTGCATCAGAACCCTCGTATTGGTGGGACGATAGACCAGAGGAGCAGTTCCGCAGAAGGTGGCTGGAAGGCCCAGGACGAGCAACGCCGCCAGGAGGAAGTGAGGGAGAGACGGACATGGACGTTTTCGGGGACGACCCTGGTTTCGAGCACGGCGGCACAGAGATGGAAGCGGAGGTGACCGTCGTCGACGAGAGCAGGGAGGGAGACCCGCGAGACTTCAGATGGAGGCCCGCCACGGGAAGCGACCGATATCCGACGTTCGTCCCTTTGCAACAGCAGACCCCAGCTCCAGCACCGGAAGGAGGGGAGGGGGGAATGGGGGGCTTCGAGGGGGGGATGGATGTCAGGGGTTTAGGAGCAGAGGCAAGGGCAAGGGAGGAAACAGAGAGCGAAGGGGAGGAGGCAGAAGAAAAGATGAGTGATGACGACGACCCGAGATCTCCGAGTCTTTCCAGTGAATCAGAGGATTCACAGAAAGGAGCACCAGTGGCCAGGGCAAGGGGGGAGTCTAGGGGGGCACCCCAGGAAGATAGAGCCAGAGGGGACTCAGAGGAGAGCAGTTGGAAATCGGGACCAGCGTCACCGCCAGAGAGCAGGGAAGAGGAAGGGAGCCAGGGGGCAAGCGCTGGCAGCTCACCACAGGAGGGAGGGCATGAGTCAGGAGTGGCCACACCTCCATCGGGGAGCGAAGAAACGGTTAAGAGGAAAGTGGAAGGTTGGGCGCGCGCGCCAAGTTCAAATGCAGAGGAAGGCGGCGCAGTAAGCAGCCCGGAAAGGGAGCCAGGTCCTAAAGCCCGGCGCAAGGAGGCAGGAGGGTCCGGGTCAGCGTCAGAAGAATCCCGGAAGGAAGAAGCCCCGGGGGGTAGAGGGACCCAGAGGAGGACAGTCAGGCGGAAAAGGTGGAGCAGGGCTAGGATATTAAGTTGGTGCGCACGGGGCGGAGACTCAGACGGAGCTTCGTCGATCTAGCTACTAGACGTAGAGTTGCGCGCAGCAGCGTGAGAATGGAAACTGTAATTCAATAAAGACTTTTACTTAATGATCGCTGGCTAGCGTGATCCTCTGTGAGCTAGGATCTTCAAGCAGCTCTGACATATGTGAATCAGTTCAAAAGGCCTACTGGTTATCCTCTCAACCTTTGGATAACTGCATCCTTTTACCTTTGCCAGTCTGCAAGTTTCACAACTTACAGCATGTCCACATTCTGAGATATTACAACCATTGGAAACTTCTGGCAGCACCTGTAGTTCTTCTAGAGAACTATGAGCTGTACGTGTATGCCAAGCATGTACGCATGAATCATGATTGGGAATTGTAGCACGCAGTGCTTGTGCTTTCTCAACCTTCCCACCACCCTCCAGAGACGTTTTAAGAATGAAGAGATCATTCTGCCCCTTTTTAACCTTGGCAAGCATCCTCCCTCCTTTGGAGATCGTGCACACATCACCCTGAAAACAAACCGTAAATCCCTTTTTCAGTAAATAAGGCACAGATAAAAGACAGTGGTGCATCCCAGGAACAGTACAACACTCCAACGTTTCCTGTAAAATACAAAAATGCAAATTTACAGCATTAGTCATATTTCTCTTCTGTCCATTTGCAAACAGTACAGTTTTCCCGGCAGGAATTGCCGTGCAGTTCCACCTCTCGACAGCAGGTGTCTCTGGAATCAAATTGCGATTAGCTGCAGAGTCAATAACAAAACTTAGCTCTTGGCTTGCCCCACAGCTGTCTTCAGCCAACGCCAGACTAGCCGTGATCTGATAAATCTCCTCACGTTGTTTTCCACGTCCTTCTCTTGCGTTCCCACGCTGGCCTCCTCTTCCAGACTGGTTCCCATGGAAACCCGACTGATTCCCATGGAAGGTGTCCTTGAAGCCTTCCTGTGCAGCTGCTCTCGCTTTCTGTGGGCAGTCTCTTTTGAAATGACTGTGAGATCCACACACGTAGCACCGACGAAATCCAGTGGAAAAACACTGCCTGGGGCTCCTCCCAGCTGGCCTCCTTCTCCTTCTTCCGGAAAAGCACTCCTTGCCAGATCCGCCCCCCCTGAACTGCCGCTCCATTCCAGCAGATTCAGTGGAAAACTTTTCAAACTTGCCTTTGGAACTTTCCGCCCCCCCGACTTGCTCACTAGCACTCCTTGAGGCTAAATCATCAGGAACAGGGGCTCCAGCCATCTCTAGGCTTTCAGCTTCCATCTGCCCTAGGCCTCCTGCTGAGCCTTCACACAGACGTTTCAGCACACTCCAGGCCTCACACGCAGATTCAATGCTTTCCAGGTGATGTTGCAAATTAGCATGAACACCTGCTCTCAACATGCAGACCTCAGCTCTCATAGCTTTCTCCCTCTGCATTTTCTCCTCCAGAGAAACAGACTTCAGCTTTCCTGCATCTCTGTCCACCAGTTGCACTGGTTCCCTCTGGGAAATGTCCCAAACTTCCGTGGCTATAAACCACGCTCTCACCCATCTTGCCCAGGTATTCCACGCTTGGGCGGTGAGTTCCTCAAGCTGTTCAAACGGAGCTTGAATCACCTCCTGGCCATCTGCCATGTTCTCCCGTTCTCCCAAGTAGGCCCCAAGCTGTACTTACAAAAGCACCAGCTCCTCTGGCGTGGAGAAACGATTCCTTGCTGCTCTCAGCTCACAGCTCCACAGCATTCAGCAACAGCGTCTTTCAGCTTGCTTGCTTGCTTCCGCCTCCTGCCGTGTGTCTCTGCTCGACACCGCAGATTTCACAGCTCCCGGCAGCTCTCCCGTGACAGGTTTACGATAGGTGATTTAGGTTACCCATAACCTGTGGAATTTGGTTGATCTGGCGCGACCCCCGCTAATTGATTTGCGATCCTCAATTAGCTCTTTACTGCCCGGCACACTTCTCCTGCCGCACGCTCTGCTCCGAGCTCTCAGTCACGCCGTAGCAGAGATAACACAGCGGTGTAAAACTGTCACGTAGCTTGGCTTCCAGACAAACACACACAGTCAAGGTTTGTCTATTTACAGCTTTTATTCCAACATTTCTCAGGAATTTCCAGGACTATTTGCAGCCATGACAAAACTGCATCCTTTCCCCACAAAGTACAGAGTGGGACTGGCATACTCTTCCCAAGCTCCTCCCAAGCTTCCAAAATTGAAGTCAGAATGGTGTGGCATCATGGGAAGAACTTAACCCGTTAAGTTCCAACCTCAACAGATGAGGCCACCATTGAGGCACAGACGATTGTAAAGCACAGGGGCATGTTCCGGGTCAAGCGACAGCAATTCGGCATCAACGTGGCACTAGGCATATTCCCAAATCTAATGGACTCTCTCAAAGGGGTTACCGGTGTCACTCCCTTCTTCAATGATGTGTTGATTGCTGGGCCCATGCCGGAGGAGTTCAGGGTCCGCCTCTGCACCGTCCTGCGCTGTTTCCAGACTGCTGGGCTCAAGATGAAGCGGGAAAAGTGTTGACTAGGAGTGCCCCAGGTGGACTTGGATTTACAATGGATGCAGACGGGGTCCACCTGACCGGGAACAAGGTGCAGGCCATTTGCGACACCCTGGCACCTAAGGATAAGGCCAAACTCCAGGTCGCCTTGGGACTATTGAACTTTTACCACGCCTTCCCTCCTCATAAGGCGGCAGTAGCGGAACCCCTACACAGGCTTCTAGATGAGCAGCCCTCGTGGGTGTGGGGGCAGCGCCAGGAGGCCACATTCCAGGCAGTCAAGGACTTGCTCATCTTGAACTCGGTCCTGGCGCACTTTGACGAGAGGCTGCTGCTGGTGCTGGCATGCAACGTCTCGCCCTATGGCATTGGCGCCATCCTGGGGCACCAACTTTCAGATGGGAGAGAAGCACTGGTGGTGTACTTTTCCCAGATCCTCGCCGCAGCTGAGCAGAACTACTCGCAAATTGACAAGGAGGGTCTCACAATCGTGAAGGGAGTAAATTGTTTTCATGATTTCTTGCGCGGGCGCCCTTTATTGTGGTGACTGACCACAAGCCGCTGCTCGGCCTGTTCGTACCTGAGAAGCAGACCCCCCCCCAAGTACTGCCCCCCGCATTGATTTTCCTTGCCGGCTACCAGTATGCACTGTTCTACCGGCCCGGGAAGGTGATGGGCTACGTGGATGCCCTCAGCTGGCTATCACTACCATAGACCAACCCCAACCCAGTGCCCGCGCAAGAGGTCATGAACCTGGAGCTGCTTCCTGATTGCCCCAATCAGGTGCAGGAACTAGTGTGCCACTCCAAGAAAGATAGGGTCATCTCCCAGGTCCTGGACTGGGTGTGGCAGGGATGGCCCAGTAACAGCCGAGGTCCGGATTTGCGGGCTACACGACCCGCAAACACAAACTGTTGGCCCACAAGGGATGCCTGTTATGTGGGAGGAGGGTGGTAGTTCCCCAGCCACTCCGCCAAAAGTTCCTCACAGCCATACATGAGAGACACCCAGAGTTAGTGAGAATGAAGGCCCTTGCCAGGAGTTACGTGTAGTGGCCCAGGCTCAACGGACAGATAGAGGCCTGGGTTAAATACTGCCAGACCTGCCAGGAGTCCCCCCTGGGGGCCCCCATCCAGTCCTGGGAGTCCACCCAAGAGCCATGGTCCTGCCTGCACATGTACTTCGCTGGCCCCTTCCAGGGAAAAACATCCTTTGTAGTGGTGGACTCCAACACCAAATGACTAGAGGTCACCCTGGAATGGTTTCATTTCTATGGCCGTGGTCATCTGGGTACTACATAGGCTGTTCATGACCCACGGGCTTCCTGACACCCTCGTCTCAGACAACAGAACTGCATTCACGTCAGAGAAGTTCCAGATTTTCACAGTACAAAATGCCACCTGCCACGTCTATTTGCCACCGTTCCACCCAGCCACCAACAGCAAAGCAGAGCGCACAGTGCAGAGCACCAAAGATACCCAAAACCACCGAGAGCCAGTGTGGTGTAGTGGTTAAGAGCGGTAGACTCGTAATCTGGGGAATCGGGTTCGCATCTCTGCTCCTCCACCTGCAGCTGCTGGGTGACCTTGGGCCAGTCACACTTCTTTGAAGTCTCTCAGCCCCACTCACCTCACAGAGTGTTTGTTGTGGGGGAGGAAGGGAAAGGAGAATGTTAGCCGCTTTGAGACTCCTTTGGGTAGTGATAAAGCGGGATATCAAATCCAAACTCCTCTTCATCTTCTTCTCTTGCTGCATGACGCAAGGGGGCTGGGAGTACCACCTCACCACATTCCTTCTAGCTCAGCACAGTAACCCCAGCACAACAACCAGCCAGAGCGGAACGATTAAAGGCCGGCGCCTCACAACAAGACTTGACCACCTTCACCCCAACAGAGCTCAGGACGAGGCAGCGGCGGGGGGAAGCATGGACCCCTGGACCCAGTGTACAGAAAGAATTTCAGGGCAGGCCCAGCATGGGTAACTGCAACAGTCACCTGGGCGACTTGCCCCATGTATTATGAGGTGCTAACGGGGGGGGGGCAATGCTGACATCGCCACTGCGGTGAGCTACAGCGACCGTTCCTGGGAGAAAACCGGGAGGAGGGCCGGACAGAAGGGTCCCAAGGGGGCAGCTGGGCGGTGAGGCCCACAGAGCAGGAGGAGTGGGCAGGGGAGGCAGAACCACTATGCACAGAGATGACCCCCAAGGCCGAGCGGCCACAGGAACCAGAGTTGCGACTGAGTGGGCCGTCTGTGCCAGACCAAATGGCCCTGAGCATCCAGCAGCCCCGGAACATGAGCCAGAACCAGAACCCCCAACCAAGAAACACCCCAGGCATCAACTTAGACGTAGGCAGCCAGCATACATGGAAGACTATGAATGCAAACCTCCTGTATGTACTGAGCTGGGATACTAGAACAAAATGCAGGTAGGATCCTGTCAGGGTTACTTCCAGATCCGAGCTCACAGAGGATCACGCTAGCCAGCGGTCGTTAAATAAAAGTCTTTATTGAGTTACAGTCTCCATTCTCGAGCTGCTACGTGCAACCCTACGTCTTATGCTTAGATCGGCGAAGCTCCTTCTGAGTCTCCGCCCCTTGCGCACCAACTTAATATCCTAGCCCTGCTCCACCTTTTCCGCCTGACAGTTCTCCTCTGGGTCCCTCTGCCCCCCTGGGTCTCTTCCTTCCGGGATTCTTCTGACGCTGACCCCCCGGACCCTTCTGTCTCCTTGCGCCGGGCTTTAGGACCTGGCTCCCTTTCCGGGCTGCCTACTGCGCCACCTTCCTGTGCATTTGAACTTGGCGCGCGCGCCCAACCTTCCACTTTCCGTCTAACCGTCACTTCGCTCCCCGATGAAGGTGTGGCCACTCCTGACTCGTGCCCTCCCTCCTGTTGCGAGCTGCCAGCGCTTGCTCCCTGGCGCTCTTCCTCTTTCCTACTCTCTGGCGGTGACGTTGGTCCCGATCTCCAACTGCTCCCCTCTGAGTCCCCTCTGGCTCTTTCTTCCTGGGGTGTCCCCCTAGTCTCCCC
The DNA here is from genome assembly GCF_965113315.1 of Podarcis vaucheri. Classification (NCBI taxonomy): domain Eukaryota; kingdom Metazoa; phylum Chordata; class Lepidosauria; order Squamata; family Lacertidae; genus Podarcis; species Podarcis vaucheri. The sequence continues at coordinate 793,027 of NC_138762.1, read as the reverse complement.
CCTTGCCCTGGCCACTGGTGCTCCTTTTTGTGAATCTTCTGATTCACTGGAAAGGCTCGGAGATCTCGGGTCGTCGTCATCACTCATCCTTTCGTCTGCCTCCTCCCCCTCGCTCTCTGTTTCCTCCCTTGCCCTCGCCTCTGCTCCTGAACCCCTGACATCCATCCCCCCCTCGAAGCCCCCTCTTCCCCCCTCCCCTCCTTCTGGTGCGGGAACTGGGTGCTGCAGTGTCAAGGGGACGAATGTCGGGTACAGTTCGCTTCCCGTGGCGGGCCTCCATCCGAAGTCTTCCGGTTCTTCCTCCCTGCTCTCGTCGACGACGGTCACCTCTGCTTCCATCTCTGTGCCGCCGTGCTCGAGACCCTGGTCGTCCCCGAAAACGTCCATGTCCGTCTCTCCCTCGCTTCCTTCTGGAGGCGTTGCTCGTCCTGGACCCTCCAGCCACTGTCTCCGCCACTGCTCCTCTGGTCGATCATCCCACCAATACGAGGGTTCTGAAGCAGATCCCGAGGGCGACCCCTCCGGGGAACGGGCGTCTCGTGTCGGTTCCTCATCCGAGTCGAACCCCCGGAACGTGCTGGCTGAAAGCGTGGGCGTGAAAAGCCAGTCGTCGAAAAAGTCCGCTGGCATTGGCCTATGGGGGAAAAGGGCATGAAACTCTTCCTTGAGCAGAGGTTCATCTAAAGCGTAGCCCGGCACCCAGCTTTTGGCACTGGCCGGGGTGCCCTCCTTAGCGAGAAGGTATTCTACCCCCTCTTCCCCCCATCTGGAGTCCAAAATCTCCGTGACTTCGTTGAGGCGCACCTCCTGTGCCCCTCCCCGTTGCCTGGTTCCCTCTCGGAGCGGACTCGGCGCCGTTCCGGGTTCCTGAAACCTGTGCGGTGCTTTGTAGGGAGTGAGCACCGATCTGTGGAACACCGGATGCATTCTGGAACCCTCCGGAAGCGCCAGCCTGAAGGCCACCGGGTTGACCTGCTCTTCGACTTGGTAGGGCCCCAGTTGCTTATGCCCTAGTTTCTTCTTGGCCAACGACCTGGCCGGCACTGCGTGGGCTGCTAACCAGACCCAGTCTCCCACATGGATCTCTTCGCCAACTCTTCTGTGTTTGTCTGCCTGCACCTTGTATGCGTGTTTGGCCAGCTCCAGGTGCCGCCGCAGCTGATCGTGGACCTCCTGCAACTCCGACGCAAACGCATCCGCTGTCTGCGGCTCCCCCTCCACCAGTCTTTCCAGTCCCGGGAAGGTTCTGGGGTGCCTCCCGTTGTTGGCGAAGAACGGCGTGACCCCCGTGGACACGTGCTTCGTGTTGTTGTAGGCGAACTCGGCGAGCGGCAGGTAATCCACCCACGTCGCAGGCTGTTGATTCGCATAGCATCTCAGGTACTGCTGCATGATGGCATTGACCCGCTCCGCTTGCCCGTTGGTCTGCGGGTGTCTCGCCGACGCCAGGTTGATCTTGACGTTTAGGAAGCCCATCAGCTTCTGCCAGAAATTCGAGATGAACTGCCGCCCGCGGTCGGACAGAATAGACCGTGGCAGACCGTGAACCTTGAACACGTGGTCTATGAACAGTTTGGCGGTTTGTTCCGCCGTGGCCACCTTCGCACACAGGATGAAATGTGCCATCTTGGAGAACAAGTCCACCACCACCAGCACTGCCGTCTTGCCCCTCGAGCTGGGCAGATCCGTGACGAAGTCCAGGGCGACTCTCTCCCATGGCTCGACCGGAGTTTGCAGTGGTTCCAACAGTCCGGCCGGCGGTCTGTGCACTGGTTTGGCCCTCTGACAGGTGTCGCACCTCGCCACATAGTCCGCGACCTCCCCTCTCATTCCGGGCCACCAGAAATCCCTGGCGACTAATTCCACCGTCTTCTCCTTGCCAAAGTGCCCAGCAGTGGGCGCGTCGTGCAGCTGATGCAGTACTTTGGCGCGAAGTTCGTCTCCCGGCACGTAGATGGCCCCTTTGCGGATGAGCAATCCATCTCTCAGCTGGAACCCGTCGGTCGCTGCCGTGCCCCTTTGCATCTCTGCCATCTTTGCTTGCGCGAAGGAGTCATTCTGCAACGCTCGTCGCACCGCCTCCAGGTCCACTGTCGCCGCAGCGCACGCCCACACTGTTGGTGCGAAGATGTGCATGGCGGCCGCTGGCGTGGCGTCCTCCAGATACTGTGGCTTACGGGAGAGCGCATCCGCCATGATGTTGGTGTCCCCCGGGACATACTCTATCCGGAAGTCGAAGTTCGCAAAGAACTCAGCCCAACGTATCTGCCTCTGGTTCAGGAACTGTGCCGTGCGCCAGTGCTCCAGATTCTTGTGGTCCGTGCAGACCTGCACCGTGTGCTTGGCTCCAATCAGGAAGTGCCTCCATGCTTTGAACGCTGCATGAATAGCCAGCAACTCCCTGTCCCAGATGGTGTAGTTCTGTTCGGACTTGCTGAGCTTCCTGGAGTAAAACGCTCCGGGCCTCCAAACCCCCTGCGGGTCCTTCTGCAGCAGGACTGCTCCGACGGCCCTGTCCGAGGCGTCTGTTTCAACTCTCATCGGCCTGCTGGGGTCGACATGAAGCAGCTGTTCCTCCGACGCGAAAAGACGCTTGAGTGCCTGAAAGGACTGCTCCGCCTGTGCTGTCCAGACGAACTTCTTTTTCTTGGAACTGAGCGTGTCCGTGATGGCCGCTGTCTGCATAGCGAAGCCTTTGATGAACTTGCGATAGAAGTTCGCGAAGCCGACAAACCGTTGGACCTCCTTCCGGTTGCGTGGGCTTTTCCAATCCAACACCGCTCGAACCTTGGCGCTGTCCATGGCGAGCCCCTTGTCAGACAACTTGTAGCCCAGGAAATCCACCTCCGTCACGTCGAATTGGCACTTCTCCAGCTTGGCGTAAAGCCTATGTTGCTGGAGCCTGCTCAGCACTTCCCTGACGTGTCTGTCATGCTCCTGCTGCGATTCCGAAAAGATCAGGATGTCATCCAAGAAGCAGACGCACGTCTTGTAGAGGAGCCCCGCCAACACGTGATGCATGAAAGCTTGAAAAACGTGGGAGCCATTTTGCAATCCAAAAGGCATAACTCTATATTCGTAGGTGCCCAGGGGCGTGAACATGGCTGTCTTCCACTCATCTCCTTCCCGCATGCGAATGAGGTTGTACGCCCCTCGCAGATCCAACTTGGTGAACACGCTGCCCTTGCGTACTTTTGTGAGGAGGTCGTCGATTCGGGGCATGGGGAAGTCCGATGGCTTGGTCACACTGTTCAAAATGCGGTAGTCCACTACGAGTCTTTTTTGGGGTGTGTCTCGCTTCTTCACAAAGAATACAGGACTGCCCCCCGCTGCCTGGGACTCTCGGATGAAACCGCGCTTCAAATTATGATCTATGAACTCTTTGAGTTCCTGCAGTTCGTCTTCAGACATGGAATACAGCTTCCCTTTGGGCAGCGCCACCCCCGGCAGCAGGTCAATTTTGCAGTCATATGGTCTGTGGGGGGGTAGCTTGTCTGCCTCCTTCTCGCAGAAAACCTCCAAAAATTCTGCGTACTTGTGGGGAATCGCTTGCAGCGTGCCTAGCAGCATCTGTGACTCCTCTTGCTCCCCTTCCTGCTGGGGCATGATGCAGTGTTCAGCACAAAAGGAAGAGCCGAAGGTCAGCTGCCTTTGGTACCAAGCCAGCGTCGGGCTGTGCTTGTCCAGCCAACTCATGCCCAATACAATTGGCGTGTCCGAGAGTTGAGTGACGTTGAAGCTGATGATTTCCCTGTGATTTCCAAGCCGCAGCACCATAGGTGGCGTCTGCTTCACCACCTGCCCCCCTAGCAGCTCCCTGCCATCCACCGTGACAACCTGCAGGGGCAGCGTGGCAGGCAGCAACTGTATAGCGTGCCGGTCGACAAAGTCCTGCCCTATGAAGTCTGCATTGCTTCCCGAGTCGACGGTGATTGGCACGTCCATGGTGATTCCATTGGGTAGCTGGAGCGATGCGGTGAGCCTCACTACTGGCTTGGTCGGGAGGGGGTCCATGGGCGGTAAACTCTCTGGGGACTGCTTCACTGACACGTCTGGCTGGGCCCCAGTGCCTCTTCCTCCAGCCAGACATCGTCGTTTCCCTGCTGTGGTTCTCCGTGCTGCGTTGCTGCAGTCACCATTGCTGAGGCTGCAGTGTGCTTGTGGAGCCTCCGGGGACACTCTTTCGCCATATGCCCTGAATCCTCGCAGATATAACACTTCCTGGTCCCTCTAGGAGGCTTCGCTTTCACTGCTGCCGGTGCTAGGGCTCTGGCTGCTGACTGAGCCCTTGCACTCCCAACCTCCATCGGTTCCACCCCTCCTCCTGTTGGAGGCGTGGATTGCGCACGCGCTGCTTCTCTGGGAAGGAAGGAGGAGCCCCTGGCTGGTTCGCGCCCGCTGCGCCCTTCGTCCCTGCTCCACGGACGTTCTTCCAGCCGCACCCCCACCGCCAGCGCCCTCTGAACGATCTCCTGCGTGGTCCGGGGTCTCTCCCCCCTCGCAATCTCATCTTTAACCGAGTTGTGCAAGCCCTCCCAAAAAAGGTCTCTGACAGGAGCCGAATCTCTGTCCCATTCCAGGGCACTGACCAAAGCGAAAAAGCGGGCATGATACTGCCTTACGCTGGCCCTCCCTTGCCTTAGTCCATGCACCTCCTTTCGGGCAAGATCCACGTCAATGCTTGATAAAAAAACAGCCATCCATCACTTTAATAAAGGCGTCTGCATTTTGGAGCGCAGGTTCCTTATCTCTCCACAAATTGCGCAGCCATGCTTTTGCGTCTCCATGCAAATGGGACATGATGAACCCCACTTTCTCTTGTTCATCTCTAAAGTCTTTGTGCAGTAGTTGCAGTGCACACATTACGTCTGCTCTAAAGTTGGGGTACTGTTGCAAATTCCCATCGAAGTGCGAGACCAGACCGCCTGTGCGTCTCCCCAACCCAATCCCCTCTGATTTGGGTGTCTGTTGCCCTTGCTTCGTAAGCACGTCCAACCTGACCTGGAGATCCCTGTAGGCGGCAGCTGCTTCCTCCTCTCTCTTCCTGGACGCCAGCGCCTCGGCAGTCAGTCGTGAAACTGCTTCTCTGAGTTCCGTTATTTGCTGTTCGGCCGTCATATTGTCTGCCGTTCGTGAGCTCTCTTGTAGGCACCCGCTTTCTCTCCTCTCCGCGAGGCCGTGGATGCCCACAATTTAAAGAGACGGAGCTTACTGTCAGGGTTACTTCCAGATCCGAGCTCACAGAGGATCACGCTAGCCAGCGGTCGTTAAATAAAAGTCTTTATTGAGTTACAGTCTCCATTCTCGAGCTGCTGCGTGCAACCCTATGTCTTATGCTTAGATCGGCGAAGCTCCGTCTGAGTCTCCGCCCCTTGCGCACCAACTTAATATCCTAGCCCTGCTCCACCTTTTCCGCCTGACAGTTCTCCTCTGGGTCCCTCTGCCCCCCTGGGTCTCTTCCTTCCGGGATTCTTCTGACGCTGACCCCCTGGACCCTCCTGTCTCCTTGCGCCGGGCTTTAGGACCTGGCTCCCTTTCCGGGCTGCCTACTGCGCCACCTTCCTGTGCATTTGAACTTGGCGCGCGCGCCCAACCTTCCACTTTCCGTCTAACCGTCACTTCGCTCCCCGATGAAGGTGTGGCCACTCCTGACTCGTGCCCTCCCTCCTGTTGCGAGCTGCCAGCGCTTGCTCCCTGGCGCTCTTCCTCTTTCCTACTCTCTGGCGGTGACGTTGGTCCCGATCTCCAACTGCTCCCCTCTGAGTCCCCTCTGGCTCTTTCTTCCTGGGGTGTCCCCCTAGTCTCCCCCCTTGCCCTGGCCACTGGTGCTCCTTTTTGTGAATCTTCTGATTCACTGGAAAGACTCGGAGATCTCGGGTCGTCGTCATCACTCATCCTTTCGTCTGCCTCCTCCCCCTCGCTCTCTGTTTCCTCCCTTGCCCTCGCCTCTGCTCCTGAACCCCTGACAGATCCAGAAGGCAGCAACCTGATTGGCCTGTAGGAACAGTCCATGCAGGCTCTAGGAGAGGACTTGAATCAGCCAATTACGTGGGACCCATTGTATAAATAATGTATATATAGCCAGAGGTTTTGGGGGGGAAATTCATTCACTGTATACTAGGAGCTGAAATAAAGAGCATGAAATCAATACTCCAAGTATATTTCACCCTTTGGGGGGGAGCTCAAGCAGTGGGGAGATTGCAAGGCCTGCCGGGGCAGTTGGTTGCTGTGATGGGCAGCATAGTCCAATGTTTCCCAACCGGTGTTCCGCGGCACACTACTGTGCCGTGAGACGTTGGCTGGTGTGCCGTGGGAGGGAGGCGGGCGAGTTGGGCGGTGAGAGGCGGCGGCGGCGAGGATCCGCGTCGAGCCGGGGGCGGCTCCGCGGTGGTGGTGCCGAGCGGCGGGGCAGCGCGTGCAAAAGGGAGGAGCGCGAGACAGCGGAGGAGGAGGAGGCCGGCATGTCCGGGCAGCAGCAGCAACAACAGCAGCAGCAACTCCCGGCGACGGTTCCTCAAGCCCCGCCGCCGCCCCCTCCTCCGCCCGCTATCGCCGCCACCACCACAACAGCCGCCGCCGCCTCAGTTGCCGCCGTCCCTCAGTCCCCCGCTCTGCTGCCTCCTCCCACCCCCAAAGCTTGGAGGTTCCCCGGCAAGGGGGAGGGGAAAAAAACACGCCCTCCCGGCGTGACGCTGCGCGCTGACGTCACGGGGCTGTAATGGTGGTGTGCCGCAAGATTTTTTTCATTAAACAGGTGTGCCGTTGCCCAAAAAAGTTTGGGAAACACTGGGCCATAGTCTGGGGTGTAAAAGGTAAAGGGATCCCTGACCGTTAAGTCCAGTTGTGGCCGACTCTGGGGTTGCAATGCTCATCTCGCTTTACTGGCCGAGGGAGCCAGCGTACAGCTTCCGGGTCATGTGGCCAGCATGACTAAGCCGCTTCTGGCGAACCAGAGCAGCGCACGGAAACGCCGTTTACCTTCCCGCCGGAGCGGTGCCTATTTATCTACTTGCACTTTGACGTGCTTTCGAAATGCTAGGTTGGCAGGAGCAGGGACCAAGCAACGGGAGCTCACCCCGTCGTGGGGGTTCGAACCACCAAACTTCTGATTGGCTCTGTGCTTTAGACTACAGTGCCACCTGCGTCCCTCAGTCTGGGGTGTAAAGGTAAAGGCAACCCGTGTCCCTCACAACTCCACCAGAGGGCCAGGGCCTCTCTCTGACTGGCTACCCTACAAGAGAGGGATGGAGGGAAAATAAAGAGGGCCATTTCTGAGGGGATTATTAGAAAGGGCTGGATTTGAGATGGGAGAGAGGGAAGGTTGGGAGAAGATGGGGATGAGGAGAGGGTGGAGGGAGGGAGGGAGAAGTGGCTCTGATCTGAGTGGATCCTCCGCTCTGAGGAGAACATCTATGGAGCCAGAGGAAGGAGGAGCCTCACAGCTGAGATGGGGAGACCATGTTGAGGGTCTGGAGGGAGAAGCTGGAGGGAGAAGCTGTGGGAAGACTCTCCTCTTCTTCTTCTTCTGGGGTCTCCTTCCAGTCAGGAGGAGAGAGATCTTCTAGGAAAAGGAGATTCCCAAGTCCGTGGCAAGGGCTGAGAGGATCCCCTGGGTCTGGCATACAAAGGAAGATACCTCAGGGGAAGCGAGGGAAAGTGGCCGCTCGCTGTGAAGGAAGAAGGGCTGTGTCCAAAGTACCTCACGGAAAGACCCCTCATAATAACTGAGGGAGGGGAGGAGAGAGAAGCCGCAGAAAGAGAGTTCAGCCTTTCACCACCTGTTCTGGAAACCTGAACATCTCCCTGCAGCACCGTCTTTCATCCTGAGACCTTCAGGTCCGCCACCGGCTTCCCCGCGTGTGAGACTGAGAGGAGCTTTTCTGGCTCCCGATGCTTTTGGGCGGGACGGGCGTGTCTGCTGATTGGGCAGGCGACTGCGGACTGCGGGAAGCTCGGCTGCCTATTGGCTGGGAGGGCGAGGAGGCGGGTGCTGCTCCCGCTGACCCGGCAGTTGAGAGGCAGCTTGGGCCAAGGCGCCCCGAAAGAGCCCGAGAGAGGCGGCCCGTGTCTCCGCTGGCCGGCTGCCCTGAGGAAGGCGAGCTGCTCCTCCTCCTCCTCCTCCGGGGCAGCCGCGGGGAAGGAAGCCAGCAGCGCGGTGACTGCCAGAAGATGGGGCTGCAGGCCAAGGCAGGGAGGCGCTCCGGGCCCGGCCAAGAGGAGAGCCGGGCAGGGGCCTCGCCAGGGGGGGGGGCAGCTGGCCCCCAAAGCCCTCGCAAATAACAGAAAATAATGGAAATCTGCCTGGCTACAGGCGTGGGTGGACTCGGCATTGCAAGGGTTAAAGGGAAGCGAGCTGCCTTCCTAGAGAGGCCAGGAAGCGACGGGGGGGCTGGTCCTCCAGAGACAAGGCCCCTCCCTCCCCAGTCCTTCCCTGCTTGGGTGTCTCTCCTGCAAGGGCTGCCTCGCTGCCCCCTCCTGGGATCTGGTGAGCCTCCTCTCTCTCTGGGATCTGGTGAGTCTCCTCTCTCTCTGGGATCTGGTGGGGGTCCCAGGGCTGCAGCCTGGGGGGCCTGATCGGCTCCTGCGGGGGGGGGGACCCCAAGTCAGGGAGGAGGAGAGGGTCCTGCCAGGGAGGGGCCAGGTCTGCCACGCTCTCCTTCCTGCAGATCAGAGGGTCCCAAACTCATTTGCCCCCCCCCCTTTCAGAAAAGATCTCCCTTCTTTAAACAAAGGAGTCCCTGGGACTTTGACTCGGTGTGACGTCGCTCAGCAGCATTGCAGAACAGAGGAAACATCTGCAAATGGTTTTCCAAAGCTGGACGAGGAGGTGGACTAGACACCCCCCCCCAAAAAAAAAACCCCACGGGGAGGGAGGAAGGAAAGGTGGGAGAGAGAGAGAGGCCAGGGATAAAGAGAGGGATCCCAGTTTCCCAGAGTCTGGCTGCTGCATTGGGGACCAGTTTCCCAGTGTCTCCCAGGGCAGCTCCCCACGGAGGCCACGGCAGCCATCCCCTCGCACCCAGAGCAGGGCATCCCAGGACCACATCCTCTCTCTCCCAAAGGGATTGTTGCTGGCAAAGCAGCCGGAAATGGGCGCTGCTACTCCCTGAGCCTCCAGGGACCTTGGCATCAAGGGCTGTGTGTGTGTTCAGCCATCTAAGAGAATAATAATAATAAATTAGCTGCCTAAATTCCAAAGGAGATGTATTTGGCCCCACCCACTTGGCCCTCAGGGGGTTGACTAGATACATACCTGGCCCTCAGAGCAAAGAAAAAGGGACCCCACCCCAGGAGTCTGTTTTGAGAGCGGAGGAGAGTCCAAGTGCAAGAAAAGGAGACTAAAGCAGGGGGGAAGTGTGCCCTGAAGTGGGGGTGGGGGGGAGAACAACTCCTGAGGACCCCCAAGTGAGGACCCCACTAGAGCCAAGCATCCATTTTTCAAATGACTCCCTTGTCAGTCAGTTCTGACTTCATGCATTGACTGGAAGGCAGGAGCAACCAGGCTGACTCATCTCCCAGAAATCCCTTCAGTTGCCTCCACATTCTGCATTGCTAGAGGGCTGGAGACTGACTTCTTCTCCCCTTCCTCCTCCTCTTTCTTTTCAAAAAGGTATCTCATGGTTTGGGCTCTGGTACCGTCCAGTCCTGATTCCGGGCAAGACTCATCCATGCTTGTTCAGGGATCTTGTTTCTTCTCCTGACCTACAAATTCTGTAACAGAACAATGTATTTGCTTTGTAGGAATTGCTAGAGCTTCTCATTAAGACAGACAAAACTTGGCAGAAGACCAAAGGGTGCCCAGAGGGGACAAACTTAGAAAGGGAGTGAAGGTGGGTGATCTTCTCTAACACAGGTGCTGGCAGTGGGTTTTCCTCCTCCTTGTTCTTCTGTATTCCAAGTCCTGCTGACAGGTTATGAAAGATGACAACATGAAAGAGGTTAAAATGGAGAACCATGAAAAAGGAGCCAGGTTTCCTTGAGGTCTGAGGCTGGTGAGGGTGGCCAGTCTCTTGCTTTGAGGACGATCTCATGTCTCCTGACCAAACTGCAGTCTGTGCAGATATGGAGTCTATGAATGAGGAAGCTAACAAGAACCCAGAGCTGAAGAGCTCTGAACTGAGGGAGCCACTCCAGGCAGCAGTGCAAACAGCCAAAGAGCAAGATACCTAGTGCGTTGTGAAGAGGACTCCCCTGTGTGAGTGCCTGAGGGCCCTGCTCCCGCCACTTACCACCTGGCCCAAGGCGGGGCCTGAAGCCTCACAGGGACTGCTTGCTGCCCAGAAGGACTCCCCTGGGTGAGTGTCTGAGGGCCCTGCTCCCACCACTTACCACCTGGCCCAGGGCGGGGCCTGGCAGGCCTCACAGGGACTGCTTGCTGCCCAGGAGGACTCCCCTGTGTGAGTGCCTGAGGGCCCTGCTCCCGCCACTTACCACCTGGCCCAAGGCGGGGCCTGAAGCCTCACAAGGACTGCTTGCTGCCCAGGAGGACTCCCCTGTGTGAGTGCCTGAGGGCCCTGCTCCCGCCACTTACCACCTGGCCCAAGGCGGGGCCTGAAGCCTCACAGGGACTGCTTGCTGCCCAGAAGGACTCCCCTGGGTGAGTGTCTGAGGGCCCTGCTCCCACCACTTACCACCTGGCCCAGGGCGGGGCCTGGCAGGCCTCACAGGGACTGCTTGCTGCCCAGGAGGACTCCCCTGTGTGAGTGCCTGAGGGCCCTGCTCCCGCCACTTACCACCTGGCCCAAGGCGGGGCCTGAAGCCTCACAAGGACTGCTTGCTGCCCAGAAGGACTCCCCTGTGTGAGTGCCTGAGGGCCCTGCTCCCGCCACTTACCACCTGGCCCAAGGCGGGGCCTGAAGCCTCACAAGGACTGCTTGCTGCCCAGGAGGACTCCCCTGGGTGAGTGTCTGAGGGCCCTGCTCCCACCACTTACCACCTGGCCCAGGGCGGGGCCTGGCAGGCCTCACAGGGACTGCTTGCTGCCCAGGAGGACTCCCCTGTGTGAGTGCCTGAGGGCCCTGCTCCCGCCACTTACCACCTGGCCCAAGGCGGGGCCTGAAGCCTCACAAGGACTGCTTGCTGCCCAGAAGGACTCCCCTGTGTGAGTGTCTGAGGGCCCTGCTCCCGCCACTTACCACCTGGCCCAAGGCGGGGCCTGAAGCCTCACAGGGACTGCTTGCTGCCCAGGAGGACTCCCCTGGGTGAGTGTCTGAGGGCCCTGCTCCCACCACTTACCACCTGGCTCAGGGCGGGGCCTGGCAGGCCTCACAGGGACTGCTTGCTGCCCAGGAGGACTCCCCTGGGTGAGTGTCTGAGGGCCCTGCTCCCGCCACTTACCACCTGGCCCAAGGCGGGGCCTGAAGCCTCACAGGGACTGCTTGCTGCCCAGGAGGACTCCCCTGGGTGAGTGTCTGAGGGCCCTGCTCCTGCCACTTACCACCTGGCCCAAGGCGGGGCCTGGCAGGCCTCACAGGGACTGCTTGCTGCCCAGGAGGACTCCCCTGTGTGAGTGTCTGAGGGCCCTGCTCCCGCCACTTACCACCTGGCCCAAGGCGGGGCCTGAAGCCTCACAAGGACTGCTTGCTGCCCAGGAGGACTCCCCTGGGTGAGTGTCTGAGGGCCCTGCTCCCACCACTTACCACCTGGCCCAGGGCGGGGCCTGGCAGGCCTCACAGGGACTGCTTGCTGCCCAGGAGGACTCACCTGGGTGAGTGCCTGAGGGCTCTGCTCCCACCACTCACCACCTGGCCCAGGGCGGGGCCTGGCAGGCCTCACAGGGACTGCTTGCTGCCCAGGAGGACTCCCCTGTGTGAGTGTCTGAGGGCCCTGCTCCCGCCACTTACCACCTGGCCCAGGGCGGGGCCTGGCAGGCCTCACAGGGACTGCTTGCTGCCCAGAAGGACTCCCCTTTGTGAGTGTCTGAGGGCCCTGCTCCCGCCACTTACCACCTGGCCCAAGGCGGGGCCTGAAGCCTCACAGGGACTGCTTGCTGCCCAGGAGGACTCCCCTGTGTGAGTGTCTGAGGGCCCTGCTCCTGCCACTTACCACCTGGCCCAAGGCGGGGCCTGAAGCCTCACAGGGACTGCTTGCTGCCCAGGAAGACTCCCTGAGTGAGTGCCTGAGGGCCCTGCTCCCGCCACTTACCACCTGGCCCAAGGCAGGGCCTGAAGCCTCACAGGGACTGCTTGCTGCCCAGGAGGACTCCCCTGTGTGTCTGAGGGGCCTGCTCCCGCCACTAACCACCTGGCCCAGGGCGGGGCCTGGCAGGCCTCACAGGGACTGCTTGCTGCCCAGGAGGACCTGCTTGGCAGGGGGTTGGACTCGATGGCCCTTGTGGTCTCTTCCAACTCTATGATTCTATGATTCTAGGACTCCCCTGTGTGAGTGTCTGAGGGCCCTGCTCCCGCCACTTACCACCTGGCCCAGGGCGGGGCCTGAAGCCTCACAGGGACTGCTTGCTTCCCAGGAGGACTCCCCTGTGTGAGTGCCTGAGGGCCCTGCTCCCGCCACTCACCACCTGGCCCAGGGCGGGGCCTGGCAGGCCTCACAGGGACTGCTTGCTGCCCAGGAGGACTCCCCTGTGTGAGTGTCTGAGGGCCCTGCTCCCGCCACTTACCACCTGGCCCAAGGCGGGGCCTGAAGCCTCACAGGGACTGCTTGCTGCCCAGGAGGACTCTCCTGTGTGAGTGCCTGAGGGCTCTGCTCCCACCACTCACCACCTGGCCCAGGGCAGGGCCTCACTAGGATAGTTGCTGTTACTGCTGGAGGGGCACAGAGTGTTTTTAAAAATTTCTTTTGAATTTTTTGTATGTGGGGGGGGGTGGATGTTTGGTTGGGCTTCGGAATTTGTTTGCTTTTGATGTTTTTTGTAATTTTTACAGGTTTTTTGTTTGTATAGTTTTATTGTTGTTGTTTTTAAGGTGTTATTTTGTTCTTAAGGGGAGGGGTCAGGGCTGCTGGGGAGTGGGTCCCAGCCCACAAAATGGCTGGGGCATGTTCCACGGGGGGGGATGCACTGGGACAATCGATCTCAGTGATCACGGGTAGGAGGAGGAGTTACGCTAAGACCAGACCATGTTACTACAGAGGAGGCAGGTTTAGTCGTTGTTTGAGGACTATCCCTGCCTCCAGGTCTGGTCCTGACCGGATGGATACTAGAATCACCAAGGGATACTCACATGACCTGAAGGTGCTGCTGTGCAATGCCAGGTCAATGATTCATAAGACCACTGCCATCCATGACTTGATCATGGATGGAGGACTTGACCTGGCATGTGCAACAGAGACTTGGCTGGATGAAGCAGATGGGCCTGTCCTTGCCACTGCTTGTCCACCAGGTTTCTCTTACGCACAGCAACCCAGGTCATGTGGGCGGGGAGGGGGGGTTGCAGTGATTTTTAGGAAGTCATTAGTTTGCACCAGGCATCCTATTGGGAAGACCCAGTTTTCTGAGTGCATGTTCTGGAAGCTGGGCAATAGGGGCAGTACAGGATTCCTTTTGGTGTACCGACCTCCCCGCTGCACCAAGGATTCCCTGCCCGAGCTGCTTCAGGTTGTGGCGGATGTTCTCCTGGAGACGCCTAGTTTGGTATTCCTAGGGGATTTTAACATCCATGCCGACACGACCTTACAAGAATCATAGAATCATAGAGTTGGAAGAGACCACAAGGGCCATCGAGTCCAACCCCCTGCCAAGCAGGAAACACCATCAGAGCACTCCTGACATATGGTTGTCAAGCCTCTGCTTAAAGACCTCCAAAGAAGGAGACTCCACCACACTCCTTGGCAGCAAATTCCACTGTCGAACAGCTCTTACTGTCAGGAAGTTCTTCCTAATGTTTAGGTGGAATCTTCTTTCTTGTAGTTTGGATCCATTGCTCCGTGTCCGCTTCTCTGGAGCAGCAGAAAACAACCTTTCTCCCTCCTCTATGTGACATCCTTTTATATATTTGAACATGGCTATCATATCACCCCTTAACCTCCTCTTCTCCAGGCTAAACATGCCCAGCTCCCTTAGCCGTTCCTCATAAGGCATCGTTTCCAGGCCTTGGACCATTTTGGTTGCCCTCCTCTGGACACGTTCCAGTTTGTCAGTGTCCTTCTTGAACTGTGGTGCCCAGAACTGGACACAGTACTCCAGGTGAGGTCTGACCAGAGCAGAATACAGTGGCACTATTACTTCAAGAGGCCGCTTAGAACTTTGTGGAAAGCATGGCCTCCATGGGTCTGTCCCTGAATAAGTCTGGCCCAACCCATAGCCGTGGACATGCCTTGGACCTGGTGTTTACCTCTATCGATGTTGGTGATCTGACACTAAGTAAAAGCGAAACGAAAGAAGTGCCATGGTCAGATCACTTCCTGGTGCACCTGGACTTCTCCGTGACCCATCCCCTCTGCAGGGAGTTGGGACCAATTCGGATGGTCCGCCCCCGCCACTTAATGGATCCAAATGGTTTCCAGAGAGTGGTAGGGGATGCTTTATCCCATGTTGATGGCCTTTCAGCTGATTCCCTGGTGTCCCACTGGAATGTGGAGTTAACCAGGGCTACTGACTGTTTGGCTCTGAAGCGCCCTCTCCGATTGCATCGAGCCCGGACAGCCCCGTGGTTTTCCACGGATCTGAGGACAATGAAACAATCGTTGAGACGGCTAGAGTGCCAGTGGCGGATAACCCATTCTGAAGTTGACTGGATACGGCTTAGAGCTCAATGTCGAGCCTACCAAATGGCAGTAGCGACGGCGAAGAAGACTTTCTTCACCGCCTCTATTGCATCTGCAGAAAACAGCAGCAGGAGACTTTTTCAGGTGGTTCACAATTTAGCGGAACCACCTGCAACATCGGGGCCCAGTATGGGCCACATGTTCTCCTGCAATGATTTTGCAAAGTTTTTTGCAGATAAAATCGCTCAGATTCGGGAAGAGGTCGATGCCACTGTGGGAGCAGGGCTGGGGCGGGAGAGTGCTAGAGTCCTGTCTAGTCATGTTGCGTGGGATCAGTTCCAATCTGTTACCTCTGAGGATGTGGACAGGCTGCTTGGACGCGTGAAACCAACCACCTGTCTCGTGGATCCTTGCCCATCCTGGCTTATAAAAGCTAGCTGGGAATGACTGGGCGATGGGTTTCGTGGGGTGGTGAATGCTTCCCTCTGTGAAGGAGCCTTCCCAGACCCGCTCAAAGAGGCAGTTATTAAACCGCTTCTTAAAAAACCATCTTTATTGTGGCCACGATGGCCAACTATCGCCCAGTCTCAAATCTTCCATTCCTGGGCAAGGTGATTGAGAGAGTGGTTGCTGAACAACTCCAGGCACGCCTGGAAGAAGCGGACCATTTGGATCCCTTCCAGTCGGGATTCAGGCCTCATCACAGGACTGAAACTGCCTTGGTCGCACTGGTTGATGATCTCCGGCGGGCTAGGGACAAAGGTGAGAGCTGTTTCCTAGTTCTGCTGGATCTCTCAGCGGCGTTTGATACCATCAACCATAACATCCTTCTGGTCCGTCTTGAGGGGCTGGGAGCTGGGGGCACTGTTATACAGTGGTTCCGCTCCTTCCTCCTGGGCCGTGTTCAGAAAGTGGTGGTGGGGGATGAGTGTTCAGACCCCTGGGCTCTCACTTGTGGGGTCCTCAGGGTTCCATCCTCTCCCCCAGGCTTTTCAACATCTATATGAAGCCACTGGGAGAGATCATCAGGGGGTTTGGGCTGGGTGTTCATCAGTATGCGGATGATACCCAGCTCTACCTCTCTTTCAAATCAGAACCAGTGAAGGCGGTGACGGTCCTGTGTGAGTGTCTGGAGGCGGTTGGAGGATGGATGGCGGCTAACAGATTGAGATTGAATCCTGACAAGACAGAAGTACTGTTTTGGGGGGACAGGAGGCGGGCAGGTGTGGAGGATTCCCTGGTCCTGAATGGGGTAACAGTGCCCCTGAAGGACCAGGTGCACAGCCTGGGAGCCATTTTGGACTCACAGCTGTCCATGGAGGCACAGGTTAAATCTGTGTCCAGGGCAGCTGTCTACCAGCTCCATCTGGTACATAGGCTGAGACCCTATCTGCATGCGTATTGCCTCGCCAGAGTGGTGTATGCTCTGGTAATTTCTCGCTTGGACTATTGCAATGTGCTCTACGTGGGGCTACCTTTGAAGGTGACCCGGAAACTACAACTAATTTAGAATGTGGCAGCTAAACTGGTGACTGGGAGTGGCCTCCGAGACCATATAACACCGGTCTTGAAAGACCTACATTGGCTCCCAGTACGTTTCCAAGCACAATTCTTAAAGTGTTGGTGCTGACCTTTAAAGCCCTAAACGGCCTCGGTCCAGTATACCTGAAGGTGCGTCTCCACCCCCATTGTTCTACCCGGACACTGAGGTCCAGCACCGAGGGCCTTCTGGCGGTTCCCTCCCTGCGAGAAGCCAAGTTACAGGGAACCAGACAGAGGGCTTTCTCTGTCTTGGCGCCCTCCCTGTGGAACGCCCTCCCACCAGATGTCAAAGAGAACAACAACTATCAGACTTTTAGAAGACATCTGAAGGCAGTCCTGTTCAGGGAAACTTTTAATGTTTGATGTATTATGGTATTTTAATATTTTTTTGGAAGCTGCCCAGAGTGGCTGGGGAGGCCCAGCCAGATGGGTGGGGTATAAATAATAAATTATTATTATTATTATTATTATTATTATTATTATTATTATCATCATCAAAGGGTTCCTGCCGATCTCTCAGAGGCTTCCTGAGAGCACAGATGGATGAGCAAGACCCAGCTGGCCCTGAAGCAGGAAGAGGCCATGCCAACCAAACTGGGAGCAGTGGGGGATTCTGGGAAAACTCTGGGCAGATGTTCCTGGGTGAGGAGGGCACCCTCCACTCAGAGGTGCAGAGCCAACTGTTGAGGCAGTTCTGCTGCCAGGAGGCCAAGGGACCCCGAGAGCTTTGCAGCCGACTCTACCACCTTGACCGTCAGTGGCTGAAGCCAGAAAGGCACACGAAAGCTGAGATGTTGGACCTGGTGATCTTGGAGCAGTTCCTGGCTGTCCTTCCACCAGAGATGGAAAGCTGGGTGAGGGACTGTGGAGCGGAGACCAGTTCCCAGGCGGTGGCCCTGGCCGAAGGTTTCCTCCTGAGTCAGGCAGAGGAGAGGAAGCAGGCAGAGAGAAAGCAGGTGAGGGAGACTTTCCTCTGGATACTATCTTGACCAGAGCCAGGGCCTTTTCGGATGTGGCACCGTCCTGGTGGAACGCTCTCTCACAAGAGACCAGGGTACTGTGGGATTTGACATCTTTCCTCAGAGCATGCAAGACAGAGCTGTTCCGCCAGGCCTTTGTTCAGGGTTCAGTCTGATTCTTTTCTTTAAGTACAATAAGAAGCACTAAAGAGGCTTCCTAGCCCACTCACACCTCCTTTATAAGACCAGTGGTAACAGTAGTTGGCCCTAGCGAATATTAATCACTCTCAATTTTACCAGTGGACTGCCGTCTGTCCAGATTTCAATTTGTTTTGAACTAATTTTAAGAAGTATTTTAATTAATCGATTGCCTGTTCTTATATTCTTTGTATACTGTGTTAGATTTATGATGTTAGCCGCCGAAAGATTGGCTCTGACCAGGGAGGGTGGGGTACAAATAAAAAATTATTATTATTATTAGGGGCTCCAAAGAGGATGGAGAACATCCCATAATGCTCTGCTGATGGCCCATGCTTTTTCTGGGAAGGCATCCATGGAATGAGATCTCACACCCTTAAAGTTTTTTACTTTTCCATTTTCTTTCTGCTATTTCTTGTCATTCATTTTCTGTTTTGAATCCTTGTTGCTCTTTCAGGAAAAGGAACGTTTTGAGGAAATGGACATGGATTCCTCTGAGGCAGAGAGGCCTCCGTTGGACACCAGAGAGAGCCCACTGGGTAAGGAGGAAGGTGGTTTTTCTCTGTTTGGAGGCATTCGGAACCAAGTGTCCAGAGGAGGGGAGATATATTTTTGCATAACTAACATATGAAATGGGCACAAATGTCCAAATGCACTCAGCAGGTAAGGTTTTCTGAAAGGCCCATCTGTAGTTAGAGATGCCCTGTTTCACCTGTGAGAGAAGCAGGCACTCCTGGCATCCTGCTTACCTTTTTTCTCTTTCAGGAGACAGAATGATGCCAGCAAGACCTCCTGATCCATCTTTTCATGGGAGCAGAAGGGAAGCAGCGGCTGTGGAACCAGATCAGGTCAGGGGAAGCTGCCTTGTGGGGTCAGAGGCCGAGGGATGGAGCAATGTCATGGAGTGGTTGGGCACAGAGGAATGGTGGGAGGAAGCAGCCGGGGAACCAGGAAGGGAAGATGTCTCAGCCCAAGGAGTGGAGGTGGAGGAAGGATGAGCAGTGAAAGGGAGAAGAGGGAGAATCTGGGAAGAGGAGGGGTCAGAAGCTGAAGGGGTAACAGGGCTTAGTGAGCTGGGAGAATGAGGCAGAATGCAGTCCAGAATCGGAGGCAGAAGAAGAAGGAGGCGAGTGGGAGGAGGGAGGTCAAGAGTCAGAGCTGAGTCAGGAGAAGGAGGAGCCACCGGGGGCTCCCTCTCCTTCTGCCATAAGCCACCCTCCCTGCTTGTCTCTCAGAGCCCGGAGACTTCTGACAATGGAGGAGCAAAGGCAGGCTGCACACTGGCACACTGTTGGATCACTTGCCAGAAACCCCAGAGAGGAGGGGGCTTGGAAAGCTGTGGGGAGCTAGGGGCCTTCTCTTTTGGCAGCTGATTTCATGGAGGAAGACCCTGTCATGGAATTCTACTCAGTATTGATCCAGGCAGAACTCCAATGTATAGTTACCAGAGTGAAAACGTAAAACGTTGCAGGATCCCCCAAAATAGACCAGAGGCAATTGTATTTCACCCAGCAGAGCTTCACTGCTACTGAAGACAAATGAGCATAATGGTCCCAAATCCAAAACATTCAGGATTGGCCCTGTCCATAAGAAATCCAGTTGCAGCAAACTTAACTGAAATTTCCCACAACTTATAATAAGTTTAAACTTCAACACTCAGCATGCTATGTACAGAACACCAGAAGGGAGAGAGAGAGAGAGAGAAAGAAACCCAGTCTCCTTCTGGCCTCTTCTTATAGTCAGCATGACCTTGACAGAAGACATAACAGAACCACTTTAACCCAGCTGTACTCAGGCTGCGAGGCCTGGGTCCTTGTACTGAAGGCCAAGCTCAGAAAGGGTGCCCCTGGGTCCCAAAAGATGATTTTCTGTGGGTATGAGCCAGGGACCAAGGTTTGGAGATTTGCCTATCCAACAGGCAAACAGTCCAGGATTCTGCTCAGCAGCAGTGCTGAGTTCTGTGAGTAGAATGGATGGACACGCATACATGGGAACCCTGATGTTCTTTCAGAGAGTCTGCAAGACACTGCTGATGAGGAAGAGGTTGAACCTGCTTCTGAGGCACAGAGTCCTGACCCAGAGCAGGTAGAGGGAAGAACTTCTCCTAAAGCTGTGAAGCTTGAACAGAGAAGTGCTCCTTCCTCACCCACAGGTTCAGCTGAGAAGTCTAAACGGTGCAGTAAGTCAGAGGGGGAGCTCTCTGAGGCAAAGGACGTTCTAGCTGGTCCTAGTGGGTCTGAGGGGGTACCTGAAACTGGGTTGAGACGTTCAGCTCGCACAAGAAAAGGTAAACCTTCTGACAGGTTTGCAGTCACAAGTGTGTGGGTTGGCATGGCACAGTGTGAACCCGAGAGTTTTGAGGGTGTTCAGAAACTGCCTCAGGAAGAAGCCAGGAAAGGGCATGAGGCAATGCAGAAGGAGATGAGCTCAATGGAGTCTCTAGGTGTGTTCTCCCTCACAACGTTGCCAGTGGGCAAACAGGCTGTGAGCAGCCGCTGGGTTTACCGTCTTAAACCCACAGCAACAGGGGAACCACAGTACAAGGGTAGGCTAGTAGCCAGAGGGTTCACGCAGCAAAAGGGGCTGCATTATACTGAGGTATACGCTCCTACTTCCAGAAGTGAAACTCTGCACATGCTCTTAGCGATTGCTGCACAAAGAGGTTTTCAGGTGTATCACTTTGATGTGGATTTGAACTCAGAGCTCCAGGAGGATCTGTACATGCTTCCTCCTCCAGCGTTTGAGGGCAATGAGCCGAATACTGTATGGAAGTTTCACAAGTCCATTTATGGCTTAAAGCCTTAGAGAAGCTAGGTTTCAAGAAGAGTCTTGCTGACAGCTGCCTGTACCTTTAAGGGGCAGGAGAGTCACAGGAAATGGTGTTGATCTTTGTTGATGACATCATTCACATCTCAGGGGCAAACAAACAGGTGCAGAAGTTTGCCAAAGAGCTTGGAAAACGGTTTCAGCTCAAGAACCTGGGTGCAGTAAGGATCTACTTAGGTGTTCAGATAGACAGGACTGAAGATGGAAGCTTCTTGCTCAGTCAGAAAGGCAAGATTGAGCAGTTGCTTGAGAAGTTCAGAATGTCTGATTGTGCAGGGGTTAGGGCACCCATGGAGACAAGCTACGTGAAAGACAATTGGCTAGCAGAACGCGTTGAGTTTGAGAACGCTGAGCTCTTCCAGTCCGCTCTGGGTAGTCTGTTGTATCTGTCCCAGTGGAGCAGGCCGGACATTGCATTTGCTACCAATCTGCTCAGTAGGGAAGCATCAAAGCCCAGTGTAAATGCCTGGCATGGTATCAAGCGGGTGCTGCGTTACCTGCAGGATACCAAGGACTTCAGTCTCAAGCTGTCAGCTGCAGGTGAGACGGCGCTTACTTGCTGGCCAGATAGCGACGGGGCGAATCTGGATGACAGGAAGTCCGTATCTGGGATGGTAATAAACCTTGGGGAATCTTTAGTTGGGTGGAAGTCCCGGAAGCAAAGTCTCATTGCGCTGTCCTCTACTGAGGCTGAATTCATTGCACTATCGGAATTGTGCAGGGAACTGGAGTTCTATAGATGCCTGGTGCAAGAGATCTATGGGGATTGTTGCCTGCCCATCACTGTTTGGGAAGACAATCAACCCTGTCTGAAGTTGGCAGAATCTGGGCAGTTTAAGGCCAGAACCAAGCATCTAGACATACGTTTCCAGAATGCGTGTCAAAGTGTCAATCCTATTGAAAGCAATCCTATTGAAACAACACAGCAATTAAGAGGAAGGAAAGAACAGAGCATTGTGTAGTAGATCATATTTCTGCTGTCTCAGAAGAGGACATTTCGTTTTTCTTTTAGGGTCCAGTGTGCTTTGAAGATGTCGCTGTTTGTTTCACGGACGAGGAGTGGGCATTGCTGGATCCTGACCAGAGAGCTCTGTATAAGGATGTCATGGAGGAGAATCGTGGGATCGTGGCCTCTCTTGGTAAGGCTCCCTGTGGGATCGTCCTATCTGCCTGGAAATTCAAAAAATACCTCTATGTAACAAATCTCATACATTTCCACATAGCTCAGCAGTGCCCAATACAACACCTGGGAACCTAACACCCCCACAATAAACCTTGAACAGCAAATTCCAGTTTTTTCTGTATTCCAGCAAATTCCCGGGGGGTTTTTGTATCTGAAGAAGTGTGCATGCACACGAAAACTCATACTAATACAAACTCAGTTGGTTTCTAAGGTGCTACTGGAAGGATTTTTTTTATTTATTTAGCTTCAGAGTTGTTCGGAAAGATAAGTAGCTTCTGTCAAGTTTTCTGTTTTGTTTTTGTTGCTGTCAGTCTTGGGTTGACCAGAGAGACGACTGACATTGGAGATGGAGGGGATGCCATGACTGGGCCAAACAAAATCCATCCCAGAGAAGAGCCAGGCTTATTGAATCTCAGGTAGTAGTAGCAGTGATAATAATAGTAATAATAATTTTTATTTGTACTCTGCCCACCTGGCTGGGTTGCCCCAGCTGCTCTGGGCGGCTTCCAACACTTATATAAACCAGAAACATTAATCATAACAATCTGTCCCCATATAAAAAGTACATTAACTTTAAAATGAACAACTTACACTAGTGGCCAAAATTGTGGAAACCTTTTGGAGAAAGTGTATTTCAGAGCTTTGATACCTCATGACACCACTGTTTTGGGAAGTAATAGCATAAAACTATATATCAATGGAAAAATAATTTAATGAAGAATGTAATGATTTTCTTCTGTCATGCAGGCACAGTCTCTCCATTCTTCGATCATTACTTGCTGTTGTGCACCTTTCCCTGCCTTTACCAGTCTGATTTTGAAGTGACTGAGTCTCTTATACATCTTCAAAAATGTAGACCAGCTTTGGTTAAGTTTTCCCCAATCTTTCATCTAATTTCTTCATACCTGTAGCCTTGTTCACTTAATAGTACGATTTTACATCTCTTTCTGGGTAACTAGTCAACTCTTTGTACCATTTTTTAATTTTATTAAGTTTTACAAACTCACCACATGAAAGAACCAAGAAACCAACCAAATTGATAGCATTCCCATAATACACTGACAAAAGTCAACCTAAGCAAGTTGTTCTTCCCTTTTCTGGTCATATGTCTATAACCTTTGATAGAATACAGATAATTGAACAAACTTTGTTGCACTACATTCTTGATTAAATTATCTTTCCATTGCTATATAATATGGTATTACAGTCATACCTCGGGTTACAGTCACTTTAGGTTGCGTGTTTTAGGGTTGCGCACTGAGGCGAACCTGAAAGTACCGGAATGGTTTACTTCCAGGTTTCAGTGCTTGTACATACGCAGAACCACCAAATTACGACCCACGCATGCGCAGATGCAACACTGCAGGTTGCAAACGCTGCGGATTGCAAACATGCCCCCCACATGGATCATGTTTGCAACCCGAGCATCCACTGTACTCCAAAAGAAGTGGTGTTATGAGCCATCAAACATCTGAAATGCACTTTTTTCTAAAAGGCTTTCACAATTTTACCACTACAGTATATCAAAGAAAGCAACATTCAACAACCCATCAGAATCTAATAATAAATATGTTGGTTAATGACAAACAACAGGTAATGAACACACACACAACTCCTTTACTTCTTCATTTGTTCCTGAGACTCTAATCCCTTTTTGTATCCATTGCAGATTGTGATGAATTGCAGATCGAGAACAAGGCTGAACAAGACAAAATCCCCAGAGAGGAGAAGCCATGGAAAAATTTGGAGTATGGGGAGAGCTGCAGTCAGAGCTCCAATCTCACTAAGCATCAGAGAATTCATACAGGGGAGAAACCCTATCAGTGTGTGGAATGTGGCAAGAGCTTCAGTCAGAGCTCCAGTCTCACTTCCCATCAGAGAATTCATACAGGGGAGAAACCCTATCAGTGTGGGAAATGTGAAAAGAGCTTCAGTCAGAGCTCCAGTCTCACTTCCCATCAGAGAATTCATACAGGGGAGAAACCCTATCAGTGTGTGGAATGTGGAAAGAGCTTCAGGAAGAGCTCCCATCTCACTTCCCATCAGAGAATTCATACAGGGGAGAAACCCTATCAGTGTGTGGAATGTGGAAAGAGCTTCAGGAAGAGCTCCCATCTCACTTACCATCAGAGAATTCATACAGGAGAGAAACCCTATCAGTGTGTGGAATGTGGAAAGTGTTTCAGTCACTGTTCCAATCTCACTTCCCATCAAAGAATTCATACAGGGGAGAAACCCTATCAGTGTGTGGAATGTGGAAAGAGCTTCAGGGAGAGCCCTGGTCTCACTAAGCATCAGATAATTCATACAGGAGAGAAATCCTATCAGTGTGGGGAATGTGGAAAGAGCTTCAGTAGAAGCTCCCATCTCACTTCCCATCAGAGAATACATACAGGAGAGAAATCCTATCAGTGTGGGGAATGTGGAAAGAGCTTCAGTCACAGCTCTGATGTCAGTAAGCATCAGAGAATTCATACAGGGGAGAAACCCTATCAGTGTTTGGAATGTGGAAAGAGCTTCAGTCAGAGCTCCCATCTCACTTCCCATCAAAGAATTCATACAGGGGAGAAACTCTTCATTCTATAGCTTTAGGAGCCTTGTTAATACGCACCTTTTTAACATCTAAGGCCCTTTTAAAATGTGGTGGGGAGTTGAGTTACTGATGTGTATTTTGTGTTTTTATGTTGTGTTTTTATGTTGTAATCGTCCTGAGACATGTGGGAACAGGAGTCAACAACTAGAGGCCAAGGGGGTTTTGCCCAATAGTATATTTGAGGGGCCACCCCCCCCCAGTTGATAGGCATTGCCATTCAAATGGCCTGCATGCATCATGTGATTGATTGTGCAAGGCGGGCCTTACCTGGCCCCTCCCACCAATATTTTACTCAAGTCAGCACCATTGGGTTGAGTGGTATGCTAATTAAATATAGACATAAATCGCCTTCTTTTGCACATGTTCCAGCTTGTCAATATCCTTATTCATTATCATTTTTAATATTTATGTGCCTTTCATCTGAAGATTTCACAACAGAAACATACAGGATAAAAGCATGACTTTCTCAAAAACAAGAAAAGCCAAAGAAATCTCTCCTCCCCGGCAGCAAAAAGAAAACCAATGAGCGCATTCTAGCCTTGCCCCCTGATCATGTAAAGAGTTCCCTCCCAACTTCTGCTTTTTCAGTCTGAACATGCAGTATAACCTTTCCCCTGATTTATGGTAAGAAGGAAGAAAAAGGAACTTCGGCCCTTACGCTCCTACGCGGCCATCTGCTATACCGGGACATTCTGCGGCTAGCATCTTCCTGTTTGAGCTACTCGGGACCCTGTCTGGACAGGGGGGAAAGTGCCAGCACAGCAGATTTATTGCTTCCCCCTTATGTTAGCGAGACATTGAGAAGAACAAGGGAAGCGAACTGGGGCAGGGTTCATTTCGGATTCTTCCGATCTAAGCAATTTGCTATAAGCTTTTGCAGAAGCCGTCATGATTCAAACATGGATTATATAAAAATCATTATAAGGATATATGGTTATATGGCTAACTGATTATATGAGAAGCATAAGGGTAGAATTCCTCCAGTTGGTCCTGCTTCACCCTAACCTCAATAAAACAATCCACAAACATGCTAAAATCTGACAAACAAGCAGCACATTGGGGCTGCCAGAGGATATCAACACCCTCATCCCTACCCCAACATACCAGTGATGTTAATAACATGAGCAACATTGCTTATGGACCCTATGTGGAGTTTGGAACTGACAGGGTTAAAACTCTGTGGTGTCCTGTATCTGGGAGGGGCCTGACGCAGGGCCGGATGTCACAGGCTTTGTCTGTCTTTGTGTCGTTGTTCAGAGTTGCTTTCACTTCTGACTGAGACTGAGAGACGCAGCTCAGCTCAGAGGCTGCGTGTGTGCTTTTGGAGCACTGGAAAGATGCCGGAAAGCTCCAATGGAATGTGACTGATTTATGGCTTGTAAATAAACGCTTCTAGAGATAAGAACGAACTGTCTCTGGACTTGATTTATCCCTCTATCTCACACGGACAGCAGGACCGCTGTGACTCTGCTCTTCCTGCTCAGGTCGGCCTCAAGCCCCAAGCAGAGCTGCGCAGGGGAAGCCTGACTGGACGCAGGATTAATTTCCCCAAAGGTTATGGAAGTTCCGTGTTTCCTGCCATGTGTGAGGAGGGAAGAAGGCTGCCAGCTTTGAGCTGCTTTGAGGAGCTCAATCTGTGAGGAGAACCAGAGATTTTAGGGTTAATAGCTTGTTATGTACTGAGTTGAATAGGATCCAAACTGCAGCAGTCTGATTGGTCCTAGAACAATGCAGCAGTATGATTGGTTGGCAGGAACCACCCAATCCTGCTCCAGATAGAAGTGAATCCACAACCTGATTGGCTTACAGTAGAATTCCGGAATTAGCCAATCATGTGCAGCCCATTGTGTAAATAATGTATATAAAGCAGATACTTTGAGGGGACTTTCATTCATTCCTCCTCACCACTATGAGCTGAATAAAGAGCATGAAATCACTTTGCGACTCTGAGTATATTTCATAGCTCATGAAGTGAGGGCCTGCCAGTGGGGGGGGGGTGTTCACATGGGGGGGGGTTCTGCTTTGTTATGTGAGCTTTTTACTTTCGGGTTTTTTTGCTACCATACAGGCTCTCTCTCCCGGCCTGTTTCTCTGCTGTAAATAAAGCTTCTTAGATTAGGAAGAAGCTGTGTGCTGAGTGTTTTTCTGCATGCCTGAGATTCCTCCACACAGAGCACACACCGCGGATCGCAACACTGTGCTACACGTCCGGAGCGGAGCTGAGGCGCAGCCGAAGTGTGCCGGGTGTTCAGTTTCAGAGATTATGGCTGCATAACACAACAGAAACATTGTCACACCACCCCACCCCCATTCACCATGCCCCCACCTCTTCCCAGTGTGGTGTAGTGGTTAAGAGCGGTAGTCACGTAATCTGGGAAACCGGGTTCGCGTCTCCGCTCCTCCACATGCAGCTGCTGGGTGACCTTGGGCCAGTCACACTTCTGTGAAGTCTCTCAGCCCCACTCACCTCACAGAGTGTTTGTTGTGGGGGAGGAAGGGAAAGGAGAATGTGAGCCGCTTTGAGACTCCTGAAGGGGAGTGAAAGGCGGGATATCAAATCCAAACTCTTCTTCTTCTTCTTCTTCCCCCCTTTTCTTCCTAATTCAACACTAATGTCTCAACAGAGGAAACTGATCTGTAGAAAATGTAACTTGAAAAAGGAGAAATTGCACATACTTTTGTAAACCAAGAAATAAAATATGTTGTGTTTTTTTTAAAAAAAGAGAGGGATCCCAGCCCCTAGCCTGGCTGCTGCATTGGGGACCAGTTTCCCAGTGTCTCCCAGGGCAGCTCCCCACGGAGGCCACTGCAGCAATCCCCTCGCACCCAGAGCAGGGCATCCCAGGACCACATCCTCTCTCTCCCAAAGGGATTGTTGCTGGCAAAGCAGCCGGAAATGGGCGCTGCTACTTCCTGAGCCTCCAGGGACCTTGGCATCAGTGGCCGTGTGTGTGTTAAGATATCTAAAAATAATCATAATAAATCACCTGCCTAAATTTCAAGGGAGATGTCTTTGGCCCCACCCACTTGGCCCTCAGGGGTTTGCCAGATACGTTCCTCTTGCTGGCCTCCCACTTTGGAACAAGCTGCCTAAAGTGTCCACATGAGAGTCAGAGGGGTCAGATAGAATCGCAGGATTGCAGAGTCAGGATGTACCCCAGGGATCATCTAGTCCAACCCCCTGAAAGGCAGGAATCACAGCAAAAGACTCCCTGACATATAGATGGCTCTAGGTGATGGCTTCTTCTTGCGGTTATCAGCCTCTGGAAGGCGACATCTTTTTATATGGTCTATAGAGATCTTGCTCTTCCTGCCTGGGTGCCTCCATTCCTAGTCTTTGCTCTCTAAGAAAAGATGGAGCTGGAATTTCTATCCCTTTTGATCTTGCGGAGTTTTGATGAAGCCTCCAAAGGAACATCGGAAGCTGCCTTCTTCTGAGCCCGACCAAGGGCTCCCTCTAGCTCTGCATTGTCCACACTGACTGGCAGCAGCTCCCCCCAGTTTCAGGCAGGGGTCTCCTCCAGCCCTTGCGGGAGATGCCAGGGGCTGACCCTGGGACATTCTGCATGCCAAGCAGATCCTCTTGGTTCCCCATATTTCACTAGCCTTTCAACGTTATTCTGTTAGCAACCGTGGAGATTCCACCTGCCTCTTTCCAAAGGAGAAAACTCACCTGATTAAAGGATTTGAGGTGATGCATCATTTGTATACTTTTTGGAGTTCTATGTTTCCAATATCCCTGAGATCTCTTGATGAAGGGCGGTATATCAATTTAATAAATATTAACAACCATCCATTGTTAGTCCCCTGAATTTGCAATGAAGTGTATGGGGGGGGGCCTCATTTAATTTCACTGCACACAGGTGGTGTAGTGATAATAAAGGTTTATTATTATTACTGTTCTTGAAGCTACCAGCATGAGTTTGACCAAACTGCGGGAGGCAGTGGGAGACCGGAGTGCCTGGCATGCTCTGGTCCAGGGGGTCACGAAGAGGCGGACACGGCTAAACGACTAAACAACAACAATTATTACTGGAAGGAGAAATGGCATACAGTGGTACCTTGGGTTATATACACTTCAGGTTACAGACTCCGGTACCCCGATTAAGAATTTTGCTTCAGGATAAGAACAGAAAATTGTGCTCTGGTGGCACGGCAGCAACGGGAGGCCCCATTAACTAAAGTGGTGCTTCAGGTTAAGAACAATTTCAGGTTAAGAACGGACCTCTGGAACGAATTAAGTTCTTAACCTGAGGTACCACTGTAAAGGTAAAGGTAAAGGGACCCCTAACCACTAGGTCCAGTCGTGACCGACTCTGGGGTTGTGGCACTCATCTTGCTTTATTGGCCGAGGGAGCCGGCGTACAGCTTCCGGGTCATGTGGCCAGCAGGACTAAGCCGCTTCTGGTGAACCAGAGCAGCGCGCGGAAATGCCGTTTACCTTCCCGCCGGAGCGGTACCTATTTATCTACTTGCACTTTGGGGTGCTTTCGAACTGCTAGGTGGGCAGGAGCAGGGACCGAGCAATGGGAGCTCACCCCATCGCAGGGATTCGAACCGCCGACCTTCTGATCGGCAAGTCCTAGGCTCTGTGGTTTAACCCACATCTATTTACATCCTTGCCAAAGTTCAAGGATTCTCGCTCGTGGCCGAAGTCTTCTTCTTGAGCTTCTGCCGCTCAATCCTGTCTCTTCTCTCTCTTTCAACATGTTGGGGAGACAGGAGAACCTGCAGAGTCCAGCGCTGCTGAAGGTCCGTGCCCAAACTTTCCTTCTGGGCTTTTGTCCTGAAAAGGCAGCTTCCTGAGCGAGATGGAAAACAGTCTTTCTGTCTGTCTGGGGCACACACTTGGCTCAAAGTCTGGGGCAGATTTCTTTGGAAAGAACTGTCTACAAAGCAACTCTTCCTCCCAGATGAAACTAATTCTTGCTTCAGCGCCAGCCCTGGGGACCCCTACATACTTCTAAACTTGGGTCCTTAAGCATTTCTTTCTTAAAGTCATTATTAAGCCATGTCATGCTTATGATATTTTATTCTCTTTTTAATGACGGTATGCTGTTATAAATGTGCATTTTATATTTGACTTCACTTAGCAATGTTGTTGTTTTTATAAAAAGTTTAAGTTTTTTTCTGTTAACCTTGTGTTAAATATGTATTCTGTAGTTGACCTTCTTTGTAATGTTTTATTTTGAAATTTTAAGATAATATTTTAGTTTTCTGTTAATTATGCTGTTTTGACTATATACGCTATATACAACTATATTTTGACATATTCTATTGATGTTTTAATATGCTGTAAACCACTTTCAGATTTTTCTTAAAAATATAAAGCAGTATAGAAATGAAAATGATGATGATGATGATGATGAAGGGGTGAAGGAGGAGTCATGGTATTCTCACCATACTTTGCCAAAGAAATTTCTGGTGACTCAAAATCTTCACGAAACTGATTTACATTTCCAATGACAGGCTCCTCAACACATTGGCTGGATGATACACCAAAAGTTAACTCTTTAGAGTCCGGCAACAGCTCTTTTTGCTGCTGAGCTAAATGCTATTTAAAAGCGAGATCATTGCTTATAAGGCAAGATGTAAACATATCATTTTCATGTACTAAAACTGATAAGGACCTTTTAAAATCTTTGTATTCACAATCTACCTGGGCTAGACTGGTTTTTACTGCTTGGACCCCATAGGGAGTTCCTGTTACGATATAGAAGCAATGCGGCAGCGAGCTGCTAGCTTGAAAGCAAAACATAAATGGGAATGTTGGGACTGTTCCGTGGGAAACAGAGGGACAGTCTATTCACAGTGCAAAGCACCGGAATTAGCTCAGAGTGTAATATGAGCTGTACAGGAAGTACAGGAGGAGTTCGTCTCTCGGCTGCTGGAGTTTGAAGAGAGCAGACGTGTTTTCTGTAACGCTGCAAAGACAGAAATAAA
Source organism: Podarcis vaucheri (assembly GCF_965113315.1). Taxonomy (NCBI): domain Eukaryota; kingdom Metazoa; phylum Chordata; class Lepidosauria; order Squamata; family Lacertidae; genus Podarcis; species Podarcis vaucheri. The sequence goes on along the minus strand of NC_138762.1, from coordinate 763,122 downwards.
GGCATGTATATATGTTTCTGTCTATCTCTTTCCCCTGCCCGGGGGGGGGCAGGAAAGAGGGGGGGTGTTCTTCTCACGCTGAGTAGGATCACCGATCGCGACCTAGCCTGTATCCTGCCGGGGAATGCAGACAGGGAGGTCAACCGGAGATCAAGCCGGGTGCCTGGAGAGTGGCCAGTTTCTCCTGATAAAGGCTTGATTCCCAACAGTTCCAAACAACTATTTACCTTCTAAAAATTGGCCAGGCTGTAATAACCCCTGAGGAAGCATCAGCCCCTGTGTCCTGTAACCCAACTATTAATATGTTATTAATTTTAATTTCATCACTGAATTGCACCTGAGCACCTGAACCCATCTAGATTGACACAAGTCAATTAATGCCGTTCTCACAGAGGCCCATTCTGGTGAACCATTTTCTGTTGAAGCTTGATTCTGGGGAGTGGGAGCTGCTGTTAGATATTGGTCACTTGGCCTTTCTCCCTCCTCCCATGAAGCTTCCTCAGACTGCAGCACACACACACTTGTGCTGTTCTCGATATGCGACCTGCCCGCCATTTTCTGTCTTGCCGCAAGCTACCATCTTTCTTCCAGCCATCAATCATGCAAGACGTGGCAGGAGAAGTCCCCAGCTAGGCTCCTGGGCTGCTAGTCCTCAGCATAGACCTAGCTACTCACACCTTGAAAAGGTGTGATTCACAGCAGCAGAATCTCATAGGTTAGTTCACTCTGTTGGCAGCAACTGTGCATAGGAGCCAACTCCTAGGGGGCAGAGGTCCCTTGACCCTCTGATCACCCTGTGATCAATTATGCAGGGGGGAGCTTACCTGCTCCACCCTCAATATTTTGTTCAAGTTGGCACCCCTGCCACTGTGAATGGCATGGAAGCAGCACCACATGCTGCCATGCTGTGCCCACACTGGTGTGGACCCCCGTCTTGCCCCCTGCCAAGCTCTGAAGAAATCGAGAACAGTTCAGTGGGTTTGTTGCCAGTGTTAGCTCTATATGAGAGTAAGGGTGCCGGAATTTCCCAATGAGAAAGCCAAAGTTGTATTTGTGATTAGCCTGCTAGACGGGGACACCAGGCACTGGGTGGCCCCCATTCTCATTGCTGTCAGAAAACAGGCTATGATTGGACCCTTCCATTCTCTATTTTTGTAGCCATCGAGATCTGAAACCCGCTAAGGAGGGGGCACCTATACGGTACCGTTTTGTGCAGGACTTGAGATTAGTGAACCGGACGTTTGAAACTCTCCCCATTCGAACTCTTATTCGGGAGACCTCCTCCCGTCTACAACACCCTATTCCCACTATCGGAACTGGAGCTCGGGGAGGCAGAACTTACTAATTATGTTATTCAGCTCCAGACACAGCTACAGCGTCTCCACCACTACGCGGCCATCGAGGGACAGAATCTTCCCATCGACGTCCACGCTCACTCCTTCCACCCGGGCGACTGGATCCTCGTCAAGGTCTACCAGAAAGAACCACTCCAACCCGCGTGGGAAGGTCCCTACCAAGTACTCTTGACATCGCCAACCGCCGTGAAAGTAGGTGAGAAGAATTCCTGGTTACATCACACTAGGTGCAAGTCCTCACCCCCTCCACAGGAGACGGAAGAAAGCAACGGCGAGGACTTCACCTTTTCGACTCCACCGGCTTTACCGACCTCATATATTGACGACGACGACCAACGGACCGGACCAGTTGATCGGGGCCAAGGTCGGGCTCAACAGACCGGACCAGCCGATCGGGGCCAAAGTCGGGCTCAACAGACCGGACCAGCCGATCGGGGCCAAAGTCGGGCCCAACAGACCGGACCAGACACCGCGACACCCAACTGGACGTCTGAAATCATCCCAGATACCAACACCATCAAGCTACGTTTCAGACGCGCCGACAACCACGCTTGACAGCTCCATTGACAGCTTGCTTCGTTTGACAGCTCCATTGACAGCTTGCTTCGTTTGACAGCTCCATTGACAGCTTGCTTCGTTTGACAGCTCCATTGACAGCTTGCTTCGTTTGACAGCTCCATTGACAGTTTGCTTCGTTTGACAGCTCCATTGACAGCCTGCTTCGTTTGACAGCTCCATTGACAGCCTGCTTCGTTTGACAGCTCCATTGACACCTTGCTTCGCTTGACAGCTTCGCCTTTGACAGTTCATCTGACAGCACCGTTCAACAGCGCTATTTGATACCTTCGCTTTACAGCCTCACCCTGTCAGGCGCCTTCGTTCGCTCACGCATCCGAGCCATGCGCCTGGTCACCACCGCCCTTCTCCTCGCCACCTTATCCTGGGTCACGTCTACCTCATCAGACCACTGCACAGGATTACGAACAAACTACCACTTCTTGGACTATCATGAGGTCGAGACGGGAAGGTCTAACCCTGATCGAATGGGGGACTTTGATTTCTGCCTTCCCGAGTCCCGGACCTTGCTGCGCCATTCCCTAGTTCCCCAACTCGCCGAAAACGAATATTGGGAACTTTTCATTCGAAACAAGGATTTACATCGTGTCGGCTCTGCGGCTCTCACTCTTGACCACTCCTCTTACCGGCTGACCTGCAGAAATGGGACTTACCTTCTTTACGAGAACGGGGAGGTCTCGCAAACCCCAAACTGGACCGAAGTCGAGACAGGAGGGGCTACTCACGCTTATACGGAATCAAGCCACCCCTCTGGAAACTTGATTTTCGGCTTCCAGTGCCTCCGCTCCACCCCAGAAACCCGGAAGCCCCAACTCCAAGGACTCTGCCTACGACGGTTCTGCTGCCTATGGGACTTAGGGGTCACTCATGAGTGGAGAGGGGCTGAATATCTCGAAGGGTGGCACCATTCCTTACACCCCTCGCGCTCCCCCTCATGGGACCACGTCGGACCCCTGCGATGCGGCGGTATCGCCAGGGATAGGCGACTACTGAACACCACCGACCCCCTCCATCCGGTTGGCACAGCACCCCGACAATTCGGCGCCGACCCGGCACTCCCGGGAGAAGACCTCCTGTCATCCTGGGAGCAAAACTCCTATATTAAGCTTCTCAGCCAGGTGGCGAAGGAGTCACCCTACCCGGACTGCTGGATTTGCGCTCACGCACCCAGCCATCTCCAACAGAGCCTCCCACTGGTCCCTGTACCAGTGACCCTAGAACAGTTCCGTTCCGGAAATGTTACCTCCTGGAACCTGACCGCACTCAACTTAACACATCAATACCTCTACCTCACCGGCCCTACGAAGGGACCCCTTTGCCGCAGCTTCTCAGGGGAAGGAACCTTCATCGGATCCAGTACATGCACCAACACTTTGGAAATCCTACCAACTGGACTGGTCACTGTCTCTAACACAAGGGACTCCCGAACTTTTCCTAATCTTACTGTTGCCTGGGCCGCTGCGGTTGGACATCCCTTGGACTGGAAACCACAACCCGCAGACACCAAGCTACTACAAACCTTTGCTTCAGGCCGAATGGAATCTTACCTCAGCGGCCTATTCTGGGTGTGTGGGCACCGCGCCTATACATGGGTGAGCCCACACATGTCCGGATCCTGCTTCATCGGCTACATCGTTCCCGGAATTAGAATATTACCACACCTACCGCCTGGAAGACAACGGAACAAAAGGGAGCAAAAAGAGCTGTCAGACCTGTCAGACGTTGCTGCGAATGGAGAGACCGTAGGCCGAGCACTCTTCCCCGCCTACGGTGCCGGTTCAAACCACGTGGATATTCTCCGACTCACCGACATCCTCCTTAAGTTCATGCAGGAGGCGACTCAGATCACAGACTCTCTCATGTCGGAACTATCCGAGGTAAGACAATTGAGCCTACAGACGAGGATCGCGACAGACTTCCTCTTGTCCAGTCAAGGAGGTACCTGTGCATTAATAGGCACAGAGTGCTGTACATACGTGACTGACCAGACCTTAAATATAACTGGACATTTAAATAACATTCATGAACTAGCAGGGAAACTCCACGACATCCAGCATGAGGGGCTATCCGACGTAGACTTATGGGGATGGTTGCCCAAGCTGGGATGGCTCAGACAACTATTGAAAGTCGTGTTGTTCATCATTTTAACTGTTTTCCTCTGTGTCTCTATCCTATGTTGTACTATGCATTGTATTACCCCTTGCTGCTCTCTCCTCCGTCATTCTGCTTCTGCTACCTCCTTTCCTCTTCGAGCCTATTCCCGCTCCCGACATGCTCCCACTTTCCCAGACTATGTACAGATGAGACATTTGGGAGAAGGTGAATATGAGATCACCGAAATTTAGTGCTCAAATGGTGCGGAGAAAGGATTTGCAAGTTCTTACAGAACTTTAATGCAAATCTATCTCCGAATGGGGGACTGATACGGACTGAGGGGGGGGTGCCTATTTCCTCCCTTCCTTTTGGCGGTCCGAGGCGATGACCTCAAGGGTACCACCGCACACCCACCCTCGAACCCCCTTCACCGTTGCACAAGCACCACATGTTTCCCAGACCTTTTCCCGAGCGAAATAAGCTCGAGTATATATATATTCCCTATCCTTTCCTATGCCTATCTGCGCTCCATACTTAGAATGAGTAGACCGAGTGTTTCCCTTCTCCGCTTATTCCTATGGCCGCGCTTTGGCCAATCACAGCCATGCATTCGTCCTGCAGGAGCTAGCTCAGGGAGCTCTTGCACGCCTCATTTAACCTCCTGACGAGCTGCTGACGGCCCCCCATGGCGAGAACAATAGAACCGAAACTCCCGACCTCGTAAAACTGTCAAACCCTTGTTACAATGTATCCATTTCTGCAAGAATGGATACATTCTGCTTCCGCTTTTGATCTAGGCTACGGAACGGACTGAAAGTCATCAGAACCTTTCAAAATTCATATAAAATCAACCGCAGCTCCAATTTTCTTGCTCTTGGTGTCATTCGACTCAGTTTCCCCAGGACTCCATGATGTTGGCCGACTCCATAATCCTCGAGACGGCAAGTCACGTACACAGGAACTCCTTAATCCTGTCAGATCGCTCTGCCCAGCCCGTCCCCCGGGCAATACCAGGTGGCAGACAGTGCATATCAGTAACCCATTGTCTCACCGCCACCGGTACTCATGAAATGTATATTTGTGTATGACCCTCGCTCTGCATATTCCCCCTCCCTTTCCTCAAATGTAAATTAGTCTAACCCCACCTTTTCTCTGACATATTCATGACGTGTGTAATGTATTCATGATGTAACCCATGAAATCCAACCTTCCCATAATGTATTCATGACGTTTCTCGCACTGTGTTATGGGACTTGGTGGGAACTTTTAAAAGTTTATGTCGCCCCATTCTCGGGGTTCAATCTCGTCTTGAACCTGTTGCGCAATAAACTTGGATCTTCGCATTTTGCTCCTGCGTCCGGCTGAGCTTCCTTTTCTTCCGCTAGAATCCACGGACTTGGTCCGATTGGCTGGGTGGCAGGGTAGATACGCACCCAGATTTTCCGTAACAATGCCATCCAGCATCCTTCGTAGTAGCAATCAAAGGTCATTGCACCACAGTCGTGGAAGGCTTCATAATTTGGCTCATAGTAATTCCAGTACCTGAAAAGAAAGAAACAGCAGCACTGATGAATCAAGATTGGATGTTTACTTCCTCACCTGCTCCCCATGCCTTCTACCATTAAAAAGATGTTCAGATCTTTCTCTCTTCACATCCACCCACAACTGTGATGAATTTTTCTCCCCAGATTTTAGAATTCTAACCATGTAAAAACAACAACAACACACACACACATGCACACACAAACTAAGACTCTCTACATTCTTTTCATATGAAGTGATTTCTCATAGGAAACTACAAAAAAGTGAGGCTGTCACTGTGGAAGGCTCAGTGGTACACACAAGAACTTTCATTCAATTTATTCAGTTTATTTTACAATTTTGGGTAGTATCCAATGCAGTACTTCTGCTATTGCCAGGATTTCCATTTCTGCAACAGAACTGCCCCTCTCTCCTCTCCATATGCACCCACAGCCTCCTCGGATCTGCTGTGTACTGTTGTGGGTGATGGAGAGAGAGTTTTGGAAGAGAGAGCCTTACTCTCTCGTAGCCGAGTTAACACAGTAGTGATTGATCTGAGCATATTAAAAACTTGTTAGATTTGCGTCCACTTTCATCCACCTCATCTCACATACGTCTACAAATGAAATACAAAAAATAATCTATAACCACAAAGCCATTATAGAGTTGATTGAAATATATCATCATCTCATTGATTGAAATATATCATCATCTCTCACATATATATCTTATCTAAATCTTACATGATGGTTCTAAGTTTAATCAATCACTCTAGCCTCCCACTTATTGGCCTTGCATTCTCCAGTCTCCATTGTATACTGAATCAAGTCCCACTACATAGCACTAAAATTCTGTGATAAATGTATTCTTTAACCCCCCCATTTTTAACTCTCCATGAATCTATTCAATTGATACTAGTAATAATGGTGTAGTAGGTGTTTTTTACTCCCATGAGATGTTGGAGTTGGATCTGCCCTTGGATCAAGTCTAAGTTCACATACAGCAGTGATTCACCAATTGGAGGTCCAAGGACCACCCACCCAGCGGCTCCATTACACCATTCACATAACAAAAACTGCCACAGAGATATCCAAATGTTCAAAGGTAGAGGGGCCCATGGGTCTTGGCTTCTGAAAAAGAAGGGGTCTGTACTACTTAGCTAACTGGGAACCACTGGCAAACAGGGTTTAAGTTCCCAGCTGGTATTATCCAACTCCAATGGCCGTTTGTGAACTTTACTCAATGCCTTTGCCAAAAAGGTTAAGTGATTAGTATTGGCTGCATCAATGGAGATGAATGCCATTGGGTTTTGTTCCAGGAGAAAGCGACCCTCTGTTCATCCAGTCTTGGTAATAAATGCCAGACGAGCTCGCTGTTCTACTACCAAGCTGTGGATGAGTGAGATCTTACTCTGACCTTGTCAATCCATCAACACGGGTTGAAAAGAGTTGTTAGGTACTTAAAGAGAACCATGAACTGTCTTAAACAACCCAAAACTATCGGGGCTCTGTCAGTGATTCCTGCTTTGCAGGGGGTTGGACTAGATGACCCTTGGGGTCTCATCCAACGCTAAATTTCTATGTGTCTATGATTCTATCCAAGAAAGTGAGCTTCATCTACCCTCCCTTACACACTTACTTCATCTGCTCCTATTATTTTAGGTTTGAGATTGCTGGTTATTCAGCTTGTTTAGCAGATAACTGCAGAAATACTTTCCTAAAGAGAGTGTTGCTCAGCTTTAGGTTCTTGCAAGTCCTTTTGAAGCTGAGCTAAGCAGCACAAAACATTTAAAATCATGCCTTCATCCTCTTCCAAATAACCCATTCACTAGGTTAGAGAAGCATTTGGAACGCATGCCATTCTTCATAAACTTACGTGGTTTCAGGACTCACTCCTGATGTCCATCTCCATGTCCCTCCCTTGTCTTTAAAGAGTCCAATCCAAAAAAGCATTTTACGGCCTTTTACTTGCTGGTTTATAAAGAACTAGGGTAGGGGAAGGGAGAAAGAAAAAACAGAAAATCACCAGTAGCAATGAGGAGCAAGGCACTTCTCTCAAAGCCCTTCTAGACAATGTTCCTTTCTCTGGGAGACTACAGCCCTTGACCGACATTCAACAGGCACAAAACAAGGAGCAAGTGTCACCATTGGAAGTCCAATACACATTTTTTTAAGAAGCAGTGATCAAAACTATACAGTGGTACCTTTGTTCGCAAACGCCTTGGTACTCAAACACCTTGGTTCCCAAACACGATAACCTGGAAGTAAGTGTTCCAGTTTCTGAACATTTTTCAGAAGCCGAATGTCCGATGCAGCTGTCTGGCTACAGTTCCCAGGGTGCCTGCACTAACCGGAAGATGCTCCTTGGTTTTCAAACATTTCATAAGTCAAATGGACTTCCGGAATGGATTAAGTTTGGCGTTTTGGGTTTTGCTATTTATTCTGCCTTTTTGTTTTTTAGGCTTTTTTGCTTACCGGTAATTTGTTTTTGTGACTGTGTGGAACCCAGTTCAGCTACTTGTTGATTGATTGATTGATTGATTGATTGTGTGATTGTGGAAATGGTTAAAATCATCCCATTCAAACAATGACTATCATCAGTGCAGGTAAGAAAATAATAATAATTTTCATTTCCGTCATCTACGATGCTTCTTATTAATTTTACAGCACATTACATAGATTCTTGCTTTCATTTTATGGTCTCGTTAGATAGTAAAATTCATTTAAATTGCTGTTTTAGAGGATGCTTTTAAAAGGTTGGAATGGATTAGTCTGTTTTGCATTGCTTTCTATGGGAAAGCGCGCCTTGGTTTTGAAATGCTTTGGTTTTGGAACGGACTCCTGGAACGGATTAAGTTTGAGAACCAAGGTAGCACTGTACATGGTACTCCAAGTAAGGTTGCATCAAGCACCAAGAATAATTGTGTACTGAGGATGTGCTATTGTCCCCCTGACCCAAATTATGATGATGCTGATGATGATGGAATCAAGGAAGCATCCCAAAGAGGAAATATTACAGTGAAGGGTAACTTCACCTGCCCTCACCGAGACTGGCTACATATGTCTTTCCATACGTATGTCTTTCATGAAACAGAGTTAAAATTTCCAGATACTGTAAATGACTGTGCCATAAAACAGTTTGTCTTGAAACCATCTAGCAGGACAGTGACCGGTGTAGCAAACACTCCAATTTCTGCATCCATGCTTGCTTGTTGATTCCAGAGACACTGGAATCAGTCTGGCTGTGGTATGCTTGAAGGACTGATGATGGGGTCTCACTCATGTCTGTGCCCTGCAGCACCCCAGTAGCCCCTCTACCTGGGCTAAGGGGCTGGGAGAGGGATATACCTTGCAAGGTCCTCTAGAGTCATCTCCATGATACTCTCATGCCAGAGGGTTAGGGTGGAGCAGAGGAAGACTCTACAGAGCAGAGGAAGAATTTACCGGCAAGCCAAGGGATAGATGCCCCTCAAGTATCTCCTCCTCCTCCTCCAAGACCTCTTTCCTGACTGCCAGCTTCATTCTATTGGAGCTCAGCATCTCCAAGAAACCTCAGTGAGTCCCAGATGGTAGCAGCTGCTCCCTGCCCCACCCACCCCTTGGCTTGACTGATGGAGTTGCTGTCTTGGCTGCATACAGGGGGATTGGAACTTCTTAAATGGATAGTGATGACAGGAGCCTTTGGCTCAAGGAGATCTCCTACCTTCCTGTACTCAGCTTTGATGCTCACCTGTTCTTCCTTTGTTTCCACAGAAATGAGCCTGGCGCCCTCCTGCTCACAGTATTTTTTGGAATCCATCCATGAGCGTAGCTCAAGAGAAAAGAAATAGAATGTCCTTGAATATACAATCCAACCATCGTCCAAGTTCCTAGTAAGGATGTCTTTTGAGTCAAGCCATGTATGGAGGAAGAAAAGAAAAAGAAAAAAAGATAGGGAATTTAAGGGGACCAACTTTGTATTTCTGTGCGGGCTTCAATTATTTTTGTTAAGTTCATTTCTGTGGCCACGTGATAACATACATTCATCTAGGAAGCTCAGAAAGATTAAAATAACTCTTCAGCCCATGCTGATGCTGCAGTAAATATCTGGGTGGGCATAGCTGGGAGTGGAGTCAAGAACCTTTTATTCGAGGGAATAGACAAAAGATGTATGTCCCCTCACAGGCCTGATCTGAACCCCTGGGGCCTCACCTATTTGTTAAAAATCTGGATACTCAGGGCAGCATCAGGGCAGACTTGAAGGTTGGGGAGGGGAAGTAGCTGTGGTTTATCACAAAATTCTCTTTCTCTCTCCAGGCTCTCTGCTGGGGGTGGGGGTGGGAATCTGGAGTGTGTGTTCCTGGCATTGGGCAACTGGGACAAATGAGGGAGTCTGCTGGTGTATCACCCGCTTTGCTGCCCAGCAGTCTCCCTGCCTGAGCTGACAGGATGGATCCAGTGGCCTTCCCAAATGGCTCTGGGGGATTTTGGTGCTCCTGCCGAACTTTGGCCAAGCTCTGGAACAACCTAATAATAATAATAATAATAATAATAATAATAATAATAATAATAATAATACTTTATTTATATGCTTTTATTTATGTTGTGCCCAGCCACTCTGGGTGACTTCCAACAAATTAAAACACAATTGTACACAAACCATTAAAAACTTCTCTGAACAAGGCTATTTTCAGTCAGATAGCTGTTTATTTCCTTGACATCTGGTGGGAGGGAGTGCCACAGAGCAGCCGCAGCTACCCAGAAGGCCCTCTGCCTTGCCTCGGGCAGTTGACACAATTGCCCCTGAGTGCCCTCTCCCGCTTCATGCAGCCTGTTTGGCCCCCTGGTCTACTGCAGAGGTTAGGGTGAAGAAAGAATCTGGGAGATGGCTTGAATGTGAATGGAGGAAAAATCTGGTTGAATGCAATCGACTGCTGGTGAAGGCTCATCATCGAGCCCACCAAGTGGCAGTGAAGGCTACAAAGAAGGCTTGCTTTGCAGCGCTTTCCCAGGCAGCGTGGGGCCTGCTACAGTCTGAGAGCAGCTTTCTGTGTCTTGTTTGCAAAGCATTTTGAGGATAAAATTGCTTGCATCTTGACCCTGCTATTAACAGCAGATGAATCTCAAAGGGTGTCCAGAGCAGAGTCGGTTTCCACTGTGCTGGGTGTGCCGTTGCACCAATCACCCCACTGCCCAGCAGTCTCTCTAAGTTGGCGGAAGTTGCCTTGAAAGTGCTGCTCCAGAATCCCTCTCCCGTGGGTCAGTATAAGAAAGGACAGGTCTTTTAGCTGACCTGTTTTGATTGTCTCTGTTATAACAAAGAATGGCAAAGTCTTTTCTTTCCTCACTGCAGAAGCTAAATCAGTTCCAAAGTTCAGGAGAGCGAAACTGAGCACCTCTGATGTTTCCCTAGGGTGGCAGCTCTCTGCTTTGGCTCTAAGAGTTTTCAGCTGGGGGGGGGGAGCTTTCAGCTGGTGCAGAATCAGGGCTGATTCCCACTGCACTACAATTTTCCAGCATCGTAGGGTAGCTTACCAATTTCCTTCTGCAGTTGATCATTTCTGTTGGCAAAATACCGCATTTCCTCTGATATGTTTTGAGCTGCAGCGAGTATTTGGAAGTCTAAAAGATTAGAAACGGTTTAAGGCAGGAGCATCTGAAATAACAATCTGCAAATCCTAAGAAACCATTTTCAAACATTTTGAAACGCTCTAGCCTAAAAGGAGGAGCAGAGCTCCAAGACAGGGTTCTTATGAATATGAGGGCACATTTGATTCTCTGTGGCTGAGATCACCAATGAAAAGTCTCCGAAGAATCCTGCGGCTGGATCAGAGCAAAGACCCATGCAATCCACTATCCTATTCTCATATTAAAAGCGACTCATGAAGTATCTCTGATGTTCCCTTCCTACGTCCTCCTTTTCTGCTGGGAATCACAGAGTCACAAAGCAATTCCTCCCTGAGTCCCACAGCATAGCCAAATATACAAAGAATACTTTGCAGTTTTCAATTATGCCTTGTGAGATCTAGGGAAATACAGGCACCCAAACTCTTTTTTCTGATGAATATTGGGTTGCATTCCCTATAGTTCTAAAGAGGACGTTATGTAGGCGCAGGAATTTCTCTTTGTGCAATGAAATCTTCAGCCCCCCTCCCTCCAATCTGTTCTGAAGTTTCCCCCACCCTGGAGAGCAGCTTCGGTGATGGCATGCAGGGAGAAATGGGGGGAACGTTCCCTTGTGCTAGTGCTAAAATCTTACACTAGCACAAACATTGTGAATTGCAGTGTGATGGGGGAGGGCAGCATTTCTTTTTTAAAAAGATATTTATTAAAGTTTCAAACAAAATTACAATAATAAGAAAAAGATAAGAAAAGGAAAAGAAAAAAGAAAATACAAAATGCAGAAAAATAAAAAACAATTAAAAACAAATCAATCTATCCATATCTTGTCTTTCATTTACTCGTTTCCCTGACCTCCTCACACCTCCCTTTTTTGTATTCCAGTTCAATTAGTTAATTCAGCAAGTCCTTTCCCTTTGTTTTTATCTTAATCCTTTGTCTTAATATATTATAACTTTAGATTCACACCTATTAGCAATCCATTTTTACATACACCTTTGTAACATTGCTGCTAAAACCACTTCATTCTAACATCATTCTAACATTCATTAATTTTACAGTATTTCTGTAAATAATCTTTAAATTTCTTCCAATCTTCTTCCACCGACTTCTCCCTGGTCTCGGATTCTGCCAGTCATTTCCGCCAATTCCATGTAGTCCATCACCTTTATCTGCCATTCTTCCAGAGTGGGTAGTTCTTGTGTCTTCCAGTACTTTGCAATAAGTATTCTTGCTGCTGTTGTGGCATACATAAAAAAAGTTCTGTCCTTCTTTGGCACCATTTGGCCGACTATGCCCAGGAGGAAGGCCTCTGGTTTCTTCAGAAAGGTATATTTGAATACCTTTTTCATTTCATTATAGATCATCTCCCAGAAAGCCTTAATCCTTGGGCACGTCCACCAAAGGTGAAAGAATGTACCTTCAGTTTCTTTGCATTTCTAGTGGGGAGGTGTGAGAATCACAACCGTCTGCTTTTCTTCCTGCTGAGCAATGAAACAGGGATAAACTCTATTGGGTGCTGAGTTTCATTGAATACCGTATTTTTCGCACCATAGGGCGCACCAGACCATAGTGTGCACCCAGTTTTTAGGGGGGGGGGAATCAAGGTAATTTTTTTTCCCCCAGCCCCAAAGAGCAGCGTACAGGTTGCACACAACCTCTCCCTGCCAGAGGGGTTGTGCGCAGCTATGGAAAAAGGCAAGGCAGCGAGCGGGATGGATCCCGCTCGCTCTTTTGGCTTCCCCTTTAGCCCTGTGCAGCCTCTCCCTGCCGGAGGGGTTGCGCGCAGCTATGGCACAAGCCTGCATTCGCTCTATAGGACGCACACACATTTCCCCTCAATTTTTGGAGAGGAAAAACTGCGTCCAATAAAGCGAAAAATATGGTACATGTATTGCTCAAGCAATATGAACCCCAAATTTAACTACAGGAATTGAAATCTGTTTAAATTTAACTACAGGAATTGAAATCTGTTTAAATGAAACCTGTTTTAGCAAAAGTGAGGATTTGTATATAAAATGCTTACCATCCTTGTCCATATAGTTTGAATCAATCCCAACCACAAAGGTTCGAATCATGTTCATTGCCTCTTGGAACTCTGCTCTTTTTTCCACTTCCTTCTTATCTAAAAGGTAGAAAAGAAATGAAGAAAATGTGTTCTAGCCCACTAGTCTGATGAGCTGTGCAAGCGGGATACTTGGTTTCAAACTGCTATTAATCTTTAATTTTAAATGCTGACTTGTAACAGGGTCCCGGGACCTTAGGGAGAAGGGCGAATAAAAAATCAAATCAACAAAAACAAGAATATGACTTCTATGAATATTTTCTGCTCCAAACCCTTATACTGAGGTTTCCTGTGCCTTGATTGTGGCTGCCCTGGGGGCTGGGGTTCTGTTTCCATGACTGGCCTTCCTCAGAGAGCATTAGAGTTTTGGTTGTCTAGATACACCTGTCCTCTTTGTCCTACAGACTTGCATTTGCCAGGCTGCCTCATGCTCTGCCATATGCTTAAAATATGCAAATTCTTGGATCATTTGACTCCCTTTGCTTGCTTTGCTTGCTTTGGAGTGCCCTTAAAAAATGAACTCGCTAGGCAAATAGGCCATGTGTTCATCTATCCAGTGCTATTTTTCTAGAAAAAGAGGCACTCAAACTCGACATTAATGCCTCCCTTGTTCTCTTGGAATGGAAACATCACCCACCTGAGAGGGGCAGGAAGTGAGTCCAGATGAATTCCGGCTGAAAAAAGCCCTGCATATATCTCAATATTTAGGTAGGCTATGGATCCAGCCACATTAGCCATGGCCTTATCCTTTGCGGCCTGTTTTCCCCAAACACTTTCCTTGAAGGAACTGGAGCCCTAGCAGAGGGCAGGGTGCCGACGACCAGAAATGGGGGCTCTCCCACAGCAAAGGAGGATTAGTGGGGAAAGGAGGAGAGAATTGCAAGCTGGGAAAGGGAATTGTCCAGGATGTCCCGGGGACTTGTGTTAGCCTGTGCTTCTGTTCCAAGTGCTGGAACTCACATATTCAGGGAGAACAAAACAGTGCCATTGCTCTCACTGGGTGACAGCTGGAACTCCCTCCCTGATATGAAAGAGAGATGAAAGGGGTCAATGGAAGCTGCATCCTGCCATTTCTTTTTGGAAATGCTATTGGCATTAAAATAAAGCCCGTGTTATTAGTTGCTAAGTCCGCCAATTATGTACTTACATAGCATGTAAATCAGCAGCGTCATGGCAATAAGGATGAAAATCTCAACTATGATCAATCTTTCACCCGTTGAAGATTGGAAGAATGTAACCAAGTCCTGAAAAGCAGATGCTTGAAGAAAGAAAATCCTGCTTTAGCCATCAGTAGCCAACATACCGTTGCCACTCCAGGAAAAAGGGCTTCCATGTGCTGTGGAAGCCATCAGCCAGAGACACTCAACTGTTCAGGGGGTGGCCACTGGGGAGGATAAAAGCAGGTGGAGGGAGCAAGGAGAGATGCCTTGCTGCTTGAGGAAACTTTTCTGACCAATGTCTGGATCAGAAGACAGGAGCCTTTGATACTACTTTCTGCCCCCCCCCCAGGCAAATGACAAGATGCTCCCTCCAAACACATAATTCCACATACACAAGCTGGGCTGGCCATTGGCTCTTATCTCAATGTGGCTAACGGGGCAGCAGACTAACTGAGGAGGCGCAGTGCAGCTTGTGTGGTCTGCACATCTCTACCCACCCCAGACCTGCTACCTGAGGCAACTGCCTCATTCTGCCTAATTGCACAGCCATTCCTGGCCGCACACACTAAAGGGACACAGCAGCCAGCAGCAAAGAGCAGGCTCACCCCTGGGGTTTCTATGGGGCTTAGTGGATCTCTGGCACCCAAAGAGCTGCGTGGGCTTTTCTCAGCACTCCTCCCTGGCACAATCCACTCCCTGCCTGTCTCTCCATCAACTTCCCTTTCCCGCGCATTCCTTATCCCTATGACTGTGCTGTATACAGACCACCAGTTTCATTTGCTTTTGCTTTACGCTTTCTGGACGCTGGAAGCTTTGTGGGCGTTGGCTTCACCATCCTCTCAGATGTGTCTGTGAAACAACAAACTATTATAACATGGAGGATAATACCATGAACACATTGCTTGGATGCTGGGGGGGGGGGGTTTCCCTTCCAAGCTCAGAGTATAAGTCTCTTGTCAAGCATGAAAGTTCACAATATTCTCTTAAACTCCCCATTTCAAGAACATAATTTTTAAAATAGATGCACGTCTACAAATGTCAAGGATTTCATCGGTACAAAGTTGAAATGGGCAACAACCTCTGGCCAAAAATGGGTCTCAATGAGGCATTTCCAACATTAAACTTTGGCGTCTGTCAGGATCAGACAATCCTTTCCCATAAAGACATTGTTGAGTCCAATAGGACTGAAATGTCTTTTTCTTTTGCTGGATCAATCTCCATTTTAAAAAGATGTTCCATATGGATTCAAAGGCATTTAAAAAAAAGTTTTAGATAACATAGCTTTCTCATTTGCATCTTATTCCTCTCTAAGCTCCTGGGCATCTAGTTTATAGGACTTCAGTAAGCATTTGCAAGCAACAGTTATGGGTTTGATCCGTCTTTTCTCTCTATATTCATTTTATGGGGTAAATCAAATTTGGGGCAATTTTCTTTGTGGAAGAAACAGGTTGATTGTAAGATCTGTACACTAGATCAGCTGATAAATCAGATGGAGAATTTTTGGTTCTTTTTAAAATTGCAGCTGAAATCTCAGTTACTGGTGTGTGCTGAAAAGAAATATCTTGCTTTGCAACATTTGTTGGTGTTTATTGATAGGCTATCTGCTTTGATACCAGCCCTCAGGCTGAAAGTGGCTTCCCCATAATACATTACCAGATGTTCACCATTTAATAGACTGTGTGGGATCTATGAGGTCTTCAGATGTTCCTGGGTGCAAACTCCTTCCATCACAGGCATCATGGTCAATGTTTGGGGATGACGGGAGTTGCAGACCAGTAACATCTGGAGGATAACATGTTCCCCATTGTTGATGGAAGGTATATACATTTAATTATGGAATTACCTCCTGATCATCAGAAAAGATGGAGTACTAGATCCCATCTCACTTGGATGCATATAACTCCAATTGAGTCTAGCAAGACTTTGGAGACCATCAGTTGGACCTGGAAAAGAAGCAGAGAGAAGCTGCTACCCTGGCTCTCCAAGTGTGCCATTTTGTTTTCTTTTTGCAAAGACCCAGCCTGACATCTGGTGCTGTGGCAGAAAGGAAGGAAGGAAGGAAGGAAGGAAGGAAGGAAGGAAGGAAGGAAGGAAGGAGGCTGTTGTCTAATCCCGTTTTGAAGCCATCTGAGCTAGCAGCCCTTGATATGCCAGCAAATGGGTTTCCCAAAGACTTGTATTTTCTGGATCATGATCTGGATCATGATCTAGATCTGGATTGACAAACTGGGCCCATGAATCAGAGCAGGGCACCTGTATTGCCAGGGAATAAAACAGAATGTGGTGCTCCTGGTTTGCGATGGAGTTGTAGCTTTAAGGTAAGGAACGTGGCTGTTTGAGTCAAGTCAAGTCAAGTTTTATTGCGGCCAAAGCCAGTAACACTAAACACCACAAGATCAGACAACAAGAAATCAGCAACAACCTCAGAAAAGAAAAAAGGTTACACAAGGGAACTTTGCAGTGTGCCATTCAACAGAAGAAATTTACGCTTCCTAATTACTAAAGTGCAGAATTTAGCCACCACATATGATATTGAGCTTGAGGAATCTTCCAGGAGGTATTTTCAAAGAATTTCAGGGGAGGATTCCAAATAATATTGGAGGGGTATAAATTTTGATAGAAGCGGTAAAATAAGTTGAACTCGTTCTACACTATAAAATTCGCAAAATAGAAGAATGTGTGTGACAGATTCTACCTTATTAGACATACAAGAGCAGAGACGCGCATGCATTGGAACCCGCGTGGCTGTTTGAGAAGAAGTGAAAACAACTTCATGGCTTGGCCGGCTATCAAACACCTGCCTGCATGGGGGAAGGAAGGAAGGAAGGAAGGAAGGAGGAGCCAGTTGTCTGGGAACAAGGAAACTAGCCTTATTTTGACTGCAGAGATAAAGAAAGAATGCAAATGAAGGCTCTTGCCCACACTTGTCGACTCCCAGGCCAGATCAAAGGATGGGATTGGGATTACTTCATTAATTACATCTGTTGCCAGTTTATAATAATTTATTATTTGTACCCCGCCCATCTGGCTGGGTTTCCCCAGCCACTCTGGGCGGCTTCCAACAAAGATGAAAAATATCACACATTAAAAACTTACCTGAACAGGTCAGCCTTCAGAGAACAGGGCTTGGCATGAGACTTTCACTATGGACTATATAATGGCCAGCAGCTGAAGGAGACAGTGAGATCTTGATACATTATTCTATGCTCCATTCCAGAATGTGAAGAGAAAGACTGTCTGCCAGTCTGAAGCCTTCCAGATCTCCATCGGCTGGGGAGACATGAAGAACTGAACCTATTCTATCCCTATTATTATTATTGTTTCCCAAGAACTTTTGCTTATTGGTTATATTGCTAGCTTTGTAGTTTATTCCAGTTGCTGCTGGCTTTACATTAGACTCTGTCCTACGCTGCTGATCAATTTCTTTGCTAATGTTAACCAATTAATAAAAGTTTGTCGCTACCTAAGAGTCTGTCAGTCCTCCGTCCAACCTCTCGCTTGCCTGGCGGTTGCCATTGGCCAAACAGCCATTAGGGGGCGCTGCCCAGGCAGCACCTGTACACAGTCCTAGAATGTTCCACCACTCAGTTTCATGGGATGACCCTGAGTTCTAGTATTTAAAAGAGAAAGGCCACCTGTAATTTAAAAAAGTTTCCTATCATTTCCCCTCTTAGTGACCTTTTGGGCCTGGAATGAGACCCTGCAAATATCATAGCTTGAAATGAAAGTGTTAAACCCACCTCGCCTCTTTCTGTTTTGATAACTTGTTGTTGTCATGGAACAATCTTTTCTCTCCTTTCTTCATAAGGTTGTTTCACCTTCCCACTGGCTAAGAACCACCTCCCTTGTGACGTCAGGGATTCCAGAACTCCTCCCATTTAGTCTATACCATTTCTTGATTGGCTCCTCATCATATCCAATAAGCATTTGTTATACCACCTATTTTTTCAAATGATTTTACATTTTATTTTTTATTTAGGTCGGGTACATACATGACCTTCAAAGCATATCCCTCAGAAGAATCCTTACTCCTCATAAGCTCTGCTAGTAATATTGGAAAGCTTCCTATCTCAGCACTAGTACCAGGAAATATGGTAAAGTGCATTAGTATAAATCTTCATTTGCAAAGTTAAAGCACAAAGAAAAGGAACAGTCGCAGTCAAATTTCAATATGTTTGGTTTACATTTATTGAATGTATCACCATCAAAACAAACATGCCACCAATGCTCTTTTTCCAGAAAAAAGGGTGCCAGAACTGACTCTTACTGTATAATGGTGTCCACCTGAGAGGTGTCAGAACTGAGCCCTGGCATGCAACTGACCTTCAAGAGAGGGTCACTCATGGAGAACTCTACTTGGATTGAAAGATAGATCTGCACAAACTCAGAACTGGACTCTGCTAATAACAAGGCCAGTGGAAGTGATGGTATTCCGTCTGAACTATTTAAAATTTTAAAAGATGATGCTGTTAAGGTGCTACACTCAATATGCCAGCAAATTTGGAAAACTCAGCAGTGGCCAGAGGATTGGAGAAGATCAGCCTACATCCCAATCCCAAAGAAGGGCAGTGCCAAAGAATGCTCCAACTACCGCACAACTGCACTCATTTCACATGCTAGCAAGGTTATGCTTGAAATTCTACAAGGAAGGCTCAAGCAGTATGTGGACCGAGAACTCCCAGAAGTGCAAGCTGGATTTAGAAGAGGCAGAGGAACCAGAGTCCAAATTGCAAACATGCGCTGGATTATGGAGAAAGCTAGAGAGTTCCAGAAAGACATCTACTTCTGCTTCATTGACTATGCAAAAGCCTTTGACTGTGTTGACCACAGCAAACTATGGCAAGTTCTTAAAGAAATGGGAGTGCCTGATCACCTCACCTGTCTCCTGAGAAATCTCTATGTGGGACAAGAAGCTACAGTTAGAACTGGATATGGAACAACTGATTGGTTCCAAATTGGGAAAGGAGTACGACAAGGCTGTATATTGTCTCCCTGCTTATTTAACTTATATGCAGAATTCATCATGCGAAAGGCTGGGCTGGATGAATCCCAAGCCGGAATTAAGATTGCCGGAAGAAATATCAACAACCTCAGATATGCAGATGACACAACCTTGATGGCAGAAAGTGAGGAGGAATTAAAGAACCTTTTAATGAGGGTGAAAGAGGAGAGCGCAAAATATGGTCTGAAGCTCAACATCAAAAAAACGAAGATCATGGCCACTGGGCCCATCACCTCCTGGCAAATAGAAGGGGAAGAAATGGAGGCAGTGAGAGATTTTTACTTTCTTGGGCTCCATGATCAGTGCAGATGGTGACAGCAGTCACGAAATTAAAAGACGCCTGCTCCTTGGGAGAAAGGCGATGGCAAACCTAGACAACATCTTAAAAAGCAGAGACATCACCTTGCCAACAAAGGTCCGTATAGTTAAAGCTATGGTTTTCCCAGTAGTGATGTATGGAAGTGAGAGCTGGACCATAAAGAAGGCTGATCGCCGAAGAATTGATGCTTTTGAATTATGGTGCTGGAGGAGACTCTTGAGAGTCCCATGGACTGCAAGAAGATCAAACGTATCCATTCTTAAGGAAATCAGCCCTGAGTGCTCACTGGAAGGACAGATCGTGAAGCTGAGGCTCCAATACTTTGGCCACCTCGTGAGAAGAGAAGACTCCCTGGAAAAGACCCTGATGTTGGGAAAGATGGAGGGCACAAGGAGAAGGGGACGACAGAGGACGAGATGGTTGGATGGTGTTCTCGAAGCTACCAGCATGAGTTTGACCAAACTGCGGGAGGCAGTGGAAGACAGGAGCGCCTGGCGTGCTCTGGTCCATGGGGTCACGAAGAGTCGGACACGACTAAGCGACTAAACAACAACAACAACGAACAACGCTCCAGTCTGAGCTGCGCTGCTCCTCCGATTCCTGGCGAGATACCGAGGGAGATGCTCAGAGCCCAGCCAAGAGCCAAAGGCCCCCCCCCAAGGGACCGAGGGAGATGCTCAGAGCCCAGCCAAGAGCCAAAGGCCCCCCCCCAAAGGGACCAAGGGAGATGCTCAGAGCCCAGCCAAGAGCCAAAGGCCCCCCCCAAAGGGACCGAGGGAGATGCTCAGAGCCCAGCCAAGAGCCAAAGGCCCCCCCAAAAAGGGACAGAGGGAGATGCTCAGAGCCCAGCCAAGAGCCAAAGGCCCCCCCAAAGGGACCGAGGGAGATGCTCAGAGCCCAGCCAAGAGCCAAAGGCCCCCCCCAAAGGGACCGAGGGAGATGCTCAGAGCCCAGCCAAGAGCCAAAGGCCCCCCAAAAAGGGACCGAGGGAGATGCTGAGAGCCCAGCCAAGAGCCAAAGGCCCCCCCAAAAAGGGACCGAGGGAGATGCTCAGAGCCCAGCCAAGAGCCAAAGGCCCCCCCAAAGGGACCGAGGGAGATGCTCAGAGCCCAGCCCAGAGCCAAAGGCCCCCCCCAAAGGGACCGAGGGAGATGCTCAGAGCCCAGCCAAGAGCCAAAGGCCCCCCCCCAAAGGGACCGAGGGAGATGCTCAGAGCCCAGCCAAGAGCCAAAGGCCCCCCCCAGAAAAAGGGACCAAGGGAGATGCTCAGAGCCCAGCCAAGAGCCAAAGGCCCCCCCAAAAAGGGACAGAGGGAGATGCTCAGAGCCCAGCCAAGAGCCACAGGCCCCCCCAAAAAAAGGGACCAAGGGAGATGCTCAGAGCCCAGCCAAGAGCCAAAGGCCCCCCCAAAGGGACCGAGGGAGATGCTCAGAGCCCAGCCAAGAGCCAAAGGCCCCCCCCAAAAAAAGGGACCAAGGGAGATGCTCAGAGCCCAGCCAAGAGCCAAAGGCCCCCCCAAAGGGACCGAGGGAGATGCTCAGAGCCCAGCCAAGAGCCAAAGGCCCCCCCAAAAAAGGGACCGAGGGAGATGCTCAGAGCCCAGCCAAGAGCCAAAGCCCCCCCAAAGGGACCGAAGGAGATGCTCAGAGCCCAGCCAAGAGCCAAAGGCCCCCCAAAAGGGACTGAGGGAGATGCTCAGAGCCCAGCCAAGAGCCAAAGGCCCCCCCCAAGGGACCGAGGGAGATGCTCAGAGCCCAGCCAAGAGCCAAAGGCCCCCCCAAAAGGGACCGAGGGAGATGCTCAGAGCCCAGTCAAGAGCCAAAGGCCCCCCCAAAAGGGACCGAGGGAGATGCTCAGAGCCCAGCCAAGAGCCAAAGCCCCCCCCCAAAAAAGGGACCGAGGGAGATGCTCAGAGCCCAGCCAAGAGCCAAGGCCCCCCCCCCAAAGGATCCCTTGCCATAGGCGGAGCCAGGGGAAAGCTGCCCCCTTAGAGCTGCTACGGAAGGGGGGGGGCATGTCTTCTTCTTCACTACAGTATATTTGCTCAATTTCTCTAGGACTCCATCACCCCTCCCCTGTCCTCCATAATCTCTCAAGTAATCCTGTCAAAATCACTCTGCCAAACCTTTCCTCTGGGCAATGCCAGGTGACAGACTACGTGTACATGGACCATTGTCCTCTCAGGATGTGCTTATCTGCGCATATCTCCAGCTCCCTGCATATTCCCCCTCCCTCCTCCATCCAGCACTCTGCATATTCACCCCCTCCCTCCTCCATATGTTAATCTGTGTAACCCAACCTCTCCTTAATGTATTCATGATGTAATCTGTGTAACCCAACCTTTCCTTAATGTATTCGTGATGTAACTGGGAGGTATTTTGCACTGTATTCTGGGACATGGAGGGAGTTTCAAAAGTTCATGTCACCCCTTTCTCTGGGTTCAATCTCGCCTTGAACCTGTTGCGCAATAAACTTGGACCTTCTGCAGTTTGCTCCTGTGTCCGGCTGAGCTCATTTTCTTCCGCAGGGACCCACGGACTTAGTCCGATGAGCTGGGTGGCAGAGTAACCCCGCACCCAGATTTTAGCCGTAACAGTTGGCTGCCCAACGTGGGGCTTGCAGTTCTCCTGAGCTGCTGACTGGGGGCCCCGAAATCTTCAGCCGGCTCCGGGCCATTTTGCCTGGGAAGATCCTTTTGGACCCCCAGCCATCTTCTGGGCGGTAATCGAAAGCCCTAGGAGTTCAGCCGGGGAGCAAAAGAGGGATCCAGCTGGCTTATTCATCGATCCCGGGATCATCATAGAAGACGCGTGAGTATAAGGAAAAAGGAAAATCCAGTGCACTGGTGGGAAGGGGGTGGAAGTCTCCTGGCAACTGAATTCTCTGCCCTCCTCTCTATCGCTCCTTCTTGCCTTTCTCTTGGTCCGGTTAGTGAGAGAGACCGTGGACCGCTGCTCAACCCGAAAGGGGGGTTCTGAGCTCTATCCCTTTTCCTTAAAATCTCCAGCCAGCCGCACCAATTGGGAGCCCGAAAGTAAGACGGAGAGACCCGACTTGAAAGATAGCCGACTCTCTGCAACGGGCATCCCAGTTGAAAGCAAGGGGTTGGAGCTCTCTTTCCGAACTTCCCGAGCGTCCTTGCTAGGGGGCAGGAAGTGGTCTTGCTTTCTATCCCAATCCCAGCCGCACCGGTCGAGCTACATACCACGTGTACTGTAAGCTCGCTTCCGAAAGCAAGGGGGATTTTCGACCCGAAATTCTATCCAGGGACCACCCGATCTGGCACCGCATGGCGCGGGCGTCCAGTAGGGCCCCTTTTCCTGAGATGTGACGATAGGTAGGAGGTTGCCAGGAGGGATAGCCCATGAGGAATTGGGCAGGACCGGCAGAGTGGAAAGAGACCCCAGGTTATAGGAAATAAGGAAATAAGGAAATAAGAAAATAGGAAATGGAACGCAAGGAACCGGATAGCTAGAGCTCTCTAAAACCCACTAAGGAAGTTGCCAGGCAACTAGAAGCCCCTTCTCCTCTTTACTATACGTCCCTGTACTAAGCATACCAAACCCCTAGACATACCAATCCTAATCAACCCCTCTTTTTCCCCTTCTCTATCCCAGACACACCCCCCCCAAAAAAAAAGAAAAAAGCAAAAAAAGCAACAACAGCAACGCATGCATCTATAAAGGGGTACCCAGTCAACCAAGCGTTGTGAGCCCTACCAGTCTGATTACCTGGTGGTGTGTTTGAAGAGGCAAGGAGGCTCATAAAACCATGTGGGACCTTCCTACTAATTTCACTTAATGAAGCCAAAGGTAGTGGCCCAACTCCTTGCAATAACCAACTAAAGGATGAGAATATATATGTTTACATGTTGTCTGTTATGTGTGTTGTCTGTTAATACATATATGAGAATATGTATGTTTACATGTTGTCTGTTATGTGTGTTGTCTGTTCCTTCTGTCTCTGGCAGACTGCCTTTCTTAAGTGTGCATAGTTTAAACTGCAAGCTTGCTTCAAAATTTAAATCTAAGGAAGTCATGCTGGATCTTAGCAGTCCTAAATAAGAGAAAATGAGAATGAAGTGTGCAAATGTTTACCCCACCTCTTGCTTTGCCCCAACTTTTGAGATTGTGAGTCTACAGTCTTATTTTGGAAGGTGCTGATAACCTAATGTTTCTGCTGCAAAAGCCTAGTTGAGCCAACTGCTCTCTCAAGCTAAAATGCAGTGTATGTATTTCATTAAGCATATGCCTATAAAAGTATGGTGTTCATTCTAAGAAAAATATTTGAATCCAGTTTTAACTTTGATTTGCTTGGACAGAAGAGTTATTGTAAGGCTCCTGATATCAGTCTCTATAAGACTTCATGGCCTCTTTTGTTAGAAAATGCCCCCCTCCCCCTTGTTTCACTCTGCCTCTTTCAGTTGTTTTCTCCCTTCTTACTTCTGTGCCAGGTAAATTTACTCCCGAGTAAGCTTCCTTTAAAGGAAACTGCAAAGAGGGGAGGGGGCAACACTTGTGTATTCCCTTTAAAAATCAAATCTAGGGCTGCTTTAACTGTGCTTTATAAGAGATCCTCTCCCTATCTTACGAAAACTGTTCACTTCTTCCTTAAATATCATTTCAAACTCACACAAACTATCTCAAGATCTGCAAAAAGGGTTCTGTGTAAAGTTATGTACTTTTATTTTCCTCTTCCTTAGTACATGATATGAGCATAGATGTTTCCTTTCCCAGCTGTAAACCTGTACTTAAATGTGTATGCCTCTTTGGTAGTACAAATCTTGCTATGAACCCTGTATTTTAGGGTTGGACTAGATGACCCCAGGGTCCCCTTTCAACTCTCCCGATTTGTGGCTGTGTGGAAGGACATGTGTCTGCAAGCATTGGAGGGTACTTCTTAAATTCTGGTGACGTGATGGAGTTGAAATTCAACCTAGCTATGCTCTTTAGTTTTAAAAGGTGAGAGGTGAAGCCCAACTGGTAATATCAAGCATTTAAGTGATTACAGTGTTCATCATTTTGTCTATTATTTTTAAAAAAATCAAACTTAAAAGTCCATTAAAAGTTTAAGCACATAAAAATTCATATAATCAAGTAGAATTAGCCTTGACCATCCATCCTGTAAATAAAGGGCAGTAAAATTTGTCTGCAGATGGTAAGGCTGAGAATGTTAAAAAAAAAAAAAATCATATGTATTCTAACTCTCTGGCCATTTTACTCATAAATAAGAGAGCGGTTGATTGTTCCGCGAATGACCAGATAAAATGACCAATAATGATAGTCCTTTCCTGAACTCTGCACATGCACAGAGGCTAGATCAGCTTTAAAAAAAAAAAAGGAGAGAGCGAGAGAAAGGAGGGGGGAGAGAGAAGGTTTGGAGAGCGTGAAACCTATACAAATTTCCTTATGTAAAACTTGGAACCATTGAGCGAAATCATCCTTAATGTGTTTTGCTCCAGGGCTACTTAAGACAATAGAGTTAAGTACTGGACATGCCAAATTCTTTTCACAGGTAAATATCAAAGCACTCCCACTGTGAGTTCCTCTCTTGAGTAGTTCCCCCCCCCCCATGGGATTTAAATTTTATAACAGTTTTTTTTTTGTGTGTGTGTGTATATGCCTATGCATTGCCTATACATTTTAGGAACAGCATTTCCTGACGGACCTCTCACATGAAATAATTTTCCTTTTTAACCGAGTGTCCTTTCTTTTCTCCCACAGCACAAATGATAATGAGGGGATGCAAACAGTGATTTAAATACTCTATAAAAAGTAATTGCATTTGTATTTCTTTTCTTCCTTCTTCCCTTAAAGCCAAACAGCAACTTTCTTTCTGTTCTGTGAAACAAGTCTGAATCCCTGCTGTATTAGTGACCTCTATCTCTTTGTGCCTTTGACATTTTTTTAAGTTACAAATAATCTGTTTTCATTTATTTAATCAGTTTCTCCATTATGTCTATGAAGTTAATCGAAGCACAACCAAACATTGTTTGTGGAATGGTACTTGTTTACCTTTGGCCTGAGCATTTCTTACTAATTCTGTCATTTTGGCTAGTGCAAGGTACCTGCACAACTTTAAATTGCCATTCATTTTATTGGTATTAACTCATTTCCCAGTATTCCGCTATTAACATTACAGCTGATGTCACATCAAGAAACACTTTTATTTTCATTTGGGATGTTAGAATGCCAAAACAGATTACTTCAGGTTACTTATTAATTGTGTGTCTTAGCATTTATTTATTTTTGGTTCCTCATAGCTCATTTTTGTGTGTTTGTGTTTTACTTTGGGGGACATGTTCATCACATGTTGAAAGTCAGTCTCATGAAGTTCTTTTATTGAATAGCACATGGTGAATTTTAAGTTTTCCCCATTGTTTTTCCATATTTTTTTCAGTCCAGTAGTAATATGTGTGGTTTTGATAATATCTTTGTACTATTTAATAATAGTTATTTTCTGAATCTGATGTCTTTGTGTCAAGTCCATTTTCATCTAACTGGTAATCTAATTTTTTGCTTTTTTATTTTTTAACCTTTGTATTTTTTACAGTTCTCTTTCTATACATGTGGAGTAATTTTTTATTTTATAATATGAAAAGAACAACAACAACAAAAATTAAGTGAAGGAAAGCAAACAAACTTAGCAGATAATAACAGTAATTATATGGAAATGTGATAATGAATAAAATGTTTAATCCACTAAGATTGTTATTATTTGCAGCTTCCCATGGAAACTGGAGGACATCCTTTTTGCCTTTTGCCCCTTTCTTGTCTAACTGTTTTAAGTCGCCCCCAAACCCTGCCCCTTACAGGATATCACTTCTACAGATGTGCAATGATGAAAAGCAGCAACAACCCCTCAACTCAGTTCTTCGCTATCACAAGACCTGCAACACCAGAGTTTTCAAAGTGGCCACAACTATCTCTTTAAAATGATATAGACTGACGGGGGGGGGGCTGACAAAGGGGGGAGGAGTTGAATTGCAAGGACATTTTTTCACTTGAACCTCAAGCCTCTGCTCCAAGATTCAAAAGATACATACGTAAAAGATCACAATGGTGTCAAGATATGCAACAGATATTTAATTATTTTGTTTTGTATTATGTGTTATTATGTAAGAATGTTGAAATGTGTCTGACAGTGTGATTTCCACAAAGGGGGGCAATTTATTGTGTGTAACTGTTTTTATGTTTAATGTCTTATTCCTTACACACCAGTGGAGAATTCTCATGCATTTTATACTTTCTAATAGCTCACACTATTGTGTAGTCCAATGTTTAGATAACCACAATTCGTTGTCCCACCTGGCACTATGCCAACCTTCCCTACCCATTTTAAAAATGTGCTAAAACTTGCTTTACCAAGGAGAAGCTTCTAAGAAACATGAAGGTGGATATGCTTTGGTTTAGCAGGAATGATTCCTTATAGACTTAAATTGACTTATTTGGACAACTGCCCTTGTTAAGAATGGTTTTCTTTTAACAGATTGGTTTGAAGAGTTGAGAACCATGGGGCAAGATAAATTCAAATTGGACTCAGTTTGAATTGGGCACGTGTATCCAGGCTGCAATTAGCCTTTTGGTCCTTTAAGTGCAAGTGAGCAACCCCCATGCGTGCAAAACCACAGCCTATAATAAAATCCCATAGCTAAAGGCCAAGGCGAAGACATCTCCCTCAGAGATGCCCAAACCTGTGCCAGCTATGGTGAATGCCAGGCGACATGGTTAAATGAAAGCCTTGAGGGGATTCAACAGACAGGATGTGTTGCTGTAGCACTATGTCAGTGTGAGACCATCACATCAGATAACATCAGATAGTGGTTTATTTCCTTGACATCTGATGGGAGGGCGTTCCACAGGGCGGGTGCCACTACTGAGAAGGCCCTCTGCCTGGTTCCCTGTAACCTCTTTTCTCACAATGAGGGAACCGCCAGAAGGCCCTCGGCGCTGGACCTCAGTGTCCGGACAGAACAATGAGGGTGGAGACGCTCCTTCAGGTATACTGGGCTGAGGCCGTTTAGGGCTTTCAAGGTTAGCAGCAACTCTTTGAATTGTGCCCAGAAATGTACTGGTAGCCAATGTAGGTCTTTCCGGATTGGTGTTATGTGGACACGGCGGCCACTCCCAGTCACCAGCTTCCAGTCTAGCTACCGCGTTCTGGGTTACGGTAGTTGTAGTTTCTGGGTCACCTTTAAAGGTAGCCCCACATAGATAGAGCGCATGGCAGTATTCCAAGCGGGAGATAACCAGAGCATGCACCACTCTAGCGAGACAGTCCGCAGGCAGATAGGGTCTCAGCCTGCGTACCAGATGGAGCTGGTAATCAGCTGCCCTGGATACAGATTTGACCTGTGCCTCCATGGACAGCTGTGAGTCCAAAATGACTCCCAGGCTGCACACCTGGTCCTTCAGGGGCACAGTTACCCCATTCAGGACCAGGGAGTCCCCCACACCTGCCCGCCTCCTGTCCCCCAAAAACAGTACTTCTGTCTTGTCAGGATTCAACCTCAATCTGGTAGCCGCCATCCATCCTCCAACCGCCTCCAGGCACTCACACAGGACCTTCACCGCCTTCACTGGTTCTGATTTGAAAGAGAGGTAGAGCTGGGTATCATCCGCATACTGATGAACACCCAGCCCAAACCCCCTGATGATCTCTCCCAGCGGCCGCATGTAGATGTTGAAAAGAATGGGGTAGAGGACAGAACCCTGAGGCACCCCACAAATGAGAGGCCAGGGGTCTGAACACTCATCCCCCCCCCACTTTCTGAACACGGCCCAGGAGGAAGGAGCGGAACCACTATATGACAGTGCCCCCAGCTCCCAGCCCCTCAAGATGGTCCAGAAGGATGTTATGGTCGATTGTATCAAACGCCGCTGAGAGATCCAGCAGAACTAGGAAACAGCTCTCACTTTGTCCCTAGCGCGCCAGAGATCATCAACCAGTGCGACCAAGGCAGTTTCAGTCCCATGATGAGGCCTGAATCCCGACTGGAAGGGATCCAAATGGTCCGCTTCTTCCAGGCGTGCCTGGAGTTGTTCGGCAACCACTCTCTCAATCACCTTGCCCAAGAATGGTAAATTTGAGACTGGGCGATAGTTGGTCAAATTGTTGTTGTTGTTGTTTAGTCGTTTAGTCGTGTCCGACTCTTCGCGACCCCCTGGACCAGAGCACGCCAGGCCAAATTGGCTGGGTCTAAAGATATTTTTTTAAGAGGTGGTTTAATAGCTGCCTCTTTCATCGGGTCTGAGAAGGCTCCCTCACAGAGCGATGCATTCACCACCCTGCAGAGCCCATCGCCCAGCCCTTCCCGATTCACTTTTATGAGCCAGGATGAGCAAGGAGGCAGGTGGTCAGTTTCACTTGTCCAAGCAGCCTGTCCACATCCTTGGAGGTAACAAACTTGAACTGATCCCACGCAAACTGACTAGACAGAACTCTAGCACTCTCCCACCCTGGCCCTGCTCCCACGGTGGAGTCTACCTCTTTCCAAATCTGAGTCAATTTAACTGGAAAAAACTTTGCCAAATCATTGCAGGAGATCTTAGGGTCCTTTTGAGGCCCCAATGATGCAGGTGGTTCCACTAAATTGCGAACCACCTGCAATAGTCTCCTGGTGTTGTTTTCTGCAGATGCAATAGAGGCAGTTTAGACAGCCATCGTCACTTGGTAGGCTCGACGTTGAGCTCTAACCCGTATTTTGTCAGATTCAGAGTGTGTTTTCTGCCACCGACACTCTAGCCATCTCAGTGATTGTTTCATCGCCCTCAGCTCCGGGGAAAACCACGGGGCTGTCCAGGCGCCACAAGGAAATCAGCTGAAAGGCCATCAACATGGGATAAAACATCCCCTCCTCCTTTCTGGAAACCATTTGGATCCATTAAGTACCGGGGGTGGGCCATCCAAATTTGTCCCTCCTCCCTGCAGAGGGAAAGGGTCGTGGATAAGTCCAGTTGCACCAGGAAGTGATCCGACCATGCCATGACACTTCTTTTGTTTTGGTTTCACTTCGTGTCAGATCACCCACATCCATAAAGGTGAACATGCCAGGTCAAGTCCTCCATCCCAAGTTGTGGATGGCAGTGGTCTCATGAATCATTGACCTGGCATTATGCAGCAGCCTCTTCAGGTCATGTGGCTCTCCCTTGCTGATTCCAGTATCCTTCTGGTCAAGACCAGACCCGGAGGGAAGGATAGTCCTCAAACAATGACTAAACCTGCCTCCTCGGTACCGACGTGGTCTGGTCTTAGTGTAACTCTTCCTCCTAGTGCATCCCCACCCCCACCCTGGGGAACTTGCCCCTGCCATTCTGTTGAATGGGGCCGACTCCCAGACAGCCCTAACCCCCTCACCTAAAGAACAAAACTGTACAAACTATAGAAAACTATATCAGCTATACAAAAAAAATAAAAATATTAACTAATAATAATAAAAACTATTCCGTAACAGTGCATTTGCTTTGTAGGATTTGCTAGAGCTTCTCATTAAGAGAGAACTTGGCAGAAGACCAAAGGGTTCCTTCCAATCTCTCAGAGGCTTCCTGAGAGCACAGATGGATGAGCAAGACTCAGCTGGCCCTGGAACAGGAAGAGGCCATGCCATCCAAACTGGGAGCAGTGGGGGATTCTGGGAAAACTCTGTGCTGAAGATCCTGGGTGAGGAGGACACCCTCCGCTCAGAGGTGCAGAGCCAGCAGTTTGGAAGGTTCTGCTGCCAGGAGGCCAAAGGACCCCGAGAGGTTTGCAGCTGAATCTACCACCTTTGCCATCAGTGGCTGAAGCCAGAAAGGCACACGAAAGCTGAGATGCTGGATCTTGTGATCTTGGAGCAGTTCCTGGCTGTCCTTCCTCCAGAGATGGAGAGCTGGGTGAGGGAATGCGGAGCGGAGACCAGTTCCCAGGCGGTGGCCCTGGCCGAAGGTTTCCTCCTGAGTCAGGCAGAGGAGAGAAAGCAGGTGAGAGAGACTTTGCTCTGGATACTCCCAAGGGGCTCGAAACAGGATGGAAAACATCCCATAATGCCCTACTGTTAGCCCATTCTTTTCCTGGGAAGGCATCCATGGAATGAGATCTAACACCCTTAAAGTGTCTGTCTTTGTCATTCTCTTTCTAACATTTCTCGCCATTCATTCTCTGTTTTGAATCCTTGGTTTCTTTCTCAGGAAAAGGATCATTTTGCAGAAATGGACCTGGATTCCTGTGAGGCAGAGAGGCCTCCGTTGGACACCAGAGAGAGGCCACCGGCTAAGGAGGAAGGTGGCTTTTCTCATTCTGTTGCTTTCCCAACTAATCTGTGCGTACGTTTCATCTTGTTTTTTTGGGGGGGGGGACAGTAGGGTCCAGAGGAAGGGAGAAGTACTTTTTCACAACTAACATGAAATGGGCACAAATTTCCAAATGCACTCAGCAGGTAAGGCTTTCTGAAAGGCCCATCTGTAGTTAGAGATGCCCTGTTTCACCTGTGAGAGACATGGGCACGCCTGGCATCCTGCTTACCTGTTTTCTCTTTCAGGAGACAGAATGATGCCAGCAAGACCTCCTGATCCATCTTTTCATGGGAGCAGAAGGGAAGCAGCGGCTGTGGAACCAGATCAGGTCAGGGGAAGCTGCCTTGTGGGGACAGAGGCCGAGGGATGGAGCAATGTCATGGACTGGTTGGGCACAGAGGAGTGGTGGGAGGAAGCAGCCGGGGAACCAGGAAAAGAAGATGTCTCAGCCGAAGGAGTGGAGGTGGAGGAAGGATGAGCGGTCAGAGGGAGAAGAGGGAGAAACCTGGGAAGAGGAGGTGTCAGAAGCTGAAGGGGCAACAGGGCTTAGTGAGCTGGGAGACTCTGTGGCAGAATGCAGTCCAGAATCAGAGGCAGAAGAGGAAGGAGGCGAGTGGGAGGAGGAAGGTCGAGAGGCAGAGGTGAGTCAGGAGAAGGAGGAGCCACCGGGGGCTCCCTCTCCTTCTGCCAGAATCCACCCTCCCTGCTTGTCTCTCAGAGCCAAGAGAGGTCTGACAATGGAGGAGCAAAGGCAGGCTGCACACTGGCGCACTGTTCAATCGCTTGCCAGAAACCCCAGAGAGGAGGGGACTTGGAAATCTGTGGGGAGCTAGGGGCCTTCTCTTTTGGCAGCTGATTTCATGGAGGAAGACCCTGTCATGGAATTCTACTCAGTATTGATCCAGGCAGAACTCCAATGTATAGTTACCAGAGTGAAACCTAAACACGTTATAGGATTCCCAGAAATAGACCAGAGGCAATTGTATTTCATCCGGCGGAGCTTTAACTGCTACTGAATGCAAATGAGCATAATGGTCACAAATCCAAAACGTTCAGGATTGGCCTGTGCATTCATGGACAGCTGTGAGTCCAAAATGACTCCCAGGCTGCGCACCTGGTCCTTCAGGGGCACAGTTACCCCATTCAGGACCAGGGAGTCCCCCACATCTGCCCGCCTCCTGTCCCCCCAAAACAGTACTTCTATCTTGTCAGGATTCGACCTCAATCTGTTAGCCACCATCCATCCACCAACCAACCACCTCCAGGCACTCGCACAGGACCTTCATCGCCTTCACTGGTTCTGATTTGAAAGAGAGGTAGAGCTGGGTATCATCCACATATTGATCAACACCCAGCCCAAACCCCCTGATGATCTCTCCCAGCGGCTGCATTAACAGGAAGGAAATAGCAGAGCATTGTGGAGCAGATCATATTTCTGCTGTCTCAGAGGAGGACATTTCCCTTTTTCTTTTAGGGTCCAGTGTGCTTTGAAGATGTCGCTGTTTGTTTCACAGAAGAGGAGTGGGCGTTGCTGGATCCTGACCAGAGAGCTCTGCCTAAGGATGTCATGGAGGAGAATCGTGGGATCGTGGCCTCTCTTGGTAAGGCTCCCTGTGGGATCGTCCTATCTGCCAGGAAATTCAAAAAATACCTCTATGTGATTTCCACAGAGCTCAACAGCGCCCCCTACAACACCTGGGAACCTAACAACCCCACAAGAAACCTTGAACAGCAAACTCCAGTTTTTTCTGTGAACTATCTTCCTCCAGTTCTGCCTTTTTATACCACGATTCGGCTGGTCTGAACTGCCCAGGCATCTTAAATGTCAGCTTCAGAATTGTTAGGAAAGATAAGTAGCTTCTGTCAGGTTTTCTTTCCTTTTTTTTTTTTTTGCTCCTGTCGGTCTTGGGTTGACCAAAGAGACGACTGACATAGGAGATGGAGGGGATGCCATGACTGGGCCAAACAAAATCCGTCCCAGAGAAGAGCCAGGCTTATTGAATTTCAGGTAGTAGTAGCAGTGATAATAATAGTAGTAATTTTTATTTATCCCCTGCCCATCTGACTGGGTTGCCCCAGAAGAAGAAGAAGAAGAAGAAGAAGAAGAAGAAGAAGAAGAAGAAGAAGAAGAGTTTGGATTTGATATCCCGCCTTTCACTCCCCTTCAGGAGTCTCAAAGCGGCTCACATTCTCCTTTCCCTTCCTCCCCCACAACAAACCCTCTGTGAGGTGAGTGGGGCTGAGAGACTTCAGAGAAGTGTGACTGGCCCAAGGTCACCCAGCAGCTGCAGGTGGAGGAGCGGAGACGCGAACCCGGTTCCCCAGATTACGAGACTACCGCTCTTAACCACTACACCACACCACTCTGGGTGGCTTCCAACACATACATACACATGAAACATTAATAATAACCATCTGATCCCATATAAAAAATGCATTAGTGGCTAAAATCATGGAAACTTTTTAAAAAGTGTGTTTCCGAGGTTTGATGGCTCATAACACCACTTTTTTTGGGAGTAATACCATAGGAAAGATAACTTAATGAGTAATGCAATGCAATAACTTTTATGAAGGAGTATTTATTAGAACAGCAGTCATAAAAAAGAAATGTGAAACACATAGAAAAAAGGAGATATACAGAAATTCTCACCATGTCAATTAATACTGACTTCGATAACCTTTAACTTTAATTCCGGCCTTACAACGCCTTCCCATGGAGTGAAGCAAGTTTTTTAGTTCTGCAGCTGTGATAATGTGAAACCAAGATGGAATTAATAATAATAATAATAATAATAATAATAATAATAATAATAATTTATTCATACCCCGGCCTCCCCAGCCAAGACCGGGCTCAGGGTGGCTAACAACCAATAATAAAAACAAGTTGATTAAAATACAATTTAAAAGATTAAGATACAACATTAAAACATTAGGATGCAGCCTCTTCAAGGGAGGAGAAAGGAAAAAGAAAGAGGGGGAGAGAATCAAACTGATTCTAAGCCAAAGGCCAGGTGGAACAACTCTGTCTTACAGGCCCTGCGGAAAGAAATCAGATCCTGCAGGGCCCAGGTCTCATGAGGCAGAGCGTTCCACCAGACTGGAGCCAGTGTTGAGAAGGCCCTGGCTCTGGTTGAAGCCAATCTAACTTCCTTAGGGCCTGGGACCTCTAGGGTGTTGCTATTTATGGACCTTGAGGCTCTCCATGGGGCAGACCGGGAGAGGCGGTCCCGAAGGTACGAGGGTCCTAGACTGTGAAGGGCTTTAAAGGTCAAAAGCAGCACCTTAAATCTGACCCTGTACTCCACCGGGAGTCAGTGCAGCTGGAAAAGCACTGGATGAATATGCTCCCATGGCAGAGACCCCGTGAGGAGCCTCGCTGCAGCATTCTGTACCCGCTGGAGTTTCTGGGACAGCTTCAAGGGCAGCCCTGCGTAGAGCGAATTACAGTAGTCAAGCCTGGAGATGACTGTCGCATGGATCACTGTGGCCAGGTCGGGGCGGGAAAGGTAAGGGACCAACTGCTTGATGCGGCAAAGGTGGGAAAATGTCGCCTTGGCTGTTGCTGTAACCTGGAAAGGGAGGCGTCAAGGATTACACCCAAACCCTTAACGGAAGGCAATGGCAAGAGAAGGGAGTTGGTCCCTCATCCCCTCATTTCGCTTGGACTATTCCCAGGCCATTCCAGCAGTGGAATAGGATTTCACATTCAGAACGCTTCAGTTCAGGCTCAAGTATTTGATTTATGTATTTGGGGGCATTGACGTTCCCATTAATGACACAAATTCTGCCCACACCTTTTGCTGTCATACAACCCCAGATCATCACACTGTCTGGGTGTTTCACGGTCAGTATAATGCAAGTAGGATGTAAATCTTCTCCGATTCTCCTCCTCGCATATTTCATCCCCCACTACCAATCAAGGAGATTGGGGTCTCATCACTCCAAATAACACTGTCCCATTGTTCCGCTGTCCAGTTAACACCGGTTTAAGCCCAGTTTAATCTTTTCCACCTTGGCTTGAGAGATAATAGCTTTTCCCTTGGAATTCTAGCGTTTAGACCAGTCCTTGCACTCAGCTTCACCTTCCATTGCCCCATGTCATCTTGTAAACACTCAGATGATTTTCTTCTGTCCTGTAGGCACAGTCTCTTCATTCTTCGATCGTCACTTGCTGTTGTGCACCTTTTCCTGCCTTTACCAGTCTGATTTTGTAGTGACTGAGTCTCCTTATGTTGTTGTTTAGTTGTTTAGTCGTGTCCGACTCTTCGTGACCCCCTGGACCAGAACACACTAGGCACTCCTGTCTTCCACTGCCTCCCACAGTTTGGTCAAACTCATGCTGGTAGCTTCGAGAACACTGTCCCACCATCTCATCCTCTGTCGTCCCCTTCTCCTTGCGCCCTCCATCTTTCCCAACATCAGGGTCTTTTCCAGGGAGTCTTCTCTTCTCATGAGGTGGGCAAACCATTGGAGCCTCAGCTTCAGGATCTGTCCTTCCAGTGAGCACTCAGGGCTGATTTCCTTCGGAATGGATACGTTTGATCTTGCAGTCCATGGGAGTCTCCTTTTTTTTTTAAGTTTCAAAAAAAATTTACAATAATAAGAAAATGAGTAAAAAAAAGAAACAAAGAAAATACAGGATACAGAAAAATAAAAACAATTAAAAACAAATCAATCTTTCCATATCTTGTCTTTCATTTACTTGTTTCCCTGACCTCCTCATACCTCCCTTTTTTGTATTCCAGTTCAGTTAGTTAAATCAGCAAATCCTTTCCCTCTTTATTTTTATCTTAATCCATTATCTTAATGTATTATAACTTTAGATTCTCACATGTTAGCAATCCATTTTTGCATACTCCTTTGTAACATTGCTGCTAAAACCACTTAACTTCTTATCCAACATCATTCTAACATTCATTAATTTTACAATATTTCTGTAGATAGTCTTTAAATTTCTTCCAGTCTTCTTCCACCGACTCTTCTCCCTGGTCTCGGATTCTGCCAGTCATTTCCGCCAGTTCCATATAGTTCATCACCTTCATCTGCCACTCTTCCAGGGTGGATAGATCTTGTGACTTCCAATACTTTGCAATAAGTATTCTTGCTGCTGTTGTTGCATACATAAAGAAAGTTCTATCCTTCTTTAGCACCAATTGGCCGACCATGCCCAGGAGAAAGGCCTCTGGTTTCTTCAGGAAGGTATACCTAAATACCTTTTTCATTTCATTATAGATCATCTCCCAGAAACCCTTGATCCTTGGGCACGTCCACCAAAGGTGAAAGAATGTACCTTCAGTTTCTTTACATTTCCAACATTTATTATCGGGCAAATGATAAATTTTTGTAAGCTTGACTGGTGTCATGTACCACCTGTATATTGTTTTCATAATATTCTCTCTTAAGGCATTACATGCCGTGAACTTCATACCTGTGGTCCATAACTGTTCCCAGTCAGCCATCATAATGTTATGTCCAACATCTTGTGCCCATTTAATCATAGCAGATTTCACCGTTTCATCCTGAGTATTCCATTTCAACAGCAAGTTATACATCCTTGACAAAGTCTTAGTTTTAGGATCTAACAGTTCTGTTTCCAATTTTGATTTTTCCACCTGGAAGCCAATTTTCTTGTCCAAATTGTATGCCTCCATTATTTGATAATAATGAAGCCAATCTTGCACTTTATTTTTTAGTTTTTCAAAGCTCTGCAATTTCAATTTATCTCCCTCTTGTTCCAGAATTTCCCAATATTTCGGCCATTTGGCCTCCATATTGAGGTTTTTCTGAGCCTTTGCTTCCATCGGTGACAACCACCTTGGGGTTTTATTTTCAAGTAGGTCCTTATATCTTGTCCAGACATTAAACAGTGCTTTCCTGACAATATGATTTTTAAATGCTTTATGTGCTTTGACCTTATCATACCACAAATATGCATGCCACCCAAATACATTATTAAAACCTTCTAAATCCAAAATGTCTGTGTTTTCAAGAAGCAGCCATTCTCTCAGCCAGCAAAATGTGGCTGATTCATAATAAAGTTCAAGGTCTGGCAGGGCAAATCTACCTCTTTCTTTTGCATCCGTTAGTATTTTAAATTTTATTCTGGGCTTCTTGCCCTGCCAGACAAATCTAGAAATATCTCTCTGCCACTTCTTGAAACAGTCCATTTTATCCAAAATTTGCAAAGTTTGAAACAAAAACAACATTCTTGGCAAAATATTCATTTTTATCGCAGCGATACGGCCTAGCAATGAAAGCTTCAAATTTGTAAATCTTTTTTCACTTCCGTCCAGCATTGTTCATGGTTATCTTTAAATAAATTCACATTCTTAACAGTCATATTAACCCCCAGGTATTTCACTTTCTTAACCAAAGTTAAACCTGTTTCTGTGATGGCCTGGGATTCGGATTCGGAGGATGAAACAGAGGAATCCCAGCCTGCACAGGAGTCCCCGCCTCCAGGGCCGGCTGAACTGGGGCAAGGCCTAGATGCTGAAGAGCCTGCACCTGTGGCAGTGCAGCAGGAGCTGGCCCCAGGTGAAGTCCTCCTGGCCCCAGAGAGGCCTGATGACTCAGTGGTCACAGGTGAGCCTCCTCCAGGGCTCAGTAACCCTTTGGCCTCTCCTGATCTGCAGAGGCTTAGGGCAGAGAGGCGAAGGGAACTAGTTGCCCCCAGGAGGAGTGCTCGCCTTAAGGCCAGAGGAGGCGGGGCTCCTGGGGGTCGGGACCGCCCCTGACCTTGGAAGAGGATAAAAGCCCAGTCAGGCCGGCCCCAGGTTGCGGGAGCAACGTCGTTGTTGGCCACGGACCTTCCTGTGTTCTTGATCCCTGCTCGGCCTCCTGCTCCTGACTATCCGGTACGCCTGTCCCCTGCTCGGCTTCCTGTTCCTGACTAGATAGATAGATAGATAGATAGATTCTTTATTGTCATTACACTAGTGCAACATTGCACAAGTGCAACGAAATTGGATGCCATCCCTTAAAAACAACAAAAGCAAAACAACAGCAACAACCAAACAAACCACCTTCCAACCACACCCACACCCATCAAACTCCCAGGTCTCACTATCGAGTTACAGCATTCAAAAAGGCCACAGCTCTTGGATAGAAACTGTTTTTTAGTCTATTTGTCCTTGACTTGATGTTTCTATACCTCCTGCCAGAAGGCAGTAGTGCAAACAGACTGTATCCCGGGTGAGATGGATCCTGCAGGATGTTGTTTGCTTTCCTAAGGCAATGGGAACCGTACAGTTCTTCCAAAGGTGGGAGAGGGTGACCAATAATCCTTTGGGCTGTGGTTATGACCTTCTGGAGCACCTTCCTCTCCCTAGCTGTACAACTGGAGAACCAAGCACAAATACAGTATGTAAGTATGCTCTCTATGGAGCCTCGGTAGAAGGACACCAGCAGTCTCTCACTCAGATTGTTCTTTTTTAAAAGTCTGAGGAAATAAATTCTCTGCTGGGCCTTCTTCACCAGAGCAGTGGTATTTGCGCTCCAAGTCATGCCCTGATCCATAGTCACTCCCAAAAACCTGAATTCCGCCACCCTCTCCACCCGTTCCCCGTTGATATACAAGGGCTGAATGTCCGCCTTTTTCTTCCTGTAATCCACCACCAATTCCTTGGTCTTAGCCGTATTAAGAGCCAGATTGTTCTCTCCACACCAAACACAGAGCCGCTCCACCTCGTCCCGATAGGCGGACTCATCCCCTCCTGAAATGAGCCCCACCACCGTAGTATCATCAGCAAACTTGATGATTTTGTTGCTGGAGTAGATGGCTGTACAGTCATACGTATAGATAGTGTAGAGCAGGGGACTCAACACGCAACCCTGTGGTGAGCCGGTGTTAAGGCTAAGGGCTGTGGACACATGTGACCCTACTCTAACCCTCTGAGAACGTTCTGACAAAAAATCCAAAACCCAGAGACAGGTGGAGTTGGGGAGTCCAATCGTCTCTAGCTTGGACACCAGTCTATGGGGGAGGATAGTGTTAAAAGCAGAGCTAAAATCCACAAACAGCAGCCTCACATAATTCCCCGGCCGCTCCAGATGGGACAGAGCAGCATGGAGAGTGGTGGTGATAGCGTCTTCTGTGGATCTATTTGCCCTGTATGCAAACTGGTAGTTGTCAAAAGTTGATGGAAGACAGGAAATAATATGACGGCGCACCAGTTTCTCAAAACACTTCATGATGATTGGAGTCAGTGCAACTGGTCTGTAGTCATTCAAACTACTGATTGTGGATTTTTTAGGCAGAGGGACAATAGTTGACGACTTCAGGCAGGGTGGGACAATAGACTGGTGTAAGGACTTATTGAAGATCTTAGTGAAGACCCTCGCCAGCTGATCCGCACAGCCCTTCAACACCTTTCCAGTGATACCATCAGGTCCAGCCGCCTTCCTCGGATTCACCATCCTCAATACTTGTCTCACCTCGTGCTCCTCTACAGTGAATGAGGGGCCCCTATGGGCTGGTGGCTGTAATACCGGCGTCTCAGGTGGCTCCTTCTCGAAGCGAGCAAAGAAGAGGTTAAGCTCCTCCACCAGCAAAGGGTCACCGTCGACAGCGCCAAGGTTAGGTTTGTAGTTGGTAATATGCAGTACTCCTGTTCCCTGCTCGGCCTCCTGTTCCCGACCATCCGGCGTTCCTGTTACCTGCTCAGCCTTCTGTTCTAGCGTTCCTGTTCCCCGCCCGGCTCTCTGCATCGGACCTCGCCCCTCTTCGTGTGGACTCTGCTACACTCACGGTACCTTACCCCCGGGACCAGCACAGTTTGCTCCTTCGTAGGGGTGCGTTCGGGAAGAGCCAGAGGCCATGGCTGACCAGGCGGCTGCACTGGTGACTTTGGCCCAGGAGAACCAGGCCTTGACTCACACCGTGCAGCAGCTCAGTGACGCGGTTGTGGCACTTCAGCAACGCTTGGAAGCCCTACCGGCTCCTGGGGCCGACGCCCCGGCGCCTGGCAAGTACCCAGTGGCTTTGCCTGAGAAATTTGATGGAGCCCCGGCCAGCTTTCCCATGTTCCTGGCCCAGGCCAAGCTGTATATTCAGGGGCGAGCCCGGAACTTTCCTGACGACCGCACCAAGGTGCACTTTTTGATTAGTTTGTTAAAGGACCAGGCGGCCAAGTGGGCGTTGCCGCTACTCAGGCAAGACTCCCCCTTGCTGGCAGACTATACGGGGTTTTGCAATCGTTTGGAGGCCGCTTTCGGCAACCCCCAGAAAGGGAGTCAAGCCAACCGGGCGATTCGGCGTTTGAAACAGGGCAAGTCCACGGTGGCCGCATATACCACGGAGTTTCGGCTGTTGGCACAGGACTTGACCTGGAATGATTCGGCACTGCGGGACCAGTATCTCGAAGGGCTTTCGGACGAGGTACTGGATCAGTTGGCCACAATGGAACGCCCCACCACGCTAGACACTCTCATTCAACGGAGTCTACAAATAGACGACCGGTTGGAGGATCATCGTCAGGCCCGGGGTCGCCGACACTTCCAGTTCACGGCACCAGCGTTTTCCGGCAGCCCCACGGTCACAACTGATTTAACGGAGGAGCCTATGCAGCTCGGGGCAGTGCGGCCACGCCTTTCCCCCGCAGAGAAGGCGCGGCGTCGGGAGGGAAATCTCTGTCTTTACTGTGGCGGAAGTGGACACTTCGCTCGGTCTTGCCCTGAGAAACGCCAGCCGCAGGGAAACCGCCAACCCCAGTAGCTGATGGCCCTAGCTACCGGGGGTCCCAAACCGCGCAGAATGGGCCTGCACCAATGGACTTGCAACATCTTATGGTTTCGGTACGTTTATACCCTCCAGGTGGGCCCTGGATCCACACCCATGCTTTGGTAGATTCAGGGGCAACCCGCTCCTATATGGACGCTGCTTTTGCCGCCCATCATCAGGTGCCACTTCGGAACAAGCCAGTACCGGTCCAGGTGGAAGCGATTGACGGACGACTTCTGTGTTCAGGTGCCGTTACTCAGGAGACCCAGCCCCTGGTCCTGTGTTTCCAGCAGCACCGGGAGTTGCGAACTTTGGACATTGCCTCTATGCCCCGCTTCCCCCTGGTGCTCAGGATGGACTGGCTGGAAGCCCACAACGTTCAGATTGACTGGGTCAAACGGACCGTGCACTTCCCAGACCCATGTTCCCATGCTCAATCCGGGACGCTGGCGGCCGCGCCCTCAGAGGAGGCAGCACCCACGCTCCCAGCCGTGTATCAGGACTACCAGGACGTGTTCGAGGAACGGGGGGGCAGACCAGCTGCCGCCGCATCGGCCTTTTGACTGCGGCATAGACCTCCAACCCGGAGCGCCTTTACCAGTGAGTCGCTTATATTCCCTAACAGAGCCAGAGCGCGAGGCTTTGCAGGACTTCTTGCGCAAGAACCTGGAGCGTGGGTTCATTAGGCCTTCCACCTC
The DNA here is from genome assembly GCF_965113315.1 of Podarcis vaucheri. Lineage (NCBI taxonomy): Eukaryota > Metazoa > Chordata > Lepidosauria > Squamata > Lacertidae > Podarcis > Podarcis vaucheri. Next base: position 721,744 of record NC_138762.1, on the reverse strand, counting down.
GCCTACCGCGGCACCAGTGCTTTTCGTTAAGAAGAAATGTGGGGAACTCCGCCCTTGCCATGACTACCGAGCCCTGAACAAAATTACCGTCCCAGATCGGTACCCCTTGCCCCTTATCTCGGAGCTGCTGGAGCGGGTGCAAGGGGCACAGGTGTTCACCAAGCTGGACCTCCGGGGGGCCTACAACTTGATTCGGATCCGAGCCGGGGATGAGTGGAAGACAGCGTTTGGGACCCGGTACGGGCAGTTCGAATATTTGGTTATGCCGTTCGGTTTGTGCAACGCGCCTGCTGTGTTCCAACGCTACATCAACCACGTGTTTCAGGACTTGTTAGACAAGTACGTGGTGGTGTATTTGGATGACATACTGATTTACTCCCGTGACCCGGCTCGCCATGAGGGACATGTCCGGACCGTGCTGCAACGCTTGCGTGAGCACCGTTTGTACGCAAAGCTCAGCAAGTGCGAGTTCCATCAGCGGACTGTGGACTTCCTTGGTCACCGGCTCTCTCCGGATGGGGTGCAAATGGACCCGGGGAAGGTGACAGCGGTTCAAGAATGGGCGGCACCCCAGAACCGCAAGGACCTACAACGTTTCCTGGGGTTCGCCAATTACTACCGGACCTTCATCGCTGATTATGCTCATCGCACCACCCCGTTGACCCGGCTACTGCGCCCCAAGACGCCGTTTTCCTGGGACAAGGAGGCAGAGGAGGCGTTTCAGGGGTTGAAGGCCTGTTTCCAGAGGGCACCAATCTTACAACATCCTGACCCCTCTCGACCCTTTGTGGTGGAGACCGACGCCTCCAGTACGGCTCTCGGTGCCGTCTTGTCTCAACAGATTGGTCCTGAAGCGCCACTCTTACCCTGTGCCTTCTATTCCCGCCAGCTCCTACCAGCGGAGCGTAACTATACTGTGTGGGAGCGGGAACTACTGGCCATCAAGGTAGCCTTTGAGGTCTGGCGCCATCATCTTGAGGGGGCACGACATCCGATGGAGGTGAGAACCGACCACCGGAACCTGGAGTACCTCCAGACCACCCGCAAGCTGAACCAAAGACAGATCCGGTGGGCGTTGTTCTTTTCCCGGTTCCAGTTTCGGATCTGCTACATCCCTAGCTCTCAGAATCAGAAGGCGGATGCCCTGTCCCGGAAACCTGAAGACAACGCAGACACGGTACAGCAAGCAGAACCCACCACGATCCTACCTCCGGCTGCATTCCTGGCCACCCAGGAGGCGCAGCCACTGCAGGTTCGGGTGCGGGAACAGCAGCGGGTCGACGCTTGGGCCCAGGATCATCTCCGGGAGCTGGCTGAAGGGTCCAGCCCACAGTATCCGGGGCTGGTCCTGCATCAGGGCCTTCTGCTGCACCACGGTCGGCTGTACGTCCCGCCAGGGCCACTACGGCTGGAGGTTCTCCGGATGGCCCATGATGCCCCAGCAGCGGGGCACTTTGGACGGTATCGGACCACCCACTTGGTCAGTCGGGAGTTTTGGTGGCCCCGCCTGAAGGCTGACGTGGCTCGCTACGTTGCTGGTTGTGATGTCTGTCGCCGCGCCAAGGGTCCTACCGGGCGACCCCCCGGCCTACTCCAGCCATTGCCAGTTCCACCGCGCCCTTGGCACACGGTTTCGTTGGACTTTGTAGTGGACTTACCCTCGTCTCGTGGCTGTACCTGCCTTCTGGTTTTCTCCGACCATTTCACCAAGATGGTACACTGCGCTCCCTGTCCATCTGTACCCACAGCCAAGGAAACTGCTCAGCTGTACCTTCAGCATGTCTTCCGCCTGCATGGACTACCTGAGCGCGTGGTGTCCGACCGGGGAGTTCAGTTCACATCCCGGTTCTGACGAGCATTGCACCAGACCCTCGGGACAGAGGTCTGCCTCTCGTCAGCCTACCACCCACAGACCGATGGCCAGACGGAATGGGCGAACGCGGTGCTGGAGCAGTACCTCCGGTGTTACTGCAGCTACCAGCAGGATGACTGGGTCGACCACCTGGCATTGGCGGAGTTCGCCTATAACAACGCGGTGAATGCGTCCACCCAGCAGACCCCGTTCCAGGCCAGTTATGGTTATCATCCACGGCTGTTTCCAGAGGTGCTGCCGGCATCCGCGGTCCCGGCAGTGACGGAGTGGCTTCAAGAGCTCCAGTCCCAGCAACAGCTTTTGGGGGAGCAACTGCACCAGGCCAAGGAAGCGTACAAAGCCCAGGCCGACCGTCACCGCCAGGTGGGGCCGGAACTTCGCGTCGGTGACCTGGTTTGGCTCTCCACTCGCCATCTCCACCCCTCTCGACCTTCGCGGAAGTTGGACGCCCGCTTCACCGGCCCGTTCCCTATCGTAGACCAAGTCTCTCCTGTGGCATTCCGTCTCCGGTTACCCGCAACCCTGAAGGTTCACCCGGTCTTCCACAGGTCCCTTTTGAGTCCGGTGGCCCCACCTGACGAGTTCCACCCGAACCGTCCCCGACCGCAGCCAGTGTTGGTTCGGGGAGAGCCTGAGTACGAGGTGGAACGCATCCTGGACACCCGATACCGCAGGGGAAAGCTGCAGTATCTCATTGACTGGAAGGGGTACGGACCGGAGGACCGTTCCTGGGAACCAGCGGCCAACGTCCACGCACCTGCCTGCCTCCGAGAGTTCCATGCGACGTACCCCGGCAAGCCGGGTCCGGACCCTCGGTTGAGGGGGGGGCCTGGGAGGGGGGATGGTGTGATGGCCTGGGATTCCGATTCAGAGGATGAAACAGAGGAATCCCAGCCTGCACAGGAGTCCCCGCCTCCAGGGCCGGCTGAACTGGGGCAAGGCCTAGATGCTGAGGAGCCTGCACATGTGGCAGTGCATCAGGAGCTGGCCCCAGGTGAAGCCCTTCTGGCCCCAGAGGGGCTTGATGACTCAGTGGCCACAGGTGAGCCTTCTCCAGGGCCCAGTGACCCTTCGGCCTCTCCTGATCTGCAGAGGCTTAGGGCAGAGAGGCGAAGGGAACTGGTTGCCCCCAGGAGGAGTGCTCGCCTTAAGGCCAGAGGAGGCGGGGCTCCTGGGGGTCGGGACCGCCCCTGACCTTGGAAGAGGATAAAAGCCCAGTCAGGCCGGCCCCAGGTTGCGGGAGCAACGTCGTTGTTGGCCACGGACCTTCCTGTGTTTTTGATCCCTGCTCAGCTTCCTGTTCCTGACCATCCGGCGTTCCTGTTACCTGCTCAGCCTTCTGTTCCAGCGTTCCTGTTCCCCGCCCGGCTCTCTGCATCGGACCTCGCCCCTCTTCGTGTGGACTCTGCTACACTCACGGTACCTTACCCCCGGGACCAGCACAGTCTCCCTCTGAAACCTCTCTCTCTCAATCACTGTTAGATTTTTCTCTAAAACCTTGGTTTTTAACTTATTCAACTTAAATCTTGCGGCCTGACCAAATTCTTGAATCAGTTCCAATACTCTTTTAGTACTAGATTCTGGCTCCTGTAATGTCAATACTAAGTCATCCGCAAATGCTTTCAATTTGTACTGTTTGGCTCCGACTTGTATACCCTTAACCAATTGGTCCCTTCTAATCATATTTAACAGGACCTCCAGGACCGATATAAAAAGCAATGGGGAAATTGGGCAACCTTGTCGTGTCCCTTTCTCTATCTTAAATTCCTCTGTCACCACATTATTAACAATTAGTTTAGCCTTTTGTTCAGAGTATATTGCACTTATACCATTTCCAAAACCTTGACCAACCCGCATCCCCTGTAGGTTCTTCATAAAACTCCAGGAAATATTGTCAAAGGCTTTCTCCGCGTCCACAAATATCAAAACAGCCTTGGTGTTAATATTCACTTGTAATTTCTCTAAAATGTTAATTCTGTTTCTCGTATTATCAGACAAGTGTCTGCCCGGGAGAAAGCCTGCTTGATCTTTATGTATCTCTTCCACTAGTACTTTTTTAAATCTTTTAGCCAAAATATCTGCGAAAATTTTATAATCCACATTAAGCAGAGATATGGGGCAGCAATTCTTAAGCTGTGTCTTCTCAGACTCAGTTTTCGGTATAAGTGTAATGTAAGCTTCCTTCCACGACTCTGGTGCTTTTTCCCCTTCCAAAATTTCATTGCAAACTTCCTTTAGTGGTTGTATTATCCAACTTTTCAAAGATCTATAGTATCTTGAAGTTAAGCCGTCCGGCCCTGGAGATTTACCCAATTGCATATTCTGGATGTCACCTTCTACCTCCTGTTCAGTTATTTTATAATTCAACATTAGCTTGTTTTCTTGAGAGATTTTTTGTAGTACATTTATTTTCAAAAATTGATCTATCTCAATTTCTTTCTGTGGCCCTTGTGTATATAGTTGCTTAAAGTACCTCTGGAAACAATTTCTAATCTCCACTGGGTTCTGTATATTCTTTCCTTCCACTTCCAAATTTGTAATAGTGTTGAGTTTTTGTCTTTTTTTCATTTGCCAGGCCAGCAATTTCCCACATTTATTAGCCGACTCAAATGTCTTTTGTCTCATCTGTTTAATTTTCCATTCTATTTCCTGGTTCATCATTTTCATATATTGTACTTGATATAACTTTATTTCTCTCAAAATCTCTTGCGACTTTGGTTTTGCTCTCAGTTTCTTCTCACCTTCCTTTATTTTCTCCAAAATTTTGTCTTTCTTCTCGTTTTGAGTTCTCTTCTTTATTGCATTCTGTTGTATCAGGAACCCTCTCATGACCGCTTTACTTGCATCCCAGATTACTCTTTTTTCAACAGTAGTATTCATATTTATCTCAAATAGTCTCTCAAGGTTTTTTGGGCCTTCTTAATCACTTCTTCGTCCCTAAACAAGATGTCATTCATCCTCCATCTGAAAGAGCCAATTGGTGTTAGTTTCATCTCCATCTTTACAGCATTATGGTCGGAGCAAGTTTTAGGGCAAATTTCCACTTTTCTTTTTTTATTTTTATAAATATTTATTAAGGTTTTTACAATATTACAAAATGAAAAAGAAAAAAGAAAAAATACAAAATAGTTAAAAACAATTCAATCTTTTCATCACTTATCTTTCATTTACTTGTTTCCCGGACCTCCTCATACCTCCCTTTTTTGTATTCCAGTTCAATTTATTAGTTCAGCAATTCCTTTCCCTCCTTATTTTATCCTGATCTTTAATCTTAAATTATTATAGCATTAAATTTTTGCCTATTAAAAAACCATTTTTTCATATTCTTTTATACCATTACAGCTAGAAACCACTTAATTTCAATCCAACATCATTCTAACATTCATTAATTTTGCAATATTTCTGTAAATAGTCTTTAAATTTCTTCCAGTCTTCTTCCACCGACTCTTCTCCCTGTTCTCGGAATCTGCCAGTCATTTCCGTCAACAAATTTCCACTTTTCTTGTCTTTGGAGCCAGTCCTCTAGTTACCCAAATTTGTCAATTCTTGTCCATGTCATTTTGGCTTCAGAGAAAAAAAGTTCCCTCTCTACCCAAGGGGTTCTTTGTTCTCCAAATGTCAACTAAATCCAAATTGACAACATTTCTTTTGACAACATTTCTTGGACTTTTGTGAAAAAGAACTTACAGGGTATGGGGGTAGGCCAAGGTTTTGAAAACGGTATAAGTGCAATATATTCAGAGCAAAAGGCTAGATTAATTGTAAATAATGTGGTGATGGAAGAATTTAAGATAGAAAAAGGGACACGACAAGGTTGCCCAATCTCCCCATTGCTTTTTATATCGGTTCTGGAGGTTTTGCTGAATATGATTAGAAGGGACCAGTTGGTTAAAGGTATACAGGTCGGAGCCAAACAGTACAAATTGAGAGCATTTGCAGATGATTTAGTATTGACGTTACAGGAGCCAGAATCTAGTACTAAAAGGGTCTTAGAACTGATTCAAGAATTTGGTCAGGTTGCAGGGTTTAAACTGAATAAGTAAAAAACCAAGGCTTTAGCTTGCAGCTTCTTTGCTTTAGTCTATTTACAAGAAACGGAAGGCGGACTTCCTGTTTATGCCTCCCCGCTTCGTTGCCGAATTAAACCTTTTTTTTTTTTTGCTTCAATTTTTCAATTTATCCTACTCACGGATAGTTGCTTTTGTAGTCGAATTGTCACAGGAAAAAGTCAGCGCTCTCCGGTAACAGCTGTGCGGCTTCGCTCCACGGAAGAAGTAGTTGACTCACAGCACCGCACCACTCGCCCCGCTTCGCTCCGGAGCCCGCGATCGGGTTTCCTTACGAGTTGGGGGGGCGCAAAGGGTGCCCGCCGAGTCCCACGCTCACAGGCTTCACCCGCCTGTGATTTTTAGAGGGTCCCCGCTTCGCCGTAGCGGTACTGACCCGATTCCCGCAGAGCTGGTCCCTCCAAGTCAGAGGGAGTCCGCCATTACCGATGGCGCCAACCCGGAAGTCTCCTTATACCTCTTCACAAATATAGAAAGGCCAGCTTTGGTTAAGTTTTCCTCAATCTTCTTCTTTTTTAAAAATGAATATTTATTGAATTTTATAACAAATAAAAATATCTCAATCATCATGTTATATACAAATGTTCTCCCTTCCGTTCTCCGGACTTCCCTCAACTCCCCCTCTACTGAGTTATTTAGTTTTATTTATTGTGTCCTGCTTTATGTAAAAGTAAATTCCCTTATCATTTTGCTAAAATTTCTGTTACTATAATAAAGTTGTGAACGTTTATTCAGACCCTGCCAGTTGTTTTTTCTGCAAATAACCTGTAAATGGTTCCCAAACTCTTTTAAAATCCTTTTTGTCCTTCTCTCGTACTTTCTCTGTTAGCTTAGCCAATTCTGCATAATTCATCAGTTTTTCTTACCATTGTTCTTTTGATGGTATTTCTTCCATCTTCCAATTTTGTGCAGACAAGATATTTGCCGCTGTTGTAGCATACATAAATAATGTCCAGTTTTCTTTTGGCAGCTCTTGATTTGAGATACCTAACAGAAAGGCTTCAGGATGTTTACCAAAGCTCATTTTAAACATTTTTTTCAGTTCATTATATATCATTTCCCAATATTTTTAATGCATTTGCATTCCCACCACGTATGATAAAATGTTCCTTCCTTTTCTTGACATCTCCAGCATCTCTTATTTTCTTTCTTAAACATCTTTGCCAATTTCACTGGTGTGATATACCATCTATACATCATTTTCATGTAATTCTTTCTTAATAATATACAATCTGTAAATTTTATATCAACTTTCCACAGTATAACATAACACACTGACAAAAGTCAAGCTAAGCAAGTTGTGCTTCCTTTTTCTGGTTATTTCGCTATGGCTTTTGATAGAATACAGATAATTACATTCTTCATTAAATTATCTTTCCATTGATACATAATTTTGTGGTATTACTCTAAACGAAGTCATGTTACGAAGCATCAAACATCTGAAATATACTTTTTTCCCAAAAGGCTTCCACAATTTTGGCCACTACTGTATATCAAACAAATCAACATTCAACAATCCATTAGAATATATGAATAAAAATGTTGGTTAATGACAACCAACAAAGGCATTAACAAAGACCCAACTCCCTTCAGTTCTTCTTGATTTGTTCCTGAGGCTCTAATCCCTTTTTTGTCTCCATTGCAGATTTTGATAAATTGGAAAACAAGAACAAGGATGAACATGACAAAACCCCCGGAGAGAAGCCATGCAAAAATTTGGAATGTGGAGAGAGCTGCAGTCAGAGCTCCCATTCCACTTCCCAACAAAGAATTCTCATTGGAAAGAAACCCTATCAGTGCGTGGAATGTGGAAAGAGCTTCAGTCAGAACTCCAATCTCACTAAGCATCAGAAAATTCATACAGGAGAGAAACCCTATCAGTGTGTGGAATGTGGAAAGACCTTCAGTCGGAACGACTCTCTCACTTCCCATCGAAGAATTCATACAGGAGAGAAACCCTATCAGTGTGTGGAATGTGGAAAGAGCTTCAGTTATAGTGCATCTCTCACTTCCCATCACAGAATTCATACAGGGGAGAAACCCTATCAGTGCTTGGAATGTGGAAAGACCTTTAGTCAGAGAAGCCAACTAACTTCCCATCAGAAAATTCATACCGGGGAGAAACCCTATCAGTGCATGGAATGTGGAAAGAGTTTCAGTCAGAGCTCCTCTCTCACTTCCCATCAGAGAACTCATACTGGGGAGAAACCGTATCAGTGTGTGGAATGTGGAAAGAGCTTGTGTCACAATTTCTGTCTCACTTCTCATCAGAGAATTCATACAGGGGAGAAACCCTATCAGTGTGTGGAATGCGGAAAGCGCTTCAGTACGAGCTCCTATCTCACTTCCCATCAGAGAATTCATACAGAGGTTGGAAAAACCATTATACAGCTTTAGGAGCCAGGCAAATCCGTACCTTGTCAACCAGGCCTTTTGCTGATTGACATCTAATGCCCTTTTAAAATGTGGTAGTGAGGGGGGTTACAGATGTATATTATGTGTTTTTATATTGTCTTTTTATGTTGTAACCGTCCTGCGACATGTGGGAACAGTAGTCAACTTTTAGAGGCCAAGGGGGTTTTGCCCCCCAATAGTATATTTGAGGGGGCCACCCCCCAGTTGATAGGCATTGCCATTCCAATGACCTGCAAGCGTCATGTGATTGTGCAAGGCAGGCCTTACCTGGCCCCCCACCAATATTTTATTCAAGTTGGCACCACTGGGTTGGGTAGTATACAAATTAAATAAATACATAAATCACCTTCCTTTGCACATGTTTCAGCTTGTCAATATCCATATTTATTATCATTTTTAATATTTAAAATGCCCTCCATCTGAAGATTTCACAACAGAAACCTACAGGATGAAAGCATGGCTTTCCCAAAAACAAGTCAAGCCAGAGAAATCTCTCCTCCCCCTTTTTTGGATGGAGTTACAAACTTTGTTGGTCAGGGGACAGCTGTGGAAATAGTGTGTCTTGATTTCAGTAAGGCTTTTGAGAAAGTCCCCCGTGATCTTTCTGTGAGAAAGCTGGTAATATGTGGGCGGAACGAGGAAACTGTTAATGGGATTTGACTGACCAAACCGAAAGAGGACTCCTTCATGGTTCCTCATCATCCTGGGGGAAAGTGACAAGAGGGGTGCTGCAGGGTTCTGTCCCGGGCCCGTTGTTGTCCAGCGTCTTTATGAATGAGTTGGATGAAGGAACTGAGAGGATGCTCATCACATTTGCGGACGACACCAAACGGGGAGGGGAGGCCAACGTGGCAGAAGGCAGAATCAGATCAAGGGCAGGAATAGTACCACTTTATTCTGCCTTGGTCAGGCCCCACCCAGAATACTGTGTTCAGTTCTGGGCATCACAATTTAAGTATCCAAAAGGTGGGGGAACACAATCCGTATTCCTTTTATAACATGTGGCCAATGTTTATTGAATACATAAATTGTGAAGACTGTTGCCGGAATCTACCCAGCACTCGTGGAAATATGTGGCGTGATCTTTTAGAATAAGAGAGAGGTAGGCATCCTTTCGGCGATGCTGCCCTGCTCCAGTTTGCCTCTGTCGGCCCCCGATGCCCCTTTCCAGTGGCCCCTGAATGGCTCTCTCCTCATCCGTCTGTCTTGGGAGACAATGGAGGACGGCTCAAGCGGTGGGGAGATTGCAAGGCCTGGTGGGTCAGCTGGCTGCTCTGACGGACAGCAGAGCCAGAGCAGAGTCTGGGGGTACAGTGCCTCACCATTCCACCAGAGGGCCAGAGCCTCTTTCTGATTGGCTACCCAGAGGGGGGTGGCGCCAGCACTTTTGGAGGGAAAATAAAGAGAGCCGTTTCTGAGGGGATTTGAGATGAAAAACTCAATATGGAGGCCAATTGGCCGAAGTATTTTTTTTTTATAAATTTCTTTATTGGTTTTACAAATTTTTTAGGACAATACAAACATGTAAAAAGACATACAAACACGTATAGTTTCATAACCTTTTTTTCATAAACCGTGTTTCTCCGACTTCCCCATACCTCCCCTTTCTGCATCCCAATGTCCAAAAGTTTTTAGCAACTCTAAGTACATCTGTCAGTCCTCTGTCCTCTTACTCTTTTCTTCAATCTGATCTTATTTCACTGTAACCCTTTCTTACTCAAACCTCGACATTCTAACATTCAGCAAGTTTATAGTAGTCCTTAAGGTAAATTTTAAATTTCTTCCAGTCTTCTTCCGCCGTCTCCTTTCCCCGATCGCGGATTCTGCCAGTCATCTCAGCTAGTGTCATATAGTCTATCACCTTCATCTGCCATTCTTCCAGAGTGGGTAGATCTTGTGTCTTCCAATACTTTGCGATGAGTATTCTTGCTGCTGTTGTAGCATACATAAAGAAAGTTCTGTCCTTCTTTGACACCAATTGGCCGACTATGCCCAGGAGGAAGGCCTCCGGTTTCTTCAGGAAAGTATATTTAAATACCTTTTTCATTTCATTATATATCATCTCCGAGAAAGCCTTAATCTTCGGACATGTCCACCAAAGATGGTAAAAAGTACCTTCAGTCTCTTTACATTTCCAACACTTGTTATCAGGCAAATGATAAATTTTTGCTAGCTTGACTGGGGTCATGTACCACCTGTAAATCATTTTCATAATATTTTCCTTTAAGGCATTACATGCCGTAAATTTAATACCGGTGTTCCACAACCATTCCCAGTCAGCAGACATGATGTTATGACCCATATCCTGTGCCCACTTAATCATAGCCGATTTAACTGTTTCATCTTGTGTATTCCATTTTAGCAGCAAATTATACATTCTTGACCCAATTGGCCGAAGTATTGTGAAATTCTGGAACAAGAAGGTGACAGGTTAAAATTGCAGACCTTTGAAAAATTAAAGAATAAAGTGCGAGACTGGCTCCATTACTATCAAATAAGGGAGGTATATAATGTGAATAAAAAAATAGGCTTTCAAGTGGAAAAAGCAAAATTGGAAACAGAATTGTTAGATTCTAAAGTTAAGAATTTGTCAAAAATGTATAACTTGCTGTTGAAATGGAATACTCAGGACGAAACGGTTTGGATTTAAATTTGAGAAAGAGGGAAAGGACTTGCTGAAATAATTAATTGAACTGGAATACAAAGAGGGAGGTTTGAGGAAGCCAAGGAAATAAGTAAATGTAAAATAAGGATATGAAAATATGGTTTTTATTCTTTTTTCCTTTTTAAATGTTTGTGTTTTTAAAATGCTTCTGTCTTTTTTTGTTTTTTTCCAATATTCCCCCCCTTTTTTATTGTATTTTTTTATTGTTTGTCTTTCGTTTCTCTGTATTTGTTAAACTTTAATAAATATTTATTAAAAAAAAGAGAGATGGGGGAGAGGGATGATCGAGAGAAGATGGGGATGAGGAGAGGATGGAGGGAGGGAGAAGTGGCTCTGATCTGAGTGGATCCTCCGCTCTGAGGAGAATATCTATGGAGCCAGAGGAAGGAGGAGCCTCACAGCTGAGATGGGGAGACCATGTTGAGGGTCTGGAGGGAGAAGCTGGAGGGAGAAGCTGTGGGAAGACTCTCCTCTTCTTCTTCTTCTGGGGTCTCCTTCCAGTCAGGAGGAGAGAGATCTTCTAGGAAAAGGAGATTCCCAAGTCCGTGGCAAGGGCTGAGAGGATCCCCTGGGTCTGGCATACAAAGGAAGATACCTCAGGGGAAGCAAGGGAAAGTGGCCGCTCGCTGTGAAGGAAGAAGGGCTGTGTCCAAAGTACCTCACGGAAAGACCTCTCATAACTAAGGGAGGGGATGAGAGAGAAGCCGCAGAAAGAGACTTAAATCTTATACTGTAGTATTCACAGTGGTACCTCGGGTTAAGTACTTCATTCATTCCGGAGGTCTGTTCTTAACCTGAAACTGTTCTCTTTTTTTTTTAACAGATATTTATTAGAATTTTACAAAATGAAAAAAGAAAAAAGAAAAATACAAAATAAAAATAGATAAAAAACAATTCCATCTTTCCCACTTTCTTTCATTTGCTTATTTCCCGGACCTCCTCACACCTCCCTTTTTGTATTCCAGTTCAATTTTTTAGTTCAGCAAATCCTTCCCCTCTTTGTTTATCCTAATCTTTAATCTTGAATAATGTGTAACATTAACATTTGACTGTTAATACCCCGTGTTTTTTTTTCATACTCCTTATAGCGTTATAGCTAAAAACCACATAAGTTTTATCCAACATCATTTTAACATTCATTAATTTTGCAATATTTCTGTAAATAGTCTTTAAATTTCTTCCAATCTTCTTCCACCGACTCTTCTCCCTGGTCTCGGATTCTGCCAGTCATTTCCGCCAATTCCATGTAGTCCATCATTTTCATCTGCCATTCTTCCAGAGTGGGTAAGTCTTTATGTAATGGATTTAGGGGTTGCTCATGCGTAAGTTGCTGCCACTCTTGGCGAGGTTACCTGGTTAAACCCTTTCTGACTGAACAGCCTCCAGCATCGTGACTGTCTCAGTCGCTGGCAGAATCCGTCAGTGGGCATTTCTTGAACCTTTTCCAGCATAAAAGCTGTTTGACACCAAGTCTCCTCCTACTCTGCCTGCGCGGAAGTTTTCTGCACAGGGAGGGTGTGGGCAACGGAGTACCCGTACTCTCCGCTGGTCTCCGCGAGGAGTCCTGGAGCCTCCTCTCCGATTCCCAAATCTGCCCCCCTTCTCCACTGGTGTTACGCTGATTTCCTTCCCCAGCAGATGGGCTGCCTCTCTCCCTGCTGGGACCCTCTCCAGCATCACTCTGGAGCCTTCCCTCCACCTCTAGCTCCGATGGCAGTTCCCTGATTTTTAAATGCTTTATGTGCTTTGACCTTATCATACCACAAATATGCATGCCATCCAAATACATTATTAAAATCTTCTAGATCCAAAATGTCTGTGTTTTCAAGAAGCAGCAATTCTTTCAGCCAGCAAAAAGCTGCTGATTCATAATAAAGTTTAAGGTCTGGCAGGGCAAATCCACCTCTTTCCTTTGCATCCGTTAGTATTTTAAATTTTATTCTAGGCTTCTTGCCCTGCCAGAAAATCTAGAAATGTCTCTCTGCCACTTCTTGAAACAATCCATTTTATCCTCCGCTTCCTGGCCGAGGGACCAAGGGAGATGCTCAGAGCCCAGCCAAGAGCCAAAGGCCCCCCCCAAAAGGGACCAAGGGAGATGCTCAGAGCCCAGCCAAGAGCCAAAGGCCCCCCCCAAAGGGACCAAGGGAGATGCTCAGAGCCCAGCCAAGAGCCAAAGGCCCCCCCAAAAGGAACCGAGGGAGATGCTCAGAGCCCAGCCAAGAGCCAAAATCCCCCCAAAAAAGGGACAGAGGGAGATGCTCAGAGCCCAGCCAAGAGCCAAAGCCCCCCCCCAAAAGGACCAAGGGAGATGCTCAGAGCCCAGCCAAGAGCCAAAGGCCCCCCCCCAAAGGGACCAAGGGAGATGCTCAGAGCCCAGCCAAGAGCCAAAATCCCCCCAAAAAAGGGACAGAGGGAGATGCTCAGAGCCCAGCCAAGAGCCAAAGGCCCCCCCCAAGGGACCGAGGGAGATGCTCAGAGCCCAGCCAAGAGCCAAAGGCCCCCCCCAAAAGGGACCGAGGGAGATGCTCAGAGCCCAGCCAAGAGCCAGAGCCCCCCCCCAAGGGACCTAGGGAGATGCTCAGAGCCCAGCCAAGAGCCAAAGCCCCCCCCCAAGGGACCGAGGGAGATGCTCAGAGCCCAGCCAAGAGCCAGAGCCCCCCCCAAAGGGACCGAGGGAGATGCTCAGAGCCCAGCCAAGAGCCAAAGGCCCCCCCCAAAGGGACCGAGGGAGATGCTCAGAGCCCAGCCAAGAGCCAAAGCCCCCCCCCAAGGGACCGAGGGAGATGCTCAGAGCCCAGCCAAGAGCCAAAGCCCCCCCCCCAAAGTGACCGAGGGAGATGCTCAGAGCCCAGCCAAGAGCCAAAGGCCCCCCCCAAAGGGACCGAGGGAGATGCTCAGAGCCCAGCCAAGAGCCAAAGGCCCCCCCAAAAAAAGGGACCGAGGGAGATGCTCAGAGCCCAGCCAAGAGCCAAAGGCCCCCCCAAAGGGACCGAGGGAGATGCTCAGAGCCCAGCCAAGAGCCAAAGGCCCCCCCAAAGGGACCGAGGGAGATGCTCAGAGTCCAGCCAAGAGCCAAAGGCCCCCCCCAAAGGGACCGAGGGAGATGCTCAGAGCCCAGCCAAGAGCCAAAGGCCCCCCCCCAAAGGGACCGAGGGAGATGCTCAGAGCCCAGCCAAGAGCCAAAGGCCCCCCCCCAAAGGGACCGAGGGAGATGCTCAGAGCCCAGCCAAGAGCCAAAGGCCCCCCCCCAAAGGGACCGAGGGAGATGCTCAGAGCCCAGCCAAGAGCCAAAGGCCCCCCCCCAAAGGGACCGAGGGAGATGCTCAGAGCCCAGCCAAGAGCTAAAGGCCCCCCCCCAAAGGACCGAGGGAGATGCTCAGAGCCCAGCCAAGAGCCAAAGGCCCCCCCCCAAGGGACCGAGGGAGATGCTCAGAGCCCAGCCAAGAGCCAAAGGCCCCCCCCAAAGGGACCGAGGGAGATGCTGAGAGGCCAGCCAAGAGCCAAAGGCCCCCCCAAAGGGACCGAGGGAGATGCTCAGAGCCCAGCCAAGAGCCAAAGCCCCCCCCAAAAGGGACAGAGAGAGATGCTCAGAGCCCAGCCAAGAGCCAATGACCCCCCCAAAAAAGGGACCGAGGGAGATGCTCAGAGCCCAGCCAAAAGCCAAAGCCCCCCCCCCAAAAAAAGGGACCGAGGGAGATGCTCAGAGCCCAGCCAAGAGCCAATGACCCCCCCAAAAAAAAGGGACCGAGGGAGATGCTCAGAGCCCAGCCAAGAGCCAAAGCCCCCCCCCAAAAAAGGGACCAAGGGAGATGCTCAGAGCTGATACGGAACGGGGGGGGGGGGCAATGTCTTCTTCACTACAATATATTTGCTCAATTTCTCTAGGACTCCATCACCCCTCCCCTGTCCTCCATAATCTCTCAAGTAATACTGTCAAAATCCTGTTACAATGTATCCACTCTGTTTCTGCTTTTGCTCTATAGTACAGAGTGGCTTAGAAATCACTGAAATCTTCAAAAATTGATATAAAATCAACCGTAACTCCGATTTCTTCACTTTTGGTGTCATTCAACTCAGCTCCCCCTGGACTCCATAATGCTACCCCTACCTCCATAATCCCCGAAGCGGCAGGTCACGTACACAGGAATTTCTTAATCCTGTCAGATAGTCTTGCAAAATCCTTCCTTCGGGCAATATTAGGTGGCAGACGATGCATATCTCTGACCCATTGTCTTGCCACCACCGGTACTCAATAAATGTGTATCTATGTATATTTCCCGCTCCGCATATCCCCCCTCCCTCATCCGAAAATGCTAATTAATGTAATCCCACCTTTTCATAATGTATTCATGACGTGTAAAGTATATTCATGATGTAACTTGTGAAACCCAACCTTCCCATAATGTATTCGTGACGTTTCATGCACTGTATTCTGGGACATGGAGGGAAAACTCAAAAGTTCATGTCACCCCTTTCTCACTGTTCAATCTCGCCTTGAACCTGTTGCGCAATAAACTTGGATCTTCTGCAGTTTGCTCCTGCGTCCGGCTGAGCTCATTTTCTTCCGCAGGGACCCACGGACTTAGTCCGATGAGCTGGGCGGCAGAGTAACCCCGCACCCAGATTTTAGCCGTAACAGTTGGCTGCCCAACGTGGGGCTTGCGGTTCTCCCAAGCTGCTGACTGGGGGCCCCGAAATCTTCAGCCGGCTCCAGGCCATTTTGCCTGGGAAGATCCTTTTGGACCCCCAGCCATCTTCTGGGCGGTAATCGAAAGCCCTAGGAGTTCAGCCGGGGAGCAAAAGAGGGATCCAGCCGGCTTATTCATCGATCCCGGGATCATCATAGAAGACGCGTGAGTATAAGGAAAAAGGAAAATCCAGTGCACTGGTGGGAAGGGGGTGGAAGTCTCCTGGCAACTGAATTCTCTGCCCTCCTCTCTATCGCTCCTTCTTGCCTTTCTCTTGGTCCGGTTAGTGAGAGAGACCGTGGACCGCTGCTCAACCCGAAAGGGGGGTTCTGAGCTCTATCTCTTTTCCTTAAAATCTCCAGCCAGCCGCACCAATTGGGAGTCCGAAAGTAAGACGGAGAGACCCGGCTTGGAAAGACAGCCGACTTTCCGCAACGGGCATCCCAGTTGAAAGCAAGGGGTTGGAGCTCTCTTTCCGAACTTCCCGAGCGCCCTTACGGAGGGGGCAGGAAGGGGTCTGGCTTTCTATCCCAATCCCAGCCGCACTGGTCGGTGCCACGTAACACGTGTATCGTGCGTGAGCCCGCTTCCAAAAGCAAGGGGGATTTTCAGTTCGAAATTCTATCCAGGGACCACCCGATCTGGCACTGCATGGCGCGGGCGTCCAGTAGGGCCCCTTTTCCTGAGATGTGACGATAGATAGGAGGTTGCCAGGAGGGATAGCCCATGAGGAATTGGGCAGGACCGGCAGAGTGGAAAGAGACCCCAGGTTATAGGAAAAAGGAAATAAGGAAATAAGGAAATAGGAAATAAGGAAATAGGAAAGGGAACGCAAGGAACCAGATAGCTAGAGCTCTCTAAAACCCACTAAGGAAGTTGCCAGGCAACTAGAAGCCCCTTCTCCTCTTTACTATACGTCCCTGTACTAAGCATACCAAACCCCTAGACATACCAATCCTAATCAACCCCTCTTTTTCCCCCTTCCCTATCCCAGACACCCCCCCCCAAAAAAGGAAAAAGCAAAAAAGCAACAACAGCAACGCATGCATCTATAAAGGGGTACCCAGTCAACCAAGCGTTGTGAGCCCTACCAGTCTGATTACCTGGTGGTGTGTTTGAAGAGGCAAGGAGGCTCATAAAACCATGTGGGACCTTCCTACTAATTTCACTTAATGAAGCCAAAGGTAGTGGCCCATCTCCTTGCAATAACCAACTAAAGGATGAGAATATGTATGTTTACATGTTGTCCATTATGTGTGTTGTCTGTTCCTTCTGTCTCTAGCAGACTGCCTTTCTTAAGTGTGCATAGTTTAAACTGCAAGCTTGCTTCAAAATTTAAATCTAAGGAAGTCATGCTGGATCTTAGCAGTCCTAAATAAGAGAAAATGAGAATGAAGTGTGCAAATGTTTACCCCACCTCTTGCTTTGCCCCAACTTTTGAGATTGCGAGTCTACAGTCTTATTTTGGAAGGTGCTGATAACCTAATGTTTCTGCTGCAAAAGCCTAGTTGAGCCAACTGCTCTCAAGCTAAAATGCAGTGTATGTATTTCATTAAGCATATGCCTATGAAAGTATGGTGTTCCTTCTAAGAAAATATCTGAGTCCAGTTTTAACTTTGATTTGGTTGGACAGAAGAGTTATTGTAAGGCTCCTGATATCAGTCTCTATAAGACTTCCTGGCCTCTTTTCTTAGAAAATGCCCCCCCCCCCTGTTTCATTCTGTCTCTTTCAGGGTTTTTTCTTTTCCCCTCCTTCTCCTTCTTATTCTGTGCCAGGTAAATTTACTCCTGAGTAAGCTTCCTTTAAAGGAAACTGCAAGGGGGGGCATAGATTAGGCTTACTATTGCTCTGCAAGTTCAACAAAATTGTCAAATCTATGGCTGTTGTAATTATTTGTGAGTGGTTATATCAATTGAATTAACTTTGCTTTATAAAAGATCCTCTCCCTATCTTAGGAAAAATGTTAACTTCAATCTTCCTTTAAAGATAATTTCTATAGGTATGTGTGTGTTTCTGGTAGTACAAATCTTGCTATGAACCCTGTATTTTAGGGTTGGACTAGATGACCCCAGGTCCCTTTCAACTTTCCCAATTTGTGGCTGATGAGTTGAAATTCAGCCCAGGTTGGCTCTTTGTTTTTTAAAAGGTGTGATGAGAGGTGAAAGCCATGATGTTTGAAGCAGAACTGGTGATATCAAGCATTTAAGTGATTACAGTGTTTATCATTTTGTCTATTATTTACAAAAATCAGACTTAAAAGTCTACTCAAAGTTTAAGCACATACAAATGGATAATCAAGTAGAATTAGCCTTGACCAATCCATTTGTCTGCAAATGGTAAGGCCGAAATGACTGAGAATGTTTAAAAAAAAAAAAAATTCCTATGAATTCTAACTCTCTGGCCATTTTTACTCATAAATAAGAGAGCGGTTGATTGTTCCGCGAATGGCCAGAGGGATATTAGCCCTTTCCTGTACATAAAGGAAGCAGTCTCGTTTGCTTGGGCCGAAATCGCTAGCTTTGGTAAATACTTAAATTGCTGAGTTTCTCTTTTTTGTTTAAAATCAAACCCTGTTTTCAAAATCTACTCCATACCCTTCCCTTCCCTTATTCAAATGTTAATTTAGCCAAAGGATGCAACATTTTCAATAGTACAAAAGGTTTGCTGAGACATGAACTCTGCACATGCACAGAGGCTAGATCAGCTAAAGAAGAGAGAGAGAGAGGACGGGGGGGGGACTGTAAGGAGGGAGAGGAGGTTTCTTCCAAATGTAAAAGAAAAGTCAGAACCATTGAGGGAAATCACCCTTAATCTGTCTTTGCTCCAGGGGCTACTTAAGACAAAAGGCTACAAAAAAAAAAAAAAAAAACTAGCCCATCAAAAGTCAAGAGCTTTCCAGGTTCCAAATCTTAACATGCAAAATTCTTTTCACAGGTAAATATCAAAGCATTCCCCCCTGATTGGGAATTTTAGGAACAGCATTTCCTGACAGGCTTTTCACATGAAATAATTTTCCCTTTTAACAGGATATGTGAACCCTGATAACAAAGTGTTTGTCCCTTTTCCTCCCACAGCAACTTTCTTTCTGTTCTGTGAAACAAGTCTGAATCCCTGCTGTATTAGTGACCTCTATCTCTTTGTGCCGTTGACATTTTTTTTAAGTTACAAATAATCTGTTTTCATTTATTTAATCAGTTTCTCCATGATGTCTATGAAGTTAATCGAAGCACAACCAAACATTGTTTGTGGAATGGTACTTGTTTACCTTTGGCCTGAGCATTTCTTACTAATTCTGTCATTTTGGCTAGTGCAAGGTACCTGCACAACTTTAAATTGCCATTCATTTTATTGGTATTAATTCATTTCCCAGTATTCCGCTATTAACATTACAGCTGATGTCACATCAAGAAACACTTTTATTTTCATTTGGGATGTTAGAATGCCAAAACAGATTACTTCAGGTTACTTATTAATTGTGTGTCTTAGCATTTATTTATTTTTGGTTCCTCATAGCTCATTTTTGTGTGTTTGTGTTTTACTTTGGGGGACATGTTCATCACATGTTGAAAGTCAGTCTCACGAAGTTCTTTTATTAAATAGCACATGGTGAATTTTAAGTTTTCCTCATTGTTTTTCCATTTTTTCCAGTCCAGTAGTAATATGTGTGGTTTTGATAATATCTTTGTACTATTTAATAATAGTTATTTTCTGAATCTGATGTCTTTGTGTCAAGTCCATTTTCATCTAACTGGTAATCTAATTTTTTGCTTTCTTTTTTATTTTTTAACCTTTGTATTTTTTACAGTTCTCTTTCTATACATGTGGAGTAATTTTTTATTTTATAATATGAAAACAACAACAACAACAAAAATTAAGTGAAGGAAAGCAAACAAACTTAGCAGATAATCACAGTAATTATATGGAAATGTGATAATGAATAAAATGTTTAATCCACTAAGATTTTATTATTTGCAACTTCCAACAGAAACCGAAGGACATCCTTTTCGCCTTTTGCCCCCTCCCTTTTCTAACTGTCTTTAAGCCCCAAAACCCTGCCCCTTACAGGATATCACTTCTACAGATGTGCAAGGATGAAAAGCAGCAACAACCCCTCATGGCTAAGGGGAGGAGTTGAATTGCAAGGACATTTTCTCACTTTTGAACCTTAAGACTGTGCTCCAGGATTCAAAAGATACATGCATAAAAGATCACAATTGTGTCAAGATATGTAACTGATATTTAATTAGTTTGTTTTGTATTATGTGTTATTATGTGAGAATGTTGAAATGTGTCTGACAGTGTGATTTCCACAAAGGGGGGCAATTTTTGTGTGTAATTGTTTTTATGTTAATGTCTTATTGCTTACACACCAATGGCGAATTCTCATGCATTTTATACTTTCTAATAGCTCACACTATTCTGGAGTCCAATGTTTAGATCAATTTATAACCACATTTAATTGTTCCACCTGGCACCCTGCCAACTTTCCATATCCATTTTAAAATGTGTTAAACCTCGTTTTTCCAAGGACAAGCTTCTGGATCCATAAAACACCAAGTACATGAAGGTGCATATGCTTTGGTTTAGCAGGAATGATCCCTTATAGAGTTAAATTGACTTATTTGGACAACTGCCCTTGTTAAGAATGGTTTTCATTTAACAGATTGGTTTGAAGAGTTGAGAACCATGGGGCAAGATAAATTCAAATTGGACTCAGTTTGAATTGGGCAAGTGTATCCAGGCTGCAATTAGCTTTTTGGTCCTTTAAATGCAAGTGAGCAACTCTCCATGCGTGCAAAACCACAGCCTATAATAGAATCCCATAGGAAGGCCAAGGCCAAGGCATCTCCCTCACGAGATGCCCAACCTATGTGCCAGCTATGGTGAATGCCAGGCAACATGGTTAAATGAAAGCCCCGAGGGGATTCAGCAGACAGGATGTGTTGCTGTAGCACTATGTCAGTGTGAGACCACAGAAGAGCTAGCTTGACACCTGAGAAACACACAAAAATGGCAAAGGACAAAACACCAACTGCATTTTTCAGTCAATTAGACCTTCCTGCTAGGTGTAAAGCATAAAACACTATTGAGAATGCCACAAGTAATTTAGCAACAAAATACAAGAGGTGTTCTTTATATAATACCCTATATGCAGCTACCTGCACTGATATACTTGCAAATGACCGTAAGAGGCATGGCTTGCAAGTCCCTTTCAGGTTTGCATAAAGCCACACATCCCATTCACCGAGATTTAGGGTGCGGAGAAAAGATTTGCAAGTTCTTACAGAACTTTAATGCAAATCTATCTCCGAATGGGGGACTGATACGGAACGGGGGGGGGGCAATGTCTTCTTCACTACAATATATTTGCTCAATTTCTCTAGGACTCCATCACCCCTCCCCTGTCCTCCATAATCTCTCAAGTAATACTGTCAAAATCCTGTTACAATGTATCCACTCTGTTTCTGCTTTTGCTCTATAGTACAGAGTGGCTTAGAAATCACTGAAATCTTCAAAAATTGATATAAAATCAACCGTAACTCCGATTTCTTCACTTTTGGTGTCATTCAACTCAGCTCCCCCTGGACTCCATAATGCTACCCCTACCTCCATAATCCCCGAAGCGGCAGGTCACGTACACAGGAATTTCTTAATCCTGTCAGATAGTCTTGCAAAATCCTTCCTTCGGGCAATATTAGGTGGCAGACGATGCATATCTCTGACCCATTGTCTTGCCACCACCGGTACTCAATAAATGTGTATCTATGTATATTTCCCGCTCCGCATATCCCCCCTCCCTCATCCGAAAATGCTAATTAATGTAATCCCACCTTTTCATAATGTATTCATGACGTGTAAAGTATATTCATGATGTAACTTGTGAAACCCAACCTTCCCATAATGTATTCGTGACGTTTCATGCACTGTATTCTGGGACATGGAGGGAAAACTCAAAAGTTCATGTCACCCCTTTCTCACTGTTCAATCTCGCCTTGAACCTGTTGCGCAATAAACTTGGATCTTCTGCAGTTTGCTCCTGCGTCCGGCTGAGCTCATTTTCTTCCGCAGGGACCCACGGACTTAGTCCGATGAGCTGGGCGGCAGAGTAACCCCGCACCCAGATTTTAGCCGTAACAGTTGGCTGCCCAACGTGGGGCTTGCGGTTCTCCCAAGCTGCTGACTGGGGGCCCCGAAATCTTCAGCCGGCTCCAGGCCATTTTGCCTGGGAAGATCCTTTTGGACCCCCAGCCATCTTCTGGGCGGTAATCGAAAGCCCTAGGAGTTCAGCCGGGGAGCAAAAGAGGGATCCAGCCGGCTTATTCATCGATCCCGGGATCATCATAGAAGACGCGTGAGTATAAGGAAAAAGGAAAATCCAGTGCACTGGTGGGAAGGGGGTGGAAGTCTCCTGGCAACTGAATTCTCTGCCCTCCTCTCTATCGCTCCTTCTTGCCTTTCTCTTGGTCCGGTTAGTGAGAGAGACCGTGGACCGCTGCTCAACCCGAAAGGGGGGTTCTGAGCTCTATCTCTTTTCCTTAAAATCTCCAGCCAGCCGCACCAATTGGGAGTCCGAAAGTAAGACGGAGAGACCCGGCTTGGAAAGACAGCCGACTTTCCGCAACGGGCATCCCAGTTGAAAGCAAGGGGTTGGAGCTCTCTTTCCGAACTTCCCGAGCGCCCTTACGGAGGGGGCAGGAAGGGGTCTGGCTTTCTATCCCAATCCCAGCCGCACTGGTCGGTGCCACGTAACACGTGTATCGTGCGTGAGCCCGCTTCCAAAAGCAAGGGGGATTTTCAGTTCGAAATTCTATCCAGGGACCACCCGATCTGGCACTGCATGGCGCGGGCGTCCAGTAGGGCCCCTTTTCCTGAGATGTGACGATAGGTAGGAGGTTGCCAGGAGGGAATAGCCCATGAGGAATTGGGCGGGATCGGCAGAGTGGAAAAGGGACCCCAGGTGAATGGTTAAGGAAAAAGGAAGTAAGGAATACCGGATAGCTAGAGCTCTTAAAAACCTCCCTAGGAAGTTGCCAGGCAACTAGAAGCCCCTTCTCCTCTTTACTATACGTCCCTGTACTAAGCATACCAAACCCCTAGACATACCAATCCTAATCAACCCCTCTTTTTCCCCTTCTCTATCCCAGACACCCCCCCAAAAAAAGAAAAGCAAAAAAGCAACAACAGCAACGCATGCATCTATAAAGGGGTACCCAGTCAACCAAGCGTTGTGAGCCCTACCAGTCTGATTACCTGGTGGTGTGTTTGAAGAGGCAAGGAGGCTCATAAAACCATGTGGGACCTTCCTACTAATTTCACTTAATGAAGCCAAAGGTAGTGGCCCATCTCCTTGCAATAACCAACTAAAGGATGAGAATATGTATGTTTACATGTTGTCCATTATGTGTGTTGTCTGTTCCTTCTGTCTCTAGCAGACTGCCTTTCTTAAGTGTGCATAGTTTAAACTGCAAGCTTGCTTCAAAATTTAAATCTAAGGAAGTCATGCTGGATCTTAGCAGTCCTAAATAAGAGAAAATGAGAATGAAGTGTGCAAATGTTTACCCCACCTCTTGCTTTGCCCCAACTTTTGAGATTGCGAGTCTACAGTCTTATTTTGGAAGGTGCTGATAACCTAATGTTTCTGCTGCAAAAGCCTAGTTGAGCCAACTGCTCTCAAGCTAAAATGCAGTGTATGTATTTCATTAAGCATATGCCTATGAAAGTATGGTGTTCCTTCTAAGAAAATATCTGAGTCCAGTTTTAACTTTGATTTGGTTGGACAGAAGAGTTATTGTAAGGCTCCTGATATCAGTCTCTATAAGACTTCCTGGCCTCTTTTCTTAGAAAATGCCCCCCCCCCCTGTTTCATTCTGTCTCTTTCAGGGTTTTTTCTTTTCCCCTCCTTCTCCTTCTTATTCTGTGCCAGGTAAATTTACTCCTGAGTAAGCTTCCTTTAAAGGAAACTGCAAGGGGGGGCATAGATTAGGCTTACTATTGCTCTGCAAGTTCAACAAAATTGTCAAATCTATGGCTGTTGTAATTATTTGTGAGTGGTTATATCAATTGAATTAACTTTGCTTTATAAAAGATCCTCTCCCTATCTTAGGAAAAATGTTAACTTCAATCTTCCTTTAAAGATAATTTCTATAGGTATGTGTGTGTTTCTGGTAGTACAAATCTTGCTATGAACCCTGTATTTTAGGGTTGGACTAGATGACCCCAGGTCCCTTTCAACTTTCCCAATTTGTGGCTGATGAGTTGAAATTCAGCCCAGGTTGGCTCTTTGTTTTTTAAAAGGTGTGATGAGAGGTGAAAGCCATGATGTTTGAAGCAGAACTGGTGATATCAAGCATTTAAGTGATTACAGTGTTTATCATTTTGTCTATTATTTACAAAAATCAGACTTAAAAGTCTACTCAAAGTTTAAGCACATACAAATGGATAATCAAGTAGAATTAGCCTTGACCAATCCATTTGTCTGCAAATGGTAAGGCCGAAATGACTGAGAATGTTTAAAAAAAAAAAAAATTCCTATGAATTCTAACTCTCTGGCCATTTTTACTCATAAATAAGAGAGCGGTTGATTGTTCCGCGAATGGCCAGAGGGATATTAGCCCTTTCCTGTACATAAAGGAAGCAGTCTCGTTTGCTTGGGCCGAAATCGCTAGCTTTGGTAAATACTTAAATTGCTGAGTTTCTCTTTTTTGTTTAAAATCAAACCCTGTTTTCAAAATCTACTCCATACCCTTCCCTTCCCTTATTCAAATGTTAATTTAGCCAAAGGATGCAACATTTTCAATAGTACAAAAGGTTTGCTGAGACATGAACTCTGCACATGCACAGAGGCTAGATCAGCTAAAGAAGAGAGAGAGAGAGGACGGGGGGGGGGGACTGTAAGGAGGGAGAGGAGGTTTCTTCCAAATGTAAAAGAAAAGTCAGAACCATTGAGGGAAATCACCCTTAATCTGTCTTTGCCCCAGGGGCTACTTAAGACAAAAGGCTACAAAAAAAAAAAAAAAAACTAGCCCATCAAAAGTCAAGAGCTTTCCAGGTTCCAAATCTTAACATGCAAAATTCTTTTCACAGGTAAATATCAAAGCATTCCCCCCTGATTGGGAATTTTAGGAACAGCATTTCCTGACAGGCTTTTCACATGAAATAATTTTCCCTTTTAACAGGATATGTGAACCCTGATAACAAAGTGTTTGTCCCTTTTCCTCCCACAGCAACTTTCTTTCTGTTCTGTGAAACAAGTCTGAATCCCTGCTGTATTAGTGACCTCTATCTCTTTGTGCCGTTGACATTTTTTTTAAGTTACAAATAATCTGTTTTCATTTATTTAATCAGTTTCTCCATGATGTCTATGAAGTTAATCGAAGCACAACCAAACATTGTTTGTGGAATGGTACTTGTTTACCTTTGGCCTGAGCATTTCTTACTAATTCTGTCATTTTGGCTAGTGCAAGGTACCTGCACAACTTTAAATTGCCATTCATTTTATTGGTATTAATTCATTTCCCAGTATTCCGCTATTAACATTACAGCTGATGTCACATCAAGAAACACTTTTATTTTCATTTGGGATGTTAGAATGCCAAAACAGATTACTTCAGGTTACTTATTAATTGTGTGTCTTAGCATTTATTTATTTTTGGTTCCTCATAGCTCATTTTTGTGTGTTTGTGTTTTACTTTGGGGGACATGTTCATCACATGTTGAAAGTCAGTCTCACGAAGTTCTTTTATTAAATAGCACATGGTGAATTTTAAGTTTTCCTCATTGTTTTTCCATTTTTTCCAGTCCAGTAGTAATATGTGTGGTTTTGATAATATCTTTGTACTATTTAATAATAGTTATTTTCTGAATCTGATGTCTTTGTGTCAAGTCCATTTTCATCTAACTGGTAATCTAATTTTTTGCTTTCTTTTTTATTTTTTAACCTTTGTATTTTTTACAGTTCTCTTTCTATACATGTGGAGTAATTTTTTATTTTATAATATGAAAACAACAACAACAACAAAAATTAAGTGAAGGAAAGCAAACAAACTTAGCAGATAATCACAGTAATTATATGGAAATGTGATAATGAATAAAATGTTTAATCCACTAAGATTTTATTATTTGCAACTTCCAACAGAAACCGAAGGACATCCTTTTCGCCTTTTGCCCCCTCCCTTTTCTAACTGTCTTTAAGCCCCAAAACCCTGCCCCTTACAGGATATCACTTCTACAGATGTGCAAGGATGAAAAGCAGCAACAACCCCTCATGGCTAAGGGGAGGAGTTGAATTGCAAGGACATTTTCTCACTTTTGAACCTTAAGACTGTGCTCCAGGATTCAAAAGATACATGCATAAAAGATCACAATTGTGTCAAGATATGTAACTGATATTTAATTAGTTTGTTTTGTATTATGTGTTATTATGTGAGAATGTTGAAATGTGTCTGACAGTGTGATTTCCACAAAGGGGGGCAATTTTTGTGTGTAATTGTTTTTATGTTAATGTCTTATTGCTTACACACCAATGGCGAATTCTCATGCATTTTATACTTTCTAATAGCTCACACTATTCTGGAGTCCAATGTTTAGATCAATTTATAACCACATTTAATTGTTCCACCTGGCACCCTGCCAACTTTCCATATCCATTTTAAAATGTGTTAAACCTCGTTTTTCCAAGGACAAGCTTCTGGATCCATAAAACACCAAGTACATGAAGGTGCATATGCTTTGGTTTAGCAGGAATGATCCCTTATAGAGTTAAATTGACTTATTTGGACAACTGCCCTTGTTAAGAATGGTTTTCATTTAACAGATTGGTTTGAAGAGTTGAGAACCATGGGGCAAGATAAATTCAAATTGGACTCAGTTTGAATTGGGCAAGTGTATCCAGGCTGCAATTAGCTTTTTGGTCCTTTAAATGCAAGTGAGCAACTCTCCATGCGTGCAAAACCACAGCCTATAATAGAATCCCATAGGAAGGCCAAGTGCCGCATCTCCCTCGGACGAGATGCCCAACCTATGTGCCAGCTATGGTGAATGCCAGGCAACATGGTTAAATGAAAGCCCCGAGGGGATTCAGCAGACAGGATGTGTTGCTGTAGCACTATGTCAGTGTGAGACCACAGAAGAGCTAGCTTGACACCTGAGAAACACACAAAAATGGCAAAGGACAAAACACCAACTGCATTTTTCAGTCAATTAGACCTTCCTGCTAGGTGTAAAGCATAAAACACTATTGAGAATGCCACAAGTAATTTAGCAACAAAATACAAGAGGTGTTCTTTATATAATACCCTATATGCAGCTACCTGCACTGATATACTTGCAAATGACCGTAAGAGGCATGGCTTGCAAGTCCCTTTCAGGTTTGCATAAAGCCACACATCCCATTCACCGAGATTTAGGGTGCGGAGAAAAGATTTGCAAGTTCTTACAGAACTTTAATGCAAATCTATCTCCGAATGGGGGACTGATACGGAACGGGGGGGGCAATGTCTTCTTCACTACAATATATTTGCTCAATTTCTCTAGGACTCCATCACCCCTCCCCTGTCCTCCATAATCTCTCAAGTAATACTGTCAAAATCCTGTTACAATGTATCCACTCTGTTTCTGCTTTTGCTCTATAGTACAGAGTGGCTTAGAAATCACTGAAATCTTCAAAAATTGATATAAAATCAACCGTAACTCCGATTTCTTCACTTTTGGTGTCATTCAACTCAGCTCCCCCTGGACTCCATAATGCTACCCCTACCTCCATAATCCCCGAAGCGGCAGGTCACGTACACAGGAATTTCTTAATCCTGTCAGATAGTCTTGCAAAATCCTTCCTTCGGGCAATATTAGGTGGCAGACGATGCATATCTCTGACCCATTGTCTTGCCACCACCGGTACTCAATAAATGTGTATCTATGTATATTTCCCGCTCCGCATATCCCCCCTCCCTCATCCGAAAATGCTAATTAATGTAATCCCACCTTTTCATAATGTATTCATGACGTGTAAAGTATATTCATGATGTAACTTGTGAAACCCAACCTTCCCATAATGTATTCGTGACGTTTCATGCACTGTATTCTGGGACATGGAGGGAAAACTCAAAAGTTCATGTCACCCCTTTCTCACTGTTCAATCTCGCCTTGAACCTGTTGCGCAATAAACTTGGATCTTCTGCAGTTTGCTCCTGCGTCCGGCTGAGCTCATTTTCTTCCGCAGGGACCCACGGACTTAGTCCGATGAGCTGGGCGGCAGAGTAACCCCACACCCAGATTTTAGCCGTAACAGAGCCCAGCCAAGAGCCAAAGGCCCCCCCAAAGGGACCGAGGGAGATGCTCAGAGCCCAGCCAAGAGCCAAAGGCCCCCCCCAAAGGACCGAGGAAGATGCTCAGAGCCCAGCCAAGAGCCAAAGGCCCCCCCCAAAAAGGGACCGAGGGAGATGCTCAGAGCCCAGCCAAGAGTCAAAGGCCCCCCCAAAGGACTGAGGGAGATGCTCAGAGCCCAGCCAAGAGCCAAAGGGCCCCCCCAAAGGGACAGAGGGAGATGCTCAGAGCCCAGCCAAGAGCCAAAGGCCCCCCCCAAAGGGACCGAGGGAGATGCTCAGAGCCCAGCCAAGAGCCAAAGGCCCCCCCCCAAAGGGACCGAGGGAGATGCTCAGAGCCCAGCCAAGAGCCAAAGAGCCAAAGGCCCCCCCCAAAAAAAGGGACCGAGGGAGATGCTCAAAGCCCAGCCAAGAGCCAAAGGCCCCCCCCCAAAGGGACCGAGGGAGATGCTCAGAGCCCAGCCAAGAGCCAAAGGCCCCCCCAAAAAAGGGACCGAGGGAGATGCTCAGAGCCCAGCCAAGAGCCATAGCCCCCCCCAAAGGGACCGAGGGAGATGCTCAGAGGCCAGCCAAGAGCCAAAGGCCCCCCCCAAAAAAAGGGACCGAGGGAGATGCTCAGAGCCCAGCCAAGAGCCATAGCCCCCCCAAAGGGACCGAGGGAGATGCTCAGAGCCCAGCCAAGAGCCAAAGGCCCCCCCCAAAGGGACCGAGGGAGATGCTCAGAGCCCAGCCAAGAGCCAAAGAGCCAAAGCCCCCCCAAAAAAAGGGACCGAGGGAGATGCTCAGAGCCCAGCCAAGAGCCAAAGGCCCCCCCCCAAGGGACTGAGGGAGATGCTCAGAGCCCAGCCAAGAGCCAAAGGCCCCCCCCCAAAAGGGACCGAGGGAGATGCTCAGAGCCCAGCCAAGAGCCAAAGAGCAAAGGCC